>NC_064924.1:183495563-184745563 GCF_023897955.1 Schistocerca gregaria
ATTTGGAGTAGGACCAGGTGAATCTGATGGAACCAAAGGAGTTGAGGTTGGAGAGGAAATTCTGGAGTTGTTCTTCACTGTGAGTCCAGATCATGAAGATGTCATCAATAAATCTGTACCAAACTTTGGGTTGGCAGGCTTGGGTAACCAAGAAGGCTTCCTCTAAGCGACCCATAAATAGGTTGGCATACGAGGGGTCCATCCTGGTACCCATGGCTGTTCCCTTTAATTGTTGGTATGTCTGGCATTCAAAAGTGAAGAAGTTGTGGGTCAGGATAAAGCTGGCTAAGGTGATGAGGAAAGAGGTTTTAGGTAGGGTGGCAGGTGATCGGCGTGAAAGGAAGTAGTCCATTGCAGTGAGGCCCTGGACATGGGGATATTTGTGTATAGGGAAGTGGCATCAATGGTTACAAGGATGGTTTCCGGGGGTAACAGACTGGGTAAGGATTCCAGGCGTTCGAGAAAGTGGTTGGTGTCTTTGATGAAGGATGGGAGACTGCATGTAATGGGTTGAAGGTGTTGATCTACGTAGGCAGAGATACGTTCTGTGGGGGCTTGGTAACCAGCTACAGTGGGGTGGCCGGGATGTTTGCGTTTGTGAATTTTAGGAAGTAGGTAGAAGGTAGGAGTGCGAGGTGTCGGTGGGGTCAGGAGTTTGAAGGAGTCAGGTGAAAGGTTTTGTAGGGGGCCTAAGGCTCTGAGGATTCCTTGAAGCTCCGCCTGGACATCAGGAATGGGATTACCTTGGCAAACTTTGTATGTAGAGTTGTCTGAAAGCTGACGCAGTCCCTCACCCACATACTCCCGAAGATCAAGTACCACGGTCGTGGAACCCTTGTCAGCCGGAAGAATGATGATGGATCAGTCAGCTTTCAGATCACAGATAGCCTGGGCTTCGGCTGTGGTGATGTTGGGAGTAGGATTAAGGTTTTTGAAGAAAGATTGTGAGTCAAGGCTGGAAGTGAGAAATTCCTGGAAGGTTTGGAGAGGGTGATTTTGAGAAAGAGGAGGTGGGTCCCGCTGTGATGGAGGACGGAACTGTTCCAGGCAGGGTTCAATTTGGATAGTGTCTTGGGGAGTTGGATCATTAGGAGTGGGATCAGGAATATTTTTCTTCGTGGCAAAGTGATATTTCCATCAGGGACTACGAGTGTAGGACAGTAAATCTTTGACAAGGGCAGTTTGGTTGAATCTGGGAGTGGGGCTGAAGGTGAGGCCTTTGGATAGGACAGAGGTTTCGGATCGGGTGAGAGGTTTGGAGGAAAGGTTAACTACTGAATTGGGGTGTTGTGGTTCCAGATTGTGTTGACTAGAATTTTGAGGTGTTGTGGGGAGTGGAGCTGGAAGTGGGAGATTGAGTAGATGGGAGAGACTGGGTCTGTGTGCAATGAGAGGAGGTTGAAGTTTGTTGGAAAGGTTGTGGAGGGTGAGTGAGTTGCCTTTCCGGAGGTGGGAAACCAGGAGATTGGATAGTTTTTTGAGGTGGAGGGTGGCATGCTCTTCTAATTTGCGGTTGGCCTGTAGGAGGATGCTATGAACAGCCGGTGTGGATGTGGGAGAGGAAAGATTGAGGACTTTGATTTGGGATAGGAGTTGACGGGTGTATTCATTGGCCGTGTCGATGTATAGGTGAAGGATTAGGCAGGTGAGGGCTATGGATTGTGCAGTTTGGAACTGGTATAAGGACTGATGGAAAGAAGAATTGCAGCCAGAGATGGTAACTTTAAGTGTGAGGCCTTTGGGAGTAATGCCAAATGTCAGACAAGCCTAAGTAAATAAAATATGGGAGTGTAATCTGGCTAGGGTGAAGGCATGTTTGCGGAGGGAATGTAAATAAAATTTAATTGGGTCATTGTAGGGATGTTGTGAGGTTGATATGGTATTAGAAGGTGGAAAGGGTAACATGAGGTTAAAGTGAAAATAAATAGATATATATATATATATATATATATATATATATATATATAGGGAGAGATAAAGGTGTGAAAAAAGTCGAAAAAGTGTTAATTTGAAATGAGCTATGTTGATCCTGTGCTGAACTTAGGTTGGTGAACAACAATGGGTGCAAATGTTAGGTAGTTGTGTTGTCTCCAAAGCACGTTAAAGGATGGGGAAATTCAGGAAAATTTCAAAAAAAATGCGTGTAAATGTATTCAAAGGACTCGTTATGTACTGGCAGGTTATGAAAATGAGGATAACAATTGTTTGACGAAGAAATAATAACGTTTAAACCTGTGGGAAGCTGCTAAAAAATGATCGGTTATGTGGGAAAAACGGGAATGGAAATAAAACGAAAGTTGTTGGAAATAGCTGAGATGGTTGTTTAATGGGTGAAAGGAACTGAAGCTGTGAAATAGTATTCACGAGTTTACACGAAATGTTTGTAAACTTGGAACAGTAGATTTTATAGCAGTGGTAATGTTGAAAGCGTTAAAGTTTTTAGTTTATGGTTTGAAAGTAAATTACCTATTATTGAGTATAATTAGGCAGGATAAAATGTATGGTAGATTACGGAAAAAGGAAGATGAATACAAAGTGAAACTACTTGTACAAACAAAAAGAGAAAGTAAGATGATAGAAAAGATTTCGAAATGCAACAGAGACAATAACAAACGTAATTGTTGGGTTCAAATTAATGATGTAAATAAAATAGAAAGAAACTTCCACATGGGAAAAATATATTAAAAACAAAGATTCCAAGACTTACCAAGCGGGAAAGCGCCGGTAGACAGGCACAATAAAATAACACACAAACACACACACAAAATTTCTAGCTTTCGCAACCAACAGTTGCTTCTTCAGGAAAGAGGGAAGGAGAGGGAAAGACAAAAGGATGTGGGTTTTAAGGGAGAGGCTAAGGAGTCATTCCAATCCTGGGAGTGGAAAGACTTACCTTAGGGGGAAAAAAGGATAGGTATATACTCGCGCGCGCGCGCACACACACACACACACACACACACACACACACACACACACACACACACACACACACACATATCCATCCATACATACACAGACACAAGCAGACATATTTAAAGGCAAAGAGTTTGTGTGTGTGTACACTTTCCAGGTTACAGGACTGGAGTAGGTGGTGGTGGGAGGGAGCATGGGACAGGTTTTACACCGGGGGCGGTTACAAGGGTAGGGAAGGTTATTTGGGGATTTCATAGGGATGAACCAAGAGGTTACGAAAGTTAGGTGGACAGCGAAAAGACACTCTTGGTGGAGTGGGGAGGATTTCGTGAAGAATGGATCTCATTTTAGGGCAGGATTTGAGGAAGTCGTATCCCTGCTGGAGAGCCACATTCAGAGTCTGATCCAGTCCCGGAAAGTATCCTGTCACAAGTGGGGCACTTTTGTGTTTCTTCTGTGAGAGGTTCTGGGTTTGAGGGGATGAGGAAGTGGCTCTGGTTATTTGCTTCTGTACCAAGTCGGGAGAGTAATTGCGGGATGCGAAAGCTGTTTTCAGTTTGTTGGTGTAATGGTTCAGGGATTCCTGACTGGAGCAGATTCATTTGCCATGAAGACCTAGGCTGTAGGGAAGGGACCATTTGATGTGGAATGGGTGGCAACTGTCATAATGGAGGTGCTGTTGCTTGTTGGTGGGTTTGATGTGGACAGATGTGTGAAGCTGGCCATTGGACAGATGGAGGTCAACGTCAAGGAAACTGACATGGGATTTGGAGTAGGACCAGGTGAATCTGATGGAACCAAAGGAGTTGAGGTTGGAGAGGAAATTCTGGAGTTGTTCTTCACTGTGAGTCCAGATCATGAAGATGTCATCAATAAATCTGTACCAAACTTTGGGTTGGCAGGCCTGGGTAACCAAGAAGGCTTCCTCTAAGTGGCCCATGAATACATTGGCGTACATGGGAACCATCCTGGTACCCATGGCTGTTCCCTTTAAATGTTGGTATGTCTGGCCTTCAAAAGTGAAGAAGTTGTGGGTCAGGATGCAGCTGGCTAAGGTGATGAGGAAAGAGGTTTTAGGTAGGGTGGCAGGTGATCGGCGTGAAAGGAAGTAGTCCATTGCAGTGAGGCCCTGGACGTGCAGGATATTTGTGTATAGGGAAGTGGCATCAATGGTTACAAGGATGGAGTCAGGTGAAATGTTTTGTAGGGGGCCTAAGGTTCTGAGGATTCCTTGAAGCTCCGCCTGGACATCAAGAATGGGATTACCTTGGCAAACTTTATATGTGGTGTTGTCTGAAAGCTGATGCAGTCCCTCAGCCACATACTCCAGAAGATCAAGTAGCATGGTCATGGAACCCTTGTCCGCTGGAAGAATGACGATGAATCGGTCACCCTTCAGATCACGGATAGCTTGGGCTTCAGCAGTGGTGATGTTGGGAGTAGGATTAAGGTTTCTTAAGAAGGATTGAGGAATTTCTGACTTCCGGCCTTGCCTCTCAATGTGAGTGTCTTCTTTACAGTAAGTAGCAATCTGTCTTTTTCACATTGTTGTTATTATTATTTTACCTATTCAGTTGCTGTACTTCTTTTTCATCTCTTGAACATTGTAGTTACTGTGCCATTGCCATCTTAACTACCCATTTCAAGTCCTTCTTTTTTCTTTTTACTTTGTTTTTAATTGTGTCTCTTACCAAATTTTCGTTGTATTTTTTCACATCTTCTCGAAGACATATAGGTATAGTTTTGTTTAATTCAGCGCATTCTAACAAGTTCATTATTATTGTTTGTTTCACACTGTCACCTTCTTTTAAAGCTGCTTTGTTCCATTTGGTATTTTTCTTTCTTCTGTTTTTTTCATACCTCCAATATATTTTGCTATTTGCATAAGCAGCTTTGTTAAACAGTTGCCCTGTTTGTCTCTGTCTGTATAATCTTTGTATTGTAAGATCCTGAATGTGTTGCTTAATCTGGAACACCTCTGTATTATTAAATACATTCCCATAATGTTCTTCTTACATGGAGAGTCTGTCCTTTTCTTTCAAAAGACTGGATCTGACAAATATGAGTTTCTAAGTCAACAATCAATCCATGAGTACTGTAGCATGAAATTTATTCTATTTAACATAGCGTAGATGTAACTTCTTTTTGAAAAGCATTTGTAAGCACAATAATAAGGTAATAGTAACAGTTCATGCCTATTTAATCAACTGTAACAACATAGGAAACAATCAATATGCTTTGATACATACACATGGACCAGTAGTGGATATTTCACATTTTTGTTGTAATTGAGCTCAGGAGGAAGAATTAGCATAACTTGTGCCTTATAACCATATGGTAGCTCAACTTCCTGAAATATCTTTCTTGGCCTTTCTAATATTCTCTGCATTGCTACTTGTATTCTTCTGTTATCTTCCCACAAGAACTGCAAGCCATTATCCTGTAAAAATCAAAGTTTATTTTATTATAAAGTTATTAAAATTTATAACAGATATGTAAATAAGATAGTACTTGTTATAAATGTGAACTAATTTCTCAAGAGAGTAGCACAAATAAGTAAGTATCTAATTTTGGGTTATCATGATCAGAATCCCAGCCAATCTTGTAATAAGACAAATATCAAGTTGACATTAGTAATCACTTACTGCCATTTAACTGGAACTGTATTATCTGTGTACTCAGAAAAATTACAGTTACTTTATTTTACTTCTTTATTCCAACTAATTATTCAACAATTAAGTGCAAAATCAGTATCAAATTTTTCCTCTTCTAGTTTACTAATCCAAAATTAAACTGTCTATAATAATGTCACAGCCTTGCAACTAAAGTATTCACTATTTTTTACTGCTGCATGTAGACAATTTTATCTGTGCCACATGTGCTCTTCATATCTGTCTACTGAAATTACTATTTCTTATATAGGTCATTTTATTCTTGTAAATCTTTGTTTGCCATGATTACTTCAGTGCCCTGTGACTATAACAATATCAGTAAGTGTACAATTTCTGGGATATAGAATTGAATGATCAAATAGGCTCAACCATAGGTAAATCAGGTTGTGGACTTTGGTTGATTGGTAGGATACTGTGGAAATTAAGTCAGCCTACAGAGCAGACTGCTTAAAAAAAATGCATGACACATCTTAGAATATTGCTCATATATGTAAGACTCACAATAAGAAGCTGGCCAGAGTGGCCATGCGGTTCTAGGTGCTACAGTCTGGAGCCGAGCGACCACTACGATCACAGGTTCGAATCCTGCCTCAGGCATGGATGTGTGTGATGTCCTTAGGTTAGTTAAGTTTAATTAGTTCTAAGTTCTAGGCCACTGATGACCTCAGAAGTTAAGTCGTATAGTTCTCAGAGCCATTTTGAACAATAAGAATAGCATCACAAATGGTCACAGGCTTAATTGACTCACAGGAGAGTGTCACTGAGATGCTGGGAAACCTGAATCGGCAGATACTTGAAGAGACACCAAACTGTATTGCAAAAACCTTCCTACTCAATTTCAATCTACAGTATTAAGTGAGGAATCTAGGAATATACTACAACCCCCTACATATGGGTATTGCAGGATCTGCATAGACAAGAGCTGACTAATTATGGCATGTACAGAGGTATTTAATCAGTAATTCTTCCCATACTCATGGAAAGTACCCTCTGCCACACACTTTTCACTGGTTTGAACATGTAGATCAAGATCTAGATTTGTGTTTCACATGGATACAAGTTGGTGAAAACTGAAGTTGCTTGTTGCATATGAAGTTCTGAGCAGGGGCTGGCCAAGGTCCACGAAGGAGAATAAACCCAGAGGTTCATCTTTGACTGAAGCCTTGCAATTACTGTGAAGCTACAAGTAATGCAACTCAGATTTTATTGGTGTTATCCATACATTTTGCCACCAAATTATTTTCAAAGGCACCAAATAGGACTGAATACATTTGCCACAGGTGGAAGCTCCTCGGCCAGACTAGGTCACTCGAAGCACACTAATCTCGATGATCTAAGGTATTAAAACAAAAGCATGGCCTGCTGCCCACTACCATGTTCTTATTTAAAATAGATTTACCATCTATTGTTAGGCCATCATAATTTAATTGTAAAATTTACAAACCAAATGAGAAAGTAGATTTCAGTTTTATGTCTACACTGCCAGTGAAAAAAAAATAGTACACCTCAAAAGACAATGTCAATTTTGATCTGATGTTGGTATATGCCACCCGGGAGATAGTAAATTTTCTGATAATGGTTTCAACGTTGTCCACCAACAGATAACATTGTGGTGCAGCCACGAGAGTGCCATCTGTATCTACCCTTTAATAGAGAATGCTCACAGCCAGAAGGCTCAATCTGGTGCAAACAGGTGAAGCAGGCTGGCAACCATGTGATGGAGATGAAAGGGGTCAAATTGAAGTCCTTTGGAAGAACTGCAAGACAAGTTGGATGTGCTGCATCAGTTGTGCAATGATACTGGTATCAGTGACCACATGAACATTCTCACACCCCTAGACAAGAGTCTGGATGTCCATGCAGCACATATGTCTGCCAAGATCATTATATTTTAAGGGCAACAATGTCAGATCATACAGCCTCCACAGCACAGATAAGAGGGTTTGTGAGCTGAGATATGTCAATATGAACTGTTGCAAACCGTTTATTAGTAGTGGAACTGCAGGTATGCACACTATAGTCCATCTACCACTCATGCCACAGCATTGACATGTACAGCTTGTTTGATGCCATCAGAGGATCACTTGGAAGATGGAATGGCATGCAATGATAAGCTACAACTCTCATATAACTTTAATGTTTCTGGAGGGAAAGCTTACCAGTGCTTGGTATGTGCAGAATGTTGTTAGATCCATTCTTTTGCCATTCTTGCTACGGGATGGTTCCAACAGGATAATGCTCACCCACACATTGCCTGGGAAACTCAACATGCTCTACAAGACATGCAGCAACTTTTCTGGCCAACACAATCTCCTGACTTGTCTCCAGTTGAGCATGTGTGGGATAGGATGGGATGAGAAGTGACTTGTGTGACTCATCGCCCAACAACTCTTACAGAACTACATGAACAGGTTAACCAGACTTGGAATAATGTTTCCCAGGACAGTATCCATCATCTGTATGATCGAGTTGATACCAGAGTCAGTGCCTGCATTGACACCTGTGGAGGCTACACCATGTACTAGTATGGGTGTTACAGCATGAGTTTTTTCCTGGTATCTCAGAACTGCTTCTGCTGTTGCTCTGTAAATGTAATAATTTCATGAATTCCTTGTGCACTATAGCAATAATAAATCTTGAGTGAACTGGAAACCTCTAAAAGAGTGTACTACTTTTTTCCAGCAGTCTATTTACAATGTTTTTCAGAATGATAATGAAGTCTCTGAGAAATTGCTGTTTATAATACTATGTACTTGTCTCCAGTTTTACTTTGTTATATACTTCAACTCATATAGTTTACATACATAAGAATATGAAGTTCATTATATGGCCCTTTAGTAACTTTGTGAGCATTTAAGGAATAATCCCTCCCCCCTCTCCCCTTACATATTATCCACCATTTTCTATCTTACTTGTGAAATTGTTATAGGTAGTGGGTGTACAAAAGTAGTTTTCAACTAAAGTAGCATTCAGAGAGTGCTTAGTTCATGAACAAGTTTGTCAGGATATGAGTATCAGAATATTTGGACTCTTGCAACAGCATATAGACAATTTTTACAGAATGACAAGACTGTTGTTCATTTTATTGTGTAATTAATTTTTGTTCACTTCCTTGAAATGCTTCTTGTATCTACTCAACTTCCTCTGACTGTGTGGAGGGATTCAAATCTTTTTACTTTACAAAGACTGCATGTTTTCTCAGACAGATTATCATCTGTGAATGGACATTTTTTAGCCAAAAGTGCTTGACAACTGCAGTGAAACAATCTTGATGAACATTGGGGATTCCAAATGCTTCTATTTGTGACAAAGCTCTCAGTTCTGAAAACTCTGCCACTGGGTGGCAAACTTGCTCTTCATTACACTTTGATGGTGGCCATTCTGCAGGAGTTGCAATGGAGTTGAAATGTGAAATAGCTGCTCTCACAGTTGGTCACACCTCTGATAGACTAGGGTGTACCCATGGAAGAACTATAAAAGAATGTACTTTAAAGGTGTGTAGGACAGTTCTTGAACAAGCGTGTGTCAAATGGATATGACCCACATGGCAATGTGCAGGTAGAAGGTGTGGCATAAGGATGAATTATGGTATTTTGTAGCTCGGGTGGATGGCAGAATAGCAGATTAGTCAATAAAATCTGGCTGTACAACTGAAAAGTGCTTTCTTCAGTCAAAAGAAAATTCCATTTTCAAAAATGCGCTGGATTATGGAAGATGTTTCTGAAGTTATATGTTTGGACCAGGGTACTGAGGAGGAGTGACATGTGGAAAATGAGAAAGGCTTAGATGAAGTAGTAGTTATGAACATTTTAAACACATTGTTACTGACATATGCAGATTAGGTAGTCATTACAAAATATGATTAAAAATATCTTACAGAATGGGAGGAAATAAGTGTGTGGAAGCAATAAATGGTCTAAATGTCTCATAGTCAGGTAACGAGGTAGTACAGAGAAAATTAAGTATAACAGTTGTCCAGGGCTAACGGTAATTTAGACATACCGCGCCACAGACTAGCGAGAACAGGAAATTCCCAAAAAGTTAACCCACTCAAAATTTTCAATAAACTGCCAGTTCATGTTCAGTCTATTGATACAAATTCTTTTATAATTAAGTGGTACAGCTGGCTGTCAGATCATCCATTCTATGACATTAAAGAATTCTTTGAGATGCCTGAGGAGAATATAAGCATTTAAAAGTTGTCTGTAGTTAAACATATTATTTAGTGCTGTGGTTAATCGTGTGTAATTACAAAGTTTATACTACAAACAATAAAATACCATATTATATTAGATTATAAGATAGCTTGTTGCG
Source organism: Schistocerca gregaria (assembly GCF_023897955.1). NCBI lineage: Eukaryota > Metazoa > Arthropoda > Insecta > Orthoptera > Acrididae > Schistocerca > Schistocerca gregaria. Next base: position 183,505,463 of record NC_064924.1, read on the forward strand.
TTATCTTTTAATAGATATCCTTTGTAATTTGGTACACTGCCATGCTTCAAATGTATTCTATAATGTATTGACAGAAGTTTCTTTTATTATTCTGTATGTACTAGTACATCTTGTATGACGAAGCCAATATCATTGTAAAATGATCTACGTTGAATAAAATTCTTGATTCTTGATTCTTGAATAACAAGAAAAAAGACATATTCAGTGATACCATATACGCATATAAAGAGTAGATTTGACAAAATTGTTTGTGAATGAGGATATGTTCTACTAATTATTCTTGTGATCTGGTTGCAGAAAAGTAAAACATGGACTTGTATAAACTGTTAGTAAAAGCACATCAATGTAGGTAATGATTTACAACAGTTACACTCAAATTTTGGTATAGTCTATCCATATTATCAATGCCTATCAAAGGAATGTTACTAATTTAAATGAGAAAATTACTTCAGAACTAATAATCTTCTCCCAGTTCATTTCATTTCAGCCCTAAACCTTGGTGTAGTCTGTGACATTTCTTGTGATATCTAAAGGATACTTTAAAATTTGTGTCCTGTCAACACTATTTCCAAATCCTGTTATGAAAATGTATTGGTAAAACTAATTCAGGAACAGGACAAATATAAAATATATTCTGACCACTTACACTGCAGAGTAACCTTTACACACTTTTGGGATCCATGTACATCTTTCGTAATGTATTGTATCAAGAGCCTTTCGTCCTTAGGTACTTAAAGAGTTACACATTTCAAAAAGTCTAGTTGTGTTTTAAACACAATTAAGACTTGGTTTGTGATAATGATGAACATGTTTTACTTTAAATGCCCTATTTAAATGTATCACCTCAGTCTTGTTTATCTTGAAAAGTATATGAAAAAAGAATGAACTCCCATTGATGATGCAGTTGTCAGATACAGAGCACAATAATAGATAGCACATGGATAAGGGAAAAAAAAGTTTTCTTCAAGGGAAGGATTTGGTCATCCACTTCAATCAGCTTAAATAAATCACAGGAAACCAATTCAGGGTGGCCATAAGGGTGCCTGAACCTCACTTCTCCAAATGTCAGTTGAGTGCCATCAAAGTTATATAACATGGCTCAGTAAAATGTTTGAATATTTTACTAACTAATGTTGCATTTACAAAAGTCTGCTTCCTTTATAATAAGGCTTAAGGACTATGAAATCTGAATGAAAACAACTATACTTCTTATCAGCAACAGACAGCATTTCAGGGATGAACCAGAATAAAAATCAGGCTTAGACTCTTAATACACTACACTGATAGCTGTGTACGTATGAAATAGTTAAATTTTGTTGTTACACTGTAGGAAAAGATAGAGTGCTACTTACTGTAAAGAAGACATGTCAAGTTGCAGACAGATACAATTAAAAGACATTTACATAAAGCTTTTGGCCACAGCCTCCATCAGTAAATGAGAGACATACACCATTTACACAAACAAACAAGCACCTCACGCACACACAACAGCACATGAACACTAACTCCAGCAATTGTGTGTGCATGAGGTGTGCTTGCTTATGGGAGTGAATGATGTGTGTCTCTCTTTTACTAATGAAGCCTGTGGCCGAAAGCTTTACCCTAAGCATCTTTTCATTGTGTCTCTCTGCAACTTGACGTGTCTTCTTTATGGTAAGTATCAATCTGCCTTTTCCTATATTGTTGATATTCCTGTCTGGAGTTTCCACTGTTTGATCAAATTTTATTCCTATAAGGAAGAGACCACCACTGTAAGAAAGAGTGATAATGTGTGCCTGCATAGTAGCACTCAACTTGAATTTACCAGGTTTGAATCCTGATGAACGATGAAAATTTCTTTGATAGTATTTAGTTGTCAAGGGCTAGATGAGTAGTATACACTTCCTGCTAACCAGACTTTGTGCAAATATCCTGAGATAAATTCCAAATTTATCCACATGGAGTTAGAGCATGTGACACTGTTGGTGGTCACTTGTCAATCAGATGTGGATGCTAAGCTCAGGAATCCTCTAGGGGCTTTGTGAGGGAATTGCGCCAGCAACAGGCTCTGTGGTCCCCCTCTCATCATAACAATGCAACACTGCTACGCTATATCAGCTGGAGGAAAACAACAGAAAATGATCTCACTACGACTCTCCATGGGGATTCCTGCATCTGCTCCCAAAATTCATTTCCTGAGTATGGGACTGACTTTGACTGTGAAGGAAAAGTTAAAAACTGAATGAATATATTTATAGAAACATATGTAAAAAAGGAGTATTAGCATCACCTGCAACAGAAGATGAGCTCTTACTCATCATTCACTGTAGGTAGAACAAGTAAAGGGGTAACAAACATACTGCTTTAAAACTTTGATTGACACTGTACATTTCACAGTTTAAAAAAAAAATGCTTTTCTCAAGAGACTATAAATCTAGAAAAAAGGAATTGCAAGAGGTATAGATATGGAAGAGATTAGAAAGTTATCCCTAACAGTGAATTAGAAAAGTAACATATTGCATAAAACAGTTCCAGAGTGTTGTTTCTAACATGAAATTGTCTTGCCCTAGGACTTACAATGACTTTCCCATTTTTGGTGTCAGTACATTTCATACATTCTTTCTCCTGTTTCATATATTTATCTCCTCTTTGATGAGGATTTAAACCTAAAAAATTATGAGAGAGCATTTTCAGTCAATACTTACTCCCAGATGCAAAATTTTAGTACTATCAACAGACACACATAAAAGTGCATACACTATCCTGCTTTTTAGAACTAATAGTTCATTCTTCTGGAAGGAGTAGTGATAGGTTAGAGAAGGTTAAAAAGGAAGGGAAGGTCACTCAGATTTCAAGATGAGAGGGACCCACCTTTATATGTGTGTCTCGGTAGTATTGAAATTTCACCTCTTGGGGATAAGCAATGAGTGGCAAGTCTTTCTCAAGTGTATTTTCCCTTTGATAGATTTTAATCTGTGTATCTGTTAACATAGCTCCAGATTTTCATGTTTAAGTGACTGATAATTTCTTAAAAATGTGCACACAAATTTCAAAAAGCTTTTATTTTCTAACTTTGATGGCATAGAAAAATATTCTGCACATGTGGAACTATCATATCAAAGTAAGATAATTGAATGTTTTATTTACCCTGCTGTGGAAGCTAATTTCTGGGACATCAGGACCAGCACAGTTCAAAATGTAGTATGTACCATTAATGCTGAATGATGCATCATTATGTAAGCAAAACATGTTTCCGTAAACTGTTCTCTGATCACATGTAAGACACAATGGATTATGTGGTGCACCTTCCATCTGATCAGATACACTGTACAGGTGTTGCACAACAGGAAACCTTCCATGGACTGCTATAAAGTACCTGAAAGAAAAGCAATTCATACTTACTGTGTGCAGTTTTGACAGAATTTTATAACAAAATATTCTATTCAAATTTCTTTGTTTTTATCTTACAGTAGGTGATGGGACTGATCCCAGCCAACTATTTTTGTTACACTAAAGTTTCCTCTTGTTAGTTTTTTGAACATATTTGCTTTTAAGTGTACTGCAGCAATATGTGAATATTCTCCAATGCCATGTTCTTCTTGAGGAATTATAAACACCATCTTTGCACCCTTCCACGAAAACAATGGTGGTGAATCAAATGCTACCCATCCTTTGTCTTCTGATATTGAAAGGATCTATAGACATGGAAAATAAGCAGTCAGATAAGTTACTAAGTACAAGAATTTTAAGATATTTGAGGAAATACTTACTTCATTGATGTGTCGATAATCTGAGTATTTAAATCTGTATATTTTTGCCTTATTCTGAAGTCGGTTGAGCCACACTGATGCAATCTCATCATTGTTTATCCATGATACAGAGGAGAGAATAGGTTCACTGTGATGACATATTAATTACAATAATTAGCATTTTTCAAATATGTGAAGTAAATATAATTAAGTCTGTGGTCTAGATAGAATAGTATTTGATCAAGAATAAAAATAATGTAATGGAGGTATTTACTTTCTAAGTATGTCTCTTGGCAATGGAACTTTTACAGTGCTTGGTCGATTTTGTCTCTTGGTCTCCAAATTCAGAACACTGAGAGTGACAATAGGCTGTGATGACCCTGTCTACAATTTCATTAATGTCAGTTGTGACACTTGGACAAAATTATTGCTTGGAATAGTTTTAAAAAGTGCTGTACTCACTTTAGAATAACGAACTGTAAAATTTTGTGAATATTTATTACTCCTGTAGCTACTATGTGTGAAAACTGGAATTGTAAGGTTTGCTACGTATGTGTCATTGAATGTAGCAAATGCAATTTTCTTTCCATCTGGTGATATCCATAAAGCTTTCTCATTTGTAAATATAGATCCTGAAATAAAACAATACATATTACTGGATCCATCTACTGATAAGTTTACATTTTTGGAATAATAAGCAGACTAAGAATAAGTGAAAACATAATATAACTCCTCTGCCATACCCAGTACTAGATGATAAAGGTAACAATATTTGGCAGGACAGAAAATTTCACTAGACTAATGCTGAAACTATTGCACAGCTAGATGCGTGTTCTTATTGTTGGCACAACACACAATTCTGTCCTAGGTACCATGAATGATTATTCAAAGTAGACATTTTGTTCTATAGATTGTGGCATGAGTAACAACTTAAAGACATGTAATACATCAATAAAACAAAACAGCTATCATAGATTATCTTACCTCTTGCATATCAATACTATTTTATTTCTTTACAAATAATTATTCATTGTTGAATTTTTGTGTTTACTTCTACACATAAAATGGTACTAAGTATATTTTTGTCTACATAAACGAGTCAATACTGTCAAGAAATTTCTGCTTTTCTTATTTCACAACTCAGGTTTTTGTAGAGCTATTTGTTTGTGCCCAGCAAATACGTAAATATCTGTGTGTGGGTTACTTAGTATTGTATACATGTTGACATTTCTATATGAAGACTGCAAAAAGGATAGCAAGTTTTAGTGAATACTGTTATTCTCTCATATAATTACTATGTGTTTCCCATTGTATCTATAATTAAGGTTCACTTTTACCACTGACAATATTACAATATTTAGTGCTGTATCTGACACAGAGAGTTCTCTGTGTTGCACCACTGGCAGCACTTCTGTCACCATCATCTCTAATGACCTTGATATAAATGGAATGTTAAACAGTAATCGTCCTTGCTTCCTCCCTCCTGTCACTGCTGTACTAACAGGAGTGATATACAACACAGTGGACTTGCCCTATTCTTCACACCTTTTGCAAGAATGTCTGTCTTAACTAACAGTTAAAGAACAGCCATAGCAAGGAGCAGGCATCCTATCTTAGACTTCACAATTACTGCTACTACTCACACCACTGTTTGATATTTGGATTACAGTCATTGCTCACATTACTGGTATTCCTCTTGGATTATTCTCTGGTTGTATTGGTATTGCACACATGCACTGACTTGGCATTACATTGCTTCTGGACTTGTGCTTTTTTGTATTATTGTTTTTTCCATTTGTGTTGTTAATAAATGTTACATTTTCCATGCTACGATATATAGGATATAATTATAAGTATGCTAAGATACCTGATAAAGTCCATACATGATGTTCTTTGACACTAGTGTCTAAATATTAAGAGCTTTACTGACTTTACATGCATTACACCATAAAATTATCACATAGAAAAATTACAGAAATATTTAACATTTTTGATAACTTCAAATATTTCAACATTTCGACTTCTAAAGAATGACACAGAATGAAGTAAACTTGATAGTCCCAGACATTTTCAATGAGATTAAGAGTGGATGATTTAGAGGTCCAGTCCAGTTGTGATTGGATGCCTGAGTGCCAAACCAGGTGCTGCCCAGTGAACATGGTGCTGTCAACTTGAAAAATAATATTGTCCATGGTATACTCATTATGAAAGTGTAGAAAAAAGGGCAACACTTGGTTACCAAGTATGTTGCAATAAACACCCTCATTCAAAAATGACTCATAGGACTATAGGTACACAAGACACCTTGCACCATTTGAAAAGAGGCAGAGTAATAGTTCATTGGGCCATCCTACACACCTCCAGTAAGGTACTGTTCAGTTTCTGTGTTGTTTGACCCACTGAAGACATGTAACTATATGTGCTACTGTGGGCAAAAGCTTTTAGCAAATTCCACTGCATGCTATTCATTTTGTTATGTTCAGTGAAAAATGGGTGATGGATCTGTATCCCCTACCCCTGACAGCAGCAAAATCATTGTCATCAAAATTATCGTCATTTTCATTTTCACATAGACAGACCTCTAAAAGCACTAGTCTCTTCCTCAGAAGGGTCTGTGAGTGAAGAAGTAGCCATTTCAGACTTACTAACTTGAATGTAATAATTACAACCTATTTCTCATCACAACTACTACAGTTTGACACTGAGTTAACACAAGCTTCTGTAGATGGCAGCACTCTAGTGTGTTGATACCTAATACAGTCATATTTGAAAATGGAGCATTACGCACTCTGTAATGCAAACACAGCACATCTCCATGCACTCTTATTTAAATCACTGTCACCTGGCAGCAAGTACATCACAGCACAACAACAGTGATGCCACTGATCGAAAATTAGTGTACACATTAAAACAAAAAGTACACTTTCATTCAAATATATTTACAGAAGCATTACAATACAAAGCTTTTCATTCTGTGATATTTTTGAAGCTCTTCAGGTTGGAATGATTCCATCATCATTTCACACAAACTGTTCACAAATGAATCACTGTCATCATCAAAATCATTGTCATCAAAATTATCGATTTGAAAAGTAGATGTTGAAGCAGGTTTCCATCATATGCTGTAAGACACCTGGAATATCATGTAGCCCAAACAACATAACTTAGAACTCTTTAGAGGCCTCAAGTGTTATGCAGTCTTTTCTGAGTCAGTCTTGTCATCCTCAGTTTGCCAGTAACCTTTCAGTATATCCATGGTTGGGAAATATTTTGAAGCTTTCAAGCAGTCCAGGGTGTCATCAGTGCAGGGAAATGAACAGGCGTCTTCCATCATTATTTTATTCATTTGTTGCTAGTCGATGCAGAAATGCTGTGTGCTGCACTCCTTCTTCTCAAAGATTGCAGGAGAGGGCCAAGGACTCTCTGAATATTCAGACACCATCTTGTAGCGACCTCTCCCCTTTCTTCTGGATTATCCATCTTTCAGCTTGTGGCACTAAATGAGAGGTGGCTAATTGGTTAACGATCCACAGTGTCGCTGTCTTTTCTCCACTCCAGATTTGAAAGCATCCATAAATTAATGCAGAACAGCTATCACTCATTTGCATTGCTACTTGTCCAGGCAAGGTCCTATTGGCAGTTCAATTGTAGTTCACCTCCAGTGTTGTCCATTGTGGTTGTGGAGCATGATTCTTTATCAGTGACACTAAGCTGCCCTTCCCAGGAGGGTTCAGCTGTCTCTGCACATATATCCTTAGGAATGAGTTGTGGCTGTGTGTGACAATTACTAATCCAAAGTTCTCCTTGACCACCTACAATGATTATGAACATCACTGGCATGTAGATTTCTTTGGTGAACCTGAGTAGCTTTCTGTGAAACAAAAGCTTCACAGTTTGACTAACTTGTGCCATTGATAGCGACAGGATAACAACATTTTCAATGGCAAACAAACAACCAGAGCAATCTTTGTTAAATGTGCTTGTTGGAAAAGCTTCATCAGCATGGAGTTCTTATCTTCCACAATCCATGACTGCTTTTGATGTCTGCAAGAATTCCCACCCAAGACTTACTTTCTGACTATATTCTGTTAAAATATCAAATTTGAAGGATTGTGGTCTCTCATCGATAGTCATACCTGTATTTGCAAAACATTTTCATACTGGCTGAACATATTTCCTATTTTGCGACTTCCAGCACAGCTGATTTCCTATGATAGAACATAATCTTTTTTAATTGACAGAAAAAAGCATTTGATATTACAGAAAAGGAGGCCCCAAGTTGACTAACACCTACAAAAGCTGACCATTGATGATGGGAGCAATGAAATTTCCTGACATCTTGGTGACTCTCATCCATAGAGGATTTACATCTCTGGTGGTCACAGCCATTCACCTACATAGATGGTCACATCATTTAGTTTTCCTGAAATTGGCAGCTAAGTGAGCTGTTGGTACCTCTGTATGGTGACATGGAACAGCTACTGTGTTTTGGAGAACCATCTCATAGAGGGTAGAACATTGGATTCCTATAATCATTTGCAGGGGACTTTTGCAAATAGAACTGTTGTGACGGTTGACACCTCATGATGCAGTACTTGTAAAAACTGTCTTCTTTCCCTCCGATAACAGTCAATGTGTCCAGATCACCCCCAATGGCAACATACTGGGATGTTGTCATCTGTCCTCCAACTGTCTGTTCTTCTATGTGGAACTGTACTTGGTATAGAATTTGGTAATACCTGTGTTCGTTGCATCCTTGGTTGTCATTTGATGGCTGTGGCATAAGTCCAAGTTGCCCAAGCTCACACCTCCTGCTGCTTTCAGCTTTTGGCAGAGAGTGGTACTAAAGATGATGCACCTCATCTTCAACATTTTGTATTACCTCCTAATGTATCAGATTGACATTCATAACTGTTATCTCATCCTTACTTGGTCTGATTGTTCTAGCTGCCAAAAAATGCTATATTCTTCTCTGCCAAAAAATGCTGTATTCTTCTCTAACTGTTTGGTATGAGAGGGGTGAGGTCATGATGGTCTTCCACAACTGCCATAGGGACCATGCTGGGGAGTCAGTTTTCTGTTGGGTTTCCACAATGCATTGGCACCTCCAGAAAACACTGATGGATGCCTAATCTGTAGCTCACTTACTGCTGGCTTTGAATCCATGGTCTACTGAATATACTGATCATGAAAACAATGTACTGCTTGTATTCCAGCTCCTGTCCCTGTAGACAATGGATTTTACATTGCCTAATTGGAGCTATGGTAATGTAAATGTTTTGAAATACCTGGCACCTACCAAACAATGTTACTTCACAATCAGACTCAGTCCAAATCCTAAAGCAGGGTCTTTAGTGAAATACAACATTTAGCACTGAAAGCACATCTATTGCGAACACTGGTGTACAGTCAGAACAGAACTGAACTCTGGGGCAGAGACTGCAGCTATTTATATAAATATCAAATGTTGCAGAATGTTGTTCTTTATACTGACATAAAATATTCCAGAATATACAAACATTACAAACACAAGATATTTCAAATACCTTTCAGAAGCAATAAATACTAAATAACAAATAACTGCTGGTGCTCAGTTTTGAATGGGCAACCCACAGCATGCTAGCCAGTGATGCTAAACACTATGCCACACTGCACGCACCACAACGTGCGGCAATATAACCTGTTTCACTTCTTCTGTCATCAAAAACTTGAACATCATTTGTGTTATTGAGTTTATTCATTTCATCCACCATACTTCTACAAATTGCATTTAATTTGTTCTCAGAATTTGCCTTTTGAAGGTACCATAAAGAATTTTGTAATACTATTTGTAGTGCCACTTTGATTCTTTATTACAGCTAACCCTCTGCATTAAATAAAGCTCTCTCTTTTTAGTGCAAGATGATTCCAGATGTTAGTGGCTTCAGTTACAATTGTTTCTAACCCTTTGTAATCTTTAAAATTGGTTTGTCCCAGAACTTATTCTGAGCTCAGACATAATGAGGCATCTTGAGCAGAATTACCTCAATGCCATCTTGAGTTCAGAAAAGCAATTGCATCTGTACCACACCCACATTTATTGGCAAAAGTGTGATCATATGGGGTATGAAGTGAAATGTCTGACTGGATTGAAGACTTTTTGATGGGGAGGATGCAACATGTTAGCTTGGATAGAGTGTCATTGTAAGAGAGTCATTGTAAGAGACAGTATCAACAGTATCCACAGGAGAGGATAGTACTTGAAGTACCTTTCTCTATCTCTGTTCCATAATTCTCAGTAGACCTCTAGATACATCTGTTTGCAGTAGCTTCCAATTGCTTGACAGTAGTCAGGGTGAATACCAGATGCTTACAAATGGTAACCAACTCATCCACTGCCCGAGAACAGCAAACACAGTGTGATTGCATTGTCCCTGGTGAATTATTTTACATAACAGATAATAAATAACTTTAAACTAAGCTTGCTGATTCTCCCTTAATTTACAATTCTGACGTGCACCAAGCATTATCAGTAGTCTTTTAAATCTAATGTGATTTACAACCAAAATGAGAGATCTATTATGTCAACAAAAACTTGGTATGAGTTTTATTGTTTCTCTGAAATGTTTTTCAGGCTATGGTCACTAACAAATTCAACAATAGTGTTAATTTACAAATAATGCAGATAGTGTACACTTCTTCTGAAAGAGAAAACTAATGTGCCACAGTGCATTATTTATTTACTACTGCTGTATGAGATGTGTGGGAAAAGTAGTGAGACTGACAACAATGCAAGAAATCTGGCAATGCTGCTTGTTCTGCTTGTGTAGACTGATATGTTCATCTCTTACAGATGCTCAGTCTGAAATTCAGATCCTTACACCCATCACATAATTTTTTAGAGTGCTATCAGTGAAGTTGTGTTTTTGTTATGTGTTGCAAAAAATGGAACAGCAGAATTTAGAGTAATGTAATGCAGTCATGTTTTGGTTAAACTTGTGGGATTTGTGAGTATGAACTTTGTAAAGCTGAAACAATCCTATGGAGAACATTTCTTATCAAGAATACAAATTTTTCACTTGCACAAATCATTTTTGGAAGGCCGAGAATATGTTGAAGATGAACCTCACTCAGAGAGACCTTCAGTGTAAAAAACTGACAAAAACATTGAACATGTGCATTCTTTTGTGAGATTAGCCTGATGTTTAATAATGAGGATGATGGGTGATCTGTTAAACTTAAACATTTTCATCATACTTCAGATTTTGACTGAAGATTTGTAGAATGTTTTCTGTCAAAACGTTGCTGAATAACATCACAACATTGTTCTTCTTGAGACGATTATCAATGACCATGAATGGTTCAATCATGTAATCACAGGTGATATGTCTTATGTTTTTGAGTATGATCCTGAGATAAAACAACAAAATGAGGAATGGCACACTGAGACATCTCCTTGACTGAAAAAGGCTCAAAAGACCAAATCAAAGATCAAAACAATGCTGATTTGGTTTTTTGACAATGGTGCTATTGTTCATAAAGAATTTATTCCTCTAGGACAAACTGTCAAACAAGCATTGTACAAATATGTACTTTGAAGGGCTCAGTAGAAGGGTGAATTGAGTGAGACTGGACATTGCAGACAAATGGATGCTGCATCATGACAAAGCTTCATGTCACACAGCCATTTCCATCACACAATTTTTTATCTCAAAAGGCATTCTCCTGGTTCCACAACCCCCATATTCATCGAATCTGAGTCTTTGAGGCTATTTTCTTTTCACAAAATTGAAAAAATGTGTGAAAAGGATGTGATTTTGGGAGCTTGGAAGATATTCGAAAGAATGTGACCAACATGTTAAAGGCCCTACCAGGTGAAGCCTTTCAGCACTGCTACAAAGACTGGGAACAACAACTCTGCTGATGTATAGCTGTTGAAAGGAGCTACTTTAAAGGTGACAATACAATTGTTGGAAAAAAAAAATTTTAAAAAATGGTAGATAAAAAATCAGGCTCATTGGTTTTCTCAACTCCTTGTAAACCATAAGTGCTGATTTAGTAACAAACAGGTCATGCAAAACACTAATAATTTATCAAAATTCTCAAAATTGTTTGTTTGCAATCATACAATAATTCTCAAAACTATACCTATTTTCATGTAAATATAAAATGAAATTAAGGAACTGTTGGTTTTGAATGAGTGTACTGCATGGAAAAGTTTCATTTTGAAATTAATTATGTTTACAATTAATGATATAATACTAGAGACTGTATTAATTTTCTGAGAAAAACAGATTGTTTAAAATTGATGATGTGGTACAGGATGGGGCAAATAGAAGTAGCCCGGATGGGTGGATATGATTGGACTTGAATTTATGGCGGTGTTAATGGACGAGAAAAAGACCTACAGTTACTTCCAACAGGGTGGAGCAACTGCCCACACAGCCAGACAAACCATCAAGCACATTTACACAATCTTCACACCTGACAGACATTTTAGTAGAGGTCAATCTGATTGTGGCCCTAGGTGGCCTCCCAGACCACCTGACTATCAATGTGTGGTTATTTGGTCTGGGAAGGCCTCAAGTCCGAGGTGGATCACAACACTCCTCACAGTCTTCAAGAACTGCAACAGAACATTTCGGATGAGACTGCAGCAATTTCAGCAGTCCAGCTTTGATCTGCCTTCATCTACTTGCTGACCAGGATCCAAAAGTGCCAAGAGACAAAATGTTGTCACTTTCAAGATGTGCTATGAGTCAGGTTGGTACTGTATTTCTTTTCCACTGCTGTGTTTCTTTGTACCCCGTAACTCTGTTCTCTGGGCCACTTTCATTTGCCTTACCCCATACTACACAATATATCACTATACCTGCAAGAGTATTGCTAAAATAAAGACGAAAAATGTGTTTAAATTTTACATGTAGTCTTTGGATCTAAGTTTTTGAAACAATGTTATCTGACACACAATTTTACTCTGAGGAAAAGAAATACTGTAAGTTGACTTTATACATAAAAACAAGTAAATAAACATGCAGATCAAACATGCGAATCACATGAATTTTGCACTTATCAGATTTTTTGTCATCTTTTACCCTAGTGTGCCAAAGATGACCACTTTGTGTCAGTATACCTCAAATAAACAACATGAAATATGGAGTGCAACACACACACACACACATCCACTTGCAGTGACTAACACATGAGATATGTGAGAATATTTCAGCAAGGATCAGTGTAAAGGGCAAACGTGAACTTATAATTGGATCATTCAATAGACTACTAGTCTTATTTCCAGACATAACTGAAAACTTCAGAAAAAATCTCAGATTTTAATACAAGCATTTCCCAATTGTACTGTCATTTGGATGAGACTTTAATCATCCAAAAATTGGTTGGGAAGATTGCAGCTTTATAAGTAGTGCATTTGACAAGACATCCTGTGAAATAATACTAAATGAATTGTCTGAAAATTACTTAGAACATTTTAATTTGATCGATAAACTAAAATTATTGTTATCAGCTTACCTAGTAATGGGGAGATGTTATCTTTTACTTGTAATGCCATTGCAAAATTCTGAAAAGCATTTTCTCGGTTTATCATAAAAGTCAAAAGTGTTGTTCATAATTCTAATGCCATGAACAATGTGTGAGTTCTTAAAGGTTACATAAAAGCGGTTCAGTAGACTGAGGTTGTGGCAGCATACCTGCAAAAAAATTCATGAGCTTATGGCCAGCCCAAGTTAGCTGTGTTAGATATCCATTGGTGTGCATATGTGCGTGCATACCTCTTGACAGGCAAACTTCTGGCAATGTTTGGTGCACACAGGCAGGAATTATAAGAAAAAGGGCAGTGCAAACTGAACCACTATACAGTAAAGATGTGTTTTTCAAGAATCTGTAACTTCAATCCATGGACCATGTGGGACAAGCTTAATTCAAGCTCCACAAAGACATGTAAGGAAATTTGTTTGGTGCTTTCCATTCATTTCCACCTTTGCTTTGTTGCATCCATGAAATACATGTTGCCCCGTGATCGTGAAAAGAAGGTAAGTTTCTTTCTGGAAATGTGTCCACTGTTCTCATGTACTCACACAGTCAGTCATTGTGCTCATGACCAAGAAGTGTACAGCCTCTGGAATAGATGTTCGAGTGGAACTCTTGTGCAGATACAATTATCATGGTTGCTGGTTAATGGACATTGTGACCTGATTTCATTTTTGTCACTTGTTCAGTCACTCATTTGACAGAATAAGTACATTGTTGCCAATTGTACTTGTCAATTCCTGTTGCCACGTAATCACCATAGCCTATATCCTGAACAAAGTGCATGGGTGTGACAGTAAAGTCTGTTCACTGCGCGACTGACAGGTAATTGGTGATACCTACATGTTCACAATTGAATGGTAGCCCTGACATGATCACTGGGCTTGGTGATGGTGATGAAGTTTCATCACTGTTTGTAATCTAACACTTACACTTACTTTTTGTTGTGCCAATCTGCAACTCAGCATCTCTGCTGTATTGTGAGTAGCAACTTTCCTTCTCATAATATTGTTACATTCCATCCTGGATTTTCCATTGTTTGACTTTAAGCAAAGAATGAGTTTGGAATAAACCATTGTGAACTAGGTGTTAAAGCAAGATGATGACTTTGGAAGAACTGTAAAAGACAACAGATAGTAGACAAAGGGCAACAGACAATAGATAAGCTGCTAGCATGCAATCAGAGACTGGAGACTGAGGCTACAGCTACTCTCACATGCATGGTTTCTGTCCTCCCTGAGCTATCTGAGGAAATCCTACATGCACAAGGCACAGCCACATCAACAGCTCCCACTGTTATGGGAGCAACAGCAAGCATTTTAATCCCATGAACCAGTTGTGTGGTTCAGCAAAGTGAAGGCAATTTTCTTGAGCATCAACATCACCTGCAACCTTGCCAAATTCGGACATTCTGTGAGCCAGCTACATCAAGAGTACATGGCCAAGGCACGGGACATAATCATTGCCCTGCCAATGCAGTCTTCATATAAGTGGCCAAAAGAGGAGTTAATCTGCTGAATTTCATCATCACAGGAGCAATGGGTACATCAGTTGCTGCACCACAAGGATCTGCAGAGCCTCACACAGCCCGATGTGGTTCCAGACTTACTGTTGTGTGCTATCTGGATGTGCAGCCTTCCAGCACAAGTGCAAGCAGTTATTGCCACACGAACAAAAATGCTGTGTGCCATTGCAGACTTGGCTGATTGGGAGAATGATGCACTGGCAATGTTGCCCAATACCACTGCTGCAGCAGTGACAATACCACAGCTGCAATGGCAAATTTGGCTCTGCAGGAACTTGGATCTCCTGCAACCACCGGTATAGATTTCGACCTGCCCCACCTAGTTCAGGACTTGACCACACAGGTGGCAGCACTCAGCAGGCAGGCCAACCAGTTGGCACCCTCATGGACAGAGGCAGGTTCTGCTGATATTCTCCCTTGAGCAACAAAGCAACAAAGTACTCGTCTCCCTGCTTGCACCCAGATGCCAGCCGCAACTGGGCCTAGGCGCACCCAGGTACAGAGCAATATCCAGGTGTCTCTTCATGATGGAATGGGCTGGCAGTGTGAAGCAGCTTGTCAATATAGGTTCTGATCTTTCTGTCTTCCCATGATCTATGCTAAGAGACCACTGGAAGGGTAAAGAACTGTCTCTTATGGTGGCAAAAAATTCAACAATTAAAATGTATGGCACACATCACTGAACTTTGGACCATGGACTGTGCCACACATTTCCTTGGACTTTTACTGTAGCTGATGTGAATTAACCAATCCTGGGTGCAGATTTACTTGGCCTCTATGACTTATTAGCCAGCATTGCAAACATGCTACTTATCAGTTAGACAACAAATCTGAAAACAGTGGGTCAGTGATGGCTGTCCGCCTTCTTAGTGTTAAACCAGTGAAGGCCCTTGGACCACATGCAGACATACTGAACAGAGCTCAGTCACCCAACTGGTGAACAGAGGGATGTCAAACCTTTGACAGTCCACTTCATTGTGACTACATGTGTAGTGTCTTTTCTTTATTTATGGTAATAAATCGTGCAATCACCATTAAATTTCACATATCCATCCCTACCTTTACCTTTAATCCATATGTCCCTTTCATGTAGATTAATCTTATGTTTTTTTCATGCATACAGTATGAAGGGAGAGGGTCAGGTATTATAGGAATTTCCATAGTCTTTATTAGCTTGTTCACCTCATGCCATCCATGTTGTCTTGCCAAGATAACTTATGGCACCCATGTGGGGACTATCGTGCCTTAAATGTTGATCGATATTCAGTATAACATCTGCAGGATTTTAGTCATGCATTGATGGGTTCAGTTATATTTAGCAAACCTGACTGCTTAAAGGTTTTCATGCAAATCCCTGTGGCACTTGAAGACATTCAGAAGACAGCAATTGTTATGCCAATAGGGCATTTTGGAAATATATACATGATGTTTAGCCTTCCAAATGCCACCCACACCTGGCAGCCTTTCCTAGATGTCATCTTATGAGGCTTACCATGGTGTTTCATGTACCTCAACTACATTCTCGCCTATTTGAAGTCACCCTAACTCCACCGTCACCATCTAACGATCATATTTTGGCATCTGAGCAAGTCCCGCATCATCATTAACCCCACATATAGTATATTCAGGGTCATGGAAATTGAATTTCTAGGGCATTTAATCACCCCTAGCTGATCCATGCCACTACGAGGCAAGGTACAGCCGATCTTGAGCATGCTGCATCCACAGATGCACAAAGACATTATGCTGCTACATTGGCATTTTAATTTTTATTGGGGCATTTGCCTTGCACCACCACAGTGCTGGAACCCCTGACTGGTACTATGTTTCCCTACCTCGAAGCAAAGAGCCCCTGTTAACTGGATGGAGGCACTGGAGAGCAGCTTTATTAAGTCCAAATGAAGCCTCCCATAAATGAAGATGCTCACTCACTGGTGCATGATGCTGAACTGGATGCAAGCCAATTAGCGATAGGTGCATTGCTTCAAAAACATGTCAGTGGCAGCTGGCAGTGACTTGGTTCCTTCCTGCAGAAGCTTTCAGAGTCTCAGTGCACATGGAGTGCTTATGACAATGACTTGCTTGCAGTGGTCAAGGCAGTAAGAAACGTCTGCCCATTGGTAGAAGCTCACCCCTTTGTAATTTTTGTCAATCACAAGCCCCTAAATGAGGAATTTTGAAACAATAACATGAAATGTACACCATGTCAATTCTGGCAGCTGGAGTATGTGTTGCAGTTCTCCATGGATATATGCCATATTTTTGGATTGACATCATCATCTCAGATTGCTTGTCCTGCACTTGTGCCATTAACACTTCTCCTGTGAACTTCAAGGATGCTGCCCAAGAAGAGGAGAATGACAAACAACCAGATAGCCTCTGCCATGAAACCTCCAGCAGCCTACAGCTCGAGATAGTGCCCGTTCCCAGCTGTGCCCCTAAAATTTGGTGTGACATTCCAACAGGCGCACACTGCCCATTTCTCCCACAGATACTCAAGCACACTGCTTTTGACCATGTCCATGGACTATCACACCCCAGCATCAACACCATTATGTCACACATGGCCTCACATTTCATCTGGTCAGGACTGTGAAAAGATTGACGTCAATGGGCATGCACCTGCAGAGCATGCCAGCATGACAAAGTTGGGAGGCACACCCATTGGTGCCTTTCTCGATGTGACAGTCTGTTTTGCACATGTCAATTTTGACATCATGTGCCTGCTCCCTCTATCCCTAGCCAAGTGTTATATGCTGATGATGGTAGACCACTTCACACACTGGCTGGAGGCAAAGTCCTTAGCAGACATCACCACCAAGTTCATCACCAAAGCCTTCATTGAAAACTGGATGGCACTCCTCAGCTGCCCCACTCACATCGCAACAGGTCGTGGCCCCTGAATGATTATGCACTGTTCACACACGTTGCCTGACTGTGTGGTGTGCAGTTACATAGAACTACCAGCTACCACCCAGCATCTAACAACATGGTCATACAGCTCCATCAAACACTAAAAGCTGCCCTAACTTGCCATGATGCTGCCTGGATGGACGCACTCCCGCTGGTGCTGCATGGCCTGTGAGTAACACCAAAAGAAGAGATTGGTGCTTCATCTGCCGACCATGTGCACCGACAATCTCTCACCAACCCTGGTGATTTTTGGAGGAGGCACCATCACTCTGTGATGCATTGACCCTCCACTGACAGAATGTCTGTGTGTTCACATGGCCCACCTCAGACCACACTCAGTGACACAGCATGGCACCTGCAAAGTGTTCATACATGCTAACTTACAGCACTCAATATGTGTCATGCTGTGTACAGACACAGTACAGCCACCACTTTGGTGGCTGTACTTGGGTCCACAGCATGTCATCAACCACAGCCAGAGAATGCTTGTCATCACATGCAACGTTAAACCAACCAAAGTGTCAACCAACTGAGTCAAATTGGCTTTCATCTCGACCACTCCTGCCACCATTCACTTCTTTGACACAGCAGAAGACTTGTTAAGAGATGACACTTCCTCCATCACCAGTCAGACAGAGCCCTCACCTATGGCTGCCAATGTGGCATGCACACCACCAGCTGTCATTGCACCACCACATGTGCCACAGCTCCACCCTATCTTGACCAGCCAGCATGCACAGCTTCCAAGGCCATGCTCTCCACAAACACCCGAGTCAGCCCCACCACAGCCAACAACAGTCTACATCATGCACTCTGGCCGCTGCACCATTTCAAACGCCTGTGCTGCATCATAACAATGCCCCAGCTGTCTGTCACCTGCTGTAGAGATCCTGTCTCTAGTGAGCCATGCCATCAGTTGAGTTCTGGAAACCATCTTCCGTGTAACGAGCTGCTTGTCTGTTGTGACTCCCAGACTCACATTCATGTCCCAGTGCCTCTCCGTCATCGGGAATTGAGGCCGAATTAACTTCTGCACTAGGTTTCTGTTTCTGTGTCCATGATCTAGACATCTCCCTCTGCACTGCCAGGCTTGTCGATCACAGTTTGGTGAACTGCATTCATGCGATGACACCATACTCACGTGAGTATAGACACTTTGTGTGATCTCTGTACATCTGCTGTGCTGAAACATTGAGTCCAGACTGAATCTGTCACCATGCTCCCATGACCGAGTGTGTCTGTGAGCTTTGAGCAGTGAAACTCTCGAACACTTTATTTTGTAACCTTTTATTATCAGCTTTTTAATTTTTTTTATTTTGAGATGACAGTTTTTCATGTGACAGAGCTCTTGCCACTACTGGCACTATCCAGCTGCATAAGGTCACACCCACCATGCACCTGCTGATGTTGTGTGCCAATACCCTATTGCCACTGACTGGCCCACTTACATCACACTAACACCGACATCACAACAAAGCACACAAAACCCAAACATCTGCCACACAAGCCGGATGCCTACAGTTTCTCCCAGCTTCTGAGCTCCACTCTTCAAGACAGGATCTGTGTGTCAGCCATGCCACAAAAATGTGTGAATGGACAGAGCCACTCATAACCAGGCCAAGGTAGCTGCAGAAGATGTCCGTTGGTGAGCATATCTGATGATAGGCAAAATTCTGGCAAAGTGTGGCATGTATGGGTGCAGATCAGCAAAAAAGAAGTGAGGGCAGTGCACTCTGGGCCATTGTAGAGGACAGATACATTTTTTGAGAATCTATTACTTCAATCTGCAGGCCACATGGGTCAAGTTTAATGAGAACGATCCACAGACACATTGGAAGTTTGTTAGGCATTTTCCATTCATTACTGCCTTCACTTCATTCTGTCTGTAAAACACACAGTGCCCCACAATTCCAAGAAAAAAATTCGCTTCATTCCAGACATGTGTCCACTGTTTTCCTGTCCTCACACAATCAGATCCCATGCTCATCACCAAGGAGTCTACACTCTCTGGAGTTGTGTTTGAGTGGAACTGTTATGCAGAGACAATTATCATGATTACTGGTTAATGGACATTGTGATATGATTTAATTTTTGTCATTTGTTCATTCACTAATTTGGCAGAATGAATACATTTTTGTCAAGGGTACTTATCAATTCCCTTTACCACAGTGTCACCATAGGCTACATCCTGAACAAAGTGCAGAGGTGCAACAGTAAAGTCAGCTAACTTCACGACTGACATGTAAATGGTGATACTCAGATGTTCCCACTTGAAGGTTTAACCCTACATCTGCTTGGCTAGTAGACAATGTCTGTGAACTATAAATTATATAATGATCTAATATTTGGAAGAGCACAATTGTTTTGGGGTTTTGTTATGTATTTTTGCAAGTGATGAATGTACAGAGAGACATCCCACATCTCCAAGGTAAGGCTGCAGTCACAGTAAATCTATGACATGAAGTGCCTGTGCACTCTGAGCACTCTCATGCCAGATTGCAGTATCAAGAGAAGCCCAAGTTAAATGCTCTCAGTGTAACAGTGCTGTGAGAGATCCTTGAAAAAACAATTAAATTTTGTATAAGTTTTATTTGTATCACTGTTATTTAAAATCTGGACAAGAGAAAATATGTGATGTTTTGCATCTTATTAGTCTTGTAATGAAGAATTTTCTGTAATATCATAGAAGAATAAATGGAGATGTTGTTGAAGAACCTCTTCTTATTTGTTTGTGAGAATCAATATTATGTTGAAGAATCTTAATCCCAGCACTATTCAAGACTGCTGTAGAAAAGAAGTCTGATGACCTTATGCCATAACGGTCAGGACAAAATTGTATTTCAGGCGCAAGTCATAATGCGAGAAGTCAACAGACACAAAGGGGAGAAAATCACAACCTTTACCATTATTAGCCATGCTCACTTACAGCTATTTATAACTAGAAGAAATGGTAACAGCATTGTTACCATAGTAGGAGAAATCTGTGACTCCATTGTATATTTGACCAGGTATGCCAGTATTTGTTAATTCAATTTCCACGTCAATTGCAGGTACTGCTGGCCTGTAATATATGTTGTTCTGGTACACATAAACCAGACCACTGCTCTTTGGTATCCATGCCACTAGTTGTAATAAATGGCTGTCTGGTGCCCCATTCCTGTTCCTCAGTGAAATGGTAATTCTGTTAAAGAGACAATGTCATAAGATAAAATTGAATTTTTGCCTTCAGAGAAGTGATTTTCTACTACTAAATGTAGATTTAACAATAAAACTTTCTTAATAAGGCATGAAGTAAAGCATTAGAAATGTTTAAAACTGACAGAAAATGTCTTCAACTGTTGCATAGCTCTGATGCTTCTGTCTACAGACAGTCTGAGAACATATCCTAGATAAAACAATTGTCATCAAACTTCCAATTATTCATTTAACTTGTCATAAACAAAGAGACAATTTTGTTTGTGGAACAAAACATACGAAACTGTAAAATACTGTTTTCTGTCTCATGGCAGATGACAATATGCCAGTCTGTAGTCAATCACAGATAATACAATAACAAACACATTGCATAGAGAGGAGTTCATGTAACTTATTACCTATAAATCATGCTTTAAAATATTGACTAAATAGGCAAGGGGAGAAAGAAGCAACTGTAATGTAGGTGTATTGAAATCAGTGGAAGATAAAGTTCACATGACAGTAAGACTGGAAAAAATGTGCTAATAAACTTTTACATAACTTGCAATACTATTGATATAATATACTGCCCAAATCCAAAAATATGTCTTGGTGCAGAGTACAAGCTTGGTAAGGCTCTAACAAGAAGGTAATGAGGGTCACTGCCAAATTAATACGCATGTTTCTTAATACATTGGAGCCGACGGACGTAATAGATATGTTCACTACGTTTTATCCGTAAAATCCGACGGACGTATGTCATACGTTCTTCACTTGCGACTTATTTATTTGTGATTTAAACACATGTTTTAGATTTGTAAGTGGCAAGACTAATTGTTTGGCTTGTTGTAAGTGCATTGTTGATGGCTAGAACACCAATCTCGTGTGAATGGTACCAGTGTAATGTGAACTGCGCACATTCTCAGAGTATTGTTAAAGGTTGTTTTGTTCTATGTTGGCTGCTGTGTTGTGCTATTGTGTGCATCCTTCCCATGTTTAAAAACATATAAATAGTGAATATGGCTAACAGACATCACTTGTCAAACTTAGAGATTGAAGAACTCTTGAACAATGGCACAGAACTAGACAATCTTTCGGACAACATCGGTGATGTTTCAGAAGACGATGATGACTCAGGTGAGCTGGAGAGAGTAACTTGGGCTGCTGATAATGCACAAGTTTCTATTAGTCAGGTCTGTCATTCAGTTCAACAGCCTCCCCTTCATAATGAATGGTGTCATTCTGATGCACTCCCTGAATTACCTCTATATGAAGAAATGAGTGGAATTCAGTTTCCTGTTGATACATTATAAACAGAATTAGACTGTTTGTTGCAATTTTTTGATCACAACATGTTTCTAAAAGTAAAGTCAGAGATAAATATATATGGTACTGATACTACACTCCTGGAAATTGAAATAAGAACACCGTGAATTCATTGTCCCAGGAAGGGGAAACTTTATTGACACATCCTGGGGTCAGATACATCACATGATCACACTGACAGAACCACAGGCACATAGACACAGGCAACAGAGGATGCACAATGTTGGCACTAGCACAATGTATATCCACCTTTTGCAGCAATGCAGGCTGCTATTCTCCCATGGAGATGATCGTAGAAATGCTGGATGTAGTCCTGTGGGACGGCTTGCCATGCCATTTCCACCTGGCGCCTCAGTTGGACCAGCGTTCGTGCTGGACGTGCAGACCACATGAGACGACGCTTCATCCAGTCCCAAACATGCTCAATGGGGGACAGATCCGGAGATCTTGCTGGCCAGGGTAGTTGACTTACACCTTCTAGAGCACTTTGGGTGGCACAGGATACATGCTGTCGTGCATTGTCCTGTTGGAACAGCAAGTTCCTTGCCGGTCTAGGAATGGTAGAACGATGGGTTCGATGACGGTTTGGATGTACCGTGCACTATTCAGTGTCCCCTCGACGATCACCAGAGGTGTACGGCCAGTGTAGGAGATCGCTCCCCACACCATGATGCCGGGTGTTGGCCCTGTGTGCCTCGGTCGTATGCATCCTGATTTTGGCGCTCACCTGCAAGGCGCCAAACATGCATACGACCATCATTGGCACCAAGGCAGAAGCGACTCTCATTGCTGAAGACGACACGTCTCCATTCGTCCCTCCACTCACGCCTGTTGCGACACCACTGGAGGCGGGCTGCACGATGTTGGGGCATGAGCGGAAGACGGCCTAACGGTGTGCGGGACCGTAGCCCAGCTTGATGGAGATGGTTGCAAATGGTCCTCGCCGATACCCCAGGAGCAACAGTGTCCCTAACTTGCTGGGAAGTGTCGGTGCAGTCCCCTACGGCACTGCGTAGGATCCTACGGTCTGGGCGTGCATCCGTGCGTCGCTGCGGTCCGGTCCCAGGTCGACGGGCACGTGCACCTTCCGCCGACCACTGGCGACAACATCGATGTACTGTGGAGACCTCACGCCCCACGTGTTGAGCAATTCGGCGGTACGTCCACCCGGCCTCCCGCATGCCCACTATACGCCCTCGCTCAAAGTCCGTCAACTGCACATACGGTTCACGTCCACGTTGTCGCGGCATGCTACCAGTGTTAAAGACTGCGATGGAGCTCGGTATGCCACGGCAAACTGGCTGACACTGACGGCGGCGGTGCACAAATGCTGCACAGCTAGTGCCATTCGACGGCCAACACCGCGGTTCCTGGTGTGTCCGCTGTGCCGTGCGTGTGATCATTGCTTGTACAGCCCTCTCGCAGTGTCCGGAGCAAGTATGGTGGGTCTGACACACCGGTGTCAATGTGTTCTTTTTTCCAGTTTCAGGAGTGTATTTCTGAACTTTGCCATCAGAACAGAGTCAAACCAAAATCTTTATGGAAGAAATGCAGAGCAGTGAGGATACATGAAGTACATTAATTTTTTGCAATCATTTTGCTTATGTGTGTTGTAAAGAAACGTAAACTTAGGGATTATTGGTCTGAAGACCTGCTTGCTTCATCATTTGCTTCTCAGCTAATGTCACAAGACAGATGTTTTGCCATATTCAGGATGCTGCATGTGCACAATAATGCTCAATGGATACCTCAACAAGAACAGGCCATGACCCTCTGTATAAAATAAGACCTATTTGGGACTTTTTCACAGAAATATGCAGTAAAGTCTTTTATCCATGATGAAATCGGACTGTGGATGAAGCAGTATGTCCTTTTCGAGAGAGAACTGGATTATGTGCTTATTTGAAAGACAAACCAGAGAAATATGGGATAAAACTGTATGTGCAATGCTGAAGTTTATACTGGACGAAAAGGAAATGTTGACAATTCTGTCAAATCCCTGCTGCTGAGGCTATGTTCTTCTTACTTGGGAAAATGGCATGTGATATACATGGATAGATTCTATACAAGTCCAGCAGTCTTTGAAGAACTATGGGCAAGAAATAAATTGAGAGTTGGAACCGTGATGAAGAACAGGATAGGTTTGCCTATCCCTTCCAGCAAAAGACTGTAAAATGGTGGAAAAAGGTTTTCTTCCATATTTTTGTGAGGGTAGTTATGAATGCCAACATTATTGACAATATAAAAATATCAAAAAAGTGTGCATTAGCAGATTTTATCTGTAAATTAGCAAAGCAATTGGTTCAAAAAGGATGAGTGGAACTAAATAAAGACTCACATCTGGAGTTACAAGTGCAGACAGACTCACAGCCCATCATTTTCCTAAGAAACTACCACCAACAGAAAAGAAAACAAACCCAGCTGGAAAATGCAAGGTCTGTTGGGAACAAGGGAAAGCTGCAGGAAAGAATACAGCTACTATTGTAGGCCACATAACATAGGCCGTTATTCCTGAGTGTTTGGAAAGATTTCATACCTGAGTGAAGTTCTCTAATTTTTAAAAATGAGACACAAACTTTTCATAGTAAAACACTTTACCTGTAAATGAAGCATTTAGAGTTTCCTGCTGACTAGCGATTTTAAATCAAAAGCCTGCCATTCCCTATGACTTATGAAAATTTTGTCCACTTTGGGAAAAAATAAAAATGCTGAAAAACACTATCTTTAGAGTAATATCTACAAATCCCTGTATAATTTATTTGTGCTAAATGTATACATATTCATAAAGAGAAAGGATGGAAGGTTAAGCTGATATACTGCCTAAAGAGGCATGTGGATTAGTGAGTTTATTAAAAATTGTAAATTGTAGCAAATTTCCTTAGGTTCTAGGTATTAACTGGATTGCTGATCCATTAGGCTCCATTGTGATAAAATCTCCAAACTTCTGCCCTGAAATGAGAAATGTCCTGCCTACTATCCTTCCCATTCCTCCTACAGCGGTATTCTGCCATCCGCCAAACCTACACAACATACTCGTCCGTCCTTACACAACCCCTGCTCCCAATCCCTTATCTCATGGCTCATACCACTGTAATGGACGTTGATGCAAGACCTGTCCCGGATATCCTCCTACCACCACCTACTCCAGTCCGGTCATTAATATCACCTATCCCATGAAATGCAGGGCTATTTGCGAAACCAGTCATGTGATTTACAAGCTAAGCTGTAACCACTGTCTGCTTCACAGCCTGTGCCATATGGATCCTTCCCACCAACACAAGCTTTTCCAAATTGTGCATGTGGGAACTTTACCTGCAATATATCCTATGTTGCTGTAACCCTCCTGGCCTCGACCTTCGTTAGTCACTGGCCTCACCCATCCTGCCCCCTCCTGTTCCCATTCCAGCACTACACAATCATTTCACTGCAACACCCAGTCTTTGAATTTCTTTTTATTTCTCTCCTTTCCACCACTCCCCCCCCCCCCCCCCTCCACCTTCTTCCCAGCTCTCCGTCTAAACTGCAGCACTTCACTGTCTGCCACCCCCACCATACTATCCATCACCCTCCCTGCCCCAGCTTCCTCCTTACCCCCATCCAGTTGCCACTCCCATCATGCACTGGTGCTGCTGCTCGAAGTGTGGTTTCAGTTGCCTGAGACTGCACACGTGTGTGCGAGTTGTGTTTGTGGGAGTGTATGTGTGCATATATATATATATATATATATATATATGTGTGTGTGTGTGTGTGTGTGTGTGTGTGTGTGTGTGTGTGTGTGTGTGTGTGTGTGTGTCTCTTTTATTGACAAAGGCCTTAATGGCCAAAAGCTACAACTGTGTTGCTCTTTTTGTTGTGCCTATCATGAATCAGCATCTCCACTTTATGAAAAATTAAATGTACTAACAAGCTACAAAATGAACATTGTGAACTAAATGCTTTCGATCCCAAACTTGTGATTGCAGGAAACAAAATAAGTTTTGATATATTTTGCAAAGTGGCTAGTATGGGTCGTATTATATGATTTGATTCAATGCACTCTCAATCCCACAATTGCATTTTTTTTTCATTCAGTCATAAATCATGCAGTAGTAACACCTTTAACCACAGACAAAAATATAAAAAGAGATGAATTTAATTAAAGCTGTGGCCTAAAATAATGAATATTAACCACCTACAGCAGATAAAGTTTCTGAGAATAAAATAAGAAATGGAGGCACAGTATCACCTTAGGCAACTGTGGAAATGGAAAGAGTGAAAATGAAAGGTACATTTCAGTATAAAACACAATATACTGTAAAGAATAAGATCACTGTTGATTAAAAATATAGTTGAAAAGTGACATTCTCCACTGATAACTATCTAAAGAAAAAAATAATTCATATGATTAAAACTCCAAATGACCCCTTATGCAGCTAAGGTGTTTACAAAATGACATGCAGTCAATGTCCAGGATTTTACATTAGACACTGGAAGGGCATTTAATGTTAGATATAAAGAACAACTTTTAGGTAGAAAAGGTACCGATGTGCATAGTTCTACATTGACAGAACAATGCTAATGTTGGGTGATAATCCAAAAAGAGCTGATGAAATTGTGATCTCGCACAGAGAAAAGAAAGAATGAAAACTAGATATATTTGAATTAGATACTTGGCAAGGAAATGTGTTCCCCTTTTAACTGAATAGTTACAGCTGTAAACAGTCTTACTGTAACAGAATGGGATTACTCTTAATGAAAACTGCGATTCTGACCACATTGAAGTATTCGATACTATCTCGAAATGTTTACACATTGTAGTACAAACACAAGAGCATAAATTGTAGCACTATAAGTTCAATATATTGATGTAACTAGAATACCTGGAACACAATTTTGACGAAATATAAAAATGCAATGAAATATAGCAACAATCCAAACATCAGTACAACAAATGTAAATAAATGTTAAACTTTTACTTACAATGTTCATACATAGAAACCTGATTGAAATTATTTTTCAGGTAAATGTAAAGATGCAGGATCCATGGTAATATTAAAATACCATAAAATTTGTATTAAAAAAGTTATTAAGATTTCTATATTAAACATTGTTGTGAAAAGGTGCTTTGCATAACTTGGCGATAACTGTAATAGTAGTAGTAGTAGTAGTAGTAGTAGTAGTCACACACACACACACACACACACACACACACACACACACACACACACACACACACAAAGGGTGAACAATACTCTACACAATAAAAATACATATGTGCATAGTACACTACACAACATCAGGCCGCATTGAAATAGTATGTACAACTTTGATTAATTACATTAATGTATGAGAAAGACTTTTTACATGGAATACACAGTTTATATGTAGATATAACACATAATAGTTCTAACACTTTTGTACATATTATTTATTTAGATCATAGCAACAGTAAAATAAAAATTACTGTTGGCACAGAGTACATAAATCTAATTGTTTTGTATGAAGCTATTCCAGGTATTCGTTTACACTATAATAGCAGTTGGTCATTAAAAATTTTAATACTGCTTCTTTAAATGAACACAATTTTTTTAAATTTCTTTTATCTTTACCGGTAGTTTGTTATACAGTCTAATTCCTTGTATGTTTGTTTGTTTCTGTGCCAAAGCCTTGTTAACGCTCTTTATATTAATGCCATTGCACTTTCTTGTATTGTAAGTATGTAGATCTGAGTTGGAGAGGAAATTGTCAAAATTTCTTTTTACATTAATTACGCTTTTTTGTATATAGAGGCATGGTAAAGGTAGAATATTTAGCTGTTGAAATAATTGCTTTGGAGGAGTTAGCCTTGAAATATTGGTAATTATTCTAACAGCTTGTTTTTGTAAAGTGAATATGGTTTTGAGATTTTTCTTACTATGACCCCAGAAGGTGAGGCCATAGTTAATAGCAGAATGTATATAAGAAAGTAAACAGTTCTGCTACATTCCCTACTACATACAAAGCTAATAACACATAATGCAAGCAAGCAGAGTTTAACTTATGAGAAAGAGCCAGGATGTGGGATTTCCGGTCTAAATTTTCATCTATATGTACACCTTAGAATTTTGTGGTAGCAACTCTCACAATTTCTTTATTTTATATACTGAGATACAGATCAGAGTGTGACTTTGTTTTCCTGTAATGGATATAATTAGTTATTGATATATTTATGGTTAATTTGTTCATTTCAAACTAATTTTGTAAATATTCTATAACTCTGGTTGCAGATGTTTTGACATGTTAATTATTCTGGGAAGATTGTAACAAATTGTAAATCTAAATTATGTGACTTGTTTTAAAATACCAATCAATGTTTAACTGTAAACTTCAAAATTAATGTTTGAAACAATGACTGCTTTCATATTTTGATAGTTAAACTTATATAAGGATCAGTGGCAACAACCATGGAATGACTGGTATTGTCTCAGGTTTTGTACAGTCACTGTTACATCATCTTTTTGTGCAAACAAACAAACTGTTAAGCATATTTATGTTTAGGCCACATTGTTTACAAGATTTGATTAACCTAACATATACACACCTCAGTTACAAACTTCAAGAAACATTAAGTTTGAGTGTCCATTTTTGGTAGCCACAAAAGGTGGTTACTTTGCAAGGCTTCTTTAATGGTTTCAAACCTTTACTTGCAAAGGTATAAATATTTTGCCATGGTACCTTGTTTGTCAACATTACTACCTCTTCAGAAGCATTGTTCAACTCATAGTTGATGTCATAATATTTTCCATTATTTGCACTGGAAGGCATTACTCTTTGATAGCCTACTTTATTAAAAGTGGGCACCAGTTTGAATATTTTGTAATATCATAATAGAGCATTAATTTCCTCTATAATTCTTCACCTGAGAAGCAGGTCATTTATTATTTGATGAAATACAGATTTTTATACCTACATGTTATGGAAAAATGTAATAGTCATTTTATTTAAATATATTTGGTACTTTTTTATTTTCCATTTTTATTTATCTGTCCCTCTGTGACATTGTTATGCTGTCCAATATTGGTAGCAACACAGATTATTATTTGTTTGTTACAATAGTACATCATTGCAGCGAAAGATAAATATTACATAAGTGAACTTTTTTTATTACAGTATCAGCCTGCAACATGAAGCATACCCTATAACAGTTCATGTAAGCACTGTAACTAGATTCTATATTTTTAGTTTGACAAAAGTTCAACAGCCATATATATTTCACCCTTACGT
Source organism: Schistocerca gregaria (assembly GCF_023897955.1). Classification (NCBI taxonomy): domain Eukaryota; kingdom Metazoa; phylum Arthropoda; class Insecta; order Orthoptera; family Acrididae; genus Schistocerca; species Schistocerca gregaria. Next base: position 183,534,896 of record NC_064924.1, read on the forward strand.
TTTCATGGACATTTTAACTATAATTACTGAATGTGACTTGAGCCGGTTAGCTCCTGATTCATTTAGCTTGTTTTATTTAATGTAACCAAATAAGAAACATTTTACATTACAGTTAAAAATTTTACTTATTTTACATTATAATTGGTAGCCAGAAATTATTGTTTTTTTTTTTTTCATAATTTTTAGGCAACATCATGTACTTCTGGAGAAGATACTCACAGTAGTTTCCAAACCTTGTTTAAGTTTAAATGAACAAACTTCTGGCAAATGATTTCCCCATTGTGGGAAATTCAAAGTTATAACAGACTATGTAGCATTAGAGTGGCAGTTAGGGCTGAAAGAGCCTTTGAGCAGATTAAACAGTAGCCATTAAAATTTAAGCGAATTTGATTATGAAGTAGTATACAAAACTGGTCATAGATTATTCAGAGAGATTGGGGTCATACAAGCAGTTGGCATAACCCTTACAGAGTGGCAAATGTGCAGACTACTGACTTGGAGTGCCAGTTATTTAGGATGCAGTCACAGTTTCCTATGCACATTGCACTATAGTGTTGGATGTTGAAGTGCGGCTTGTGTGTTATGGTATCCACAGCTCTGAGGGACGAAGTGCCAAAGGTAGTGCATGATAATGTGTTAGTGGTTCACAGAGGGCACAAAGAATATTATGTGCAGAATATCTTAACAATACTGATGGAGAATAAGGAGACTAAATGTTGACCAGTATGTAAAAAATTGCATACCAAGTGCACAATGTGTTGATCTCAGCTATCAATAAATACCACTGCAAAGATCACTTTGAGGTATATTATGTTGCAATGATTGCAGTTCCAAATCAACAAGTCAGTACAGTGGCACAAGCAATGGTAAACAACTAGTTATTAAAATTTGGCATTCCTGACAGAATAGATAAAGATCAGGACAGCATCTTCATATCTGAGTTAATTGAGCAACTGTGCCATTTATTGTGAATCTAGAGGCTAAGAACTAGTCCCACCCACTCTCAGTCAAATGGAAAAATGGAATGTATTCAGCATACTATTGGCAAAATGTTAAGCTATTATGTGTACAGTCATCACAATAATTAGAATGTTTACCTACCCTATGTTGTAGGTGTGTGCAGTTCGTAAGTGCATGACAGTGTTAGGCTCCAGCCATACAAGGTGATACATGGTAGAAACATGCTGTCACCTTTTGCAGTGATGAAGCCTAAAGTTGGGAAAAAATGGGAAATCAGTAAAGGAGTTTGCAAAGACTTTGTAAGCTGTATGAAAAGGGGTGAAGAACGTGCATGCTATAGCGCTTGAGCAGGAAGACAAATGGGACACTGTGCTGTTGAGTTGCCTGAATATAGATTTGGTCAGTGGGTCATGTTAGGAAGCTCCTACACACCACAGAGCAAAATGCAAAAAAATATGTTTACACAGCATCAAGAGACAAATTAACTCATATAGGTGACATCACCTGTGAATGTGAAGTTAAATTTATGACGTGAATTTCCATTGTTCATTTAGGATGAGTTTAGCTTTTTAAGGCTACTTTAGCCTTACTATAAGTGCCATAGTCATGGCCTGTGAAGAAACCAAAAGATAAACAGGGAAGACAGAAGAGACAAACTAGCAAGCATAATTTGCATGAAGTGCTTTTAGTCTCAGATCTTGCCAGTAGATATTGCATTGTGTGGGATTTTTAAAAGGTTTTGTGGTAAAATGTGTGACTGTTTTGTCATTGTCTTAATGTGCTGAGGCTGTTATAATGAAGTATTTTATTTTTGCATTGTTGTATTAATAGGATGGAAGCTAGTTTGTAACTGAACAAGAGTATGTTGTTTTAATATGATGCTTTGTATTATGATGAACCAGGTACTTCTAGCCTTCAGAGAGAAGAGGGAAAGCGTGGGAGAAGGAGATCAATATGAATTTCTTTCATCCAAGTGGTGTTAACACTAAGAACTCTTACAATAGTGCACCACATTGGGAGAGAAGTAGTGGATGCACTGCAGGAGCAACATCTCAAAGCAGGGATGCTGTTCTCCAGGCTGGAGGATGTCATGCTAACCACCCACTAGCAGATGCCAAAGCTAACTTACATCAAATGGGAAATAAGAAATGAGGTAAAAAGGTTAGGAGAGATATTCACTTAGCTGCATCTCAAAGCTGAGAGGAAATGAATAGTAGGCTAAATACAGAGAGAATATCAAGGATTGTGACTCTCATTTCAGTGGGTACAGGATCAGCTGCACCAAGTAAGAGTTTTAAAACCATGTGCATTGTTGTGATAGAAGAGGAGGTGATTAGGTTCAGATGGAAAATTATTAAAGAAAGTATTTGGTACAGCAGATAGCAACTTTATTCAGGAATTGAGTAACACATTGCATCAGCTGCAGGGAATAGTGGATAGTGTAGGAGTGGATGTGACAGTATTACAGGGGGTTGTACAACATGTACACTGCTGTCTTCCTGAGAGTTTGTTGCTGGCCTGCAGAAGGTGCAACAGCAGTTAACAGCAGAGCTACATCATTCACCCCTACCCGTCAAAGTGGGAAATCATGAACAAATCTGTACAGGTGAAAACACAACAGGTGTTGCTAATCTTTGCCAGAGATGGTGGATTGTGATATGACCAACCAAGATGGCCCAGACAAACACATGAGCATGTGAGATAGAGTTATTCTTGGGAAATGGAGGTGCAATGGGATGCCAAAGGGATGTTCTGACATCACTCTCATACTTCCAAAGGCTTTTTATGTAATGGATTTATTCTATGTTTGTTTCATAGATAGTAACAGTGAACTGTTACAAACAGGTTTGGCTGAAAGGAATGACAAGGTTGGAATTTCACAATAGTGAGAGAATAATTAATACTACAACTTATGATAGAGCAGGCAATTCATTCTGTCTCCCAGCTACCATTACTGGATCAATCATAATGAACCTTACACAGCCCTATTTGTTCTGCCAGAAAAACCATTAGATGTGTTGCCAACCCAGAACATGATATATCTAAAAGACACCCTAAAACCAGACCTCCTCCATATGTTGGATGAGCTTATAGACTCACAGAGGGGTCATATTAATGTCAAGCAAATGTTCCAGCATGTACAGCAATATCTAGATATGCAACACCATAACAGGATAACTGTGAGTGTCTCAGTTAGTGGACCATTGTGGTTCTGATTCTGCTTTGTATAACCTTCATCTACCTCTGGTGGAAAATCGACCACCAGCATGAACTCCCAGTACATCAAATACCAGTGGATTATCTTGTCTGTAACAAATAATGACTAGTTAACTAAGAATTAGGTAAGAAGCTGATAAACAAGGAGAAATGCCAAGCATGAGAAACATCCGATGGGGCTATTTACTGTTAATGATTGCTGAGCAATTTACCAAAACAAGATGATTTGATAATATTATTGCAATAGGTTGTAAGTGAAGATTCAATGGAATCATGTTCCCATGAAGAGACAAGAACGGTACAGTAGGCTAATTGCATAAACTACCATTTACATTAAGGAACAGTTAATGAATCTTTTGGTTTCAGCTGAACTAGTGTAACAGAAATACTCAGGATACTGAACATAACTGTCAACTTGTAAGATATGTGTTGAGACTTGCAGATCTTCCATGAGCTCAATCTGTTAGCCCAGATCTTGTGAAGAAGGAAAGCATGTTGAACCAAAACTAATTTACTTGGCACAGCTGAATAAAAGAAAGGTGTGACCATGGTTAGTGCAAAAGGCTCATGGTAGTAGCTGGCCAGCACTTACATCAGGAGTGGCCTGCTGATACAACAAGTACTGTTTGTCATCAAGTAGTTACCACATAGTCTGGTCCAGCATGGGGATCAGAGTTATAAATTTACTGATGCAGCAGAAAAGCAGAGCTGATGTGGCATGAGTGACCTGATTACATCATGTATGAGCCATGATTCTGTTATGGCTTCACTGATAGATACTGATGCATTAGCAAAACAGGGATAGAACAAGCCCATATAAATACTCCTAATTTCTAGTCAGAGGTATTGCAGTCTTTCACCCACCAAGTCCTGGAGTAGATCTACAATAGCCTGTGTGTCCACAAGTCTACATGAAGTGACCAGTCTCCGGCTACAAGGAGAGGTCCATGTCGGTCTTCAAGTTGACACAAGTCTGCAAGCTGTTGTCACTGGATATTGCTGTTGCTACCTTCAGCCCTGCTGTTCACACTGAAAGTAGTGCTGCTGACTTAGCACCCTCCAATTGGTGGGCCCCTGCAGGACTACTTCAGCTACTGCTAGTCACCTCTTGTTGTGGTCTACAGTTCAAGCCTAGGGCCAGGCAGCTGTTCAGCTGCCATTCCCCATGTGGGTAAACTCCTGGCTGGCTGTCTCCACATGCATTGGCATGCACTTTTTCTGAGAGTCAGCACCTTCATGTTAGGTCAATGGCATGATTCTGCACACTCAACTGGTTCTCTGCTCCAAACTGCTGAGCTGCCTCTAGACTGTTTGGCTGCTGTCATGGTCACTCCAAGAATCAGTGTTCTTGCCGAGTCACTGCTATCATCATTTGACTGGCCAAGCAATGCTGCAAGTGACCAGCAACAACAAGTGTCTTGTTGACTGCAACTACTTCTCACTGACTGTGTACAGCTTACACCTTGGGTCTGTTGGCTTCTCTGAGGATTATCACAATTGTTGTGGTTTGATGAGCAATAAATGAATATTTTAACAACTCTCTTTTCATGTTGAAACTTCAGATGACAACCAGGTGTCCATTTGCTACACCACCAGTATCTCTTCTAGGCTGGTGAACTACTGGCTTAATGACCCCTGACAGGCCAGTTCCATTATCCACTGTAGAGACCAACCACCCCTGGCTTCTACACTATAGAAGTTAGGACAAAAATCCCCCCCCCCTCCCCCAATCATTAATTAAGTTTCCCTTAATTACCCAGATTAGTTTCAAGCAACTGAATCTTTCTTTACAAAGCTAGATAGCATGCTAGTCAATTAAGAGTTCACATAAATTAGCAAATTCTCAAATATGCAGTGCGCTAATCAAATAGCAATGTGTACTACTATACTGGTACTTGTCTAACTAGCTATCTTGTAGTTAACTAAATAATTATTGGCATCCAGATCATTTACTCTATGAACCTTAATGCAATTATCATCATTATAAAATATCATCATGCCTGTCTTTATATATAGCCCTTACCCCAAAAATCTTGTTTGCACAAAGAAGACAACTGATTAACATCTCTGCATCACTCATTTAATTAAAACCATGAGTATCAATATCATCAAAGTCTGCATATGACAAACATCATGCCACTATAACTAGTCACTGATCAGCATTCCCCTTACCACCATCACCCCAGCCTCAGAAACTGAACCACATCCTTCACTAGAGCTTGACTACTTATCATGCACTGAAATGAGGGATGACTAAAAATCTTACTCTATCCTCATTAAGTAATATTCCAGCATGAATCCAAACTATGTGTTATCTTTGTTCATCCATATCTGCTCCTTGCTTACAATCTCACATCATGTAAGTCATTTCTCTGTAGATGTCCCAAGTGCAAGTCCTGTCATATGTACCTACATCTTCCTACTCTATGTGCCAGGTGAGCTGGAATTACTCAGTATGTTCTATGTGGGTGTGACAACCAACCACAAACTGCTTGACTAGTCATTAGCAGATTAAGGCTAACCACAAACTCAACTGTCCATTGCTGACTGTGCTGCAAACCACAATAGCAATGACTTCAACAATTGCTGCAGTACCCATGCCATTAGGGCCCTTCCCTCCCCCCATACTAACTTCTATGAACTATATATTCCTTTATATTTTCCCATTCTCACAATTCCTTGGTGTAAGCCTCTGCTAGATCCCTTACCACTCCTTTAACCATTGTTTCATTTTTCCCCTCCTGTTATTTTCACATGATTCTTCCCCAGTACGAACCTCTTACTAACCCCCCCCCCCCCCCCCCACCCCCCCCCCCACCCCCCACCCCAGTCTCCTATCCTCTTTGATTTTCATGTATGTCACCTTTGCAACACTCATTTTGTTGTTTCCATTAAGAGCCACTTGTCTCTCTCACCATCTCTCTTCATTGAGATCATTGATTGTATGATATCTGAGATGCATGCAGAGCAGTTCATTGTGGGACCTATGTTTCTCTAGATGTCAGCATTTAGGGGTGATGTGTATTGGAATCCTCTCTTTTGGCATGATCTAAATGAAAGAAAGCAGAAATCTCTGCTTCATTCTCTGCTCCAAACAATGCATTGTGCAGTGGGCATACTTACCCAAATCCATGATGTGTGCATACTATGGAAAGGGCCAAATAACTTCATGTATTTCATAATGTGGTGCCTCTTGAACAAATATAAGTGCTTATGTGACATGCATATTTTTCTTTAAAACATATTGCAATTCCAAATCTGTCCCCATGGTGTATATGGGAAAAACACTGTCAGATCTTTACCACAGAATACTCTTTCAAAGTCTCTAATGATTGCTTCATTATGTGAGGCCTGCTTTTGGGTAAGACAGATGTAAATACCTACCCACTAATTTGTAATTAATTTGAATTAGGTTTGATGTCCATTATAGTGCTGTGATATGGTGAAAAATTAATTTCAAAATGAAAATAAGGTAAACTGTTTTAATATTCTGTAAACTCATACACACTATTGTTGGACTGGCACTGCATTAATAAAGAATTTTATGGATACAAATGTAACTCCAAATTAGTTCAAATATCTTAGTGTTTAACTCTTTACTGATATTTCTATTCACAGTACTGGACAATTGTTTCTTCTGGTATTTAATGGGAGCTAAAGCAAACAGTTAATAAATGATAATTTGGCTTTTTCATTTCATAAAAGAGATAATGCTAAGACAAAAATAATATTTTGTCAAATAGGTTACTCACTGTTCTTGTATGTTAACAATCTCATACTGAGCAAGACGTGAATGTTTCAGAATCTGAAAACACAGAAAAATCCCAAATAAAAAGACAGTTATGTGCAGAGCCTATCAGTAAGTTTGAGAATGCTTAATACCGCAATTTGCATTCATTCTAATTTCCTATAAAATTTATATTTTTAATCTTATTTTAATACAATCTTAAAACTCAATATAATTGAAATTATAAGCAGTTTTACAAGTCTTTTGCAAAAATTACAAAAATTCAAGTAATATTGTATGAGGATATTATTTATGGTATACCTGAGTTTTGTTATGTATAACCAGTAAAAATCGATGATCACCAGACAGTTCGTAGCTGACATCTGGATCCAATGGTATCAACTGCGAAAACCAAGATAGCTTTTATTTTCAGTAATAGCAAACTTGTAACTTAGTTTATGAATATTAAAACCCATAGTATTATCTGTGTCCAAGTCAAAGAAGTGAGCCTTGCTTACTAATTGATGAAACAGAAGGAGCTTGAAGTGGCACAACATTTATGTTAAAAAAGAAAAGTCACTAAGTCAGAGAGAGGCTTGGAAGACTAGTAAGCAGCAAGCAGATTTAAAAGGTTAATTGATTTACAGTGTTCTGTAAATTTCACCATAAAAAGGATATAAAACAAACCCAGGAATACATTAAAAAAGTAAATCAGTTATCAAAAACAAAATCTACACATTGTATGACCAGTTAACTAACACTAAACTGCCATATTCCATTTTCTCTTGCCCATAGTAAACAAAACAATGTAAAATTAATAGGTAAGTCACCAAAACAGCTGCTGGCTCCTCATTTAAATTAAATAGTTGGCAAATATGACTTGCTTCATTCTTAATATTTACATGACAGCATTGATACAACATAACAACAGTCTTATGCATGCTATAGGATGTCTTTTCACACTGAATGTAGCTATTCATCACACAACTAATAGGGATTTTCAGTTCTTAGGCAGAGATAGATAATTTGTAGAAAGAATGGCTGTCAAGTGAGGTTTTTACTTTTACTTTGAATTTTCAGAAATTCCCAATTCCTTGCTTTGTTTGATAGGAGCTTATTCAAGACTTATACCAGAATGCAGAATCCTCATTTAGAACTATAGGCAAGAAGCCAAAATCTATGTCAAATTTAAGAGTATTATTGAAGTTGTGTAAATCAGAGATCAGCTGAAGCTGATTTTATTGGTACCTACAAACAGCATGCAAGAGAAAATGTATTGAGATATGAATGCAAGAATCTGGGCTCTTTGTAAACGCCTCTGCAAGATATATGACTGTGTACTTGCACAATATCTATGCTGCTCACTACTTCTGGATTAACACCTAATGCATTTAAAGTGCACTGACCCAAATGATAACTCCATAAGGTAACTGGAGATAAGAAATGAAGGAAATAAACATTCTCATTTTCAAGTACAAAACATACTCGATGAGGTATTATCTGGACCCCCATGGAATGTAATTTGGTGTTTTACACATGCTGCACAGAAATTAGTATGTACTTCTGATACTTTAATATCATTCTTACTTGGTCAAAATTGTGAAATATTTGTCTTTCTGAAGAGAATTCTTCAGCTGTCACCTAAGCTGTGTTTAGAATGGTTGAATTTGGATCTTTGGTTAGTATGTTTTGTCATATGCCAACAGTATAATTACCTGAGAGTCCTTTAAAGTGATTGGAGGGTCATGTGTGTAGGTTAAGAAGAATGATGGAATCAATACTGAACCCTCTGGGACTCCATACTTATATGGTTTTCTCTAGTGAGTGACCCTTATTAAGTCCACCATATAGCAGTTAACATGTCCTGTTTGGAAAAATGGGTCTATACTGTATTGCATGCAGCTTTCTCAAATTATTTTCAAAACAAATGTAAGGAGAAAAATGTGTTTATAATTAGGTGTGATATGCTAATCTTCACCTTTGTAAATAGATATTGGTACTGATTAGCTGAGTACGTCATGAAATATGGTTAGATCAATGACTGAGTGCAAAGATACATCAAGTGTGGCGCTATCTAGTCAGCACAGCATTGTAATATTGTGGTAGACAGACCATTACAGTTAGAATAATTACAGGCCATTATTTCCTTAGGGACTGTGCATCTGTATTTGTAGTATATTTCCGTAAACTTACTTTTATATTTTTTATTAATTTTTATTTGAATTCTGTTGTGCTATACATTTGTTTTGCTCTTTGGAAGGATACCAGAGAATTTTTCAATACTAATGGTAATAAAAATTCAACCACAAATGATATGTATCCTTTCTGTCTCAAATATTGTCAGAGTTTTTATTTTACTTTCATTTTTGAGGTGCTAACAACTTTAACATACTTACATATAGTTTCCTGATAAGATGTGTTGCAGTATGAGTGAACATGTTGTACAGAACAGGCCTGTTATCAATATCCTTGTACAGAAATTGGTAATCTGAAACAATCAATTAAATTTTTAATAATATTCTTGAAAGTTCACAAATAAAAATAAAAAAAATGGGTAAAAAATTTATATCTGTAGAGCAATTAAAAATTACTTATCATATTAAAAAAAGGAAGCCAGAAAGTGGTAAATTTCAAGGAAAAGAAAAGAGGTTGACGATGATGTAACAGGAATTAGAATGTTCCCATAATTCTCAGGTGCCATGTGTGCTAAAATTGGGAGGGGGAGGGGCAAAGGAAAAAGGAAAAGACGGGGCAAGAGAGAGAGAGTATTGCAATGGGAAAACAGATCAATGGTAAACTTAGAATGCAACAGGGAACAAAACTACATTTAACGAAATACCTATGTAATTAAAAATCAGAATATGGGTTAGACAAGCATTTAAAAAGATTATAAAATAAGAATAAAGTTTCTGTACTGTGTGAGAATGGAGAAATGTTAAGGAATGACAAAGAAGTAATAAAAATTGAGAAGACTATAAACTGCTACTTTGGGGGAAAATGTCTATTTACTAATTGTAACAAAAGGAACAACTGAGAAATGCCATAAACAAAAATTTGTTATAAACTGAACTGAATATAATTTATAACTTTTGATTTCTTAAATCTTTTATCAAGAAAGAAAAAGATATTCATATCACATTATAAATGTAATAAAACAACTCAGGCAAAAAAGTAATGAGTGAAATGACAAATAAAATTTTGTGCCATCCGCAAGGCCAACAGTCACACCAGTATCTATTTTTTATGTTTTTAATCATGCTTCAAACAGGTGCAAACTCAGGGTTATGTTCTGTGGAGTGGGGGTGAGGGGGGGAAGGTGGAGGGGTGGGGGTCACGGTTTATTACTATTTGTTTCTGTCTTCCCCCTCTCAAAAACTATGTTGCCATTAACCCTACTTCAAATGCGGTACAGATGTGTGTTATTTTGGTCATAATATTATAGTAACAATTAAATATATGCTACATTTTAATAAAATAACAGTATGAAATCGATTTAGTACCATAAAATACTTATAATCATCAGTGTTTCACTAAGCAGTATGACTGTGAGCACTGATCTGCAAACTATGGCTATATGAACATGTAATTGGGAGAATACCAGTACTTTCAGTTGTTTCCTTCTATGTGTGGGAAGTCATTTTTTTTTCCATTGCTTGTAAGGAAACGTTGCCAACTTGATACAATACTTTAAGGAGAAAAACATCACACTTGCAAGATATCAGTTCCAGCAATGGACACCACATCAAAATTTGGGCTGCAATTCTGATAGTACACAGTTATGACCTACAGAAATTACAGCTTTTAAACTTTTGCACACACCTGTTATTTGTCACTCCCTGCCTAATGCCCAAGTGTGAAGTACTGTATGGTGAAGCGACTATGAAAGCTCTCCTATACAAGGGGTGTTGAAGTTGAAGGAGCAGAAGGTGGAACATGGAACAAATTTGCCCACTGTGTGTTCGAAATCTTGTTTTGGAACTTATTCTACACAGAAAGTAGTAGTTAATATGAGTCCATAATATGTCAACCTCATATACCTTTTATGGTATTTCAACACTATTTTCATACCCGGTATTCTGCAGCTATGTGCCTCAAAATCAAAATGAGTAAACCTAAGAAACTGAAGAATTATTATGTAATAAAGTTAATGATTTTCAGTTCACAATTTAATCATAACAATCACACTGAAGAACAGCTCAATTTCTGCAAATTTACGTCACTGTAATGGTTCTTGCTTCATATCCAAAGTAAATAGTGCATAATAGTGATGTTAATAATTAAATAGTTCTAAGCAACTTAATGATGCCTTCATTTGTTTCATTCATTTACACTGCATGAATTATAATATAAAAATGGTCAAAGCAAAGAGATCTAGCTGCAGAGTGGCTGACTTATTGCTGTGCACATCTCCATGATGGTTCTGACTGACTAGCAAGGTGAGCTTGCATTTCCTCCCATGGACTCTGTTGCCCAGTTATTACTGAGCCACTGCACCTGCAGTGTAGTGTTGTAACACTGTCATGCCAGCACAGATACTAAAGCACTGATTAAGGACATTCTTACACATGCAACATCCCAATTTTTGGATCCAGCATTTCTGCAGTGCTGGCAGGAATAGTTGAGGCTAGAAAAGGAAGAACAGCAGCAGCAGGAGCAGATAAAGACATTTATGAACAAGATTTTGGAGTTACTTTGTGCCCTTGCCCCAGTGTCAGTGGGCCAGGTGCCAAATTTGCAGTTTTCTTGTCCACCCCCAGTGCTGTTTGCTGGTTTTGATGAGACTATGGAAAGGCAAAGTAACCCATGGTCTGGGGTAGCGTCTTTGATCAGTAATCAAAACATCCTTTATCCAGAGATTGAAGTCTGACACCACTTAAATTTTGAATGAAAGTTATCAGCAATGTCAGCTGAAGACTTCCAGCATAAGAAGTTTCCTTGTCAAAGGGGTGGAGGAGCAGGGAAGGTTCAGGGCATTTGTTTTCTCTTGGGGTGGGAAGCTGCCCCTAAATGCAGAAGAATCAGCAACAATCAATGGCACAAGAATGCAGAAGGCAATGGAAACCACTGCATTAAAGACACTTAATGTGTATCCACATGACATGTGGCCTGTGACTGAAAAAGTGACATGCTGATCTCTCCATTGGCAAAAGATTCCAGACTAGTCCCCCATTTAAATCTCAGGGATGGGTGTGCCAAGAGGGAGATGACCATGAGAAAAAGATTGAATAACCAATGAAACAGTAATGCTCACATATCCATGCTGATATCACAAGTTGAAGATGAAGAGATAGAGAAAGTATATAAAAATTTTAACTGGGTAATTCAGTGCATAAAGGGAGATGAAAATGTAATAGTCATAGGGTTGGAATGCAGTTATAAGAGAGGGAGTAGAAGAAAAGTTATGGGAGAACATGGGCTTGGTACTACGAACGAAAGAGGAGAAAGAGTAACTGAGTTCTGCAATAAATTGCAGCCAGTAGTAAAGAATACTGGGTTCAATAATGACAAGAAGAGGAGGTATACTTGGGAAAGGCTGGGAGATTTGGGAAGATTTCAGTTAGATTAAATCACAGTCAGAGTCAGAAATTCTGAAATGCTTGAAGTTCTCTGAGACTATGGATACTTTGATAAAGAGTAACTCAGTAGGCAGTTCAGTTGAAGACAAACAAACATCTGTAAACATAGATTCAGCTTTCATTACACAGAACCAAAAATGAGACGATTCTTGTGGGTGTGGAACAATTCAGAAAGTATAACATAAAAATATAGATGATTTGAATATAATACTCACTTCCCTGATCATTTGTCAAAAGCTTGTCAAAATATGTGAATACATTATAGTAAACTGGAACTGCTAATATTTACAGAATTAATACACTGTCAGAATGGAACATAGTTATCCCTTTGTTGCCTAACGGTACTTAAACGTACCAGTTAGTTTTGACTCTCATTATTTTCTCGTGGTGCAGTTTCGTGATTTGAGAGCCTGTCGCTACGTAACAGTAACTCTGCTCTACTGTTTCATAGATGTTATTGTGCAATACATAGACCTCTCTGGAGGTCAGAGCTTGAAATTGTTTTTCGTGCGCTGCTGTGAAAACAGAAGATTGTATGTGCTTCTCTCCATGGTGCTGCCTGAATTTGTGCACAATTTATTGAAACTTCCATTGAGTTTTCCATTGTAAGTACTTACCTTCTTTGTTTTTTTGTAATAGTTTGAAGCATTACATTACAAGTGAATGCGATAAAGTGGACTTATTAGTATCGTCAGATTGTGCGAACACTTTATTGTAGCAACAATGTGTTACCTCTCACTAGTTGTTCTGTCCACTTTTTCTCACACAGATGGATGAAAATCATAAAACTGGTGGCTACTTTCGACGTTTGAGTGATGCAGAGATTGAAGAAATTTTGTTTGAGGGCATTCCCTCTGATATTGCAGAGGATACTGACATTGGAGATGATGACGAAAATGTTAATAATTTTGACAAAGCTTTTTCGTGCAGTTTGCAAGAGGAAGATTGTGAAACAAACACCACTTGTTTGGATAATGATGCCTCAGAGAGTTCTTTGTCATTTACACCTTCACCTCAATGTGAATATCGGACAAACATAACGTGGAGAGAAAAACACATTGAAACAAAGAACTGTGAATACAGATATACTGAAGGCATCTTCTTACACTTAGATTATCATAAATTCTTTTTCAGTATTAGTCAATTTCTTCTTTTTCATTTCACGAATTACTCTAGAATGCTGTTCCATCTGTGACAACTGCAGTACTATTTCCATTCATGTATTCATTTTGCACGGCCTATGGAAGAATTATTTCAGGATTGCCACACAGCTACTGATGTTTTTATTTTCATTTTGAAGTCAATTGTAGAAGACATAACTTTCCAGAGCAGTCTTTACACAACACAGAAGGGAAAAATTTGAAATCTGAAGGAACATGAGCTGTTTGCTTTTTTGTGAATTAATTTATTTATGGGTTACCACAAGCTGCCGTCATGGAAACACTACTGGTCTGCATGTGATGACCTTGGTATTTCTATTGTAAGGTGATGCATGAGTAGGGACAAGTTTGATTTTATTTTGAGTAATATACATCTTAATGATAATACAAAAATTCCAGAAAGAAACACTGATAAATTGTATAAAATACGCCTGCTTCTGACTGCTTTGAATAAGCAATTTATGTCCATATACAAGGGCACTAGAGAACTCAGTACTGATGAATCAATGATTGTCTTCAAGGGAAGAAGTAGCATAAAGGAATATAACCCATTAAAACCAATCAAAAGAGCCTATAAACTATGGGCAATTTGTGATCAAAAAGGATACACACTCAATTTTGAAGTGTGTCAAGGTATAAATGAGACACTGAAGAAGGACTTTGAAGGGTACAGTTTAGGGGAGAGAATAGTACAGAAATTGTCTAAACTATATTGGGGTCAGTACAGAAAATTGTACTTTGACAGTTTTTTTACTTCTATTCCACTTTTAGAGAAATTAAAATTTGTAGATACATTTGCCTGTGAAACAATTAGAACAAACAGGAAAGGTTTGCCAGCGAATTTACCTAAAGAAAAATGTGTAAAGTATGGGGAATCAAATCACAGAGTGTCATCTTTAGACCTAACAGTATTTCAATGGAGGGACAATAAAGTAGTGTATTTTCTGTCAAACTTCCATGGCACTGAACGGAGTGTAGTGTCAAGAAAACAGAAAGATGGAACTAGTATGACTATACCATGTCCAGTTATTGTATGTGATTACAATAAAAACATGGGTGGTGTGGATCATGCAGACAGATTATGTTCAACTTATGGTCTTGAAAGGCAATCAAAGAAATGATGGCACCATCTCTTCTGGGGGGCAATAGAAATTGCTTTTGTCAATGCTTACATCATTTTCAGTGATCTACATGGGCCACTGCCACTGCTGGAATTCAGGCGTGCTGTGGCACTAGGGCTAATGAATGAACAGCAAGAGCCAAATCTCAAAAAGAGAAACTCTGGTAAAGATGAAATAACTCCCCCCAAAGAGAAGGAAAGATAACTTTTCTGTTCCTAAGGATGTACATCTTGGCAATCGAGGAAAGCCTTTTGTAGTGTTCAGTTGTAATAGAAGATGATGTGAAATGTGTGTGAAAAATAAAATTCAGTCGAGACCACATTCACAATGTAGTGTATGTAAAGTGTATTTGTGCTTCAATGAGAAAAAGAACTGTTTCCTACAATTTCATGAGGTATCACTAAATATGTGATACGTAGATACTGTCAAAAATGTATAGTTAAGTTACTATGTATTGTGAAGTTGCTCTAGAAGGTAAATTTATGCAAAATTTTTAAAAAATTCAGAAATATCATATTTTTGTTAATTAATTTTCTAATGTAAAAATATTTAATATTTATGTAGAATAAAGTACAAGTTATAAAAATTGGAGCATTTTTCTGCGCATGTTGTGATTCTGTGCATGGAGACTGACAGTACTTCTGAGTACCAGGAGTGAAAAAAGTTGTAAAAAATTAAATAGAAGTTCACAAAAATTCCTACTGTCATTTGAGGCCACAATAGCATAAATTCTGCAAAGAAAATGTTAAAAAGTAGATTTTTTCCTTATGTCAGGAAACAAAGGGTTATGCACTTTTAATAAATTAATCAACACAAAAATACCTAATCTTGATTGTTGTGGCCAAGTGCTGTCAGAACTGAATTCCAACATACTATTTTACTTAAGCTGGTCTAACAGTCACTATTAATCATAGAATGACCGCTTTCATGACTGGATGATATAGCTGCTGGTAAACCTTTCGGAATGTGAGGTCATGGTCCAAGAAACTCTTCTGTTCCTGATGTTTCATCCAGGACTGTGCTGGACATCCTCAGAGGTGCTCCTCCACTGAGTCTTGCCAACTGACTCGTCAGATGTCTGAGAATGACATATATACTCTAGGAAAGGGGGGCATGGTCAACGCAATACTTGATGAGCAGAGATAATCCTTCTCAAAGATAAAACATCTGAAGCAGGACTTTGAGAAAAGTGGATACTCAGGGAAAGAGGTAAAGAGAAGTTTGTGACCAAGACTGAAGGGCAAGGATGAACCAAAGTGATGCATAAATACAGTTTCTCTCCCTTTCATTAAAAAAGTAACAAATCAGATCAGTAAGATTTTAAACAAACATGGCATCAGACCAGGTCTTTAGACCAACAAAGAAAATAAGTACTCTGATCTGTGAAGGATAAACACCCTCCTCTGTTGACATGTGGTGTATACAAAATTCCACGTATGTGTTTATATTGGAACGACCAAGAGGAGCATAAAAGCACGGCTAAAAGAGCACAAAAGTCTTGGCCGATCATGAAAAATAGAGAAATCAGATGTGGCAGACCATGCTCTTCAGTCAGGAAACCAAAAAGTGAAGTTTCCTGAAGCAGAAATTTTATCTACAATAGCAAATTATTATCCACGACTATGTAGAGAAGCCATTGAAATTTTTAAGCATCAAGATACTTTTAATAGAAAATTGGAGGCAATTAAACTTAGTGACATTTGGGGAGTAGCTCTGCAGAATTGCTAGACAATTTTATCTTTGACAAGATGATAATCAATGGTTAAGTTTTATCTTTGACAAGGGTTATCTCTGCTCATCACATTTGTTGTTCTTGAACGTCTGACCAGTCAGTCGGCAAGACTCAGTGGAGGAGCACCTCTGAGGGTGTCCAGTGCAGTCCTGAATGAAACATCAGGAACGGAAGAGTTTCTTGGACCAAAACCTCACATCTTGAAAGGTTTACCAGCAGCTAAGTTACTATTAAGGTATCCATCTATAGAGCCAAAAAGTTGCCTACCAAGAAGTCTTTCAAAGTCTGTTTAAAGTGCATTTTATCTGAAACCCAAATTTTTAATGGTTACTGCCAATTTATTGAAAATGTGTGTTTCTGAATCCTGGACCCCTTTTTGGACCAAGATAACTGATTTTATGTTTTTATGTAGATTGTTCTTATTCCTATTATTAATACTATGTGTTGAACTGTTAGTTGGAAAAAAGGGACACAATATTTGCAACAAATTTCATTAAGAAATAAATATTTTGAGAAGCAGTGTTTAGAATACCCATTTCATTGAACAAGCTTCTACATGATGTTCTTGAATTTACACCACAAATGAGTCTTAAACTATTTCTTGGTATGACAAGTTACCCCAATATATGATCCCATATGACATAATATAATGAAAGTGAGAAAATTATATAAGATTTTTTAAATATTTGGATCTCCCACATCTGACATCATTCACATTGCAAATACAAATTTGTTTAGGCACTTTAGTTATGTAGCATGCCCTTCCCAACAGAACTTATAATCAAGTTGTAATCTCAGAAATTTAACATAATCAACCTCTTCTATCTGCATGTCTTCACGCATCCCACAAATGCTGAAAGGAAATCTGCTACAGGATCTGAACCATATGCAGTGGATCTTCTAAAAGTCTAGTGATAGAAAGTAGTTTTAAACCATTTATTGTCAGTGAAAATTTGATCATCAGCCTTTTCTAAATCTGCATCTGACTTGCTGTTGTATCATGTGCAAACAAAATGAACTTACCATCTGGCAATGTAACAGGTGTGGGGTCATTTATGTGGACAAGAAATAGCAACAGACGCCAGATGGAACCTTGAGGAACTCAGTATATAGTTATTTCCCAATCAGTTGAAGACTGATTGCCTGCTACACAGGTATTTTGCAATCACAGCCTTTGTTTCCTGTTAGTCAGGTAAGACTCAAACCATTTTGCAGCACTGCCAGTGACACCATAAAGTTCTAATTTAAACAAGAGAATGCTGTGATTCTCTCAATCAAAGGCTTCTGACAGATAACAGAAAATGCTAGTAGCCTCTAATCTGTTATTTAATGAATTAATTACATTCTCACCATATGCATAAATAGCCTTCTCCATATCAGAGAGCTTAAGCATCCCAAAATGTGACTTATACAATGTACATTCCTGGAAATGGAAAAAAGAACACATTGACACCGGTGTGTCAGGCCTACCATACTTGCTCCGGACACTGCGAAAGGGCTGTAGAAGCAATGATCACACGCACGGTACAGCGGACACACCAGGAACCGCGGTGTTGGCCGTCGAATGGCGCTAGCTGTGCAGCATTTGTGCACTGCCGCCGTCAGTGTCAGCCAGTTTGCCGTGGCATACGGAGCTCCATCACAGTCTTTAACACTGGTAGCATGCCGCAACAGCGTGGACGTGAACCGTATGTGCAGTTGACGGACTTTGAGCGAGGACGTATAGTGGGCATGCGGGAGGCCGGGTGGACGTACCGCCGAATTGCTCAACACGTGGGGCGTGAGGTCTCCACAGTACATCGATGATGTCGCCAGTGGTCGGCGGAAGGTGCACGTGCCCGTCGACCTGGGACTGGACCGCAGCGACGCACGGATGCATGCCAAGACCGAAGGATCCTACGCAGTGCCATAGGGGACCGCACCACCACTTCCCAGCAAATTAGGGACACTATTGCTCCTGGGGTATCGGCGAGGACCATTCGCAATCATCTCCATGAAGCTGGGCTACGGTCCCGCACACCGTTAGGCCATCTTCCGCTCACACCCCAACATCTTGCAGCCCACCTCCAGTGGTGTCGCGACAGGTGTGAATGGAGGGATGAATGGAGACGTGTCGTCTTCAGCGATGAGAGTCGCTTCTGCCTTGGTGCCAATGACGGTCGTATGCGTGTTTGGCTCCGTGCAGGTGAGCGCCACAATCAGGACTGCATACGACCAAGGCACACAGGGCCAACACCTGGCATCATGGTGTGGGGAGCGATCTCCTACACTGGCCGTACACCTCTGGTGATCGTCGAGGGGACACTGAATAGTGCACGGTACATCCAAACCGTCATCCAACCCATCATTCTACCATTCCTAGACCGGCAAGGGAACTTGCTGTTCCAACAGGACAATGCACGTCCGCATGTATCCCGTGCCACCAAACATGCTCAAGAAGGTGTAAGTCAACTACCCTGGCCCGCAAGATCTCCGGATCTGTCCCCCATTGAGCATGTTTGGGACTGGATGAAGCGTCGTCTCACGCGGTCGGCACGTCCAGCACAAACGCTGGTCCAACTGAGGTGCCAGGTGGAAATGGCATGGCAAGCCGTTCCACAGGACTACATCCAGCATCTCTACGATCGTCTCCATGGGAGAATAGCAGCCTGCATTGCTGCGAAAGGTGGATATACACTGTACTAGTGCCGACATTGTGCATGCCTTGTTGCCTGTGTCTATGTGCCTGTGGTTCTGTCAGTGTGATCATGTGATGTATCTGACCCCAGGAATGTGTCAATAAAGTTTCCGCTTCCTGGGACAATGAATTCACGGTGTTCTTATTTCAATTTCCAGGAGTGTATATTATTTGCAGTAAAATGCTTAAGAAGCTTTTCATATATTTTGAAAAAGTTGGTGACTGAGAAATTGGTCAGTAATTTGATGGTATCCCTTTATTCTCATTTTTGTAAAGAGGCCTAACTTAAGCATATTCTAGCATGTCTGTAATAGTTCTGCTAATAAGAGATTTCTTACACAAATAACTTAAGATAAAACTCAACTCAAATGAACACTCTTTGATTAATTTCACTGATATAGGTAAAAAGATGGAGAAGCCGTGGGTAATGAAGGAAATACTTCAGATGATCAATGAAGGAAGGAAGTACAAAAATATTCAGGGAAGTTCTGGAATGCAGTGAGACAATTCATTTAGGAATGAAATACACAGGAAGTGCAGAGAAGCTAAGACAAAATGGTTGCATGAAAAATGCGAAGAAATGTTGGAATAAGTTACTCAGCATATAGAAAAATCAAAACAACCTCCAGTTAAATGGAAAACAAGGGTGGTAAACTCAAAGTGCAGTGGGAATTCCACTGCTAAATGCAGAGGAGAGAATGGATCGATGGAAAGAGTACATTGAAAGCCTGTATGACAAGGGATGATTTGTCTCATGATGTGATAGAAGAGGAAACAGGAGTCTACATATAAGAGGTATGGGATCTATTATTAGACTCAGAATGTCAAAGAGCTTTGGAAGACTTAAGACTGAATAAGGCAGAAGGGATAGATAACATTCCATCAGAATTTCTAAAATCATTGGGGTGAGCAGCAACAAAATGATTATTCATGTTGGTGTGTAGAATGTATGAGTCTGGTGATATACCATCTGACTTTTGGAAAAATGTCATCCACACAATTCCAAAGATTGCAAGAGCCAACACGTGCAAGAATTATCACACAGTCAGTCTAACAGCTAACGCATCCAATTTTCTGACAAAAAGAATGGAAAAGAAAATTGACGGTGTGTTAAATGACAATCAGTTTGGCTTTAGGAAAGGTAATGGCACCAGAGAGGCAGTTCTCACATTGCATTGGATTATAGAAGCAAGACTAAAGAAAAAACAAGACATGCCCATAGGATTTGTCAACCTGAAAAAAGGTCTTCAATGTTAAATGGTGCAAGATGTTCAAAATTTTGAGAAAAGTAGGCGTAAGTTATAGGGAAAGGCAGGTAATATAAAATATGTACAAGAGCCAAGAGGGAACAATAAGAGTGGAAGACCAAGACCAAAGTAGTCAGATTGAAAAGGGTGTAAGGCAAGAATGTAGTCTTTTGCCCCTACTGTTCAGTCTATGCATTCAAGAAGCAGTGGCAGAAATAAAAGAAAGATTGAAGAGTGGGATTAAAATTTAAGGTGAAAGGATATCACTGATAAGATTTGCTGATAACATCATTATCCTCAGCCAAAGTGAAGAAGCAACTGAATGTAATGAACAGTCTAATGAGTACAGAAAATGGACTGAGAGAAAATCAAAGAAAGTTAAAAATAATGAGAAATAGAAGAAATGAGAATAGTTAGAAGCTTAACATCAGGACTGGTGATAATGAAGTTGATGAAATTAAGGAAATCTGCTACCAAGCAGGCTAGCACATGCAAAAAGGGCATTCCCAGCCAAGAGAATTCTACTAGTATTAAACAGAGGCCTTAATTTTAGGAAGGATTCTGAGAATGTATGTTCGCAGCACAGATTGTATGGTAGTGAAACATGGACTGTTGTACAGCCAGAAAAGAAGAGATATGGTGCTCCAGAAGAATGTTGAAAATTAGATGGACTGATGAGGTATGGAATGAGGAGGTTCTCAAGAGAATTGGTGAGGAAAGGAATACATTGAAAACACTGACAAGGAGAAGGGAAAGGATGGTAGGACATTTGCTTAGACTTCAGGGAATAACTTCCATGGTAGTAGATGGAGCTGTAGAAGGTAAAACTGCAGGGGAAGACAGAGATTGGAATGCATCCAGCAAATAATTGAGGACATAGGCTGTAAGTGCTACTCCAAGATGAAGAGGTTGGCACAGGAGAGGAATTCTTGGCAGGCCTCATCAAACTAATCAGAAGATTGATGACCCAAAAAGAAAAAAAAAGAAAAAAAAGGTTCCAAAATTTGGAGCACTGCACTGGGGCCAAGGAACTCCCCATTGATGAGCTTTTTCATTTTCTGATGCAGTACTTCACATCAGAAACAACCAGGACAGTCATATGCAGCCTGGATCATTGATTTAAGATCTCTTGTGCAAGTGTTCTTTTAAGTGTCCCAAATGTGCTACCTCTTGTGCAGACACACTAATTCATGATGTGATTGTCTGGTTATTGCCTGATCCTGAGGGTCAGACTAGGGTGTTGATGTTGTGTGACCCATCTTTAACTCTCATTGTCCATATTTTGGGCCACATGAGCTGATTTCAGCTACAAGAAATGTCCTTTCTGGTAATTGACAAGTGGCACAATTAGGTGTGCAAGTGAAACAGCTTGCAGTATCCTGTGGGGTACCCCAGGTGGCTTTGTCTCCTGCTAAGTCACCATGTGTTGACACCACTGACGATTCCAGTGTAGTCACATTGCAGCACTGGTTATCTTCATCTGCACCAACCTCAGCAGGTTTATGTCAGCCGTAGCACCATAATTCCAACTTTTGGTGGTTTTTGGAGCCCCAACATCACTTTGCTTCCACTCACTGGCTAATCCTGCCCCAATTGTCATTTGTTGTATGTTCATCAAGAGTGCCCACACATGGTTGTCATGGGTGAGATATGCTATCAGCTGTTTGTGACTATTTTTCACACATCATCTTGTGTGATGCCTACCTCCAGTTGCCACAGGAAAATGTCTCTTGGACCTTTTTGGTCCTCAGTACCTCCTTTGGGCTTTACCTGTTTAATCACTTGCAATTTAGAGTCTTGTCTGGACTGAGAATTTATCAATGATTTTTGCAGCAGTTGATTCAGGACATTCTCTATAGTGCCAGTTAGTCAGTTACCTTGATGGCATCTGGGTAATGGGCCTTACCAGAGAGGAGTATTTACAAATCCTTCTGTCAGGTATCCAATGTCTCCCAGAGAATGGCCTTTGTTGCAAACTGGAAAGATGCACTT
This sequence comes from Schistocerca gregaria, assembly GCF_023897955.1. Lineage (NCBI taxonomy): Eukaryota > Metazoa > Arthropoda > Insecta > Orthoptera > Acrididae > Schistocerca > Schistocerca gregaria. Next base: position 183,557,305 of record NC_064924.1, read on the forward strand.
TTTTCTCACCAAAGGTGCATTTTTTGGGACATGTGCTTATGTGCAAGACAACCATATTAAAGCTATTGTCAACCTGTTGGTGGCCAAGAACCAGAAGTAAAATTTCATATTATGCTTAGTTCATCCACTGTGCCACACACATCTGCCTCTGGTCATTTTTGAGTAAAATTTCATATTATGCTTAGTTCATCCACTGTGCCACACACATCTGCCATCCTCATAAATTGCTGTCTAGATGCTTTCTGCAACTCAGGGTAATTATTCATAAATCAAAAAGAAAGTGCCAGATATTATTTTCAGAGTTAAAAAGTCTCATGCTTCCTGGTATGGGATGAAGTTCTTCCTCATAATGACCTCAAGTCACTGATTTCCTTATCTGGCCCTTGTTCCAAGGTGCCTGATAGGACTGCCCAATACCACCAATTGCAAAAGTGGGCCCTCTTCCTCAGTAACTACTGCTGTGACATTCATTAGCACTCTACCAACCAGTATCTCAGTGCTAATGCACTATCACTGCTACTGGTGGGGGCCAGTCCAGAGACTGATCAGAAGGAGGCTCTCATTCACATTGGATGGAGCCTTGCAGCAAACCCTGTCAGATTTACTGCTGACAGCACGAGAGGTTATGACCACCATAGCTGCTGACACACTTTTCTGGAAAGCTACTTCAGCAATCCAGATTGATTCGCTGGAGTGTGCACCCTCACACACTCCAGTTGATGCAAGCATCACACTGGGATATGAGTTGTATGAAGGCACTAGTGTGACATCACATCTATTGACCTGGTATCAATCGCGACACCGAACATCTGGTGTGGGCCATTAGGGCTTGTGCACAGAACCAGGCTGCGCCACTGCCCTAGTTTCCTCCTTGGTCTGTTCCAGTGCACCCTTGGGACAGGGTGCACAATGATTTCATGGGCTCGTTTTCAGAAGCATATTGTTGTTGGTGGTCCATGCATTGTCCAGTTTCCTCTCCACAGCCAATTGGTCCACCATGTCATTTGTTCACATGTTGCTGGTTATTTTTGCCATTGTGTGAGCCCTCAGCACCCTTGTGTCTCATAACAGCAGTTTGTGTCACAGGAATTTGGACTTTTGTATTTGTAACAGTACCCAGCAAATGACTATCACCCCATTTCATTTGGCTTCTGACTAAGGGGTGGAGCATTTCATGCACACATGCAAGATGCCAATAAAAAAAATCTGTGTCTGCTTTTTCCTATGACAATGCATTGTCGAGTTTTCTGGTTATGTACTAGGTGCAGTCTGGTGGAATGTTTACATGGGCACCAGTTGTGAGGTCTCCTGAATTTGTTCCATGCTGAACTACATGCCATGTACCATCATGTTCCACCACAGTTTCCTCCCATAGCCATCATTTGGACCTGTTGCTATGGTTTGTGGCAGGGGTGGCTGCCACTTGTTGTTGTAGTGGGCTACAATGGTTGGTAGAAATTTGTGGTGGATGTCTGAAGGGCTCGCCTGAGCCATCATGCAAATCAGTTGTGCACATGTCACATAGAAACATCACTGCCATGATCTTCTGGTCTTCTGGCTGCCAGAGTTGGTCATGACGCTGTTCCAGGTGCAGATGACCACTTGCAGTGGTGTAATTCCCTACTGCCACCCCTCTGCATCCTCTGGTGTTCTGTTGCCTAGAGTCTTGAGTCCCATTGAGGCTTGCACCTGCACCTGCTGATGTGGAGCCCATGGATTTTGATCCACCTCCTATTCCTCCTCCTCGTCCTCCATCTCTTTGCTCCACCTCACTTGCGGAAGTGGCCTTGCCTCTGCTGCTGCCAGTGGACCTTCAGTTCCCAAGCCTCTGTGCCCTTTCAACCTTCCAGCAGATCCATCGATGTTAGCATTGCTTCCTTCAGTGTTTAAACCACTGCCATGTTCTCCAATGTGTTGTGCTGGAGGTTGCAGCCCAAGCCTGGTCATTTTCAGCCTTCTCAGACATAGGATTTAGTATCCACACCAGTGGGCATTGCAGTGGAGGCAGATGAGCTGGTCTGGTTAGTGCCATGAAACAAAGCAGAAAGCTTCCATGGAGGGCATAGGTGGTGTGTTGTATGGGCAGACCAGCTGACAGTTGTCTTTACCTGTAGACGGCAGTAAGCCAGGGAGGTCAGTGCATATGCTGAGATCAGCTGCCATGAACTACACCTTACAAATCATAGCAAGTATTAGTGCCAAGTGCTCAGTTGATAGTCATTTTCCCTGCGCACATCTCTGTGAGGGATTGTGCTTTCTGTTTCCCATAGATTGACTTGCATGGCAAGTTTTCATTTTCTCTTACCCTCCGTTCCCTGATTATCATCGAAACACCATTGGCCCACGAAGTACCTGTGACAACGGTGTATTGTAGCAGCATTGTGATCCCAGTACAGATATTAAAAATGCAATATGGCAATGTGTGTTCTTTTGGAGACTCCACACATAAATATGTCCATCATGACTTTGAATGCAGACGCAGTACTCATCTCAAAAGACGATGTGGCATCACTTCTCTACCCAGTATTGTTATGAAGCACATTACTGTCAGTGTGCCTCTCTCTGCTGTCACATCATGAGAAGCCATGACTATGTTTTCTTTGCTGACAGTCTTTGATCCTTGATATGTCATCATGCTCTTTGATTAGTACATGTCTTGCTGCAAGCACACCCATTTCCTGATTTGAAGTATGTGACATGGCTCTACAACACTACAAGATTGACCAAGTAATATCTCTGTCTTTGTCATAAAAAGTCATGTGGGGCCACTGAGATCTTACATTACCTTAAGTATGGCCCTGCCGACACAAATGGATCCATATTCACGTGACAGTCATGGGATCCTGACCCAATGGGCGCAGCATAATTTGGAATGATAAACTGCAATCTCAACAGGCTACAATCCTGCTGCAGTTGAATTGTGTGTAGTGCACTTCATGCCAATTTGATATCTGTTAATGCCACTGTACCAAGGCAATGAGACTGGGAGTGGAACAATGGATTTTTTTATTTAATATTTCAGTTTAAATTTTCATAAAAACACCATTTTCAATTTTCCAACTATCCAATGCCCTCAAGTTGAATGTGACACCACATGCCAGAACTTGAACCTACTTGATCATCACAGCATCAGTAGCAACAATGGTGTGAACCTCATAATTGCTGGAGCTGGGAGACAAATGGAAGATACAAGCAATTTTATTCTGAAACAGAGGACTGAATAACTAATGTGATTTATTAAACATTTCAGATTCCTTCTCCTTCTAAGTAACAGGGTGACTGGCAGCCCAATTTCATATTTAAAAGAAACCAAACACCACACACCTTATTAATAACTATCAAGAAAGGTATTCACTAATCATACTTAACTGAACTTTTCAGGAAGGTAAAACTCTAGCTTCAATTAATATTAAATGTCAAGATATAATGCATTTCACAATTGGTAATAACTAAGATGCTCATAATTGGTGTATACTGTGTAACACAGACACAGTCACTTAGTGGTACTGATTAGCACGTATGCTAAATGATCACCATTGATTACTTATTAACAAACCATGTCCACAGCAGTGTTAATTACCTAATAACTCAGATATCACCTTATTAATAGTCAAGGTTGGTTTGTGTCAGTAAACAAATGAGTGACCACTCACTAAGCTACACCAAGCTAATTCTTAACCTGGAGGGCTCATTTGATGTTCATTAACTTTTATGACAATAGAGTCACTTACAACTAAGGCAATGAACATTTATCATTGGCTGTCACTTAGTATTATCAGACAATAACCATGTTATTCTAAGATAGAACTAGTCATAGATTATCTTTGTTCTCAGTAAACAGCAGGGAAATAACCCCTTTATGTCTACACAGGCTTTGACTTGGTGGATACCAACAGTAGAATAGAAGCATACAGTGTTAGCTTTGCTGGTAGTCAGTGTAATAATGCCAAATTATCCCTGGAATAATCAGATCAATTCTAGGTATAGGCTTTCACAGTTAACAACATACTCTCTGAGAAAATGGATAAACTACCATCCACATATATGTTCCTTACAACCAAAATAAGAGATCAATGTAAACTAAATACTTGCATGTGCCTGCAACAATACAAAGAACTAGTTTAAAATTTCGTAAAACACAACTTACCAAACCTCAATGCTCATCTGGACAAACTATACATCTTCAGACAATTCAAACAGGAATATACCCACCCAACTGACAATTTAAACCACAGTGGCACAGCCTGTCTTAATTATAACCACCACTATCCATTACAGTTGTTTAAGATTCTAAACAGTTCATCAAGTGGCACTTATTGATAATTTCCTCTGGAATATGGTGCATACTTCTTTCCTTGCAGCAAACATTAAATACCAAAACACATGACAAGAATGCACAAAGTTGACACTGATCAGCACAAGGCAACTTGGTATGCACATGTGCATGCAACACACAGGTAGCCACTAGCTAGCCAAATTTAAAATATAGCTAGCCAAACCCTCACTCAGACGTGGCTCTTGTGAATGACCCATTCTTAGCTAGTCCAAACAGTCACACATACTACTGAATGACAGTTTAAACAAAAGTGCTGCAGCTGGTGTCAATTATGACAACTACATTCACTTACAGTTGCTTAATATTCTACAGTACAATAAGCAAAACTGAGTAACTGCCACTTCCTGAATGGCATGCCAAATTCATTCCACATTACTAAATGCACTATGTGAACTTTACATTCACTGATACAGGAAATCATTACAAGAATTCAATCAATTCCACTACACAAAGACTGCAATAAACAACTGACAAAACAAATCATCAGACAAACTATTGATCCTTGGTCCTCCACATGTTTCACAAACAAGGAAAACATAAATGCTCCAAAGTATCAGAAGCACTTTCAGAGTGAGCCAGAACCAGTTTCCTTAGCTGTGGTGCCTAAACCAACCACAAACACACTGGTGCAACATATCAAATCAACAACTATTAATAACTAACCCTTCGTGTTATTCACTCAGTAAAGAAAATGTGAATGTCACTAATTGCCAAGCACACATCATTATCAAAACATTCAAAAAGTGAGGCAAAACCAATTTGCAAACACATGATACCAAGTCGACTTGGAGCACACATGTACACTAAACCCATTGCAAACCCATTTAGACTTAAGCTTTCCAGGCCATATGACAGGAAATAAATTCTAAACTACAGTTAGTATAATGCAATGACTCTAGTCAATGCTTTCACAGTTTGCAATTGAGTAACCACGTCATCAGGAAGCTGAGCAAAATAATTGTTGGAGTTCCTCTTCTTAGGTGAGTACAGAATAGTACGCAACTTATTTTTGTTACACTTGTTGCTGCAATGAAAACCTGTCACAACAATATCTACATAAATGGGATTTACATCTTAACAATTCAACAAAAACCCTATCACCACAGCTGCCAGAAAAGGCCAGTACCACTGGCAAATTCAGCTGCACTGCACAACACGAAAGGAAAGACCACATCTCCACCTCCTGCAAGTCTCAAGAAAACAGCTGCTAGGCTGTGTCACTTCAAGTGAGAGTGCTATGTGCAGCAGGTAGAAGGATTTTAAAATCCTTCAAAGTGAAGTGAGGACTTCTTGGCTCATCACTTTCATGTTGTTGCAATTTTAACGGCAATCTTCAGAAACTTTGGTATATTTAGAATACAGTAAATTTATACTTCAAACTGAATTGTGGTCTCCATACTTGTTACATACAGATTATTAAAGTGGTATTTTCAGTTACACTGACTTTGGGTTCATAATTTTATTATTGTTCTCCATTCCATGACAATACATGTTTAAAAATGTCAGTTATCAATCTTTCTTTTTTCTCTGGCAAAACAAAAAATAATATTTCAAGACACAGGCTGGTGAAAACAGTCCACTCACCCAAAGTCAAATTGGAAAAGATACCAATAAATTACCATCTTCATCCCAAGCTATGTCTTTGAAAGTGTTTCAAATTAAATTGTATAAAAATCTGTTTCATACAGTAACAAATTGTTTAATTATGTAGTGTCAACATGATATTTTAAAACACAGTGTCTTCCATAGTTTTGTAATTATGTACATACGTAATTTAAGTGATGAAGGCTTTTTCATATATATGATGACTACTGACAAATTTTCTTGATTCTTGTTCTTCATTTGGGATTAAAGATTAAAGAATGAACAGTGGTCTGGAGAGGCAACAGGTGACCTTCATGGAGGAAACACTCCAATATTTAGCAAAGTTATTGTGAAAAGGGAGCAGTTACATAACTGCTGATGGCTAGGCAGTGATTTGTGCTCTACCCCTCCCAGATATAAGCCACTTGCTTTAGTTCCTCATTCAATGATATCCATCCATCATTCAGAACTAATAGCAATAATAATAATAATAACAATAAACAGAATTACAAGAATGAGCATTAATTCTGCCATTATAACTGTAAAGAGATATTTTGTAGCTCCACATCTTCCTGGCCACATTTGCAATGTATTCACACTAATGGCAAGAAATGGTCTGAAAGAAAATTCTCAAAATATAAAAGAGATCACAATACCCTGATGAAATAGCCTTATTAAAGTAATGTAATGCAGATTTGTTTAGGATTAAAGGAGATGACTCACCGAAAGGCAGACAAAAGGTTGTTTGGCTCGCTTTCGGAATGAACTTCCTTCTTCAAGCTTTTAGGAAAAACATGCATGCAAACACACACACACACACACACACACACACACACACACACATGCATGCACATACCTGTCTCCTATATTAAGCTCAGTTGACCGCCAGCTCTTTCCTGGCTCATGGTGAGTGTACTTGGGTGAGGTGGTGGTGTGTAGTAAGGGATGGAGAGAGATGGGAGAGGCAGAGAGGGGGTTGGGGAGAAGTGTCTAGTGACTCATAGTAGAGTGGGGAGCCATCTTTGGGCTAGTTAGGGATGCAGGTAGAGGGGGCAGGTGGCAAACAGCTGGGCATGCGATATCAATGACTAGGGGGGCATGAGATAGCAGGGAATGGTGTAAACACACACACACACACACACACACACACACACACACACACACTATTTGTTGGGGGTTGGGAGGATAGTGAGTTACCTTAAATTTAGGCCAGGAAGATTACAGGAGCAAAGAATGTGCTGTTTGGATAGCTCCCAAATGTGCAGCTCAGAAAAGGTGGTGGTGGTGAGAGGAACCAGATGGCATGGTTTGTGAAGCAGCCATTGAAATATCGCATGTTGTGCTCTGCTGCATGTTGTGTCACTGGGTGATCCATCTTGTTTTTGGCAACAGTTTGACGTCGGACATTCATGCTAGTTGACAGCTGATCGGTTTTTGTACCAATGTAAAACAATGTACAGTGGTTGTAGCAGAGCTGGTATAGAACATAACTGCATTCACGGGTGGCCTGGCCTCTGATGGAGTAGGATAAGCCTGTGATGGGACTGGAGTAGGTAGTGCTTGGTGGGTGTATTGGGCAGGTCTTGCAGCTGGGTCTTCCACAGAGGTATGATACCTGTAGCAGGAGAATGGGAGTGGGTGTGGCATAGAGATGGACTAGTATGCTGTGGAGGTTGTCTGGATGGCAGACCACAACTTTGGGAGGGGTTGGCAGTACATTTAGTAGGATGTCCCTCATTTCAAGGCATGATGATAGATAATCAAAAACCTGAAAAAAGATATAGTTCAGTCGTTCCAGTCTGGGGTGGTATTAGGTGACGAGGCAGGGTGCGAGTGGAAGGGACGGCAGCTGTCAAAGTGCAGCTAGTGTTGGTGATTGGTGAATTGGATGTGGACTGAGTTGTGGATGAAGCCATCTCAGAGGAGGAGAATGACATCTAGGAAGGCAGTATGATGTGTGGAGGAATACCAGGTGAAGTGGATTGGAGAGGAGGTGTTGGGGTTATGGAGGACAAGCTGTCCTGGCCTTGGGTCCAAATTATAAAGATGTCATCAATAAATCTGAACCAGACCAGGAGTTTGGGGTTTTGGGAAGTGAGGAATGTTTCCTCTAAGTTGGCATAAGAGGATGCCACATGGGTGCCCATGGCTGTGGCACAAATTTGTTTGTATATCTTCTCTTCAAAGTTGAAATGGTTATGGGTGAGAAAATAGTTGGTTAGGAGTTTGAGGAATCTGCAGGGCACTGGGAGAGGTAGTGTTCAATCGTAGCAAAGCCATGGGCATGAGGGATGTTGGTGTATAAGGAGGCTGCATCTACAGTGAAGAGTAGGCATCCTGGATTTAAGAGTGTGGAGGTGGTGGAGGGCTAGAACAGGAAGCAGTTGGTATCTTTTATGTAGGTTTTGAACAATTCGTTGCCGTTGTTGATCAAGGGCAAAGATTCTTTTGGTGGAGCACTACAACCAGCCACAATGGGTTGCCCAGGATTGTTAGGTTTGTTGATTTTGGGAAGCATGTACAAGATGGATGTGGGGGCTGTTGTTGAGGTGAGTAGGGAGTGGATTTAGGGGAGAGCTTCTGGGAAGTCTTCATGGATTTTAGCATGGATTGGAGGTTGTGTTGGACTTCTGAGATGGAGGTGTCAGACGATTGGTGGAGGCCCTCTGCCAGATAGCCACTCCAGTTCATCACAGCAGTGGAAGAACCCTTGTCTTCTGGGAGGATGACCAGGTCATGATCTGTTTTTAGGTTGTGTAGGACAGTCCCTTCTTCTGCTGAGAGGTTGCGGTTCTTATGGGGGTCCTGGTGACAGATGGTGAGGACAGGTTTGAAGCTAAGAATTCCTGGAAGTTGACCACAGGATGTTTAGGTGGGAGTGTGCGAGAATCACAGTTGGATGGAAGTATGAATTGAGACAGGCAGAGTTTGATATTTGTATCAGATTGGCTATGCTTGGAGGGGTAGTTGGCAAAGAAGTGTTTCCACTGTAGGGAGCATGAGAAGGAGAGCAGGTCTTTCACAAGTCAAACATGGTTGAACCAGGGAGTGGGGCTGAATGTGGGGTTGTTTGGGGGAAGGGACCAAACAGTGAGGTCATCAGTCTCATCGGATTAGGGAAAGATGGGGAAGGAAGTCGGCTGTGCCCTTTCAAAGGAACCATCCCAGCATTTGCCTGGAGCAATTTAGGGAAATCATGGAAAACGTAAATCAGGATGGCTGGACGCGGGACTGAACCGTCCTCCTCCTGAATGCGAGTCTAGTGTGCTAACCACTGCTCTACTTCACTCGATAGGGCTGAATGTGAGGACTTTGGATAGAAGTGAAATTTCTGTGGGGCTGTGGGTTTTGGTAGAGAGGTTAACAACAGTGTTCTGGGATTGTTTCGACTCTGGGTTTTGTGTAGTGTTGGTAGGGAGTCTTGGAGGATGTGGTAGGTTGAAAAGGTCATCAAGGCAGGGTCTGGGTGCTATGACGAGTTGACAGTGAGGAACACTGTGGGTAGGATGGGGGTTGGATAGTTGTGCTCCACGGTGCAAGTAGAATGTCAGCAGGCTGGATAACTAGTGGGCAGGTAGTGTTTGGAACCTTCTTCTAAGTGTTGGAGTGTCAGAATTTCATTTTGGGTGATGAGTTGTAGGTAGTGGGGATTGCATTGTAACAGTATTTTGCAGAGGGAGTAGAGATGGCTCAGGGATGCCTGTGCCATAGAGATGTGTTTGTGTAGAACCGGGTTTGTGAGGGAAAGGGACTTGCAGAATTTGTAAAGGTGAAGGTCATTGTGGAAGGAGAAGTGGGATCCCGAAATAGAGATTTTTATGGTTAAGCCATTGCGAGGGGTGGGGTGGAGGGGTGGGAGGGAGATTCCTCGGTTTAGGCAGCATTTAAGGAACAGTATGTGGAACAGGGTCTTGGCTAGAGGTAGGGAAACTTTTCTGAACTGCCGCAGATAAATAGAGCAGGGATAGCGCTGGGGAAATAAGCTGGCATTGTAAATGGCGAGTAAAGGTTTCAGGTGGTTGTATGGGGAACTGAATACCATTGATGGCTCTAAGGAGTGAGAGGAACTGTGTTGGGGGGAGGGGATAGAATTCTGACTGAAGTATATCTGAGCGCGTGTAATACATTGTCATGTGCGTGAAATAAATTCTATCACACATGATTTATCATCATGTGTAAGAGATAAAAGGGAAACAAGGACAGCCAGATTGGGAGCGATACGTGAGAGAGGGAAGGATTTTGTGTTGTTGGAAGTGTGTTCTTCTGTTATCGTGAGTTGCGTGGCATGGGAGCTGTATGCGCAGCTGCAGTAACAGATGCAGCTGAAACTGCAGTGTAGCCCTATAACAAAAGTCACATGTGACTACATTTATCATGGCCAATATGGAGTGTGCCATACGAGCGAGAGGGAAGAATCATAAGAGAGAGGATGGACGGGCAAACGAGAGGAGCTACATAAAGGAGACAATAATGAAGGACGGATGACACGAGGTTTTGATGCAAGGGACTGCTAAGTGGTACAATAATATACGGAAAGTTCTGACCACGGCTTTTGCAGCTGTCGTCCCTTATTTCTTGTAACAATCCTCTTCGATGACAGTCAACACACACTTTAGTCCACGCTGAGACGTAGCGGATGATGTTTATCCACTTTCCATGTACGTGGTATATATCTGAACCTCTAGAAACATCAGACACTTCGGCTACCTTGGGTACAGAATCACCCGCCACATGAACGTCAACAATTTGCTCACTTTGGCAGTCATTTAACTCCAACCTAATTCACTCATACTACATTTGTAATGTGTTGAGGACGTTGTGCAGGTGCCGTTCGTGTTCAAATACAACAGCGCAACTTGCAGGCTTCGCTAACATCTGCATTTATGATAAAAACATTCATTTCTTACCGTGTTTTCATATTTTTGTAAAACCACTGTAGGTGCAGGTGTGAATTAAGCCGTGTGAAGAACACCTAAAAATATCTCATGAAACTACATTTTCCTGGAGACATATTGAGTCTCAACTTTATCTTTGGTTTGGGTTGTTTTGGGGAAGGAGACCAGACAGCAAGGGCATCGGTCTCATCGAATTAGGGAAGGATGGAGAAGGAAGTCGGCCGTGCCCTTTCAAAGGAATCATCACGGCATTTGCCTGGAGCGATTTAGGGAAATCACGGAAAACCTAAATCAGGATGGCCGGACGCGGGATTGAACCCTCGTCCTCCCGAATGCGAGTCCTGTGTCTAACCACTGTGCCACCTCGCTCGGTACAACTTTATCTTTGATAAGGACAGAAGCTGACGTAATAAATTAAAATTTGTGCCAAGTCCTGTACTTTTCTTTAGTATAATTTTGTTCGGTATTGTTTGTTTCTTTTGGTCTGGGCGGACGTCACATGACATCCGTTCAAGTCGTTCGTTGATTCCTTTACTCAGTTTTTTTTTATTATTATTACAGAGGACAATCGGCTCTCTGACCGAACATGCTGACTACCGTGCCGACGATGTACTTGAACCTAGGCTTCCTGCTTACTAGGCAATTGTGCTATCCAGTACACTACTGTGACACTATGGTTAACACAGCTGCACGGTACAGGCAGGATCTCCCATTATGTACAAAGCTGTCCTGCAGTTCCAGTATTGGAACATAAGTGATTTCAGGCGTTCCCTATGGTAGTGTTATAGGCCCTTTGCTGTTCCTTATCTACACTCCTGGAAATTGAAATAAGAACACCATGAATTCATTGTCCCAGGAACGGGAAACTTTATTGACACATTCCTGGGGTCAGATACATCACATGATCACACTGACAGAACCACAGGCATATGGACACAGGCAACAGAGCATGCACAATGTCGGCACTAGTACAGTGTATATCCACCTTTCGCAGCAATGCAGGCTGCTATTCTCCCATGGAGACGATCGTAGAGATGCTGGATGTAGTCCTGTGGAACGGCTTGCCATGCCGTTTCCACCTGGCGCCTCAGTTGGACCAGCGTTCGTGCCGGACGTGCAGACCGCGTGAGACGACGCTTCATCCAGTCCCAAACATGCTCAATGGGGGACAGATCCGGAGATCTTGCTGGCCATGGTAGTTGACTTACACCTTCTAGAACACGTTGCGTGGCACGGGATACATGCGGACGTGCATTGTCCTGCTGGAACACCAAGTTCCCTTGCCGATCTAGGAATGGTAGAACGATGGGTTCGATGACGGTTTGGATGTACCGTGCACTATTCAGTGTCCCCTCGACGATCACCAGAGCTGTACGGCCAGTGTAGGAGATCGCTCCCCACACCATGATGCCGGGTGTTGGCCCTGTGTGCCTCGGTCGTATGCAGTCCTGATTGTGGCGCTCACCTGCACGGCGCCAAACACGCATATGACCATCATTGGCACCAAGGCAGAAGCGACTCTCATCGCTGAAGACGACACGTCTCCATTCGTCCCTCCATTCACGCCTGTCGCGACACCACTGGAGGCGGGCTGCACGATGTTGGGGCGTGAGCGGACGACGGCCTAACGGTGTGCGGGACCGTAGCCCAGCTTCATGGAGACGGTTGCGAATGGTCCTCGCCGATACCCCAGGAGCAACAGTGTCCCTAATTTGCTGGGAAGTGGCGGTGCGGTCCCCTACGGCACTGCGTATGATCCTACGGTCTTGGCGTGCATCCGTGAGTCGCTGCGGTCCGGTCCCAGGTCGACGGGCACGTGCACCTTCCGCCGACCACTGGCGACAACATCGATGTACTGTGGAGACCTCACGCCCCACGTGTTGAGCAATTCGGCGGTACGTCCACCCGGACTCCCGCATGCCCACTATACGCCCTCGCTCAAAGTCCGTCAACTGCACATACGGTTCACATCCACGCTGTCGGGGCATGCTACCAGTGTTAAAGTCTGTGATGGTGCTCCGTATGCCACGGCAAACTGGCTGACACTGACGGGGGCGGTGCACAAATGCTGCGCAGCTAGCGTCATTCGACGGCCAACACCGCGGTTCCTGGTGTGTCCGCTGTGCCGTGCGTGTGATCATTGCTTGTACAGCACTCTCGCAGTGTCCGGAACAAGTATGGTGGGTCTGACACACCGGTGTCAATGTGTTCTTTTTTCCATTTCCATGAGTGTATATAAACGATTTGGGAGACTATCTGAGCAGCCGTCTTCGGATGTCTGCAGATGACGCTGTCGTTTATCGACTAATGAAGTCATCAGAAGATCAAAACAAACCGCTAAACGATTTAGAAAAAATATGTGAACGGTGCGAAAAGTGGCAGTTGACCCTAAATAATAAAAAGTGTGAGGTCATCCACATGAGTACTAAAAGGAACTCCTTAAACTTCGGTTACACGATAACTCAGTCTAATCTAAAAGCCGTAAATTCAGCTAAATACTTAGGTATTACAATTACGAACAACTTAAATTGGAAAGAACGCATGGCAAATGTTGTGGGGAAGGCTAACCAAAGGCTGCGTTTTATTGGCAGGACACTTAGAAAATGCAACAGACCTACTAAGGAGACTGCGTACACTACGCTTGTCCGTCCTCTTTTAGAATACTGCTGCGCGGTGTTGGATCCTTACCAGGTAGGACTGACGGAGTACATCGAAAAAGTTCAAAGAACGGCAGCACGTTTCGTATTATCGTGAAATATTGGAGAGAGTGTCACAGAAATGATACAGGATTTGGGCTGGAAATCATTAAAAGAAAGGCGTTTTTCGTTGCGACGGAATCTTCTCAAGAAATTCCTACCACCAACTTTCACCTCCGATTGCGAAAATATTTTGTTGACAGCGACCTACATAGGGCGGAACGATCCCCACGATAAAATAAGGGAAATCAGAGCTCGTACGGAAAAATATAGGTGTTCATTCTTTCCGCGCCCTTTACGAGACTGGAAAAATAGAGAATTGTGAAGGTGGTTCGATGAACTCTCTGCCAGACATTTAAATGTGATTTAAAAAGATGACGATTTAAAAAGCGCAAAATCAAGATGGACTGAAGTGTGAATTGAATTTTGTGCTAGAGAGCGCAATGGACTAGGGCAGGGCTTGCCAACCTTTTCAGCAGGCGGACCCCTTCTTCAGTCGAAAATCGATGGCGGACCGCTAGTCAGTCAGGAGCACAGTAACTTTAAATTTCAGAGCGAAACCCATGGGAACTGAAAGCTTCTTAATGCAAGTGCCATGTTCCCAATGACCCCCCCCTCCTCCCCAAAGTATCAATAGTCTTTGGTTTAGAGATGAATGAAAACAACTTGAAATTAACGAACCAATTTGAATTCCTACTGTATCCAGACACTTACTAGTGGATTTACTCCCTTTGTTCAACACACTATAGTCTGATTAAAATTACTTGCTAATTGAAATTTCACACGATGGAGCTGTCTTCCTCCAAGAGCAATCAACGTCACGTCCAAACTGTTCGCTGTTGACAAGCTACCGCTTATGGTCTGTTCACTTCCACTGTTTGGCTACTGTTGTGTAAGGCGCATGCATATTTCGTAACAGTCTCTCTCTCTCTGTGTGTGTGTGTGTGTGTGGTTTTTCGTGAAATCCGAAGAAAAACGTTCAAATGTATGTAAAGTCTTTCTTTGGTCGTCCTCCCTCCTCATTCATTTCAACTGGAAACTTCCCTTGTTGTGAAGGCTATGGAGAAACTGCTCCCTTCTTCAATGATCCTGACTTCAGCCGTCGATCCATGTTAGAAGTAATAAACTGGTCAAAAATCGACTTATGAAATAGGTAGTGAACTGACAAAGCAAGTTTTTACATTTAATGATGCCTGGGGCCGCATACGTGCCAGCGAGAGCTGTGATTGGACGACAAAGCTCACTCCGCGCATGCGTAAAAGCTTTCAGCGCCGGCGTGAGCCGGCGCACAAACGACTCCTGTATTGTTGCGAAGCAGTCGATCAGAGAAGCCGCATTCTCCGGCACTAAACTGTGTATACGTTCTCACTTAGGAACCGCAAAGGCTTCTTGGGGATACGACCTGAAGTAAAAGTACACATGTTTTTCACAAGGAAAAAAAAATGGTGATGAATTTGATTTTCACATTTTTATGCAATAATTTTACTCATTATTTTACACAATTTGGTGAAAGGTGGCCGCGGACCCCCTAGAAAGAGCCGGCGGATCCCGAAGGGGTCCGCGGACCACACGTTGGGAAACCCTGGACTAGGGTATTCCGTGGTGTTTCAGCCACAATGCCACGGTGGCTTAGTGGTTAGCGTATCTGCCTACTAATCAAATGGCCCATGTTCAAACCCTGGCCTTCATTATTTCAGTTTCTATCCTTATCAAAAATCTACAAATATATACTTTTTCCAAAATTTTGTCTACTGTATTTCTGTATCAAACGTAAGATTACTCTCATATTGGACAAAATCACGGTGCGTGTCCTTTGTGTAGAAGACACTGAGCACTTCAGGAACTGGGCATAACGTAGCGAGAGGCACTGCTCACCTGAGACCCAGGTCGCGTTGATGGGGCGCGGCACGTAGCGGCCGTCCGTGATGTCCCGCAGACGGAAGGAGGGCGGGCGCGCGCGAGCCGGGCCCAGAGAGACGTCCTGCAGCAGCACGGCCGCCACGACCACCAGCACGAGCACGACCACGGCGATGATGGCCACGGTCGCCACGGGCCGCCGCGACTGGCCCCAGCGCGACAGCGCCGCGCGCTTCTGGGACAGAGCGAGGCGCGCCACAGGTCACACAGCCAGCGGGCGAGAGGTATTAGCCGCGCTGCTTGGTGGCGACTGTTGTGGATAAGCGATATGCACTGAGGTGACCAAAGTCATGGGATACCTCTTGATATCATGTCGCATTTCCTTTTGCTCGGCGTAGCACAGCAACTCGGCGTGGCATGGTCTCGACAAGTAGTTGGAAGTCCCCTGGAGAAATACTTACGAGGGAACCTCCCCATCGCACCCCCCTCAGATTTAGTTATAAGTTGGCACAGTGGATAGGCCTTGAAAAGCTGAACACAGATCAATCGAGAAAACAGGAAGAAGTTGTGTGGAACTATGAAAAAATAAGTAAAATATACAAACTGAGTAGTCCATGGGCAACATAGGCAACATCAAGTGTAATCTAAGCACAGGCGCGCCGTGGTCCCGTGGTTAGAGTGAGCACCTGCAGAGAGTGAGGTCCTTGGTTCGAGTCTTCCATCGAGCGACAAGTTTACTTTCTTTATTTTCGCAAAGTTATGATCTGTCCGTTCGTTCATTGACGTCTCTGTTCACTATAATAAGTTTAGTGTCTGTGTTTGGCGACCGCACTGCAAAACCGTGCGAAAGGACGTGCCTCTCCAATGGGAACCGAAAACATTTGATCGCAAGGTCAGAGGTCAATCGATTCCTCCACAGGAAAACATGTCTGATATATTCAATACGACACTGGTGACGGCATGTGCGTCACGTGAAAGGAATATGTTGTCGACCCACTTAACTTGTACGCTTCGCGAATGGGTAAAAAGATTCTTCTACCTTGCCCGATTTAGGTTTTCTTGTGGATGTGATAATCACTCCCAAAAAAGTGATGAAAACATAAGAGTTTGTCACATAAACTGCAACAAATGAATTCAACAGTTTCACAGTCGCACAGTTTTCCCTGTGCTCTGTGAAAACATAAATTTCTAACGTTTTCAAATTTTTCCGTGTGTAGACCGTCAAATCCTGCATATGTCCAAGCAAACCTGAACATGGCCTGGATTTTTGGAGAGCGAAGTTGATTATGTGTGAGTGCCTGAACTTTGATAATTGTCTGAAAATAAAAAATTGAACTCTTCACTCGAGGGAAGACTTGAACCAACGACCTCTCATTTCACAGCTCCTCATCCTAACCACAAGCCCACGGCACTCCTAAGCTCAGACTATCCTTGATGTTGCCTATCTTACTCATGGGCTACTTAGTTTGTAATTTTGCTTATTTTTTTCATAGTTCCACACAACTTCTTCCTGTTTTCTTGATTGATATGTGTTCAGTTTTTCACGGTCTATCCAATGTGCCAACTTATAACTAAATCTGAGGAGGGTGCGATGGGGAGGTTACCTTGTTAGCCATGCTACCTTAAGCTGCTCATAATTGCAAAGTGCTAAGGGCGCACGATTTTGTGGATGAACTGACCTCTCGATTCAGTGTTCGGACACTGACAATGTTGAGTGTTTATGGAAAAAGTTCAAGGCAATCGTAAAATACGTTTTAGACAGGTACGTGCCGAGTAAAACTGTGAGGGACGGGAAAAACCCACCGTGGTTAACAAAGTTAGGAAACTATTGCGAAAGCAAAGAGAGCTTCACTGCAAATTTAAACGCAGCCAAAACCTCTCAGACAAACAGATGCTAAACGTTGTCAGAGTTAGCGTAAGGAGGGCTATGCGTGAAGCGTTCAGTGAATTCCAAAGTAAAATTCTATATACCGACTTGACAGAAAATCCTACGAAGTTCTGGTCTTACGTTAAATCAGTAAGTGGATCAAAACAGCACATCCAGACACTCTGGGATGATAATGGCATTGAAACAGAGGATGATACGCCTAAAGCTGAAATACTAAACACCTTTTTCCAAAGCTGTTTCACAGATGAAGACCGCACTGCAGTTCCTTCTCTAAATCCTCGCACGAACGAAAAACTGGCTGACATCGAAATAAGTGTCCAAGGAATAGAAAAGCAACTGAAATCACCCAACAGAGGAAAGTCCACTGGACCTGACGGGATACCAATTCGATTCTACACAGAGTACCCGAAAGAACTTGCCCCCCTTCTAACAGCCGTGTACCGCAAGTCTCTAGAGGAACGGAAGGTTCC
This sequence comes from Schistocerca gregaria, assembly GCF_023897955.1. NCBI lineage: Eukaryota > Metazoa > Arthropoda > Insecta > Orthoptera > Acrididae > Schistocerca > Schistocerca gregaria. The sequence goes on from NC_064924.1 coordinate 183,575,031, forward strand.
AAATAATTGGAAAAGAGCACAGGTAGTTCCAGTTTTCAAGAAGAGTCGACGAGCAGATGCGCAAAACTATAGGCCTAATCTCTGACATCGATCTGTTGTAGAATTTTAGAACATGTTAATTGCTCGCGTATCATGTCATTGCTGGAAACCGAGAATCTACTCTGTAGGAATCAACATGGATTCCGGAAACTGCGATCACGTGAGATCCAACTCGCTTTATTTGTTCATGAGACTCAGAAAATATTAGATACAGGCTCCCAGGTAGATGCCATTTCCCTTGACTTCCGGAAGGCGTTCGATACAGTTCCGCACTGTCTCCTGATAAACAAAGTAAGAGCCTACAGAATATCAGACCAGCTGTGTGACTGGATTGAAGAGTTTTTAGCAAATAGAACACAGCATGTTGTTCTCAATGGAGAGACGTCTACAGACGTTAAAGTAACCTCTGGCGTCCCACTGGAGAGTGTTACGGGACCATCTCTTTTCACAATATACACTCCTGGAAATTGAAATAAGAACACCGCGAATTCATTGTCCCAGGAAGGGGAAACTTTATTGACACATTCCTGGGGTCAGATACATCACATGATCACACTGACAGAACCACAGGCACATAGACACAGGCAACAGAGCATGCACAATGTCGGCACTAGTACAGTGTATATCCACCTTTCGCAGCAATGCAGGCTGCTATTCTCCCATGTAGACGATCGTAGAGATGCTGGATGTAGTCCTGTGGAACGGCTTGCCATGCCATTTCCACCTGGCGCCTCAGTTGGACCAGCGTTCGTGCTGGACGTGCAGACCGCGTGAGACGACGCTTCATCCAGTCCCAAACATGCTTAATGGGGGACAGATCCGGAGATCTTGCTGGCCAGGGTAGTTGACTTACACCTTCTAGAGCACGTTGGGTGGCACGGGATACATGAGGACGTGCATTGTCCTGTTGGAACAGCAAGTTCCCTTGCCGGTCTAGGAATGGTAGAACGATGGGTTCGATGATGGTTTGGATGTACCCTACACTATTCAGTGTCCCCTCGACGATCACCAGAGGTGTACGGTCAGTGTAGGAGATCGCTCCCCACACCATGGTGCCGGGTGTTGGCCCTGTGTGCCTCGGGCGTATGTAGTCCTGATTGTGGCGCTCACCTGCACGGCGCCAAACACGCATACGACCATCATTGGCACCAAGGCAGAAGCGACTCTCATCGCTGAAGACGACACGTCTCCATTCGTCCCTCCATTCACGCCTGTCGTGACACCACTGGAGGCAGGCTGCACGATGTTGGGGCGTGAGCGGACGACGGCCTAACGGTGTGCGGGACTGTAGCCCAGCTTCATGGAGACGGTTGCGAATGGTCCTCGCCGATACCCCAGGAGCAACAGTGTCCCTAATTTGCTGGGAAGTTGCGGTGCGGTCCCCTACGGCACTGCGTAGGATCCTACGGTCTTGGCGTGCATCCGTGCGTCGCTGCAGTCCGGTCCCAGGTCGACGGGCACGTGCACCTTCCGCCGACCACTGGCGACAACATCGATGTACTGTGGAGACCTCACGCCCCACGTGTTGAGCAATTCGGCGGTACGTCCACCCGGCCTCCCGCATGCCCACTATACGCCCTCGCTCAAAGTCCGTCAACTGCACATACGGTTCACGTTCACGCTGTCGCGGCATGCTACCAGTGTTAAAGACTGCGATGGAGCTCCGTATGCCGCGGCAAACTGGCTGACACTGACGGCGGGGGTGCACAAATGCTGCGCAGCTAGCGCCATTCGACGGCCAACACCGCGGTTCCTGGTGTGTCCGCTGTGCCGTGCGTGTGATCATTGCTTGTACAGCCCTCTCGCAGTGTCCGGGGCAAGTATGGGGGGTCTGACACACCGGTGTCAATGTGTTCTTTTTTCCATTTCCAGGAGTGTAGATACTGCCTACAGGAAAATTAAAGAGACCTTTGGAGAAAAGAGGACCACTTGTATGAAAATCAAGTGCTCAGATGGAAACCCAGTTCTAAGCAAAGAAGGGAAAGCAGAAAGGTGGAAGGAGTATATAGAGGGTCTATATAAGAGTGATGTACTTGAGGACAATATTATGGAAATGGAAGAGGATATAGGTGAAGATGAAATGGGAGGTACGAGACTGCGTGAAGAGTTTGACAGAGCGCTGGAAGACCTAGTCGAAACAAGGACCCCGGGAGTAGACAACATTCCATTAGAACAACTGACTGCCTTGAGAGAGCCAGTCCTGACCAAACTCTTCCATCTGGTGAGCAAGATGTATGAGACAGGCGAAATACCCTCAGACTTCAAGAAGAATATAATAATTCCAATTCCAAAGCAAGCAGGTGTTGACATACGTGAAAATTACCGAATTATCAGTTTAATAAGTCACTGCTGCAAACTACTAACGCGAATTCTTTACAGACGAATGGAAAAACTGGTAGTAGCCGACCTCGGGGAAGATCAGTTTGGATTCCATAGAAATGTTGGAACACGTGAGGCAATACTGACCCTACGGCTTATCTTAGAAGCTACATTAAGAAAAGGCAAAACTACGGTTGTAACATTTGTAGACCTAGAGAAAGCTTTTGACAATGTTGACTGGAATACTCTCTTTCAAATTTTAAAGGTGGCAGGGGTAAAATACAGGGAGCGAAAGGCTATTCACAACTTGAACAGAAACCAGATGGCAGTTATAAGAGTCGAGGGACATGAAAGGGAAGCAGTGGTTGGGAAGGGAGTGAGACAGGTTTGTAGCCTCTCCCCAATGTTATTCAATCTGTATATTTAGCAAGCAGTAAAGGAAACAAAAGAACAATTCGGACTAGGTATTAAAATTCATGGAGACGAAGTGAAAACTTTGAGGTTCGCCGATGACATTGTAATTCTGTCAGAGACGGCAAAGGACTTGGAAGAGCAGTTGAACGGAATGGACAGTGTCTGGAAAGGAGGATATAAGATGAACATTAACAAAAGCAAAACGAGGATAATGGAATGTAGTCAAATTAAATCGGGTGATGCTGAGGGAATTAGATTAGGAAATGAGACACTTAAAGTAGTAAAGGAGTTTTGCTATTTAGGAAGTAAAATAACTGATGATGGTCGAAGTAGGGAGGATATAAAATGTAGACTGGCAATGGCAAGGAAAGCGTTTCTGAAGAAGAGAAATTTGTTAACATCGAGTATAGATTTACGTGTCAGGAAGTCGTTTCTGAAAGTATTTGTATGGAGTGTAGCCATGTATGGAAGTGAAACATGGACGATAAATAGTTTGGACAAGAAGAGAATAGAAGTATTCGAAATATGGTGCTACGGAAGATTGCTGAAGATTAGATGGGTAGATCACATAACTAATGAGGAGGTGTTGAATAGAATTGAGGAGAAGAGGGGCTTGTGGCACAACGTGACAAGTAGAAGGGATCGGTTGGTAGGACATGTTCTGAGGCATCAAGGGATCACCAATTTAGTATTGGAGGGCAGCGTGGAGGGTAAATATCGTAGAGGGAGACCAAGAGACGAATACACTAAACAGATTCAGAAGGATATAGGTTGCAGTAGTTACTCAGAGTTGAAGAAGCTTGCACAGGATAGAGTAGCATGGAGAGCTGCGTCAAACCAGTCTCAGGACTGAAAACCACAACAACAATTAGGATAAGACAGTGACAATTGCATTTCATTTGCTCTAACGTTGTTTCGCTTACTACCATGTTATCATATCAGTATGAGTCGGGTGGTATAGGCCACGGAACTGATTTTTTTTTTTTTAAGCTGTGCCACCGTTTAAGAAAAAACACCCTCAGCTTGCTTCCCAGGCAGAATCTACAATCACTTCTGGAGAGATCACCACTTTCTCCAATGCACTATACTCAAGTGAACATCCTGATTTTGCAAGTGTTTTAAAAGAGGTGTCACCTTTGCCCTCCTGCAGCGAAAAGAGGTTGACAGTCGGAAAAGAAAGGCAGAGAGAAGTGAAATATTGACATCAACTCCAATAAAAAAATATGTTGACAGACAAGAAAGATTCAGAAGAGCAAAAGGAAAAAGCAAAACAGAAAAAGAGGCAGATAAAATTTTCAAAACCAAAACAAACGGTGATCAATAATAAGAAGAAAAATGAACAAATCAACATTTTTCGTAATGACAATCCTACACCAAAAACTTCTCTAGACGTAGTAGGTGTAAAATGTATTGTGTGTGGAGAACCCTATGAGGAAACTTGGATTCACTGCAACAAATGTGAAGACTGGGAACATGAGCTCTGTGCAGACATCGACAACTAAGTATTTTACCTGTGTGGTCTTTGTATGCTAAATAAATCATAGGGTAAACGAGCTATAACATGTTACACATTGTGTATAGTATTAAACAATAAAACTTTTATTCAAAACAATGGTTTTACTTTATAAACATTATCATATTGTTGTGGCTCATACTACCTGCCAGTTTTTCAGATGTCCAAAATCCAAGGTTAATTCTAGTTACATTTAGTGTTATGTTCCCTTCATACATTGCTGAATATATTTTCGTTACTCAGAGGAAAGAAGTTGAAAATATGATTTTTTTCGCTCATAACTGAGTTAAGTTACAAATATATATCTTTATTTACGTTTTTCCTTAAATGGCCTTTAATACCTGCCGTTCCCCTACTTTTAAATTGCACTTTTAGTTTTAATAGGGGAGAGTGTTGAACCTTCGTGAACTTTTCAGACTTCCGCCTCTAGCCGGCCTTGTAATAGAAGTTTGATATACTTTCTTATTCCATTCTTAAATAATGGCTTTCACTTTTTATGAAATTACAGAAAAATATTCCGGAAAATCAAGGTTTCTGCAAATGCGTAATTATATTCCAAAGTACAACATGAGCATCTACCTCGGAACAAATATTCTATTGAAATTTAAGAGAGTCGCGATTGAGAAAATGCTGGCAGTAACTTATTTAATAGTCCACCATCTACATTCTTACTTTACTAGACGCCAATAATCAGTAAGTGAAATCAAATGGCCGAGCGGTTCTAGGCGCTACAGTCTGGAAGCGCGACCGCTACGGTCGCAGGTTCGAATCCTGCCTCGGGCGTGGATGTGTGTGATGTCCTTACGTTAGTTAGGTTTCAGTAGTTCTAAGTTCTAGGGGACTGATGACCTCAGAAGTTAAGTCCCATAGTGCTCAGACCCATTTGAACCATTTTTTAAAAATAAAATTAAATATAAGTGTAACCAGAAACCAATTACTACTTTACATTCTGAAATACAAGATCTTGAACACTAATACAGATTTAGAATTTCAGAACAGATGAAATCGTTAACACGTAAAAGAAACTCAGTTAATTTGCAAATATCACGTGTTTTGTGTTAATAGATCTTCTTCTGTATCAACGTGCAAGTTGGTGCGTGCCGGACGAAGTATGGCCTTCCTATTCACATATAAATAGTTCTAAAAATTTATAGCATTTTACTAAACATAAAATTCTGTATATGAATAATTATCAGTATACACTGAAGTGACAAGTCATGAGACAGTGATATGCACATATAAAGATGGCGTTAGTATCGCGTGGACCAGGAATAAAAGTGCACCGCATTGGTGGAGCTGTCATGTGTACTCAGGTGATTAATGTGAAAAGATTTCCGACTTGATTGTGGCCACACGACGATAATTAACACACTTTGAACGGTAGTTGGAGCTAGACACATGGAACATTTCATTTTGGGTTCATTAGGGACTTCTATATTCCGAGATCCAAAGTGTCCAGAGTGTGCCGAGAATGCCAAAATTCAGGCATTACCTCTCACGCCGGACAACGCAGTGGCCGATGGTCATCGTTTGACGACCGAGAGCAGCGGTGTTTACATGTAGTTTCCAGCGCTAACAGACAAGCAACGCTGCCTGAAATAACCGCAGAAATCAATGTGGGACGTACGACGAACGCATTCGTTAGGACAGTAGGGTGAAATCTGGCGTTAACGGGCTGTGGCAGCAGACGACCACGCGAATGCTGTCAACTCGACGTCGCCTGCAGCGCCTCTCCTGGGCTCGTGGCCATACCGGTTGGATCCTAGATGACTGGAAAACCGAGACTTTTTCAGATAAGTCCCGCTTTCAGTTGGTAAGGACTGATGGTAGGGTTCGAGTGTGGTGCAGAACCCACGAAGCCATGAACTGAAGTTGTCAAATAGCACTGATCAAACTGGCGGTGGTTCCATGATGGTGTGGGCTGTGTTTAAAAGGAATTGATTGGGTCCTCTGGTACAAGTGAGTCGATCATTGACTGGAAACAGTTATGTTCGGGTAGCTAGAGACCATGTGCAACCATTTATGGACTTCATGTTCCCAAACAACGATGGAATTTTTATGGATAACAATGCGCCATGGCACTGGATCACAATTGTTCGCGATTTGTTTGAAGAACATTCTCGACAATTCGAGCGAGTGATTTGGCCACCCATATCGGCCTAAATGTATACCGCCGGACACATATAGGACATAATCGATAGGGCCGGCGGTGGTGGCCGAGCAGTTCCAGGCGCTACAGTCTTGAACCGAGCGACCGCTACGGTCGCAGGTTCATTCCCTACCTTGGGCGTGGATGTGTGTGATGTCGTTAGGTTAGTTAGGTTTAAGTAGTTCTAAGTTCTAGCGGACTGATGACCTCAGCAGTTAAGTCCCATAATGCTCAAAGCCATTTGAAATGTTTGAACCATAATCGAAAGGTAAGTTTGTGCACACAATCCCACACCGGCAACACCGTTTAGCAAAATTATGGACGGTTAAAGAGACAGCGTGGCTCAATATTTGTGCAGGGAACTTCCAACGACTTGTTGTGTCCATATCAATTTGAGTTGCTGCACTTCGCCGGGTAAAATGAGGATTTTTGTCACATGAGGATCTTCCAAATAGCTTTATTATGTTCTATACCACTTAAATGGGAAGAAAGCGAATGGTGGAAGTTGTTTATGGCGTTCTGCAGCGTGCATTCCTTCATATTATTCTAAAATCAGTTATTAGACTGAAGTACGGCCAAAAAACATCGTGTGTTATTGTCCCTTAGCACAACACTCTCCCCCGATTTCTTTAATCACATTAGGCAATTTGTTGTGTAGTTTATTCCTTGGTGGAAAATTTTTAATTTTCTGTTCATTTGGTTGCAAATTTACGTTGAGCCTACATCTCGTCCCAAGGTAATGGACGGCTGTTGATTAAGTAATATCTAGATAATTTTTGGTGTACACAACAGACTGGTGAATTTACTCACAAGTGTAGTTAAATCTCCAAGGTTTTCAAATCTTTGCAAAGAGTTTGGTTATTTGTTTTGATTGTCATTCTAACGGCCATTTTCTGTAGTTTGAAAACTGCATTCACATTTTATGAATCTGTTTCCCCAAAAAAATGAACTGAACGTGAATAGTAAATTGTGTTCATTAAGTCCCGGTATGAGTACAAAAACTCATAGCTTGGAAACTGTTATGAAGTTTTAGCAGCTCTCAAAGCTTTTTTCTGTTATGCCGAATTTCATTGTGTGCTCCTCTACTCAGTCGTATAACTTCAATCCACGATTTGGGTTCTGCCCATTTGGGGATCAGCGTTGCAGAATCAACAGTTGTGGTTGCTTAACTGGTTTGTGCACGGAGGGTAGCAATCTCACAGACTGGTATTGTGAAAACGCGATCCTTGACATAAGGAGTCTAATGCTGAGATACTAGGAGGGCGTAGGGCCCATGCGATAGGGCCAACACCATCCATTCATCTGCCAACAAATGTGTCATTCAGCACATGCCAGTGTGGGACTGGACCGTCATACTGAAGATGATGGACGGCTACAGCACTTCGATTTTTTCCTTTTTTCCTGCGAAAAAGAATGGGCTAATCACACTACCGAGCATTCTTTTCTTTCCTTCTTTTTTTTAAAAAAATTCTTTATTCAACTCCTTACATTATACATATTAACCCACTACCTAATTACATTAGTGGATCCCATTTTCATACACAAACATGGAGCTATTTATTCTGCACTATAGGTAAATCTTAGTTATGATCTTACCGCTATGTGGTTCCTAATTCTACTTAATCTACCAAAAACTTATGCTACCTGCAGCGTTACAGGTGTGCCAGTGCTAATATAAACCTGATGGATGTTGGCCTGGCCCACTGAGCTAATCCCAGTGGGCATGCCCCTGGCACTGGGCTGTGCTGTAACTTGGTATCGCTGCAGTCTATCCTAAAAGCCTTGTCCTATCTTCTACAACTAACCTAATTTTACATCTAGTGTCATAATTGGTGCGTAGTCCTATCCGGTTATTGTACACCCTCCCCCCCCCCCCTCCCCCCCTAGTCCAGAGCAAGGCGGATTCCAGCCGTGAAGCGGCTGGCCAAGTCCCGGCCCGGCGGAATAGGAAAGGTGCCCGGAGTCTGAGTTGGTGCTATTTTTACTGGTTTTTTAATGGTTGTCCCTAAGAAAATTCTTAAGGACTTTTAACGAAATTTCGTCTGTCAATTTGTTCAAGACATTGAAGGTGTTCTCATGCCTTAGCAGATGGTACGTGTCGTTATTCGGGAGTTGTTGTCGTAGTTCGTTTGCTACGTCATCGAAGAGGTGGCACTCACACATCACATGTTCTGGTGTGCCTTGCACAACACCACAGTCGCACGCGGGTGTAGCCTGCTTCCCAAACCTACATAGATATGTCGGATAGGGTCCATGTCCAGCATTCCTCTCGTAGGAATGAAGTACGTAAGCTTTACTCGTTCCTCTATGTCCGGTAACAGCTCATAGGTTCTGCACCCCGTATCCCCGTCATTCCACTGTTCCTGCCATAGTTCGATCCCTCTCTTTTTAATCGCATTTTTTCCCCAGCGTAAACCCCAAGTATCTCCTTTATCTTATCCCTTTTCTCCTTCTTCGCCCAGTACCAGGCGGCTTGCTCACGGATTTTAATGTCTAGTGGACAGATCCCCATTACCACAAGAAACGGCCTTCCAGGTGTTGTTCTGTATGCCCCTGCTGAACGTAGCAGAATGTTACGCTGCACTCTTCTTACGGCCATGGCAGGCATGACCCTCGTGAGTCTGTGTGCCCAGACCCCTGATCCGTATCCTACTATTGATGTTAAAATACTATTGTGATATAGTTTGATTAAATTGGGTGGAAGATGAAAGCGTTCGTGGCCTATTCCAATGAGGTTGTTTAGCAATACTAAGGATCTTTGAGATACGGTATCCATCTCTCACCGATGACTACACCAAGGTATCGGGCCTCGCGGCGCCGAAGAACTGGTGAGCCATTAATTCTCACTGTGGGATTTCTGACAAATTGGCCTTTGAGTTAGAGATATGTTGATTTATTGGGCGCGATCGTCATATTAGTTTTGTGGCACCATGTTGTAAGTATGGTTATGGCTCTTTCCACTTTACACTCTCAGTCTTCGCGGCTACGGCCGCCGACCAGCAGGAGGAGGTCGTCTGCGTATGCTATGACCCCTAGCACATCGTCACTGCTCTTCAGATCTTCCAGTAGCGCCTCCATGTTGATGTCCCAAAAGAGAGGACCTCGCGCATTAGGCGGCACCAGACATTAAGCTTCCGAGTATCACGGATGTGTTCATGTGTTGCATCGGTTTTCAGAGCCCCAAATGAATCCTATGGCGGTTCATACATGTGAAACGCAGCTTCATCTAAAAACAGGCGCTTTTTCAGGTAGTCATTGTTAGCATCTGTTTAGGCCAGCAAGGAAAACACGATTGCATAACGCAGAGGACGATCGTTTGACTGCACTGCTTCGACTATTTGCATGTCTACGCAAAAGGCGTAACCAGTTACATCGGAGAATTGATTACTACTGCAATTCGCGTGATTGACTTCTGGGAAGCACGTTGCGGGAAAAAAAATGAGAGCTGCTAAACGTTTTACAACCTACTACCATTCTCTATCAAATAATTTACAGGTTATGATTTTCTGAAATGAAAGCGGTACTTCATAGAAACCCTGTATGTAACTCGACACAATGATGAGAAGCATAAAATGCTGGTGACTTTATGTTTGCAAATGTCAGGAACATCCGATTGCTAAATTATGTTGCTTCACACGCGTCTTCTTCTAGTAGTCTACGTAGACTACCTTCACTGGTTATAAACAAAGAAGTGAGTCAAAAAAATGTTCAGATGCGCGTGAATTCCTAAGGAACCAAACTGCTGAGGTCATCGGTCTCTAGACTTACACACTACTTAAACTAACTTACGCTAAGAACAACCCATGCCCGAGGGAGGACTCGAACCTCTGGCGGTAGGGCCGCACAGTCCGTGAAGTGAGTTATTTATATGCATTTACAGAGCAGGACTGCAGAGTATCTCCCAGGATCGCAGTAGGTCGTCATTACGACTGGAAGTTTGCTAGTACAGAACGTCGCAATACGGCCAAGCCGTTGCGTGAGCATGTCGGTCGTCTATGTAAACCTTTTAAGTGCTGTGTGTCCCGAAGCGTTTGCTCCGGGCACGTGTAGGCGTCAATTACTCAGGTCATGGGTGTCAGGCTGCACAATTAGAGGTAATTAGGCGCACCAGTTGGAGTGCTTTACGGCTGCCGCCCGGCAACATTGGCAATTTCCGGCTGTCTATCTTATAATAAAATTTACCGAAGGTTGTACGATCCTCTTGTATCTTGCACTCCTCTAAGCGAACATTGTAACTGGCTGTTCTAGCTTAGAGACGTCAGTGCAGAGGTACTATAGGTTGTAACATCACAGAGAATTCATGCATCGTGTGATTCCAAATAAAAATCAGTCAAACGGGGAAAAAATTCTATTTTGGTTATCATCATTAGTTGATTCACTCACTGCTGAGTATAATGACTTCATTTCTTCGTTTATTACTGAAGTAACAGCATCTTCGAATAGACGTCTCCGCCCACAGCGATCGTCAGCTCTTAATATAAAGTGAAGAGGTAAGCTGGTAATCTTTTTTTGCTTGCTACTCTTATGCCTTCGATTTTGCCTTGCAAGACGGCCTTTCTAAAGTATCCCCTTCTCTTCTCAAATGTGCCCAAGGATCTGGAAGGCGAAGATAAATTTCTTGTTCTTCTATAATGCGAACTCTGGTTCTTCTTTCTATGCAATGTAGGCGTAACATCTTTCTTCCACAACAGCCCTCGGAGGCATCAATTCGGGTCTTGCCACTGGCTTTCGCGATCCAGGTCTCGCAGCCGTACTAGAATATAGAGAATACATATGATTTCACCACGCGCATCTTCGTTGTTTTGGATATTGCCTGGGTCGTCCAAAGACCATTCATCCTTTTTTTGTCACAGTTTCCTGCGTCTCTGATCAGAGATTAACCATCGTACAATATACGTTAGATGAGTATGTGCCAAGCAAGATCGTAAGAGATGGAAAAGAGCCACCGTGATACAACAACCGAGTTAGAAAACTGCTGCGAAAGCAAAGGGAACTTCACAGCAAACATAAACATAGCCAAAGCCTTGCAGACAAACAAAAATTACGCGAAGCGAAATGTAGTGTGAGGAGGGCTATGCGAGAGGTGTTCAATGAATTCGAAAGTAAAGTTCTATGTACTGTCTTGGCAGAAAATCCTAAGAAATTTTGGTCCTATGTCAAAGCGATAGGTGGATCAAAACAAAATGTCCAGACACTCTGTGACCAAAATGGTACTGAAACAGAGGATGACAGACTAAAGGCCGAAATACTAAACGTCTTCTTCCAAAGCTGTTTCACAGAGGAAGACTGCACTGTAGTTCCTTCTCTAGATTGTCGCACAGATGACAAAATGGTAGATATCGAAATAGACGACAGAGGGATAGAGAAACAATTAAAATCACTCAAAAGAGGAAAGGCCGCTGGACCTGATGGGATATCAGTTCGATTTTACACAGAGTACGCGAAGGAACTTGCCCCCCTTCTTGCAGCGGCGTACCGTAGGTCTCTAGAAGAGCGAAGCGTTCCAAAGGATTGGAAAAGGGCACACCACGTTTTCAAGAAGGGACATCGAACAGATGTGCAGAACTATAGACCTGTATCTCTAACGCCGGCCGCGGTGGTCTAGCGGTTGTAGGCGCTCAGTCAGGAACCGCGTCTGCTACGGTCGCAGGTTCGGATCCTGCCTCGGGCATGGATATGTGTGATGTCCTTAGGTTAGTCGGGTTTAAGTAGCTCTAAGTTCTAGGGGACTGATGACCACAGATGTTAAGTCCCATAGTGCTCAGAGATAATTTTTTGTATCTCTAACGTCGATCAGTTGTAGAATTTTGGAACACGTATAATGTTCGAGTATAATGACTTTTCTGGAGACTAGAAATCTACTCTGTAGGAATCAGCATGGGTTTTGAAAAAGACGGTCGCGTGAAACCCAGCTAGCGCTATTCGTCCACGAGACTCAGAGGGCCATAGACACGGGTTCACAGGTAGATGCCGTGTTTCTTGACTTCCGCAAGGCGTTTTACACAGTTCCCCACAGTCGTTTAATGAACAAAGTAAGAGCATACGGACTATCAGATCAATTGTGTGATTGGATTGAGGAGTTCCTAGATAACTGAACGCAGCATGTCATTCTCAATGGAGAGAAGTCTTCCGAAGTAAGAGTGATTTCAGGTGTGCCGCAGGGGAGTGTCATAGGACCGTTGCTATTTACAATATACATAAATGACCTGGTGGATGACATCGGAAGTTCACTGAGGCTTTCTGCAGCTGATGCAGTGGTGTATCGAGAGGTTGCAACAATGAAAAATTGTACTGAAATGCAGGAGGATCTGCAGCGAATTGACGCATGGTGCAGGGAATGGCAATTAAATCTCAATGTAGACAAGTGTAATGTGCTGCGAATACATAGAAAGATAGATCCCTTATCATTTAGCTACAAAATAGCAGGTCAGCAACTGGAAGCAGTTAATTCCATAAATTATCTGGGAGTACGTATTAGGAGTGATTTAAAATGGAATGATCATATAAAGTTGATCGTCGGTAAAGCAGATGCCAGACTGAGATTCATTGGAAGAATCCTAAGGAAATGCAATCCGAAAACAAAGGAAGTAGGTTACAGTACGCTTGTTCGCCCACTGCTTGAATACTGCTCAGCAGTGTGGGATCTGCACCAGGTAGGGTTGATAGAAGAGATAGAGAAGATCCAACGGAGAGCAGCGCGCTTCGTTACAGGATCATTTAGTAATCGCGAAAGTGTTACGGAGATGAAAGATAAACTTCAGTGGAAGACTCTGCAGGAGAGACGCTCAGTAGCTCGGTACGGGCTTTTGTTAAAGTTTCGAGAACATACCTTCCCCGAAGAGTCAAGCAGTATATTGCTCCCTCCTATGTATATCTCGCGAAGCGACCATGAGGATAAAATCAGAGAGATTAGAGCCCACACAGAAGCATACCGACAATCCTTCTTTCCACGAACAATATGAGACTGGAATAGAAGGGAGAACCGATAGAGGTACTCAGGGTACCCTCCGCCACACACCGTCAGGTGGCTTGCGGAGTATGGATGTAGATGTAGATGTAGATCCTAGATATACACTATCATTCACTACCTTTACGTAACCTGTAAGTTGGATCTGGTTTAAAACTTGTCGATTAATAATTGTTAGTTTGGACTTTTTCACGTTTATCTCTATATCAAAATTTAAAATAACAGTCTTCACTCTGAAGGACAGATCTCTTAAGTTCTTTCACACTTCCCGCAATCGGGATACTATAATCGACAAAATACAGATTGCTGATTTTTCAGCCGCCAATTGAAATTCCACTATCCCACCCATTCAGTGTGTCCCTGATGAAATACTCTGTGTAGCTGTTATACACATGTGGTGACAGTGTATAATCACGTCTGGCTACGTTTGTTACATCGAAAAACTCTGAGTATTCACCGTCATCCTTTACGGCCGCAGTACACTGACGTGACAAATGTCATGGTTCACCTCCCAACATTGTCCGTCCCTGGTAGCTAAGTGGTTTGCTGGCACGGTAGCTCAGCGTGTTCGGTCTCTGTAATAAAAAAACTGAGTTAATGGATAAACAACGAACTGAAACGGGTGTCTTTCGACGTCCGCCCAGAGTAGATACAACGAACGAAAACCAACAAAATGAGATTTAAAAAATGTGGTCAGCGCGACAGAATGTCAATTCTAAGGGCCCGGGTTCGATTCCCAGCTGGATTGGAGATTTTCTCCCCTCAGGGACTGGGTGTTGTGTTGTCTTAATCATCATCATTTCATCGCCATCGACGCGCAAGTGGCCGAAGTGGTGTCAAATCGAAAGACTTGCACCAGACGAACGGTCTACCCGACGGGAGGCCCTAGCCACACGACATTTCATTTCACCTCCTAACATTGTGTCGTATCTCCTCTTGCCGAATGTAGTGCAGCAACTCGACGTGGCAGGGTCTTAACAAGTCGTTGAAAGTCTCCTGCAGAAATATGAGCCATGCTGCCTCTGTAGCCGTCCATAACTGTGAAAGTTTGCCGTTACAGCATTTTGTGTACGAACTGACCTTTCGATTACGTTCCATAAATGTTCGATAGGATTCATATCGGGCTATCTGGGGGGCCAAAAAACTCGCTCGAATTGTCCATAATGTTCTTCAAACCAGTCGCGAACAATTGTGGCTCGGTGACACGGCACACTGTCATCCATAAAAATTCCTTCTTTTTTGGGAACATGAAAGTCGTGAATGGCTGGCTGCAAATGGCCTCCAAGTAATTCAGTTGGACCAGAGGGCCCAGTCCATTCCATGCACAGCCCACACCATTATGGAGCCACCACCAGCTTGCACAGTCACTTGTTGACAGCTTGGATCTATGGCTTAGTGATCGCCACACTCCGACCCTATCATCAGCTCTTACCAACTGAAATCGGGACTAATCTACCCAGGCCACGGTTTTCCAGTAGTCTAGTGTCCAGTCGATATGGGCACGACACGGAGAGGCGCTGTTGGTGAAGTCGTGCTGTTAGCAAAGACACTAAGGCCGATGGTCTGCTGCCATTCTCTATTAACACCAAATTTCGCCGCACTGTTCAAACGGATACTTTCATCGTACGTACCACATTGTTTTGTATCTCGCCTGGGAGGCGGCGCGTGGGAAAGGTAATACAAAAATGGTTCAAATGGCTCTGAGCACTATGGGACTTAACATCTATGGTCATTAGTCCCCTAGAACTTAGAACTACTTAAACCTAACTAACCTAAAGACATCACACAACACCCAGCCATCACGAGGCAGAGAAAATCCCTGACCCCGCCGGGAATCGAACCCGGGAGAGACCGGGCAGGTAATACAAGTCGGTACTGCAAGAAAATGGTTTACTGGTGCAAAAACAAGGTGATAAACGATTACATAACTTTGTACGTAGGTGCCATGCTGAAGCGAAATGTCCTGGCTGGCTGCACCTGATCACATGGGGTGAAGCAGTCGCGGAGCTCGTAAACCTCGACAGCATCGGCTAGAGGGCGCTGTCGTCTGTGTCTCTCGTAGTGCCAACTTGAGAAACTATTCCGTGGCAGCGTTGATATTTATACCACACATTGATTTTTGCGGTTATTTCGTTGCTTGTCCGTCAGCACTGACAACTCTACAACAACGCCACTGCTCTGGGTCGTTATGAGAAGGCCGTCGGCCAATGCATTGTCCGTGCAAGAAGTAGTGCCTGAAATTTGTATTCTCGGCACGCTCTTGACTCTTTGGGTCTAGAAATATTTACTCCCCTAACGATTCCGAAAGGGAATGTCGCATGCGTCTAGCCCCAATTACCACTCCGCGTTCAAAGTGTGTTCATTCCCGCCGTGTTGCCATAATCACGTCGGAATCCTTTTCACATGAATCACCTGAGTACAAATGACAGCTCCAAAATGCACTGCCTTTTTGTGTCTTGTGTACGCGATACTACCGCTGTTTTTAGAAGTGCATGTCGCTATCCCATGACCTTTGTCACCTCCGTTTATGACTGTTATAAAGAACCTTTAGAAACCACATCTACGCTTATTATCAAAAGTACGATCGTGTGAGGTATCAAGCTAAATATGTGAGTGGAATGAGGATTTTTTGATACAGAGGACGCAGCATGTTATACGGAATGGAGAGTCATCGACGGACGAAGAAGTAACTTCGAGTGCGCCCCATGGAAGTGCGTTAGGTCCCTCGCTGTTCATACTGTATATTAATGATCTTGCGGACAATATTGAACTCAGGCTTTTTGCATATGTTGCGGTTATCTGTAGTGGAGTACTGTCTGGAAGACGCTGCACTGATAGTCAGTCAGATCTTGATAATATTTCGAACTCGTGCGAGAATTGGTAACTTACTTTAAATCTTCAGAAATATAAAACTGTGCACTTCACAAAATGAAATTATCGTGATATGCTATAATTACAATATCAGTGACTCATGTTTGGAATCTGTTAACTCTTGCAAATACCTGGGTGTAACGCTTTTTGTGTATATGAAATGGAATGAACACACAGTCTCAGTCTTAGGTAAAGCAGGTAGTAGCCTTCGATTTATTGGTTGAACACTACGGAAATGCAACCCATCCTCGAAGTTTACTCAAGAGTGCGGGACACAAGCCAGATAGACTAAGAGTGGATATTAAACGTATTCAGAGAATGGCAGCACGAATGGTCACAGGTTTTACCCATGGGAGAGTCTCACTGAGAGGCCGAAGAAATTGAACTGGCAATTGAACTGGTAGACGTAAACTATCCCGAGAAAGCCTACCTACAAAGTTTCAAGAACCAGCTTGAGATGACGGCTCTACGAACACACTACAACCCTCTACGTATCGCTCCCATAGGGATCGTGGTTACAAGATTAGATTAATTGCAGCGCGCAAGGAGGCATTTGAACAAACACACATATGTGAGAGGAACGGGAAAAAACTCTAAAAACTCGTACTATAGGACGTACCCTCCGCCATACAATTCTCAGTGGTTTGCAAAGTAAAGATATAGATGTACACTCCTGGAAATGGAAAAAAGAACACATTGACACCGGTGTGTCAGACCCACCATACTTGCTCCGGACACTGCGAGAGGACTGTACAAGCAATGATCACACGCACGGCACAGCGGACACACCAGGAACCGCGGTGTTGGCCGTCGAATGGCGCTAGCTGCGCAGCATTTGTGCACCGCCGCCGTCAGTGTCAGCCAGTTTGCCGTGGCATACGGAGCTCCATCGCAGTCTTTAACACTGTTAGCATACCGCGACAGCGTGGACGTGAACCGTATGTGCAGTTGACGGACTTTGAGCGAGGGCGTATAGTGCGCATGCGGGAGGCCGGGTGGACGTACCGCCGAATTGCTCAACACGTGGGGCGTGAGGTCTCCACAGAACATCGATGTTGTCGCCAGTGGTCGGCGGAAGGTGCACGTGCCCGTCGACCTGGGACCGGACCGCAGCGACGCACGGATGCACGCCAAGACCGTAGGATCCTACGCAGTGCCGTAGGGGACCGCACCGCCACTTCCCAGCAAATTAGGGACACTGTTGCTCCTGGGGTATCGGCGAGGACCATTCGCAACCGTCTCCATGAAGCTGGGCTACGGTCCCGCACACCGTTAGGCCGTCTTCCGCTCACGCCCCAACATCGTGCACCCCGCCTCCAGTGGTGTCGTGACAGGCGTGAATGGAGGGACGAATGGAGACGTGTCGTCTTCAGCGATGAGAGTCGCTTCTGCCTTGGTGCCAATGATGGTCGTATGCGTGTTTGGCGCCGTGCAGGTGAGCGCCACAATCAGGACTGCATACGACCGAGGCACACAGGGCCAACACCCGGCATCATGGTGTGGGGAGCGATCTCCTACACTGGGCGTACACCTCTGGTGATCGTCGAGGGGACACTGAATAGTGCACGGTACATCCAAACCGTCATCGAACCCATCGTTCTACCATTCCTAGACCGGCAAGGGAACTTGCTGTCCCAACAGGACAATGCACGTCCGCATGTATCCCGTGCCACCCAACGTGCTCTAGAAGGTGTAAGTCAACTACCCTGGCCAGCAAGATCTCCGGATCTGTCCCCCATTGAGCATGTTTGGGACTGGATGAAGCGTCGTCTCACGCGGTCTGCACGTCCAGCACGAACGCTGGTCCAACTGAGGCGCCAGGTGGAAATGGCATGGCAAGCCGTTCCACAGGACTACATCCAGCATCTCTACGATCGTCTCCATGGGAGAATAGCAGCCTGCCTTGCTGCGAAAGGTGGATATACACTGTACTAGTGCCGACATTGTGCATGCTCTGTTGCCTGTGTCTATGTGCCTGTGGTTCTGTCAGTGTGATCATGTGATGTATCAGACCCCAGGAATGTGTCAATAAAGTTTCCCCTTCATGGGACAATGAATTCACGGTGTTCTTATTTCAATTTCCAGGAGTGTATATTTATACTGGCTTAGCGCCCACTGCTTCGCTCGCGTAGGCTCTATGGACTGTACAGACTGTTTTCTTTTTCCTGTAAGCGAATTTCTTTGTTGTTTATAAAATGTAACACGTTTAAACGTTACACGCTAATTAAGGCCATAAAATCATGGTCTTTTTCGAATGTACTTCCGACAAAAAGGCGCTCCTAGTAGCTGGAGTCCACAGTTTTGTTGATCACATATTTTGCGTTCTTCTGGAGATAATTCCATAGAACCTTTCACCCCCTAAAATGTTACTTTATACATAACCGAGAGGTGGAATACCAATTTTCGTTGATTCAGCTATTAAATTTTATGTAATATAAAAACGTATTTTCTTAAAAATGGTCAGCGGTTGAATTTCCAAAAGCAGTGAAACATACATTTTTTATTTGTAACCGAGAAGTAAATTTTTATGAATGTAGAGTTATATATGCTTTTGTAGTTTCCTTAATAATAATTTATTTTCAAAAAACTTTCACTTATTGATTTATCCCTTAGTGGCTGAATTTCCAAAAATGCTGAAACACGTCTTCTTTTTATTTTTGACTTTGAAATCAAATACGTTTTCATAGTTATAACTTTAAAATTGCCTTAATAGCGAGTCAATCGTCCCCTATTTCATCCTCTTAGGAGTGGAATTTCGTACAGTCCCTTCTTGAACGATGCCCACAGTATAAGATCCACTCTTTCTCCAAATTTCAGTTTATATCCTTAGGGGTTTACGCAGGGCGATTATGTGTCACTGAATAAGTCTGGCCCTGTTTCACCCCTGTAGGACTTAAACTTCAAAAAACAGCGAAATATGTACTTTTTCATTTCCAACCGAGAAGCCAAGCACTAATTGTCAAAGACATAGCTTTAAAAATGCTTTCAGAATGAAATATTTTCATAAAACGTTTCACCCCATATTTCATCCTCTTAAGGGTTGAATGCCAGGCTGAGATGCGTATTTTTTATTTCAAACTGAGAAGCCAAATTCAAATTTTCGTAGCTTTAGCTTCAAAACTGCTTTCATAATATATTTTCATAATACATCTCATTCCCTATTTCACCCCCTTAGGGGTTGTATTTCTAGAAACACTAAAACATTTATTTGTTAACTTGTAGCCGACAAGTCAAATACTAATTTTCATACATGTAGTTTTAAGAATAACGGTACTTTAGTAGTTCTTTAATAACGATTTATTTTCAAAGCTTCCACCCATTATTTCACGCTATAGGGGTTAAATTTCCAAAAATACTGAAATTTCAAAAAACTTTTCATCCCCTATTTCATCCACTTAATAGTGGAATTTCGAAAAACCCTTTCCTTAATGACGCCTACATTATAAGATCAACGCCCTCTCAAAATTTCAAGTTTCTACCCTGAACTGTTTGAGCTGGGCGATGATGAATCAGTGAGTGAGCCAGTCAGTCGGACATTGGCTTTTATATATAGAAATAAATGATACTAGGTTTTTCGGAGTCCCAGAGTCACTGAGCACATGCCACAACTAGTCCCACACAACACAGCCAAAGACCATTTTGTAGTCTGGGAAGCAAATAAAGGTAGGGACACAATGATAGCATGCCTCTTAATTATGAGATATTTTTTTGCCTAGAATCTACAGTATGGTAGCCAGTCAAGGAATATTTTAGGGAATTGGTTTAAGAAATTTATTTCAAAGGCCCAGTGGAGTCTTAACAAGTTTTCTCCCCGAGTAATTCACCCCGTGTCTACGCGACACAAGTCACTTGCCTTTCAAATGCGAGGCGGTTCTGTCTAGTCAAAACAGCTGACAGGAGACGCCCTGAGTCCTCTGCTGCAACTGCTAGCGAATTCACGCCATTGATTTTAGCCAACAGCGTGCACGGGGCACCGATCACGTGTGTGGACGCCGGAGCGTCCTGCGGGGCAGACCACACTTGCTTCTCTCTCTTATAATCCAGACCTCGAGCAGAACAGACGTCTTTTCCTCCGGCTCTGCCTTTCGCGGCCGGCCACTAACGTAAGTTTACATGAACCACTTCCCCCTTCCGTTGCCCATTTTAATTAATTATTCAACCTCATAGACTGGCCTAAACCTGCTAACTTCCGACCCTAGGCGCGCCCTTTGTACTCCGTATATTGAAATATATCTTATTTACTGTATTCAATTTCCTGTTTTGTCATTTAACGACAGCCCTGGAAGCCCACTATCAAATCCTGACCGCTCGACCTCTTGCACACTGCCGCCACGAGGCATATTTAACAGCCTTCTTCCCCCTTCCCTGCCGAGCTATACATTAACATCGGTTGCAGAAGCCCCTCGTAAACTTCCCCTAACTTTACAAGAATGAACGAAGACTGGATTTAATTAACATCTCGTAGGCGACGAGACAGTGTAGGAGAAGCCAATAAGGGAAAAAAAAAGTTTCAAATGACTCTGAGCACTATGGGACTTAACTGCTGAGGTCAACAGTCCCATAGAACTTAAAACTACTTAAACCTAACTAACCTAAGGACATCACACACAGACATGCCCGAGGCAGGATTCGAACCTGCGACCGTAGCGGTCGCGCGGTTCCACACTGTAGCGCCTAGAACCGCTTGCCCACCCCGGCCGGCGCCAATAGGGAACCATCCTGGGATTATTAAAGAAAACCTTAGTAAACGTACATCTGGATGGCCGCATTGGGATTTGCAGTGGTGTCCCCTCCTCGCTCGGTGAGCCCTTGACACCGTCAAGTTCTAATAGCTCCGTCTTAAAGAGGGCGCTTTAAATGTTATTTTCTTTTGCATTTGAACACAATTGCCAAGGTTGAAGCAATTGTCTCTGACAGAGATGAACAAGTGAAAACTAGATGGTGTGGCCGGTGATAATTCAGGTGTGACATTTCTGTGTGTCTTCAATGCCAGTGACACGTAGACTTCTCGCTTTTACAATGGCAGGAACTTTCTATTTCGTTGGAAAAATAGGGTTCGTTGCTACTGGCCACTTCGTTTTTAAAGCAGGCAAGAGTTCCTACACTGGTGTGCAAAACCTAGGAACGAATGTAACTTTTGCTTGACGTGTCACTGCCAAGCGACGAAGTTCGATGGAAGGTGGATCATGCTTAGAAAGAACTGCTCCCGTGTAGTACAGAAGGTAACTAAACAGCAATATGTAGTGCAGCGAACAGAAATGGCATTTTTATCCAAGGGAAAAAATTGCAGTGAAGTCATCGAGATTCTTGAAGGTCTCATGGACATTAAAAAAAAGATGGGAGATGGTTCTCAATGGGGTACGTGATCACTAGGATCGACAACATGCTCTGGAACGGGCTCCCGCGCAGGCCATAAGGCTGGTAAGTATTTCTCGTGGTACAGCGATCCATTCCTCCACCCGAGCGGTCGACAACTGCTAGATGGTAGTTGGTGCACATGGCCATGCTGCATTCACCAAATATCCTCTCGTTCCAAGAGCTGCACCACCTCCACAGTTCGATGCCGCTGGACATGGTCGTCCATAGAAACAAAGTCTTGGCCAAGGCACCCCTGAAAATACGCACGTGGTGAAGGAGTACAGTGTACAGAATCACAATCATGTTGACCAATGAATGCACTGTGTTCAAAGATTTGCAGTTCAGTAAGCCCATGCAACATTGTGTCTCCCCACAACACAACACTTTGACCACGAAAACGAACATGTTCGACAATGCTGGATGTACCCACATATGGCGAAAGTTGGCCATACGTAATGCAACCAGGGACATTGTGGAACATGGTCGTTTTGGGGGTCGAAGTGTTATGGTGAAGGGAGTTACAATGCTGTCGACCGAAGTACAGTTAGTCGCTTGGTCATCAGAGGGCAGTTCGGCTCCACGATTTGCAGCGCTTGGACAGACCATCCATGGCTGTCACACCTGACATGTTGCAGCGAGCTGATGTCATTCGCGAGGACAGACGCATTCTCCATAGACTTTACACAAGCGTTTTTGAATATTCCCCACAGTTTCTTTCTCTGTAGTGACAAAAGTCAATGACGGTTAGTTGCTTGTAACGTATAAGGGGTGGTCAAAAAGAAACGAGGCGGAGGCATAATTACAGAAACCAGTACCTGTATGTTAGAAGTACTGAGCCTGGCTGTTGAAACACTTGTCCCACTGTGACACAAGGCGGTGAATGGCTGTCTCATATAATTCCCGGTGCTACGATGTTAATCAGTTTCGCATGTACAGCTGGACGTCTTCGTCCAAGGTCAATCGTTTGCCACTCAGAGCCTTTTCAAGGGGACCAAAAATTCCTTCCTTCTGATGCACTTCCTGCAGCGCGGGACAACAGTGAATGCCCTGCGTTACTTGCAAACCTTGACGACCCTTCGCGAAGCGATTAATCCAAATCGACCAGGCAGTCTCACCTGTGGAGTCATTCTGCTCCACGAAAAAGCAAATACGGCCAACAAAGTCGCGGCACTCTGCAGAAATTCAAATGGGAGGTTCTCGGCCACCCTCCATACAACCCGGACCTCTCTTCCTGTTATTACGCCACTTTTGGTCCCCTTAAAAAGGCTCTGAGGGGCAAATGATTCACCTTGGACGATGACGTCCAGCTGTACATGCGAAACTGGTTAACATCGTAGCACCGGGAATTTTATGAGACAGCCATTCACCTCCTTTTCTCACAGTGGGACAAGTGTCTCAACAGCCAGGCTCAGTACTTCTAACATACAGGTACTGGTTTCTGTAATTATGCCTCCAGCTCCTTTGTTTTTGAACGCCCATTATACATCCCCTTCAGACGCCATTTGGAAACTGTCCTACAGCTACGCTAACTGTCGGAAGTGACGGAAACTTGGCGCGCTCACTCATGTGACTTCAAATAATACATACGTAACGTTTCGCAATGGTAGCATTGTTTTCGGCTGAGAAAAAAACCAACTGTGCATTACGTTCTGGGCAACCCTCGTACTAACTTCCAGATTTTTCGACACGATTCACTCACCGGTCAACGTTATTATGACGCTGTTATCCTTCCCCATCTGCTTCTTTTCACGGGTGCATTCGCCCATGATTTCATTTTTATGGATCACAACGCGCGATCCCATCGAACAGAGCAGGTGGAGAAGCTCTTGCAACAATAGGACACATGGTGTCCTACCCGTTACCCCAACTGGAAGCAGTACGTGTGGGATACGTTGTGGATACTTACTGCAGCATAACCACATGCACCAACGACGTCCAGCAGACGTCAGTGGAAGGTACTACCAATCCTGTGGCGGGCATGGGAGCACGTTTCATAGCTTGGACTAAGCGCGCATTGCATTTCGTGGCGATGACGCAAACTATTAAGAACCTTTCCCCGCTTTTGTAATGTCCAAGGGACCATAAAAAATCGCGGTGACTTAATGTAATAACTGTCTTTGAATAAAAGTGTCATTTCTGTTCGTCTTATTACATATTTATTTCAGTTTCCTTCTGTACTATGCATCAACAGTTCTTTCTCTGTATAATACAAGTTTTATCGAACTATGTTATCTGGTAGAGGCATAACAGGCGAGAGTTACTTTCGTCCTTAAGTTTCGCACGCCAGTGTATTTTTCTCGTAATTAATGTGTTGGTTCAAATGGCTCTGAGCACTATGGAACTTAACATCTCAGGTCATCAGTCCCCTACAACTTAGAACTACTTAAACCTAACTAACCTAAGGACATCACACACATCCATGCCCGAGGCAGGATTCGAACCTGCGACCGTAGCAGTCGCGCGGTTCCAGACTGAAGCGCCTAGAACCGCTCGGCCATCAGCGGCCGGCATTTAATGTGTTCTGTTGCGGATTGGCCCTTTAATAGGGAACGTGCGTTTTTTTCTTCTCTGCTCCATTACTATCAAATATTTGTAAAAACTCGTTAAGACACACAGAGCACAAATTACGATAGATTTCTCCAGACACCCGTACCGATCCGTATGTCTACAAATATTTCTGTGTTAGTCATTGGTGCCTGACTTTCCTTTGCATCATGTTGATATTGCATGCATTGCTGTTGTACTTGGACTGCTACAAAAGGAGCCTGAAAAGGGGGTGGGTGAGCCTTTTTTGGTATCACACCGTTGATGGGAAGTCTTGCAGATCCCATGGTGTTAGTGCGTTTCCAGCGCTTTTCTGCAGTTAAGTTTCATGTGAACCTTTACAGTATCGTGCCGCAGTACGTCCTCAATCTTTTCTCTATCGCTTTCTATTACAGCCCTTATTTGTTGCAGAAAGAGATCAGTTCAGCACCCTGCTGCGCAGATTCTGACGCCAATTTGCAGTACAACGTTAACGTGACTATGGTGTATGTGCCATTCATCCGTCCCCACTTCCGTCACGGATGCCCTCTTTCTTTGCTACGCAACGGAATCACATCAGTAGTTTTGCGTTTATCCATGGACGAAGAAAATCTGGGACAGCTTACTGATTGCACATTCAGTTTTACATGGCAGCGCTATTGTGGTGGCCCTGAAGAACTGTAGGTGTGTACATCTACATATCATATACGGAATATGAAAATACCATTTTCTGCACAAGAAAAGTGAAAAACGCTCACTCTATGGGCCGCAACACCGTGCCACATGCTTTCGTAGAGCTACGAATTCTGCAGTCCAATTGGCACGGTCGCACAGTAATGTTACATAAGACACGGACCGCCTTGGGTCAGACATACACTGCTAAACTTCTACTGGCGAGTTCGAGGGTGGTTTTGGGAGATTTCCTACGTTAATCTTGTTCATCCAGTCGTACTCTGGGCTAACCAACGCAAAAATGTAGCATTCACAACACATTTAGTTCAAATTTAGTTTTGCTAGCAGAAAAAAATGGAAAGCCTGATATATGTATTAAGGCTCACCGGCTATCTGACCATCTTCTGTGTGGATGCACACACATTGCCCGAACTCTTAAGGGAATCGGTAAAGCCGCGAGTAATGAGTGTAATGGACAGGGGCACTACGAATTTAGTGGGGGGCAATAAGTTGGGAATGTGGGTCTCACGAGAGACGAGCGAGAGGTAAGTCCTTGTAGTCGCACTCTCCTCTGTGTCCTCGGTGGCTCAGATGCATGCCGGCACGGTAGCTCAGCGTGTTCGGTCAGAAGGTTCAACTACCCTCTGTAACAAAAAAAACTGAGTGAACTGATCAACGAACAACCTGAACGGGTGGGTGTCATCGGACCTCCACCAGGAACAAATTCAACGAACGATATAGAATAAAATGTGACAAAAAAAAAGATCGTCTGCCATGTAAGCAGGAGATCCCGGCTATGGGTCCCGGTCTTGGCACACATTTTCAACATGTCCCCGTTGACGTATATCAACACCTGTATGCAGCTAAGGGTATTCATTTTATCGTATTGATTCATTGTAATTTCATTAAAGCAATAAAGTTAACTGAATTTTCCGTCGGCGCTTGGAAGAAAATGTTTAATATCTGTAAAGCAATAAACGCATTAATGTAATCATATGTGAAATGGGGATGGCGGTATTGCTGAAACAGTCGGTTTTTATTATATCGTTTTTTCCCCCACGTCAGTTAAACATGACTGTTAGAGCCGATCAATATAAACGGTTCCTGAAATAACCGATTTTCGGTTTTTTACTCCTATTATTTCCTGTAATAAACAGAGAAATCGAACAAAGATTGAAAAATTTTGACTCTCTCAGTTTCAGGACACATATGATCAAAACATTAAATTAAATAGGCACAAGAAACAAAACTTAGTCCGTCAATCGTTCACTGCTTTTCTCGAAATTTGATAAGTGGTTGAACACTACAAAAACTCACCAGTATTCTCCTGTTGACATAACACTGTTTGGACATTACAAACAATCAGTGCTAAAGAGTGAAAACTAAGGCTGAAGAACTCTGTTTTTCGTGTTAATTCTTCAAGGGCTACAAATACTTAAACACACATGGTGTAGACACAGGAACAGATCAGCTGCTTTCTATCTTTGTTGTGTACTGTATATGAATTTTTGTTAAGTATATAACTTTTTACTTGTACCATAACTGCCTTCCTCTTTTATTATTTCATGGAAATGACAGACAAATCTTCAGTCTTTTAAAGCAATGAAGCAGGGTACTTCACTGCTACAGCACTTTTAAAAATGTTTCCAGAGTAGGATTGGTTCCATTCTGCAGTACAGCGGATGCCCGGAGACGACAGCGATAAACTACCGTATAGACCACGTGGCGGCAAATCTTGCACACTGCTCGTACACACATATGTTAAGCCGCGACGTACAACAGCAGCGTACAACTGTCTCAGCAGTGCTGTAGCAATTCTCCTGTCACGTCTTGATTGCTCGCTTCTGATTATATTGTTATTGAAGTAGCATTGATCACTTTTCTCATTTTCTATAATAATGCAGTATTTGGAACCAATGCATATTTTACGAATAACAATTACTTCTCTTTTTAAAAAACAATGGTTTACTTAAAAACGAAAAATTTTAGCACTGCAGCCATGGATAATTGATGTTTCGGTTTTTTACTCGGTTATTAAGAAAAAAGCATCTGTTATAAATGAGACCAATCAAATGCCGAAAGATACCTGTAATTGAGCACTAAAATACTGATATCGGTTTTAACTGTTCGGTTTTTCCCATCCCTTTTCGCAAGCAGTGAAAATAACACAGACGTCATCAAAGTAGAACAAACATGTTTTTAAAATTTGTTCCTTGTTTCATCACGTCGAGGAACATTAATAAATATAACATTTCTGATATTGGATGATTTCATCGCTTTATCATAGACGATGGAAAATGCAATAAAAGGCCGACAGTAGTTAAACTTATTATTGTTAGGACACGGCAATTAATGTGGCATTCCTTATTGGTTATTGTTGTTGATATCCAACAGAAGTTTCTCAGTCGTTCTGAGTTTCCTATTTTTCAGCATATGAGATTTCGGTGTCAGCCCAACATTAATGGAATAAGACGAAATATATTTCGAATATTTTATACACATTTTATAACTAATTAAATACCTTGGGTTTAATCACAAAGGATATTATTTCAGACTGCGTATTAATATAAAAGATATAGAAATTACATGTACCACTGAACTAAGTTTACCCTTTACGTATCAAAGTAATCCGTCTCAACTATCAGTAGTCTAAGTTACAATAAGTTTTGTGTACTTTCTGCCAGTTTTTGAGGGATGACACGTTTCAGACGCACAGAATTAATTATATAAAAATGGCAGTTTTAGCGTATTGGCACTCGTCGAATTAATTTTTCTGGGCGCTCAGGACTGCTACTTACATTTATGCCGAAATTTAGCTGCTTCAGCGAATAGTCAAATTTCCTCTTGGTTTAGGGAATAGCGTTTAATATTGGCGTAAAAATCACGTCTATGACAACGCGTTTCCCCAATGGTAACTACCCAGTATATCTAGTTGCATACCTGTGATATATACTTTGCTAACATTTACGTATATAAGTTGAACCATATCAGATGTACATATTTTTCATTCCTCTAAATGATCAGAGCTAATTCTGAAACCCCCTTATCCTGATCAAATAGTTTCCCCAATGGTAACTACCCAGTATATCTAGTTGCATACCTGTGATACATGCTTTGCTAACATTTACGTATATAAGTTGAACCATATCAGATGTACATATTTTTCATTCCTCTAAATGATCAGAGCTAATTCTGAAACCCCTTTATCCTGATCAAATAGTTTCCCCAATGGTAACTACCCAGTATATGTAGTTGCATACCTGTGATATATACTTTGCTAACATTTACGTAAATAAGTTGAACCATATCAGATATACATATTTTTCATTCCTCTAAATGATCAGAGCTAATTCTGAAATCCTTTTATCCTGATCAAATAATATAATTTGGTGTGCACGGCGCTGACATACCAATATATATATATTTAGTGTGATAATTTTTTTAATGTCTAGCATTAGCATACATACGTAGATGTAGTTGAAACACTATCTTATACAGAAATGTTATTCAAATAAGAACAGACACTCTACGAGCTACTTCCTTTCATACACTGGTGGAAAAAAAAAACGCAACACTAAGAAGGAGTTGCGTGACAGAAACGACAGTTGGTAGGCGCGTTTCAACATCTGAAAGTTGATGTCTATTCCAATTTCACGTCAGTCGATGAGGATGCTGACCAAGTTTGCTTTGAATACGAGGGTAAACCCAAAAGTAAGCTCTCCTATTTTTTTTTATAAGTACATAGACCTGTTTATTTCTACGATGGTTTACATCAGTTTACAACTTGAACATTTAGCTATTTTTCGACATAATCACCATTTCTGGCGAAGCATTTTTGTAGACACTGTAGCAGTTTTGGTATGCCCATGTCATACCAGCTCGCAGCCCTGCTGTTTCTGTACTCAATCGTCACGGGTGACGAAACCTGGGCATACCACTTCACACCTGAGACCAAGCAACAATCACGCCAGTGGCGGCATCCTTTTCCGCCAAAGCTGCGGAAATTCAAACAAACAGTCTGCCGATAAAGTCATGACAACCGTGTTTTGGGATCGGAAAGGGGTATTGTTGGTCGACTTTATGCCCACTGGGACCACAATTAACGCTGACTGGTACTGTGAGACTCTGAAAAAACTCACACGGGCAATTCAGAACCGGAGAAGAGGAATGTTGAGCGAAGGTGTACACATTTTCCTTGACAACGCTCGCCCATACATCGCTCGGCAAAACATTGCTCTCGTGTAACAGTTTCAGTGGAACATAATCACCCATCCACCCACTAGTCCTGACTTGGCGCCCAGTGACTATCACCTGTTTCCTAAATTAAAAGAACATTTGGCCGGAAAGCGATTCAGCTCCGACGACGAGGTGAAAGAAGAGGTTAATGAGTTTCTGAACAGCGTGACGGCGAGCTGGTAGGACATGGGCATACAAAAACTGCCACAGCATCTACTAAAATGCGTAGACAGTCATAGTGATAACTTCGAAAAATAGCTAAATGTTCAAGCTGTAAACTGATGTAAACCATTGTAGAAACAAACAGGTCTATGTACTTATAAAAAAAATAGGAGACCTTACTTTTGGGATTACCCTCGTACATGGTCTAACGGTACTGAGAGTTAGTTAACTTCGAAATTGGACGTGGTGAGTTGCTGCTAGTCAAGAATGCCTCTGAGGCGACAAAAACGCCATTATCAACACCTCATTGGGTTTGAGTAACGTCGTGTAATAGGACTATAGAAACTGTATGATTCTTCTACGATACTGAAGAAAGACTTGGCAGGACTATAGCACATGACTGCTGGCCGCTTTGGTCAGAGGAATGTGCTGTCGCAAGATGACTGGGCTCCGGACGGCCACATGGCACTACCGAGAGGGAAGATCATCGTGTTTGCCGTATGGACTTCGAGAATCGGACTGCATTTGCAACAGTGATTTGAGCAGCAGTTGGCATCACAGTCACACAACAAATTGTAACAAATCGGTTACGTCAAGGATAGTTACGATTCAGACGCCTATAGCGTGCATTCCACCTACTCCAAACCGCCACCATTTACGACTTCCGTAATGTCAAGCGAAAGCTTATTGCATGGCAGAGTGGAGGTCTGTTGTGTTTTCTGATGAAAGCTGGTTCTGCCTCGGTGCCAGCGATCGCCATGAATTCGTTAGAAGGAAGTCAGTCACGGTTAAAGCAGGCTCAGACATGGTAATTGGATGTCTCTATAGGCCCCCGGGCTCAGCAGCTGTTGTGGCTCAGCACCTGAAGAATAATTTGGAAAATATTTCGAGTAGATTTCCCCACCATGTTATAGTTCTGGGTGGAGATTTTAATTTGCCGAATATAGACTGGGAGACTCAAACGTTCATAACGTGTGGCAGGGACAAAGAATCCAGTGAAATATTTTTAAGTGCTTTATCTGAAAACTACCTTGAGCAGTTAAACAGAAAACCGACTCGTGGCGATAACATATTAGACCTTCTGGTGACAAACAGACCCGAACTATTTGAATCAGTTAATGCAGAACAGGGAATTAGCGATCATAAAGCGGTTACTGCATCGATGATTTCAGCCGTAAATAGAAATATTAAAAAAGGTAGGAAGATTTTTCTGTTTAGCAAAAGTGACAAAAAGCAGATTACAGACTACCTGATGGCTCAACACAAAAGTTTTGTCTCAAGTACAGATAGTGTTGAGGATCAGTGGACAAAGTTCAAAACCATGGTACAATATGCGTTAGATGAGTATGTGCCAAGCAAGATCGTAACAGATGGGAAAGAGCCACCGTGGTACAACAACCGAGTTAGAAAACTGCTGCGGAAGCAAAGGGAACTTCACAGCAAACATAAACATAGCCAAAGCCTTGCAGACAAACAAAAATTACGCGAAGCGAAATGTAGTGTGAGGAGGGCTATGCGAGAGGCTTTCAATGAATTCGAAAGTAAAGTTCTATGTACTGACTTGGCAGAAAATCCTAAGAAATTTTGGTCCTATGTCAAAGCGGTAGGTGGATCAAAACAAAATGTCCAGACACTCTGTGACCAAAATGGTACTGAAACAGAGGATGACAGACTAAAGGCCGAAATACTAAATGTCTTCTTCCAAAGCTGTTTCACAGAGGAAGACTGCACTGTGCTTCCTTCTCTAGATTGTCGCACAGTTGACAAAATGGTAGATATCGAAGTAGACGACAGAGGGATAGAGAAACAATTAAAATCGCTCAAAAGAGGAAAGGCCGCTGGTCCTGATGGGATACCAGTTCGATTTTACACAGAGTACGCGAAGGAACTTGCCCCCCTTCTTGCAGCGGTGTACCGTAGGTCTCTAGAAGAGCGAAGCGTTCCAGAGGATTGGAAAAGGGCACAGGTCATCCTCGTTTTCAAGAAGGGACGTCGAACAGATGTGCAGAACTATAGACCTATATCTCTAACGTCGAACAGTTGTAGAATTTTGGAACACGTATTATGTTCGAGTATAATGTCTTTTCTGGAGACTAGAAATCTACTCTGAAGGAATCAGCATGGGTTTCGAAAAAGACGGTCGTGTGAAACCCAGCTAGCGCTATTCGTCCACGAGACTCAAAGGGCCTTAGACACGGGTTCACAGGTAGATGCTGTGTTTCTTGACTTCCGCAAGGCGTTTTACACAGTTCCCCACAGTCGTATAATGAACAAAGTAAGAGCATACGGACTATCAGATCAATTATGTGATTGGATTGAGGAGTTCCTAGATAACAGAACGCAGCATGTCATTCTCAATGGAGAGAAGTCTTCCGAAGTAAGAGTGATTTCAGGTGTGCCGCAGGGGAGTGTCATAGGACCGTTGCTATTCACAATATACATGAATGACATAGTTTAATTTCTTTGCGTGTTTTTGGGTACTTGCATTGTTTAATTCATATATTTAGGGCGTATTATAGTATTGGTCAGTTGAAGCATCGCGCTTTAGTGTTTACTTCGTAGATTCTTATTTAAATTGCGTGTGAGTTTCGTATAGGAGGTGCAATTTCGAGTTTTAGTTACTGTAATCGTAAATTCAGCAGATTGTAGCGCAGTCGTTAGGCATTTGTACAGGTTAGTTGATACATTCTTTGCGTGTTCCGCTTGCGTTATCTAGGCACCGACTCGTGTTTCAATAACTGTTGTTAAACATCGATTAGAATGGACAGGGACTGCGATTGCTGTGTTCGGATGAGGGCTGACTTGGCATCCCTTCGCTCACAGCTGCAATCGGCGCTGACTTCGGTCGCGCAGCTTGAGGCTGTTGCCAATGGGCACCACTGTGGGGAGCCGGACTCGGGTATCACGGGGATGTCAACCTCATCCCGTCTGTCCCCAGATCGGTCTGCCGCTTTGGTTGCCCCGGTTGCTGCCCGCAGTGGAGCTGAGCCCTCGCCTGTGGTTGATTGGGAGGTCGTTCCAAGGCGTGGCAGGCAGCGAAAGGCGTCCCCGGAAGCTGACCAGAAAGCCTCCCCGGTGCGTCTGACAAACCGGTTTCAGGCACTGTCTCTGGCTGAGCCAGATGCAGCTGCCTGCCCTGTTTCAGAGGATCATTCTCAGCCTTCAAGGTCCGGGCAATCGCAGAGGTTGGGCTTACTGGTAGTTGGGAGCTCCAATGTTAGGCGCGTAATGGGGCCCCTTAGGGATATGGCGGCTAAGGGGGGGAAGAAATCCAGTGTGCACTCCGTGTGCATTCCGGGAGGAGTCATTCCTGATGTGGAAAGGGTCCTTCCGGATGCCATGAAGAGCACAGGGTGCAGCCAGCTGCAGGTGGTGGCACATGTCGGCACTAATGACGTGTGTCGCTTTGGATCTGAGGAAATTCTCTCTGGATTCCAGCGGCTATCTGATTTGGTGAAGGCTGCCGGTCTTGCTTACGAGATGAAGGCAGAGCTCACCATCTGCAGCATCGTTGACAGAACCGACTGCGGACCTTTGGTGCAGAGCCGGGTGGAGGGTCTGAATCAGAGGCTCAGACGGTTTTGCGACCGTATTGGCTGCAGATTCCTTGACTTGCGCCATAGGGTGGTGGGGTTTCGGGTTCCGCTGAATAGGTCAGGAGTTCACTACACTCAGCTGGCGGCTACACGGGTAGCGGAGGCTGTGTGGCGTGGACTGGGCGGTTTTTTAGGTTAGAAGGCCTCGGGAAAGTGCGGGATGGGCTGCAATGTCAAAGGGTGCTTGGCAATTACAGGACGTGCTTGGATCAAGGAACAGTCGGAATTATAGTTGTAAACTGTTGTAGTTGCGCTGGAAAAGTCCCTGAGCTTCAAGCGCTAATAGAAAGCACAGAAGCGGATATCGTTATAGGTACAGAAAGCTGGCTAAAGCCTGAAATAAGTTCTGCAGAAATTTTTACGAAGTCTCAGACGGTGTTCAGGAAAGATAGATTAGGCAGAATTGGTGGTGGAGTGTTGGTGTCTGTCAGTAGTGGTTTATCTTGTAGTGAAGTCGAAGTAGATACTCTGTGCGAATTGGTGTGGGTGGAGGTTATACTTAACAGCCGAATTAAGTTAATAATTGGCTCCTTCTACCGACCCCCAGACTCCGATGATACAGTTGCGGAACAGTTCAGAGAAAGTTTGAGTCTCGTAACAAATAAATACCCCACTCATACGGTTATAGTTGGTGGGGACTTCAACCTACCCTCGGTATGTTGGCAAAAATACTTGTTCAAAACCGGTGGTAGGCACAAAACGTCTTCCGAGATTGTCCTAAATGCATTCTCCGAAAATTATTTAGAGCAGTTAGTCCACGAACCCACGCGAATTGTAAATGGTTGCGAAAACACACTTGACCTCTTGGCCACAAACAATCCAGAGCTGATAGAGAGCATCATGACTGATACAGGGATTAGTGATCACAAGGTCATTGTAGCTAGGCTCAATACCATTTCTTCCAAATCCATCAGAAACAAACGCAAAATAATTTTATTTAAAAAAGCTGATAAAGTACCACTAGAAGCCTTCCTAAAAGACAATTTCCATTCCTTCCGAACTGACTATGCGAATGTAGACGAGATGTGGCTCAAATTCAAAGATATAGTAACAACAGCAATTGAGATATTCATACCTCATAAATTGGTAAGAGATGGAACGGATCCCCCGTGGTACACAAAAAAGGTCCGAACGCTGTTGCAGAGGCAACGGAAAAAGCATGCGAAGTTCAGAAGAACGCGAAATCCTGAAGATGGGCTAAAATTTACAGACGCGCGAAATTTGGCACGTACTTCGATGCGAGATGCCTTTAATAGGTTCCACAACGAAACATTGTCTCGAAATTTGGTAGAAAATCCGAAGAAATTCTGGTCGTATGTAAAGTACACAAGCGGCAAGACGCAGTCAATACCTTCGCTGCGCAGTGCCGATGGTACTGTTATCGACGACTGCGCCGCTAAAGCGGAGTTATTGAACGCAGTTTTCCGAAATTCCTTCACCAGGGAAGACGAATGGAATATTCCAGAATTTGAAACACGAACATCTGCTAGCATGAGTTTCTTAGAAGTAGATACCTTAGGGGTTGCGAAGCAACTCAAATCGCTTGATACGGGCAAGTCTTCAGGTCCAGATTGTATACCGATTAGGTTCCTTTCAGATTACGCTGATACTATAGCTCCCTACTTAGCACTCATATACAACCGCTCGCTCACCGATAGATCTGTACCTACAGATTGGAAAATTGCGCAGGTCGCACAAGTGTTCAAGAAGGGTAGTAGGAGTAATCCATTTAACTACAGACCTATATCATTGACGTCGGTTTGCAGTAGGGTTTTGGAGCATATACTGTATTCAAACATTATGAATCACCTCGAAGGGAACGATCTATTGACACGTAATCAGCATGGCTTCAGAAAACATCGCTCTTGTGCAACGCAGCTAGCTCTTTATTCGCACGAAGTAATGGCCGCTATCGACAGGGGATCTCAAGTTGATTCCGTATTTCTAGATTTCCGGAAAGCTTTTGACACCGTTCCTCACAAGCGACTTCTAATCAAGCTGCGGAGCTATGGGGTATCGTCTCAGTTGTGCGACTGGATTCGTGATTTCCTGTCAGGAAGGTCGCAGTTCGTAGTAATAGACGGCAAATCATCGAGTAAAACTGAAGTGATATCAGGTGTTCCCCAGGGAAGCGTCCTGGGACCTCTACTGTTCCTGATCTATATAAATGACCTGGGTGACAATCTGAGCAGTTCTCTTAGGTTGTTCGCAGATGATGCTGTAATTTACCGTCTAGTAAGGTCATCCGAAGACCAGTATCAGCTGCAAAGCGATTTAGAAAAGATTGCTGTATGGTGTGTCAGGTGGCAGTTGACGCTAAATAACGAAAAGTGTGAGATGATCCACATGAGTTCCAAAAGAAATCCGTTGGAATTCGATTACTCGATAAATAGTACAATTCTCAAGGCTGTCAATTCAACTAAGTACCTGGGTGTTAAAATTACAAACAACTTCAGTTGGAAGGACCACATAGATAATATTGTCGGGAAGGCGAGCCAAAGGTTGCGTTTCATTGGCAGGACACTTAGAAGATGCAACAAGTCCACTAAAGAGACAGCTTACACTACACTCGTTCGTCCTCTGTTAGAATATTGCTGCGCGGTGTGGGATCCTTACCAGGTGGGATTGACGGAGGGCATCGAGAGGGTGCAAAGAAGGGCAGCTCGTTTTGTATTATCGCGTTATAGGGGAGAGAGTGTGGCAGATATGATACACGAGTTGGGATGGAAGTCATTACAGCATAGACGTTTTTCGTCGCGGCGAGACCTTTTTACGAAATTTCAGTCACCAACTTTCTCTTCCGAATGCGAAAATATTTTGTTGAGCCCAACCTACATAGGTAGGAATGATCATCAAAATAAAATAAGAGAAATCAGAGCTCGAACAGAAAGGTTTAGGTGTTCGTTTTTCCCGCTCGCTGTTCGGGAGTGGAATAGTAGAGAGATAGTATGATTGTGGTTCGATGAACCCTCTGCCAAGCACTTAAATGTGAATTGCAGAGTAGTCATGTAGATATAGATGTAGAATGACCTGGTGGATGACATCCGAAGTTCACTGAGGCTTTTTGCACATGATGCTGTGGTGTATCGAGAGGTTGCAACAATGGAAAATTGTACTGAAATGCAGGAGGATGTGCAGCGAATTGACGCTTGGTGCACGGAATGGCAATTGAATCTCAATGTAGACAAGTGTAATGTGATGCGAATACATATAAAGATAGGTCCCTTATCATTTAGCTATAAAATAGCAGGTCAGCAACTGAAAGCAGTTAATTCCATAAATTATCTGGGAGTACGCATTAAGAGTGATTTAAAATGGAATGATCATATAAAGTTGATCGTCGGTAAAGCAGATGCCAGACGGAGATTCATTGGAAGAATCCTAAGGAAATGCAATCCGACAACAAAGGAAGTAGGTTACAGTACGCTTGTTCGCCCAATGCTTGAATACTGCTCAGCAGTGTGGGATCCGCACCAGGTAGGGTTGATAGAAGAGATAGAGAAGATCCAACGGAGAGCAGCGCGCTTCGTTACAGGATCATTTAGTAATTGCGAAAGCGTTACGGAGATGATAGATAAACTCCAGTGGAAGACTTTGTAGGAGAGACGCTCAGTAGCTCGGTACGGGCTTTTGTTAAAGTTTCGAGAACATACCTTCACCGAAGAGTCAAGCAGTATATTGCTCCCTCATACGTATATCTCGCGAAGAGACCATGAGGATAAAATCAGAGAGATTAGAGCCCACACAGAAGCATACCGACAATCCTTCTTTCCACATACAATACGAGACTGGAATAGAAGGGAGAACCGATAGAGGTACTCAGGGTACCCTCCTCCACATACCGTCAGGTGGCTTGCGGAGTATGGATGTAGATGTAGATGTAGGCGTGCAACCAAACTGTCTGCGTGCTAGCTGGACCCACATCTGCAGTTACGGTGTTGTGTGCGATTTCGCATGACAACCGGATCATTTTCGTGGTTATCTCACGTACCTTGAATGAAAATTTGTACGTCATTCTCGTGTTTCGAGCTGTTGTGCTACCATTCATTAACAGCGTTCCATGGGGAGTTTTCGAAGAGTATGACGCAAGCCCACAGGTCGTTGTTATAAACCAACAAGCTCCACAGGTCGACAGGGTGTCGGTATGTTGGCTTGGCCTGTTCGATCACCAAATCTGTCCCCAGTCGAGCACATATGGGACATCACCGGACGAGAACTCCAGCGACACCTACAAATAGCAGTAACCGTCTCTGTATTGACCAATCAAGGACAACAGGCAAGGAACTCCATCCCACAAACTGAGATTAGGTATCAGTTCTTCACAAGGCATACACGTTAGCATGCTTGCATTCAACATACTGGCGGTTACGCCGGTTGCTAATGTTGATTAATATAGCAGCACTGCACATCTGTCATGGCTTATTTCACTCTTACATTAAACTGTGAACTTGAAATGTTACCTAGAAAAATGTCTTCTCGAAGTTTCATTACTCTAAATTAATCACTTTTTTCTGTTGCGACATTTTTCCGTCTTGTATTATAAATCACCGAATTACACAGTAACTTGGCACATAGCTGGCACAAAGACTGTAATACGTATTAGTTGACCAAGGAATCATTTTATCATTAGGACGTGTAGCTTGCTAGAGGGTCAAACCATGACCCCATGCGCCACAGCAATAACAGAACCTCCCTTGACTGAAGCGAGAAACATGAACGATGAGACTGGCTCGGTCCGAGTTAACTGTCAGTATATCCGTGTGACAGAACCCTAAATTTGGCAACACTTACTTCGGCAATGTTTAGTTTTTAGTCACCGTCAGTTGTACCGACTGTTTTGGCTTTGACCTACTGAATAAAAATATGCGTCAAATGTGCAAAGTATATGATTTATTTTAGTCATATGTTATCTAAGGAGGCAAAACCTCAAAAACTGACAATATTCCTTCGAACATTACGTGTTCCCACTTCTCACTTTATGAGATTACATACAACGACATGATTGTTTTGGTGGTCCAGATGCTATGGTGTGGGGAGGCATAAAGTTGCATTGGCGTACTAACCTAAAAATCTTTTAAAACAGTGTTGTCACTGGTTAACGTTGTTGTAACACTGTACACTGCACTCCTTCGCCAAATGCGTCTTCTCAGATCTGCATTCGACCATGATTTTCATCTTTATGAATGACCAAGCGCAACGGTATCGAACAGCATACACTCTTGGAACTACGAAATTTTCAGATAGAGGACTGGCCTGCCCCCCGACTTAAATCCCATCGTGCACGTGTGGGACTCCTTACCAGCCTCGCCAGCATGGAAGAACGTTGCAGAGCATGCATGCACATAATTAGTAATCACTCACGCTACTAAGAAACATGTCTCACCTCTTTTAATGTCCAGGGGACCGCCATAAAACATGGTGACTTCAGGATAATTGTTGCCTTTCAATAAAAATTTCATTTCTGTTTATCTCACTGCGTTTCTTTCAGTTACCTTAGCTGCAGTAACTGTAGGAGCTCTTTCTATGTATCGTCCAAGTTTTATCGAGCTATGCTACTTCACAATCGTACATCAAGCGGGAGTTACTTCCGTTCTTAAGTTTTGTGCACCAGTTTATTTATTTACTCCACTGCGGACCCATAAAACTTCACAAAGAAATGGTGAATGACCGTTAAAATTACGTAGCTCACGCTCCCTTAAGTCACTGTGGCAGAAGACTCGTCTACAGTGGTAATACATTGGGTCAGTACTTGTACAGAGCGAACCAGAACTACATTGACAAAAAATTTAGGAGGCTGTTCAGGGATATTTTCTGAGTATTTTGGTTTGAGGGACCTGTAGTCTCAGCTGCCTCATTCCAAACTAATTACATTTCTCTTTATTTTGAGCTGTCATTACTTTTCGTAGCTGTATTGTATTAAAAATCTCTGCAGAATAGTGTAAATGTCTGTAGTATGTGCTGTGTGCTTCGTTTCTAAACAAAATTGTTCCATTCATTAACTTTCTGTGAACGACAGTAATGTCCACTGTACTCTTTGTCCTCAAGCTTTTGGGGACTGATAGCCTTTCAGTTTAGTCTCTTTAATCTCCAAACCAACCAACCAAGCTTGCATTCAGTACTGTTCGGTCTATCTCGGGAAAATTTTTACAGCAGTGTTAGTTGTACTGCAACAGTGATACACAGTAATATGGACAGGTGTAATGATGCGGAGTTGGCCAATATACAGGTTAATTCAGCCTCCACACCTCCGGGTAGCCCACAATGCTTTCAAATACGATGCTCAACAATTTAATATATTCCCTCTTGTTATGCAAGTACTGCTAGTATTACAGAAAAAAATGAACCTGGCCTTTTTGTAGCAAATTTAATGTAGTTAGATTTTGAAATGGGGTACATTTTTGACAGAGGCTACAGTTTTCGAGTTATTCAAGAAAACGCATGTGAATATCATCATTTTCTGGAATAATTCAAAAACTACGGCCGTGGGTGAAGACGCAGCCCCGCACAAAATTTAACAGCATTTAATTTCCTACTAAAAGATTCTGTTCATTTTTCTATAGGACAAATAATTTGCGAGAGCGAGAGAATATGAAAATCATGCACATGGTATTTGAAGCCGCTGCAGGTCGCATAAAACATGGTGGTAGGGGCAGCTGATATACCGGGTGATCAAAAAATATAATTTTGAAAACATAATAAACTAAGGAATAATGTAGATAGAGAGGTAAAAATTGACACACATGACTGGAATGACATGAGGTTTTATTAGAACCAAAAAAAAAAAAAAAAAACACAGTTCACAAAACGTCCGACAGATGACGATGGCCAGCAAAACGTCAATAACTGCTGCCGTGACGGGTGAGAGGTACGCCGATATGTAACAGAATCGCATCATCCCCAGCCTGGCTGATAAACACCTGCTGGAACGTACGATGTTTATGCAGGATGGTGCTCCACCCCATATTTCTAGACGCGTGAAAGATCTCTTGCGCGCGTCGTTTGGTGATGATAGTGTGCTCAGCCGCCACTTTCGTCATGCTTGGCCTCCCAGGACCCCAGACCCCAGTCCGTACGATTATTGGCTTTGGGGTTACCTGAAGTCGCAAGCGTATCGTGATCGACCGACATCTCTAGGGAAGCTGAAAGACAAGATCCGACGCCAATGCGTCACCATAACTCCGGACATGCTTTACAGTGCTGTTCACAACATTATTCCTCGACTACAGCTACTGTTGAGGAATAATGGTGGACATATTGAGCATTTCCTGTAAAGAACATAATCTTTGATTTGTCATACTTTATTATGCTAATTATTGCTAATATGATCAGATGAAGCGCCATCTCTCGGACATTTTTGAACTTTTGTATTTTTTTTTTGGTTCTAATAAAACCCCATGTCATTCCAAGCATGTGTGTCAATTTGTACCTCTCTATCTATATTATTCCGTGTTTTATTCAGTTTCCAAATTTATTCTGACTTTTTGATCACCTGGTACTTGCGTATGCGCCCACTGAGCGCAGTGTAGAGCTGCACAACGGCGCTATGCTGTGCTTTTTATTGCAGCGACAGCAACCATGTCACAGTACTTCAATTTGTACAGAGGTGTCTATGAGAAACCTAATCTGTGCATTTTACAATAACTGTATGTTACAGGTTTTTTCACTATTGTGAAGGTTTTTTACCGAAACTAAGGCAACTGCAGTAATAAACCGAATAAATCATAAATACGTTATTATTACTTTGCGATGAGGAGCCAGAGACATGGGGTTCCATACACCGAGATATACAAAAAATATCGCTGGTCAACCTCAGAAATTTTGTTCGTGCAGTTCGAGTTCATGCTGTACACACTCTCATGCATAGCCTAACATCAGCAAAAGCTCGTTCAATGGCATTTGGCATATGCGCGCTCATTGTGCACTTGGATAATAAAGTGATAACAGTCACATAGGAGCGCGATCTGTAGCAATGTGTAAAGGGCTGTTAGTTAATGCTATATGGTGGTCTTACCTTCTTGAATTCTTGTCCTTCCATGCTGTTGGTTGATGGCCCAGGCAGAGGCTGCTGATTCGACTGATAGTGGCGCGGTTGCTCGCTGCCCATAACACGTGGCGCCCACAGCTAGAAGACGCCCATGTCAGCCGACGGCTGTGGCGAGCGACCAGGCGATTTTCTGCAACATGAGATCAAATTCAAATGTTCAAATGTGTGTGAATTCTTATGGGACTTAACTGCTAAGGTCATCAGTCCCTAAGCTTACACACTACTTAACCTAAATTATCCTAAGGACAAACACACACACCCATGCCCGAGGGAAGACTCGAACCTCCGCCGGGACCAGCTGCACAGTCCATGACTGCAGCGCCTAAGACCGCTCTGCTGATGTCGCGCGGCCAACAGGAGATCGCCTGCTAGAAGCTGCTCGCGTGCTGAGGATGACATCTCGAATGTTAGCCTTACAGTTTTAACTGCCACCTCTAAAAACATTCAGGGATTATACAAAAACATTTATGCTTGAAGATAAGTGTAGATGCTAGCCAAGCCTGCAGATTGAACTGTTGAGTTTGACCAACGGCAGTTGTTCAATGCCCTAAATACGTTACAAGTGTCACTCGTGGTCTGTAGAGGTGTGAGAACATCATGTCGGAGCGACACTACCGGTCAAGA
The DNA here is from genome assembly GCF_023897955.1 of Schistocerca gregaria. Lineage (NCBI taxonomy): Eukaryota > Metazoa > Arthropoda > Insecta > Orthoptera > Acrididae > Schistocerca > Schistocerca gregaria. The sequence goes on from NC_064924.1 coordinate 183,616,518, forward strand.
GTTTTGATCGCCCGTGAAAAAAGCTTTATACTTTCAGAATAGAAATCACACACCAACCGGTTGCAAATAACTGTTTGGTACGTTGACCTTGATTTCGACACCTCTAAGAATCTTCGTACATCCATATTTAAGGTGGGACACAACTGGTATAATTTTTCTTAGAAATTGAAACTCCTCCAGCTGTACTTAAGATTTTATATTTATTTGGCTACTAGTTTCGACGTTGCGTCAACACCATCTTCAGGCCCGTGCTCCACATGGATGGCGGCCAGTAGTTAGTACTACTAACCTGTAGTTACTGCTCTCCATCCATGTGGAGCACGTGTTGGTCTCATCGCCGACTTCTAGTACTGAGCCACACACAGCTGATTTCATCAAAGTGTACGGGCCTGAAGATGATGTTGACGCAACGTTGAAACTAGTAGCCAAATAAATATAAAATCTTAAGTACAGATGGAGGAGTTTCAATTTTTAACAAAAACCTCTAAGGATGTCCTCTTCAAAATTTTTGACATATCTACTCGAAACTCAGACCATTGCTTTGTTCCAGTGTAGCTTTGCAGTTTCTTAAAATTTCATTCAGATGAAGAGATCCTTAGAGGTGTCTAAACCTATGTCAATGTACCAAACAGTTATTGCAACCCATTGGCTGTGTGATTCGTATGCTGAAACGTATATACGATTGCTGAGAGGCAGCCATGTTCAAAACTGCTACACACTTTATTTAAATGTACAAACACAGCCTACAAACTAAATAGACCATCAAAATAAATATTTTCTCTCTCTGTCGTTAAGTGTAATGAAATAGGTCGAGATTTTAGTCTCTTCAGAGCTGCACAAACTTTTGGCCTTCTGGAGTTAAGATTTTGTTGTGTTTGTGCATGATACTGCTGTCCAACACGTCTCTAAATTATTCCATAGACCTTCAACATTAGATGACCTCCACTTTCTGAACTCTGTGTCAAGCTCATCCTGTAAGAGTTCAACGGGATTTAAGTCAGGCGACTGACTTGGCCAAATCATGTTCTTCAGTAGCTCCCAACATTTCTCTTTTCTGTTAACATACTGTCTCCATAGTTTAGAAGCATCTTTGAGATCGTTGTCCTGCCAGATGGAACGGCACTTTTAATCAGTATCCTGTGATAGTCTTCATTCTTTAATGTTCCACTATCACGTGACCACCTACTTTGTAATACGCAAAACATCCTCCCACCATGATCGAATCTCCACCATGCTGAACAGTGGGCGTCACACGCTACTCTTTATACGTTCTGCACTAACATTTAACGATGGCTTCCAAATATTTCACACTAAGATTCGTCCGTAACTAACAGCTTGGGCCACTGCTGCACGCTCCAATTTCTACGTAGTTGTTCCAATTGCAATCGATTAACTTTATTTTGTTTGCGTTATAAACGTTATTTTGCCGCTGTACACCTCTTTACACCTTATTCGCAGAGACGACGATGCACTGTTGAGACAGAGATTGGAACTGCTGGCATACTGTTTACCTCGTCCCGAATTTCAAGTGAAGTACGAGTCCTTTGACGCTTACTCTGTATGCGTATGAACTGATCTTCTCTGTACGATGTGACACGGAGTCTTTCAAGTCGTGACACACTTGCATTGGCGCCAGTTTCTTTGCAACGTATACACCACTGTAGCTTGAGCTACGCCAACTTTTGTTGCTCTTGTCCTACTAGAACAGCCTTCCTGATGCAGAGCTACAAGTACAGCAGGTTTTTCAATTTCGATCTCCTGCTTCTGTCCCAGTAGGAGATAATTTGGTATAAACATGATCAGGTGTACAAACACTCTGCTAGATGCACACAATGTACTTGAAACTAATGTGAACTGACTGCTGCACAGACAGCCGAAGGAATGAAGTCTATTCGAATGGAACAGTCTCAGGTAATGGCAAGACAGTGTTGACAGGGTACTCATCAGTTTCCAGTTTCCCACTAGGAGAACAACCTGTCGAATACACAATGGAAGTGTTTATTCTTTACAGGGTTATACTTTTTTTTTTGGAAAAGGAGTAAGACAAGGATGCTGTCTATCACCTACCCTTTTCAACCTCTACTTGAAAATGTGATCGACCAGTGTTCATTAGATGACAAAGGAGTAGAAATTGGAGGAAGAAGAGTAGGGTGTTTGAGGTTTGCTCATGACATGGTCCTTCTAGCCACAGGGGAAAAATAATTACAGGATTCAGTGAACACCATTGAAGCTAACGGAAAAACTATGGAATTAAAATTAACACAAAGAAAACAAAAGTATTTGCACTAGGAGGAAATAAAGTAATAAAAATTATGCTGAAAGGAGAAATATTAGAACAGGTGCAAAATTTTAAGTATCTTGGAAGCAGGATAGACACCGACTGTATGTGCAGCGCAGAAATTAAAACAAGGATAGCAATGGCAAAAGAGGCAAGACAGAGAAAGGCTGGAGGCTTTTGAGAGGTGGACATGGCGGAGGATGGAAAGAAGAAGTTGGACGGAGAGAGTAAAAACTGAAGAGGTACTGAGAAGGGTGGGAGAGAAAAGACAGTTACTAGATGTAATAAAAAGAAGGAAAAAATGGATTGAGCATATATTAAGAAAGAATGATGGACTGATAAAAACAGTTTTAGAAGGTTGTGTAGAATGGAAAAGGAAGTGGAGAAGGAAGAGATTTCAGATACTAGATGACGTGATGGACGGTAAAACATACAGCAGCCTTAGGAAGAAAGCAATGGATCGCAGAAAATGGGGAGGCAAAGGACCTGCTGATATAGCTGAAAACTGATGATGATGATGACTTGTTTTGGGTTCTGAATGAGAATATGATAGAATATTTAAACCCCTGTTTTAACCACAAATTCATACTTGTGATAGGCGAATGGAAACTTTTGGCGGGTAGTGAACGTGCATGCGAAGCTGGGCAAATTGTTCCTCTGTGGGGGTGCATCCGCAACAAAGGGAGAGACGTGTTTGGTATTCCAAGAGGCATCGTATCGAAGATTCATATTGCAAACAGGGGAAGTGGGAAAGCATCTTCCAGACGAAAGTGTGTGCTGAGTGATCGTGACAGACTATCACTGAAAAGGATTGTGACGAAAAATAAGAGGTCGACAGCCGCAAAAGTCACTGTTGACTTGAATGTCGCACTCGCGAAACTATCAGTACCAACACAACACGAAGGGAGCTCGGTAATTTGGGAATTTCAGGGCGAGCTTTAATTTCAAAACCACACATCAGTGATGCAAATGCCCGTAACAGGAAAACGCGGTGCCGAAGCCTTAAAACCTGAACAATGGAAGAAAGTAAATTGGTCGAATGAGTCTTATTCACACTGTTGCCAACTTCCTGCCGAGTTTACGTCTCAAGGGTGAAATATGGAGGGCATCTGATGGTGATTTGGGCAGCCATATCGTGGTATACCATAGGCTCCAAGGTTATTCTGCAAGGCTGCATTAGAGCCAAGGATTATGTGACCATTTTAGCTAATCACGTCCATCCCATGATATAATATTTGTTCGTCAACGGTGATGCTGTGCTCTGAGACGACAGGGTACCTGTTCACACAGTTCTCATGGTCCAGGACTGATTCTGTGAGCGCGAGGATGAAACGTAGCATCTCTTCCTACAGTCACAGTCACCAGATCTCTATATTATTGAGCCTTTGTGGGGTACTTTGGAGAGCAGGGTGCGTGATCGCTACCTACCTCCATCATCGTTAACTGAAACTGCCACTATTTTGTAGGAATAATGATATAAGATTCCCTTGAAAACCATGCAAGACCTGTATTCGTCTATTACGAGACGACAGGAAGCTGTTTTGAATGTCAGCGGTTTTCCTACTCCATATTAGGCATGGCAATGTGTTGTGTTTTTGATTTTCCATAATTTAATCCAACCCCTGCAGTTTTTCTCGCAGATACACGTCATTAGTTTAGGCACACACTGAAATCCCCCCCCCCCCCACCACCACCACCACCACAGTACCGTAGCACGAGCCCAAAAAAATGGCACAGCCCGTTGATAAAGTTGAGTATCGTACGGTAATTAGTTTTCCGCACAAATCTCTTGTTGGGATTGTGGAACTGTATACCAACAAATCACCTTCGTATGACACAGAGCTTGGTTGTTGAGACGCTTCGGGAGTTGTGAAACAAGTTTGAAAGACAAAGAACTAAGTGGAAGATTATCTCTGCCTGAAGAATCTTAAGAGAAGTTGAGGCCCTAATACTCGAAGACCAGCGCATCACCACCGAGGAGGCAGTGGAAAGTGAAAATCAGTCATGGATCAGTGTTAAACATCTTGTACAACATTTGAACAAGACATAGGTCGCCGCCGGTTGGAGTACTCAACTGGCTGAGACAGTAGATGAAATGTAGCCGTGTCAGGCCAATACAGATGACGTCTTTAGTCGCTTAATCATCCTGGACGATTGCTGGGAGTGTGACTGCGACATCAAGGAAAAGGAGCAGAGCAAGCAGTGGAAACATGTGGATTCTCCACAACAGCAGAAAGCTATGAATGGTCAAGGTGATACAGAGCGTGTTTTGGGGACCGCCGTGTCACGTTGTTAAAATTAGGTTCGTAAGGAGCAAACCGTTTTAAGATACAATCGAAATCTCCTAATGAGGTTACAGGACGAGGCGTGACGAGAAACTGTCCAGTGTTTCTGATCTCCTACAATGCCCGTGCTGATCCTGCAATGGACACATTCACACATGCTGCTTCTTTGCGCTGTGAAAGAAGCAGTATTCTCCTCATATTGTACCTAGTGACTACTCTCCTACTTCTCAGGTGAAGAAAGCAATGCGTTGCAAGAATTTGCAAACAACAAGATGATTTTAATTGTTTTAATCTAATCAACCGCGGGTTCTTGGTGAAACGTTGTAAATTAACTAAACAAACACTGTTTTTGTCATGTTTCACAAATTTTATTATGGTTACTGCACAACCTAGGTTTCGGATTAAAAGCTCATTTTAAAGTGCATTACTGATTCTAAAGATGACAAAGTAAAGATAAGCATGATGATAAGGCAAAGATAAACATCTCAACTTCTTAGTGTATCGATCCTTGGCTTAATGCAAAATTACTTCAGTGACAATTTTTTTGACAAATTACATATGGAATTTCACAATTCAGCAATTACGCTAACGTGACTAAACATACCTAGGAATAAAATTATGCATCAGCCGAGAACTTTTTATGTACTCGTGGACTGAGATCCAAAGTTTTACTTCTGTCTAGGAAATGTGATATAATCTAAAAGAGGTGAATCTTTGTATTGGGTTTGCTCATCTAATAACAGGTGTGGTGATATACATATCTGTTTTTTATTAACTAGAATTTCAAAATGGCAGATTGACATCCCAGTCTGTCCATTGTAGCAAGACTGACACTCCTGGCGTATGATCCCGTAAGTCCCGCTGTTTGTGATGGCTGGTTGTTTGTTGTTTTTGCACTGAGCTAGCAACTTCCTATTATCCGATGAGCATAGAAAAGCACAGAGAAACCCTTTATCTTCAAAATGTTACCTATCCTGTTTGACGTTTCCCGTACCATTTCTTTTCCAGTTAGTTTGTGTTGTTCATTGGGGCTTGCTTCTTTATCTTTTTACTTTGAATTTTATTAATGATGTCGAGGTCAAATTCTTCATTTGTTGCTATTGTTTTATTGTAACATGATTTTCAAATTTTCGAGGTACAAGTATCTTGAACAGTTAAATGCAAACATCTACAAGCAAGGTCTCCACCAAGTCATCCGTAGTTGGGAAAAATGTGTCGCACTGAAATGTAAACTAATGATAACTAACGATAACTAAATTTAGTGGCACAACCCGAATTTTTAAGTTGTGATAATTAAGACTTTATGACCAGATGTGGCCAAAAATACGGCTCGCGAGTCGTGTTCTGGCATAATGCTAAACGTGGATGACACTTTCCTTGACTGACTTGGGTTTATATTTCAAACTTCTCAATAACGTAGATCCAAAACAAGACAAATTTTGTGTATAATTTAATATTTTTGGCACGCTAAAGACATAGTTTTTATCTGGTAGCAACTTACAACGTACAGACATGCGCAGATATTTTCACAGATTTTCACATTCATATTGATAGAAATTGTCACTTATTTGGTTTCATAATCGAAAAAACGTCTTTCACACACAGATATTGACCAAAATATCGTGCAGCAACATTACGGAGACGTGAAAACTTGACATCAAGAAATCAATGCAGACTTACTGAACACTCTTAACGTTAAAGAGTGTTGTCTTTAAAACGGGAATTACCTTGCAGATCAGTCAGTTACATATGCAGATCCACAGTGGCGCTTTCAATTGAAACAGCAAACGGTCTCGAAAACATTTAAGATCGCTGGACTGCCTGCCTCTTTTTGTGCAAACAGCACTAGACCTGTGGACGTCTTCATCCACGAACAAACAGCGAAGAGAATACAGCATTGCGACATCGTTTCTGCCAAACTGAAGAGATTTGTGCCGACCGAAAAACACCTCACCGCAAAGCTCAATGATGTGTCGCTCTGTTCAGGGGAATCCGAGAAGGTCCGCTCAAAACCGAGACAGGACGTGCCTTGGGCCGCACAATCTGCACACTTGAAGTCTGGCAAAGCGAGACCGGACTTGCTTTATGACTACCATTCGTACAACATCGCTTATGGAAACAAAGCACTGCGTAGTGTTCTATACGTGAGTGATTTTCCTTGAAATGTGAAAGTTATTCTTTGCCTGTCCCGAGTCACAAGGAAAACATTGTTTCCCTCACTGGACCATTTGTTACTGGAGTCTTTTCTGTAACTGTCATCATCAGAGACCCACTCAAAATCAGCTTTCACTTTGCGTAAAAGGCTTGTGGAAGGGGCACTCAAACAACTTAATAGACTGCTTTATTGGTATGTCAGTATGCATCTAGAGATGACGAGCAGCTGTCCGTTTCGGAATGTTGTGCAGATTCCACAACATTATCCGTCGCGACGCCCGCTAACTAATGCGGCTGTTATTACGCCCGGAAAGTCTCAAACGGCACTTGGCTCTGAGTACTATGGGACTTAACATCTGTGGTCATCAGTCTCCTAGAACTTAGAACTACTTAAACCTAACTAAGCTAAGGACATCACACACATCCATGCCCGAGGCAGGATTCGAACCTGCGATCGTAGCAGTCTCGCGGTTCCGGACTGCGCGCCTAGAACCGCTAGACCACCGCAGCCGGCTCAAACGGCACTTAGTAGCCTACTTCGCAGTGGCCATATCTTAATGCAATGAGGTATCGCTGTGCAGTTTTTTGATAAAAACACATATCAATGCCTTAAGCAGTGAAATAGTTACTATTCTACAGACGAAAATCAGTTCAAATATTTCATATTGTTCGTTGGAAGGATATAAAGGCCAGCAAGAAGATCTCATTGTCATGCGCTTGCATGTGCGGCAGCACTCAACTCAGAGGTAGCCAGTTCGCACCTCGGTGATGGAAGAAAGTTAATCTCCAGTATTTCGCTGACAAGGAAAGGAGAGTTGGTGACGTACGACAGACCATGATCACCAGTCTGTGTTCCCATGTCTTGAGTAAAATTCCATATCCCTCCGTGTGGTGGAACACTACATCACACATACACATACACACACACACACACACACACACACACACACACACACACACACACACTACATTGCGCTATACTACACTAGGCACGCAATCATTACAGTCACGTACACGGAACAGTTACCCTCTCGACAGCCGACATCCTAGGCGCCTACGCGACTTACATCAGGCACTGAGTAACACGAGTTCATTACTACGTCTTACCGCAATCCAGCCAGCATTAACTTGTTGTCAGTCCGTCATCTCTATGCAGAGTGGTTCAAATGGCTGTGAGCACTATGGGATTTCACATCTGAGGTCAAGAGTCCCCTAGAACTTAGAACTACTTAAACCTAACTAATCTAAGGACATCACACTCATCCATGCCCGTGGCAGGATGCGAACCTGCGACCGTAGCGGTCGCGCGGTTCCAGACTGAAGCGTCTAGAACCGCTCGGCCACACCGTCCGGCCTATGCAGAATGGGAAATCGACAAATGGTGTATCAAACTGACCAGAGTGTGGTCTAGTTCTGCAAAAACTATTTAATTACTTTAAGGTAATCATGGTTATTAAGGAAAATTGAAATACAAAGGTATTCGGAAAGTAAGTTAAGATCGGCCGAGAAATGGAAGCCAATGTGAAGATCAACATTTTTTTTTAGCACTTGTCTACAGCTTCTAGCTATTTATCTACTTAGTTGCCCTCCGACTAAGACATTGTCGTAGCGTTGTAACAACTTTTCAGTGCCATCGTCGTAGAAGGCAGCCGCCAGTGCTCTCTTCCCAATTGTCTCCACTTGTCTGTAGCTCGTTGTCTGTGCCAAAATGTTGTCTTCAAAGTAAGAGAGATGTAACTCAGAGGGAGACAATTACGGGCTGTATTATGGGTGATCAAACGCTTCCCATCTTCACTGACCCTGCATAACGCGACTGAGAATGGTCTTGAAGAAGCAAACGCATGATGGTTATCTTATGTGGGCTATATAGCTTCAGGTGAAATTTCTCACCAGACACTCGTACTTGGCAGGAGGCACTATTTGGCAGGCAATTTTACTCGCTCACTGTGCGCTTAGAACTGAACAGAGCGACTTGATGCGATCGACTGGTGTACTGGAGACACTGCCCTACATATCCGTGCAAAGCTTCATCATATTCTCACAGTGGTGTCTATTTAGCGAACTATCGGAACCTACTTCCCTAATTGTCTTCTATTTCATGGGCAGTTGCTGCTAGCTATGTAAATGACGTGTCAAAAAGTCAGTCTTCAAGACTTTGTTATTTTGCGCATTAAAAGTTACACTGATGCGATATTTAACTGATAAAAAGCCATCCTTCGAATCAGATACTAAATGTAGGACATTTTTGGAACAGAATGCAAATGAGGACTCAAAATGTTCATCTGTTCAAGGCGTAAATAAGATTACATCATGTGATCTTAGATTTATAAAATGGCTTCCTGCAAATCAAACACTGAATTCAGGACATTTCGAGAAAAGAAGACGCTAGGAAAGCAAACGAGATATCAATAAGATTATGCTATCTGAACAAAACTTGAAAATAAATATAGTTCAACTTGCTGTACATGATTCTGAGCATCATTAAAAGGCACGTTAAAAGCATCCCTAACTTGTTTTATTTCTTTCTTTTAGACAAATCATTTCACAAAACATGTGACCGTCTTTTTTTTCGACTTTTTTACAACCATCTGCGCAATGCTTGATGCTATGCTTAGCTATGGTTGTTCCTTCGTTTTTCCCCGTCACTATCGCGTCACCAACAGTCGAACTGAAAAGCTTTAGAAAGGTTGAAATATTCCTGATAGATTTATTTCTCACGTGACACCAATGCATAGCCACATTCGAATTTCTGAGTTCTCCTGACCGACCGAAGCTACTGTTAAGGCTTCTCTATTGGCAACACGATACTTCCCGACTCCTTTTATACTGGAGACATCTGACGGTCAGTTTTGCTTTACGTAAGAACGTCCGGACACTTTTTATCTGATAGTGTACATGCTCTGCAAACAATTGTGAACTGCACCACGAGCTAGCGTTCCTTCGCGCTCCTTTCGCTTACGGAGCGAGGATAGCTGCCTGTTTAAATGCCTTGTTCGCGCTGTAAGTAGGCTAATTTTATTTTTACGGCCTGTACGGGAATGATACACAGAGCGCTGTACTGCACTCCTCAACTCTTCACTTAATACTGCTTCTTGAGACTTCGAAAGCAAGCTTTTGTGGGATAATTCACCGCAGTCTTAAAGTGACTGACGATTCAAGTTTTTCAGCATCTCCATAATGCATTACCATAGGTACTTTGTGAACGTTCAATACACAGAGTTAGATTTGTTTAGTGTGGGTCCCACATATTTGAGCAATATTCTAGGATCGATCGCACGAGTCTATTGTAAGCAATCTTCTTTGTCAGCTAACAGTATTTCCCCACTATCCTAGCAACGAACGGACGTCTGCCACGTGATTTACCTATGGCTGATACCATTTAATATCCCCATAAACTGTTACACCGAGGTATTGTATAAGTTGATTCATTTCAATTGCGACTCACTGGTACTGTAGTCATAGAAAACTAAGTTTTGCTTTCTGTGAAGTACACAGTTTAACATATCCGATTATTTAAATAATTTACAATAATTTACCAGCCTTTGCTCCACTATGAAACGCTACGGAGATCCAACTGGATTTTTACGCAGATTTTTTAAATTTATTTTAAAGGCAATACGTTAACATAGATAACTGCATCATATGCAGTAAGTGTTAGGCTACTATTCAACTTGTCTGTGTGAGTACTGACAAACAGTAGGAACAATAGAGGTTGTAGGGGTTGGAGTATACAGGGTAGTCCACTGATCGTGACCGGGCCAAATATCTCACGAAATAAGCGTCGAACGAAAAAACTACAAAGAACGAAACTTGTCTAGCTTGAAGGGGGAAACCAGATGGCGCTATGGTTGGCCCGCTAGATGTCGCTGCCATAGGTCAAAAGGATATCAACTTCGTTTTTTAAAATAGGAACCCCCATTTTTATTACATATTCGTGTAGTACGTTAAGAAATATGAATGTTTTAGTTGGACCACTTTTTTAGCTTTGTGATAGATGGCGCTGTAATAGTCACAAACGTGTAAATACGTGGTATCACGTAACATTCCGCCATTCTCAATCACTGCATTCCTTCTTATTTATTTTATCTCTTACGCTGCTTTCTCAGTAACACAGCAGAAATACTCGTTTTCAACAAAGTAAAATCCTCTTTCTATCACTATACAACACTGCTACGATCTCTTAACCATTTCCCGCGTTAGAAGCAATCTTCCTCAAAATATGAGAAAAATTAAAATCCTCCAGATCTTCAAAACACAGGTAATAGGCCACCTTCTATCACAGTCTATCAATCTGCGGTTCACTCTCGTTAGCCCCTCCCCCCATCCCCCCCTCACCTTTGTGTACGCAGTTCTCTATAGAAATTCTTTCCTTCTTAATTCCTCAATATTATATCATCTTTATTAATGTTACTACTATTATTGTCAATTATTGTTTTTTATTAATAATGCAAATTATTCTGATTGTTACGTAATTATTTTTTGTGTGTGTTATTCCTGCTCAGATGTAAGAGAGGACCTTAAGGCTTCAATCTGGTCAGGGTGAATAAAATGAAATAAATGTCTTCCTTTGTAAAGGAAGATTTGAAGAACAGAGTCCAGCATTTTTGCTTTTGGTTTAATTAGCAGAGCGGTAACGTGTGTCAGCGACATGCTAGGTGAAAAGTCCGACCACTTATCTGCAATATATTAATGAGCTAAAGAAATTCCTTATACGACTCGGCAGTTATTATGTGCGTTAGAATGTATTTCCTGTGCAGATCACGAGCCAAATGGTTCAAATGGCTCTGAGCACTATGGGACTTCACATCTGTGGTCATCAGTCACCTATAACTTAGAACTACTTAAACCCAACTACCCTAAAGACATGACGCACATCCATGCCCGAGGCAAGATTCGAACCAGCGACCGTAGTGGTCACGCGGTTTCTGACTGAAGCGCCTAGAACCGCACAGCCACACCGGCCGGCTCACGAGCCAAATTTATAACTTTTATTTCATTTCACTTTTGGGCTCATATCATCTTCTGACGTTGTGAAATACAGAAAAACGAGAAATATATTCGAGAAGCATGACCCTGCCGAGTTACATACCTGTCCATGCCTTGTTTACATGTACGTAAACTGAAATGTGTCGGAAATGTGTTTTGCGTTTCTCTACGTGATTTCTTTGCTACTTGCATATTCAGGTTCATAAAATCAAATGATAAGATTTAATGACATAGCACTTTTGTGCCCCTACTATAGAAATAAGTTTATGAGATGGTAAACAGAGAAGGTAAGTGATCTGATACGTAAATGATTCTATCCGCTGTGAGTTAATTTTGTGCACATACGTAATATTCAGTCCAGAGCTGTAGTTCGTGGGATTGGAAGGCATGTCGCCACCACAAGTCTTCCTGGGGAATTCCCGTTAGCTGTTTATCTGCAGCTGACTTTGATTGTCGCTAACCCCTGGCCCGACCGCTTGGCACAAAAGCAAACCGATGGGAAAGTAGCCATCGGAGAAGGAACTGGTTCGTGGCCAGAACAAGTGATAACCAAACACAGAAATTACAATCTCAGTGTGTTCCTGTTGTAGTAAGACACATGCGCCAAGTGGGATCTAGGAGACTTGGTGCAAACCACGAACTTGTAACGCCACATTTCATTGGCTGGAGAGCGTACGATTAGAGGAAATCATTGCAAAGAAGACCATTGCTTGCAAGGGCATGATAAGTTTTTGACGAGAGAGTTGAATTAGATGTGTGCCTCGGAGAAAAAGATTTTGGAGCAGAGCGGTTCTTGGAAGATGCCTCACTATTCACAAGCCACTCCTGTTCTGAGACAGTAGCTTTGCAGTGTTTGCCACTGCGTCCCTGACACTAGACTTCTGCTCAGGCGCTGCGAGTCTTTCCATCGTGAATGTCGGAGATTCGTCATGTGAGGAGCGATAGAAAAGTTTCCGGTAGAGGGTCTTGCTGCAACGTATACGTAACGTACACAACTCCTATGGGGCTGTACATGTAGGCATGACATTATTGTGGCAGAAAATGCGTAAACAACTATGGAGACGTTATTATCAAATGGTCAAAACATCACCAACGTGCTTTCTTGGCTGCCAAAGCAAATCACCGATAGACTTACATCGGAGAATGAAGAATGTATATGGGGCAGCATGTCTGTCGAAAACCACCGTTGTAGACTGATGTTTCTAGGGGTGCTGCTGCTTCACGGTACCGCACGTCCCCAAATAGCAAATGTCGTAAAGCAGAAGTTAACCAACTCAATTGGGAGACACTCGAGCACCCACCCAATAGTCCTGATCTCTCTCCATGCCATTATCACGCCTTCCGTCTCTTAGAAAATGCCCTGAAAAGTCGACGGTTCCTGTCGGACGAAGACGTGAGCAGGAAGTTACGGACCTCTTCACGCAGCAGGACACAGTGTTTTACCAGCCGGATACCTTCTACCTGATGCATCGGTGGGATGTTTCCCTCGAAGCTCACGAAGAATTTACCTGACTGACATACCGATTCTGGACGGTATCGGCTTCGAGCTAAAACTTTTCGGTCGCCTCTTATACGAGGACGTTTGAAAAGTCCGTGCAAAGTCCGAGAGATGGCACCACCGGTGCGTATCGATGTCATGCTTAGTCAGTGGCATCTTTGGAAAGAACGCACACCAAGTTTCAGTCATATTGATCTATTTCTTTGTGTTTGGCCTTCGTGTGAATCAAGGAAGCCGAGTGATTGTCAAAAAAATGGACAAAAAAGAATTTCTTATGTTGATTAAACATTACTTTATAAAAGGCAAAACTCCTCATGAGACTAAAGAGAAGCTTGATAAACATTACATTACACCTTCGACTAGAACAGTTTATAAGTGGTTTCAAAATTTTCGGAGTGGCCCATATGGGCACAAGTGACGCTGACCGTTCTGGACGCCCTGTTGCGGTTACGACTCCAGAAATCATTGATAAAATCCATGATATAGTGATGAATGACAGAAGAATTAAGGTGCATAAGATTGATAGTTCTGTGGACATCTCGAATGAACGTGTACATAATATTTTGCATCAACATTTGCACATGAGAAAGCTATCCGCAAGATGGATTCCGCGATCGCTCACGCTTGAGCAAAAACGGAATCTTGTGAAGCGTTACAATGATGTTTTGCAGTTGTTCACGAAGAATCCGCAGGAATTTAAGGGTCGTTTCCGTACTGTGGATGAAACATAGATACATTACTATACTCCTAAGACCAAAGAACAATCTAAACAATGGGTTACCACGCGAGAATCTGCACCAAAAAAGGCGAAAACCATTCCTTCGACCGGAAAAGTTATAGCGACTGTGGTTTGGGTTCGCAAGGGATAATCCTCATCTACTATCTGGAAGAGGGTAAAACTATTACAAGTGCATATTATTCATCGTTATTGGACCGTTTGAAAACCGTGCTGTAAGAAAAACGTCGGCGATTGGACCACAAAAAGTCCTTTTCCATCATGACAATGCACCAGCACACGCCTCAGCAGTTGTGGTCGCAAAATTAATGGAAATAGGATTTCAAGTCGTTTCACACCCACCTATTCTCTAGAATTGGCTCCTTTGGACTACTATTTGTTTCCCAATTTGAAGAAATGGCTGGCAGGACAGATTTTATTCAAACAAGGAGGTGATTGCAGCCAATAATAGCTATTTTGTAGACTTTGACAATTCCTTTTATTCGGAAGTGATCAACAAATTATAACAGTGTTGGATGAAGTGTATAAGACTAAAAGGAGACTATGTCGAAAAATAAAAAAGGTTTACGCCAAATACGTAGGCAGTTTTTATTTTTGCACGGAGTTTTCAAACGCCCCTCGTTCCTAGCCAATAAAACGTGGGTCTTCAGTGAATCTCCTATAAAGCACCATGGGAGGATCTTGCCCTATGAACAGTTGGTCAGTCTTTTTTTCCTTTTCAGAGTGAGTAATTCACAGTAAATATTTCTTCATGATGTTCATGCTTATTTGCAATGGTTCAGTACATGTATTTGGCAACGTTAATGTTTATTGCTTGATATCCCATATCTGTGTATCTCATTCATAAAGTCTTTCAGGACTGTCTATCCACAGTAACATATTTCAATGGATATAGAGTAAGAAGCCACATGCCCAGCTTAGTGAATTAGTTGATTCCTCAAAAAAAGACTATCCTCATGAAAATATAATCTTCTGAAAATTAAAGTATCGATGTGAAAATTTATCAAATCAGAATAGCGGACACAACATTTTGGCACCAGCGTGGAGACAGACATTACAATATGCACGACAATTAAGTACGAAGAGTCACACCATCTTTTCCTGTTTTTCACTGCATCAGGTAAGGGCGTAATACGAAATATGTAATGAATGAACGGTAGTAAATTAATTTTGCAATCTAGATTGCCTCTACTGTTCAACCTATATATCGAGGGAGTACTGAAGAAAATAAAAGGATTAGGATTACAATTCAGACTGAAATTATGACAGTGATAAGATTCGCCGATGGCATTGCTATAGCCTAAGAAAGTGAAAAAGAATTACACGGCCCGTTGAATATTCTTGAACAGGGGCCACCGGGAATTTCGGAAAGAAGTGGACCAGGTGTTTACAAACCTTCATTCACCTTTTTATTACACAGTTTTATGGACAATTAGATTTAACAGTTTACTCAGTGAGTAAATATCGTTGACAAAACGGCTACGAAACAGTTGTAGAGTACTAATAAACATCAACAAGAGATTTTGTGTGCCGTAAGTTAAGAAACAATCAGTTAGCGTGGAAGGCACTTAAATCCTAATGAAAGCAAGCCGAATTAGTTAACTACAATTATAATATTGATTTAATTTTCGGTAAGAACCTGGTACAGAATATCATCATAACAAAACAGACCTTAAGGCTTCAACCTCATTATAGAATAAACCAAGGTCAAAACTTACGATAGCGAAAGCAGCAAGGCGGAACATTTTCCGGTATACGAACTCCTAGCAGTACATGAATAGTACATTGCCATTAATGAACAGGATAATAAAATATCCAATACATCTCCGACAAAAGTAATTTTAGAATGAGATTTTCACTCTGCAGTGGAGTGTGCACTGATATGAAACTTCCTGGCAGATTAAAACTGTGTGCCGGACCGAGACTCCAACTCGGGACCTTTGCCAGGAAGTTTCATATCAGCTCACACTCCGCTGCAGGGTGAAAATCTCATTCTGGAAACATCCCCCAGGCTGTGGCTAAGCCATGTCTCTGCAATATCCTTTCTTTCAGGAGTGCTAGTTCTGCAAGGTTCGCAGGGGAGCTTCTGTAGTTTGGAAGGTAGGAGACGAGATACTGGCAGAAGTAGAGTGAGGACGGGGCGTGAGCCGTGCTAAGGTGGCTCAGATGGTAGAGCGAAAGGCAAAGGTCCCGAGTTCGAGTCTTGGTTCGGCATACAGTTTTAATCTGCCAGGAAGTTTCAAAAGTAATTTTAAAATACGGGAAGAACAAGGTAAATAGTTTCCCTAATGATGGTATACAAACTAATGGCCACGTTATTAATTGGTCTCTTGATACATTAGTACTAGTGGACTCTTGGGGTCCTTGGACACTAGTTGCTGATGCCAAAATAGCTGGAAAAGTGCCGTTAAGTAACTTAACTTCTGCACCGAAACTGCCTGACGATATGGCGTGGCTTAATCCCAAGTTCCACGATCGAACACAGGACCACGTTCCCTCTAGCGTTGGCACAACTCGTCCGCGTCGTAGTCAAATTCAGCTCTGCCGGCCACGAAAGACCAAACCGTAAAGGAAATGCATAGAGGGAGATGGTCACGCGACGCATAACAACCAGTCCGTGCTAGGGCAAATGTAATCGTGAGTCTACTACCTGGCATACAAAAAAATGGCTCTGAGCACTATGGGACTTAACATCTGAGGTATCAGTCCCCTAGAACTTAGTACTTAAACCTAACTAACCTAAGGACATCACACACATCCATGCCCGAGGTAGGATTCGAACCTGCGACCGTAGCAGTCGCGCGGTTCCGCCTAGAACCGCTCGATCACCACGGCCGGCCTGGCATACAAACCACAGTTCAGTACATTGGAATAATAGGGTTGAACACAGCATACGAAATCAGATGCAACAAACAAGATCTCATGGGACAATGTATTATAGGATTCAGCACTTTCGGCCAGCCTGACCCACTGGCTTACAACCGATCACAAATTCAAAGCGAAACCTGAGAAGCAGTATGTGCTTGCACATAAACACACCAGAACCACATAATTAATAACAAGTCCTACTTCAGCGCTAAGGCGAACGAATAAAACATTAAATATAACCCCAGGTGATACTAGTTGACCTAGTGTAGCAGAAATTAGCACTCTTTAAAATACAAATAAAAATATACAACCAAATTTTAAAAACACTTAAATGGGCAGATTTGATTTTTACGGTGGCTTACTGCAGAACCACACTAATGCCAAGATTTATGCTCTTGGATTAATCGAATGCGTACAGCACTTAAATTGGTAAATTACATGTTACATACGATAATTGCCCACAAGGTGAGAGAACATAGTCAAATATTTTAAGCTTCTGAGCAGGAGAAACAAATTAACAAATATATCAGCGTGCAACAGACCAAATCAAGACCTTAGAAAAAAATACTTTCACCAACAAATTCGTAAAATATAAAATATAAATGTCAATATATGGCAAGCAAGAATTTAACAGCGAGATAAATCACGTGATGTCACTGCTCGGGAGCTGGCTAGTGCACCAATCACTTCCTTTGGCCGTCGCAACATATAACTAACGGTCTATTCAAAATGTTGCGATTATGTTAGGAACAAGTCCACTGCGTTTGTAAGTACGGAAGCGAGAACATATGCCCCTAGAAACAGAAGAAATCACCATCACTTAAACGTGTGACTTCGGCGCCACACGTGGCAACCTTATTGAAATCAGCAGCAGTCCGCAAGTAACGTAAGGTGCCATTCGCACACGCTACCCTGATGGAGTCACGGCAAACAAGCATCGTGTTTTCTCTCTCGCTTCGCCTCTCTCAAACACGGAGCGGTCCGCTCCCCCCTTCCCTCTCCCCCTCTCTCACTCTCTCACTCTTGCCTATAGCCAACTCTCATCATCACGACGGGGCCCAACTTTTAGCCCCCCCCCCCCCCCACACGCACACACCACACGCAACCTCCACGCCAGAGCACGCCAACACCCTTCTACAACACTAACTTAGGTGACGAACCGATAATGTGACAGCCGCAATGGTACAGTTCAGCTGAGAGCAGAACACGGACAGAAAGTAAAATAGAAAGACGAAACCTTTGACGAGTAGTAGAAATAACATCAACGACAAGAAATATAATATTTCGAGCGTCTTCGGAGATTTGTACTAGCGGAGTTCCACTTTTCTTTTAACGCGCGACGTATTAATACTAGGACTGTTGATATTTTTAAAAATATCGGGTACGATATATCGATATCTAAAAGAATATTATCATTAATCACGATCAGTAGGTTACAACATCCCAGGCCCAACAAGATAACAGGTTCCAGAAACCTAATAATTATTTCATAGGTTCCATGTAAGTTGCGACGTACATTAAAACCAGTGCTAGTTCGCATTACTGTAGCAACGTATTCACAGATGATTCTAAATTTGAGTTTATATAAGGTTCCAAACAATATATCCACGCATCCTTCATCAATCAAGAGGTAACATCCGAAAACAGTATCTTTTATACACTAAAAATTCAATGTATAATACTATACTTCAATTATTATTTATTCTCCGTCTTGAACATACTGCACGTAAAAAATACTTTTCACCAGAAGCGTTTCGATTTTGTGTATAAAGTATCTTCTGTGATCATTCTTGAATTGTTGTTACGTAATATATCTCTTGTTGTTGTTGCGGACTTCAGTCCGAAGATATGTTTGTTGCAGCTCATCATGCTGCTCTAGTTTTATTTCTTCTGATGGAGACATCCTTCTGAGTAGTCCCTGTTCGGAGATTCGAATGGGGGACTATTTTACCTCCAGAATATCTTACCCAAGAGGATACCATCGTCACTTAATTATGAGTAAATCTGCATGCCCTCAGGTAAAATTGCGGCTATAGTTCTCCTTGCTTTCAGGAGTTTGGAGTACCAGCACAGCAAGGCCATTTTGGCTGATGATGTAAGGTCACATCAGTCAGTCATCCAGACTGCAACCGCTGAAAAGGCTGCTGCCCTCTACAGAAACCACGCGTTTGTCTGACCTCTCAACCCCTCCGATGTGGTTGCACCTTCGCTACGGTTATCTGTATCGCTGAGGCACCCCACCAACGGCAAGGTCCATGAGTCATGGAGGGGTGAATCCTACTGTATTAAAAATATTAATTAGATCCAGCGGGGAGCGTATCATTCCATTAATATGTACAACTCAGTAATATTACTACTACTGGTATTATTATTATTATTCGAATTTGGCTAACTCAGTACCAAGTGAAACAGCTGATTTTTTTCTTTTTTCTGCTTCTCAATACGTCTTCATTCTTGCTCTGCGTTGTTATTTTGTTCTTTTTTTTTCTTCATGTAGGTCCTCTCTTCTTTTTTATTTTCTTCCGGAAATCCTGGATTTTTTGTACACAAGGCTGTAAAAGATTAAGTTGTACAGGAAAGTAGCAAAAACATGCACATTATTTATGAAATGTACCACACACTTGACACGTACTTGCGGGCGTACATTGACTGCGAACGACCAGCGATAACAGTTATCCCTTTTCCATCTGCTGGAAGCAGACACGACGTAACGCAAATTCATGTGCTCTGGAAGAGCTATCTTCAATCGTTCTGCAAACCAGTCGACAGGTTAACAGAGTTAATACCCTGCAGAGTACAGCGAAGCTTCCCAGATGATGAATCCCTATTTGGAATCAAGGAGATTGTGTTGGAGAATTGAAAAAAAAACTGTGATGTAGAATACCAAGCTGTGCAAGGAAGCAACGAAAAAATGCACTCATTATTTGCAAACTTTACCTCACATTTAACACGTAACTGCCAAGAACGCAGCACCGTGCTTGCGGGCGTACGTCGACTGAAAGCGCCCAGCGACAACAGTTATTCTTTTCATCTGCTTGACGCAGACACGACGTAGCGCAGAATCAGAAGCATGGAATGCTGGCTGCAGCTACGCATCGATAACAAAGGATTCACATACAACTGGCGGCCCAAGTGATGACAGGCGGAACGTTCGCAGCGCAAAGCACCAAACGCCAAGATAATAGAACAATATGCTTTCTACAGTGAGTTACGTCCATTTCGACGACAATATTTTAAAAATGTTGCGTAAAGAGCGATGTTCCTCTACCTCCACAATGCGTTCCCCCCAAAATATGGATTTTATACCTTTATTTGTCGGTAGCGTGGTTACAGAGCAAATTATATACGCAACACGCAGCAGAATTTAAGGATCACTTTGTCGAAATTCCGTTATTCCCACCCATTGCGACGGTTAAATTTGAAATTTGGGTCAAAGGTGTGTGCGATCTTCCTCTGTAATGATGCAAAACCGTGGAGTCCAGTGACGTCATCTTTGGGCTCGACATACTTCATACAGCAACGTATTTACACTTGCGATAAAAGAGGACACTGCTCAGAAATTTATGTGACGTGTAAGGTGGGCTAATGACGTCACATTGGCACCAAATCTCACCACAATTCTACCCAGTGCCACCTTGTACGTGTCACACGATCGTAAGGTCGTCACACGCCCCCCCCCCCCATCCCCACCCCATTACCCACATTTTACCCCTTTTTTGACGCCTCTGCTATGGAGGTCAGAACCGCGACGCCCAGCATTGACATGATTCGGTTTTCTTGTGAGTGGCCGAGAAAAACATACCACACACACCACCACTCAGAATGGGCACGAGAAGGCTTCAGGGAGTGGTACAATCGTCGTCAATGGAACCACCCCTTTCCATGTAGCATTGATTCCCACACATTATGCGGTCGAAAACGACATATTGCAGCGTGTTGCGCAACAGGAAAACGTTCTACACAACGTTTGACACTGCTGACACCCTCTAGCGTTTCAACCTTTCTCGAAGGACATTATGGGCCTGCATCCAGATCGAATGCAAACGCTCCAGTTTGGAGTGCAGCGTTTTGCTCCCTTGTAACGGATGGCACTACTAGTGGTGGACCGAGCGAGGTGGCGCAGTGGTTAGCACACTGGACTCGCATTCGGGAGGACGACGGTTCAATCCCGTCTCCGGCCATCCTGATTTAGATTTTCCGTGATTTCCCTAAATCGCTTCAGGCAAATGCCGGGATGGTTCCTTTGAAAGGGCACGGTCGATTTCCTTCCCCATCCTTCCCTCACCCGAGCTTGCGCTCCGTCTCTAATGACCTCGTTGTCGACGGGACGTTAAACACTAATCTCCTCCTCCTCCTACTAGTGGTCGTTCAAAACCATTCGACGAAATCTGAACGTGATCCAAAGGTGTTAAGGGTGTTTATGTTTTTTCGAAGCTTCTATTTTGCGTCCACCAGTGGCGTGGTCATGGGAGCATGCGACATTGACACATACATGAATGGACCCCTATGATCACTAAACCATTGGTGCTATCCGGGCATCTTTATTATGAATTTTCAAAATGCACCTGTACGACAGAACCTGCGACGAGAATACCAGGAAGGAGCTTGTAGGCAGGCTATGCAGCTCCTCTCTCGCCGCTACCATGCTGCAGTTGTGCCTGATCGTAAGCCATCCGAAATAGGAGAGTGTCAATGTTGTGCAAGTGCCTATAACGTGGAGAAGAAAGTTAAATTTAGAGGTTTTCTGATGACTTTGAAATTCTCTACTAGAAAGAAGAGCTGAAAGGAAGGCAAAGTGTCCAAAAAAAAAAAAAAAAACATGAAAATCAACTAAAGTAAAACAAGGGTAATTAAAAGTAGTTGAATGAAATCAAGCGAAGCTGAGGGAACTAGATTAGGAAATGAAACATTAAACGTAGTAGATGAGTTTTCCTAACTGGGCAGCGAAATGAATGACGACGACCGGTGTAGAGACGATGTAAAACGCAGACTAGCGGTAACAAGAAAAGCATTACCAAACAAGAGAAATATGTTAACAACGACTATAAATTTAAGCGTTGGAAATCTTTTCTGAAAGTGTTTTGGGTCGTGTGCAACGGCCTTGCCGCAGTGGATACACTGGTTCCCGGGAGATCATCGAAGTTAAGCGCTGTCGGGAGTGTCGGCACTTGGATGGGTGACCACCCAGGCCGCCATGCACTGATGCCATTTTTCGGGGGACACTCAAACTCGTGATTCCAATTGAGGAGCTACTCGACCGAATAGCAGCGGCTTCGGTCAAGAATACCATCATAACGACCGGGAGAGCGGTATGATGACCCCACGCCCCTCCTATCCGCATCCTCCACTGAGGATGACACGGCGGTCGGTTGGTCGCAGTAGGCCACTCGTGGCCTGAAGACGGAGAGTTTTGGGTCGTAGCCTCGTACGGAAATGAAACCTGGAGGGTAAGGAGTTCAGACAAGAAGGGAATAGAAGCTTTTGAAATCTGGTGGTGTGGAAGAATTGTGAAGACCTCGAATCCAAATCGGAAAAAGAGAAATTTGTGGCAATTGTCTAAAAGAAGGGATCGGTTGATAAGACATATCATGAGACATCAAGGATTAGTGAGTTTGGTACGCGAGGGAAGTGTGGGCGGTAAAAATTGTAGAGGGATGCGGAGGCTGAATATAGTAGGCAGATTCAAATGGATGCAGTAGTTATGCAGAGATAAGAGCTTGGCGCAGGACGGAGTAGTGTGGAGAGAGATGCATCAAACTAGTCTTTGGGCTGAAAACCTCCACAAGAAAGTCACTACACAAGTAAAGGAGTGATTTGTTACCAGCTACGATGTGTGCTGTGCGTTCTCACATATCTTTTTTAGTGATTTGATGTATCGCTTACATATTAAGATCCAGACTGCACGGTATGTACACCTGTCTAAGGATCAGTTAACAGTAAAAAAAAGTCGTTTTCACTAAGGTAGTCTTTCTCACGCAGGGAGCTATAGCGAAAGCGCATTTTATGCACAACTTGGCAGAAGTATACCCCACAGCATTAAAGTACGAAAGCACTAACAAGAATGCGGTGTCAGTACCTGGAATGGCATTGTCGATCACCACATAAAGCTACATGTGTGACTAGCAACAATGGCTGAAGAAAGTTATTTGGGTGTCCTGGATGCCTGTTAATCGTAACGGTTGTAAAACGTTAATCTGGTCCATCTTATGAGCATGAGGCACACATTTGACGGAGCTCTGTCTTCTGTTGCACAGTGGGCCACCACATGGGCAATTCCTTTCCTTCAGAATGTATTGGCAGTGGAGGCCCTGTAACGTGGTCAGCCAGATGGTCTTTGTGTGGGATAATCTGAAATCCCTATTTAATACTAATATCTTTAAAGTCCGACGAAGCATACGACAAGCCTACGAAATTAGGCGAAGGGATCCAGACACGATGCATCGTTTTCAACAATTGTCTGCGAAAAACCAAAGACTGCTTGCACGCCATGACCGTCATTCCGAGTAGTATTTACTAAGCAACTGTGCAGCTTTAGGCCTTGTGTTTCCCGTTTTCACTCTTGTATTACATTCTTTTTGTTCCATTGATACATAAATCAGTGTCCGTATTCTGTGTTGTGACTGTTTTGTCTGCTCTTTAAAAGCAGTTCCAACAAGAATGAAATGAGTAAAACAAAAAACAAACGCCATAAAAATACGCACACACACAGTAGAGTTCTTTGTCAATCTCTGTTTCTTCTTCCTAACTAACATCAGCTTTGGTAGCCGAGGTCGCTAACGCGTGCTTGTCTGATGGTGCTTGTCTCGGAGGTATGTCAGTTAGACTCCTAGTGGTGGATAAAATTTTTAGAGGCATTTTTGGACAGCAAGGGGAGGAGTAAAGTCACTGAAAACCAGTCTTTGCTTCAGTGTCCTGGATTAAATTGCGAACCTTGCCGCAGTGTCTGATGAAGTGAGGACATGTGATGTTTTTTATCGCGCTGAGTCCGTCAGACTCGGCTCGACGGCCCACTCGAGAGCAGTAGGCTACTTCTCGATAACAACACGAACCTAACACTACACTTTACAAGCACTCACCACAGTCACCCTCGCGCCACTTATACTCACTTGACACTTCAACACAGGTCGGAGGAACGCAACGGCGATTCATCTCCATTAGGACCTTGGCTAGAATGGCGCTGCTAGATTGCTGCATCGCTCCCCTACGCTCAGTCCCTGAGTATGAGACTATATCAACTTTTCTTTCAAATTAGCGTCGATACACAGTAGCGTTCGACGAAAATAAGATAGAGAAATAGGGAGAAAATGAAAGCATTATTTTCTCACGTTCCACCGCTCTGGCTGTCACGCGAATCCGAATCCCTTTGTGTGATAGTCTACTGCACGGCGACACTACTATGTTGTTGTTGTTGTCTTCAGTCCTGAGACTGGTTTGATGCAGCTCTCCATGCTACTCTATCCTGTGCAAGCTGCTTCATCTCCCAGTACCTACTGCAACCTACATCCTTCTGAATCTGCTTAGTGTACTCATCTCTCGGTCTCCCTCTACGATTTTTACCCTCCACGCTGCCCTCCAATGCTAAATTTGTGATCCCTTGATGCCTCAAAACATGTCCTACCAACCGATCCCTTCTTCTAGTCAAGTTGTGCCACAAACTTCTCTTCTCCCCAATCCTATTCAATACCTCCTCATTAGTTACGTGATCTATCCACCTTATCTTCAGTATTCTTCTGTAGCACCACATTTCGAAAGCTTCTATTCTCTTCTTGTCCAAACTAGTTATCGTCCATGTTTCACTTCCATACATGGCTACACTCCAAACAAATACTTTCAGAAACGACTTCCTGATACATAAATCTATATTCGATGTTAATAAATTTCTCTTCTTCAGAAACGCTTTCCTTGCCATTGCCAGTCTACATTTTATATCCTCTCTACTTCGACCATCATCAGTTATTTTACTTCCTAAATAGCAAAACTCCTTTACTACTTTAAGTGTCTCATTTCCTAATCTAATTCCCTCAGCATCACCCGATTTAATTTGACTACATTCCATTATCCTCGTTTTGCTTTTGTTAATGTTCATCTTATATCCTCCTTTCCAGACACTGTCCATTCCGTTCAACTGCTCTTCCAAGTCCTTTGCCGTCTCTGACAGAATTACAATGTCATCGGCGAACCTCAAAGTTTTCACTTCGTCTCCATGAATTTTAATACCTACTCCAAATTTTTCTTTTGTTTCCTTTACTGCTTGCTCAATATACAGATTGAATAACATCGGGGAGAGGCTACAACCCTGTCTCACTCCTTTCCCAACCACTGCTTCCCTTTCATGCCCCTCGACTCTTATTACTGCCATCTGGTTTCTGTACAAATTATAAATAGCCTTTCGCTCCCTGTATTTTACCCCTGCCACCTTTAGAATTTGAAAAAGAGTATTCCAGTCAACATTGTCAAAAGCTTTCTTTAAGTCTACAAATGCTAGAAACGTAGGTTTGCCTTTTCTTAATCTTTCTTCTAAGATAAGTCGTAAGGTCAGTATTGCCTCACGTGTTCCAACATTTCGACGGAATCCAAACTGATCCTCCCCGAGGTCTGCATCTACCAGTTTTTCCATTCGTCTGTAAAGAATTCGCGTTAGTATTTTGCAGCCGTGGCTTATTAAACTGATAGTTCGGTACTTTTCACATCTGTCAGCACCTGCTTTCTTTGGGATTGGAATTATTATATTCTTCTTGAAGTCTGAGGGTATTTCGCCTGTCTCATACATCTTGCTCACCAGCTGGTAGAGTTTTGTCATGACTGGCTCTCCCAAGGCCGTCAGTAGTTCTAATGGAATGTTGTCTACTCCGGGGGCCTTGTTTCGACTCAGGTCTTTCAGTGCTCTGTCAAACTCTTCACGCAGTATCGTATCTCCCATTTCGTCTTCATCTACATCCTCTTCTATTTCCATAATATTGTCCTCAAGTACATCGCCCTTGTATAAGCCTTCTATATAACGTGAGCCAATTGCACAACTTCGCAACTGGTCCCCTTGCGTTAAAGTTGCGTCACCCCAAGAGTATTACAACCCTGATGAAGGCCACTCGTAACTGAAAGACTTACACGTCAGTTTAAACATGACAACGTCTACAACGCAGAGGAATTTTATTCAAAACCTCCCTCTGGCTCCAGCACCGCCACAGGAACACTTAACAATTCCCTTCATATTTCTCGGTTGTCTGAAATTCGGTTCCATTGGCACTTCTTGCCACAGGAAAATTAAACGAGAAAAACATTTTTTTTAAAAATAAAGTAATTTTGGTATTAGGCAGCGTCATTACAAAACACTGAAGCAACTAAATTGCCGACGTCTCGCTCGACTTGATGCGGTCCTCTTCAGGGCGGTTAACTGCTGGAAACTGCTGAGCGTCTTCCTCCACATACTGTCTAATTCGGTTGCCTAGTGACTACCGTCGACTCCTATCTGAGATATCATTGGATAATTTAAAGAGAGGTTGCTATGGAGAGAGACGGCTGTACTGCAGGTTGTTGCTCGCGCTACTCTGGTGGCTGACTGGAAGGCAACTCTAGCAGGAGCGGGTCGGCAAGTTATTTCTGTGCTATTCTAGTGAGTGACTGGTAGGCAACTCTCGCTGGTATTTCGTAAGCAACAGAAAATCGGCAGCTTGTATCCAGCGGGCAGTGTTTTCCTGCAGCGACGCAGTTTCCTTGTGGCCGCTGTTTGTGCTGTTAAACCCGGGTCAAGTAATGTCGCTGATTGACGAGCATACGCGTTCCGCCTTGCTGCAATCGCTGCCAGCCAGATAACCGAAATCGGCAACTTATAGAGGAAGACGTTCACGAGTTTTCAGCAGTTAACCGCCCTGGAGCCGGCCGCTGTGGCAGAGCGGTTCTAGGCGCTTCAGTCTGGAACCGCGGGACCGCTACGGTCGCAGGTTCGAATCCTGCCTCTAGCCTGGACGTGTGTGATGTCCTTAGGTTAGGTAGGTTTCAGTAGTTCTAAGTTCTAGAGGACTGATAATCTCAGATGTTAAGTCCCATAGTGCTCAAAGCCATTTGAATTTTAACCCCTGAAGAGGGTGGCAGCAAGTCGGTTGAAACTCCGGCAATTTTGTTGCTTCAGTGTTATATAAAGACGCTGCCTAACACCCAAAATTATTTTAATATTTGAAGCAATACTACAGGCAATATCACATTTAACTTTTTTTTGAGTTGGTGGCCGGTTTCAATACAATCTATTGATAGGCCCTTGATCAGAATGTCTGTAATGTGCAAAATCATTTTATTCTATATGGCGCTGGGTGTAGAATCCTACTACTCTATAATTTTTTTTGTAGTTCAACGGATGACATTATGTATCTGTAATTCATTTAAGGCTTACTCTGCACATTACGACAAGAGGAATGTACCCTCTATTTAATCTTCCTGAGCACCGACAGTGACTCTTCCAGTCTCAAGATGTTCTTCTCGTATACAGCTGGTACAACCTAATGGGAATCTTTGCTTCCTGTTAGTTAAATATCAGATATACTAGTGCTTAATTTCTACCATAAAATATACGTCAAACTCAATTTATTTACAGGCATAGAAAGATTTAAAAGGAGTAGGTAACGCAAGAGTCAGTATAGTAATACAAGAATACGACAATGAAAAATGACAATGACTGTTTGATTCGTTCTGGCTGTGCCCCACCGCCAGCACAAACGGGAGCGTCGTGAAACCAATTGTAGGAGCGTTTCACATTTCTCGATTTTGTGAAATTCGATTACAAGGACAATTATGACAGAATGAATATGTTCTATCACTTTTTATATTTGTTGATGACACGTTCGCTGTAACTGGTTCGACCAGCTAGTTGTCATC
Source organism: Schistocerca gregaria (assembly GCF_023897955.1). NCBI lineage: Eukaryota > Metazoa > Arthropoda > Insecta > Orthoptera > Acrididae > Schistocerca > Schistocerca gregaria. The sequence goes on from NC_064924.1 coordinate 183,644,189, forward strand.
TTTAGACTGTCAATAGACAAAATGAGGAGACAAAGAAGCATTATAGAATCTACAAAATCTATCAAGTACCTACATTATTAGACTGTCAATAGACAAAATGAGTAGACAAAGAAGCATTATAGAATCTACAAAATCTATCAAGTACCTACATAATGATCAGTGTTCCACGAATTATTGTGTGGATGTTTACTTGACTGATTCTGTATTTCTATAACAGTTCTTTGTGTCCTCCTTTTATCTGTTAACAGTATGAAGGAGACCACTGGCTGGTCGAAATCGATAGTGGCAGTGTGAAATTCGCATGTGACTGTGTTGTAAAGATGCAAAAAGTAAAAGAATGTAAGCAATCAATTACTTAATCTCCAAGGACACCATGTCCTTTTTTGTGCACAGCCTTATTATGTTTGGAAAGAAAAGTGTTTGGATATCAGTGGGTGCTCAGTGGGTGACACTAGGCATCAAACTTTTTTACTGATTTATAGCTCACTCTGTATTACACAATTTCAGGAATGGTTCTAATATTGAACCCCATGGTGCACCATTAATGATTTCTCTCTAGTCGAAGAATGATCGCTTTGCACACCAATGAAACTGTCTACGATGACTCTCTGTTTTCTATTAGTAACATATCCAGTGAACCAGAAAAACTCATGATAAATGATAGTAAATTTGCAGGCATAAAACGATACGTTAGGAGTAGGTAACGCGTGTGTATACAGCGACCCTATATAACTATAATAAGACAGTGGAGTTAACACGAAAACAACAGTAACTGTAGCTTAATACCCACTGGCGTTGTCCCACCTGCAACACCAACGGGAATGTCTGGAGCATCTAGCATTTCTCGTTTTGTCGAGTTGGTTTGCAGTTCTAACAATATAATTGTGGAAGGAATAAGCAATTTTGTCTGGATACCGCTGTGCATGAAATATTTTTACCGGCACCCTGTATTTAACGCTGATTACAGTGGTCCTAAAATTGAACCCTGAGGAACACCAAGAGTTAATTGACACTAGTCAGAGGACGGTCACTACACACTCTGATGGAACTGGCTACGATGAGTATCTGCTTTACGTTAGTCGTTAGGTGAACCAATTTTTAGATTAATACTATAAAATCTAAGTTAGGTGATAGAGCACTTCCAGGTATAAACGTTGCCTGAAGTAGGTAACGTGAGCACTAGTGCAGTACAAGAACAGTTAAACATAGGAATGAATATAGTAAAGAACAGTGACGGTAGCATAATATCTGCTTACTGTGTCTCACCTGTGATACAACCAGGAACGGTGCGAATCCGCTAGCAACAGCGTCTGGTTGGCTGTCGTGTGAGGCTGTGTCGCTCGGAAGAGATGCGGCTGGGACGCCGCGCTGCAGTCTACTGGCCACTGGCTACTTGCTACTGGCGCTGCAACCGCTGGGCGGGGGCGCTCAGAGCGCTCTCGACCCACGCGCTGACCTCCACACTTATCACCCCATGTACGACACGAGCCTACGGTAGTAGGTCGCCGGGAACAGTTCAGTATCAGTAAGGTCATTTTCGGGATGTCTGACCACAAGTACACCCAAAGAATAAATTATAATGTCATATCTCGCTTCGCTGACGTACATCTTACGGTTTAGTCCCGCACTTTTGCTCTTTGGCTGTCGACATTTTTTTACGTTATCTACTAACAAGCAACCATCACGGAAACAGAAAATATGATAATTGTAATCGGCTCTTTATTCGAGCGAAGTAATGTGTGCTATCGACAAGGAAACTCAAATTGTTTCCACACACACACACACACACACACACACACACACACACACACACAAAGACGCGTCATGAAGGAATTATCTGAATGGGACGGAAATCGTTAGTTGATGTACATATACAAAAAAAAAAAACAATGATTACAATTTCTTAAAAATTGTAAAACCTTCCCGGCTCCTCTATACCTCTTTTGTTATTGATAACCTTCCCTTTTTCCATAACCGATGAAACATTTCCTTAGGATTTCTATCTCTTGCTTAATAATAACAAATGAAATTTTCCCTTTGAAATTTATTCTCTTTCTCAATCTTCGGATACAAATTTAACGGCTGCTTATTAAAAGTGATTTTCTGATTATATCGACGAAACATAGAATTTGTCGACGTCGTGGCCCTCAGTCGTTATGTTTTTACTGTTACTGGATCGCCATCTGACTGCTACATCGAACTGCGACATGAATATACTTACTCTGGTTTACTATACTCTTATTAACTGCTGGTGGGCTGTCATAAAGAGGTGGCTGTATTTATTACCAAAGCTGGCGTTATTCTTTAATAGCAAAGCTGACGTAATTCTTTAATTAATTTGACTGAGGTTACGTAATTCATAATTACACTTTTTCTTGACAACAGTAAAATTTTTCGAAGTTTTACGTTGATGGTTTTTGGGATGGATTATAATCAATAATGCAACATTGCTGGCAAAAATTAATTACATTCTGAAAACGTTTCTTCAAATATTTACTGCTGGTAATGAAAAGATTTTACAAACGTTCAAATGGGACTTACTTTTTACAGTAATCTTACAATTAGCATTGCGCAAATATACCTTCAGTAGTCTTGAGTTTCGCAAAGAAAATAATTCAATAATATTAGTTCCTCTTATGACAATAGTTAGTTGATGTCTCTGTACATCCGTTTATAATCTCTTGTAAATCGTAGCTGGTGGCTGGCAGGCACACTACTCCTCTCAACCTCTCGCTTCAGACCTACTACCAACTCGCTTCGTATCTCGCTTATTACTGACTTCGTACGAACGCTAAAGTGCGGTCTTTTGTGCCAACAATGCTTTCTGGTGCAGACAATCCCTGCTACCACTACAAAATGTATCAATGCGCGGTCTTTCCCGCTCTTTTCTTAAAATGTATCCATACGCGGTCTCTCCCGCCCTTTTTAAAATTACATCAATTTGCGGTCTCTCTTGCTAACAATACTTTGGTGCAGACATTCCCTGCTACCAGAATTATGTCCAACATGACAAATATTAATTATTCCTACTTAATGCTACTAATGAAATATAAACATCTTTCATAAATTGTGATTTGACAATAGACAATAGAAATATACACGTCTTACAATTGGGTGATTTATTCAACAGAAAGAACACAAATTAAGCAAGTCAATAACGCGTTCGTTCACCTCTTACCCTTATGCTAGCAATTATTCGGTTTGGCGTTGACTGAAAGAGTTGTTGGATGTCCTGTGGGATATCGTGCCAACGTCTGTGCAGTTGCTGCCTTACACTGTCAGAATCCCGATTGGTGGTTGAAGAGCCCTGTCCATAATGCTGCAAACGTACTCACCTGGGCAGGGATGCGGCGACCTTGCTGGCTAACGTGTAGGATTTGGCAAGCACGAAGACAATCAGTAGAAACTCTCACGTGTGCGGGCAGGCGTTATCTTGCTGAAATGTAAGCCTAAGATGGTTTGCCATGAAGGGCATGTTTATTTCTAGATTTCCAGAAGGATTTGGCTACATTGCTCAAAAGCTTCTGCTAATCAAGTGGCGTGACTGTAAAGTATCTCTCAGATGTGCGATTCGAATGGTGATTTCCTGTCAGGAGGCTCACAGGTCGTAGTAATGGTTGGGAAGTCGTCGAGTGAAAACGAAGCGATATCTGGGGTTCCCCAAGGAGGTATTATAGGCGCTATGCTTCTCTTAGTCTACGCTTCCTGACAAAAAGAGTGAAGCTATACATGGAAGCAACCATTAACAAATGGTTCAAATGGCTCTGAGCACTATGGGACTTAACTGCTTAGGTCATCCGTGTTTGGCGACATCGCGGTGAACGCACATTGGAAGCATGTATTCGTCATCGCCATACTGGGTTATCACCCGGCGTGATGGTATGGGGTGCCATTGGTTACATGTCTCGGTCACCTCTTGTTCGCACTGACGGCACTTTGAACAGTGAACGCTACATTTCAGATGTGTTACGACCTGTGGATGGTTCAAATGGCTCTGAGCACTATGGGACATAACATCTGAGGCTATCAGTCCCCTAGAACTTAGAACTACTTAAACCTAAGGACATCACACACATCCATGCCCGAGACAGGATTCGAACCTGCGACCGTAGCGGTCGCGCGGCTCCAGACTGAAGCGCTTAGAACCGCTCGGCCACCCCGGCCGGCAGTCAAATTTACAAAGACATGGCATTTGAGCCAACTTATCAGTATAACGTTGTACACCCTCTAGCCTGAATACATGCACTGACTCAATTGCGAGTTGCGTCGTAAGGCTTTGTATCCTCTCCTAGCTCGTAAGTGCTCAACGGACCTTGGTACGCAATGGCACTGGGACAGAAAAGCTATCGCAGCTGGCCCCGTACGTGGGACATATCTGTGGACCTTCGTGGTCATGGGATTACCTTAACATCAAGTAGACGTCTCATGTGTGGACGAGCATTGTCACGTTGCAAAATGGCGCAGAGGACACACTGGATTGCTTCCCATATCATGACAGTAGGAGTAAAATTGCTTTGCCTCCCAAAACACTGCTACGATCATAAAGGTGCTAAATGGCATTCGGCGATAGATTGTCCCAAGCTTTTTGCACCGTTTGTCGCTATACGGCAGCAGTTCTTGCAGGATCTGGAGAACGAGTAAGTCCTCGTTTTATCGTATACCATAAGTGCTCAGCTGGCGTGAGATCTGGTGATCTTGCTGGCCAACGCAGTTGTCGTACACCACGAAGAGCAAGTTGTGTCGTAGCAGCTGTATGTGGATGTGCACTGTCCTGCTGCAAAAGCGCGCCATCTTCCCGTCGAAGAAATGGCAACAGCAGTGGGGTAACAACCTGTGCAATGTAAAGGACACTTGCTACTTCACCCTGCTGAATCACCAAATGTGAGTGCTAGTCGTAACTGATGTTCTCACTCCGCCCCCCCCCCACCTCCTCTCCCCCCCCCCCCAACCCCCATCATCCTCTTTCCTCGAAGTGCAGAGTGGCGCTCGTGTGTCGTGGGAGAATGCACTCTGGGATAGACAGCTTACCATATCTACTCCACATGCGTGTTACGTCCATCATTCACATCGCGACAGATCCTACCCTCATCACTGAAAACAACAGAGCGCCATTCCACTTTCCAGTGAAGTGTTTCAAGATACCAGAGCAGCTATGCCTGGCTTTATCGTGGTGTCAGTGGTATCCTGGTTAGAATCACTCGTGACGTTAATATTGCTGCAAGGAGACGACTCACAATGGTCCTCGGTGACACAGCAGTCGCATCGTAAGCCCGGAATTCGTCTGTGGATGAATGATGCGCGGTCGGACACTGCTGCTCGCACAGTGATCTATCGCGACGCGAGTCTGAGCTATGCGGACGTCCAGAATCTGCTCTACAGGTCTGGGAATGTTCCACAGACCACTGCTAAAAGCAGCAACACAACACATGTACTTTGTGGCCAGTATGGGCACCAATTAGTCGATACGCCTACCACGCTTCCCACAAGCCCACAATGCAACCCCGTTCCAATGGTTCGAGTTGTTCTAGAGGATTACGATTCGTACGTGGTCCATGATTCTACCCTAGAATGAATGCGGCAATACTGTTACCTCTAAACTTAGCACTGTTACTGCCTGCACAGTGAAACTGAAAGCCCTACAGATCCGCTCTCCTGAGCATCATCTTATCGCCGGTGCCTGGTAGTGTGTTAGGTACAGATCATCACACTTGTGCAACATCTTAAAATGGGACGCACAAGTGATTTGTAATCAGTTTCCATTGTACGCTGCATTTTCGCAGTATCCTGACAATTAAAGAAAGTCTGTCACCTGCCTTGTCTGCGACTGAGCGTATTTGGTCATTTCATTCATATCCCTACAAATTGTAATACCTAGTATTCTCATGCTATCTCGGAAAGTGATAAACATGAATACGCATTCACTGACAGCAACACCGCCAATCCCATTCGAAATCGATTGTCACTGACAATTCGCGACAGCGTCTCTGTTCCCAGTCAGACAGTATCTTCCTAGGACCACTGTTCTTATGCCGTGTTACGTGGCTTTGAGTGGTACACCACACCTTGTAGACACATTGGACAATACGCGTCGATGCACCAAAAAATGGGGCAACTTCATTGATGGCGTGGTAAGGACACGCCCAAATATGACAGATCCTTTCTGTCGTTCTGTCACGTCTCTATGTCGTGTCTGGAGACGCTCCGTAACTGACTGTCGCCAACCATACGGTCCAACAACCAGTAGTGGTGGTCTGGACTGCCATTTCGTTTCATGGCAGAACCGCTTTCTTTGTCATTGGCGGCATCCTTACAGTTCTGCGGTACGTCGACGATATTCCACGCCTCGCTTTGTTGCGGTTCATGAGAAGTCATCCTGGGCTCCTATTTCAGTAAGATAACGCCCGCCCGCACACTGCGAGAGTTTCTACTGCTTGTCTTTGTGCGTTCCAAAGCCTACCTTGGTCAGAAAGGTAGCCGGATATTTCTCCTTGAGAAAGTCTGGAGCTTTACGGACAGGGTCCTTCAATCAGCTCGGGATTTTCACGATTCAACTCACCAACTGGGCAGAATTCGACATGATACCCCTCAAAAGGACATCCAATAACTTCGTCAGTCAATGCCAAGCCGAATAACTGATTGCATAAGGACCAGAGCTGGACAAACACTTAATTTGTGAAGCTCCTTCTCATGAATAAATGACCTAATTTTTCTGAAATTGTAATCGTTTGTTTGTCTGTACATGCACATTACATCAACCAATATCCGTCCCATTCGGATCATTCTTTTGTGGTGAGTCTTTTTTGTTGTTGTCTTACAGTGCATAGCATAAGAGTGGGGACGTCTAATCTGAAGTGTCGGCGCACTGGACTGATAATGAATTGATAATGACCACGTTTACAAGCGGGTTTTTAGATTGGAGCCTAGAAACTCAGCCAACAAAGGGGATGGCACCACAAAAAATATAAGAAAATGTTTTTGTTTTAAGGTTGTGCTGCAGAACGTAGAGGTAATTATTTTGTAGATCCATTTGGATGAGCTTTGCAGGAGGCAACGAATTATGTCAGCATAGACCTCTCAAACACCGCACTCCCTTATGCCAAAATTCTAATGATGACTGGGCAAATAAGTCGCACCTGACTTCGCAAGATCGGTTACACTTTTAAAGCAATGGTTAACCGAGTTTTGGCGGTTTGACAATGAGTTCGATTTTGCAGATTTCTTCCGTACCTCATTTCCTCCAAATCAGGTGCCTGAAGCGGTTCCTTGAGATCTTAAAGCCTGTGGTAACTATTTTCAAAATGGTTCAAATGGCTCTGAGCAATATGGGACTTAACATCTGAGGCTATCAGTCCCCTAGAACTTAGAACTACTTAAACCTAACTTACTTAAGGACATCCCACATATCGATTCCCGAGGCAGGATTCGAACCTGTGACCGTAGCGGTCGCGCGGTTCCAGACTGAAGCGCTTAGAACCGCTCGGCCACAATGGCAGGCAAACTATTTTCAGACAACTTTATTCGTTAAGGAGATATTGTGTGATACATACAAGATTATTTTAAAATCTGTAGTGCCTAACAAGATACGAGGTGCATTCAAGTTCTAGGACCTCCGATTTTTTTCTATTTAACTACTCACCCGAAATCGATGAAACTGGCGTTACTTCTCGACGTAATCGCCCTGCAGACGTAAACATTTTTCATAACGCTGACGCCATGATTCCATGGCAGCGGCGAAGGCTTCTTTAGGAGTCTGTTTTGACCACTGGAAAATCGTTGAGGCAATAGCAGCAAGGCTGGTGAATGTGCGGCCACGGAGAGTGTCTTTCATTGTTGGAAAAAGCCAAAAGCCACTAGGAGCCAGGTCAGGCGTGTAGGGAGCATGAGGAATCACTTCAAAGTTGTTATCACGAAGAAACTGTTGCGTAACGTTAGCTCGATGTGCGGGTTGTTGCCTTGGTGAAACAGCACACGCGCAGCCCTTTCCGGACGTTTTTGTTGCAGTGCAGGAAGGAATTTGTTCTTCAAAACATTTTCGTAGGATGCACCTGTTACCGTAGTGCCCTTTGGAACGCAATGGGTAAGGATTACGCCCTCGCTGTCCCAAAACATGGACACCATCATTTTTTCAGCACTGGCAGTTACCCGAAATTTTTTTGGTGGCGGTGAATCTGTGTGCTTCCACTGAGCTGACTGGCGCTTTGCTTCTGGATTGAAAAATGGCATCCACGTCTCATCCATAGTCACAACCGACGAAAAGAAAGTCCCATTCATGCTGTCGTTGCGCGTCAACATTGCTTGGCAACATGCCACACGGGCAGCCATGTGGTCGTCCGTCAGCTTTCGTGGCACCTACCTGGATGACACTTTTCGCATTTTCAGATCGTCATGCAGGATTGTGTGCACAGAACCCACAGAAATGCCAACTGGGCGATCTGTTCAACAGTCATTCGGCGATCCCCCAAAACAATTCTCTCCAACTGGGCGATCTGTTCAACAGTCATTCGGCGATCCCCCAAAACAATTCTCTCCACTTTCTCGATCATGTCGTCAGACCGGCTTGTGCGAGGCCGAGGTTGTTTCGGTTTGTTGTCACACGATGTTCTGCCTTCATTGAACTGTCGCACCAACGAACGCACTTTCGACACATCCATTCTCCATCACCACATGTCTCCTTCAACTGCAGATGAATTTCAATAGGTTTCACACCACGCAAATTCAGAAAACGAATGATTGCACGCTTTTCAAGTAAGGAAAACGTCGCCATTTTAAGTATTTAAAACAGTTCTCATTCTCGCCGCTGGCGGTAAAATTCCATCTGCCGTACGGTGCCGCCATCTCTGGGACGTATTGACAATGAACCCGGCCTCATTTTAAAACAATGCGCATGTTTCTATCTCTTTTCAGTCAGGAGAAAAAAAATCGGATTCCTTAGAACTTGAATGCACCTCGTACAACATTGTCTCGTGAGATCATAGATATTTCACACGACCACCGTGAGCGTTTTAGCAGGACATTTCTTTAATGTAAAAATATATTTTGTTGTAAGAATTGTACAGTCCGCCTGAACAGTTAAGTGATCAGCGCCACTGATGCCCTGTGGAGGACCCGGATTTGATTCCCGGTACTGCCAGGGAATTTTCCTCAGTGAGAGGGCAGCAACGGTTGCCCCCGGTCTCGTGAGCCCAATTAAGGAGCTACTCGACTGAGTAGTATCAGCCCCAGATCACGAAACTGACAACTGCCGGAAGAATGCTGTGACCCCAATCCCTCCATACTACATCCACTGACGCCAGTGACAGAGGATGATGCGACTGTCAACCGCTACCAGTGGGGAGTTTACACTGACAATAATAGTACTACTACCAATGGGTACAGTTCCAAAAATTTATCAACACCCATTTTGCAGCAATATGAGGGCCAGACTTAACACTGTAGCTCAGTACACACAACTGCTATGGCTGGTGTATCGATCATACAACTACAATGTGACAGAAGAGCGAAGCTGTCTTTATAGTAAGTCTTTCTTTCTATTTTATCGTATAAGGTAAAGTACCCTAATATGACCCCTTACGCAAACATGACTACCCTACCTAAACTCTCTTTCGTGCCATCTAGTTGTCACAGTAGGCTTCTATCATGGAAAGCAAGGAAAGGATGTTGTTTGGTGGCCGGAATCCTCTTTCTATAACGCAACTGCACACATGAATTAAGAGGGTTCTTTATTCATAAGAATAAGAAATTACGCTACTGGCCATTAAAATTGCTACACCACGAAGATGACGTGCTACAGAATCGAAATTTAACCGACAGGAAGAAGATGCTGTCATATGCAAATGATTAGCTTTCCAGAGCATTCACAAAAGGTTGACACCGGTGGCGTCCCCACAACATGCTGACATGAGGAAAGTTTCCAACCGATTTCTGATACACAAACAGCAGTTGACCGGTGTTGCCTGATGAAACGTTGTTGTGATGCCTCGTGTAAGGAGGAGAAATGCGTACCATCACGTTTCAGACTTTGATAAAGGTTGGATTGTAGCCTATCGCGGTTGCGGTTTATCGTATCTCGTCATTGCTGCTCGCGTTGGTCGACATCCAATGACTGTTAGCAGAAAATGGAATCGGTGGGTTCAGGAGGGTAATACGGAACACCGTGCTGAATCCTAACAGCCTAGTATCACTAGCAGTCGAGATGATAGGCATCTTATCCGCGTGGTTGTAACGGATCGTGCAGCCACGTCTCGATCCCTGAGTCAACAGATGGGGACGTTTGCCAGACAACAACCATCTTCACGAACTGTTCGTGCAGCAGCATGGACTATCAGCTCGGAGACCATGGCTGCAGTTACCCTTGACGCTGGATCACAGACAGGAGCGCCTGCTATGGTGTACTCAACGATGAACCTGGGTTCACGAATGGTAAAACGTCATTTTTTAGGATGAGTCCAGGTTCTGTTTACAGCATCATGATGGTCGCATCCGTGTTTGGCGACATCGCGGTGGACGCACATTGGAAGCGTGTATTCGTCATCGCCATACTGACGTATCACCTGGCGTGATGGTAGGAGGGTGCCATTGTTTACACGTCTGGCTCACCTCTTGTTCTCATTGGCGGCACTTGGAACAGTGGACGTTGCATTGTAGATGTGTTACGAACTGTGGCTCTACACTTCATTCGATCCCTGCAAGACCCTACATTTCAGCAGGATAATGCACGACCGCATGTTGCGGGTCCTGTACGGGCCTTTCTGGATACAGAAAATGCTCAACTACTACCCTGGCCAGCACATTCTCCAGATCTCTCACCAACTGAAAACGTCTGGTCAATGGTGGCCGAGCAACTGGCTCGTCACAATACGCCAGTCACTACTCTTGATGAATTGTGGTATCGTGTTAAAGCTGCATGGGCAGCTGTACCTGTACACGCCATCCAAGCTCTCTTTGACTCAATGCCCAGGTGTATCAAGGCCGTTATTAGGGCCAGAGGTGGTTGTTCTGGGTACTGCTTTCTCAGGATCTATGCACCCAAATTGCGTGAAAATGTAATCACGTATCAGTTCCAGTACAGTATATTTGTCCAATGTATACCCGTTAATCATCTGCATTTCTTCTTGGTGTAGCAGTTTTAATGACCAGTAGTGTACTTATCTTTATGTTAGTTGTTATTGTACAAGCTCTTCCTTAATAGTCCGCCTCGGCATCACTACTGGTGAAGCACAATCCTGCTATGTACACTACTCTGGTCCCCAGGTACTGACTGGCTCTGAGCTAGAGGCTGAGCTAGCTGTGACGGCGACTCCCACTGAGTTGCGACTGATGACTTGACTCGTTGACTCACTGTCTGACTGACCGGGATTCACTGGGAGCTCCGGTCCGCGGTGGAGATTTAAATACTAGCGGTCGAAAGGGCGTTGGTGGCGTTTTGCCTTCGAGTCTCTGTTTGGCTTCTCTCCTGATAGGCGCGTTTGCTATGGTGCTTACTATTGATTTTCTCGCAACCTCTTTGCACTAGGAGTGCTGCCGACAGCTTACTCCAGCACTCTCTCCAGCAAATGTCACACTCATGGGATATTCATACAAACTCCTTGAGAGGGCGCTAGTGAGTCGCAAATAAAATGGTTGAAATTGCTCTGAGCACTATGGGACTGCTGAGGTCATAACTCCCCTAGAACTTAGAACTACCTAAACCTAACTAACCTAAGGATATCACACACATCCATGCACGAGGCAGGATTCGAACCTGCGACCATAGCGGTCGCGCGGTTCCAGACTGTAGCGCCCAGAACCGCTCGTCCATTCCGGCAGGCAGTACGTGAAAGAAATTTTCTCCGTGACTGTCCGGAATCTTGTGTTTTCTTTTCAGAGGAAAGGTGAGTTTTTGGTACGCTGCAGTTACAGAATTGATTTCACTGTGAAATATAAGTGTTAGAACAATTTTTTAATAACAGAAATTGGATTCATTGAATATATATTGTACACAAACTGCAGCTTTGGAAATTACGCGCCATCTGCAGTACAAGCCGTTCTTGTAATGTGTTCCCCATGCTAGATCTAATTATTGCCTAGGGGCCATTTTCGGGTAAATATCTTTAAGTAATTACTCTTCTTCTTTTAAGATGACAAAATACGAAACTGGGATAACAATGCTGTGCTCAGCGCAATTAAAGCTGTCCAAGAGGAACATATTCCAGTTAAACAGGCGGTACGTGAATTCTAGATACCGAGAACAACAGTGAGGACATACCTGAAGATTCAGAAGTCGCATAACGGTGAATATACCGATGTTTTGGATGTTGCACTAGGTCGTAAAACTATTTTACCTCCAAAGATAGAGGCTCAGCTCGTCGAATACTGTAAAACAGTGGAGAAAAATTATTACGGCTTATATGCTGATTACGTTAAACGTATGATTTTTCAGATAACTATTAGAAATAATATTGGGCGTCCCTTTAAGTCTCAACAAGGGCTCGCAGGTAAGAAATGATTGCAACTGTTTAAGAGACGCCGTCCTGATATCTCTTTCAAAGCATCGCAGCTGCTAGAATCCAGTATTTCTCAAAGGAGGACACAGACAATTTTTTAACGATTCTAAGAGCGGAAATGGAGAAAATAAAACAATTCTATGAAAATCTCTAATGTTGGTGAAACAGGCTTGACGATACTCCAGCATAAATACAGAAACGTTGGTTCTGTAAAAGGCGGACGTTAGGTTCACCGATTGTCTTCCGTTGAACATAGTTCTATTGTGGCACTTCTCATACACATGTCCGCATCCGGCGGTTTATTCCGCCCATGATGATTTATCCACACAAGAATCTCAAGGTTGAAGTACTCGACGGAATTTCTCCACATACAATCGCAACAGTTCAACCTTCTTCGTGGGTACATCTGGATTTGTTCACAAAATGGTTCCAGTACTTTATCAACATTGTCACACCATCTAAAGACGATCCAGTGCTCTTGATTTTAGATGGCCACATGACACATACCTGCAACATCGACGTTATTCAGTTTGCTTGAGAAAATGGTATTTCCATAGTTCGGCTGCCTCCTCACTGCACTGATAAAATTCCGTCATTGGACGTACCTTCTACGGATTCACTAAAATCATACTACGCCCAAGAAATTGGAAAATAGTTGGATGTGCACGAAAACAGGGTTGTTACTCACTACCAAGTAAGTTCTCTGATGGGTCGTGCTTCCTTAAAAGCTGCAAATATATCAACGGCCATAACTTGGTTTAGCTCCACGATAATTTTTTCCTTGGCTGAAAATATCTTCGATGCACATTTTATGCAACTATACCCTGCTCCCGAGGTTAATAATCAATGCATATCACCTCAGGAAATTCGATCTGTGCCTGTCATCGAATCAAGCAATTTTACCCACGAATCATGCCATGTAGGCTTTCACGGCCGGCGTCTTCATCAGTAATATGGAATCATGAGGAAGAGGACCTGAATGATTTCCTGGTGCACTTAAATACCATCAACCCAAATATCAAATTTGCCATGGAAAAAGAGAATAATGGAAAACTTAACTGTTTGGATGTATCAGTTATCAAACTGGCGGATGGGACCTTAAGCCACAAGGTCTACAGGAAAGGTACACATACTGATCGATACCTTCATAAGAACTAAAACCACCACCCTAGGCAAAAGAGGGGGTCATAAAAACGCTAGTGGATAGGGCCAATAATATTTGTGAACCAGGCTACTTACAAGAAGAACTAAATCATTTACGAATGGCTTTTGCGAAAAATGGTTATACGAAAAACGAGATTAACCGAGCACTTCACCCAAGCAGAAAAATGCCTAAAAATAGGAGACAGCAACAACCATCAGCTGGAAAAGTATTTCTTCCCTTCATATATAACATCACGGATCGCATCGGGAAAGTACTAGCCAATTTTCAGGTGGAGACTATTTTCAGACCTACTAAGAAAGTTAGTGAGTGCCTAAGATCTAGATTGTCGCACAGTTGACAAAATGGTAGATATCGAAGTAGACGACAGAGGGATAGAGAAACAATTAAAATCGCTCAAAAGAGGAAAGGCCGCTGGTCCTGATGGGATACCAGTTCGATTTTACCCAGAGTACGCGAAGGAACTTGCCCCCCTTCTTGCAGCGGTGTACCGTAGGTCTCTAGAAGAGCGAAGCGTTCCAAAGTATTGGAAAAGGGCACAGGTCATCCCCGTTCTCAAGAAGGGACGTCGAACAGATGTGCAGAACTATAGACCTATATCTCTAACGTCGATCAGTTGTAGAATTTTGGAACACGTATTATGTTCGAGTATAATGTCTTTTCTGGAGACTAGAAATCTACTCTGTAGGAATCAGCATGGGTTTCGAAAAAGACGATCGTGTGAAACCCAGCTCGCGCTATTCGTCCACGAGACTCAGAGGGCCTTAGACACGGGTTCACAGGTGGATGCCGTGTTTCTTGACTTCCGCAAGGCGTTTGACACAGTTCCCCACAGTCGTTTAATGAACAAAGTAAGAGCATACGGACTATCAGATCAATTGTGTGATTGGATTGAGGAGTTCCTAGATAACAGAACGCAGCACGTCATTCTCAATGGAGAGAAGTCTTCCGAAGTAAGAGTGATTTCAGGTGTTCCGCAGGGGAGTGTCATAGGACCGTTGCTGTTCACAATATACATAAATGACCTGGTGGATGACATCGGAAGTTCACTGAGGCTTTTTGCAGATGATGCTGTGGTGTATCGAGAGGTTGCAACAATGGAAAATTGTACTGAAATGCAGGAGGATCTGCAGCGAATTGACGCATGGTGCACGGAATGGCAATTGAATCTCATTGTAGCGAAGTGTAATGTGATGCGAATACATAGAAAGATAGGTCCCTTATCATTTAGCTACAAAATAGCAGGTCAGCAACTGGAAGCAGTTAATTCCATAAATTATCTGGGAGTACGCATTAGGAGTGATTTAAAATGGAATGATCATATAAAGTTGATCGTCGGTAAAGCAGATGCCAGACTGAGATTCATTGGAAGAATTCTAAGGAAATGCAATCCGACAACGAAGGAAGTAGGTTACAGTACACTTGTTCGCCCAATGCTTGAATACTGCTCAGCAGTGTGGGATCCGCACCAGGTAGGGTTGATAGAAGAGATAGAGAAGATCCAACGGAGAGCAGCGCGCTTCGTTACAGGATCATTTAGTAATTGCGAAAGCGTTACGGAGATGATAGATAAACTCCAGTGGAAGACTCTGCAGGAGAGACGCTCAGTAGCTCGGTACGGGCTTTTGTTAAAGTTTCGAGAACATACCTTCACCGAAGAGTCAAGCAGTATATTGCTCCCTCCTACGTATATCTCGCGAAGAGACCATGAGGATAAAATCAGAGAGATTAGAGCCCACACAGAAGCATACCGACAATCCTTCTTTCCACGTACAATACGAGACTGGAATAGAAGGGAGAACCGATAGAGGTACTCAGGGTACCCTCCGCCACACACCGTCAGGTGGCTTGCGGAGTACGGATGTAGATGTAGATGTAGAAAAGATGCTCGTCACCCCCTAGCCGCCCCAGGGGTATACAAAATTCCGTGTAGTTGTGGCAGGGTTTACATAGGAACTACAAAAAGAAGCATCAATACACGTTTGACGTAGCACAAAAGAAACTGTCGCTTGGGACATATCGACAAATCGGCTGTAGCGGAACATGTTTTTAAGGATGGAGATCACGAAATAAAATTTGGTGAGGCAAGCGTGCTATCGAGGACGTCGCATTATTATACAAGTATGTATAGAGAGGCAATTGAAATCCACAAACATCAATACAATTTTAATCGTAAAGAAGAAGGATTAAAATTGGACAAAATATGGCGGTCGACGTTGCATCAATCACGTGACAATCGATTTCCTGCAATCGAGAGAACAGACTATAGCCAGAGATAGCTACACATCGACGCCACGTGACGTGCTGTGGCGCCCTCTACGATCTCCATATAAGCGGCGGCCCCAGCTCCTAGCAGCCAGCCGTCGACTCACCTCGGAAAATGTTCTTCGTAGTTGAGAACGAAACGTCAGGGAGAAGAAGTTTTACAGATCGACCACGGCAATTTAGCCCGGAAGTGTTTACTGATTTACCCACGAAGTTCACCTACCCTTATCACAGGATTACCTTACAAAAATAATACTGTGGAATCGCATCAGAAGAAGCAGCACAAGGAGGAATAACCTGCAAGAAAGAAGACAGGTTGCGAAAATCGAAGTGAGAAAAGAAAATTTCTTCCTCTCAATCCTCTGTAGATTCTGATGCTGAAGAAGATTTCGATGCAAATTCTGATGACATAGATGTTGGTGACGAAAGTGACGACGGTGAAGATACTATCTGCCCAATCTGCAATAAAATGTATTCGCAGGACGACAAAGGACAAAAATGGATTCGGTGCATAGAATGCTTTCTCTGGAGCTGTGAAAAATGCAGCAGACGAATTTCGCATAAAATTACACTTATTTGCACACGTTAATTGAAATGTGAATATTAACCTCGTGTGTTTTCTAGACATAATAAATTTTTGCACGTTCTCAAGTGTTTAGCTATTTTATTACGAACTCTCAATGTTTTTCGTCCTCCCCCCATGAACCATGGACCTTGCCGTTGGTGGGGAGGCTTGCGTGCCTCAGCGATACAGATGGCCGTACCGTAGGTGCAACCACAATGGAGGGGTATCTGTTGAGAGGCCAGACAAACGTGTGGTTCCTGAAGAGGGGCAGCAGCCTTTTCAGTAGTTGCAGGGGCAACAGTCTGGATGATTGACTGATCTGGCCTTGCAACATTAACCAAAACGGCCTTGCTGTGCTGGTACTGCGAACGGCTGAAAGCAAGGGGAAACTACAGCCGTAATTTTTCCCGAGGATATGCAGCTTTACTGTGGGATTAAATGATGATGGCGTCCTCTTGGGTAAAATATTCCGGAGGTAAAATAGTCCCCCATTCGGATCTCCGGGCGGGGACTACTCAGGAGGATGTCGTTATCAGGAGAAAGAAAACTGGCATTCTACGGATCGGAGCGTGGAATGTCAGATCCCTTAATCGGGCAGGTAGGTTAGAAAATTTAAAAAGGGAAATGGATAGGTTAAAGTTAGATATAGTGGGAATTAGTGAGGTTCGGTGGCAGGAGGAACAAGACTTCTGGTCAGGTGACTGCAGGGTTATAAACACAAAATCAAATAGGGGTAATGCAGGAGTAGGTTTAATAATGAATAGGAAAATAGGAATGCGGGTAAGCTACTACAAACAGCATAGTGAACGCATTATTGTGGCCAAGATAGATACGAAGCCCACACCTACTACAGTAGTACAAGTTTATATGCCAACTAGCTCTGCAGATGATGAAGAAATTGAAGAAATGTACGATGAAATTAAAGAAATTATTCAGATAGTGAAGGGAGACGAAAATTTAATAGTAATGGGTGACTGGAATTCGAGTGTAGGAAAAGGGAGAGAAGGAAACATAGTAGGTGAATATGGATTGGGGCTAAGAAATGAAAGAGGAAGCCGCCTAGTAGAATTTTGCACAGAGCACAACTTAATCATAGCTAACACTTGGTTTAAGAATCATGAAAGAAGGTTGTATACGTGGAAGAACCCTGGAGATACTAAAAGGTATCAGATAGATTATATAATGGTAAGACAGAGATTTAGGAACCAGGTTTTAAGTTGTAAGACATTTCCAGGGGCAGATGTGGACTCTGACCACAATCTATTGGTTATGACCTGTAGATTAAAACTGAGGAAACTGCAAAAATGTGAGAAATTAAGGAGATGGGACCTGGATAAACTGAAAGAACCAGAGGTTGTACAGAGTTTCAGGGAGAGCATAAGGGAACAATTGACAGGAATAGGGGAAAGAAATACAGTAGAAGAAGAATGGGTAGCTCTGAGGGATGTAGTAGTGAAGGCAGCAGAGGATAAAGTAGGTACAAAGACGAGGGCTGCTAGAAATCCTTGGGTAACAGAAGAAATATTGAAGTTAATTGATGAAAGGAGAAAATATAAAAATGCAGTAAATGAAGCAGGCAAAAAGAAATACAGACGTCTCAAAAATGAGATCGACAGGAAGTGCAAAATGGCTAAACAGGGATGGCTAGAGGACAAATGTAAGGATGTAGAAGCTTATCTCACTAGGGGTAAGATAGATACTGCCTACAGGAAAATTAAAGAGACCTTTGGAGAGAAGAGAACCACGTGTATGAATATCAAGAGCTCAGATGGCAGCCCAGTTCTAAGCAAAGAAGGGAAGGCAGAAAGGTGGAAGGAGTATATAGAAGGCTTATACAAGGGCGATGTACTTGAGGACAATATTATGGAAATAGAAGAGGATGTAGATGAAGACGAAATGGGAGATACAATACTGCGTGAAGAGTTTGACAGAGCACTGAAAGACCTGAGTCGAAACAAGGCCCCCGGAGTAGACAACATTCCATTAGAACTACTGACGGCCTTGGGAGAGCCAGTCATGACAAAACTCTACCAGCTGGTGAGCAAGATGTATGAGACAGGCGAAATACCCTCAGACTTCAAGAAGAATATAATAATTCCAATCCCAAAGAAAGCAGGTGCTGACAGATGTGAAAATTACCGAACTATCAGTTTAATAAGCCACGGCTGCAAAATACTAACGCGAATTCTTTACAGACGAATGGAAAAACTGGTAGATGCAGACCTCGGGGAGGATCAGTTTGGATTCCGTCGAAATGTTGGAACACGTGAGGCAATACTGACCTTACGACTTATCTTAGAAGAAAGATTAAGAAAAGGCAAACCTACGTTTCTAGCATTTGTAGACTTAGAGAAAGTTTTTGACAATGTTGACTGGAATACTCTTTTTCAAATTCTAAAGGTGGCAGGGGTAAAATACAGGGAGCGAAAGGCTATTTATAATTTGTACAGAAACCAGATGGCAGTAATAAGAGTCGAGGGGCATGAAAGGGAAGCAGTGGTTGGGAAAGGAGTGAGACAGGGTTGTAGCCTCTCCCCGATGTTATTCAATCTGTATATTGAGCAAGCAGTAAAGGAAACAAAAGAAAAAATTCGGAGTAGGTATTAAAATTCATGGAGACGAAGTAAAAACTTTGAGGTTCGCCGATGACATTGTAATTCTGTCAGAGACGGCAAAGGACTTGGAAGAGCAGTTGAACGGAATGGACAGTGTCTTGAAAGGAGGATATAAGATGAACATTAACAAAAGCAAAACGAGGATAATGGAATGTAGTCAAATTAAATCGGGTGATGCTAAGGGAATTAGATTAGGAAATGAGACACTTAAAGTAGTAAAGGAGTTTTGCTATTTAGGAAGTAAAATAACTGATGATGGTCGAAGTAGAGAGGATATAAAATGTAGACTGGCAATGGCAAGGAAAGCGTTTCTGAAGAAGAGAAATTTGTTAACATCGAATATAGATTTATGTATCAGGAAATCGTTTCTGAAAGTATTTGTTTGGAGTGTAGCCATGTATGGAAATGAAACATGGACGATAACTAGTTTGGACAAGAAGAGAATAGAAGCTTTCGAAATGTGGTGCTACAGAAGAATACTGAAGATAAGGTGGATAGATCACGTAACTAATGAGGAGGTATTGAATAGGATTGGGGAGAAGAGAAGTTTGTGGCACAACTAGACTAGAAGAAGGGATCGGTTGGTAGGACATGTTTTGAGGCATCAAGGGATCACAAATTTAGCATTGGAGGGCAGCGTGGAGGGTAAAAATCGTAGAGGGAGACCGAGAGATGAGTACACTAAGCAGATTCAGAAGGATGTAGGTTGCAGTAGGTACTGGGAGATGAAGCAGCTTGCACAGGATAGAGTAGCATGGAGAGCTGCATCAAACCAGTCTCAGGACTGAAGACAACAACAACAACAACAATGTTTTTCGTGTCTTTTAAAAAAGAGCTTTTTTGTGTGCCAGATCCGATCTCAAATTGTCCTAGTTTTATGATGATTATTTGGTTTTTCTGGCCACCAGTAATAGGTTAAGGTAAAGTACCCAAATATGTCCCCTTTTTTCACTATCACAAGTAAATTCATTAAAATGATGGAGAAAAGTGAGTACTGGTATGTTTACTAAATTTCCTAAAGTCAACTCTTTTAGCTCGTTAATAAAGAATGTCAAAAGTGAAGAAAATGCGAAAAATGGAATTCCTTGATGTTAGAGATGTTTTCCAAATATGGCCCCTGTGTATTAAAGACATACATAAATACAGCACATCGATATACATACATATACACAAACACACACACACACACACACACACACACACACACACACACACACATACATACATACATATCGATGTCCCTGGTGCTCATCATAATAATAAGGAACTCAGGAAAGTTGCGGGCTTCAACTGGCAGAAGACAGCAGTGGACAGAGATGCATGAAAACACCTCTTAATAGTGTATCTAATAACTTAAAGAGGCTACATCTTGGATAGATTGAATTAGCTGAACAACAAATAAATAAATAAATATCGATGTGCTGTATGTATGTAAGTTTTACATCGCCTTCGAAGCCACTGGACCGATTTCAACCAAACTTGGTACACATATAATTTACTGTCTGGAAAGAGTCACTGTCGGAGAAAGAACCAACCACCTATCAAAGGAGTAGGGGTAAAAATGCAGTGTACCGTACGATGCGAGAATACGCATTCTTTAGTCATCTATTATTAGAGAATGAAAGCTCTTAGAGACTTGCAGAGGAAGAACTTCAGGACAATGTGATTAGAACCTTTCTGTTTCTCCAACAAGATACTTAGTGCTAGCTAAAATTAAAAGTGTTCTGAGCGGTGGTGAAGAAAGATGTCGATCTCAGTTCTCAATATTCATTTTGCGCCTTTTTTTCTGGCTACTGAGTTCAGTTTTTATATGCAAGTTTAAACCCCGGAAATTAGTTTTATGCGAAAATTTGCTTTCTACAGAGATACCATAATTTTTCAGGACGTAGAAACAGTTCTCTAACAGTTCGTTTTGTGTACTATTGAAAAAGCTTCACAAAAGTATGTGATTTTTACTTGATACAAACATAAAATACTGTTGGCTTTGTTTAGTGCAATAAAATCAACAAGGAATATTTAAATAGCACTTACATAGTTGAAACCACAAGTGTCATATAACAAATTATATTTTCAAATGATTCACAGCTTAAATCTTGGTTTAAAGATGGGGGTTTCAGAGATCACACCTCACACTATACTTTACAGAAGTCAACTAGTGAGTTAAGGGATAAGAAACTTTTTCTCGATGGCGACCCCCACAGTATGATGAAAGGAAAGAAAAGTTGTCGCTTACTACAATTTCGCTGTACTTGTAGTAAAACTGACACATGAAGCATGACATCTTAATGTATTACTTCTTTACTATTGACGGTATTCGTGACACAGTTCCAGACAGTATTCACATATATATCGAACGCATCGGAAAAATTACGTCATTACACAGCACTTAGTTTAGGAGATACGAAGTCATAAAAACTGAATCCGTGAAAAACTACAAAAATGGTTCAAATGGCTCTGAGCACTATGGGACTTAACTTCTGAGGTCATCGGTCCCCTAGAACTTAGAACTACTTAAACCTAACTAACCTAAGGACATCACACATATCCATGCCCGAGGCAGGATTCGAACCTGCGACCGTAGCGGTGCGCGGTTCCAGACTGTAGCGCCTATAACCACTCGGCCACTCCGGTCAGCGAAAAACTACAGCATCATGCAAGACGTTTAAATTTATTACTTCGTTGTTGCGCGCTCCAATCGCAACACTTTTGATAGACAGTATCTACACTCGCCGTTGATATGTACCTGCAAGTATATATCATTGTGCGACATACAGTTCAGGAAATTTGACGTCAGATATTTTGATTTGCAAAGAACTGCCGCATAATGCGTGACGTTTTAGTTGATTACTTCTTTACTACTAACCTTGTTCTCAGTACATGTCGTAGACAATAGGAACATATAACACTGGAAACACCTGCAAAATTATATTGTTGTACAGCACATAGTGTAGGATATATAACGTAAATATTAAGCTGCGTATAAATGAAGCTGCAGGGCGGAATTCACTAGACATATCGATGAAATATGTGTACAAATCGAGTGAAATATGTTAAATGTGTGTTAAATATGCCTCATACATGGGTATGCGAGCAAAGCCGCGGGTACAAAGCTCATCCTAAACCTCTGGGACAATATCAATCGAATTCGGTACACAGATTAGTTACATATTAGAACGAAATACTGTGGTAGTAAGAAACACCACCACCGTATTGGGGTGAGTGTGATAACACAGAGAAGGGTGAGTAGGTAGCCAACACAGGTAAGGAGGAGACATTTACAGATTGGAAGAGGAGATGGGCAGAGAAAGGGGAGAAGGACAGAAAGAGGGGAAAAACGGAGAGAGAGATAAAGGCACTGATGGTTCAAATGGCTCTGAGCACTATGGGACTGAGGTCATCAGTCCCCTAGAACATAGAACTACTTAAACCTAACTAACCTAAGGACATCACACACATCCATACCCGAGGCAGGATTCGAATCTGCGCCGCAGCGGTCGTGCAGTTCCAAACTGTAGCGCCTAGAACCGCTCGGCCACCCCGGCCGGCAACAGATAAGGGAAAGAGAAAGAAATCGACAGATACAGAGGGACGAAGAGACGGGTAGAGTGGTGGGGAAGGAGGAGATAGATAGAGGAGGACGAGAAAATTGAGAAAGAGAAGAGGACGGGGCGGACACAGAGAGGGGTGATGAGGAGATGACACAGAAAGTAAAGGGGAGAAGATGAACAGCGAGGGTGCGAGGAGAAGATGGGCAGAGAGAGGGGGGAGTTGACTGAGGAGGAGGAGATAGAATTAGAGGGGAAAAGAGATCGACAGAGGAGGGAAGAGCAGATGGAAGCGGAAGGGAGGGGTGGACAGATGGACAGAGAAGGGGGTGGTGGAGGGGGAATTAGGGGATGGATTAATATAAAATTGGAATAAATGTATACCTGGGCAACGCCTGGTACGCACTTAGTTTCAGTTAAACTCAGTCATACTTTAAGGTAGGAGTACTTTGCACCTTAATGTAATATAATAATTGTTGCAAAGATGAGTTAGATATCGGTTATTATGTTATTTATCAGGCAATCAGCCTACTGAAAGTAATGTAGGGAGTATCAGACGGCATAAGACGCGTATTAACTTTAAGAAATTCACATGTTGCATGAAGTCGGGGTTCAGGTGATATTTTCATGGAGTTTGGTTGGAGCGGACGAGCGGCACTGCTCAAAGGCAGCGCAGAGGGGTGCGGAAGTTTACAACCGACCATTACGAGTCGGCATGCGAAAGCGTCCCATTAGGGGGAGACGCGCCGCTGGGGCAGGTAGGCACCCACTGCACGGACAACAGAGGCAGGCCTTCGAGGGACGGCGCCTCGTTGGCGCTGGGCGTTACACCGATGCCACTATTTCGAGATGAGCTGGCGTCTAAGGGAGCCTTTCCACGAGTCTTAACGTTTTCTGGCGCTTTCTAAGAAACGCGGTTAAGCTAGTGCAATAACCTTCTCCCGCGCGAGGGCGAACAGAGAGACACGATTGGTGAGTTCAGTTGTGAACGGCGTTTCAGTTTGTTCCAGAACATTCTAGGCGCACTAAGGTAACGTGATGCTCAGCTTCGGCATTTAATCTGATATTACGTATGCCTGTGATTACCAGAGCTCAGTTTTCCAGTCACGCTCTTATTGAGAATTTGGTAATGAAGTAGGTTTGTCTGGCGTATTTTATGCCATCTGACAAGGGGAGAGAGTAGAACATAACAAGTACAGATGCGTTATCCGACCTTAAGAGTTAGTTTTGGAATTTAAGGGCCATTGCCATTACTAGCTTGATTTGTCACATGTATGTCATTGTTCAGTTTGTTGTTAGGAAGATTATTGTTTAATGAATGTGTTCAATGCTATCCTTGTTTGTTTAGTAGTGATCAGTTCCCTGAACACTATTTAGTTATTCAATATTAATCAAAATTAGTAAAGGGGCAGTTTTAATTAACAGGTTGGGTCTCACAACTGGCCTTCAGCCAGATCCAGCGACCCGATCTAGTAGGGAAAGTGAACAAGTAAAAGCATTCTTGTTAAAACCGCCGACATTTGGTGGACCCGCCTAGGATCTCTTATCATCAATAATTGAACTAAGCCCCTTCCAGTACGCAGGATTACCAAGAATCGTTTATCCTGCGAACATTCTCAAATCAACAGGGCAAGAAAGAAACGCTAGTGCTACTACAGATACTACGTACTGGAAGGTGGCTTATGGAATATAGTAATAGATAACATCTAGAAGACACAATCCATTTGCAACTATGTGCAATACGAGCAATAAACAAAAAAATAGCTTGAAGTCTTGTAAGAGATCGAGTACCAGGTTGATGCGCAAGTAGACACTTTTCGACGTGACGAATGCTGTGCGAGACGAATTGGCGTTTGGTATATATTTGCAGACTCGATGGATCATCCTGAAAAGATCTGCAATTTTCAGCAGATGCAGGAACGGAAACCAGCCGTAAAATTTGATTTGTAGGACGCTCACAACTGAGAGGCTTGATTAGTAGAATGACATACGCTTCTATTCAAACAATGACTTACTTGAGCCACGCTTGGTTTTGGGGTGTTAAAATCCCATCCTCAGGCATATAAAAATCACTTTGCGTAATTATGCGTAACACACTGTCTGACCTGTCAGTGCCAGGGCTTCAAGACGCTGCATCCAAAGCGGCAGCTGTCCGCCCGGGCAGCTGCATGCTGTGGACGCTAACAACAAAAAGCCAGTCGACCTCCCGAGGCGTCACTAAACTTATAACACTCGTCTTTCCACAAGTACAAAGTAAAATTGCACTATTTTAAAGTCCTATGGGCCAACGTGCACCAGATACAAGAGAATTATCCACAATTGGATAACTGCACAAATGTGTTACAGTGCCGTGTTTACAGAAGAGGAGGTATCATATGAAAGTTGCAATATTCTGACCAGTGTTACCCATTACATAAGTCTAGACTTAGTATTGTTTCAGTATATTGCTATGGTCGCTACCAGATCGTCATGAGGAATTTGCTCCCTCGTAAGAAAGTACAGTGCTCTCTTCACTTATTTTCTTGCCTTGTGTGAATAGGGTGGCCAGAATCGTCAGTCTCAGTCCTTAATTCATACTCAGAAACAGTTTTGATTAGTTCTATTACAATATCACGCTGAGAAATTAGTTCACCGCCACAAAGTTTTGTCAAACGATGACGTAACAATCATTGTGCACTGATAAACGAACCCTGTAGACACCGCTTTCTGTCCGCACACCTGTGGACTAATATCTCATAGTCTACGCCGGAATAAACGTAAGAATTACGTCAAGCACCTCTACTGGAAGGAGGTACAGCATGAAGAAATTTGACAAACTGCATCACCAGAGTGAACCGTTCACAATCAGTTCGAGAGCTCAGCTGATAATGATAACGTGGTCGTGTCCCGAAATGCTGTGCTTGATGGACACCCAGATCCGGGCGGGCTAAAGGCACTGAGGAATCATAGTATCACTTCAGATACGTGGCATGTAGGTAAATTTTTTATGGTGTTGTTTTCGTTCAAAACGCAATTTTAACAGCTTAAATCAAGTCCAGAGTTTGGCCTTTGGCTCAAAGTACAATACCTCGTGCAGCAAATTTGGTTCAGATCGCGATAGATCCATGTGTCCCCGAATGCTAACGTGATTAGTACTTGAAGTTCAAAAAAATCTGACGCCAAGACAGGAATCATTTTGAAAGTCCAAAACAATGTTTCCGGTGTATACTGCTTAATGTTGAGGCCAGTGCATTGTTGTTTACGACATGTTTGTTGACTAGCATTGTGTTTCTTCGTGGGCTTGCAGTTCATGTGAAATACATGTAAGAGACTACTCTTCTAGATCTAGGAAGCGACAGAAGGGCTCAGGGAAAAGAAGACTGGAGCATATGGAAGGGTTAGTGATTTTAGAAGATAATTTTGTTACGAAGTGGATTGTCTTTCTAGAATATTAAACGGTCCAGCTGGTACATTTGAAGTGGCTGTCAGGTCCTTACGACATCCTTTGGGATGTTTTACCACATTTAAAAGTCACTCAAGAGCGTAAAATATAAGCCTTGGCGATCTAAGTAAGCATAGATTCGAAGAATAAGTGTAAGATCACGTTCCGATGGCTGCCCGGGGCGAACAGAAATGCCCATGTATTTCATTCTCTCTCCTGGTGGCTCCTACAAAAAATCTCCAGACTCAGTGAAAAAAATGTGTCTAATATTTCCAGTGCACAGTTATTCATATTTGTCTGCGGATTCCCTTTTCGGTTCAGTGGAGAGTAGTCTTCAGTAACAGGCTGAAATGTTGATTCCTCAGCAGTATGACAGTACTTCATTAGAAAATCGGGGATGTTCGGAGGTTAGGAATAGACGGGAATATTTTAAACTTTAAGGACCTCTGCCATTATCTGAAAAAGCCAGTTGGGATAAGAGACACGAAAGGAATACTGCTGAAAAATAAACTGAAAGGGAAAAGAACGTATGTTATTTTTAAAATGGAGATGTCATACAACTTGAATGATGCATCGAAAAGTTTTCTGACCTTGCTAAAAGGAAATGTAGCAACAGATCGCATACCAAACCGAAATATTGTCAGTTTGATACACCCCATACAATCAGAAGAAAGAAGAACTTTCTGTGAATATTTCTGAAGTTTCAGTATTTCCTTCCTCCAGTTTTAATGATTTATATTGAAATATCATACTCTCCAGGAGCTTCCTTGCTCATTTCTTGTGATTCTGTTTCAGGTACACATTCAATGAAAACTATGTAGTTAATGAAATTTCTGCTGTTACTTAAAGTGACCTCGTAACTGATAAAATATTATACCTATGATTACCTGAAATTCCAATGCGGTTCATGACCACCATGTCCTGTACAATTTCTAAGTCTTTTTCATTTTTACTTCCAGTACCTTACGACTTCTTGTAGCTGCGCAACGTGAACTTCTAGACTGGACATTGGAATTTACCCAAGACAGATCTCATAATCCTCTAAAATGTAACCAAGGGAATTCGCTTTAGTTGTAAACAGAGTCCTTTTTTGTAGCCAGTTGACTTGATATTTCTCCTCAACTTGTTGATTGCATTTCCTGTGGGGCAGATGTCTTTCATGATTGAATCAAGAGCTCTTTGGTCCTGAATTTTACAAACACTATGTAGGCTCTACATTTTACGCTCATTAACTGTCAACAATGTATTTCACTGAAGCACAGAATTTGCCAAGCGGTATTCTCATACTGTCATTTATAACCTGCTTCAGTATTCAGAACTTTGGGACAAAACAAGTGGAATTAATGTTTTTTATTTTATTTTATTAATTTTTTGTGAGAAAGTCTTCTCTTTTAGATGGCATTACCCAAAAGAAGCGTCATTAACCGTATACACATGACCCTCTCAGAAGCTTTCCTTACTTGATATGACTCTTCCCTTCTCAGAAGTTTTCCTTATTTGATATTTCTCTTTTTTAATGGGTAAATTTCCACCAAAAGTCATCAATATCACTTTATATACATCTATTTCCTGGCTCAGAATATTTCAGCTCAGCACGTCATGTTGGGTGAGCGGTGAATGTAGTACCCGACTAACTTTTTCTTAGTAAATATTTCTGTCTTCTTTGTTGAAACTACCGAACATTCACAAATGCTGTTTTGCTCTATTTCGAGTTCTGTATCTCGTACATTCCTGCCGACGACTTTCATCCGGATCGCTCAGGTTCCACGCTTACGTGGCATCCTATGATGCTTGCCCGCTTTTGTCGTCCCTCGACCGTACTCTAAAATAGAGACGTGTACGAACGCTGTCATAAGAAATTTACCTACATGCCACGTATCTGAAGTGATACTGTGATTCCTCAGTGCCTTTAGCACGCCCGGTTCTGGGTGTCCATCAAGCACAGAATTTCGGGAAACGACCACGTTTTCATTTTTAGCTGAGCTCTCGAACTGATTGTGAACGTTTTACTCTGATGATGCAGTTTGTCAAATTTCTTCATGCTGTACCTCCTTCCAGTAGAGGTGCATGACGTAATTCTTACATTTATTCCGGCGTAGACTATGAGATGTTAGTCCACAGGTGTGCAGACAGATAGCGGTGTCCACAGGGTTCGTTTATCAGTGCACAATGATTGTAACGTCATCGTTTGACAAAACTTTGTCATGGTGAACTAATTTCTCGGCGTGATATTGTAATAGTACAAATCACACAGTTTCTGAGAATGAATTAAGGACTGAGACTGACGATTCTGGCCACCCTATTCACACAAGGCAAGAAAATAAGTGAAGAGAGCACTGTACTTTCTTACGAGGGAGCAAAGTCCTCATAACGATCTGGTAGCGACCATAGCAATATACTGAAACAGTACTGTCTAGACTTCTGTAATGGGTAACACTGCTCAGAAAATTTTACATTTTCATATGATACCTCGTCTTCTGTAAACACGGTCTTGTAACACATTTCTACAGTTATCCAATTGTGGACAATTCTCTTGTATCTGATGCACATCGGCCCATAGGACTCTGAGGGATCTACGCCGAATCGCAGTTTGAGGCGTGGAACAATCTGGACCAACAGTGCCTTGATGAACTTGTGGATAGTATGCCACGACGAATACAGACATGCATCAGTGCAAGAGGTGGTTCTACTGGGTATTAAAGGTACCGGGTGTAGAGCAGCTCTGAAGGTCTGGTTGTATGGTGGTCAACATGTAATGTTTGGTTTTAATTAGCAATAAAAAGGCGGGAAATGATGTTTATGTTGATCTCTTTTCCAATTTTCTGTATAGGTTCCGCGGCTCTCCGAACGAGGTGATGCAAAACTTTTTGAGGTGTGTGTGTAATTCTGTTTCTGCGTAGTCTAAGTGTAGCGTATGTCTGTTGTTTGCGTATTGCCTGCCGAAGAAGACAGTGTGTGCTGGGGAACCTTCTTCCCAACATATGCATGTAGGTGTCACCGTGTGAGCACCCAACTTTAGAGGAATGCATGCTGCATGCTGCAGAATTTGCGTTATTAGTAATGTTAATGTCATGACTTGGGTGGCGGCACTGATACGACAACTTAAGATTGAAACACAAGCATTAGTGTGTATTACAGTTGCAGGCAGTCAAACATAGGTCTGCACAAGGTAAGCAGGGCTTTACCGTAAAGTTGTCTCCTAAAAGAACAGTAATATTGCTGCTGCTCTTCGGGAATAATGACGCATTAAAGAAGTACGGAGAGGTCCTCTTTCCGCATTGGGGTTGAAGAACACGATTGGAAGTCCGAATTAACTGGCAATTTGGGTATTGCTCCTGGGAGATGCCGACTGCCAGTTGCGCACTAATTGATGACAAAGTTAATATTACCATGGCTCAGAATGCTGGATGCAATGCACGATCTTCGAGCATTGCACGGGCTGTGTCACACTAGCTGAACCTTCCATACTCGACTCTTCGAAGGGTGCTGCGAAACATTGTGCAATGGTACTTACAGTGCGGTTCCAGACTGACGTGGATACAGATGGTCGTCACGTCGAGAAAATTTTTTAACCTGGAACGTAAACATGGTATTCTAATAATGTTTGTTATCCTCTAATGTGTAAATTAAAATGTGTTCCTTCGTTGGTTTATTTGTTATTTTTCTTACACTTGTCCTTACAAGTGTTCCCAAAATGTTTCATTGTGCTAAGATCGCTCGTTTTTTATGGAGACACTCTCAAGTAGCGAAAATTTAATTGTTTCCACCCATCACATCTCTAGTAGATTTTATCGCTTCCTACCATCATCAGCGATGAAAAATAGTAACAAATGTAATAAAAATTCATTAAATAACCTACTACGATCACGTTTAGTGCTCGCACTGGCTACGACATTCACAGCAAACCGATGAAAACATATGAACGCTCTTTGGCTGTCCGAGAATGCGTGACTTAGGCGAGTAGAGCTAGCCTAACTGGACCGACATAGTTCGTGACTCCTACTATAACAAATACTATGCGTCTTCTGGAGAGAGTTTCTTGGGGAAGGTGTTATATCAAGAAAAACCTAGGGCAAAATCTGTAGTTTACTGCAGTCCCTCGCGAACGTTTTGCGACTTGAAAACTGAAGTAACTGCGTGAATGAGAAGCGTATCACAATCAGATCTACAGAAAGTGGATTCAGACTTGCATAGCCGCCCGTGGACGCCATTACCAACGTACGTTGAAATGCACAGCAACTTTCTGAACACTCTGTAATATAAAACCTTTAGGAGGACCAGATCATGCGAATGCATGTATTTTCCACGCCAACCCTTCAGTGATCGCAGATGATCGACCACTTCGTACATAATAAATAACGTTAGTACGGCCGTCATAAACTCTCTAAGCCATGTTGTTGCCATTCTGTCGCTCATAGCGTCTTCTTTAACTTAACTCAAGCTATCGATGAATTTCGACCCATTTCACGTCCTTCGCGCGCAGAAAACGAATTACTGCACATATTTCATATTGGAGGGGATTTCAGTTAACCGAGGCGCTTTAATACGCACAAACAAAAGTGAACACTGTCGAATACTATGTTTCCGTTAATGACCTCTATTGCTATCCAACAGACGCAAGTAGTCATTACGTGTTCGCGGATCGTCTATAGCTCGGAATTCGTCACATTTAAAAACAGACATTTTTCAAGAAGGAAGACAGACAAGACATAGAAGTGATAAATCTCTCTGTCTCCCCAATGTGCTGTAAAAGGTATACACTGAAACATTCATCAACCGTACGGAAAAACAATTGATTTTATTTCAGCAGAGGTACAAGCTGACTTCAGAAGTGAGTGTAGCACATTGGGCCATTTCCAACATATCAATGAAATTACAGAACAGAGTAACGAGTAGGACTTGGTTGGTTGGTTTGTAGGATTGAAGGGACGAGACTGCCAGGGACATCGGTCCCTTTCTCCATGAACGTTAAACACCCACAAAGAATAAGAATAAACAATGGTGATGACAAGAGACGACACAGGACAAGAAAGACACAGACAGAGACCAGAAAAAAAGGAATTAAAATCACACCGAGTGTGACAGTGGTTGGCCAACCATAGAAACAAAAAAGGAAAAGCCAGCCACCAAGAAACGCACTAAAAACCCCATTCTAAAATCGTAGGCCAACGGCCAGACTCAACACAAAGAAAGACAAACACTTAGTTCAAGCGATAAAAAAAAACCTGCAGGAGTTACTACTTCGGCTGTGATCCGCAGATTATGAGGAAGTTTTTATCTCACTTCCCATCTGATCTACGCTAATCGCAAAAAAACTGAATCAATGTAATACGGCCGGCCGCGGTGGCCGAGCTGTTCTAGGCGCTTCAGTCCGGAACCGCGCGTCTGCTACGGTCACAATTTCGAATCCTGCCTCAGGTATGGATGTATGTGATGTCCTTAGGTTAGTTAGGTTTAAGTAGTTCTATGTTCTAGGGGACTGATGACCTCAGATGTTAAGTCCCATAGTGCTCAGAGCCATTTGAACCATTTTTGAATGTAATACGATTTGCATAATGAAGTGGAGTTTAATATACAGGGTGAATCACCTAAAACTTTCACCCCGCAAATATTAGGGAAACGGGAAGTGCTACTAATGTGCGGTTTTCACAGAATGGATTGGTAGTCAGGGACTCGTATTGTTAACCAATAAACAGATTGTAATAATACCTGGAAAGAGTATTTTTCAGCCAATATACACTTTTTTAAATGGCTATTAACATTAGCATACTAACAGAAGGGTATGTTAGAATTTTAATGGAGTTTGTTGCAGGACTCAAGTACAGTCGCTTACGAGATATCGTATTTTGAAACGTTTCCACAAGACACTTATAATTTGTGGCAATCAACCTGCGTAGTTGCTAGGTACGATGTTTTTATGTTTGCTTACAGTGTGCTTGTGTGTTCCTTTAGTGTATTGCGACTTACTAGTCCGTGTGTGACAGTCCAAGCAGTAGTTCGTGATTGGACGAGGGGATCTGCGAATACAGAAACGCCGACATGCTCTTGGTGCATGGAGAGTGTACGAAGAATGCAGTTCGGTCACGTACAATGTATATGGCAAGATATGTCAATAGACTTCAACCAACTCGCAGTTATTCATCAACCTTTTCAACCAGTCACGAGGAACTGGTAGATTAACACCTAGACGACGTGACAAAAGGAAACAAGTGACGGCACAAGAGGGGGAAATTAATGTTCTTGTTGCTGTTGCAGTTGATCCGCATATTAGCTCCGGCAAATCACACGAGCAAATGGCATGAGTCAGGCAAATGTCTTACGCATTGTCCATACGCCAAGGTTCCACTTCCCCTATCAAATCTCTCTCCATCAAGAGTTGCATGAAAACAATTAAGAGAATCGTGTTAACTTCTGTACAAGTGATGAAGCCAAATCTACCAATCACGGCCAGGTAAATCGCCGAAACATGCACTACTAGTCTGTCGACGATCTCCTTTGGCTTAGTCAGGTGGAACATCGGTGTTCATGAAGTGTAAAGTGTGGTGTGGGATAGTAAACCATCAGCTCATAGGATCGTGTTTCATAGACGGAATACTGAACGCGCACAGGTATCACAGCCTCCTAACAGACCATCTTCCACGGATGCTAGTACACGTTACTCTGCAGGCAAGGAGTAATATGTGCTCCCAACATGATGGCTGTACAGCCTATTGTTCACGAAGTTCTACAACATTTATTCACGAATTGTTCCAAATCGTTGGATTGTACACAAAGGACCTGCACTTTGTCCGGCTCATTCCTTGGCTATTATGCCTGTAGACTTTTTTCTGTGGGAAAATCTGATAGTCGCTGTCTGCAAGAGCGTACCAACTACACCCGATCATGTGCACTGACGTATTACTGGAGCCTGCTGGGATATCTCCGCTGAAATGCTGCCGCGAGGGGTAGCCGTGCGGTCAGGAACGTCTTATCGCGGTTCGTTCAAAAATGGTTCAAATGGCCTAAGCATTATAGGACTTAACATCTGAGGTCATTAATCCTCTAGACATAGAACTACTTAAACCTAACTAACCTAAGGACATCAAACACAACCATGCCCGAGGCAGGACTCGAACCTGCGACCGTAGGACCGTAGCAGCAGCGCGGTGCCAGACTGAAGCGCCTAGAACCGCTCGGCCACAACGGCCGGTCGTCGGAGGGTCGAGACCTCCCTCGGGCATAGGTGTGTGTGTGTGTTGTCCTTAGCGTTAAGTTAGTTTAATTAGCGTATAAGCCTAGGGACCGATGACCTCAGCAGTTTTGTCCCTTAGTCCTAACCACAAATTTTTGCTGAAATGCTAGTACATGTGCAGCAGTCATTCGATGCCAGATTGGAGGCGTGGTCAGAATGAGAATTTCACTCTGCAGCGGAGTGTGTGCTGATATGAAAATTCCTGGCAGATTAAAACTGTGTGCCTGACCGAGACTCGTACTCGGGACCTTTGCCTTTCGCGGGCAAGTGCTCTACCGTCTGGAGGCGTGGTTATTTTGAACACAATCTGTGATGGTCAGTTATCTCGTTACTGGTCAGAATCCACATAACTATTGTAGACACTTGTGTTGTTCTTTAGTATGTGCTACCACAGGTGTCGCGCAAGTGCTGGTGTGGGAACTTTTCAAAATACAGTTTCTCGTAAACGATTTGCACTAGAATCCTGCAACAAATCCCAGTGACAATCTAACTGACCCTGCTTTCAGAATGTTGATGTCAATTGGCGTTTTTCTGTTTGGAAAAGTATATGCTCGCAGAAAAATACAGTTTATAGGTACTATTACAAGCTGTTGATTGGCTAACAATACGAGCCCATGTCTACCAATCCATTATGTGAAAACTGCATATCAACAGCACTTTCCATTTCCACAATATTTACGGTGTAAGCTTTAGGTGATTCACCCTGTATACCCAGCGAGGTGGCGCAGTGGCTAGCACACTGTACTCGTATTCGGGAGGACGACGATTCAAACACGCGTCCGGCCATCCTGATTTAGGTTTTCCGTGATTTCCCTAAATCGCTTCATGTAAATGCCAGGATGGTTCCTTTGAAAAGACACGGTCGGTTTCCTTCCGCATCCTTTCCTAACCTGAGCTTGTGCTCCTTCTCTAATGACCTCGTTGTCAACGGGACGTTAAACACTAATCTTCTCCTCCCTCCGTTTCCTCCTCGCCCTGTATAGTTTACTATACGAGACTCTAATACAGAACTGGCCAAACAGCGCACCGAGCGAGGTGGCGCAGTAGTTAGCACACTGGACGCGCATTCGGGAGGACGACGGTTCAATCCCGTCTCCGGCCATCCTCATTTAGGTTTTCCGTGATTTCCCTAAATCGTTTCAGGCAAATTCCGGGATGGTTCCTTTCAAAGGGCACGGCCGATTTCCTTCCCAATCCTTCCCTAACCCGAGCTTGCGCTCCGTCTCTAATGATCTCGTTGTCGACGGGACGTTAAACACTAACCACCACCACCAAACAGCGCGAGCGTTTGGGCCGTGCTCGTGATTAGGGCTCCGAGCGCCGCTGAGGATAGGGGAGGGAAGGAAAGTGAAAGCTGCAGCCGGGCCCCGCAAGAGCAAAGCAATCGCAAGGTAGTTAAATTACAATGAGATTTTCACTCTGCAGCGGAGTTGCGTGATATGAATCTTCCAGCAGATTAAAACTGTGTGTCGGACCGAGACTCGAACTCGGTACCTTTACCTTTCGCAAGCAAGTGCTCTAGCAACTTTTTTTATCTTTTTTTTCTTTTTTCGTTTTTACGCATTAGCGCTCTTTTAATTTTTTTATTATTTTAATTGTAAATTATTTCCTCTGCCAACTTTTTTATATGGAAAAAGGCGTCTATGAGTTCCGACAAACAAAATCAAAATGTACATCCGTAGCAACAAAAGAACAAGAGTTCCTTCTAAACTATGAAATAGAATTTGAAACTTATAGTATGATGATAGAGAATGAAGAAAGAAAAATGTAACCAAATCCCGCACGCCATTCCCTGTGCATGACCCATCTGCGTACAGATTCCATGTTCCAATTTGATAAAACATTTCGCAGCGTGTGGAGCTCCATGGCGGCGGTCATCCTCTGCCCGGTTCTCCCCAACTGTGAGGGGGGGGGGGGGGAGGGGTTATCGAAGACACTGCGCAAATACACTCCTGGAAATGGAAAAAAGAGCACATTGACACCGGTGTGTCAGACCCACCATACTTGCTCCGGACACTGCGAGAGGGCTGTACAAGCAATGATCACACGCACGGCACAGCGGACACACCAGGAACCGCGGTGTAGGCCGTCGAATGGCGCTAGCTGCGCAGCATTTGTGCACCGCCGCCGTCAGTGTCAGCCAGTTTGCCGTGGCATACGGAGCTCCAACGCAGTCTTTAACACTGGTAGCATGCCGCGACAGCGTGGACATGAACCGTATGTGCAGTTGACAGACTTTGAGCGAGGGCGTATAGTGGGCATGCGGGAGGCCGGGTGGAGTACCGCCTAACTGCTCAACACGTGGGGCGTGAGGTCTCCACAGTACATCGATGTTGTCGCCAGGGGTCGGCGGAAGGTGCACGTGCCCGTCGACCTGGGACCGGACCCCAGCGACGCACGGATGCACCCCAAGACCGTAGGATCCTACGCAGTGCCGTAGGGGAACGCACCGCCACTTCCCAGCAAATTAGGGACACTGTTGCTCCTGGGGTATCGGCGAGGACCATTCGCAACCGTCTCCATGAATCTGGGCTACGGTCCCACACACCGTTAGGCCGTCTTCCGCTCACGCCCCAACATCGTGCAGCCCGCCTCCAGTGGTATAGCGACAGGCGTGAATGGACGGACGAATGGAGACGTGTCGTCTTCAGGTCTTCAGCAATGAGAGTCGCTTCTGCCTTGGTGCCAATGATGGTCGTATGCGTGTTTGGCACGTGCAGGTGAGCGCCACAATCAGGACTGCATACGACCGAGGCACACAGGGCCAACACCCGGCATCATGGTGTGGGGAGCGATCTCCTACACTGGCCGTACACCTCTGGTGATCGTCGAGGGGACACTGAATAGTGCACGGTACATCCAAACCGTCATCGAACCCATCGTTCTACCATTCCTAGACCGGCAAGGGAACTTGCTGTTCCAACAGGACAATGCACGTCCGCATGTATCCCGTGCCACCCAACGTGCTCTAGAAGGTGTTAGTCAACTACCCTGGCCAGCAAGCTCTCCGGATCTGTCCCCCATTGAGCATGTTTGGTACTGGATGAAGCGTCGTCTCACGTGGTCTGCACGTCCAGCACGAACGCTGGTCCAACTGAGGCGCCAGGTGGAAATGGCATGGCAAGCCGTTCCACAGGACTACATCCAGCATCTCTACGATCGTCTCCATGGGAGAAAATCAGCCTGCATTGCTGCGAAAGGTGGATATACACTGTACTAGTGCCGACATTGTGCATGCTCTGTTGCCTGTGTCTATGTGCCTGTGGTTCTGTCAGTGTGATCATGTGATGTATCTGACCCCAGGAATGTGTCAATAAAGTTTCCCCTTCCTGGGACAATGAATTCACGGTGTTCTTATTTCAATTTCCAGGAGTGTAGTTCGCAAATAGTTGTCGGTATCTGGGTGTGCTATGACTGTCCTGGAGAAATTGCCAGTAATCAAGTACCATTTTCTCATCATCACGAAAGAGGTAGTATATGGACATGCCTTTAAACCATGTGAGAGGGTGAGTCTTCGCAGGTACGAAATAGGTATCCTTTGGACAAAGGAGGAGCCGTGGCTCAATTGTGCGAGGCGCGATACGTAGGTAGAAGGCCAGGATCTTCTGCACTAGTAGCCATACCTCTAACGCCGATCCACATGTTAAACGGTGTTCGTCAGTATCCACGAGGTGGCAACGTGGGCAAAGGGGGCAATCCGTCATCCCAATAGCTTGCAGCGTTTGTCGTGGTACAACCTCCCCGTTCACCACCTGGTACCAACGGTTCGCACCCGCGTGGGGAGGAACGGCTTCTGGATCGCTCTCTACACTGCAGGCCATAGGGTCGTAGGGGTCTTCCTCTCAATCACATTGCGAGGGATGGACCTTAGCAGCAGCCTGTAAACGTCTCTCGCCTTGGGAGTGCGAGTGTTGGGAAGGTCTGGGTGCACGTAACTATCCTCAAGAATAAATGCCGAGAGGTGCGAGAGTGAGGGTGTAATGTGCGCAACCGTGACAGGTGGCAGAAGAGACGCCGGCAGCAATTCCTCTAACAGACGTCCCGTAAGGGAAGCATCTTTGTGGGTCCACAATTTCATCATTGTGCACAAGTATAACGCTGTAGCTCTTGCTCGTACATTTATAAGTCCCAGTCCGCCATCACGCGGAGGTAGGGTGAGTGTTTCGTAGCGGACTTTGAATAGGTGTCCGGCGGTAAGGTAATATCCAAAAACTGCTTGCAGTCTGTGGGCCATCGCTGTCGATATCGGTAGGACTTGGGCCATGTGGATCATCTTAGTCCCCACGTGAAGGTTGAGGTCCATCCGTCGAAGTAGGTTTCGGCGAACTTCTGTGCGTATTGCCTGTAGTAATCGTGCATAGTTCATGGCAGCCGTGCGGCACACATCCTGTGTAAATGTTAATCCCATGAACCGGATCTTGTTGACTAGTGGCAGTGGGGCTAAAGCGTCCTCCTGTAGACCTCTCCCAATGGGCATCGCTGCCGACTTGGCCACATTCATGAGGCTGACCGCTGCCAATCCATAGCGATTGATCCAATGTGTCACCGAGCGTACCTCGTCACCAGATGGGGCAAGTAATAGAAGGTCATCAGCATAATATATCCTGCAGTGAAAGGTGTAATCCCTCAATAACATGCCCGAAAGCGTGTTTTTCAACCTTCCGACAAGTGGCTCGACTGCGATCGCGTAAAGGATCATGGAGAGTGGACATACTTGGCGAACTGACCGTCGGATCGGAAAGGGACCCGCAATCCTTCCATTCACCAGTTCACGGGATGCAGCTCCACGGAAAAGGCGCTGAAAGATGTCGAGGAAGTCAGGCGGGAAGCCCATGCGGGCCATAACGGACAGAAGGAACTTGTGGTGAACTCTGTCGAAGGCGTGGTCGAAATCAATTGAGATCAGAGCAGCTCGAAGGTGACAGGATGCGGCGATGGCTTATAAATCCCTGCATTCGATGGTTGCCGTTTGCATGTTGGTCACTCCGCCCTGTGTCGTTTGCTCCATGGAGAGGAGTAGGGGCAGAACCTTCTTTATGCGGCTGGCGAGTAGTCGGGCGAAGATTTTATAGTCCGAGTTGAGCATTGTAATGGGCCTGTAGTCCTCGACCGTCCGACCTCTGGAAGGCTTGTGTATCGGTATAAGGAGACCTTCCACGAATGCAGGGGACACGTGGGAACCGGGGGTCATCAGTTCTTGGTACATGATGATCCATCGGGGCATCATTAGATCGCGGAAAGTCCGATAAAACTCGAGCGGCAGTCCGTCTGGCCCGGGAGATTTGTTGAGTGCTCCCTTGTTAAGCGCATCCTCGACGTCGTCCCGTGTTAAGTCCAGCTAACAGCGTCACCGCTGCTGCATTGTCGAGGGTGTGCGACACCTGCTGCAGTATGTCGTGATCGTCCACTTCCTCTGTATTCACCTCGTCGTAAAACCGACGATAGTGATCCGCAAAGGCTTCTGAAACCGCCGCCTGGGTCATTACGACCCTACCACCTGGCAATACGAGGTCCGTGATCAGCTGCTGTCGGCGTCGGCGGCTGTCGAGCACGATGTGATGCATAGACGGGTTTTCTCCTTCCGCTCGGTCTTGACGTCGCGATCGCACGACGACCCCCTCCAAACGTTTCCTCGTAAGAGACAATATTTTACCTTTAATTCGGCGGCTTTCCATTTGTCGGTTTGGAGATGGTGGTTGGCTGGCGAGTTCGCGGAGCATCGTGTAATAAAAGTCCAATATGTGACAATGCCAAGGTGCGATATCTTTTCCGAATTGTGTTAGCACACCCCGAAACGCTAGTTTTGCACATTCCACCCACCATGCTAGAGGCGAAGGGTATCGGGGGAAGACGACGTTCGCAATCCATCCATGGTGGCGATAATCTGACAGCATTCTGGGGCTTGAAGATGTGCCACATTTAGCTTCCAGGGTCCTCGGCTGCGCCATATTCGCTGCTGCCGTAGAGTGAGTGTGCATATGAAAGCGCTGTGACCGGAGAAGGCAAGCGGCCAACGTTCGGCGTCCAATACTCCCGGCGCTGCAGCTCGTGAGACATAAATGCGGTCTAGGCGACTGGCTGAGTGACTAGTAAGGTATGTCGGCCCGGGACGGTCGCCGTGCACTTTCTCCCACGTGTCAGTGAGAAGCAGATCTCAAACCAGGAGTCGAAGTTCTTGACAAGTCGAAAAATGTGGGACTTGGTCTTTGGGGTGGAGCACACAGTTAAAGTCGCCGCCGTTATACGATAACATACGTATCGATATCGGCTATTCCGAAGTACGCACGAAATAATATTTTATACACAGCGCGCGACTCGCCGCCTTCTATCACATAGTTCGCATGAGCGCTGCTATTATGAAGAGAAAATATGCGTGTTTTTACGCAGACGGTAATGATTAATTTGGTTGTCACGGGCTACTGGTCATTTATGAACCAACTTTCACAAAGAAACTGAGATATTTTTCATGCTTATTAAACGGAATATTTTTCTGTATTTACTATTCGTTATATGTAAGGAAAAAACTGAGGAGAATCTCATCTGCCTTTAAGCGGCCAATCTTAAACATACTGAACTCATTTAGTACGAGAAAATTAATGAATGGAATTTGTCTTTAGTTTACTAGCTTTGAAACTATTAAAAGATCAAAACAGATAAGTCTCCCGCATATACATTCAATATTACAGACTGAATTTCTAACTAAAAAATATCGTCAGCGTAATGTCAGACCAAATGCTGCGAGGAAAAGAGAGGTCCCCGCAACACGAAGTTCTGAAATAGAGTTATTAATTACAATTAATGGTAGCTATTCTGGGAGATGCTCACTACTTCAATAACTGACACTTTCTAATAACAATTGGACATATATTCTGATAACTTACAGACAGACTTACATTGAATGTCAGACTGGTACAATGGCGGCCTTCCGCTAGACGAAAAACAAGCTAGAAAGTAAAAAAAGATCTTACCCAAAAAAACATTATCTCTGTTCTTCTTTACCTACATTACGCAGATACTATATACAAAAACGCTATTTGAAAAACGCATCGCTGTTAGCGAACTTTACAGATAATAAACTACACTTTTTAATATTTGATATTCATCGCGCACATGTACGCAGTCTTTGATATTTTTTTAACACACGAAAAACCCTTTTAATTTTTCTCAAAATGTCCATTTATGTGACGTTCCGTCACATCTGGTGACATGGTGCACTGTCATTCATAAAAATTCAGTCGTTGTTTGGCAAAATGAATGGTTGCAAATGGTCTCCAAGCAGTCATTACCATTTTCAGTCAATGATCGGTTCAGTAGGACCAGAGGACCTAGTCCGTCCCACCACTAGCTTGCACAGAGCCTTTCCAACAATTTGGGTTCATGGCTTCGTGGGGTCTGCGCTTCGCTCGATCACTACCATCTGCTCTTATCAACTGAGATCGGGACTAATATGACAAGGCCAAGGTTTCCCAGTCTTCTAGGGTCCAACGCTTATGGTCACGAGCGGAGGAGAGTCTCTGGGCGCCGCGATGTCGTGCTGTTAGCAAAGGCACTCGCGTCAGTGGTCTGCTGCCACGGCCCATTAATGCCGTATTTCGCCGCACTGTCCTAACGGATACGTCCTTCGTTCGTCCCACATTGATTCCTGCGTTTATGTCAGCAGCGTTGCATGTCTGTTAGCACTGACAAACGTCGCTGCAAACGTCGCTGCTCTCGGTCGTTCAGTGAAGGGCGTCGGCCACTTCGTTGTTCGTCGTGAGAGGTAATGCCTGAAATTTGGTATTCTTGGTACACTCTTGAGACAGTGAATTACGGAATACTGAATTCCCTAATGGTTTCTATGGTGTCACCGCCAGACACCACACTTGCTAGGTGGTAGCCTTTAAATCGGCCGCGGTCCGGTAGTATACGTCGGACCCGCGTGTCGCCACAATCAGTGATTGCAGACCGAGCGCCGCCACACGGCAGGTCTAGACAGACTTCCTAGCACTCGCCCCAGTTGTACAGCCGACTTTGCTAGCGATGGTTCACTGACAAATCACGCTCTCATTTGCCGAGACGATAGTTAGCATAGCCTTCAGCTACGTTATTTGCTACGACCGAGCAAGGCGCCATGATCAGTTTCTGTTGATATTGTAAATCATGTACCATCAAGAGCGACGTTCGTCATTAATGGATTAAAGTTAAGTATTCCACCAGCTACGTCCGTTTTTCTCAATTCTAATTCCCTTGTCATGTTCCAGACCTCACGCCAGCCTGCGTGAGCTAAAACGCGTGAATTTCGGCCTCCTTTAGCAACCCTGCGTTGGCTCTTCTGCCAACCACAACAGTTTCCAAAACTGAATGTCCATGCGTCTAGCTCAAACTACCATTCCGCGTTCTAAGTCTGCTGACACCCGTCGTGCGGTTATAATCACGTCGGAAAACATTTTACATAAATCACTGTGGTACAAATGACAGCTACGCCAATGCACTGCCCCTTTATACCTTGTGTACGCGATACTACCGCCATCTGTATATGTGTACATAGGTATCCCCCGACTTTTGTCACCTCAGCGTGTAGTTGCTTCGTTCACCAGTCGGTGACCAAAGCCACTCAAGACATATTGTTCAAACTTATTTGTTGCAGCAACATTGGATTACGTAACAAAGGAGCGGCAGAAGATGCGTTGAATGTTCCAAAACCTCGGTTCGTGTTAACGAGGCATGAAAGATGGAATTCCGCGAGGACTGACAGTTCTCCTTTAGTAACACTGTCATTTATTCGACTAGCGAAGGTAAATTAATCCCAAAGCATGAGGCATTTTTCGGTTTTTTAAATACTGACAATTTATTTTTCAAACATAAAATATTTAACTTTGAAAAGTGAGGATCCTTTTCGTTAGGAAAAAAATAAGAATTTTACTTGTTTCTTTTATTTTCTTTTATTTACTGAATAGGAGGAACGAAGTTAGAACAGGTGGACGGTTTCAAGTACTTAGGATGCATATTTTCACAGGATGGCAACATAGTTAAAGAACTGGAAGTGAGGTGTAGCAAAGCTAATGCAGTGAGTGTTCAGCTACGATCTACTCTCTTCTCCAAGAAGGAAGTCAGTACCAAGACTAAGTTATCTGTGCACCGTTCAATCTTTCGACCAACTTTGTTGTATGGGAGCGAAAGCTGGGTGGATTCAGGTTACCTTATCAACAAGGTTGAGGTTACGGATATGAAAGTAGCTAGGATGATTGCAAGTACTAGTAGATGGTAACAATGGCAGGAGGGTGTCCACAATGAGGAAATCAATGAAAAACTGGGAATGAGCTCTATAGATGTAGCAGTCAGAGCGAACAGGCTTAGATGGTGGGGTCATGTTACACGCATGGGAGTAGCAACATTAGCCAAAAGACTCATGGGTTCAGCAGTAGAGGGTAGGAGGAGTCGGGGCAGACCAAGGAGAAGGTACCTGGATTCGGTTAAGAATGATTTTGAAGTAAAAGGTTTAACATCAGAAGAGGCACCAATGTTAGCACTGAATAGGGGATCGTGGAGGAATTTTATAAGGGGGCTAAGCTCCAGACTGAACGCTGAAAGGCATAATCAGTCTTAAATGATGATGATGATGATTTACTGAATGTTAGTAAGGCAGAACGTTTAGTTTTCAGGTAAAAAGTATTAGAAGGCGATAAGGGCAGGCATAAGAGCCAACGCATTTGGCCAAGATTGTATCGAGCTAAGGATGGGCTGCCGGCCGTGGTGGCCAAGCGGTTCAGGGCGCTACAGTGTAGAACCACGCGACCGCTACGGTCGCAGGTTATAATCCTGCCTGGGGCATTCATGTGTGTGATGTCCTTAGGTTAGTTAGGTTTACGTAGTTCTAAGTTCTAGGGGACTGATGACCTTAGAAGTTAAGTCTCATAGTGCTCAGAGCCATTTTTAAGGATGGGCTGTAGGTGTGCATGTTCGCTTGAATTTCGAGCATAACTCGCCAGCTTGAAAGAATGCCTGTTGAAACTGCTCGCGGTAAGCAGGAGATCCAGGTTTAGTCCCAGTCTAGCACTAATTGTAAATTCTCACTACAGATTCATCACGTCACAGGTTCACATCTAAACGGTTTGCAATGATATGATACATTATTTCATCCTCATCGATTTCATCCACATTGTTCCATTGATTCCATTTCAATGCATTTAATTCATTTAAGGAAAATAATCGTTGGAACTGACAGTGCAGCAAACAGTAGCATAGACAGTATACACAGAGTGCACCATGGGAAATTTTCTCCCTTTAATCTGAAATGCTGGCGGCATCTTAGATGCTGCGTCTTGCCCGACAACTAGTGCCAGGCTAGGCTAATTATCCTACGTGGGCGGGCGGATGCTCTCGTGTTACAGAAGCTGAAAGTGTTCCACGGCGTCTCTAGAAGAGAATTTCACAGCAGCAGCAGAACTTTGGGTGTGGCAAGAGGAAGTAACAACGTAATCTTAAAGAAAGTTTCTACATACGAATACTGTAGCAGGAAAGAATCAAGAGGTTGTAATTACTACTGTATACAAGAAAATACGATAACAAGCTGAGACGAAAAAACCAACAGTGGTAAGAAACAGAATGTGTGAACGCGTCACGGAGTACCATAAATAATTCTCTCCGGTGTAGCTTTAAATCAGCGAAATACTGAATACGAAGGTACAGTGGTCTCTGCTACGTTGTTAACAACACTGGGACATTCGTGGTGAGCCTACTTAGCTTGCATTTGTCGCGAATCTCTCGCCCAGTGTAAAGTCCCAAGTGACGAAGCGACAAGAAAAAGGAGCAGGTGGCTCCTGTACATAAGGAGGGTAAAAGAGCGGACCCGCTAAATTACAAACTAATATCTTTAACATCGGTTTGCTGCAGAATCCTTGATCACTTTCTAAGTTCCAATGCGACAAATTTATTTAAGAGGGACTAGCTTCTGTCCACAAATCAGCCCGGTTTTAGAAAGCATCGCTCGTGCGAAACTAACCTTGCCCTTTTCTCACATGATATCCTGTGAACCATGGATGAAGAAACAAGTAGATTCCATATTCCTAGATTTCTGTAAAGTATCTGAAATGTCGCCAAACTGCCGACTGCTAGCGAAGGTACAAGCGTTCGGAATAGGTTCGCAGATATGTGAGTGGCTCGAAGATTTATTAAGTAACAGAACGCAGTGTGTTGTCCTCGATGGCCAATATTCATCAGAGACAGGGGTATCGTCAGACGTAGCCCAGGGAAGTGTG
The DNA here is from genome assembly GCF_023897955.1 of Schistocerca gregaria. Lineage (NCBI taxonomy): Eukaryota > Metazoa > Arthropoda > Insecta > Orthoptera > Acrididae > Schistocerca > Schistocerca gregaria. The sequence goes on from NC_064924.1 coordinate 183,688,712, forward strand.
ACAGGACCGCTGTTATTTTCTGTATAGATAAATAATCTGGCGGACAGCGTAAGCAGCTGTCTTTGGGTGTCTGATGATAACGCTGTAGTTTACGGGAAGGTGTTGTCATTGAGTGACTGTACAAGGATACAGGATGACTTAGACAAAATTTCTAGTTGGTGAGATGAATGGCAGCATGCTCTAAATGAGGAAAAACAGGTTAATGCAGATGAGTAAGAGAAACAAATCCATAATGATCGATACAGTATTAGTAGTGTGCTTCATGACACAGTCACATCCATTAAATATCTTGGCATAACGTTGCAAATCAATATGAAATGAAACGAGCAAGTAAAGATTGTAGTACGGAAGGAGAATGGTCGACTTTGGTTTATTGGAAAAATTTTAAGAAATGTTGGTTCACCTGTAGAGGAGACCACATATAGAACGCTAGTGCGTCTCATTGTCGAGTACTGTTCGAATGTTTGTGATCCGCACCAGGTTGGATTAAAAGAAGATACTGAAGCAATGGAGAGACGAGCTGTTACATTTGTTACCAGTCGGTTAAAACAGCACGCAACTAACTCCTGGAACACATTGACACCGGTGTGTCAGACCCACCATACTTGCTCCGAACACTGCGAGAGGGCTGTACAAGCAACACGCACGGCACAGCGGACACACCAGGAATCGCGGAGTTGGCCGTCGAATGGCGCTAGCTGCGCAGCATTTGTGCACCCCCGCCGTCAGCGTCAGCCAGTTTGCCCTGGCATACGGAGCTCCATCGCAGTCTTTAACACTGGTAGCATGCCGCGACAGCGTGGACGTGAACTGTATGTGCAGTTGACGGACTTTGAGCGAGGGCGTATAGTGGGCATGCGGGAGGCCGGGTGGACGTACCGCCGAATTGCTCAACACGTGGGGCGTGAGATCTCCACAGTACATCGATGTTGTCGCCAGTGGTCGGCGGAAGGTGCACGTGCCCGTCGACCTGGGACCGGACCGCAGCGACGCACGGATGCACCCCAAGACCGTAGGATCCTACGCAGTGCCGTAGGGGACCGCACCGCCACTTCCCAGCAAATTAGGGACACTGTTGCTCCTGGGGTATCGGCGAGGACCATTCGCAACCGTCTCCATGAAGCTGGGCTACGGTCCCGCACACCGTTAAGCCGTCTTCCGCTCACGCCCCAACATCGTGCAGCCCGCCTCCAGTGGTGTCGCGACAGGCGCGAAAGGAGGGACGAATGGAGACGTGTCGTCTTCAGCGATGAGAGTCGCTTCTGCCTTGGTGCCAATGATGGTCGTATGCGTGTTAGGCACGTGCAGGTGAGCGCCACAATCAGGACTGCATACGACCGAGGCACACAGGGCCAACACCCGGCATCATGGTGTGGGGAGCGATCTCCTACACTGGCCGTACACCTCTGGTGATCGTCGAGGGGACACTGAATAGTGCACGGTACATCCAAACCGTCATCGAACCCATCGTTCTACCATTCCTAGACCGGCAAGGGAACTTGCTGTTCCAACAGGACAATGCACGTCCGCATGTATCCCGTGCCACCCAACGTGCTCTAGAAGGTTTAAGTCAACTACCCTGGCCAGCAAGATTTCCGGATCTGTCCCCCATTGAGCATGTTTGGGACTGGATGAAGCGTGGTTTCACGCGGTCTCCACGTCCAGCACGAACGCTGGTCCAACTGAGGCGCCAGGTGGAAATGGCATGGCAAGCCGTTCCACAGGACTACATCCAGCATCTCTACGACCGTCTCCATGGGAGAATAGCAGCCTGCATTGCTGCGAAAGGTGGATATACACTGTACTAGTGCCGACATTGTGCATGCTCTGTTACCTGGTTCTATGTGCCTGTGGTTCTGTCAGTGTGATCATGTGATGTATCTGACCCCAGGAATGTGTCAATAAAGTTTCCCCTTCCTGGGACAATGAATTAACGGTGTTCTTATTTCAATTTCCAGGAGTGTATTACGGAACTCAAATGGGAATAACTGCAGGGAAGGCGACGTTCCTTTAGTGAAGCACTATTGAGAAATGTAGAGAACCAGCATTTGGAGCGTAACATCTCCTGGCAAAACATATTATATGTGGAAAAAAAGAGAAAAAAATAATTTTATTTCTGCATGGGTAGTGATTATGTGAATGTTATGTTATAAATGGAAACCATTATGTATCATGTTTTATACTTGTATAGAATTATGTATCAATTTTTTAAAGATAATATCAGTGTCGGTGAGTTCTGGAACTGCCACAGACGATACTTATTAAATATCAAACAAAGATGTAAAGGTATTAAACCGAGTATAAATAGCACTGACCGAGCATTAATTTCTCTGTCGTCCTTTTGGAGTTACGTGGGTAGGAAGAGCCTGTGACGCAATATTATATGCTTGTGTAGCATTCTTTTGTTAAGATTGAGTGACGGACGCTATTAGGCATCGATTCGTAAAGGTGTGTAAGATTTTAATCTGTCTAAATGTTTTGAATAGAATTAGTAAAAACTTGCATTATGATATGTAATAATCTTGCCTGCTATTTTATTCCACCCTTTTAAGACATTTTCAGCTATTTAAATATTATTCGTGGTGCAGAGCTGCGCTACGAACGAACGAGCCGCTGCCGCGGCGCATTCAAACTGCATTAAATGAAACCAGTCATACCGCAAAGAAGCGTACAGGTAATAGTGAACTAAAATTATTTCTTTCATCTTTCGGCATTGCAGAGCAGAGATGCACATTTTATGATGTCTTTTACAGGTGGACGCGGGCTACCGCTGATGTTGTATTATTAACAGTTCAAAAAGATAAGTTACCTTCAGGACATAAAAGAAATCTTGCTGTGCGTAGTTCTGGTCTGGCAAATATTATAGTAAAAATGTTCTTTCTCTGGTAACAGTCTTATGTTTTCGTGTTAGTCGTGGTACTTATTGGTGTTTTAATGTTAACAAAAATCCACTGCAAACTTTTGATGTTGAACAAACATTGCGTACTGTAACATCAGTATTGATAAGGAAATAATTTCCAGTAACCTTTTCAATAACTCTAAAGTAAGAAAGATATGTTGAACTTTATGGCGAGTTACAGTAACGAAACAATGTTCCTTTTATTGAAAGCCAGATCCAGAATAATAAGAACACAATACATTTTGTTCTGTTGAAAATTAATGATTCAAACAAAGTTACAGCACAGAATCCTTAAAAAGAGTTTCAGGGCTATTTTCGGAGCAGCATATTTTATATCATCCATTTATCAATATATTAGATGCAACGCGAGCAATAACAAAGATAGTGAAACACGCTAGTGCTACCCATTGTCGAGTACTGTTCGCATGTTTGTGATCCGCACCGAGTCGGATTAAAGGAAGATACCCAAACAGTGCAGTGCTGTGCTGCTTCATTTGTTACTAATGGATTAGAACAGCACGCAATTATTACGGAACTCAAATGGGAATAAATGGAGTGAAGGTGACTTTCCTTTCGTGGGACACTAGTGAGAAAATGTAGAGAACCAGCATTTGAAGCTGACTGCAGAACGATTCTCCCGCTGTCAACGTACAGGGTGTTTCAAAAATGACCGGTATATTTGAAACGGCAATAAAAACTAAAAGAGCAGCGATAGAAATACACCGTTTGTTGCAATATGCTTGGGACAACAGTACATTTTCAGGCGGACAAACTTTCGAAATTACAGTAGTTACAATTTTCAACAACAGATGGCGCTGCAAGTGATGTGAAAGATATAGAAGACAACGCAGTCTGTGGGTGCGCCATTCTGTACGTCGTCTTTCTGCTGTAAGTGTGTGCTGTTCACAACGTGCAAGTGTGCTGTGGACAACATGGTTTAGTCCTTAGAACAGAGGATTTTTCTGGTGTTGGAATTCCACCGCCTAGAACACAGTGTTGTTGCAACAAGATGAAGTTTTCAACGGAGGTTTAATGTAACCAAAGGACCGAAAAGCGATACAATAAAGGATCTGTTTGAATAATTTCAACGGACTGGGAACATGACGGATGAACGTGCTGGGAAGGTAGGGCGACCGCGTACGGCAACCACAGAGGGCAACGCGCAGCTAGTGCAGCAGGTGATCCAACAGCGGCCTCGGGTTTCCGTTCGCCGTGTTGCAGTTGCGGTCCAAATGACGCCAACGTCCTTGTATCGTCTCATGCGCCAGAGTTTACACCTCTATCCATACAAAATTCAAACGCGGCAACCGCTCAGCGCCGCTACCATTGCTGCACGATAGACATTCGCTAACGATATAGTGCACAGGATTGATGACGGCGATATGCATGTGGGTAGCATTTGGTTTACTGACGAAGCTTATTTTTACCTGGACGGCTTCGTCAATAAACAGAACTGGCGCATATGGGGAACCGAAAAGCTCCATGTTGCAGTCCCATCGTCCCTGCATCCTCAAAAAGTACTGGTCTGGGCCGCCATTTCTTCCAAAGGAATCATTGGCCCATTTTTCAGATCCGAAACGATTGCTGCATCACGCTATCTGGACATTTTTTGTGAATTTGTGGCGGTACAAACTGCCTTAGACGACACTGCGAACACCTTGTGGTTTGTGCAAGATGGTGCCCGGCCACATCGCACGGCCGACGTCTTTAATTTCCTGAATGAATATTTCGATGATCGTGTGATTGCTTTGGGCTATCCGAAACATACAGGATGTGGCGTGGATTGGCCTCCCTATTCGCCAGACATGAACCCCTGTGACTTCTTTCTGTGGGGACACTTGAAAGACCAAGTGTATCGTCAGAATCCAGAAACAATTGAACAGCTGAAGCAGTACATCTCATCTGCATGTGAAGCCATTCCGGCAGACACGTTGTCAAAGGTTTCGGGTAATTTCATTCAGAGACTACGCCATATTATTGCTACGCATGGTGGATATGTGGAAAATATCGTACTATAGAGTTTCCTGACCGCAGTGCCATCTGTTGTTCACAATTGTAACTACTGTAATTTCGAAAGTTTGTCTGCCTGAAAATGTACTGTTGTCCCAAGCATATTGCAACAAACGGTGTATTTCTATCGCTGCTCGTTTAGTTTGTATTGCCGTTTCAAATATACCGGTCATTTTTGAAACACCCTGTATATTTCGCGTAAGATACGATTAGAGAGATCAAGTCTCGTCCGGAGACATAAAGACAGTCGTTTCTCCCTCGCTCTGTCTGCGACTGCGACGTGAAAGGTAATCCCTAGGGGTAGAACAGGATACCTTCCGCCACGTACCACGCGGTGGCATGCGGAGTATGTGTGTAGGTGCAGATGTTGATGTATATGTATACTAAGTTGGACGTAATGTTCATGAAATATTGCCTTACGAGTGTGCTAAAAAATAAGAAAAACAAGTACAGTAAAATAAAGACGCCGCTATAATCTCTTCAGTTTACTTGAGGCCCCGTTTTTGGCGGAAAGGAGACGTTTTTTCATGGCCCGGACATCTAGGCTCGAAATGAGCCCGCCCCTCCTCCAACTCCTCTCTTGGATTACGGAGTTCTTCATCTGAAAAAGAAATTCACTCATCGGTCAGTTGAAATACTGCTGTCCGAATAACACAAAAGAATTGAAAACAGAATAGATTTTGCTTAAGCACTATGAGCTGAAACCGTGGCAGCTGTAGAAATGAATATTGAAAATAACTGACAACTGTCCACAAAAGCCTTTCGTTCAAGGATACTAGAGCATATTTTAAGCAGAACAATACGACATATGGTGAGGAAATCAAGAACCGATGCAGAATCTTTACTGTTATGTTACACAACTGGTGTGTTTTTTCTCTGATGGTGAGGAAATCAGGCACCTATTTAGAATCTTTACTGCTATGTTACACAACTTGTGTGTTTTTTTTTTCTCAGGTTACCTTTTGGAAATATTAGGAACGTCTCAGAGACAGGAAAGGACCTGGAAGAGTAGCTGAACGGAATGGACAGTGACTTAAAAAGGAGGATATAACATGAACATCAACAAAATCAAAACGAGGATAATGGACTGTAGTCGAATTACATCGGGTGATGCTGCGGGAATTAGATTAGGAAATGAATTTTGCTATTTGGGACAAAAATAACTGATGATGGTCGAAGTAGGGAGGATATAAAATGTAGACTGGCAATGGCAAGGAAAGCTTTTCTGAAGAAGAGAAATTTGTTAACATCGAGTATAGATTTTAAGTGTCAGGAAGTCGTTTCTGAAAGTATTTGTATGGAGTGTAGCCATGTATGGAAGTCAAACGTAGACGATAAATAGTTTGGATAAGATGGGAACAGAAGCTTTCGAAATGTGGTGCTACAGAAGAATACTGAAGATTAGATGGGTAGATCACATAACTAATGAGGAGGTATTGAACAGAATTGGAGAGAAGAGAAATTTGTGGCGCATCTTGACTAGACGAAGGGATCGGTTGGTAGCGCATATTCTGAGGCGTCAAGGGATCACCAATTTAGTATTGAAGGGCAGCGTGGAGGGTAAAAATCATAGAGGGAGTGCAAGAATGAGTACACTAAACAGATTCAGAAGGATGTAGGTTGCAGTAAGTACTGGGAGATGAAGAAGTTTGCACAGGATAGAGTGGCATGGAGAGCTGCATCAAACCAGTCTCTGGACTGAAGACCACAATAACAACAGGCACAAGTGAAAATATTGATTTCGTCTTCCTAAATTTTCGAAAGTTGTTCGAGCTGTATCATATATTTAACTGATAATCTAGATACTGTCCCCTGTAATGTTTCCCATATCTCACAGAGTTGATGCAGTTTTGACTGATATAAGCCAGTATGATGGACCAAATAGAACAGAAACGAAACTGACATTGAAGTGCAATCGGATCGCTCTTGTTCTCTAAAAGCATGAGCTATTAATCGGACTGTGCCAGAAATACTCTCGGATTGGGCGCTGTCTGCAGGAAACTGCTGTCTACAGGAAACTGATGTCTGCAGGAAACTATCAAGTCTGGGCGACTCTACCTCTTAGTGGACATCTGATTACAAGATTAGAGTTAGATTCTGGATAGTATTGACATACTTAAAATATTAAGCGCATGCACGAAGCGAAGATAAATGGGACGATCAATTGAAATCAGAGCAAAGGCGTAAAATGTAGATATGGAAAGATTCTTTAAAGGTCCACTGCAGCCACTAAGGAGACCATTCATTATCTGTTGGATGTATTTTCGAGTACTGCTCCAGAGATGTTACCAATTAGACTGACGGCAAACGTCGAATGACATCAGAGGCTCGCTACAGCTGTTGTAATATCTCTGCGAAGTGTAAATACAGGCTCCAAGTTTGCTTTCCAACTAAAGGTACTTTTCTCGGAAAAATTCTATATATTTAACCTCCATTACAACTATAAAAAGTTTACTAAATGATAGAAAGCAAACGGTTAATAAAGCAACTATTTCTATTCGGAAACGAAAATTCACAAAAAGCTCGTAAAATGGCACTAAAAATGGTATGCTAATGTGCGCATATAAATGTGCCCGCTACAAAAAAAAAATGTTATAAAAATCTTTTAAAAAGTTTTAATGAGTTGGATAAACCGTGCAAAATGGTGGACTACTCTACACCGAGCAAATGCGTATTTAAACATTTAAAATGAACATAAAGTCAAAAGCAGCGGAAATGAGAATACCGAGAAACTTAACATCAAGGCTGGCGATTCCGCAGTAGATAAAGTTAAGGCCTTCTGATACCTTGGAAACAAAATAACCCTTGATGAACGAGGCAAGGACGACATAAGAAGCAGACTACCACAGGCAAAGAGGGCATTTCTGACCAAAAGAATTCTACTAGTATGAAACTTTTCAGTTTCAGGAAGAAAATGCAAGTTTGGGGCACAGCATTGGATGGTTGTGAATCATTGACAGTGGGAAAACCGGGACAGAAGAGAATTGAAGTGTGAAAGCTGGTTATTCAGAAGAATGTTGAACATTAGATGGACTGTTTTGTTCTTTAGGGACTGCAGTGCAAAAAATGTCTTTTAATGACACGATTATTACAAATATCAGCCAGTTACACTGCTATTTAAATGGTACTTATTTTTCTATATTTTTTATTTTTATATTTTTTATGTATTTCCAGCAACAAGTTGGTTCAAATGGCTCTGAGCACTATGGGACTTAACATCTATGGTCATCAGTCCCCTAGAACTTAGAACTACTTAAGCCTAACTAACCTAAGGACATCACACAACACGCAGCCATCACGAGGCAGAGAAAATCCCTGACCCCGCCGGGAATCGAACCCAGGAACCCGGGCGTGGGAAGCGGGAACGCTACCGCACGACCACGAGATGCGGGCTCCATCAACAAGTGCTCTGTAAATACATAAATAAGCGATGGTCTTAATATAATGGCCTGTAACTATGATTATCACTATAATATAATACATTGTTAATTGTGTTTACCTTATATTAAGAACATCGCTTAGCTATATATTATCAGAGCACATGATGATGGCAACAGACCGAAATGGGCTCAAGGCAAATTAATGTATGAAATAGAAATCATTTAAAGAATGATCTATCTGGCTGATATTCGTAATCATCATATCATTTAAAGATATATTTTGCCCTGTAGGCCCCAAAGAACAAAATGTAATGACTCCAGTGTCATACTGTGATAGGGGGAACTTTCTGAAATACATGAGGATAAGAATAAAAATAGTAAAACTCATGGAAAATGTGAAATTCAATAAGGTTTGTCTAAGGAATAAACTCGTCCCGTTCTATGTCAGCATCTAGATTTCAATAGAACCAATGATAGCACATCACATCAGACAATATGGAGCAAAATTATGCATCCAAAGGGAAATTAACAGTAAGCTATTTTATAAGTAACATCTAAATAAAGAGATGTATGTGGCACATCTAAAATTAAGTAGCAATACTACTCCTTTATTTTTTGATACCAAGTCACATTTCATAAATATCTATGTGGATAACATCAGCACACAGATCGGATCTAGACAGAAAAATATAATCAATCTCCTCATGGAAAAACAAAACCCCATTGCCAGAACTAACAACACAATAGTTCATGCCATTTTTCATTAAAAAAACCATCAACATGACTGCAATTACTTTCAATGACCAAGAGTAGACAATATTGGATAAAAGATTGAAGTATACTAACAAACCTAAATTCCACAATACTGTACGAACACAACTAATAGCATCTGCAAAAGTAGCACCAGACTTAGCAAACTTACCTATAAAACAACAGAATGAAATAACCATCAAAATAGCAAATGCAACAGAAGGAGACCTCAAAATCAGGAAAAGCTACAGTACCCATTCAGATAACAAAACACTACGCCATATTAATGAAAAATTAATGAATAACAATGCCCTAGCATTTAAATCAGGCAAAGGCGATAGTCTAGTTATCATCACCAAAAATCACTATGTACAAAAAGTTAATGATTTCCTTGGCATCAATAGTATTACACAAATCAATAGAAACCCCACAAACAAATTTGTCATATAATACTTGCAGAACATGAGAAAAAGGACATGTTTACCTATGAACCCTAGAACATCAAAGCTCCCTGGACAAGCTCCTAAGATACACAAATAATATGTCCCTATACAACCTATAGTACACATTGTTAACAGCCCCCCATACTACATAAGCAAGAAATTCAACAGCCTCCTTAATAAATTTTACACATACAACAAAAAATATACAATAAAGAATTCCAGAACATTAGCTAAAAACATCAAAGACATAAAAAATACCTCCAAATGCAAGATATGTTTCTTTCAACATTACTAATCTATACACAAACATCTCAATCCAAGAAACAATAGATATCATAGAACAAAGCCTACTCAAATTCAGAAAAATCTCTATACAAGGCACTACAGAAATTTTAAAACTAACAAAACTTGTGTTACACCAAAATTATATCGAGTTTGATACTAAAATACACACACAACAAGATGGAGTTGCGATGGGCTGTAGTATTGCTGGAATCATAGCTGACATGTTCCATAACAGCTTGAAAGAAATGTTCTCCAAAATAAAAAAAGCAACTGATCATATACAACAATAGAGACATACACGACACTTTAATGCTTATAGAAGTAACCTTACTGACACAGGCGAAAAACACAAAGCACTGAATCAGTTACACCCCAAAATGAAATTTACAATACAACACGAAACTAACAAAACAATTAACTTTATTGACCTAGACAATAATAATATTAACAACATACATTGCTTAGAAATTTACAGAAAGGCTACCACAGCAACAGTATTATCAACGCAGTCTCACGTCATCTAAAAGCCCATAAACTAGCATTCTTCCATACAATGCTTAACAGACTAATAAATTTGTGACTAGAAGATGAAACAATTCAGAGGAAATAAAAATCTTAGAATAAAAAGCCCATAAAAACGATTATGGCTCCAGAATTGTAACACAGCTATACTACAATAAAACACGATCAGAAAGACACAACATACATAAATAACACTAAACACATGCGCAATACAAAAGAAGCAAAAACATACGTAACCACAACTAACCTAGGAAACATTTAAAACGAAAGTAACAAATTATTCAACAAAACCGACATCGCCTTTGCACATCAAAACACACACAACCGCAAACGTAAAATTCACAAAGGCAGCTCGAAAATTCCCATACACAACAACATTTACAAAATTTTATGTAAGGTATCCCACAAATTCTACATAGGACAAACCGGTAGAAAATTCAAAATTACGTACAAAGAGCACACCAGAGAAATTGAAAATAGCCTGTCCACATTTCTTCAACATCTACAAACATAAAAACTCCACTTAAAACTCATAAACGAAGCACTAGAAAGTCTTCATATTATGCAGATGGGAGCATTCATGAACATCCTTGAGGATATATATATATATATATATATATATATATATATATATATATATATATATATATATATATATATATTTTCACATGCATACAGCAACCCTACAAATTTCTTGAATGAACAGACCGACCTAAAGCACAAAAAGTAGGTAGAAAGCTTTATTCACATTATCAGGCAAGAAAATCGGTAAAGTAACAATTCAGATTCCAGTATAGTGGATGGGTCCATATTCGAATCTGGGAAGTTTTAATCCACGAATTACCGTCTTTTAGCTGTGTTATGCTTTGCTGGTCAACGAATGTAGGGGAAAAAAATATTCCGAGCTTTTCCGGTTGTAACATTACAGGACATATTGGGACATATTGAAGTATTCGATACTGTAGACTTTTAGGGGATGTCGATACAGATATGCAAAATGTAAAGGGAAGCTTTGGTGATGTTTAAATATTGTACTGTGTCAATATTAGGACATTTTGCACAGAAAGAACAAAAATAGAATTAATGTAAATATATATTAGTGTTAGTAACCTATTTTCATTCAATTTTGTAATTATATTTCATTTTGTGAAAGAGGGACTCACTGTTTGCTGTAGCTCTGATTAATTGTATAAATTATCAGTTTTGAGCTAAATTATTTCGTATAATATGGACGGGATACTTTTAAAAACTCACCAGCTAGGTAGAGGGTCTGTAAATGAACGTTTAATGCACACTTCTGGAACTTTCTATGGAGAAATTCTATATTATGATCGCAGAAATACGAAAACTTGTGAAAACTGTTTCATAACCTGGTTTCGAAAGACGATTTGTATCAAGAAATATTGCTAAAAAGATTTATTTAAGTTTTGAAACACGATTTAAATCATTTTACATATGAATAGTTGTTCTGAATCACTCAAGAAATATCCAGAATCAAATGTCAAGATATTTCTGGAAACATCGGTACAAATCTGGTGAAGGTTATCCAGAAGCTGGTAGAAAAATGTTATAAAATCTATTTGGAAATTATGCTTGTAAGAATTTATATGTACTGATTCTTTTACTTACTTTAATCTGTACTAAAATTCTGTAATGTCTAATTTAGTTTTGGGTCGTGAATTGCTATCGTATTGTAAACAAAACATTGTCAAAGACTCTCATTGTTTGGAAAGGTATTAATACACCTAGGAGTTGTCAGTTGCCAGTTCAGTTCAGTTGGGATATGCAGTGCGGTTAGCTCGGAGAGTCAGTTGTTGAGTCTGTGAAGTCTGTCAGTTCTGTTTGTAAATAAACGTCTGTAATGAAGAATTACTTGTTGTCATCAATATGAACTCAAGACCTTTTGCACGAAGCACACATCTCCTAATACAACGTTTTAATTTGGTTGAGGAAGCTGGGATCGCTATAAGTGCAAACAAATTGAAGTGGAACGTTTTAATTTGGTGTTGAGGAGCTGAAATGTTATAATTTGGTGGAGGAGCTGGTATGTTATACGGTCTAATGTTTTAATCATGTCACCTGGAGATGTGCCTTTTAGTGCCACGAAACCGGTAGTGATACAGTAAAAAAGGACCATATACAGCTGAAGTGGTTATTAATACCCAAGATGAATACTCGTAGCTGTGGCTGCTCCACCTACAAGGTTATCTGCTTCTGCAAAATCGGTGAGGAAAGGAACATATGGAAATGACTGCCAAGAAGAAGGGACAGGATGGCAGGACGTGTATCAAGACATTATTTAGCTAAATTTCGTGAATAAATTAGTAAACAGAAATTAGTGTGAAACGCTTGGGCTGGTATTCAGTGCAGTTGTTGCGACAGATGGCTTCACTGTGGGGAATGTAGTGGCGCGGGAATCGAGGAAGTAAATGCGACTCTTCCTAGTACTGAAAAGTATGTTCAAGGGTCAGGAAAATAGCTGAACAGGAAGGGAAGATTAGGGCCATTGAGGCTGAACTGCTTAGTGTTGGGAGGGAACTGATGTGATTAGGGGAGGGGGGAGGGGGGGAGGTGATATGAAGCAGTCATGGAAGAGCTGTGAGCCAGATTTTGCAGCACAATTTATGTGACAGGTACCAAGTCACAAACTGTTTCAAGCCCAATCCATGTCTTAGCCAAGTGGTAAAGGTTGTTGGATCCTTGTACTAGGGCTTTAATAGGAGGATCATGTTGTGATAGTGAGTGGAGCAGAAAGCATCATTGATAGGGATCAGGGCTACAATATTGAAAGTGACCTGATGAAAATACATTCGTGTCCAAAATTAAAGCAACATACCGCTGTTTCCCCGTCCTGTGTCTAATTCACGATATAATCGTGCAAATTGTTAACCGACGTCCTGTACAATCGTATTCTGCATGGAAGACAACATTCCAGTCAATGGGCAACCACACCAACCATGACGTTAGGGCACCTATCAAACGGGGAAGTGTTTCCGGATAGTCCCGTAACCACAATCGCTATATAGTCTCAGACTGTGCAGAATGGCACAGAGAAGACGCCTACCAGACTCTCTGCTGTGGAGGACCCTAGGAAGAATGCAAGCAGGACAGTGGCAAACTGATGTGGCCCGATGGCTTAATGCGAATGGTTCTGTTGTTTCTCGAATGTTGCAACGGTTTATAAAGACCGGAACTGTATCCCGAAGACAAGGACAGGGCCGACCATGTGTGACATCATAAAGAGTGGACTATTATTTGGCTGTAAGGGCATCATAATAACACATTAGTACAGCACAGCAACTGACATCTGACCTCACAGCATTCACTGGACGTGTTGTATTGAGGCAAAAGGTGTACAGAAGGCTTCAGCAGAGTGGATTAATTGCCGGAGAGCTGCTACATTTGTACCTCTGATGTGTCTTCACAGAATGAAACGTCTAGAGTGGACGCATGAACAAACCACCTGGGCGATCCAACAGTAGGCCAATGTTCTTTTCACAGACGAGTCCCGATTTGGTCTGGAGAGTGATTCTCGACAGATTCGGATCTGGAGAGAACATGGAACTACATTTCGGGACCCAGACATTGTGGAGAAAGATAGGTATCGAGGAGGATCCATAACGGTGTGGATAGGGATTATGTTGATCAGTCGAACACATCTTCATGGAATTTTACGGGTGAGTTGACAATGAAACTTCCTGGCAGATTGAAACTGTGTGCCGGACCGAGACTCGAACTCGGGACCTTTGCCTTTCGTGGGCAAGTGCTCTTCATATCAGCGCACACTCTGCTGCCGAGTGAAAATCTCATCCTGAGTTGGCAATGTTTAGCTGCTGTCAGTTATCTTGACAAGGTCTTGGGATCTCATGTGCTGTTGTTGCGAGGTGCTATGGGATCTGACTTTGTACTAAAGGACGATAATGCTCGATCTCATAGAGCACGGTGATTGATGTTTTCTTACAAACGGCAGATATTCCACGCCTGGCGTGGTCTGCTCGTTCTCGAGATTTTAATCCCGTAGAGCATGTCTGGGATGCACTAGGGAGACGGGTTGAATCACTTCAGCATCCACCAACCGCTCTCCAAGACTTTCGAGCAGCTTTGGAACAAAAAGGGCGTTATTGCCTCAGCATGAGATTGATGACATCCTTCACAGCATGCCCCGTCATTTTCAGGCCTGTAAAATAGCCAGAGGTGGCCACACCCCATACTGAGTACATTAGCCAGCTGTCGAAATGTGTATGTAAATCCGCTAAGTTGGAAAAAATTAAGAACATTTTTGTCTACCGTTATGCATGTTGCAGTTGTTTACATTCTGTATTCTTTACATAGTCTCTACTTTACTATCTCCGTTTACACTGTTTTGTGTCAAAATAAACGCAACCTTGCAAAATTTCCGTTTGTTCTTTTAATACTGAACACCAGTGTAGCTTCTGCAACGAACCATGTAAGTGTTGGGTTCAAATGGCTCTGAGCACTATGGGACTTAACTACAAACTTCATCAGTCCCATAGACTTAGAACTACTTAAACCTAACTAAACTAAGGACATCACACACATCCATGCCCGATGCAGGATTCGAACCTGCGACCGCAGCAGCAGCGCGGTTCCGGACTGAAGCGCCTAGAACCGCTCGTACACCTAGGCCGGCTAAGTGTTGGGTTGATGCCTGTTTTCAAGCTGCATGTTCGGCCCCAGTTGAACAGCTCTGTAAGGAGGATTAGCAAGGTACTCGTACAAGTACAGTAATAAATAATGTTTGTATACTGCATCAGAATATCACAGGATTAAAAAACTAAGTAGATGGACATCCTGTTTGTTTTGAATATTTAGAAACTGAAGATGAAATAGATGTGCTGTGCCTGTCTGAACATCATAGAGTCATAGACAAGGAGAAGGTAAATATAAGTGGATATAACCTTTCAGCACATGTGAACACAGACAATACAGAGAAATGAGGAATTGCCATATACAGGGTGGTCCATTGATCGTGACCGGACCAAATATCTCACGAAATAAGCGTCAAACGAAAAAACTACAAATAACGAAACTTGTCTAGCTTGAAGGGGGAAATCAGATGGCGCTATGCTTGGCCCGCTAGATGGCGCTGTCATAGGACAAACGGATATCAACTGGTTTTTTTTAAAATAGGAACACCCATTTTTTATTACATATTCGTGTAGTATGTAAAGAAATATGAATGTTTTACCTGAACCACTTTTTCGCTTTGTGATAGATGACGCTGTAATAGTCACAAACATATGGCTCACAATTTTAGAAGAAACAGTTGGTAGCAGGTAGGCTTTTCAAATTAAAATACAGAACGTAGGTACGTTTGAACATTTTATTTCGGCTGTTCCAATGTGATACATGTACCTTTGTGAACTTATCATTTCTGAGAATGCATGCTGTTACAGCGTGATTACCTGTAAAAACCACATTAATGCAATAAATGCTCAAAATGATGTCCGTCAACCTCAGTGCATTTGGCAATACGTGTAAAGACATTCCTGTCAACAGTGAGTAGTTCACCTTCCGTAATGTTCGCACATGCATTGACAATGCGCTGACGCATGTTGTCAGGCGTTCTCGGTGGATCACGATAGCAAATATCCTTCAACTTTCCCCACAGAAAGAAATCCGGGGGCGTCAGTTACGGTGAACGTGCGGGCCATGGTATGGTGCTTCGACGACCAATCCACTTGTCATGAAATATGCTATTCAATACCGCTTCAACCCTCGCGAGCTATGTGCCGGACATCCATCATGTTGAAAGTACATCGCCATTCTGTCATGCAGTGAAACATCTTGTAGCAACATCGGTAGAACATTACGTAGGAAATCAGCATACATTGCACCATTTAGATTGCCATCGATAAAATGGGGGCCAATTATCCTTCCTCCCATAATGCCGTACCATACATTAACCCGCTAAGGTCGCTGATATTCCACTTGTCGCAGCCATCGTGGATTTTCCGTAGTCCACAGCTCGTGGTCGTGTGGTAGCGTTCTCGCTTCCCGCGCACGGGTTCCCGGGTTCGATTCCCGGCGGCGTCAGGGATTTTCTCTGCCTCGTGATGACTGGGTGTTGTGTGATGTCCTTAGGTTACTTAGGTTTAAGTAGTTCTAAGTTCTAGGGGACTGATGACCATAGATGTTAAGTCTCATAGTGCTCAGAACCATTTTTTGATTTTCCGTTGCCCAATAGTGCATATTATTCCGGTTCACGTTAGCGCTGTTGGTGAATGACGCTTCGTAGCTAAATTGAACGCGTGCAAAATATCTGTCATCGTCCCGTAATTTCTCTTGTGCCCAGTGACAGAACTGTACACGACGTTCAAAGTCGTCGGCATGCAATTCCTGGTGCATAGAAATATGGTACAGGTGCAATCGATGTTTATGTACTACTCTCAACTCTGACGTTTTTGAGATTTACGATTCTCACGCAATCTGTCTGCTACTGATGTGCGGTTTAGCTGCGACAGCAGCTACATCACTACTTGGGCATCATGATTTGTTGCACGTCGTGGTTGACGTTTCACATGTGGCTGAACACTTCCTGTTTCCTTAAATAACGTAACTATCCGGCGACCGGTCCGGACACTTCGATGATATCGTCCTAGGATACCAAGCAGCGAACATAGCACACGCCCGTTGGGCATTTTGATCACAATAGCCCAACATCAACACGATATCGACCTTTCCCGCAATTGGTAAACGGTCCATTTTAACACGGGTAATGTATCACGAATCAAATACCGTCCGCACTGGCTGAATGTTACGTGTTACCACGTACTTATACGTTTGTAACTATTACAGCGCCATCTATTACAAAGCGAAAAAAGTATTCCAACTAAAACATTCATATTTCTCTACGTACTACACAAATAGGTAATAAAACTGGGGTTCCTATTTAAAAGAACGCAGTTGATAACCGTTTGACCTATGGCAGCGCCATCTAGCGGGCCAACCATAGCGCCATCTGGTTCCCCCCTTCAAGCTAGACGAGTTTCTAACTTTTTAGTTTTTTCGTTTGATCCAGAATTTCAAAAGTTTCGTTTGATGCTTATTTCGTGAGATATTTGGCCCGGTCACTATCAATGGATCACCCTGTATACAAAAAGCCATCATAGTGTGAAAATTTTTGGAACTAAAACACTTTGCGTAGAGCAACATCAGGAACTAAATAATGATACTTTTACAATTGTAAGTATGTATAGGTCCCCACAGGGGGTTTTTCACCTACTTCTGAACCACTTGGCTTCCCTGTTGTGCTGTCTGTCAGACAGATGGAAAGAAATCATTATTGGTGGAAATTTCAGTGTAGGTTTTCTGAAAGAGTCTGACAGGAAGAATGACCATGAAGTATTACTCCGTTCTTACAATTTGGCATCACTTACGGATTTTCCTACTCGGGCTGTACAGGAAAGTAGTACACTGATAGGTAATACTTTCATAGACTGAGATAAATTTAATCAAATAAACCTTTATCCTGTTAAGAATGGTCTTACTGATCTTGATGCACAGCTAATTACAGAAATTTGTTATTAACACTTCATCCTACTTCAAAAGCAATAGCGATGTATATAGCAATAACACAAGGAGAAAGATTGACCTTCACTTCTCTGATTTAAATCTAAGCTCGGCAGAGAAACGGGTGAATTATGCTGCTACAAAAGTATTTTATCACTTACAAAATAAAATCAAAAGTCTGGCAGATAGCCAACCAACATTTAAAAACAAATTACAAGAATTTCTGAATAACTCCTTCTACTCAATAGATAAATTTTAGCTGATACTTAGCAATTTTACAATTATTAAAACAACTGAATTTATCATGTAAAGAAACTTTTGTTACACTGACAATCTAAGTGCGCCCACATTTGAAGTATGAAAATGAGATGCACCAGTCGAGTCTGTTTTATCTCCATCGTTCATATCCATGTCATTATTTCTGTCCACGAGGAGAGGATTGCAGGATTTTGATGAATTTGATGAAGAATGATATCATTTTGTGAGCTGTACTTTCTTTTTATCTAACCTTCCCCTAACCTGCCGTCAACCTCAGAAAAACGCAACGACGTCCTCTTGACACGATTTTTGTCAAGGAACTTGATCAACTGATCCTCATATGGCGTTCAGTGATGAGGCTGGCACTTGCTGCTTTAATTCGTGGGGTGATAGTCCTCTTCTTAATGCTGAGGACGGGAGATACGTTGAACGGATATACTGCGTTTGACGTCCACGGGGAACACTGCGGTACTAAAATGTGGGCCCATATTTACTCCAACCCCAAACAGGTTGGTTCAAGTGGTTCTGAGCACTATGGGACTTAACATCTGAGGTCATCAGTCCCCTAGAACTACTTAAACCTAACTAACCTAAGGACATCACACACACCCATGCCTGAGGCCGGATTCGAACAGAAACAGGTAAGGTGGCCACTATTACATCTAACCTGAAGAGTGAGCAATGACCTGTTTTTAAAGGTCATTTAGGATTCTGCGTTCCGGATATCACTGCGCAGTTACGGTACACTAAGCAAAATAACGTGAAAAGAAAACGATTTCATATACCTGCAAAAGGTCTACAGTAGAGAGCAAATACTAATTTGCACTATATTCGAAACTGCACCCACACTACTTGAAAGAAAGGTTCCAACTGTTCTCTACCATATTCTGTCAACAAGCGGCACCGTTCACAGTCCTAGACCTCAGTATGCAGCATGTCCCATAACCATTGGTAAGAGCTTTCCATGTAGTCACCTGTGCCTGTTTTTGTATCATTTCGTCTAATAGAAAGACTCAACGAACGTACCCTGAGGTGACGAAAGTCGTTGGATAGCGATACACACACATACAGATGGCGGTAGTACTGCATACACAAAGTATAACAGGACAGTGTATTGGCCGGGCTGTCTTTTATGCTAAGATGATTCATGTGAAAAAGCGATTACGACGCACGACGGGAATTAACAGACTTACAACGCGGATTGGTAGTTGGAGCTAGATGCATGGGACGTTCCATTCCGGAAATCGTTAGGGAATACACTATTCAGAGATTCAAAGTGTCAAAAGTGCGTCGAGAATACCAAATATCAGGGATTACCCCTTACTATGGACAACACAATTGCGGATGGCCTCCACTTAATGACCAAGAGCAGCGGCGTTTGCGTAGATTTGTTAGTGCTAACAGTCAAGGACAGGGATCAATGTAAGACGTAGGAAGAACGCATCCGTTAATGGGCTAAAGTAGCAGACGACCAGGGCAAGTGCTTTTGCTAGCAGCTTGACATCGCCTGCAGTGCCTGTCTTGGGCTCGTGATCATATCGGCTGGGTCCTAAATTACTGGAAAACTGTGGCCTGGTCAGATGAATCCCGATTTCAGTAGGTAAGAACTGATGGTAGGGTACGAGTGTGGCGCAAATCGCACTAAGCCATGGAAACAAGTTGTAAACAAGACACTGTGCAAACGGGTAATGGCTCCATAGTGGTGTGGACAGTGTTAACACGGAATGGGATGTTTCTTATGGTCCCATTGCACTGATCATTGACTGAAAATCGTTACATTCGGCTTCATATTCAGGAACAATGATGGAATCTTTATGGATGACAATGCGCCATGTCACTGGGCCACGATTGTTCACGATTGGTTTGAAGAACATTCTGGACAGTTCGAGCGAACGGTATGGCCACCCAGATCGTCCGACACGAATCCCGTCGAACATTCATGGGAAATAACCGACAGGTCAGTTCGTGCACGAAATTCAGCACACAAAATCATGAACCGGCAATATTTTCGCAATTATGGATAGCTATAGAGGCAGTATGGCTCAATATTTCTACAGTGCATTTTCAAAGACTTGTTGACTCCATGCCACATCGAGATGCTGCACTACTGCAGGCAAAAGGAGGTCCGACACTATATTAGGAGGTAGCCCATGATTTCTGTCACCTGTATGTATATAGCAATGTTCGTAAGAAAGACTATTATTTCTTCGGAGCCCTATTGAGCAAATTTAGAGAACCGATATACATGACAGACTGAGAAAAGATTCTACTACCTAGCATAGGAATAATGGAAACAAGAGATGGGGATCAGTGCGGTGAAATACGGACTGCCATTTATCCCTCGTACCATTCATAAAGGGATCAGGACGGTCAAATGTCTAGTACCGATACGTAGTTTCCTGTACTTGGTACAACGATTTGAGGAGTGCATCTGATGTGTACACTCCTGGAAATGGAAAAAAGAACACATTGACACCGGTGTGTCAGACCCACCATACTTGCTCCGGACACTGCGAGAGGGCTGTACAAGCAATGATCACACACACGGCACAGCGGACACACCAGGAACCGCGGTGTTGGCCGTCGAATGGCGCTAGCTGCGCAGCATTTGTGCACCGCCGCCGTCAGTGTCAGCCAGTTTGCCGTGGCATACGGAGCTCCATCACAGTCTTTAACACTGGTAGCATGCCGCGACAGCATGAACGTGAACCGTATGTGCAGTTGACGGACTTTGAACGAGGGCGTATAGTGGGCATGCGGGAGGCCGGGTGGACGTACCGCCGAATTGCTCAACACGTGGGGCGTGAGGTCTCCACAGTACATCGATGTTGTCGCCAGTGGTCGGCGGAAGATGCACGTGCCCGTCGACCTGGGACTGGACCGCAGCCACGCACGGATGCACACCAAGACCGTAGGATCCTACGCAGTGCCGTAGGGGACCGCAACGCCACTTCCCAGCAAATTAGGGACACTGTTGCTCCTGGGGTATCGGCGAGGACCATTCGCAACCGTCTCCATGAAGTTGGGCTATGGTCCCGCACACCGTTAGGCCGTCTTCCGCTCACGCCCCAACATCGTGCAGCCCGCCTCCAGTGGTGTCGCGACAGGCGTGAATGGAGGGACGAATGGAGACGTGTCGTCTTCAGCGATGAGAGTCGCTTCTGCTTTGGTGCCAATGGTGGTCGTATGCGTGTTTGGCGACGTGCAGGTGAGCGCCACAATCAGGACTGCATACGACCGCGGCACACAGGGCCAACACCCGGCATCATGGTGTGGGGAGCGATCTCCTACACTGGCCGTACACCTCTGGTGATCGTCGAGGGGACACTGAATAGTGCACGGTACATCCAAATTGTCATCGAACCCATCGTTCTACCATTCCTAGACCGGCAAGGGAACTTCCTGTTCCAACAGGACAATGCACGCCCGCATGTATCCCGTGCCACCCAACGTGCTGTAGAAGGTGTAAGTCAACTACCCTGGCCAGCAAGATCTCCGGATCTGTCCCCCATTGAGCATGTTTGGGACTGGATGAAGCGTCGTCTCACGCGGTCTGCACGTCCAGCACGAACGCTGGTCCAAGTGAGGCGCCAGGTGGAAATGGCATGGCAAGCCGTTCCACAGGACTACATCCAGCATCTCTACGATCGTCTCCATGGGAGAATAGCAGCCTGCATTGCTGCGAAAGGTGGATATACTGTACTTGTGCCGACATTGTGCATGCTCTGTTGCCTGTGTCTATGTACCTGTGGTTCTGTCAGTGTGATCATGTGATGTATCTGACCCCAGGAATGTGTCAATAAAGTTTCCCCTTCCTAGGACGATGAATTCACGGTGTTCTTATTTCAATTTCCAGGAGTGTATATGTAGGGATCGGAAGTGCTGACGCGGTGATTAGAACTAAGTTTAACGATTATTATTATTATTTCGTTTGGCATCAAGGATACATTACCTGAATTGAACAGCAATGATGTTACTGGTAACACAATATGCATATTCTACAAATAAAATGGATTACATTCATTTATGATAATAAAAGTCTTAGATTAGATCGATAAATCAATAATATTCATATGGATAAAAACACTAGGATGAGTTACATGTAAAAGAGAAAAAGTGGTTTTTTATAAACAGTAATATTGACAAACAGAGGTTCAAGTTGTAATAAACACTATAGGTTAATATATAAAGTATCCAGCCAGGAGATTGCTTCCTCAGAGACCTCATGTATGCTGGTCAGAGTTCCAGCATATTTCCGTAGGGGACACTCGGTGACTCTGTGGTGTATTGTTTGTCGTTGGTGTCCGCAGTCACACTTGGCGCTTTCAGCGATTCCCCACTGATGCTTCAAGTCCTGGCTTCTTCCGTGCTTGGTGCGTATGTGATTTAGGGTGGTCCGCGACCTCCTAGGTAAGTGGAATCCAGGAGGGACTCGTGTAGAATCAGCAATGAGACCTGCAGAATCGGGATTGGCTGCGAACCATTCTTTACGCCATGCTGTTTCTGGTTGGAATCCTTCAGAAGTAAGCCTTTTCCAAGTCTCCAGGAGGGTTTCCTGGACTTAAGACGTTGCCTTTGCGTGACATCACAGTCCTGGTGTAGCGGTAACTCGGGATTCTTGGAGCATTTCTCCCATTCCCTTTTCATCACAGTCCTGGTGTAGCGGTAACTCGGGATTCTTGGAGCATTTCTCCCATTCCCTTTTCAACGCTGCTTGACGTCGTAACTTCGGTGGTGCAATATTAGACAGAACAGGTAGCCATTCTGTGGGTGTGGATTTTATTGTCCCGGATACGCTTCTCATGGCTACATTCAGCTGCGTGTCTACCATGGCTGTGTGAGCGCTGTTCAGCCATACTGGGCTGCAATATTCCCCGACAGAGTATACAAGTGAAAGGGCAGTTGTTTTGAGTACTGATGCCTTAGCTCCCCAGCTTGTTCCGGAGAATTTGTGTAATATATTGTTTCTGGTTCTCATTTTTAAGCTGTTTCAGTTAGGTGTTTTCTATATGTTAGCGAACGATCCAAGGTCACGCCGAGATATTTTGGGAATGGGGTATTTAACGATAACGAGGCTATAACGATGAGAAACGAAATATGATCAACTAACTAAGAAGAAAAGAAATTATCTGAGATTACATTTGGTAAGTGGTGCTGCGGGTCCTAGTTTTACAGTGCACCTTATTGAAGGATAATTGATGTCAGTAAATTCAAGCGCATAAGATGAACATACCGCACATTGATTGTATAACACACACCTAGTGATGAGGGCCGGTCGGGGTGGCCGAGCGGTTCTAGGTGCTACAGTCTGGAACCGCGCGACCGCTACGGTCGTAGGTTCGAATCCTGCCTCGGGCATGGATGTGTGTGATGTCCTTAGGTTAGTTTCGTTTAAGTAGTTCTAAGTTCTAGGGGACTGATGACCATAGAAGTTAAGTCCCATAGTGCTCAGAGCCATTTGAACCAATTAGTGATGAGGTTAGAAGCCCCGAAATCGTTTACATCGTATGAAGAGCATCAGACACGAAATTTCTTTTAATTGTGGTCTGAGATGATTTATTTTTTCTTAATTAATTCATTCGACAGCATTGCTCATACGGAAAATTTAAGCAAGACCGAATACGGTGGATCTTTTGTTAAGTAAGTGGACTCGTATTCTGGAAGGCCATGGCTGTAAAACTCCTTTGGCCATCCTGATTTAAATCACTTAAGGGATATGGTGGGATGATTACTATTATAGAGACTTTGCATGTTTCCTGCGCTATTATTGTTTAATCCAAGCTCTTAATCTGTGACGCCTCATCATAGACAGGACGTTAAACATTATTCTCCTTTCCTTCGTTTACGAATGGAAGAAGCTGCCAGCTAAAGGATCTCGTAACAGGACAAGGAATCTACGACGCAGAAAGGTAAAAAAAAAGGCCCTAGTCAATTGTGTCTCAGGAATTGAAACGGCTAAGGAAAGCAAAAGAAGGTCCTTACTTGCTTGCACAATGAGCGTTATTGTTATTTTTTGTTAATATCATGCAAAACCTTTTTTCTGACTGTGTTTGCATGGATAAGTTAGTAGTGAAGGATAAGGAAGGAAATAACTGTTTATATGCTCATTAATGTATTTGGCCACTGCACAACAAAGACTAAATGTAAGGTAAATCTTCGCAGTAGATTAGACAGGCGATGAATGAAATTATCTCATTTAATTAGAGGTGTAGCGAATAAATAGCAAAATCAACTTCATACGACCGTATTGCTTTTCCTCGAACACATCTGAACACTCAGTAGCGCTGTTAAAGCTGCATTGCTTCCTTAGCGCGAAGTTTCTTTTGGCAAGGTGTCTTGTATTTCATTGTGGCGGTTTCAGCAAAACAAGGAAAGAAAGGAAGAAAACAATTGGGGGCGGCAGCGGAGCACTATTACCTGACGTCACAGGTCAATGGAGGAAAGGTCAGGACACCGCAAAAGCTCGCGTAAACAAGTGTATCCTTACATCTGCTCCATTACTAGCAAAATTCTGGAGGGCGACACCCGGATTACTGCCCCATTTCCGACAGTTTTGGTATCCAGGGCTAGGCGGATTTCTCAGAAACGAAAATAGACTTCTAACTAGCTCAGCTCTTTTTTCATTTGCATATAAATCACAATCGTGTGGTTCTCAAATCTGAAATCTGCAGCCACCCATGCCTTGGTAGCATTTGTAAGGTTTTTGGTCCTCGTCAGAATAATACTGCTATATCTACATCTGATTGTGCCCACGCAGGTTACTGATTAAATCTATGGGTGCACAGGAAAACTGTCTAATATTTCCTGTGCAGTAAACAAGATCAATTGCAGTCACAAAATTTGAATTACAACTTTTTTCACAAATAAAGCTACTTATCCTTTGTTTATTTGTCCATCCTAAAGCACTTTTGGATACCAGTGGGTGCACATCAAGAACAGTAGGTACGCCTACTTACCATTTTAATTAGAACTTGCAGAAAACCTCAGAAAGACCAAATTCAGCTTATGACTTGTAATGGTCCCGTAAAGTGCTCGATTACCGTGTCACATTTTCTTGTAAAACACTTGCTTTCAGAAAGAAGTTATGATATCGCTAAGTTGTCCCGCCAGATGGGCTGTTAATATCAGATGTGATAGTAACTAGCAAAATTCGAGCTACCGCAACGAAAACATGGGGACCACCTATGGAGTATCTAAGAATAAATCGAGCAGTTTCACGTTCAACATACCTTCAGAATAAATGTGACGATGCTATTAAGAAAATTGTAAGTTGTATGGAAGAAACGTCACTCACGAATAAACCGAGATAATAAACTGCACAAACTAAATCCTAACCATTTCACCAGAAACTGAAGCACTGGCAGCAAATGTAAGCGGTCCGAAACACTGGAACAAATGGGCGTGTTTGAGCTTGGTTATTATTGCCGTGTGCACCACTTTTATAGCAGCTGTAATGCGCTTCATTCAACAAAGCCTTTCATAGCGCGAATGAGGAGAAAAAACGTTCGAAGACAACTGAAAAAGGAAAAATGGCTTACTTAGTTACGGTAGAGTGAAAATAAAAATACTGATTTCCGCAACTATTACTAGAAAATATGATAAAAGATATGTGTTGACTTTGAAATAAACGAACGTATGGCTTAGAGAACCTCCGTCGTCTCTCGGAACAAGTGATCGTAAGTGCTCGAGGGAGAAAAACTTTATTTAGAATACGATTAAAATTCATATGTAAGCCCATACTTGAAGTTTCCTTCATGGTAAAGATAGCGGACGGCAAACCTCTGCCAAAAGAAATATTGAAAAACAATACAACTTTTAATTTTCTGTTTTACCATACAACCCTTTTTCCCTATCGAAAATTATTTTAAAACATTAAAGCGATTACGAAATTCCACTGCTTTAAAGACATAATGTGTATCCAAAGCACATGTGCCCTGTAGTAGAAAGAGTGTCATGTTGATCTCTCCATCTGCAGAAGATTCCGGACTAGTCCCCCATTCGGATCTCCAGAAGCGGACTGCCAAAGGGAAGGTCACTATGAGAAAAAGACTGAAAAACCAACGAAAAAGTGACGTTCTACGTGCCATCGCGCGGAATGTCAGAAGTTCTAACATGGTAGGAAGCTAGAAAATCTGAAGAGGGAAGCGATAAGGCTGTATCTAGATATAGCGGGAGTCAGTGAATTTAAATGGAAAGAAATACAGGATTTCTGGTCAGATGAATGTTTGGTAATATCAACAGCAACAGATAATTGTATAACAGGGGTAGGATTCGTTATGAATAGAAAAGTAGGGCAAAGAGAGAGTTACTGTGAACAGTGCATTGGTAGGGTTGATCTTATCAAAATTGACAGCAAGCAATCACCGAATGTAAAAGGAGCTAAAAATAAAATCGTGGAATGCAGTTGTAGGGAAACGAGTAGAAGGGTTACAGGAGAATATGGGCTTGATACTAGGGACGAGAGAGGAGACAGATTAATTTCAGCTAGTAATTGTGAACACATCATTCAAAAATCCCAAGAGGAGGATGTGTACTTGGAAACGGCCTGGAGATATGGGAAGATTCCAGTTGAATTACGAGTATATCCTGGTGAGACAGACATTCTCAAATCAGCAAGTGGATTGTAAGGTGTACTAAGGAGTAGATATATATTCAGATCACAATTTGGTAACAATGTAGAGTGGGCTGAAATTTAATAGAATCGATCACAAGAATCGATGTGGAAGGAAATCGTTACCTCATTTGACTGTAAGTTTCATTATTAAGTAATTTCATTTCGGCTTCAGAGCAGTTTTCTAGTGCAAGGTGGAAAAAGTCAGTAAATTTTCGACGTATCTGACTGTTCCTGACTTTTTTCACATTTCACGTGAAATCGAAAGTAGTGAAATAAAGAACTGATTAAAAATTACAGCCAAATGGTGGCAATGATTTCATTTAAAAAGTTTATTACGACTGTGATCCTCAATCACGGAAAAATGGTCAAACATGGAAACAAGTGGGGCACTGAAGTGCTCAGGAATGATGACGTCCGTCTGAAATTCTTTAAGACTGTGATACTGTGATAAAGAAAACAACAGTAAGCGTTTCAGATGAAGAGGAGAGATGAATGAACATCTCTTACAAAGGGCAGTCACCGTAGTTAGACAGAAAAATATACGTGGAAAGAACGTAACTGCGAAGAAACCTTAGGTTTTTAAAGAAGTCCTTTAACTGATCTACGACAGATTGAAGTACAAAAATGTTGCAGTAGCTCTGGAATACGGTAACATACGAGTGAGTGACTGACGAATGAAATAAACAGGAAGTGAAAGGAAGATAAAGAGAGATAGTTGCAGGAAAAAGGCAAGAAATTAAAAAAAAATTGGCCATAGGGAGGACAAATTCAGTATGACGAAAAGTCAAAGAAACCTTCCGTGAAATTAAAAGCAAAATCGTCGATATTAAGAGCACAAAGGAAAGGGCAGATAGGCAGAGGGAGTATATTGAAGGTCTCTACGGAGACGGGAACTATCTCATAAAGTGACAGAAGAAGAAAGGGGTGCTGATACGGGAAATATAAGAGATTCAGCATTACAGTGATGGATTGGAACACATGAGATCAAGTAAGGCAGAAGACACAGATAAGACTCCTTCGGATTTTTTAAAAATCATTCAAGGAAGTGACAATCAAACAGTTATGCAAGTTGGTGTGTAGAATCACACTGGAGACGTACAATCAGACTTTCGGAAAAATATCATCCATACAGTCCCGAAGTTAGCAAAGCCAGATAAGTGGGAATCTATCATAGAATCAGCTAACAACACATGCACCCAAGTTGCTGAGAAGAATAAGATATAGAAGACTGGAGAAGAAAACTAAAGATCTGTTAAATTACGATCAATTTGACTGTAGGAAATATGCAGTGGCCGAGCGGTTCTAGGCGCTACAGTCTGGAGCCGCGCGACCGCTACGGTCGCAGGTTCGAATCCTGCCTCGCGCACGCATGTGTGTGATGTCCTTAGGTTAGTTAGGTTTAAGTAGTTCTAAGTTCTAGGGGACTGATGACCTCAGCAGTTAAGTCCCATAGTGCTCAGAGCCATTTGAACCATTTTTTGAAGGAAATATAAAGGTACAAGCGGTCATGACGTTAAAGGAAGCAGAACTGAAGAAAAATCAAGATACGTCCGGAGGGTTTATCGATCTAGAAAGAGCATTCAGCAGTGTAAAATGGTGAAAATTCTCAGAAAAATAAGTATAGGTACTGACGGGTAATTTACAATACTACAAGAACCTAGAATGGAGGTCCAAAAACGAATTGCTCTGATTGAAAGGTTGTAAGATAGGCATCCAGGCTTCAACCATTACTGTTCTGTCTACACATCAAAGAAGCAATGAAGGAAATAAATGAAAGATTCATGAGTGGGGTTAAGGTTCAGCATGGAAGGATATCATTGATACGATTAGCTGATGACATTGCTATCTTCAGGGACAGAAGAATTTCTGGACTTCTTAAATGGAATCACCAAGCTAATGAATACCGTAAATGGATAAAGTGAAAGTAATTAGTAGTAGCAGAAATGAGATTAGCGAAAAACGTAACATCAACATCGATGACCAAGATATAGATGAAGTGAAAGATTTCTTCTATCCTGGAAGCAAAATAACACATGACGAATGAAGCAAGGAGGACATAAGCAGCAGACTAGCACAGCCGAAGAGAGTATTCCTGGCCAAACGGAGCCTACTAATATCAAATACTGACTTTAAATTGAAGAAGAAATTTCTGTGATCATACGTTTAGAGCACAGCATTAAATGGTAGTGAAAGATAGACTTTGGGATAACCGGAACAGAAGAGAATCGAAGTGTTCGAGAAGTGGTGCTGCAGAAGAATGTTGAAAATTAGGAGGACTGATAAGATGAGAGGATTTCCTCCGCAGAATCGATGAAGAAGGGAACACATGTAGAACACTGAGAAGAAGAGGGGACAGGATAAAAGGATATATGTTAAGACATCAGGGACTATCTGTAATAG
This sequence comes from Schistocerca gregaria, assembly GCF_023897955.1. NCBI lineage: Eukaryota > Metazoa > Arthropoda > Insecta > Orthoptera > Acrididae > Schistocerca > Schistocerca gregaria. The sequence goes on from NC_064924.1 coordinate 183,717,806, forward strand.
AGGTAGTTGTAGAGAGTAAAAGCTATGGGGGAAGACAGAGACTGGAAAATGTACAAGAAATAATTTTGGAAGTTGGTTGAAAGTGCTGCTCTGAGATGAAGATGTTGGTACAGAAGAGAAATTCGTAGCGGGCCGCATCAAATCAGAAGACTGATGAGCCTATTCCTCTTTTACTGACTTACCTTGACAGGAAGTTCACCCTAAACATCCTTTCGTTTTGACTTGATTATAAAACGTCAACGACTATGAAACTATAGTAAAAATTGGTTTTTCTTACAGCACCTATGTCCTCATTAGTGCAAAAGTCGTTTTATGATGTACTGGACTACGCTAGAGCCTACTTTCGCATATGAAAATTTCATCTTGAAGTTGAAGCTCTTGTTTCCGTGTTTGCTTACAAATAAATTTGTTTTTAGATGGGACCAGCCTTCAGCACAAAAAAACACATGTTTTCTTCTTTTGTCCAGGCATGTTTCTCTGAAGTTACTGTTTTTTACATTATTTCTATTAAATAACGGGAAGACTGCTCTTTACTATCTGTACATATATAAATTTGAGTTCTTAAGGACGTAATAACAAATCTGAAAGCAGATAAGAATTTTTATGTAGATCTTGTTGCCGCATTTCGTGGTTTTTGTGGTTTTGTATGCTTATGTGAAAGACAGATTACAATGAATTTTATGTTTACAATAGTTTGATGTAGTTTTGCTGCAGAGTTTCAGAATTTGTTGTAGAGCTTACTCGGAAATGCCTGGTGTCCATGTTTGTTAAGAAATTGGGAAACACCACAGCAAAACTACAGAAAACTATTCCAAATACAAAATTCTGCGGAATCTGTCTTTTACCTAAACATAAAAAAAACACAAGAACTACAGCATGTAGTAATAAGGACTGTATAAAATCTTTTTTGTTTTTTAAATGTGTGAATACTTTCTTAAAAACTGAAATTTATTTATGTACAGATAGCAAACAGCAATTTTCCTGTTATTTAATTGAAAGAAAGTTTTAATAGCACGCTTATGACGGTGTAACTTCAGCGGCGCATGTGAGGGTCAAAGAAGGGAAATTTTGTTTCCTTAAGGCGGATCCTATCCAAAAACAAATTTCTGAGGGCTTCGCCTTATTAAGAACGACGTGTTCAGTTGTAGTTGTTGGGAAGTCCAGAATACAACTTCGAAGCTGATATAATGTTCCCCAACCTCTTATTTTGTTCACTAGGCAGTTATTGGCGAACTCTGTTATAAGCTGTTTCCTTCGTTATTTCTTTCGATAACTTCTTGAGTATCGTTGAATAGTTGCAGGACCTCTTTCAACGTGAAAATATATTTTAAAACTGAAAATAGCGGAATGAATTCGTAATTAGTCCTAACCCGAATGCCGCAATCCGTTTTCATGGGTGTCTGTGGCCTACACTGAAGTAGTGAGTTTGGCTTTTGTTTTGCTTTAAGGCGCAAAGAACAACTGAGCTCATACGCGCCCAAGTCAAAATTATAGAACACGAACACAGAGAGGAGTTAAAAAACGACGATACGTCAGTCCCAACTGAGATAAGACTGCTAAAAACAGGCACGTGGAGAAATGGCTAAACAAGATACCATACAGAAACGAAGATTCAAAACTAAAAATTAAATGGTCTTCGTCATATTGCTTTGGCGGATAAAAAGTAAAATGGAGTTGACAGCCCGCGCGTCATTTGCTAGAACGGCCGTTAACTCAGACGGCAGACCCAAGCGGGAATGCCGGCCGGAGTGGCCGAGAGGTTCTAGGCGCTACAGTCCAGAACCGCGCGACCGCTACGGTCACAGTTTCGAATCCTGCCTGGGGTATGGGTGTGTGTGATGTCCTTAGGTTAGCTAGGTTTAAGTAGTTCTAAGTTATAGGGGACTGATGACCTCAGATGTTAAGTCCCATAGTGCTCAGAGCCAGTTGAACCAAGCGGGAACGTAAAAGATTAAAAAATGGTCATTCCGTCAGGAAGTGGCAGACAGTTAAAACTTGGGCGCAATGCGTACAAATTGGGGGGTAGCGCCACTTATCAAATGATGATGGCTAAAAAGGCAGTGCCCAATACGCAGCCTAGTTAAAATGACATCCTCCCGGCGGGAGGGCCGAGAGGAGGTCGCCCAAGCCGCTGGGAGAGGCTTTATAAGCTGGAGCTTATTCCCGTGAAGGGAGGACCATTGGCGATGCCAAAGGGAGACCTTCTCCTGACAGACGGCAACACATAGATCATCGGAGGGAATTCGGGCTGAGGTACGAGGACTGCAGCCTTGGCAGCAGTGTCAGCAGCCTCGTTTCCTGGCAGACCGACATGACCAGGAACCCACAGAAACATCTCAATGGCTCAACCAAGAGTGAGCAAGTGACAGTTTTCCTGGACCTGCCGCACTAAAGGATGGGCGGTGTACAGCGCACATAGACTTTGAATGGCGCTGAGTGAGTCTGAGCAGAGGACACAATTGAAAAGGCTGTGATGCCGGATGTACTCTGTGGCCTGATACAGAGCGAAGAGTTCAGCTGTAAATACTGAGCAGTGTGCCGGAAGCCAATATCAAAAGACACGGTTGCCACTGACGAAGGCACACCCGACCCCATGGTCAGTCCGACAGCCATCAGTGTATAGAAAGGTACTATCAAGAAGTTCCATGCGATGATTATGAAACTGAAGGTGATAGAGCGAGGCTGGAGTAGTGTCCTTAGGAAGCGAATGAAGGCCAAGGTTAAGACGAGCCGCTTCACGAAGCCAAGGTAGTGAAGGGTTCACACCCACCAGGAGAGTTGCAGGTAGTTTGAAGTTAAGTTGCTGTAGCAAGTGGCTAAAGCGGACTCCAGGAGGCAACTGAGAAGAGGGATGCGCCCCATACTGGCGATCAAGAAGGAGGCATAGGATGGGTGGTCACGCGTGGCAGGCAAACGGGATGCATACCTTCTGAGGAGAAAGTCACGCCGGTAAGACAATGGTAGTTCAGGAGCTTCAGCATACAGACTCTCGACTGGGCTAACGTAAAAGGCCCCAGTGGCCAAACGGATGCCACGATGATGGATGGTGTTGAGACGCCGTAAGAGGGATGGACGTGCTGACGCATAAACAAAGCACCCATAGTCGAGTTTCGAACGGACAAGGGACTGGTACAAATGAAGGAGGGTGGTTCGATCCGCACCCCAGGAAGTACACGTAGGACATTGAGGAACCGCATACAGCACGCTGCAAGATAATACACTTGGAAGCACAAAGAGAGTTTCCTATCGAGAATGAGCCCCAAAAATTTCGTAGTTTCAACGAACGGAAGGGCAACAGGCCCAAGATGTAAAGATGGTGGGAGAAACCATTTGCGCCGCCAGAAATTCATACAGACGGTTTTTTCAGTGGAAAAACGAAAGCCATTGTCAATGCTCCAGGAGTAAAGACGATCAGGACATCGCTGAAAACGCCGCTTAGTGAGACAGGTCCGTGGAGAACTGCAATAGGTGGCAAAATCGTCAACTAAAACGGAGCCGGAGATGCCTGGTGGGGGACAGGCCAATATAGGATTAATGACGATAGCAAAGAGGACGACGCTCAGGACGGAACCCTGAGGCACACCGTTTTCCTGGATAAAGGTGTCCGACAAGGCAGAACCCACAGCACCTAGAAAACTCGGTCTTTTAAAAATTCCTGATGGAAACAGGGCAGACATCCACGGCAGTTCCAAGTGTAAAGGGTATGGAGGATACAAGTTCTCTAGCATGTGTCGTAGGCCTTCTCCAGATCGAAAAATACGGCTACAATCTGGGATTTCCACAGAAAACCATTCATGACATGGGTGAACAAAGTAGCGAGATAGTCAACTGCAGAACGCCGCGCTCGAAATCCGCACTGTGAGTTCGTCAGTAAGTTGCGGGACTCGAGCCACCATACCAGTCAAGGCATGTTTCATACACTCCTGGAAACAGAAATAAGAACACCGTGAATTCATTGTCCCAGGAAGGTGAAACTTTATTGACACATTCCTGGGGTCAGATACATCACATGATCACACTGACAGAACCACAGGCACATAGACACAGGCAACAGAGCAAGCACATTGTCGGCACTAGTACAGTGTATATCTACCTTTCACAGCAATGCAGGCTGCTATTCTCCCATGGAGACGATCGTAGAGATGCTGGATGTAGTCCTGTGGAACGGTTTGCCATGCCATTTTCACCTGGCGCCTCAGTTGGACCAGCGTTCGTGCTGGACGTGCAGACCGCGTGAGACGACGCTTCATCCAGTCCCAAACATGCTCAATGGGGGACAGATCCGGAGATCTTGCTGGCCAGGGTAGTTGACTTACACCTTCTACAGCACGTTGGGTGGCACGGGATACATGCGGACGTGCATTGTCCTGTTGGAACAGCAAGTTCCCTTGCCGGTCTAGGAATGGTAGAACGATGGGTTCGATGACAATTTGGATGTACCGTGCACTATTCAGTGTCCCTTCGACGATCACCAGAGGTGTACGGCCAGTGTAGGAGATCGCTCCCCACACCATGATGCCGGGAGTTGGCCCTGTGTGCCTCAGTCGTATGCAGTCCTGATTGTGACGCTCACCTGCACGGCGCCAAACACGCATACGACCATCATTGGCACCAAGGCAGAAGCGACTCTCATCGCTGAAGACGACACGTCTCCATTCGTCCCTCCATTCACGCCTGTCGCGACACCACTGGAGGCGGGCTACACGATGTTGGGTCGTGAGCGGAAGACGGCCTAACGATGTGCGGGACCGTAGCCCAGCTTCATGGAGACGGTTGCGAATGGTCTTCGCCGATACCCCAGGAGCAACAGTGTCCCTAATTTGCTGGGAAGTGGCGGTGCGGTCCCCTACGGCACTGCGTAGGATCCTACGGTCTTGGTGTGCATCCGTGCGTCGCTAAGGTCCGGTCCCAGGTCGACGGGCACGTGCACCTTCCGCCGACCACTGGCGACAACATCGATGTACTATGGAGACCTCACGCCCCACGTGTTGAGCAATTCGGCGGTACGTCCACCCGGCCTCCCGCATGCCCACTATACGCCCTCGCTCAAAGTCCGTCAACTGCACATATGGTTCACGTCCACGCTGTCGCGGCATGCTACCAGTGTTAAAGACTGTGATGGAGCTCCGTATGCCACGGCAAACTGGCTGACACTGACGGCGGCGGTGCACAAATGCTGCGCAGCTAGCGCCATTCGACGGCCAACACCGCGGTTCCTGGTGTGTCCGCTGTGCCGTGCGTGTGATCATTGCTTGTACAACCCTCTCGCAGTGTCCGGAGCAAGTATGGTGGGTCTGACACACCGGTGTCAATGTGTTCTTTTTTCCATTTCCAGGAGTGTAGGTTCTATCACCTTGCAAACGCAGCTGGTAAGAGAGATGAGGCGGTAGGTAGGAGGAAGGTTTTTGTGCTTACCGAGCTTAGGCATTGGTATGACGGTGGCTTCACGCCAACATCCGGGCAAGGTGCTCTCTGCCCAGATGTGGTTGTATGTGTGAAGCAGAAAGTGCTTGCCGACAAAATAAATGTGTTGCAACATCTCAATGTAGACGACGTCTGGCACTCGGGCGGAGGATCGGGATGAACTGAGAGCATGATGTAGCTTCCTCATAGTAAAGGTGGCATTGTAGCACTCGCGATTCGGAGAAGAGTATCGCCCGACCCTTCTCCACTCGTTTCCGATGGAGGAAGGCAGGGTGATAGTGGGAAGAGATCGAAATGTCCGCGATATGGCGGCCGAAGGTGTTCGATATAGCAACAGCGTCCACGATAACATCGTCTGCTACTGTCAGACCGGAAACTGGGGAATGGATCTTGAGCCCAGAGAGCCACACGACAGAGTAAGGGGTGGAACTTAAAAGAACTAGTAAATAAAATCCAGCTAGCTCTTTTGCTGCCTCGAAGAACGCGACGACGCTTTGCACGCATCTGTTTAAAATGAATGCAGTTCGCCTTCAAAGGATGACCGTTAAAAACGCGGAAAGCACGTTTCCGTGCGTGAATTGCATCCACGAAAGTACTGGGACACGACGTAAAGAGGATATGCGAGGAATGTGTACCATGGAACGTTCTGCAGCAATAAGAATAACCAGAATGAGATTTTCACTCTGCAGCGGAGTGTGCGCTGATATGAAACTTCCTGGCAGATTAAAACTGTGTGCCCGATCGAGACTCGAACTCGGGACCTTTGCCTTTCGCGGGCAAGTGCTCTACCAACTGAGCCACCCAAGCACGACTCACGCTCCGTCCTCAAGTTTACAAAGTTGGAGACGAGGTACTGGCAGAAGTATAGCTGTGAGGACGGGGGCATGAGTCGTGCTTGGGTAGCTCAGTTGGTAGAGCACTTGCCCGCGAAAGGCAAAGGTCCCGAGTTCGAGTCTCGGTCGGGCACACAGTTTTAATCTGCCAGGAAGTTTCAATAAGAATAACGTTTGTGAGATATTCCACCTGGTCATCACAACTGGGGAAATCTTGTTCTTCGAAGGTCGCCAGGGAGGAGTAAAGCTGCCAGTCGGACTTACGGTAGAACCCCTCTAATCCGACCTTGGCCGGTCCGTCACTCTGCTTAGTCCGAACATGCTTAAGCTCGCGAGCCTGTGTCGACTTGTCACTGACTGGACACCTGACGGGCCATTGTTGCGGTATCTATTTCTGTGCATATTGTTATACTGAACGTTATTGTGCAGTTTTATCCTTTGTTTGGATTAAAAAAAACGTCGTTGTTTGCTTTATTCCGTGTTCCCTGTTCTCTTACAGTAGTTATTACTGTAGATTCATTGTGTGTGCAGTTGTCTGTTTTTCAAAATGTCTGGATTCAAACTTAAACACGTAACTCTTTCTCTAAATGAAAAATTAGCAGTGCTACAAAGACTGGACGAAGGAGTATCGCTCCAAAAAATTGCAAAGGAACTGAATGTAGGTGTTACGACAGTTAAGGATTGGAGGAAGAATCGGAAAGACATTGAATCCTACACAGTTAAGATTGGTGGTGAAATCACTCTGAAGAATCGCAAAACATTAAAAAAGCCTAAACTGCTTGACAACGCATTGTGGATGTGGTTTTGTCAAGAAAGAAGGAAAGGAACTTCAATAGCCAGGCCAGTTCTAAAAAAAAAAAGCGAAGTTTTGCACAAAAAAAAAACTGGAAGCAGAAAGTAAATTTGCTGCCAGAGAAGGCTGAATTAATCGTTGGGAAACTCGTCATAGTGCCCGATTTGTTTCTAATTTCGGTGAAAAACTACCTGCCGATGCCGCAGCTGCTAAGGAGTTTTCTGTTAAGTTTCAAGAAATTGTAGAAGAAAATGAACTGTTACCCTGCCAAGTGTATAACATGGACGAGACAGGGCTGAACTTTAAAATGTTGCCAACGAAAACGCTAGCAGCTTCAAATGAATGCGTGGTAGGAATGAAACTTGTAAAAGATAGAATAACAGTCATTCCCTGTAGCAACACAGATGGTTCCCACAAGCCCCCTTGTTCGAATTGGCAAATCTAAGAAGTCAAAGGCATTCAAAAATATAAACTTATCTTCGTTGCCGGTTTATTAGCGCAATCAAAAATCTGCTTGGATGGACTGCAACCTTTTTAAATCCTGGTTTTTCGACGAGTTTGTGCCATCGGTCGAAAAAGAGTTGAAGCAAAAAAATCAGCCTGTTTGTGCTCTACTGCTGTTGGATAACGCACCATCACATCCATCTGAGGAAGATTTGGTGAAAGGGGATATAAAAACTCTTTCTGCCTCCTAATGTGACCTCACTCATCCAACCAATGGATCATGGCGTTATCGAATGGTTAAAACGGCGATATCGCAGAAAGGATATCAGCTCAATCTTGGACAAATCTGAAGGAGGTCATAACTTATTTGAGGCAATGAAATCCCTGAACATCAAAGATGATATCTACACAATCGCTGCGGCATGGGATGAACTGAAACCTGACACACTGCGGAAACTGTGGCGTACGCTTTGGCCACAAGTTATGACTGAAAATGAGCATACCGAAGATGAGCAAAACAACGACGCAATGGAAATTGTCAAATATCTACAAACTCCGGAGGCGAACGTCCCAGTCAATGAAGTTGAAGAGTGGATCAACTAATGTGTCAAAGACTGTGACGATCAGATCGTTGCCGCTGTTAGCCAGGAAACTGTGAATGAGGACTCGGACGGCGAAGACGAATCCCCCACCCGGATTTCACACAACGATACAAAACACGCTTTTGACATCGCCCTTCAATACATCGAGCAGAATTCAACTTCAGCTCCAAGTGTACGTTTTGTGGATAAAAAAAATGGAGGGGCACTGCAGCTAAATCTAGTATAACATCTGCTAAACAGAAATGTATCACTTACTTTTTTCCAAGTAATTTGTTTTTGTTTTTACTGTAAAAACAATGCATATGGTATAATCATTTCTTAGTTTATACATACAGTAGTTTATTTCGTTGTAAAAAATCCTTTTACATACAGTGCTATAAACATTTAGTTTACAGTATATATCGTTTATACGTTATATAGTACAGTATGTAAATTGTTTGTCATTTCCCTTTTAAAACCAATACATATCATAGTGTGTGTAAACGTTTTGTAGTTAATATATTGTTTAACACTGTGTTAAAAACATCTTTTTATATTACTGTAGACGTCTTTCAGTTCTTATTTCGTTTAATTTTTTGTAATAAATGCCTTTTTTATATTTTTTGCAATAAATTTTAGATTTTTAGGATAATCCGACCTTTTTTTCGTTCCGACCACGGTCCCGGTCCAGAAGGTGACGGATTAGAGGGGTTCTACTGTAGTGAGCTGCCATTTGGGTTTGCACACAGGTGGGGTAGGAGACAGTGAACTGAGAGCACACGAGAAATGATCTCTCGAGTAGGTGTCAGAAACAACTGACCACTCAAGACGATGGGCAAGCTGGGGAGTGCAGAAGGATAGGTCCAAATGGGAATAGGTGCGCGAGGAGTCAGAAAGCAAAGTGGGTGCGCCAGTGTTAAGGCAGAAGACGTTAAGTTGATTAAGTAGGTTGGCGAAGAGGGCAACTCCCTGATAGGTCCTGGGAGAACCCCAAAGGGGATGATGCGCATTAAAGTCACCGAATAGGAAGAATGGGGGAGATAGCTGCCCAGTAAGCTGAAGGAAGACTGCCTGGTGACATCGAATGCTGGAGGGACGTAAATGGTACAGAGGGAAAAAGTCAGGTGGGGAAGGAAACTGCAACAGCTGTAAGATGGGTAATCCAGTACATGGGTTGACTATGAATGTTATCCCATATGAGCAGCATGGCGCCCCCATGGTGGAATGCCGACCTCGTGAGAAAGGGCAAAACGAACAGGTAAGAAATGTGAAAGCTCAAAGCGGTCGTGAGGGCGCTGTTTCGTTTCCTGAAGGCAAGGTACGAGGGGACGCTGCGCTGCTAAAAGTGGCCGTAAATCCTCCTTGAGCGACCAAAGTTCACGAACGTTGGATTGGAAGAGAGTCATGATGAGGAAGAGATGTAGGGGTGTCGCCTCGGCGGCTGCCGAGTGACAGCCTGTGAAGAGTCGCTACTACAGGCCAGAGAAGCGGGAGGATCCTGCTCCATGGGGTCCACAGAAACACTGGCTTGCTTGTGCGATCGGTCTGTGGAGTCCAATGTCGAAAAACGTTTGGTGGTGCACACCATCGACACGGAGGCCGGCCGGGCTAAGGTAGCAAGTGTCAATAATGTCGAAGAGGATCTTCCATTCGACGAAGGAGAAGACCGTTTGCCTTTGGTGGCCTTTTTCCAGCTTTTCTCGTTAGAGGAAGACTCGGGTGTTGTTCGGCTGGACGAAAGAAGGAAGTCTTCATGGGAGTACTTCTTCTGTCCTTTCCGGCTTACCGGTTGTGTAGCTGGTGGCTTCGTCCCTTAAGGCGAGGGTTTGATGGCTTGTTGCACAGCTGAACGGCGGTATGTCGATGCTACCTTCTCACTAGGCGATTTCACATCCTTGAATTGGAGGTCACATGTCTGTTTGGCCATGTCCCTCATGGAGCGAGGGGTAACAAGAACAGAACGATAAGTGCCAGATGGGAGTATGCAGGATTTCCAACTAGCGAATAACCTATGAGCGACTGGGTAAAACACTTTTTCCTTTACCCGGATCTCTTGTACAACCTCCCGCTCATCAAGATACACAGAACACTCCCGAGGGAAGGCTGCATGGCCGTCATTGCAGTCGATACAGCAGGGGGAAGGAGGGAAAATTTCCCTCATGTGCACCCCTACCACAGGTTACACATTTGGCTGGGTTTGACAAGAAATTCTAGTGTGGCTGAAACGGTGACACTGGTAGCAGCGCATCGGTTACGAATGTATGGCTGGACTGTGATAATTTCATAGCCTGCTTTGATCTTTGATGAAAGCATCACTCTATCAAAGGTGAGAAAAAGAGTGCAGGCAGGCACTAAGGAGGAATCTACCTTTTTTACCTTTTTCATTATGTGAGAGACGACAATGACGCCCTGATCAGAGAGGTAATATTGAACTTCAGCCTCGGTTAGACCGTCGAGCAGCCTAGTGTAAATGACACCACAGGAAGAATTCAAAGATCTATAGGCCTCGACACGAACAGGGTAGCCATGGAGAAGCCAGGAAGCAAGTAATTGTTGTGCCTGAGAATCAGGAGTTGTCTCTAAAAGCAAAGTGCCATTCCGTAAACGAGAGCAAGATTTCACAGGGCCGGCAGTTGCATGAACAGCTTTCTAAATAATAAACGTATTTACCGTGGTGAAGGACTGACTGTCGTCAGTAGTTGAGACCACGAGGAACTGCGGTGCAGTGGGAAGGGTCTTTGTATCATTAGCCTCATTACGTTCACGTTTCGTAGACATTGATTTTGAAGATGATTGACTCATTGTGAGAAAATCCCCCATAATTGTCAGTGTCTCTGATGGCGCACTACTTCCAACTGGGGGCCCCCTTCACAGGCGGGTGCACCTGCCTTAGGTGATTGTTCACACTTTAGGTCACACCTCCTGAACACTTGACAGAGGGACCAATCAGGAATTTGGGAAGGTTGCAGCTCAGGCAGTCACCCCTCCCTGGGCCTGGTCTGTACGACGGGGTACGTCCGAAACCTAACTGTCGACCCAGAGCTTGGAACTATGCGTTACCCAGTCACCTGTTATGTATCAGACGCGTGGTACGACCTTCAGGAGCGCACAGGGAGGAAGAAAAAAAGAGGAACTTCAAACGCCGGAGCCGGGGAACGAGAGGAGAAGGGAAACAAAGAAAGGAAAAGGGTGCGGAAAACAGAGGTGAGTCTGTTCTTTCGTCAGCGACAATGCAGAATCGAGAATACTCAGTATTGTAGAACACTCAGTATAATGTCGTTTATTGAAACTGAACTACACTCCTCGAACAATCACTATATACACACAAAAACAAGTAACTTGAGTCGACCATTCATTAAGAGCGTTTGTGAGGTCCGTCGGAGCTGGTCCTAGCTCAGCGAGGAACTGGCTATACTGCTGCTGCGCTGGCCTTATAAAGCCGGTGGAGTACTTCAACACTCCCTGTATCTGTGAGGCGACCTCTGTGAGGCAGAAAAAGGTTCGCATTAGTCTGTAGTAAGTTCTGTTTATTTTGAAGAATTGTTTTCCTCTTGGTTACGCCTGCAAGTGCTTGTGTATGTTATACAGAACATTCCCAATAACGCCCCAGACATGTTCTCCAAGGGAGAGGAAAAAGAATAGCAGGACAGACACGCAATACGGAAGGGAAAAAAATGCTGCAAAGGCTGGGGCCCCGTGGTAGCCAAGCACGAAGTCACCGAAGAGTAGCGGGCCTCCTGGTGGGTGAAGTGATGAGGAAGGAAACTCTTACATCTCTTAGCGTAGTGTCTCGATTGTGTTCTGTTGTGTTGAGGAATGATAACTGTTTGCACAGTGATGTGCCTGACCTTCTATCGTTGATTAAAGAAATGAATGGAAGTGACAAACTTCTGCCACTTCAGTTTAATACTATCAGTGAGACAGCGCCTCGCTGTCTCACTGACCAAACAAACTCCTGACGAAATACGCTGATCTTTTTCTATCTTCTTTACCTCCTGTATTAATCTCACCTGGCAAGGGTTCCTGATGAACATGTAGCACTCACGTATCGGAGGAAAGACGATTTTGTAAGCTATTTCATACATATGTGCATTAAATTTTTTTGCGGTGCTTCCAATGAATCTATCTGGCGTCTGCCTTTCCTACGACTAGTTTTATGTAAGAGTACGAGGGGGTGGAGATCTCTTCTGAACAGCACGTTGGAAGGCATCCCAGATATGCTCAATAATATTCATTTCTGGGAAGTCTGGGAGTCTGGTGGAGGAGCCAGTCTTTAGCAATTCTGAACGTGTGGGTGTCGTATTGTCCTGCCTGAATTGCCCAAGTCCGTCTTAATGTACAATGGACATGAGTGAATGCAGGTAACCAGACAGGATGATTACATACATGTCAGCAGTCAGAGTCGTACGTAGACGTATCTGGGGTCCCAAATCACTCCACTCACTGAACACACCCCACACCATTACAGAGTTTCCACCAGCTTGAACAGTCCCCTGCTGACATGCAGGGTCCATGTATTCATGAGGTTGTCTCCATAACCGTACACGCCCATCCGCACGATACAATTTGAAATGAGACTCGTCCGACAGACAGGATGATTACATACATGTCAGCAGTCAGAGTCGTACCTAGACGTATCTGGGGTCCCAAATCACTCCACTCACTGAACACGCCCCACACCATTACAGAGTTTCCACCAGCTTGAACAGTCCCCTGCTGACATGCAGGGTCCATGTATTCATGAGGTTGTCTCCATAACCGTACACGCCCATCCGCACGATACAATTTGAAATGAGACTCGTCCGACCAGGCAACATGTTTCCAGTCATGAGCAGTCCAATATGGGAGTTGACAGACCCAGGCGAGGCGTAAAGTTTGTGTCATGCAGTCATCAAGAGTACGCGAGTGGGCTTTCTGCTCCGAAAGACCATATCGGTGATGTTTCGTCGAATGGTTCGCAGGCTGGCACTGCAGAAATTTGCGAAATAGTTGCACTTCTGTCACATTGAACGATTTTGTTGAGTCGTCGTTGGTACCGTTCTTGCACGATCATTTTGCGGCCGCAGCGATGTTGCAGATCTAATGTTTTACCGGATTCGTGATTATCACGGTACACTCGTAAAATGGTCGTACGGGAAAATCCGCACTTCATCGCCACCTCGGAAATGCTGTGTCCCATTGGACTATAACACCACATTCAAAATCAGTTAAATCTTGATAACCCGACATTGTAGCAGCAGGAACCGATCTAACAACTGCGCAAGACACTTGTCTCATATAGGAGTTGCGATATACACTAATGCCCATTAAAATTGCTACACCACGAAGATGACGTGCTACAGACGCTAAATTTAAGCGACAGGAAGAAGATGCTGTGATATGCAAATGATTAGCTTTTCAGAGCATTCCCACGAGGTTCGCGCTGGTGGCGACACCTACAACGTGCTAACATGAGGAAAGTTTCCAACCGATTTCTCATACACAAACACCAGTTGACCGGCGTTGCCTGGTGAAACGTTTTTGTGATGCCTCGTGTAAGGAGAACAAATGCGCGCCATCACGTTTCAGACTTTGATAAAAGTCGGATTGTAGCCTGTCACGATTGCTCCTTGAGTTGGTCGAGATCCAATGACTGTTAGCAGAATATGGAATCGGTGGGTTCAGGAGGGTAATACGGAACGCCGTACTGTATCCCAACGGCCTCGTATCTCTAGCAGTCGAAGTGACAGGCATCTTATCCGCATGGCTGTAACAGATTGTGCAGCCACGTCTCGATCCCTGAGTCAATAGATGGGGACGTTTGCAAGACAACAAGCATCTGCATCAACAGTTCGACGACGTTTGCAGCAGCATGGACTAGCAGCTCGGAGACCATGACTGCAGTTGCCCTTGCCGCTGCATCACAGACAGGAGCGCCTGCGATGGTGTACTCAACGACGGACCTGGGTGCACGAATGGGAAAACGTCATTTTTTCGGATGAATCCATGTTCTATTTACAGCATCATGATGGTCGCATCCGTGTTTGGCGACATTGCGGTGAACGCACATTGGAAGTGTGTATTCGTCATCGCCATACTGACGTATCACCCAGCGTGATGGTATGGGGTACCATTGGTTACACGTGTCGGTCACCTCTTGTTCGCATTGACGGCACTTTGAACAGTGGACGTTACATTTCAGATGTATTAAGACCTGTGGCTCTACCCTTCATTCGATCTCTGCGAAACCCTATGTTTCAGCAGGATATTGCACGACCGCATGTTGCAGGTCCTGTACGGCCTTTCTGGATACAGTAAATGTTCAACTGCTGCCCTGGCCAGCACATTCTCCACATCTGTCACCCAATGAAAACGTCTGGTCAATGGTGTCTGAGCAACTGGCTCGTCACAGTACGCTAGTCACTACTCTTGATGAACTGTGGTATCTACATCTACATCCGTACTCCGCAAGCCACCTGACGGTGTGTGGCGGAGGGTACCCTGAGTACCTCTATCGGTTCTCCCTTCTATTCCAGTCTCGTATTGTACGTGGAAAGAAGGATTGTCGGTATGCTTCTGTGTGGGCTCTAATCTCTCTGATTTTATCCTCATGGTCTCTTCGCGAGATATACGTAGGAGGGAGCAATATACTGCTTGACTCTTCGGTGAAGGTATGTTCTCGAAACTTCAACAAAAGCCCGTACCGAGCTACTGAGCGTCTCTCCTGCAGAGTCTTCCACTGGAGTTTATCTATCATCTCCGTAACGCTTTCGCAATTACTAAATGATCCTGTAACGAAGCGCGCTGCTCTCCGTTGGATCTTCTCTATCTCTTCTACCAACCCTACCTGGTGCGGATCCCACACTGCTGAGCAGTATTCAAGCATTGGGCGAACAAGCGTACTGTAACCTACTTCCTTTGTTGTCGGATTGCATTTCCTTAGGATTCTTCCAATGAATCTCAGTCTGGCATCTGCTTTACCGACGATCAACTTTATATGATCATTCCATTTTAAATCACTCCTAATGCGTACTCCCAGATAATTTATGGAATTAACTGCTTCCAGTTGCTGACCTGCTATTTTGTAGCTAAATGATAAGGGACCTATCTTTCTATGTATTCGCATCACATTACACTTCGCTACATTGAGATTCAATTGCCATTCCGTGCACCATGCGTCAATTCGCTGCAGATCCTCCTGCATTTCAGTACAATTTTCCATTGTTGCAACCTCTCGATACACCACAGCATCATCTGCAAAAAGCCTCAGTGAACTTCCGATGTCATCCACAAGGTCATTTATGTATATTGTGAATAGCAACGGTCCTATGACACTCCCCTGCGGCACACCTGAAATCACTCTTACTTCGGAAGACTTCTCTCCATTGAGAATGACGTGCTGCGTTCTGTTATCTAGGAACTCCTCAATCCAATCACACAATTGATCTGATAGTCCGTATGCTCTTACTTTGTTCATTAAACGACTATGGGGAACTGTGTCAAACGCCTTGCGGAAGTCAAGAAACACGGAATCTACCTGTGAACCCGTGTCTAAGGCCCTCTGAGTCTCGTGGACGAATAGCGCGAGCTGGGTTTCACACGATCGTCTTTTTCGAAACCCATGCTGATTCCTACAGAGTAGATTTCTAGTCTCCAGAAAAGACATTATACTCGAACATAATACGTGTTCCAAAATTCTACAACTGATCGACGTTAGAGATATAGGTCTATAGTTCTGCACATCTGTTCGACGTCCCTTCTTGAGAACGGGGATGACCTGTGCCCTTTTCCAATCCTTTGGAACGCTTCGCTCTTCTAGAGACCTACGGTACACCGCTGCAAGAAGGGGGGCAAGTTCCTTCGCGTACTCTGTGTAAAATCGAACTGGTATCCCATCAGGACCAGCGGCCTTTCCTCTTTTGAGCGATTTTAATTGTTTCTCTATCCCTCTGTCGTCTACTTCGATATCTACCATTTTGTCAACTGTGCGACAATCTAGAGAAGGAAGCACAGTGCAGTCTTCCTCTGTGAAACAGCTTTGGAAGAAGACATTTAGTAATTCGGCCTTTAGTCTGTCATCCTCTGTTTCAGTACCATTTTGGTCACAGAGTGTCTGGACATTTTGTTTTGATCCACCTACCGCTTTGACATAGGACCAAAATTTCTTAGGATTTTCTGCCAAGTCAGTACATAGAACGTTACTTTCGAATTCATTGAAAGCCTCTCGCATAGCCCTCCTCACACTACATTTCGCTTCGCGTAATTTTTGTTTGTCTGCAAGGCTTTGGCTATGTTTATGTTTGCTGTGAAGTTCCCTTTGCTTCCGCAGCAGTTTTCTAACTCGGTTGTTGTACCACGGTGGCTCTTTTCCATCTCTTACGATCTTGCTTGGCACATACTCATCTAACGCATATTGTACGATGGTTTTGAACTTTGTCCACTGATCCTCAACACTATCTGCACTTGAGACAAAACTTTTGTGTTGAGCCGTCAGGTACTCTGTAATCTGCTTTTTGTCACTTTTGCTAAACAGAAAAATCTTCCTACCTTTTTTAATATTTCTATTTACGGCTGAAATCATCGACGCAGTAACCGCTTTATGATCGCTGATTCCCTGTTCTGCATTAACTGATTCAAATAGTTCGGGTCTGTTTGTCACCAGAAGGTCTAATATATTATCGCCACGAGTCGGTTTTCTGTTTAACTGCTCAAGGTAGTTTTCAGATAAAGCACTTAAAAATATTTCACTGGATTCTTTGTCCCTGCCACCCGTTATGAACGTTTGAGTCTCCCAGTCTATATCCGGCAAATTAAAATCTCCACCCAGAACTATAACATGGTGGGGAAATCTACTCGAAATATTTTCCAAATTATTCTTCAGGTGCTGAGCCACAACAGCTGCTGAGCCCGGGGGCCTATAGAGACATCCAATTACCATGTCTGAGCCTGCTTTAACCGTGACCTTCACCCAAATCATTTCACAATTCGAATCTCCGTCAATTTCCTTCGATACTATTGCACTTCTTATCGCTATAAACACGCCTCCCCCTTCACTGTCCAGCCTATCTCTGCTGCATGGGCAGCTGTACATGTACAAGCCATCCAAGCTGTGTTTGACTCAATGCCCAGGCGTATCAAGGCCATTATTACGGCCAGAGGTGGTTGTTCTGGGTACTGATTTCTCAGGATCTATGCACCCAAATTGCGTGGAAATGTAATCGCATGTCAGTTCTAGTATAATATATTTGTCCAATGAATACCCGTTTATCATCTGCATTTCTTCTTGGTGTAGCACTTTTAATGGCCAGTAGTGTACATCGCATTTAGTGATTTCAGTCCCATTCGATTAATTCCTTCAGGTACACTTTTTTTGTCTTAGAGTCTGTACCGTTTGACTGTTATTTAATCTTTGTTGTTTCAAAATTGCACAGTTCACACAGACGACGAAGTTCTGATTATGGAAGTGGTGACCTGCAGTATCCCTACACATTGAATTGACTGGTGCCTATTTCATGTCCGTGGTATCAACATATCATTGCAGACCAGGGAAGAGTAGGGATCGCTTACTGCAAGACAAGCCTTCACAGGGGCCGGCCAGACTGCTAGGCTCGCATAGTTCGGTTGGTTCCTTCTTGCTATTGGGAACACAAAAGCACTCTTCTCTTATCTCTCAACCTGGCTAGCACGCCGGAGCTGAAGTATTCAGGCATTTGTCTTGTGCGTTTGATAAGGGCACATTTCACAAGCAAATTCCGTCATAATGGTGAAGTCGCAACAAGCTGCATCTACACGATTGGAAACCGTGATAACATTAAAATAAGGTAAAGTCGTGTCCTTTCCTCTTTGTCTTTTGCATGTGGACTTGCTGGGCGTAATGCTGGGCCTTTGTTCTTATTTTCGATTGCTTAAGAACACGTGGAGGTTGATATTCGTCTCTGAGTTAATCATCAGTAAATTCAAGTTATCTACAAACAGATTCTCTCCCTACTAAGCACAGGTAGGGCACAGTGGTCCGAGTTATATGGCGGCATCGACGGCAACACCGTTAATTACTGCTTTCATCATACAAACTCTCTATTTTCAGGTTATTACGTATTGTGAGCAACAGAGGGCATAAAATTCGTCCTTGCACAAATCGGCACGATTTTGACACACTTGAGGTCGTGACCTTCGCAGTTAATGCCGTAGTTAAATGCTCAGTTATGTTACATTCGAGTAACCTCCTCCACTTCGTTGCCCTTCGCGTAATATTTGCCATCTCCGAACTAAATTTTCTTAGATCACGTTACTATGGGTCACATTCACTGTCTGGGGATTTATTTCAAGGCATAAACCGAGTTCATAATCTTGTAAAAAGACTCAGGCGCCGTTTACGTAAGGGGTGGCAGGCTAACAAGAGATATTGCGATCACAGGATATTACATTACTGCATTTATGGACTTCAACAACTTGCCAATTTTTGTACGACTTTGAAGACTTACCAAGATAATTGAAAATTGTGCAGATTTTATTTTCCAGATAGTGCTTCACTGTAAATAACTGCAGAACCTATAAAACGTCTGAGGTTACTTTTAACATTGTCTGAAGAGTCATTGATATACTTACAGGTAGTTCCAGGAGGGATGGTCAGTACCCAGCGATTTGACAGGAACCATCTTTTGAACTTCAAACTTCATATGGACATATGCCCTTACTGAATGCTTTCCAAGATAGAACATATTTTATTTACATTGTTATTGATTTTCTATAATATTCAGTACGTTGCCAGGTCTACTCATGTACACATGTACGACATTTATTAAACATTACAACACGCACATTACAAAGTACCAATTGAAAAATACGTATTATTAACATATTCACATTTCAGCATAATCGTGCACGTAGAATTACAACTGTTGTGCAATAAATGTTCAAATTCTCATCGTCCACTTCAGTTCAATCTCACTCTTGGAAGAACATGTTGTGCTGCTTGTCCAGGGGCCTCTACATGTTCCATAACATGATGCGACCAAGCAGTTCATCTAGCATATTCATCTTTCGTTTGTACACCTCAAACGTCATCCAAACCTAGAAACAAAATTCTATTGGCGTAAGGTCTAGCGATCTTTGTGGTCTCTTAATTGTAATACTACGACCAATCTAGGTATTAGGTTAAAAGCGACTAAGATGTTGCCTTACAATCGTGGTAAAATGTGGAGGGTTACCGGAATGCTGGAAGTACAATGAAGCGCCAAAGAAACTGGTATAGGCATGCGTATTCAAATACAGAGATACGTAAACAGGCAGAATACGCTTATATATAGGACAAAAAGTATTTGGCGCAGTTGTTGGCTCGGTTACTGCTGCTACAATGGCAGGTTATCAAGATTTAAGTGAGTTTGAACGTTGTGTTATAGTCGCCACACGAGCGATGTGACACAGCATCTCAGAGTTAGTGATGAAGTAGAGATTTTCCGTACGACCATTTCACGAATGTACCGTGAATGTCAGGAATCCGGTAAAACATTAAATCTCCGACACCGCTGCTGCCGTAAAATGATCCTACAAGAACGGGACTAACGACGACTGAAAAGAATCGTTCTACTTGACAGAAGTGCAACCCTACCCATAATTTCTGTAGATTTCAATACGGGGCCATCAAAAAGTCTCAGCGTGCAAATTACTCAATGAAACCATCGATTTGGACTTTATGCCTCAACTGGGCCCGTCAACACTGAAATTGGACTGTTAATGACTGGAAACATGTTGTCTGGTCGGACGAGTCTCGTTTCAAATTGTATCGAGCGGATGGAGGTGTACGGGTATGGAAGGAATCTCGTGAATCCATGAACCCTGCATGTCCGCGGGGGACTGTTCAAGCTGGTGGACGCTCTGTAATGGTGTGGAGCGTGTGCAGTTGGAGTGACATGGGACCCCTAGTACGTCTAGATACGACTCTGACAGGTCACAAGCAAGTAGGGATCTTGTCTGATCACCTACACCCAGTCATATATGACGATGGTATCTTTTCTTTCGGACATGTCCGAAAGAACAGATACTATCGGTGACCATGCAGCTCTCTTAGAATGAAATGATAATTAAATCAAGACCCTGATCTGTTGCAGGCATTTATAAACATCAACGGGGATAGATGAAAATGTGTGCCCCGACCAGGACTCAAAGCCGGGATCTCCTGCTTACATGGCAGCCACCGAGGGCACAGAGGATAGTGCGACTGCAGGGATTTCTCCCTTGCACGCTCCCCGTGAGACCCACATTCCCAACTTAATGTCCACACGAATACATTCGGTAATGCCCCTGCCCATTACACTCATTACTAGCGGCAGACAATCTGTAACATCCCCTTAGAAAAAACTTCATAAACGGCAGTGCTGGAAAACCTCTACGTTATTTGATTTTCAAACAGCTGAGCAAAACTGAACGTACTCAGAGATTTCTCTCTTTACTTATTCTGATCAACACTAAACTGACACATAATTTTTTAAGCGCAACGCAATCTGATTTTCAATAATCCCTACAAAAGAATGGGCCTGACTAACAATAACCTATACCTTTCATGAATCACTTACCTCACAAAAATCTTCGTTACTCGACCTACTGCAATACAGCAATACAGCGAGCGCCAATACTGACAGCTAAATAAAAGATTCTAACTAGTGAAGGCACTAACTACTGATAGGCATAGTTAGGAAATGAAAGATTTTGATAGAGAACAAACAATGTATTTACCTTAATTATGTTCAAAAGTCATATATATACAGGGTGTTTCAAAAATGACCAGTATATTTGAAACGGCAATAAAAACTAAACGAGCAGCGATAGAAATACACCGTTTGTTGCAATATGCTTGGGACAACAGTACATTTTCAGGCGGACAAACTTTCGAAATTACAGTAGTTACAATTTTCAACAACAGTTGGCGCTGCAAGTGATGTGAAAGATATAGAAGACAACGCAGTCTGTGGGTGCGCCATTCTGTACGTCGTCTTTCTGCTGTAAGCGTGTGCTGTTCACAACGTGCAAGTGTGCTGTGGATAACATGGTTTATTCCTTAGAACAGAGGATTTTTCTGGTGTTGGAATTCCACCGCCTAGAACACAGTGTTGTTGCAACAAGACGAAGTTTTCAACGGAGGTTTAATGTGACCAAAGGACCGAAAAGCGATACAATAAAGGATCTGTTTGAAAAATTTCAACGGACTGGGAACGTGAGGGATGAACGCGCTGGAAAGGTAGGGCGACCGCGTACGGCAACCACAGAGGGCAATGCGCAGCTAGTGTAGCAGGTGATCCAACAGCAGCCTCGGGTTTCCGTTCGCCGTGTTGCAGCTGCGGTCCAAATGACGCCAACGTCCACGTATCGTCTCATGCGCCAGAGTTTACACCTCTATCCATACAAAATTCAAACGCAGCAACCCCTCAGCGCCGCTACCATTGCTGCACGAGAGACATTCGCTAACGATATAGTGCACAGGATTGATGACGGCGATATGCATGTGGGCAGCATTTGGTTTACTGACGAAGCTTATTTTTACGTGGACGGCTTCGTCAATAAACAGAACTGGTGCATATGGGGAACCGAAAAGCCCCATGTTGCAGTCCCATCGTCCCTGCATCCTCAAAACGTACTGGTCTGGACCGCCATTTCTTCCAAAGGAATCATTGGCCCATTTTTCAGATCGAAAACGATTACTGCATCACGCTATCTGGACATTTTTTGTGAATTTGTGGCGGTACAAACTGCCTTAGACGACACTGCGAGCACCTCGTGGTTTATGCAAGATGGTGCCCGGCCACATCGCACGGCCGACCTCTTTAATTTCCTAAATGAATATTTCGATGATCGTTGGATTGCTTTGGGCTATCCGAAACATACAGGAGGCGGCGTGGATTGGCCTCCCCTATTCGCCAGCCATGAACCCCTGTGACTTCTTTCTGTGGGGACGCTTGAAAGACCAGGTGTACCGCCAGAATCCAGAAACAATTGATCAGCTGAAGCAGTACATCTCATCTGCATGTGAAGCCATTCCATCAGACACGTTGTCAAAGGTTTCGGGTAATTTCATTCAGAGACTACAACATATTATTGCTACGCATGGTGGATATGTGGAAAATATCGTGCTATAGAGTTTCCCAGACCGTAGCGCCATCTGTTGTTGACAATTGTAACTACTGTAATTTCGAAAGTTTGCCTGCCTGAAAATGTACTGTCGTCCCAAGCATATTCCAACAAACGGTGTATTTCTATCGCTGCTCGTTTAGTTTGTATTGCCGTTTCAAATATACCGGTCATTTTTGAAACACCCTGTATATATCAGTTCATGATATCCAGTATTACAAATTTACTCTTTCTGATGGACACACATCCAGATCGTCCACTCTCAAAATTCTGCCATCTCTCTCCCCACATCCACCACTGGTGGCGGCTCACCTCCAACTGCGCAACGCTACGCGCTTTTCACATCCAACTACCCAACACTACAATAGCAAATATTCCAACAATGCAAATCAGCCACAGCACAGTCAGTGATTTTCATACAGAGAGCTACGCGGCGTTACCAACATAAAAACCTAAACAGCCTACTTTCAAATCTTACCGTGTCGCATAAGAGTTTGGCAATGCTTGTGCATCCAACACAGAAGAAGAAGGTCATTGGCCGGTTAGCCTTAACTATATATGAAGATGGTATCTGCTCTTTCGGACGTGCCCGAAAGAACAGATTTATTCTCTTCTACTTGGTCCTCTAATGACCATTAAAATACCTCAAAGTGGGAACATATAGCCCAAATCGTCCATAGAATAACGAGAGAACTGATTTCTTTTGTTTCATCGCACTCCCGCTTGTACGTCATGCTGAAAACAGTTATTTTGTTCATAAACTCTTTCTGTGTGATACTGGGTGATCAAAAAGTCAGTATAAATTTGAAAAATGAATAAATCACGGAATAATGTAGATAGAGAGGTACAAATTGACACACATGCTTGGAATGACATGGGGTTTTATTAGGATTTAAAAAAATACAAAAGTTCAAAAAATTTCCGACAGATGGCACTTCATCTGGTCAGAATAGCAATAATTAGCATAACAAAGTAAGACAAAGCAAAGATGATGTTGTTTACAGGAAATGCTCAATATGTCCACCATCATTCCTCAACAGTAGCTGTAGTCGAGGAATAATGTTGTGAAAAGCATTGTAAAGCATGTCTGGAGTTATGGTGAGGCATTGGCGTTGGAGGTTGTCTTTCAGCATCCTTAGAGATGTCAGTCGATCACGATACACTTGCGACTCCAGGTAACCCTCAAAGTCAATAATCGCACGAACTGAAGTCTGGGGACCTGGGAGGCCAAGCATGACGAAAGTGGCGGCTGAGCACACGATCGTCATCAAAAGACGCGCGCAAGAGATCTTTCACGTTTCTAGCAATACTTTTTTGTTGTTCTAATAAAACCCCATGTCGTTCCAAGCATGTGTGTCATTTTTTACCACTCTATCTATATTATTCCGTGGTTTATTAAGTTTTCAAATTTGTACTGATTTTTTGATCACCCGGTATATGGCTGGGAAATACGTGATACCTCCACGATTTTGAAAATAGTCAGAACTATTTTTTTTTATCTTTGATAGATCTCTTCCGTAATTGTCGAAACTCACCCTAAAATGAGATAAATTTTAATAAAACGATTTCTCGCTATACATGTGAGGCGAAACATCAATACAAACAGCGTCTGCTATCTTGTCGAATTTACTGTCAATCAAAATATCTCGCAGATACATCATCCACGATCTGTGTTTGACAGACACGCCAAACACGGTCAAATGTTTGGCAAACATGGTACAGTTTGACAAACTGCTTGATCGTGTACTACGGGGACCCTAATAATGACAGGTGGAATCAGAGCTTCAAACCGCGAGAACCACGTGTGAATACCGCGTTTCGTCCGCCTGGTGGATGACAGATGATGCTTGCTGTCTCTCGCGGAAGCGAAGCTTCCTTGTGCGCCCGGGACCGTTGCCCCGTAAGAGGAACCCTCTGTCGCACGTGGCACACTCGGCCTACGCACTACTTGAGATTACCGTGCTGGGAGAAAAAGAGGGGGAGAGGGCTCGCGCAAGGCACTGAACAAACAAGATCTTCTCGGCAAATGACCACTTCCTCCGTGCTGCGGCGTAATCTGCTCGGACGCCAGCAGCTGACGGTTCCCGTGGCCTGGGAAATACAAGCTCGGAAATAGCTACTTAGTCTTTGCTGCTGTGGGCCACTTCAGTGGCGATAAAGATGTCAGCTGCAAACAACGTATAGCGTCCCCAGTGCTATATTACGAAAAGACTTAGAACACAGTATTTATAAAGAAGAGACACTTAAAAATTGAATAACATATTTTTATCATGTAGCCGTAAAATAATAATTTCTCTGTAAGTTTCGATTGCAAAGAAATAATTTATGACAAAATGATCTAAAGAGGTGACAAGATACGCTCTTTTGTCAATTTTTTAGTCGTCTTCACTTCTTCTCTTGTCTTGATTGTGTATAGACGGACATCTTGCGAGTGCTGGCAAATGTAAGCATATTTGTATGAGTTAAGCAAATTATATTGAGTTAATATTATTGTGCACTTTTAATTTATAAGAAGTGATCCCGATTTCATGTCCGCCTTCCTTGAATTAACCTGCATTCAAGTAATTTACAGTTCAACAATCGTAGCAGCCGATGCAGCCAACGACGCCATTACGTGACGATATTAACTTATGAAAAATTAGCGGAAGCGAATTACTTTTTAAGATTCAGCGAGTCTATCATTCATTAATGTAACAAATAATTTGAGATTAATATTGTTAAAAAGGAGAACTTCAGGAAAGCATTTAATCGTAAATCAAAATTAAATGAAATATCATTTTTATTAAGGCCCACCACGTAAGTCGGCAACAATCAAAAAATAATAATAACAATAATAATATATTAAATTATGACGGCCGACGGACGCGAGATTGGCGCCGCAACTTTGGGGCCCGATCAATATGATTCTATTGTAATGAATGTAATTATGTATGTGTCTAATTGTTGTTAAATATTAATGCTTATATGAATTATTTTACATGTACAACAACAAAACCACACCCTGAGGAGATCTGGAGAAGAAAAAGTGTAGAAAAGAAAAAGGATTGCGAGAAAGAAAAATAAGTAAGGTAAGGCCTGTTGTGCAAGCATCCTGTGTAGCTCTGTGCGGAATATCGAACCCATGTGCACATGAGATACCTTCGGTGAAAAAAAAAAAAAAAAACAGTAAGTAAAGTGGTAATTAAATTTTGTGTATTTATATGTTTATTTTTGGAGGGGATAATTATTCGTGTGTGTATCAGTGTTAAAGATTCGTCAGTGGCTTAAAGTGAATTTATTATGGGTAAGATAGGACAAGCTAAAGCATCCGTACCAGACGAACAAATTTTTGTTAATATGGAAAGTGAGCGTCATTTGCAATACGCAAACGAATCCCAAGCCGCCGCCTCGGATAACATAATTTCCGGAGCGGGGGGCGAGGATCTGTGGACGGTGAATGACGCTCCACAGCAGAATGGGAATAGAATAACAATAACTCCACTAACTGGGCAGGGGAGCCAATCGACTGCTAGATTAAGCGGGGCACCTGGATGCTCACCAATTGCAGACCCTTTTGCTGAATTTCTGCGTAGACTCGAAGAAAGAGATAGGGAAAAGGAAAGAATGTCAGAACAGAGGGAAAGAGAGAGAGAGACGAAAAACTGGCGCAGTTGCTACATGAGCAGGAGAAAAAATTCACGCAAAAGCTCATTGAGCAAGAGCAGTGCAGTGAAGCGAAGCTAGACAGTATCCAAAGCGAACTTGCCGAGATGCGGGACGCTTGCAAAGAAATCCCCGATCTTGTGCAAAGCTCAGCCGGCGAGATGGAAAAATTACAGATATCGCAGGCTAGGCTTGAAGATAATGTCCAGACTTTAACCAATCGCGTGGATAATGTGGAGATAGATACACGAAAAAGTATTGATGCATATTTGGAAGTGCAAGCTCAAAAAGTAGAAAAAGAATTAGATGAATGGCTGGAAGTAAAGGATCGCGAGATATCTGCAAAGATTGAAAGCGACGTAAAAACAGCTGTAGAGCAAGCGACTGCGGCCGCGAGTGTAAATATTGACGCTAGCGCTGCCGCACTACGTGCCGAATTAACACAGATCAAATCCCGTGTGACAGCGGAGTTGCCAAATGGGCAACAGGATGTCGCGCGGAGACTGTGTTGGAAAGCAATGTAAACAGTGACGGACAGATAGTGAATCCGACTCCGCGCACTGATTACTATAATAACGAAGACGGTAGGCAGGGTGCGAGTGCGCAACCGCAACCTAATGTGAATCATGAGCACGAACAACATGCGATACCGTACAGCGCATATCACGAAGTAATGAATGTCACAGAATGTAGCAATCAGATGTGCAAAAAAGAGGACAATGTAATAAAACACAGGACATTCCAACCCTTCAATAGCGAAAAACGAAATGTCCACCCTGTGGTATTTATTAAGAGCTTCAGGAATGTGTTTCCCAGGACATGGACGGAAAGACAAAGAATACAGTTCGTGGTCTCCTTTATTCAAGGTGACGCGGCACTGTGGGCCACCGACGTGTCCGAAAAATGTCTAACGATGCAACAGTTTGAAGGTGCATTCTTGCAAAAATTCTAGTCCGATAGCGTCCAAGAAAGACTACGCAAGGAGTTGTACAGTCCAGAAATGTACAATCCTAAGATGGGAACGTTACGCAAATATTTCGAAAAGTATGTAAACAAAACCAGGTACTGGGACGAGCCAATGTCCGATCGTGATATAATCAGATTAATAAAAATGAAGTTGCACAGTGAAATTAAAAGATATTTCATCAATGTGCCGGAATATGTTATACACTCCTGGAAATGGAAAAAAGAACACATTGACACCGGTGTGTCAGACCCACCATACTTGCTCCGGACACTGCGAGAGGGCTGTACAAGCAATGATCACACGCACGGCACAGCGGACACACCAGGAACCGCGGTGTTGGCCGTCGAATGGCGCTAGCTGCGCAGCATTTGGGCACCGCCGCCGTCAGTGTCAGCCAGTTTGCCGTGGCATACGGAGCTCCATCGCAGTCTTTAACACTGGTAGCATGCCGCGACAGCGTGGACGTGAACCGTATGTGCAGTTGACGGACTTTGAGCGAGGGCGTATAGTGGGCATGCGGGAGGCCGGGTGGACGTACCGTAGAATTGCTCAACACGTGGGGCGTGAGGTCTCCACAGAACATCGATGTTGTCGCCAGTGGTCGGCGGAAGGTGCACGTGCCCGTCGACATGGGACCGGACCGCAGCGACGCACGGATGCACGCCAAGACCGTAGGATCCTACGCAGTGCCGTAGGGGACCGCACCGCCACTTCCCAGCAAATTAGGGACACTATTGCTCCTGGGGTATCGGCGAGGACCATTCGCAACCGTCTCCATGAAGCTGGGCTACGGTCCCGCACACCGTTAGGCCGTCTTCCGCTCACGCCCCAACATCGTGCAGCCCGCCTCCAGTGGTGTCGCGACAGGCGTGAATGGAGGGACGAATGGAGACGTGTCGTCTTCAGCGATGAGAGTCGCTTCTGCCTTGGTGCCAATGACGGTCGTATGCGTGTTTGGCGCCGTGCAGGTGAGCGCCACAATCAGGACTGCATACGACCGAGGCACACAGGGGCAACACCCGGCATCATGGTGTGGGGAGCGATCTCCTACACTGGCCGTACACCTCTGGTGATCGTCGAGGGGACACTGAATAGTGCACGGTACATCCAAACCGTCATCGAACCCATCGTTCTACCATTCCTAGACCGGCAAGGGAACTTGCTGTTCCAACAGGACAATGCACGTCCGCATGTATCCCGTGCCACCCAACGTGCTCTAGAAGGTGTAAGTCAACTACCCTGGCCAGCAAGATCTCCGGATCTGTCCCCCATTGAGCACGTTTGGGACTGGATGAAGCGTCGTCTCACGCGGTCTGCACGTCCAGCACGAACGCTGGTCCAACTGAGGCGCCAGGTGGAAATGGCATGGCAAGCCGTTCCACAGGACTACATCCAGCATCTCTACGATCGTCTCCATGGGAGAATAGCAGCCTGCATTGCTGAGAAAGGTGGATATACACTGTACTAGTGCCGACATTGTGCATGCTCTGTTGTCTGTGTCTATGTGTCTGTGGTTCTGTCAGTGTGATCATGTGATGTATCTGACCCCAGGAATGTGTCAATAAAGTTTCCCCTTCCTGGGACAATGAATTCACGGTGTTCTTATTTCAATTTCCAGGAGTGTAGAACAATTAATGGAAATAGTGGATTCTGTTGACTTATTGATCGAAGATATGAAAACCGAAAACAAGTGGAACCATACACGCTGTAATCAACAAAAAGCCGATTACAATAGCAGCCACAGTAACGGTAGTAACTTAGTACCAAATGGTAACGGGAATAGGCAAGAGCACCGGCAACAGAATCGAGGCACAAACAATGGCAATGGTTATAACGGCAACGGTTATAATCGTCAAAATCGAAAGAGACATCATGATGGACGCATGAGTAATGGGTATAATGGTAACGGCAATCCGCAATGGCGGAACAACCGAAACCAGTGGCGTGGTTGTAATGAACCGACACCACCGTGGCAACAAAACAGAGCGCCACAATGGAACGCCAACCCAGGTCCGTCACAGAACATGTCAGGAAGTTACAACCGACCACCGCAAAACCAGAGCCATACACAGTATCAAAATACGACATCGGGGAGGCAGGGCGGCCAACCCAACAGTAGCAACAACAACAACCAGAACCAAAATGTGAGGTTAGTGGAAGTGACAGACAACTGTCAACCCACTAACGCTCATCCGTTAAACTAAAGCCACAATACGCTCTCCGTTGTTGGCTGCAGGATGGTGTAGTGAGGGCACATTCACGGATGACAGCCATAAACTTTGTATGCTGAGATACAATGAGGGAATAAAAATAGAAAAGGAGATTGTAGACATACCGCAGAAATGTAACCGAACCGACAAAAGTGTTGTGCAGGCTATATTGCAAGCAGATATGTACGGAGCATCAATACAGATAATAGTCGATACCGGTGCGTCAACCAATGTCATGAGTGCAAATTTTTACAAGTACTTGAGTCAAAATAATAGAATACCAGTATTGCCAGTGGAGAATTGTTGTGTAACAGGTGCAATAGGTGCACAATCTCATATCATAAAGCACCAGGTGCAAGTTGAGTTTACGGTAGGAAATGAAGCAATGAAAAGCTCGTTCCTAGTAGTTAAGGGATTAGGTGTTGCTTGCATCCTGCGGATGGAATTTTTACGCCAGAGGGACGCAAAAATCGACCTCTTGTGCGGGGAAGTTAGCCTTATGAATGAGGGTAGACGTGTAATTTTGCCATTGTTGAGGACACGGGAAGTGCACGGTAAATATTGCCGGAACTTTCAGTCTAGATTCGAAGGAATACAGGTAATGAATTTATATTCTGACTTAAGTACAAGACGCAAAAATCGACCTCTTGTGCGGGGAAGTTAGCCTTATGAATGAGGGTAGACGTGTAATTTTGCCATTGTTGAGGACACGGGAAGTGCACGGTAAATATTGCCGGAACTTTCAGTCTAGATTCGAAGGAATACAGGTAATAAATTTATATTCTGACTTAAGTACAAGACAAGCATATTATAAAGAATTTATTACTGAAGAAAAAGAGAGAAAAAAAGGAAACTGATAGCCATGAAAGTCAGGGAGTCAGAACATTTGACTGATCACTACAAAACGAATTGACTCAGCTACTTATAGATTATGAGAATGTGTTTTCGGAAAAACCCGGTGTTATCGAGGGCTACACCTCTAACATCGAAGTGGTACCTCACGATACTTTCTGTCACGCAAACTACACCATTCCGTGGTCAAAGAAGGAGGCAATTACGAAGGAAACAAGAAAAATACTTACAAAGACTTAAAGAAGTTCGCTCAGTAGAGCAACGTTTACATATGTGTGTAGTCGGTTAAGTTTAGGGTGTATTTTTTTCTGTGAGTAAATGTTCAGATTTTAGTGTAATATTTAAAGACAATGAGGCACACAAGATTAGTGCGATTCAATTTTGTAGATGTTAAGGATTAACAGTATTTTTAAGCAATTGCATTTTGAAGGAAAAAATGAACGTAGGTTTAAGAATAATTTACAAACTTCATTTTTAAAAATATTTTCAAAAAAATTCAACAGCCTGCAATGATGAAGAAATTTTTCATTAGTGTGTCATGAATATTTTTGAACTGTAGTAGTAATAAAACTTATGAAATTCAATATTATAGTGTATATGTTGTTCCATGTATTTATGTCTATACCGATCTTGAAATATGCTCAATCATAATTTACTAAACAACACGAGTGCAGGGTGTACATCACCCAAGGTACTTCTTGTGTTGTGGACAATGTACAAAGCAAATCAGTAAACGCGACTACCGCTAAGCACTGTTAAAATATATTGCCATCTGCTAAGGCAGAGATTTGCACGAATTTATCGTGTAAACAAAAGTCACAAATCTAACATTAATCTAGGAACTTGTACGCTAGGCCTAAATTATAAAACGTGTACAATAATACGAGAGGTAAAGTTTTATAAAGTCGAGTCTGGCTCTGGAGGGCAAGTAAGCAATGAGTGGGCAGACACGACATGGGGACTTACCCCAGATGAGACGGAAATGCAATTGTATAGTCAAAAAATCCCCCCATAAACCATGGACCTTGCCGTTGGTGGGGAGGCTTGCGTGCCTCAGCGATACAGATGGCCGTACCGTAGGTGCAACCACAACGGAGGGGTATCTGTTGAGAGGCCAGACAAACATGTGGTTCCTGAAGAGGGGCAGCAGCCTTTTCATAGTTGCAGGGGCAACAGTCTGGATGATTGACTGATCTGGCCTTGCAACATTAACCAAAACGGCCTTGCTGTGCTGGTACTGCGAACGGCCGTAATTTTTCCCGAGGATATGCAGCTTTACTGTGTGATTAAATGATGATGGCGTCCTCTTGGGTAAAATATTCCGGAGGTAAAATAGTCCCCCATTCGGGTCTCCGGGCGGGGACTACTCAGGAGGACGTCATTATCAGGAGAAAGAAAACTGGCGTTCTACGCATCGGAGCGTGGAATGTCAGATCCCTTAATCGGGCAGGTAGGTTAGAAAATTTAAAAAGGGAAATGGATAGGTTAAAGTTAGATATAGCGGGAATTAGTGAAGTTCGGTGGCAGGAGGAACAAGACTTTTGGTCAGGTGAATACAGGGTTATAAATACAAAATCAAATAGGGGTAATGCAGGAGTAGGTTTAATAATGAATAAAAAATAGGAGTGCGGGTAAGCTACTACAAACAGCATAGTGAACGCATTATTGTGGCCAAGATAGACACAAAGCCCATGCCTACTACAGTAGTACAAGTTTATATGCCAACTAGCTCTGCAGATGATGAAGAAATTGATGAAATGTATGATGAGATAAAAGAAATTATTCAGGTAGTGAAGGGAGACGAAAATTTAATAGTAATGGGTGACTGGAATTCGTCAGTAGGAAAAGGGGGAGAAGGAAACATAGTAGGTGATTATGGATTGGGGCTAAGAAATGAAAGAGGAAGCCGTCTGGTAGAATTTTGCACAGAGAATAACTTAATCATAGCTAACACTTGGTTTAAGAATCATGAAAGAAGGTTGTGTACATGGAAGAATTCTGGAGATACTAAAAGGTATCAGATAGACTATATAATGGTAAGACAGAGATTTAGGAATCAGGTTTTAAATTGTAGGACATTTCCAGGGGCAGATGTGGACTCTGACCACAATCTATTGGTTATGACCTGTAGGTTAAAAATGAAGAAACTGGAAAAAGGTGGGAATTTAAGGACATGGGATCTGGATAAGCTGAAAGAACCAGAGGTTGTACAAAGTTTCAAGGAGAGCATAAGGGAACAATTGACAGGAATGGGGGGAAGAAACACAGTAGAAGAAGAATGGGTAGCTCTGAGGGATGAAGTAGGGAAGGCAGCAGAGGATAAAGTAGGTAAAAAGACGAGGGCTGCTAGAAATCCTTGGGTAACAGAAGAAATATTGAATTTAATTGATGAAAGGAGAAAATATAAAAATGCAGTAAATGAAGCAGGCAAAAAGGAATACAAACGTCTCAAAAATGAGATCGACAGGAAGTGCAAAATGGCTACGCAGGGATGACTAGAGGACAAATGTAAGGATGTAGAAGCTTATCTCACTAGGGGTAAGATAGATACTGCCTACAGATAAATTAAAGAGACCTTTGGAGAGAAGAGAACCACGCGTATGAATATCAAGAGCTCAGATGGCAACCCAGTTCTAAGCAAAGAAGGGAAAGCAAAAAGGTGGAAGGAGTATATAGAAGGTTTGTACAAGGGTGATGTACTTGAGGACAATATTATGGAAATGGAAGAGGATGTAGATGAAGACGAAATGGGAGATAAGATACTGCGTGAAGAGTTTGACAGAGCACTGAAAGATCTGAGTCGAAACAAGGCGCCCGGAGTAGACAACATTCCTTTAGAACTACTGACGGCCTTGGGAGAGCCAGTCATGACAAAACTCTACCAGCTGGTGAGCAAGATGTATGAGACAGGCGAAATATCCTCAGACTTCAAGAAGAATATAATAATTCCAATCCTAAAGTAAGCAGGTGCTGACAGATGTGAAAATTACCGAACTATCAGTTTAATAAGTCACAGCTGCAAAATACTAAAGCGAATTCTTTACAGACGAATGGAAAAGCTGGTAGATGCGGACCTCGGGGAGGATCAGTTTGGATTCCGTAGAAATGTTGGAACACGTGAAGCAGTACTGACCTTACGACTTATCTTAGAAGAAAGATTAAGAAAAGGGAAACCTACGTTTCTAGCATTTGTAGACTTAGAGAAAGCTTTTGACAATGTTGACTGGAATACTCTCTTTCAAATTCTGAAAGTGGCAGGGGTAAAATACTGGGAGCGAAAGCCTATTTACAATTTGTACAGAAACCAGATGGCAGTAATAAGAGTCGAGTGGCATGAAAGGGAAGCAGTGGTTGGGAAAGGAGTGAGACAGGGTTGTAGTCTCTACCCGATGTTATTCAATCTGTATATTGAGCAAGCAGTGAAGGAAACAAAAGAAAAATTCGGAGTAGGTATTAAAATTCATGGAGAAGAAGTAAAAACTTTGAGGTTCGCCGATGACATTGTAATTCTGTCAGAGACGGCAAAGGACTTGGAAGAGCAGTTGAACGGAATGGATAGTGTCTTGAAAGGAGGATATAAGATGAACATCAACAAAAGCAAAACGAGGATAATGGAATGTAGTCAAATCGGGTGATGCTGAGGGAATTAGATTAGGAAATGAGACACTTAAAGTAGTAAAGGAGTTTTGGTATTTAGGAAGTAAAATAACTGATGATAGTCGAAGTAGAGAGGATATAAAATGTAGACTGGCAATGGCCAGGAAAGCGTTTCTGAAGAAGAGAAATTTGTTAACATCGAATATAGATTTATGTATCAGGAAGTCGTTTCTGAAAGTATTTGTTTGGAGTGTAGCCATATATGGATGTGAAACATGGACGATAACTAGTTTGGACAAGAAGAGAATAGAAGCTTTCGAAATGTGGTGCTACAGAACAATGATGAAGATAAGGTGGATAGATCACGTAACTAATGAGGAGGTATTGAGTAGGATTGGGGAGAAGAGAAGTTTGTGGCAGAACTTGACTAGAAGAAGGGATCGGTTAGTAGGACGTGTTTTGAGGAATCAAGGGATCACAAATTTAGCATTGGAGGGCAGCGTGGAGGGTAAAAATCGTAGAGGGAGACCAAGAGATGAATACACTAAGCAGATTCAGAAGGATGTAGGTTGCAGTAGGTACTGGGAGATGAAGAAGCTTGCACAGGATAGAGTAGCATGGAGAGCTGCATCAAACCAGTCTCAGGACTGAAGACAACAACAACAACAAACAGTCAAAAAATCTGAAGGCAAGTACGACTCTAAGTGGAAAATGAAAAGAGATAATTAGTGCGAGAGACTGGTAAAATCCAGCACGAGCCAAAATCCAGTTCAGACTGAATGAAACACATTAGTGTTTGTGAACTAATCGAAACAGATACTTTAAGCAGTGTGAAAAACTGTGAAGGTGAAACTGTGATACGGACAGTGAAGTGCTAGTATTGAACGTTCAACAGCAGTAAGGACGCCAAACGCCAATATTACTCACGAAAAACTGTGAATTTGCTTATAAATGTGAACTGTTAACGTGAAGTGAACCCACAGTAATATTTTTGGGACAGGCTGAAGTTTCAGTGAGTACAGTAATGCGAGATTGGAATGCGATGCGTGGACTGTCGCAAAACAGCGACCGTAGAAACGGCGAATGTTTGTGCTAAGTTCGTACTGGGACACTCACCAGTTCCTGCGAGTGCGGCGAAAACATAAATAATTTTATCAAGACAAAAACTGACGTGTAATGGAAACAGTGGCGCATCAAAGCTTCATTCACGGGAGAAGATCCATGTCGTGTATTTTGCAAGACAGTGCTAGCTTGACATTCGGAAACTGGCAACTGCCGCACTGATAAGTGCTTCTTTCCCACTAGCGTAACCATCTGCAGCGGGAAACAAATATTAAGCTGGTTGTGTGTATGTTTCATGTACTACGCCGGAGATGCGTAGCAGAGCTGACTCCTGCCAACAAGCGCGGGGGGCGGATATCACCCCACTCCGCCACGCCGGGCCGAGACAGAAACGCATCGCCAACCGTGCAGCCTATCAGCTGATTCCGACGTTCCGCGACGGCGAGAGACACGCTGGCGTCGAGCGGGCGTTGAACCCTCGCAGCCGCCGCAAACGCCGAGCACCGAACACACCGGCGCCGTCGCGAGCTAAACGTCGCAGCGTAGATCATCAACGACACCCCAAGCAATTGTTATAATGACCTCATTTCTTTGCATAGTGCAACAAAACATTGTTCGTGATGTATGCACATCCTGTGTTCCAATCACATCCCACAAACATTTAAGTGAAAGTAACCAAAGCAGCTAGTCTGTCGCTCCGCCGAGGTTTTCCCCAGGGTTTCCCTACGGCCGCGCCAAATGGGGAGCGAACAGTTGACACCCCTGGGACTTCAAATATTCCGGACTAACTCGTGATTGTAAACCTTGAACACTGCAAAAGTTGCAACCCTAAGAAGAAGCAGCCAAAATGAAACTAATTGTATTCTATGTCCTTTTCTTTTGTACATGACTGTATACGTAACCAATTGTATATTATATTGTTATGTAAATATTTTCATCTGTATTACACTTTGTGTGCAACAAACCTCAGTAATTACAACGGTTTAAACATACGATGTGACATATGTAGACTGTGAAAGAAAAATCTGCGTGTAGACACTGTGCACATGAAAGAGGAAATATTTATGTCAAAAAACACGAACATTTTTTATGACATAAACATTTCGGGGGGCAATATATCGTCCCCAGTGCTATATTACGAAAAGACTTAAAAAACAGTATTTATAAAGAAGAGACATTTAAAAATTGAATAATATATGTTTATCATGTAGCCGTAAAATAATAATTTCTCTATGTAAGTTTCGATTGCAAAGAAATAATTTATGACAAAATGATCTAAAGAGGTGACAAGATACGCTCTTTTGTCAATTTTTTATACGTCTTCACTTCTTCTCTTGTCTTGATTGTGTATTGACGGACATCTTGCGAGTGCTGGCAAATGTAAGCATATTTGTATGAGTTAAGCAAATTATATATATTATTGTGCACTTTTAATTTGTAAGAGGTGATCCCGATTTCATGTCCGCCTTCCTGGAATTAACCTGCATTCAAGTAATTTACAGTTCAACAATCGTAGCTGCCGTTGCAGCCAACGACGCCATTACGTGGCGATATTAACTGATGCAAAATTAGCGGAAGCGAAATACTCGCCCACTTTTTTTTTTGTCATCAGTCTACTGACTGGTTTGATGCGGCCCACCACGAATTCCTTTCCTATGCTAATCTCAGAGTAGCACTAGCAACCTACGTCTTCAATTTTTTGCTTGAGGTATTCCAATCTCTGTCTTCCTCTACTGTTTTTGCACTCTACAGCTCCCTCTAGTACCATGGAAGTCATTCCCTCATGTCTTAGCAGATGTCCTGTCATCCTGTCCCTTCTCCTTATCAGTGTTTTCCACATATTCCTTTCCTCTCCGATTCTGCGTAGAACCTCCTCATTCCTTACCTTATCAGTCCACCTAATTTTCAACATTCGTCTGTAGCACCACATCTCAAATGCTTCGATTCTCTTGTGTTCCGGTTTTCCCACAGTCCATGTTTCACTACCATACAATGCTGTACTCCAGACGTACATCCTCAGAAATTTCTTCCTCAAATTGAGGCCGGTATTTTCTATTAGTAGACTTCTCTTGGCCAGAAATGCCTTTTTTGCCATAGCGAGTTTGCTTTTGATGTCCTCCTTGCTCCGTTCGTCATTGGTTATTTTACTGCCTAGGTAGCAGAATTCCTTAACTTCATTGACTTCGGTACCATCAATCCTGATGTTAAGTTTCTCGCTGTTCTCATTTCTACTGCTTCTCATTACCTTCGTCTTTCTCCGATTTACTCTCAAACCATACTGTGTACTCATTAGACTGTTCATTCCGTTCAGCAGATCATTTAATTCTTCTTCACTTTCACTCAGGATAGCAATGTCATCAGCGAATCGTATCATTGATATCCTTTCACATTGTATTTTAATTCCACTCCTGAACCTTTCTTTTATTTCCATCATTGCTTCCTCGATGTACAGATTGAAGAGTAGGGGCGAAAGGCTACAGTCTTGTCTTACTCCCTTCTTAATACGAGCACTTCGTTCTTGATCGTCCACTCTTATTATTCCCTCTTGGTTGTTGTACATATTGTATATGACCCGTCTCTCCCTATAGTTTACTCCTACTTTTTTCAGAATCTTGAACAGCTTGCACCATTTTATATTGTCGAACGCTTTTTCCAGGTCGACAAATCCTATGAACGTGTCTTGATTTTTCTTTAGCCTTGCTTCCATTATTAGCCGTAACGTCAGAATTGCCTCTCTCGTGCCTTTACTTTTCCTAAAGCCAAACTGATCGTCACCTAGCGCATTCTCTATTTTCTTTTCCATTCGCCCGCTATTAACATAATATTAATTTTTCTCCGCAGCCGCCTTAAGTTGCAGAAATACGTGGCTTTAAGATTCTTATTTTCAGTACCATAGCCGACAGCCAGAGCCAGGACTCCGACTACGTGGCAATGGTTAACGGAGGTAAGAGAAAAAGTACTCTCGCGCGTGTGTGGGCCGCAATTGTAATTAATAACTAAAGATCTTTTGCTTTAAAGTGAACTGACTAGCCGAGGAAATTAATATGAAAAGTTTATTACATTGTTCAGCTTATATACTCCTGTTTTAAGATTCAGCGAGTCTATCATTCATTAACGTAACAAATAATTTGAGACTAATATTGTTAAAAAGGAGAACTTCAGAAAAGCTTTTAATCGTAAATCAAAATTAAATGCAATATCATTTTTATTAAGGCCCACCACGTAAGTCGGCAACAATCAAAAAATAATAATAACAATAATAATATATTCAATTACGACGGCCGACGGACGCGAGAAACGCCACCTTGAGGTACCTGACTACTACGCTCAGACTACCGTGATCGAGATAATTAGGGCATCTGACATGTTACGGTATTGGAGGTAACCTTTTAAAATGCTACTAAGCCACACAACGTAAAGTTCAATAAGTACAGAGTGGTCCATAACGGTGCTTAATTTTCGCCGGATCGATGTTCCGGTACCTTCCAGAGACTGTTTTTAACTCACTGGAATAAGTCGGCACCAGAGATTTAAAATGGTACTCGTCTATTAAATCGAAATTTGCCCCTGGACTGGCAACGGTGAACGCGGCAATGGGTGACCGACGTCATGCTTGAGAAGAAGCGTTGCGCGAGGTTCTGTTTGTGCGTATGACCAGACGAAACTACAATCGTCTTGCCATAACCATAGATTCTTTGACTGCTCTGGGAGAAGACTTATCTGAACTGCAACGTAGGAAATATTAGTTCACTTCACTACATGAATAATAAAAACATTTATTTAACTTGATACAATCCTTTGCGGCCGGCATGAGTGGCCGAGTGGTTCTAGGCGCTTCATCTGGAACCGCGCGACCGGTACGGTCTCAGGTTCGAATCCTGCCTTGGGCATGAATGTGTGTGATGTCCTTAGGTTAGTTAGGTTTAAGTAGTTCTAAGTTCTAGGGGACTGAAGACCTCAGATGTTCAGTCCCATAGTGCTCAGAGCCATTTGAACCATTTTGAACAATCCTTTGCCACAGGAGTATGCGATGATGTAGGGCCGTCATTGAACATTAAAGCATCACTTGATACAAACAATAAAAACTCTTCTCCTGGAGTAATACATACAGTTGCAACTCTTCTCCTGGAGTGCAATACTCAACATTTAGAAGAATACATTTCTGTCTAAATTTTGAATAACTTTTAGTCCTACTCATTGATGCTGACTGATTCAGATGGGGTCAGGAACTGGAGCAGAGCATTTCCAAGCTTCTGTGCTGAGAGAGATTGCATGTCTTCTTCAGCCTCGCCTATTCGTCATTGCAGACTGGACCGAGGCCCCTCAAACATCTGTGGTATCGATGAGTGTTGCCGACTTTGGTGTGACACAGTGATCTTTGGGCAATACCGCATAGAGTATTTTGTATAAAATGATTTTTCGTTGTAAGCTTTATCACAAATTTTTAAAACTCGAAACTTGGGATTTTTATGGATGGAATGAGGGAGAGAGGGGTGGTGGTGTAGGAAGGGGGTTGTATGATTGAAGATGTGCATTCTGGAAACTAAAACTTGAGAAATGAAGTACTGGCCCGTAAAAAATAAAACCATGCTGCTAAAAATAAGAACACGTGGATAAACCGAAATTGTCAAGAAGGGTGAGATGAGAGTGGGGGAAAACGTGAGGCTATATTACCGACATGGCGGCCATTTTGAAAGCCACAGTCTTGATGGATGCAACTTGCAACTTTCAAAAGGAAAGGCATGTGACGTAACAAAAAATTGCAAGGGAGAAACGACGCTGTCCTTCATTTGAGCATAGCTTTTTCCATTTCAAACAGAACAAGTAAAATACTGGTGATAAGACACAAAGTTTACAGTTTGTGCTCGACATGCTGTTGAACACTTTTCAAGGTTGTTGTTCCCCACTTCATCCATTCCTTATGGGCTTAAACCAACACATGCACTGTAATATCAGCACATGCATCAACTATCGTTTCCCTGAGGTGTGCAAGGTTTCCGATGTTCACCACAACTGCCTTCACATGTACCCACAGACAAAAATCGAACGAACTTAAAACCAGGGAATGTGGCGACTACTCCATTGGACTTTTACGACCTATCCATCTCTGAGGAACTGGATATCCAGGTATGGCCAAAAAGCTAGCCTGCAATGAAAGGGGCTCAATCGTGCTGAAGAAAAGTTGGAATTGTTACATCTTGATAAAGGTGCGATGATAGTACATCTTCATCAAAGAAGTGCGCCCTAAATGAGAAAGGGCCCAACAACACGAGAACACAATTTTTTACAGGAAATCATCACTTTCTATGTGCCAACAACCTCTGATGGATCAATTCAGTCAGGAATGATATCCGACCAGTGTCTATATATCTGTTGATTTACCTCTCGGTTTACATAGAAATTAGCTTCATTTGTAAACAGTGCACCTTGTGTCAACCAGTCTCCAAATTGGATTGGACCAACTGGATCATTATCAGTGAGATGTTGTAACATTTGAATTTTATAAGGGTGCTATTTATGCGTGGCCAAAATTATCGTTATTGATGAGCGGCTGACCTCAGTTTCCTGCGAGTACTGCGCCATGGACTCTTATTGGATGATAGTAGAGCAGTGGTTAATGTTGCTTAATCCATAGCCATTTTCGATTGGTCTGTAATTTCCACGGAATTTTGAGAGAAGCTTCATCACCACGTAGTAGGTAATGGGTGGAAGGTCTGGGTAACGTTGACTGAAATCCTGTATCGTAGTTGCTGCTCTCTCCTGATATGAAGACGATCTCAATCTGTTGGAACTGTGTTCGTAGTGTCAGCTTTCATATCAACGATAAGGAAGAAACAGTAGTTATAACTAGCTTTGTAAAACTACCATAGGTTAGCGCGGACTGTTATAAGTAAGCATAGGTCATTGTAGTTTTCCTAGTATCTTTGGTCAGTTAAGATCATACCTGCGTTACCTGTATGCTACGTGTGTTACATACCTAACTGGCATTAGCTCATAAGGATCGCTTTCTTTAGAGTGTCTTCCTAGATTCCCCTAAAAGCTGGATGTGGTAAACTGTCTAGAAACTGAGAGAGGATGTATATAAAGGCCAAAAAATCTACGGAACATTTTGTTGCACATGGTTATATTTCTGTCTGTTACATACAAATAAACAGTAA
This sequence comes from Schistocerca gregaria, assembly GCF_023897955.1. Classification (NCBI taxonomy): domain Eukaryota; kingdom Metazoa; phylum Arthropoda; class Insecta; order Orthoptera; family Acrididae; genus Schistocerca; species Schistocerca gregaria. Next base: position 183,758,469 of record NC_064924.1, read on the forward strand.
TTACAGCAAAATTGAACTTTTCAGTGTGTAATTCAGGTGTTATTAGAAAATTATTGATTTATAATGTGATACATAAGAATAAAGAAAACGATACAAACTTATCACATAACGCTGGAAAACGAAATTTTCTCAACAAAATGGTAATATAAGAAAACAGAAAACAAAAATATATCAGACATCAGTTCCATAGCACTTGCATCGAAAGTAATTGCATTGGCTGCATAAAAGCGACGTAGTTATGTAATCATCTGAATTTTAATACTTACAAAGTGCAGTTTATATTCTGCAAGGATATCAAATACACAGTGGACTAAGACTAAATCATGTACAGTTCTAAATATGTGCAAAACAAGAAACAAACACAAAAAAACACCAAGAGAAATCTCCATTTATGTGTCTTTCGTTACCAATGCTGCCAACACTACCGGTAATCCTATCACTTACACGTAATTTATGTAGTGTACGGAAACACCCGAACTGTAGTTTTGGTAGGGAGCAACTCTAGTTATAACTTGAGAATGAATAAAGCTGGAACGCAACCGGTCCGTTTTCAGACTTCCTTTCCATTTCTTCTAAACGCTGTAACACAACCTGTTCTCTCTCCCTTTCTTTCCACACTCCCATGGCGTCTCTTTTAGCCAATTCCTCTACTAATTATTAGTCCGTAAGGTCTATCACTGTAGTTATTTTTACTAACAAATCTTCAAACGCTAGTCTGTCGTTTAACAGGGTAATTGTCTTTGTTACTGCTAACATTCTCTTCTGATTGTGAGTGCACTCTTTCACAAATGGAGTTACCTTTTCCAGAATGAGTGCTATCCTCCTCTTGGTGATTCTCCAAGGCAGCTCTCATATGGTTCTTTATGGTATTTGGTCTTTAAACTTAATTAAGCAAATAATTTGATAAAAATTCCTAACGTATCGTAACTTCCCAAGCCTTTCTCTCCCAGGGACACATGCAGTCCCTTCCGAAAGTAAACACACAAAAAGTTACCGTAATATACAGAATGTTACTCCTCCAAAATGCAATGACATATATGTGTATGTGACAAATGGAAATGACAAAACGAAATAAAATATTTTTAAGCACAGAGATCTTCCCAACTAATGTGTATCACTTCCTGAATCAATACCTTTACTGTGTTTTAGTCCCGCTGATGCGATACCACCCAACTTCATTCAATGTGTTGCTTGTCCCATGTGACTGTGTGTGTTCCTATTATATCGAATATCCGTTCCAACGGTCGCCACATATGACGGTATCAGAAAGATTGACGGTGTTCGGGTTGGGTAGCAGAATACGTCTAGATTATTCATGTGAGAAGGATATAGGTAATATCCTGACTATGGATTAATATGTGTAACGAAAAAGTGGGAAGAGTTGAGGTCTTCTATGGCACTACCTTCGGCTTGGAAAGCCATATACAAAGGAATAAGATGAATTGCCATGATTTAGGAATGCTAGTTGGTGCAGAATTTCGCTGCCTTCGGAATCCAACAGACCTAGATAAGCTGTACAGGTATATTGCCCTAGCACCACTATTTCCAATCCAGACAATCCAAAGTGTCATTTCCGTGCCGTGTTGCACAATGAACGCAAACAACACTGTGCGTTTAGAAGGGGCACGTCATCAACAGAAAGTTTTGAAGCGCCAAGTCACCGCTGGATAACCATTAAAAAATGAATAAATGAAACTCAGTTGAACTAGGTATCTCTGCTATAAACATGCCCCTTTTACAGAAACTTCTGCTCACTCAAGAGGCATACATCAACTACAATATTAATCACTGAAGGCAGTTACACCATTTAATGGCTATCAAGAAGAGCAAATTCTATTCGAGATTAATTCTTACCTTTAAAATTAAATATGCCACGAATAGATGGTTGACGGGAGTACACAACATCGAAAGAGCGAAGTGTTGGATATGTGTATGAAATCCGCTGAAACCTGGCATCGCCTCTCTGCAAATCTGTTTCTTTAGAGGTGCCAGTAAGTAGCATTTTTCGAACCTTTGTCTCTCGACAGGTTCTCCCAACCAATGCCTACGTTATCCAATCAGAAGTCATCACATCCCTCACCTTACTCAAGTCTTTATTATTAGCTGTTGTATCAAACGGCAGTTATAGAATAAAAAGTCTCCACAGGTGATGTGTTGGAACAAAGACTCACTGCCTATTTGAAATTCAGTTTATATATATCCATTCTGTCCAAAAATTCCAGCAGCAGAGACACATGGAAAAAATCGCGACACAAAAAAAATAATTAATACAGAGTAATGAAATTTCGGGAATACTTTAGCGTAGGTAATATATTTAAGTGATTAACATTGCAAGATTACAGATCAATGCAAGTGTGAGATAAATAAGTCAATGCAAATGTGGAATACTGGTACGTAGATAAATAACTGATGTAACTGCCCGACTGTTGAACACAAGAATGCAAACTTGCATGTATTGTGTCGCACAGGTGCCGAATGTCAGTTTGCAGATGGAGTTCTATGCCTATCGCACTTTGTCAGTCATTACTGGGACAGTTAATGTTGTTTGTGGATGACGCTGGAGTTGTGGCCCGATGATGTTCCATATGTATTCGACTGGAGACAGATCTGGTGATCGAGCAGGCCAATGCAACTTGTCGATATTGTAGAGCATTTTGGGTCACAACAGCCTGAAGTGGGCTACCATTGTCTTGTTGGAAAACACCCTTGGAATGCTGCTCATGAATGGCGGCACAACAGGTCGAATCATGAGACTGACGTACAAATTTTCAGTCAGGATAAGTGGGATAACGATAAGAGTGCTCCTATTACATACGAAATCACACCCCAGACCAAGAATCCAGTGTGTCCAGCATGCAAAGAGTTTGGTTGCAGGCCCACAGCTGGTCTCTTCTGTTGGGTGGTACTTAAGATAGGGAAATAAATTTTGTGAAACAAATTACACACTGGCAAACAGGGGGCAGAGCAGAAGAGGCAATGACCGTGAACTCAGCATGTAAGCGGAAGCTGTCGATTCAGCCGTCAGGGCATCGCCCGACCGACTCATGTGTTTCTCAATTGTCACATGTGATCAAAGGCCCTCGCCTACATTTCAAGAGCCAATGACCGACGTTAAGAAGATTCTTCGAGAAGCTTTTCAACGTGACAGAAGAGGCAATGACCGTGAAGTCGTTCACCTCCAGCGAACTGAAGTGAATAAATACCCGAGCCGCAGTGGGCCCGACAAGAAGAGTAGTATTCAGTTCATTTTCGGAGCTGAAGACCGTCATGCAGGAAGAGACTACATTGTACACAGAAGCACGAAGTCCGCCGCTGTAATGGAATAGCAAGCAGCAGCCTCGCCGCCAGACGACATAAGTTAGAAGGTATTTGAAGACTGATTTTTACGTACCCAGGTGACTCGTGAGGATGGGAAGGAGACGGCCTCTCATCAGCAGTCACTTGTGAGCTAGGACGAAGATCGGACAGCCGAAGACTGGCAAGCTGGAGTCCGTTGTTCGAATCCGGGACACTGGCCTTCCCCCGCCGCGCCGCTCCGCTGGCCGATGCACAACACTGGCACACGCGGCCGCTTAGACATTGGGACGCTACATCCAAGGTATCACCATCCAATGCACGACTTCGTTCTCAATAATTAAACGGGCCACCTCACGAGCCGCGTCTCCAGTCAACTGGGCGAGATGGCGACACGAGATACACACCGCCACGCGTAATCAGACGCCGCCGCTGCCGCAGCAGAAGGCTTCGCAAACGACACAGCTGCCGCTCTCCCAGCCAGAACATCCAGTAAGGAAACAGTTGTACAAAACTTTCAGTAAACGTTATCTTATGTAAAAATGCTGTTTCATTCTACCTCATACCCGAGCCAAGGAAGAACCCACCCTGCCCACATGTTGTTAAGAGAGAAAAAGTAATTTATTTAGTGTTTTTCACCCTGGCATAATGCTTTACAATCAAATGCCCTTTGCAGTAATGCTCATCCTGACAATTAACTAGCATCAAAAAAGAAAATCCAGCTACACTTCTTTCCAACACACGGCTATCACTGGCATGGAAGCAGGACCATCCAACGAGCTTACTTTAACACCACAGAAGTCGCAGATAGCGGTGGTATGGGATCAGAGGAACGCACGCTACAGGGTGTCTGGCTCAGAGCTGTTCTTGAAGTAACCGATCTGTAACAGTTCATTGTGTCACTGTGGTGCCAATTGCTGCTGCAGATGCAATGCGATGCGGCAGAGCCTTACGCCGAACTCAATGGTCTTCCCTGTCGGTAGTGCGATGTAGCCGTTTGGAGTCCGGTCTTTTCGTTGCCGTACATTCCCGTATCCGCCGCTGCTAGCGACCTCTACACATATCATCGTTGTTGACTATGTATGAAGAGACATTGAATATCGAATACTTTTCAACCAGTAACTAGGAGTGGCATCTTTGAACCCGAAATGGCATGAAGAAGAGTTCTGTTTCTGGCTGGGAGTCGAAACAAGTACTCATCGTTGACAAAGCGCGGAGGGGAGTTACAAGTCATAATTTGTCTCCTGTAGTTTGGTGTGTACATGCTACAACTTGATATGGCAGGTTAGAAACTTTTGTGAAATACCAGGGGATTCGAACCCAGACACGCTCAAATTGTGGAGACCCGAAGCTGGCCGCTGTGGCCGAGCTGTTCTAGCCACTTCAGTCCGGAACCGCGCTGCTGCTGCAGTCACAGGTTCGAATCCTGCCTCGGGCATGGATGTGTGTGATGTCCTTAGGTTATTTAGGTTCAAGTAGTTCTAAGTCTAGGGGACTGATGACCTCAGATGTTATGTCCCATAGTGCTTAGAGCCATTTGAACATTTTTTGGAGACGCTAAGTGGCTCGTAATCATGCGGAAACAATGAAACGGTGGAAATGTTTTATCTCAAAGGGGTCAAACCCAGCGAAAGCTGAGATGTTAGTCCGAGTCTAGCACAGCATCAATATCTCAAAGTCTCATGTTCCAACAAAATAAGAAATATGTACTCTGTGACCTTACACGGAGATGGCTCATTAATAAAACAACTTTCGTGTAAGAAAACTTGCTGGGGACATTGTTTCAACGTGGCGTGACTTCCTTCTCTGTTATGACCCAATCTACACCGACTGACCTCCAACAGGTAGCGAAGGACGTTGTGTTTAATGTGAATTGGGAACCACTGTGAATCCTCACACTGTTCAAGCTGTTACCAGATGTGTTCGTACTTTAAAAAAATGATTGTCTGATGTGAGAACATACGAAGCTAGAATCCTTCCAACAGACCGCCAACCTATTCATAGCATCTTCATTGTGTATCATAAGTATGGATGCGTCATACTGAAAGAGAATTCTGATTCCCTGAAGAATGATTAGAGTCCGTTCGGAACACTGATTTCCTTGTTCGTTCACATACATATTCACTAGCTGCCTTGGTTACCCAGTGCGCGCTGAGGACTTGATTTTATAATCACTAAAATAAAATGACGTAACAGCCACGGTAGGCTGTACAAACTTCTGCAGCTAGTGTTGTTTACCATTTACAATTATGTACTGATGTAATATTTATGGCCTACTCACTGACATGACGCACTGCAAATGCGAAGACCAGATACGGAGTACACACTCATCTTTACGTTTATAAACCGTATTTGATGTAGGTAATGGCGCAGTGACATTTTCTCATGTAGCATATTATGTGAAGAGTATTGATGTATTTAATCCACGAGGGTAAGTTTACCTAAAAAATACAGAACAACTCCGAGCAGGACTCGCGGTCTTTTGCGCGAAACTTAATTTATGTTTATAGATAATGATAATAATACTAATAATTTCGTGTCACTCGATGCCCTGGTGCAAGCTTTTCAGTTGGACGACACTTCAGTATCTCTAGCCGACCCCAAATATCTAACTGGGAAAACCGACCCATGGATTGACGTGGAATCCGAATCACGTGTTGTTTTTGGCTCCTCCTCAAAATACTGAGAGTTCAAGACAAGGTTAAAATGAAGACTGAAAGATCCGTGATCTGGCTACCACTCGCCCCCGCGACCTACCGAGTTTAAAACACGCACTTTACCTCAGTACCACCAAGACCGACGTGTATATAGCCCTTCGTCTTCAGGATTTCATGACTGAGTTTATGGGTTTCAATATAAGTGACCGCATCTTATGACTGCATACACTATGAATCTTAAATGTTTTATACCACCAAAGACTGTGGATATCAATACTTGACATAAATTTCAACTGAACACCTATACCTTACCTGTCTTAACAGACACACAGGTAGATGAATTGGAAAAAATCCAATTTACGGAAATAACGGAAAACCACTGGGTACACTGTCTATTAACCTCATAAACAGAAATCAATAGCTGGCCCTAACAAAATAATAGATGCATACGCAAGTGTGAATCATCAAAATGTAACGTTATATACATTTTATGTATCTAGTGGTAAGAAAATCTTGTCTTATGTTAATGAAGTCGAAGCTTAGTGAATTCGAATGTGGGCAAATTGTTGGTAGTCCTATCGTGGGTGTTTCCATAACAAAGGGAGCTTCAGTATTTGGTGTTCCACGAGGCACCGTGTCAAAGATTTATACCGGATACAGCAAAAACGGAAAACCATCAGTCGCTAAGATACAATGCAGAGGAACGTGTGTGTTGCGTGATCACTCAAGAGGATTGTGACAAGAAATAAGATGGCGACGGCTGCAACAGTCACTGCACAACTGAATGTCGCACTTGCGAACCCTTTCGGGACCAAAACAACACAAAGGGAGCTCCGTATTCAGTTAATTACAGGGCGAGGTGGAATGCCAAAACCACTCATCAGTGATGCAAGTGGCCATAACTGGAATAAGTGGTGCCGAAGCCATAACACCTGGGCTCTGACGCAATGGAACAACTTCATATGGTCGGATGAGTCTTGTTTCTCACTGCTTCCAACTTCTGGAGGTACGTCCTAAGAGTGAAACACGACTTACGTTTGTTGACGCATCGGACAGCGATATTGTGGCATTCCATGGGCCCCATTGTTACTCTGCAAGGTCGCATAGCAGTCAAGGGTGAGCATTTTGGCTGATCTGATCCACACCATGATACAATTTTTGTTCCAAGACGAAAAAGCTCCTGGCCACACAGCTCGTATCATGCAGGACTGGTTTTGTGAACATGCGGATGAACAGTTGCATCTTCCCTGGCCACCACAGTCATCCTATCTCAATATTATTGAGCCTTTGTGGTCTGCTTTGGATAGAAGGGTGTTCGATCGCTATCCGCCTCCATCACCGGTACCAGAATATGTCTCTATTTCGCAGGAGATATGGCATAAGATTTCCTTGAGAACCACACAAGACCTGTATTTATCCATTCTGAAACGACTGGAAACTTTCTTAAATGTCAAAGGTTTTCCTGCATCGTATTAGGCATTGTGACGTATTGGATTTTGGTGTTACCGTACTTTTGTCCATCCGTTATGTTATGTGCTAAACAAGTTATCAAACCCACATCACTGCTGTATGACAAGGCAGGTCACAGAATTCAGAAGCAACAGCTTCAAGAAAAGCCTTAAATGACGGTGACTAAATGCATAAATCCAAATGAAGTTTTCAGCAGAAATTACTGGTTTCACTACACAAGAAATACCTACGTTTTTCGCACAGAGTTCTTGCTGACATATGATGCAATGTATGAACAAAGTGTCCAGAATTTGCAGATCTTCCAACTGAGTCCTGTTATGTGTCACCAGACCCTTCCTCACTTCAAGCACGTTTTTCCCTCCAACTTCAACACCTCAAAACTGATTCCATTGACGGTTCCCGTTTTGAAAAATTATCTACACTTCCATGAAAAGGTCTTTCCCAGTTGTTCTTCCGTGCATGCTGCAAACGGATACCTACTCATACGTTATTTGGAAGTCTACGAAATGAACACGAAAAGCTGTGACGTACTTGAGTGATCAGTAGATTCATCCCACCGCCAGGGAATACCAAAAGAAGTTTTAAGCTTTCTCGCGTATCTGTGGCCCTATGTTCTCTCCAGTTTATTCGGTTCTCTACACAACTGGACATGACGAAAGGCTAAACTTCCAAACAAATCAGCTTCCTTAGGACACAGCCGCCCGCGGTGGTCTAGCGGTTCAGGCGCTCAGTCCGGAACCGCGCGACTGCTATGGTCCCAGGTTCAAATCCTGCCTCGGGCATGGATGTGTGTGATGTCCTTAGGTTAGTTAGGTTTAAGTAGTTCTAAGTTCTAGGTGACTGATGACCACAGATGTTAAGTCCCATAGTGCTCAGAGCCATTTGAACCTTAGGATACAAATCATTTGCTTCATCAGCAATCCAATCTGATGAACCCGTCACCCGTAAATGCTTTTACACGTTCTGCCATCTTGTACTCTACTCTGTAACATGCATGAGTAACAGATAAATTTCCAGCAAGCTTTCTCGTGAAGAGATTTTCTTTGGTTTCTAAATTATGTTCCACGGTCTCATATTCCTCAGAGCGTAATTTTCCTGAAAATTTTGAATATGCTGAAAAATACATTGTTTCGTAATGACGCCGAAGACAGTATGTTTCCAAAACGTCGACAGTTCCACTTCTTATTACTCTAGCAGTTGTCTGGTTCTTTGTTTTCACAAAGAAGCACTTCACTCCCCATTCTTCAGTGAAAACGCGACAGTCGGCATCCACTTACAGACAAACAAATAATTACAATTTCAAAAAAATTGGATGATTTCTTCAAGAAAAAGAAGTTCACATATTGAGCAAGTCAGTAACATGTAGCTCCCTGTCGTGCTCTTATGAAAGCAGTTATTCGGCTTGGTATTGAGTAATAGAGTTGTTGAATGCCCTCCTGAGGGATCTCGTGCCAAATTCTTTCCAATTCGCGCGTTAGATCGTCAAAATCCCAAACTGGTTGGGGGCCTCACCTATAATCCTCCAAACGTTCTCAGCAGGGTAGAGATCCGGTGATCTTGCCGGCCAAGGTAGAGTATGGCAATCACGAAAGCAAGCAGTTGAAACTCTCGCTGTGTGTGGAAGGGCAATATATTGCTGAAGTGGTAAGCCCAAAATTGCTTGCCATAAAGGCAAGAAACGGAGCTTTGAGAATCGTCGACATTCCGCTGTGGCCGGCCGGTGTGGCCGAGCGGTTCTAGGCGCTTCAGTCTGGAACCTCGCGTCCGCTACGGTCGCAGGTTCGATTACTGCCTCGGGCATGGATGTGTGTGATGTCCTTAGGTTAGTTAGGTTTAAGTCGTTCTAAGTTCTAGGGGACTGATGACCTCAGATGTTAAGTCCCATAGTGCTCAGAGCCATTTGAACCATTCCACTGTGCTGTAAAGACGCCACGGGCGAAGTGGCTATGAAATGAAATGGCACTACAGAGCATCACTGTGCCATCGCTGTCTGAGGCCTCTCCAGATACATTTTCTGCCTAGATTCTCATTGACTGGGGTGGAACTGTCTTCAGTGACGAGTCCCTCTTAGAAATGTGCCCTGATGACCAGCGAAAAGGTGCCTGGCGACGCCCTATACAGCCAGGCAAGTGGGAACTGACAATGAGGCCCCTTTCAAACTCCTGCCGAGCATTGATAACGCTGTTTCAAACGTATACTCGGTATGTCTGTGTCGTCCGCAGTGATTATTCAATGTGGCGCTGTTCACGCCACTTACATAGCCAACGATACCTGGTGGTCATGGTAAGCTATGAACATAAACAACACTACTACATTTTGGTGGCCATTATATCAGTCAAAGAGAATTGAAACTCTACTCATTTTTGTGCCCACTGCTGTCGTCCTTTCATTGGACGAAGGGCGTTCAACAACTAATGCAACACGTTTTTTTCTGATAGCAAGTTGGTTCTGTTCAGATTCCAATACAACGTATATTTCCCTAATTTTTGTCTGCAAATCCATAGTTTTCACGCAGTTCAGTGCGTCGGCCTTACACCACCTTACTGGGAGGGGCTGTATGGCCGCATGGTACCACACTACCGATCGAAGTTCGAGCCGTCTTGCCGCATGAGTCACCTCTCCATCATCCACATACTGCTTCCTGTAGAATTCATCCTTCATTGGGCCACATAGATGAAAGTCGGAAGGTGCCAGATCCGAGCTGCAGGGTAGATGAGGCAGAATAGTCCATTGAGATTTTGCGTTGTCATGGCACGGATGGTCCTTCATTGCTCTTTTTAACCTTCATTTAGGCGGCAAGGAATACAGCAGGCACACACCTTTGAGTACCCCAACTGGTGTACTAGGTGTGTCAGCACTACCAACAGAGTCCTCTCGTTATGCAGCGAGATGTGTGATTATGATCCTTTGATCAGCTAGAACGAGTATGTTTGCATGTTCCAACAAACTAACAGACACAGCTGTTTGCGATCGGCCGGCACGTGGGATATCGGACAGGTTTGCGCGATCTTGTTGCGATGATTACAGGCGCGTCGCTCAGCCACTCGTGCTTTTGTTTACTGAAGGTCTCCGTAGACATTATGCAAGCGCCTATGAATATCTGCTCTGTTCTTGTTTGCCACCAAAAGACACTGACAGTTCTCTGCTTGGAACGTACCTCCGTTACAGACGCCATTTTGAAGGCTACAGCACCGCCGCCTAGCGCACCTTGTTGAGGCTGCAGGGGATGAAGAGGGAATATTCCAACATGTGTAACAACGAATTCCGCATTTTTGCAACCGAAATTGGCCTAGAAAAAAAGTGTTGCATTACTTATTGAATGTCCCTCGTATACCACCCCAATTATTTAAGTTGGAGGAATATTGAATGTGACATGTATAGAATTGACACGTCTATATATTATTCACTGCCATTGAACTAACAGGCAATATTACGAAGTAGTTCTGATACTTTTATCCGAAAACTACATTCAGTGAGTTATTTGACAGTCCACATGCAACTGAAATATTTCAGACCTAGTGGCTACAGGCATAACCTCATCGATAGGTTAATTAAAGAGGCAGGGATTGTCGAACTGTCATTTCACTAGAGCTGAGGGTTTGGAGAGTTTTTATGTTTGTGAGTGCAGATAAGCTATCATTAACACCTTACGTACAAAATGAATGTATTAATATATTTTGAATGTAATAATGTAGAAGAACGGTGATCAAAGACCAAAATTATCATGCATCGTGCTGTAGATCAGGAAGTTGTGTGGAAAGACAGTACTGGATCTGCTTTGTTGCTAGATTTCCCATGATGTCAACAGAAGACATCATGCAACACTGCCACATTTCACCCCCTACACCAAAATGTGTAAAATGTGTGAAATTAGGCTTCAAATTCAAACATATTAGCGTAAAATGGAGGAAAATTGAGAATTCCAAGTTGGTTTGAGTTTAAAATGGCGGTAGACCAGTTAATATAAGTTTAAAATGGTCGTAAATTCGAAAATCTGGATGTTCCATCAGTACTAGGCCACTTTTCCAATGGCAGTAAATTCAAAAATCCCCCTAAGTAAAATTTAAACAAATTCAAAAACTCACTTCATTTCCACAAAACCAAATATCCTAAGTGTAAAACTGTGGAAAATTCAAAAGTCCAGTTGCCAGAACTTTAAAATGGCATAATTCTTTCTGATGTACTAACTTTAAACACACACCCCTGACCCCACAGTCCCACACCTCTGCTGTGGCAGGGTAGGATTACTTGTGTCAGCGTTTTATTTGTCGAAATTACAACCACTGCAAGGGTAACATCAGAACGTTTATTTATTTGTTGAAACAGTTTCAGACCAACCTGGGGATGTGGCTCTCAATGCCATAGCAACAGATGAGTCTGCTACAACTAATATACGATCAGAAGAATAACTCTAGTTTAAACATCATTATTAGTTTGATCTGTACCTATTACAGTTCTTCTTCTTTTTCTTCTTCTGCTTCTTCTTCTTTTTTCACTTCCTGTTCTAGCAGGTGCTACTCCTATTCTATTAATCGACCGAAACCTAAATACATCGTTCTTTAACTCTGCAGTAGGAGGAGACACCCTGTTTTATATCAACACTTATTCTGATTCTTTGGACATCCAGAGGTCTATATTTTAATTTTAACAGGATTTAGTATTACTTCAGATTCTACATGTCAAGAAAGAAGAAAAATTGAATCATTCAGAACATTAGGTACAATTTATGTCATACTATTGATTGGACAAATAGGATTTATTGTTTGACAACACTATATATTTACAGTAAGAAAAGATTTTGACACATGAGCATATTTCACGTCAGCAACAATAATTACCAACAGGAATTAAGGTATTCAGATGACACGCAATGTTATATGGAATGAAGTTCATGTTCAACCCACATTCACAATGAGCTCTACAATTTATTTTAGTATTCACAATTGGGGGATTAATAGGACTCTTTCCTTGATATTGTGCTTCATGACACTTATTATGTAGTACTGCACTTCCACTATGTATTAGCTATAGGAGCAGTATTTGCAATTGTAGGAGATGTCATTCAGTGATATCCAATAGAGATGCCAACTGCTTGCTGATGACAGCTGCTAACCTTTGTCACTCATCGCAGCTGCTCCAATCTCCCAGCTGGTCACATGTTTAATATGGTTAGTGGAGTAGGATAAGAACTTTTATATATTTAAACAAATGCTTCAGAATTTTATTGAGAACAATAATATGGACTGTCAGGGATGCAAACTGGGTAGCTCTATGCTGGGTGGTGCACCAACATGATTAACATGCTGGAAACTACACCAAGATACACCATTTTGTGGAGCCAGTTCCCATGTCCATCATAGGTGATTGATGGCACAAGATTCAGTAGCAAGCCAACACATTCATGCTCCACCACTGATGGTCCCTGTGAGCAGTGCTTGCGCGAGATGGCATCACATGGCTACAGCTTTCTTAACTGCATTCTAAATGGGCGAGTGGAGGTACCTTGACTAATGTCAGAAGGCTTGCTCTGTCGTCCACCCTAACACAGTTGAGACACTCTATGTCACCACATCCAGATATATTTCTGAGGCTACATGATTTTACACTTAACCCTGCACTAATTTTAGAACTGGGTGCCATCATGTCCAGACAGTTTTCTGGGATATTTCCAGTGACAGGAATGCAACGACGTGTATAAGCACTCAGCCAGAAGTATTCATAGCAATATACATTGCCAAGCCAGGACCAACAACCTTCTAGCTAGGCACAAGGGTTCTGCAGACTGCAATTCAATTTTCACTGAACACTGATCAGCCACAACATTACAACCACCAACCTACTGTTGATACAAGCCCCTTCCAGGCGATAGCAGCGTTATCTGGCGGGGAATGACTGATAGTCAGACAGGTGTACAGTGCATGTAGCACCAGTGAGCATGCTGTCCATGTGTAGAATGGGGATGGCGCATGATCTATCTGAATTTGACTTAGGGGCAGTTTGTGATGGCCTGAAGGCTCAACATGAGCATTTCAAAAATTGGACGACTTTTTGGTTGTTTGAGGAGTGCTGTGTGAGTGTGTTCAACTCATGACAAAATGGTGAAACCACAGTCAGATGTTGTGGAGTTGGGCAGCCACCCCCCCTCCCCCCCCCCCCCCCCCAATTACAAAAGTCAGACGTCATAAGCTCGGCAGACTGGTAAAACAGGATAGTTGGTGAACTGTCAGATTTCAATGCTCGACAGAGTACAAGTGTGTCTGAACACACAGTGCACCAGACGCTCCTAACGATTAGCCTCCAGAGCTGACGACCCATGCATATGCCAATGTTAACACTATGACCTTGGTAACTATGACCAAAATCAGCACATGACCATAGGCATTGGACATTGGTGCAGTGGCAGAGTGTTTTATGGTATGATGAATCCTGATACCTTCTTCATGATGCCAATCAGAGGGCGCGAATCCATCACTATTCAGGGCTACAGCTCCTTGACACCTATATTGTGGGACAGAGACAAGCTGGTAACACCTTTATTGTGCTCTGGGGAACATTCATGTGGACACCCCTGGATCCAGTGTTGCTCATGCAAGGCATCATAACGGCCAAGGAGTATCATACACAGGTTGCAGACCATGTAACACCCTTGATCATGTTCCTCGGTGGCAGTGGCATTTTTCAGCAAGATACTGCACTATGTCACAAGGCCAGGAGTGTGATAAAGATGCTCGAACAACACAGAGTTCCAGCTGATGTGCTTCCTCCCTCCCACCCCCCTCCCCCACCCAACTCTCAAGATCTGAACCCAATCGAACACATCTGGAATGTGATTGAATTTGCATTGGAGCTCATTTCCCTCCTCCCTGGAATTTACGGGAGTTAGATGGCTATTCTGTGCAGACGTTATGCCAACTCCCTCCAGCGACCTACCAACGCATCATTCCTTCTATGCCATGATGTGTTGGTGCTGTTATTGTGCCAGAGGTGGACATACCAGTTATTAGGTAGGTGGTCACTATGTTCTGGCTGATCAGTGTACACAATTGGTGTTAGTGAAATAAATGATCAGTACAAATACTTGGTAGATCGATACAGCATCAGATATCTGTTAAATGTATCACACATTTCCTTCTTTAACACAGTTTTATCTGCTTTGCTATGTCCATTTAGTAAAATGCAAGAAAATTTTCGCAAATCAAAGATTCTTATAGTATTTCTGATGGAGGTACCAACATCATTCTAAAACTTTAATTTCTTGCATTTACTCCCTGCATAATGCTAAGAGATTCAGCCTTCTCCTGGCTGTACAATGGCATATTCCAGCGCAATCTGCGATCTTTGTTTGAGTATGGTTGACAATTTTTACAAGTAAAGCCACCGTCAGATTCAGATTTGGCAAAACTATATTTTCTCATGATATATGCCAATATTCTTTAACTAACATCGATTTTTGTTGTATGTCAGCTTTGAAGTGATATAAATTTGTCAGTACTCATACCCAAGAAGAATTCTAGGTGTACAGCACAAATGAAGAGAGTGCCGCAGGATTTGATTAAATAGTTCATGGCTGAATGGCCACATGTCAGTGTCCAATAGGCACAATATTTCAGCAAACAACCACATTGCCACTATCGGGTGCACTGATGAACTGAATACCTCAGGGCTGGTGCAGGGCTTATATCTCCTCCCCATTCCCCTCCTGTCTGGCGTTCTGTATGAGGCTATTGCCTCAGTGTGTATGTACTAAATCTTCTCCCTCTCCTCTTCCTGCCACAATGTCATTCCATCTGAGATACGTGAAGAGGGGCACCTCCTGGTGATGTCTATGCTGTCGCTCTTCCTGCCGCTGAAGAAAAAAAACAGCCATTTTCATATTGAAATCAGTCACTCTTGATTTGAAATCAGCGAATTTTGTGTCAAAACCAGCGAAATTTATGTCTAAATTGCTGAATTTTACTTTCAAATAATTGAATTTTGTGTCAAAATCGATCCATTTAGAAGATCCTTTTAGAATTTACAATAGGATATCAAACAGATGTTTGAAACTGGAAGAAAAAAATAATCATAGTCTATAGAGAAAATGTGTAAATCACAGCAAGTACAAGGGAATCATAAGAGTGTAAGCTGAAGATAGAAATGCTTGGATTGAAAGAGGGTAAGGAAAAAGGTACCATCTTATGGTTTTATGCCTATAATGTGACAGCTGCTGTTTATTTTTCAGTTTCTTTTTCAATGACTGAGTATCACAGATGGTCCGTTCTTTTATCAACTGTTATAGAAGCTACATATGTATGCAGTGCATGGTCCAATATTCTTTTAAACTCGTAAAGATGCATGTAAGGCTCTGGAACATTCATACTAATGAAGTGAGGTTTTCTCTAATGTTTTAGTACATATGGGAATGCGAGTCTGATGTGCTTTGGTTTATTGTAAACTTCATAATAAACATCCTGTCAGAGCAAATTGATGTTTGGTAATGAATGTGTATAGTCCCAGAAATTAATCAATTTCTTGTCTTAATCAATCAATTTTGAATCGTTATCAGCAAATTTTGTGTCGAAATCTGCAAATTAGGTCTTGAAATTAGTTAGTTTTGTGTTGAAATAATTGGATTTTGTGTCAAAATCAGCAGACTTTATGTCAATGAAACAGAGTTCCATAAGAGCTACAGGAGAAACCACAGACACACCATGACAGGTCTGTACCAGTTCTACTTTACTCGCATACCCGTTTTACTGACAGATGCAATGTCATAGCTTTCAGAACTCAGCCATTCACATCCTCTGGCCACACCAATGTAGTTCAGAAAGTTGCGGTAAAATTCAACCCAGCAACGCTATCGGACTGCTGTTAATAAAATATGAGGAAGTGCAAATGTGTTTCCTCTTGTAGGAAATATGTGTGCAATGCAGATATGTCTGCAACACAGCTACTATTCTATAGTTTGCGCCATACATTTAGCATGCTTGCTTCCAAAAGGATGCTATCATAGCTGGACACATAAAACTATCTCCACCAAAACTTCAAAAACCGTGAAGTGAGTAAAATACTTTACCTTTGGAACGATGAATAATAAAAACTAAATTATTCACTTATATTTATCTCACAGGGTGTATAATAGTATGTTGTTCATTTATACACCTCTCAAAGACAGCGCTGTAAATATCTACACTCCAATATTTATCCCAGAATACAACCTGTCTCACTGTTCTGTCAGTCTCACTGTACCCACTTCTCCCTTACCTGTTAAAAGCTGGGTTTTTACATACAAGTGACGTCACAGCAAGTGACATGTCGACTGATATGGGAGTGCCACCATGTGCTACTGTTTCCACGTGCTCCTCTCAAAATTGTTGTGGCACTGTTTTCAATATGGCGTTCAGCTGGAACTGTTAATATGGACATTAGTGTTCTCATTCGCATTCTGATGTCAGAACTCAGACAGAATCCAACAGAAAGAACAGAAATTAGAAATTTTGGAGCTGAAATTGAAATTTATCCATTAATAACAGACAGGCATTAAACAAAGTAGTGGATGTAGCACTCATAAATGCAGACCCAAATGCAAAACGATTCCAGATAATGGAAGTTTATTTCGAGCAATTGTAGAGGTGTGATTCAAGCTCTATTTAAAAAATCCCACACTCAAATTAAAGATGCAATTATGGCTCAAGTAAAACTGGAAGTGACTCATCAGAAGTGACACTTCGATATTTGACATCTGGTGATTATATCTTTCTCAAAAGTACAGTTTCAAAGTTTTTATGTGATACGTTGAGTGCTATTTACAATGCCCTAAAGACAAATTTAAATGCTAGTATTTTCACTCTTGCTTCTCACATTAACTAAATAACAGTAAACATTAAATTTATTTTATACTAAATTTTGGAACTGTGCTTTCTGCAAGTGCTTTAAAAGACATTGTAATATAGTTGATTTCGTTTGTTAAAAGCTACATTCAGTCTGAAATAATACTGCCACCAGAAACCTTGTTACTCCCTTTCTTACCCTTCTTAAATACAATGAGCAAATGTTTCAACAGTATTGAAGTTTCCAGTACTAGAATCCGATTATCTGAATGTATTGTCAGTATTCCATTAACTTTCACCTTTCTTAGAATAAACTTAGCTGCTGTGAAACCACAAGTCACCTTTCATTGAATACATAATACTTGTTTAGTCACACACAAATTTTATCCATGCATTATATAGGAGAAACATAATCTATTTTCACTCCATAAATTAACCAATATTTGCTCATAACCACATTGGTAAAACCTTTATACACCGAAGTTGAACATTTTACTACTGCAGCATAACACACCATACTTACCAATAAACTAAACTCTTTTGCAGAGATCCTTAATGCAGTGTATCTTTGGAACTAAATATTTTTGTAACAAATTAGTATAAACATAAAAAAAACATCAAATACAGCATCTACATATACATGGACACACTGCAAATCACATTTCAGTGCCTGGAAGAGGGTTCATTGAACCACCTTCACAATAATTCTATATTATTCCAAACCCGTACATTGCATGGAAAAAATGAACGCCTATATCTTTCTGCGTGAGCTATGATTTCCCTTATTTTATTATGATGATCGTTTTTCCTATGTAGGTCGGCGTCAAGAAAAAATTTTCGCATTTAGTGGGGAAAATTGGTGACTAAATTTCGTGAGCAGTTTCTGTCACAACGAAAAACGCATTTGTTTTAATTATGTCCATCCCAAATACTGCATTTCTTCAGTGATACTCTCTTCCCTATTTCACGATAATACAAAAAGTGCTCCCCTTCTTTGAACTTTCTCGATGTACTCCATCAGTCCTATTTGGTAAGGATCCCACACCACGCACCAGTATTTTAAGAGAGGACAGACAAGTGTAGTGTAGGCAGTCTCTTTAGTAGATCTGTTACATTTTCTAAGTGTCCTGCCAATAGAACACAGTCTTTGGCTAGCCTTTGCCACAACATTTTCTACGTGTTCCTTCCAATTTAAGTAGTTCATAATTGTAATTCCTAGGTGTTTAGTTGAATTTATGGGCTTTAGATTTGACTGATTTATTGTGTAACCGAAGTTTAATAAATTCCTTTTAGCACTCCTGTGGATGACCTCACACTTTTCCTTATTTAGTGTCAACTGCCAATTTTTGCACCATGCAGATATCTTTTCTAAATCGTTTTGCTATTTGTTTTGATCTTGTGTTGACTTAACTAGTCAAGAAATGACAGCATTATCTGCAAACAACCTAACATGGTTGCTCAGATTGCCTCCTGAATCGTCTGCGTAGATAAGGAACAGCAAAGGTCTGATAATGTTACATTGGGGAATGCCAGAAATCACATCTGCTTTACTCGATGACTTTCCATCAATTGCTACGAACTGTGGCCTCTCTGACAGGAAATCAAGAATCCAGTCAGATAACTGAGATGATTTTCCATAAGCACGCAGTTTCACTACAAGCCGCTTGTGTGGTACAGCGTCAAAAGCCTTCTGGAAATTTTGAAATACAGAATCAATCTGAAATACCTTGTCAATAGTACTCAACACTTCATGTGAGTAAAGAGATAGTTTTGTTTCACAAGAACGATGTTTTCTAAATTCGTGTTGGCTGTTTGTCAATAGACAGTTCTTTTTTAGGTATTTCATAATATTCGAAAGTGCTATATGTTCCAAAATTCGGCTACATATCAACGCTAATGATATGGCCCTGTAATTTAGTGGATTAGGCCTATTATCTTTCTTGAATATTGCTGTGACCTGTGCAACTTTCCAGACTTTTGGTACGAATCGTCCGTCGAGTGAATGGTTGTATATGATCGTTAACTATGCAGCTACTGTATCAGCATACTATGAAAGGAACCTAACTGGTATGCAGTATGCACTGGAAGACTTGCTTTTGTTAAGTAATTTAATTTGCTTAACTACTCTGAGGTACTTGTATGTTACTCATGTTGGCAACTGTTCTTCATTCGAATTCTGGAATATTTACTTCGTCTACTACGTGTTCTTTGGTGAAGGAATTTCGGTAGGCAGTGTTTAGTAGTTCTGCTTTGGCAGCACTGTCGTCTATAGCATTTCCATAGCTATCGCATAAAGAAGGCATTGATTGTGTCTTGACACTAGCATAATTCACGTTCTCTCTGGATTTTCTGCCAGGTTTCGCGAGAGAGTTTCGTTGTGGAAATTGTTATAAGCATCTCCCACTGAAGACCTCACTAAATTTTGAGCTTCTGTAGAAGATTTCCAATCATGGTGATTTTGCGGCCGTTTAAATTTGGCAGAGTTTTTTCGTTGTTTCTGGAACGGTGTTCTGGTTCGTTTTGTGTACCAATAAGGATCAGCTCCGTCGTTTGTTTATTTGGTGTAAATCTCTCAACTGCTTCCGATACTAATTTTTGAATTCAAGCCACATCTGGTCTACACTTACATTGTTAATTTGGAAAGAGTGGAGATTGTCTCTCAGGAAGGCGTCAACTGAATTTTTATCTGCTATTTTGAATGGGTATATTTTTCGTTTATTTTTAGAGGATTTGGGGGCTACAATATTCAATCTCACTACGACAATCCTGTTTTCACTAATCCCTGTATCCACTTTGATGCTTGTTATTAACTCCGGATTATTTGTTGCTAAGACGCCAAGTGTGTTTTCACAACCTTTTAATATTCACGTGGGCTTATGAACTAACTGCTAGAAATAATTTTCAGAGAATGCATTCAGCACAATTTTGGATGATGTTTTATGCGTATCTCTGGATTTAAACATGTACTTTCGCGAACACTGTTGTTGTTGTTGTTGTTTTTGTTGTGGTCTTCAGTCCAGAGACTGGTTTGATACAGCTCTCCATGCTACTCTGTCCTGTGCAAGCTTCTTCATCTCCGAGTAACTACTGCAATCTACATCCCTGTGAATCTATTCAGTTTATTCATGCCTTGGTCTTTCTCTACGATTTTTACCCTCCCTACTTCCCTCCAATACTAAACTGATGATCCCTGTATGCCTCAGAACATGGCCTACCAACCGATACCTTCTTCTAGTCAAGTTGTGCCACTAATTACTCTTCTCCCCAATTCTATTCAGTACCTCATTAGTTACGTGATCTACCCATCTAATCTTCAGTAATCTTCTCTAGTACCACATTTCTCCAACATATCGAGGGGAAATTAAATTTACCACCAACTATAATTGTATGAGTTGGGTAGATGTTTGAAATTAAACTCAAGTTTTATTTGAACATTTCAGTAATTTTATCACCTGAGTTGGGAGGTCAGTAAAAGGATCCCATTATTATTTTATTCCGGTTGCCAAGAATGACCTCTGCCATACTAACTGACAGGATCTATCTACTTCAATTTCGCCACAAGATAAACTGCATCTAAAAGAAAAAAAAAAAAAAAAAACGTGCCGTGGCCAACTGTGTTTAGCCTATCCTTTTGCAACACTGTTAGTTTTTTCGCAAAAATTTCGGCTGACCTTACGTCTCGCTGTATCCAGCTTTCAGTGTCTATAACCCTTTGAGCATTAGTGCTTTCTATTACCGCTTGACAGTCTGGTACTTTCCCAACACAGTTATGACAATTTACATCTGTTATACCAATTGTTTCTGTATTTACTTTCTTCCTGTGTTCGGTCTGCACCTGCACCTTTTGAGACTGAAGCCCTTTTTGTGTTTTCCCGAGACCCTCTAACCTACAAAACCATACAATTCACTCCACACAGGACGTGCTACTCGTATAGCTGCCTCCTGCATGTAGTGGACTCCTGACCTATTCAGCAGAACCTGAAACCCAACCACCCTATGGCGCAAGTCAAGGAACCCACAGCCTACACAGTCGCAGAACCATCTGAGCCTCTGATTCAGACCCTCCACTCAGCTATGTACCAGAGGTTCGCAATCAGTCCTGTTGACTATGCTGCAGATGGTGAACTCTGCTTTGAACTCCCAAGCAAGACTGGCAGCCTTTATACCACTTCTGTGAGCCTCGTGAAACCAGTGAGAGAACCTCTTCCGATCCAAAAGCGACTCACATCGTTGGTACCAATGTGAGCCACCACCTGCAGTCGGTTGCACCCTGTGCTCCTCATGGCATCAGGAAGGGCCCATTCCACATCTCGAATGACGCCACTCAGTATGCACACAGAGTGCACATTGGGTTTCTTCCCCTTCTTGGTAGCCATGTCCCTAAGGGGCCCCATTATGCGCCTAGCATTGGAGCTCCCAACTACAAAAATCTCACCCACTGTGATTGTGTGGATCTTGCATGCAGAGAGGTTTCCTCTGAAACAGGACAGGATACTGCATCTGGCTGAGCGACAGTATCAGCACAGACAGCACCTGGAACCTGTTTGTCAGACTAATGGGGGAGGCCTTATGTGCTGCCTCCTGGGAAGTATTTCACCGCCAACCACTCTACAGGGTCACTTCCCACTCGATCATGGGTGAGGGGACAACCTCAGTGTGAGCAGTAACTGGGCTGGCTACTTGTGAGGACCGATCAAAGAACTAATATGTGCTGAACATCTGTAGGATCACCACAGTATGTTAGCTTTCTGATGGTGGCGCCTTCTCTACTCCTGATGCTAACTAGTGGTGGGAGAAGGAAAGTGGAGACATATATTTAAAGCGTTTTTAACTACTGTGGCATTGCTATAAAGTGGAGCAACAGGAATTTGGGTGTTTCCATGTGCAATTTTGGCGGTACAACTCAAGTAGCGGCCAAGTGGCGTCAGTTTTGTTCTATTTAGAAACTCAAATATATGCATTAACTTCCTCTGAATGATATATTCCTGAAGAGATTAACAAACACTCAATACATTTTGCCAGAACGTTAATGAAATGCAAATACACTTATGCAATGTGTGTGGCTGTGGAATGAAACTTTACTAATATTTAGTCAGTTGTCCTATGCTAATTGGGTGAGACTCGATTTGGAAATGGGTTTTTCAATTTCATGCATTCCAGAAATTTATGTAATCAGTTTCAACACATCATATAACCTCCACAATCAAAACACAATCTGTAAGATAAAATTCTAGTAGCTGCGTAAGGATGACTTTTTCGTTTCTGGAACTGAACAACGTGTATGTTAAAATAATATGGAATTACAGTAAATTTGTTTCTGTTGCTACTTGTGCTATACAGTTCATATTCAGTTACTTGCTTCAGTAATCTACAGATTATGTTGTGGTTGGCAGGAGAGCCAACACTGTGTTGCTAGGGGAGGCCGAAAGGCACGCGTTGTAGCTCACGCAAGCTGGCGTGAGGTCTGGAACAGGACAAGGAAATTAGAATTTAGAAAAACGGACATAGCTGATGGAATACTTAACTTTAATCCATTAATGACGAACGTCGCTCTTGACGGTACATGATTCATAATAACAATAGTACTGATAATAGTACTTGCTAGGTCGTAGCAAATAACGTAGCTGAAGGCTATCCTAACTATCGTCTCGGCAAATGAGAGCGTAGAAGTCAGTGAACCATCGCTAGCAAAGTCGGCTGTACAACTGGGGAGAGTGCTAGGAAGTCTCTCTAGACGTGCCGTGTGGTGGCGCTCGGTCTGCAATCACTGATAGTGGCGACACGGGGGTCCGACGTATACTACCGGACTGCGGCCGATTTAAAGGCTACCACCTAGCAAGTGTGGTGTCTGGCGGTGACACCACAGATTATATCCGTGATAAATGTTACACTGTGGAACAGGTTAATTGAACGAAAATTTATGGAAACAGTTAAAGAAATATAAACATTTATGTTGCTGCATTGTGGCCATTTACAGTTTTCTAATTCTTACTTATTATTACGATGTAGAAGTAACTGTTAAGTAGAAGCAGCTTTAATCTGCATTTTCCGTGGCCATCTATGAGGCAATATTTCGTTTTCTGATTGTGTAAAGCATAAGAAGTTTACAAATTTCTCAGGAAACATTCATAAAATGAAGAGAGGCTAAAAATAGCACAGTTTTCTAGAAATTAATTGTTAAAATGGGATAGTTTTCAGTTATTTTCATGAGGGTATATTAAGTGGATGGGTTCTGGCCTGACTACCTACAGAGAACACTCCAGTTAGGCAAAGGCATACATTCACAAGCTGACTGGTCAACAACAAACCCAATATGATGTGCATATTCACAGGTAAATCAATTGAATAAGGCAATACAGAAAAAAAAAGAACCTCCATGAAGCGAAAAATGACAGAGAAACAGACTTCTGAAACCTAGGAGGAAACGACGGAAAGAAACAGTATAGTCTGTGTTCACATTCACATCTATCTTGAAATTAGATAAAGGATCATGTATATGATGTTTGACCAGTAATAAATCTTTTTAGATTTACAAATAATGTATGAGAAAAAGTATGCAACAGTTTCCATTCACAAACAACTTCATGTAGATCGACATAGCAGATGTAATAGATGTATGATTGTTTTTCTTTTTTTAAAGAAATAAATACGTAAATATTATATCCACAAAAGTAGCAGCGGCTACAGACTTATGGCGCCTCATATTTGGGATGTAAGTTCCAAATTGTGTACAACGAAGTACACGATTTGATAAAGTTGTCAACTGGAGGACAACACCATCAGTTCGATTCAGATGAAACATTTCCACACACAATACTATGCCATCAAATGTAGCTGTATGGTAGATGGTGAATTGTAGCTAATCATGTAATATAGAAGCAACTGTGAAATGCGGTATGTTTTGTGAAATAGTCGGTCTTTTCAGTCTCTCGAATAAAGAGTGACATAACACACATTATGGAGATTGATTTGGTTGAAAATTCTGAAAGACATTACTGGCTAGCTTGCTGTTGTATTTATGTCTTAGAGTGACTAATTCATTTTAACAGCAGTGGCTGCTCTACCGAAATTACTCTTGCTGAATTACTGAACACTTTTTGTGCACCAAATTTGCCTTTCTCTGTCATGTAAAAATTCTGTTTCCATGATGTGGTGCTTAATAATTATACTGAGGGTATATGTGAAGAATAAGAGGCCAGCATTGATAATAAGCAACCATTATCTTTCTCATAACCCTGGAGTAGAAATGTACCTATGGCACATATCAAACTGGAGGCTATTGTTATTAATCTCACCGTGTGTGTTTGAGGAATAGTAACAATATTATACATAATTTGGCTTATACAGTCATCTATAGTAGCTACATGTATTGTGGGAGGGAAGGCAAAGTAACTGCAGATGTGGCACCTTCAGTGTCTTCTTCCTTCTTTTCTACAATCATCTCAGCTTAGAACAGTCAGTTTTGTTTTCAGAATAAAAATACCTGTTCTCAAATGTGAAAGTATTAGCAAACTTGCAGATAGTGCTGCTTCAAAAGTAGCTTGACAGGAACCAGAGAATGGAGGAAGACCTGAGTTTATTCTTTTTTAAAAAGTGTAAAGCTCAAAATATGATCAGAAAATAAAAATTGAAACAAATTATTTCACAATAAAATATATTAATCCATATACATTGGTTTATTTTATTCTCATTTAATTACATCACAGAACTGAAATCACTAATAAAACTGTCTCTCAAGTATGTTTTCCAGTCTTCTTAATTATTCTGCTGGCTTCCCCCTTTGCCAATACCAATTAAGTCTCCACTGGACAGAAGGAAATCACCAGAGGCCAAATATCTGAGTGTCAGTAGTAGCTTGGTAGAACAGAGTTGGTTCTGAAAGAAAGAAAAAAACGAGCTGAGACATTTCAAAAGAAATTGAAAAACACGACTTCCCAGCCACCCCTTCCACTGTTCTGATTATTAGATTTAATAGCTAACAATTCCTGTTACCTGAATGACAGATATCGGTGTTCTTGTAGCACAAAGATAACAATTACTTTTTCATAAATACGGATAGTTATGTGGATAACACTAATAACTGAGAAGTACAAGCTATCTGCTATAACTTTCTTTTAAAAAATGACTTTACTCTTAATTTTACAGTCTTAAATTTAGCTTGTGTAAGCAAAAATAATGTACATGTTTGTGGCAATAATGCTAGGTGGTGGACAATTTTGTTGCTCTGAAGCATTCGTTAAAAGATGGGAAGTTGCTGTCCTAATGGGACAAAAGAGTGAATAATAGTTTCTTCTATATATGTGGCTGTGTAAACCCAAGACATTAGTTGACTATCAAAGTTTTTGTTTCATTAAACAATCATAATAAGCCATGAAATTCAGAAAAATGGTACTTTGCACAAGTACAATACATGTTATTTAGATTTAAGTTAGCTTCAACTAGCTACAATTTGACATAAAGGTGGACACTGGAAATTGCTTGATATTTAACGAAAGTTCAAAATGTAGCATTCCATGCACTCCTCTTACACGCTCCAACCATGCAGATTCAATAACCAGATTCCTGTTCTGCTCTTATAACATACGTATATAGCTGCTATTTTATGATAAATGTGGGTGAGCATATGTGGATACCACCAATAACTGAAAAACACAGCAACTATGTTCTACACTGGGAAATCATCACCTTTTTTTTAAAAAAAAGTAACTTTCCTCTTAATCCTACTGTGTTAAAGTTAGCATCACTAACCACAAATAGTTCACACACTTCAGTGCTTTAGTGAATAATGGTAGGTGGAAGTCAGTGTGGTTGCTTTGAAACATTAATTGGCCTGTGCTCCCATTATTTTGACTAAAAGGCGAAATGTTGTTCTGACACTGTAGTGGTGTTTCCAAAAAGGGGCATTCACAATTGAAAACTGAGTGGAACAATGTTTTCTGCTATTCACATAATGTAGTGGAGTGAAATTGGGACACTACTGATTTATCAAAACGGTTTCCAACACGAAAATCCATGTTTTATCTAAAACTGAAAAAGGTGTTAAAACAACACATAACACGTGTGGTTTTTTGATTTGCTTAAGTCTATTATGACACTGTTAGGTAATTGAACTAAACAGTCCTTTCCACTACTGCAGCAATTGTAACACATGCCAGATAAAACAATATTTTTGCAAGAATCGTCATTTTAATGTGCCTGATTTACATAAATAACGCGATGGAGTTAACTAAATATTGAAATTAAATGCATATTACTCTAAGTAAACAGTATTATTGGTGAAAACAGAGAAATAGTCTTACCTGTCCCTCATGTGCTCCAGTTTCTCATGTATAAGACTGAAACCATGAAGCACACTAGAAGAATACCATACTTATATGAATAAAAACAAATGCTTTGTGAAATTATGTGAATAGAAATCAGTGAACATCTTATTGTAATTTTGTTGTAAATTAATGATGTATTGTACAAATAACTTTAATCATTACTGTTTCTTTGTACATATGCAGTATACAATTCAATGTTGAATAAAGCTATTATTATTAAGCCTTTTCCCTTTGATAGGTGAAATCATGGCTTCCTTTGATAAGCGAAGTCTGGATATAAATTCGGAATCAGCGTAGTCCCGTTTTGTTCTCCATCATTCTTATGAACACTTCAGCCAAAATATCGTCATCGCTGTCTGCATCTGTCACAGTTCCTGCCATCTTGAAAACATATTCCCCGGGTAAGCTCGTTAACTGGCCAGAAATCGGCTGTTAAATTATCGCTAGTTTTTCTCTGGTTACGAGTTGTTACGGTTTCATAGAAAGCGTTTCTAGAGCTATTCCGAGAATGGCGTTTAGCTGGTTGCTAACCAGAGATTGTACAACTGGCCCCCACTCTTGTTGTCGTTATCCCCATGGAAGTGATGCATATGGAGTTGTAGTATATTTCTAAATTCATAATTTAAATTTGGTTCTTGAATCTTTGTAAATAGGCTTCCTTAGGATAGTTTACTTCTGTCTGGAAGTTTTTGGCATTTCAGTTTTTTCAGCATCTATGATACTCTCCAGCAGGTCAGCAAAACCTGCGATCATATATGCTGCAAACCTTTGGCATGTTAAATATGTCCTGTTAGTCTGTTTTCGTATGGGTCACACACACTTAAGCAATATTCTACGATGGGTCATACAAGTGGTTTATAGACAATTTTTTTTGTCGACTAATTAAGTTTCCTTAGTATTCTACCTATGAAATGACAACTTGCACCTGCTTTACACGTGACAGACCCTACATGACTGTTCCATTTTTTTCGTCCTAGAGTTTTATAGCCATGTATTTGTATGAGTTGACCGATTTCAGTTGTTAGTCATTGCTACTGTAATCATTACATACTGTATTTTTCGTTTTGTTAATTGGACACCTTTACATTTCTGAACATTTAAAGAAAGTTGCCAAATCTTTGTGCCACTTTCATATCTTATCAACATCTGACTGAATATTTGTGCAGTTCTTTTCATGCTACGTTTCATTACAGATAACTGCATTATCAGCAAAAAGTCTGATGTACACTATCCTGGGACACACCCAAAGTTACTTCTGTATCTACGAATGACTCTCCATCAGAGACAACATACTGCCTCCCTCTTACCAAGAAATCCTCAATTTAGTCACAAATTTCACTTGATTACCCATACAATCATACTTTTGATAACAAGCGTAAGTGTGATACGGAGTGAAATGCTTTTCAGAAACCAAGAAAAACTGTATCAATCGGGCTGAATTGTTCCATGGCTTTCTGGATCTCACATGAGGAAAGTGCGAGTTTGCTTTCGCATGATCGATATTTTTGGAATCAATGCTGGTTGATCTGGAGATGTGCCTTTATTTGCAAATACATCACAAGAGGTACTGTGGCTGCGTTGCTTTCGAAGATATACTTTGGTTTTCTTGAAGGCATCGATAGGTGTCTCTGTTGTGAAGGTATTCAGAAGAAACTCATTATATGTTCAGATGGTTCATCCATTAGCAATCTGGGAAATTTTGCTGTCTTTTCTTTCTTTGAAAGTGAGAACCTATCAAGTACGTACTAGTTATTTGCGTAGTGATATGTATCACAAAAATTACTCAGGCAGAAGCTAAATAAATGTGCTCATTGTGTGAAGAATAATCTAACATCCGCAAAAAATTATAATTCATTGAAAGGAAAGTAAACTTTTTCTGTCCTCTTGATAGTAACAGAAACAACTAGAAAAAACATAAGCAGATATATGCTTGCACCATTACTAGAACATATTTTGTACACATATCTGCTTAATTTGAAGGTTTTCTTGTTTGGAAAAGAAATCTCCTAAAATAACTAGTTTGTAAATTTTCTTTTATACTTTATAGGTGGCTGACAGTAAGACTAAGCCACATTTTAAATTTTTCTCACATGTGTCAGTCTTGTTTCTACATCTACATCTACATTTATACTCCACAAGCCACCCAATGGTGTGTGGCCGAGAGCACTTTATGTGGCACTGTCATTGCCTCCCTTTTCTGTTCCACTCGCCTATGGTTTGCGAGAAGAACGACTGTCTGAAAGCCTCTGTGCGCACTCGAATGTCTCTAATTTTACATCCGTGATCTCCTCGGGAGGTATAAGTAGGGGGAAGCAATATATTCGATGCCTCATCCAAAAATGCACCCTCTCGAAACCTGGCGAGCAAGCTACACCGCGATGCAGAGCGCCTCTCTTGTGGAGTCTGCCACTTGAGTTTGCTAAACATCTCCGTAACGCTATCACAGTTACCAAATAACCCTGTGACGAAATGCGCCGCTCTTCTTTTGATCTTCTCTATCTCCTCCGTCAACCCGATCCGGTAAGGATCCCACACTGATGACCAATACTCAAGTACAGGTCGAACGAGTGTTTTGTAGGCCACCTCCTTTGTTGATGGACTACATTTTCTAAGGACTCTCCCAATGAATCTCAACCTGGTACCCGCCTTATATCATCATTCCACTTCAAATCTTTCCGCACACATACTCCCAGATATTTTACAGAAGTTTTCTTGTCTGACAATGAGTTGTATTTTTTTAACCAGATAATCAACGTGATTTGAATATTTACTCTTAATTGAGTATTTCACGCTTAATTTGTGAATGATTGGCAATGCCAAGCTACAGAAACTGTCAGAAATGTGAACATGAATGTTAAATTTTTTTGCGGGTGGCAGGATGCGATCAAAAATTCTATACGTCGTCATGAGTAATGTACAATTTACATGTTAAGAAATATAACTATTGTGAGGTATCACACAAAGCTAAAGTATACATTATAAAAGAACATACATAATAAAGGAATACATTTGATACATGAAGATATCCCACATAACCAGAGTGTGCATTTTAAGAACGTGCATCATAAAAGAATACATTTCATACATAAGGATTTCTCCACATGTTTAGCAGCTAAATGTGGAACTACAGAGACAAAAAAGCGCAGGAAGAGGTACAAACAGAGTTGCAAGTTGTTTCGTAAGTCAGGTCTATTTTTTAAGACTTTTCAAATTCTATAACAGTGTAAAAAGCTTTGTCTTTCAGCCATATTTTACTCTTCCTTTTAAATATATTAAGAGAGGCACAATGTGCCTGCACAGGTAATGTATTCATAACTGTCTTGTGTTTGCTTGAGTGGAGTTGTTGGTATGTCTATCTTAAATGTTTGATGAGTGTTCTGGTTATGAACGGACTGCTTAAGGTTTTAACTGTTAAAGTTTTCTTTTATGTACAAAAGGCAGTTGTATATAAAAAGAGAAGGGACTTTCATTATCTGTAATTCTTTGTAGTATGACCTACATGATATGTTAGTTTTGGTAGTCCCAAACTACTCCTGATGGCTTTCTTCTGCAAAATAAAAATTTTCCTAGACCATGGAGAATTACACCATAGAAGAATACCATAGCTAATATGGCAATGAAAGAATGCATAACAGGAATTAATCAGCAGGATTTCAGAAACACAGGTGCATAATTTTTTCAGTAGATAGATAACTTGTGAAAGCTTTCGTGATATGTTGTCTATGTGACTCTGCCAGTTTGATTTCGTATCTACGTATATGCCAAGAAGTTGCTGAAGGATATATTTACAGTCTTTTCGTAGTTAATAGCTAACTCATTGGCTTCGAACCACATATTGGATAATCTGAGAAAATCTTTACTTTGTTCCTTCAGTTTATTTATTCCTTCCCTGAATTGATGGAAGTTGTATGATCTGCGTAAAGCACAGATTTGCATGGCATATTGCTGGGCAGGTCATTTATAAATATTATAAAAAGTAATGGCCCAAGCACTGATCCGTGGGGTACACCTCTAGTGACATTCAGTAACTGTGACTTTTGACCGTTGTAGCTTACAGTTTGCTTTCTGTTACTAAGATATGGTTTAATGGGGAGAGTTCCAGGTCCCTAATGCCATAGTTTTTCCAGCAGTATTGTGTGGTTTACAGAATCAAATGCTTTGCTTAAGTCCACTAGTGTGGCTTCAGCAAATAATTTGGATTCAAAAGAAGATTGCACAATAGAAACATTTTCAACAGAATTAATTGTTGATAACTGGACTCTAAAACCATATTGAGACTTAGTCAGTATATTGTTTTTTGACAAATGCATGTTAATTTCCTTTTGTATACGATATTCGATTATTTTTGAAAAAATAGGTATCAGAGAAGTTGGACGATAATTATTAGTGCAGGATTTATCACCCTTTTGTGTAATGTAATTACTCCTTGTCTTCTTTAGACATTCTGGAAAAAATACCACTGTCAAATATCCATTTTATGTGTGTGCAGAGAGGGAATGATATCAAGTCGATTATTTTTTTAATCACAAAAGTTGAGAGGCTATAAATATCTTCTGATCTGGAGTCACTTAAACTTGGCACTGATTTAATTACATCACTTATTTCCACATGTCCCAACTACAGGTTGGCACAGTATCAACAAAGTGTTGTAAAAACTGGTTTATATAAGTATATTGTGAATTTGATTTTGAACTCTTCTTATGAGGGGACGAGGGATTAGGGTTTGCTGCATTGATAAAAAAAGAGGTTAAATTCATCTGGGGTGACATTAACATCAGTTGTAACTTTTACACTATGACTACCTGTACCTAATTCTGCTTTAATGACCCTCTATGCAGTGCTCCTGATTTCACATGACTGCATACTTTCAGATCGTAATGGTTTCGTAGTACTTCCGCCAGTCCGCGTCCGTGGCTCTCTGAGTAGATATTAAACTCAGTGAGATTTCCTGAAGATTTCTTATTTATTCTTGGAGACAAACATTTCACTTGGGAACAGACTTTTGCT
The DNA here is from genome assembly GCF_023897955.1 of Schistocerca gregaria. Taxonomy (NCBI): domain Eukaryota; kingdom Metazoa; phylum Arthropoda; class Insecta; order Orthoptera; family Acrididae; genus Schistocerca; species Schistocerca gregaria. The sequence continues at coordinate 183,790,029 of NC_064924.1, forward strand.
TCACTGGTATGCATTTTCCGTTGAAATTCATCGATCACAGCGTGTTTTCTATGTGATGCCTGTCTTTGTAGTTCATTAGTTAATGAACTTATTATTATTTTTGCTTCTTCCAGTTCGCTTTTATATTTTAATATATCAGTCTGTAGGTCTTCTTGTCTTAAGGCGTCATATTTACGTTTTAAAATGTCGATCTCAGTTAGCAAGGTTGCAATCACTTCACTTTCACATTCTGCACTGATCAGTTTTTTTTTTCAGTGTCGTCTACATAACATTCCTAACAAGTCCAGAATTTTTGTTTCGGAATAGCACTTGCACAACTGTAATGGTGTAAAGTTTTGCATTTAACACACGTAATACCTTTCGCCGCTCGCTTGTTGCAGTAGCACTTGTCTGAGTATACACGATAATTTTCACCACGAGGTTCTTCGGAAGACGATGTGGACGCCATACTCACGATTGCGTTATCGAAATTTGTCGATTTTTCCCATCCTTTCTTCTGATATTTTTACAATAATATGGCATGTAACACATTTCTCTTCACCATCAATGTTTTTCACTTGCAATTTGTAGTCTTGTCTTGTGTCATGCAGCTACTGGAACCCTTCAACACTAATAACTCATTATTTGACATTATCAATAAATTGTACCTTTTTGAGAGGTCCTCAATGCGCTAGCATTTTGGAACAGTATTTATTTATAGAACATAAATTATAAGTTGGTTATAAAATAAAACACGCCTAATATAAGATTGACGAAATCGAATATGGCCTTATCCAAGTGCTTCTGCCAAGGAATACCTTTGAAAGGAGAGCAGCCACAATGCCTCCCGGCTCCCGCTATGTATTTTCAAATATAGGCAAGTAATCTGGAGGAGCTTATTCTATTGCAGAGATATTACTACGCTCAACTTTAGAATATGGTGTAAGATTATACGACAATTTGATGGCAAGGTTATTAAATAGTATGTTCAGTAATCATTTCTACTTGCCATTCTTGAACATGGGTGTGAATTGTGCTTTGTTTCAACTATTGGACATGTTTTTTTGTTCAAGGGATATGTTGAGCTGGGGAGTTGTAATGTTGGTAGTTATGAAAGCTGACAGCAGAGTGTCTGGTCGGCTGTGATTGGAGTTTACAATGTGACGTGGGTTCGTGGGAGTGAAATGAGTGTCTGCTGTGAAAGTTGTTTTGGTGGGAATGTTTATTGTTGATACGACGGTGCTGTTGGGGCAGTGGACATCAACAGCTAGAAATGACGATCTTTAACCTGGGACTCAATAGGAACACAAAGCTTATTTTATATTCTTTAGGGATTTTCGTGTGTTATTTTTACTATGGTATTATACAGGAAAAAATTACTAGAGGAACTTACGGTGAAGGCGACGGAAAAGAAAAGTTCACCTTTGCCTTGTCGCTCGTTTTCGTGCAGTGTGTTGTGAATTATGGCTTTGCCAACATTTTATTGGCAACAATATTGAAAAACCAGGGAGAAGACCATACCCGGACTATATATTACGCTTGCAGTGCTTTGACATATTTACTAGCAATGGTTTGCAGCAATATGGCATTGCAGTGGGTTAACTACCCGACACAGGTGTGTAATCACACAATTACTTCATGTATTGCTTGACTGAGTTTACTTGCCAGAAGTGCCATATGTCGTGACAGATCCCATATTGTTAATATGGGCTGTTCGTGCCGTTAGTAATTTGTAGTCTTACTCTTTTTAAGAGAATCATTATGATGCCACAGAGCCCTTGATTACTTTATATCGCTGTTAGAGTAGGATTTTGTATGTAGGTCTTGAGGAGTACATTGGAGAGTCCACATTGGCATATAACATATTTCCGCAGGAATTACTTTTGCCAAGTTTTGCGTTACTATGATGCATTGCCTATTCATTTTCATCCGTTTACGACGTTTTCAAATTCTGTAAAGTAATGAGTAAGCTTATCCTCTACGTAGCTGTTGTTAGATTAACTATTCCGCTATTAATACCCAGGTGTCAGTTCTTGCTCATAATCTAATCAGAAGCTTTTTGTTGGTAAAAGTTAACTTTATTTGTATGCAACTCTCTCATAGTGATCTGCCTATTAGTATTCACCCATTATCCAGCAATTTAACATTATTTTTATTCATCACAGGTCGTTGGAAAATCAGGAAAACCCATCCCTGTAATGGTTCTTGGTGTGTTGCTGGGAAGGAAGACATATCCACCACGTAAATATTTATTTGTGTTGTTGATTGTCATTGGTGTTGCAGCTTTCATGTACAAAGACAGTGCAGCAAAGAGTAGGTGAGTCAAAATAACAAATACAGTATCTTAAGTCCTGTATGTATTAGCAGGAAAATAATATTTGAAACTTTGTGGCTGATTAAAACTGCACTTAACTGAGGCTTAAACATAGAATGTTGCCTTGTGTGAGCAATGCTGAGCAAGGAGAGGTTCAAGTCACTGCCCTGCACTCAGCTGTAGTCTGCTAGGAAGTTTCAAAAAGTGCACACAGAACTACAGACTGAAAGTCTCATTATGCAGTCTGTCTGGTAACCATGACTTAACCATATGTTCATAATATCTTTTTTTCCTTTCCAAATGTGCTGTGTCTGCAGGAGAGTGTCTATGGCATTCAGGAATGGTTGTGAGTATTTTTTTTTTTTTTTAAAATAATGAGATTAAGGTTGCCATTGCACGTTCCTTGCTTTGCAGCAATAGTGTGACAGTGGAACCCCCCCCCCCCCCCTCCCCTCACTGAAATCTTCATTGTGGTGACAGATAGTTCTGTTTAGTAGCACAAGGTCTAGGTTAGACTGGAAAGTGATAATAGATTTAGAGGTGGTGAAGCCAACAAATACTACTGTAATACAAAATAAAGGTTGTGGTAATGCGCTTGAACGTCATGTAACCTGATGTCAATCATGTTTAATACAGTTTTGCAATAAAAACTAAAACTGTAAGATCAGTTCAGTAAAGACCTATAATATATAATGTACAAATCTCTGATGAGTATTTTACTGCATATTAGTTATGTATTGCACTTGCACAAAAACTACAAAAATCAGGGTGTGGTGAGTCCACAGTGTGACTTTTATTGGTTTTGCTAACTAACAACCAAACTGTCACCGTCCATTCTAATGTAGACTTGGGCTATGCTACAGATAAAGCGCTACAAGTATCATGGAAAAAAAGTTAATTTTTGTGACCCGACCTATGCCACCTCGCAACTAAGTTATCACTTTCCAACCTAACCTAGACATCAGCCTATGCTGTAGATCATCTGCCACTACAGCCTTTATTTTCTGAAGATAACTTGTTGTTGTGGCATATTCACTGATTTGGCTAGTTTCCAACCAAGCTATGATCTTCCAAGCTATGCTACAGATGAGTCTGTCATCACAGCCTCCACTCATTATGGTCAAAGCAGAATGGCTGTATTGCAGCCTTCAGTATGTATCTTATTACAGTATTAATCCAGTTTTTCTTTACAAGTGGATTAAGAACAATCCTAGTAAAAGCTGAAATAAAAGGTGAGAAGGTGAGTAACATATGCTATCAAAGGAATCTGTGCCATGAGGGGAGAGTTTTTTTTTTTACGCAGGTAGCTCTGATCAAAACTTAAAGACAGAGTACAAGCAATATTGAAGTAGTCCATCATGCCATAAAAGAAGCCCCAACAGTGCATTATAAATGAAAATTTGAAGAACAAATTAAAAGCAATTTGGAGGATTATTAGGCATGAACAAATGGCATTCATAGCAGTGATACAATCAGTTTTGCCAAATCAACTGGTTTCTTCTGGTTGTGATGGTATTTCAGCCAAAATGCTGTACTCTTATTCTGATTGTGATGGTATTTCAGTCAAAATGCTGTACTCTTCTTCTGATTTGATATTGTTCTCATGAGCTATCTTTGTGATTAGTAGATTAAAAGACTGAAATATGCAGTACTAATACTGATTTAGAAAACTGGAGATAACCAAGTGACCTGTAGGCCCTAAGTCTTTGACTCTGTCGCTCTCTCAATGTTTGGGGTGGTAGCTTAGCATATTGAACCATCTCCATAACAATAACCTTTTAAAAACTGCTCACTTTGCATTACAGGGTTTTTTTTTTTTTTTTTTTTTTTCCTAGAAAAGAATCAGGATTTCCTTCATGCAAGCTGAGTAGAAACTTGGTGAACGATATGCCTGCATTGGTTTCTGTCCTGGTATAGCTTTTCCCTCTCCACTACATCCCATGTTACTCCTCTCCTCTTGAGATCTTCCTTAACTTGGTGTATCCATCTCTTTCTACGCCTCCCAATTGGTCTCCTTCCTGGTACCTCCATCTCCAGATACTGGCTTAGAGTCAGAGCTGGTGCAGTCATTTTACATGACCAAACCACTTCAATCTCAAAGCCCTCACCCTCTCTCTGTAGTCAATGTCACCTGCTGGTCTCTCCTTACATAATCATTCCTGTCTTTGTCTCTCCTAGTTTTTTGTAGAGCTGACCTGAGGAACTTCATTTCACATTCTTGTATTTCACTCTCTTTTCTCTTATTTATGACACAGGCCTCTAGACTATACATCATAATTGACAGGACGTAAGTTTTATACATGATCTGTTTGGCTCTTAGAGAGACTTTCTTGTCCCAGATTAGATTTCATACTTGGTGGAAGATCCTTTTGTTATTCTGTTTAAGACTTCCTAGTTTGGAACTTCCACCACATGATGTGATGCAACCCAGATAATTGAAACTTTTCACACATTCAACCTTCTCCCCCTCGAGTATGATGTTACAAGGTGTGGGTGTCCTGCTCTTCTTCATAGTTAACTTGAATTTATTAAATTTTGTGTTCCAGTAATCTAGTCTCCTCTGAACCTCCATTTCTGTCTCTCCCCAAATGACAATGTCATCAGCAAAAACAAAATCATTGAGATCTTCATTTTCTTCTTTCTTGATTTCTTTCATGATTGTGTCCATAAGTGTAATGAAGAGTAAAGGGAAGAGCGAACTGTCTTGCTGAACACCTCACTTTGTCTTAAACCATTTTGATCTTCCACCTCCTACTTGTAGACTGCTCTCACAACCATCATACAGCATCTGGACTTTTTTTAATTAATGAATCAGGAATATGATGTTTTCTCAAGCATTCTCATATTTTATCCCTTGTTACACTGTCATATGCTTTTTCCAAATCCACGAATACTACTATCAAGTCCTTTCCTTTTTCCCAATATAGCACCATTAACTGACAGGAAGAGAAAATGAGATCTATTGTTCCCGTATTACTTCTGGTCCATGCTGTTGTTCCTCTAATTGATGTTCTAGAATTTTCCGCAATCATTTTTCTATGACCTTTTTCATTATCTTAAGGCAGTGTGATTTCTCGGTAGTTGATTACCCCTGGTGTAGATCATACAGTAATAAACTAAAAATGCAATAACACCAAAGGACCCAAATACATATGTATTAGGCACAGCCAGGGCATTTGTGGAAACAGGCTTACAACTGCTTCACAGCAAATAGTCTTAATCTTAAAAAAAAAAAAAAAAAACAAACTCATTATGGAATTTCGAGCAAATCAAAATGACTTGAAGGGTTCCAGACAGAGAGAAAAGAGGCACACACTAAATGAAAAAATTGTCTCTAAAATTACTAGGCACCCAGATTGATAAGCTGAGGTACATCGAGCACTTTGTTGACAAAAGATGAGTTCTGCTCACTGTCCAAATAGAAATTTGTCTGCTTGTGTTGATCTGCAGGTGAGATTCCTCACAAACTTTGCATTTCTTCGCTTAGAATAGCCATGTGGTATGTCCATTCAGACCCTTGCAGCTAATATCAAAAAAGTATTTATTTTACTAAAGGTGATAATTAACCATCCTGCAGAAGCCTCTTCAGTAGTGTTGAGTCTTAATGTTTTGAACATGGCTGTGATCAGCAACCGTAATTAATTACAGTGTCACATATTTCCAGCCAACCGGTTGCAAATAGAATTCAAAATTCTGTTGCTGTTACTCACTCGTGTCCTATACCACTGTAGTGCCCTTAGTGCCATATCTACATATTGTTTTAAGTTTTTGACTATACCTATTATGTATTCAGGTGGAATATGTTTTAATTGTGGTTTTAATGTTTTGACTAAAGCGATGTCACTCAAATTTCCTTTTAACCACATGCAAGGCAACAGTTTCTGAAGGAGGCGCCCCTAGTTGGCGTTGAAAACTAGTTAAAGAATTTTGGTAAACATTTTTGGAAACAGTGATCAATAGAATATTATATTCTAACTAAAGTTCAGTCTTGATCACAACACGTTTGTCTCAATAACATAGGTGACTGGTTTCAGTTATATTTATATAACCAAAACCGGTCACCTATGTTATTGAGACATAAGTATTGTGATCAAGACTGAATTTTAGTTAGAATATAATTAAAGAACTTTAAATTCTATTTGCAACCAGTTTGCTGGCAATTTGTGACATTGTAATGTTGGGTCTCTTACACACAGGTGCCATTATACTTACAGCTTTTTGATATTTCTGCTTGGTAATAGCAAATAATTTAAGAAAAACTATTAAATTTCCAACCACTGTGCTAGAAGTGAAAGTATTTTCCATATGTTGTAGCCCTGCTTAGAGCCCAGAATGAGGTTGTAATTCTGGTCAAACACATAGGTTGCCAGTACACATCGGGCAGGGAACACGAAATCTCAAGATATTCAAAAACTAATTTTAAAAATCCCATGGCCATTCCTATAATCCACTGCAATATTTAGACTTGGGGGATGTAAATTCTGGTTAACATTAACATTCATGCTAAAGAATTTTTTTAATCTGTTACACTATATTCTGTGAAATCAGTAAATTTACAGAAATACTTAGTACAAAGCAATGATTAAAAGAATTACTGGCTAGTGTAAAAGGAAGGACAGTGCCCCTTTTTTTTCTTTCCGAGAGTTTTTCTCCTTACATGCTGGGAAAGTTAAACGTTTTCAAAGCTATTGGTTACTTTACAGAAATCACCCATAGTGGCTGCTTCTGCCTGTTAATGTGTAGCCCTGACTTGTTCTGCATCCTTGGAGATTTTTCTTGATGAAATTTGTGAACACAATGTTTGAGTGAGTGACTGAAGCTTTGATTGTTTGCGTTTAGTCAGCAAGTCTTTTGGATGTTTCATGTCAAACATTGTTGGACAACATGTAAACAGCTTCTTCACGCCAGTCAAAGAAAAGACATCCATGTACAGTAAACAGATGTCAGTTCATAGTAGAAGTGGATTGATTATATTTTATGTACTAATTGTGCATGCCAGGAAGACAATTGGTGTGGTGAGAAATGGGAGTATTAGAATCAGCAAAAGTTGCAAGGCAGTGCATGGCTTAGGCTCAATATGAATCTGTTTCTGGTCGCTACCTACCTTAGCCAAGTTTATAGTGCAGTCTAAACTGACATTATTGTTGCCACTCTGTGCTGTCATCACTGTACTGAGTTTTGTTCCTTGTGTTGCTAACTCCAGGTGTCACATATGTTTTCATACACAAAAACAGTCAATGATGTAAATTGAGTGTCATTTGCTAAGAAATTCAGGCTAGATTGATAATAAGGTCAAGCTGTCAGTGCCAGTTGTGAGTACCTTAGATTTAAAATCGATTCAGCTATCCCCACTGCAGCAAATGTATTCAAGGAGTACACATATAATATCTATGTCTGATGTGTGACAAAAGTATAATGTATATGTGTTGAATGTTGAGGTATAATCACAAAGTAATTAATTGAATTAAACAAAGGAAAATGCAGGATGCAATGTAACAATATAATGAGAAAGAAAGTTGCCACTAACCATATAGCGGAGATGCTGAGTCACAGATAGGCACAACAAAATGACTCTCACAATTAAAGCTTTCGGCCATTAAGGCTCAAACACACACACACACACACACACACACACACACACACACACACACACACAACACACACGCGCACACATGTGACTGCAGTCTCAGGCAACTGAAACCACACTGCGAGCAGCAGCACCAGTGCATGATGGGAATGACAACTGGGTGGGGGGTAAGGAAGAGGCTGAGACAGGGAGGGGGGAGGATAGACTGGATGTGGTGGTGGAATGACGGCTGTGTAGTGCTATAATGAGAACAGGGAAGAGGCTGGATGGGTGAGGACAGTGACTGACGAAGGTTGAGGGAGGTCAGGAGGGTTATGGGCATGTAGGATGTATTGCAAGGAAAGTTCCCACCTACACAATTCAGGAAAGCTGGTGTTGGTGGGAAGGATGTATATGGCACAGGCTGTGAATCAGTCACTGAAATGAAGGTTATCATATTTGGCAGCGTGTTAAGCAACAGGGTGATCCACTTGTTTCTTGGCCACAGTTTGTTGGTGGCCATTCATGCGGACAGACAGCGTTTTGGTTGTTGTGCCTACATAGAATGCAGCACAGTGGTTGTACGTACAAACCAGTCTGTGGTACGGCTTTGGGCACCTGCATGGCACCATTCTAAGCCAACCTATTCATGGGCCATCTAGAGGAATGCTCCCTAAAAAGCGAGAATCCTAGACTGTTCACTTGATTGGTTGATGACATCTTTGCTATCTGGATAGAAGTGAGGACACCCTATCCATATTCCTCCAGAATCTCCACAACTTCTCTCTCATATTCTTCACCTGGTCCTACTCAACCCAACAAGCCACTTTCCCAGATGTTGACTCCCACCTCAAAGATGGCTACATCAGTACCCTCATCCATATCAAACTTACTAACCACCAGCAATACCTCCACTTCAACAGCTGCCACCCATTCCATAGCAAGAAGTCACTTCCGTACAGCCTAGCCACCCATGTTTGTCGCAACTGCAGTGACCAGCAGTCCCTCTCGAAATATACCGAGGGTCTCACTGACCGTAATTATCCTCCCAACCTTGAACAAAAACAAATCTCCCATGCCTTATCTTTCCAGTCTTCCACCATCCCCCAATGTCTCACCATCCAGCCACAGAGGAGCATTCCCCTCATAACTCAGTGTCACTCAGGACTGGAACAACTGAATTACATTCTCCGCCAGGGTTCTGATTACCTCTCACATGCCCTGAAGTGAGAAAAGTCATGCCCACTATCCTTCCCATCCCTCCAACGGTGGTATTCCACCGCCCACTGAACCTACCCCATGGCTCATTCTCCTGTAATAGACATAGATGCAAGACCTATCCCATACATCCTCCCACCACCACGTACTCCAAACTGGTCAGTAACATCACCTATCCTGTCAAAGGCTCTCTCCTTTTCCACTACTTCCCTCCACCTCGTGAGCTCCATCTAACCTACAGCACTTCACTGTCCGCCACTCCCACGATACTATCCTTTCCCCTCCCTGCCCCAGCCTCCTCCTCACCCCCACCCAGTCGCCACTCCCATCATGCACTGGTGCTGCTGCTCGCAGTGTGGTTTCAGATGCCTGAGCCTGCAGTTGTGTGTGTGTGTGTGTGTGTGTGTGTGTGTGTGTGTGTGTGTGTGTGTGTGTGTGTGTTTAGTTGACAAAGGCCTTAACGTCCGAAAGCTTTAATTGTGAAGGTCTTTTTGTTGTGCATATCTGTCACTCAGCATCTCTATATGGTTAGCGGCGACTTTCCTTACCATAATAATTTATTGGATTAAATACAGAAAAATATACAAGTCCCTTGAACAGAAGAGACATTGGCAAGTCATCATGAGCAAAGAGAAAGTATGTTTGGAGAACAGAACCAGTAAAGTCCAGAACCAGAGATTGTCAACAGTGCAAGCAATAAAAGGCTACAGGACTTCAGGCAGATGACACCAAGCAGCTGCAATAAGCAGTGCCTAAACACAGTATGTACTAGATGAAGTGTCAGTGTCAGCACATACACTAATGTGTCTGCTTTGATTCGTGACAAAAGAATGTTGTGGTGTGTGACATCATTAGGGTGCGGAGTTTAGTGTATGATTTGGTTGTGTTTGTAGATGTCATCTTCTTTTGGTTGATGGTGCCCTCTGGTGGTTTGTAAGTGCTTGGCCTAAGTGTTATGTGGTGCATTGGGTTCATTTGAGCTTTGGTTGGCAGTGTCTGTAACTGAAGGATTGAAATTGGTTTGAGTGAGTTATCTATCAATTTTTATTATTTTTATTTTATTTTATTTTATTTTTATTTTTTTTTTTTTGGTGGGGGGCAGGTTTTATCGGTTTGCTGTTTGTGGTGTGGTAAGACGTTTAGTTTGTTGTGTGACTTCTTTTGTTAGGTATGGATGTGATTATGAAGTTCAGTAGTGCGAGGTTGCAAGCAGAGATGGCAGAGGACATGATGTCATTGACTAAGTTTCTCCAGATGTTTGGATTGGTAGCAGAGATTGTCAAATGTAGTGCTTGCAGAGAAAATATGAGGGGCCTGAATTCCGCCGTCCCGGACCAGGGACAGGTACGTCTGGTGGTATCAAAAGGAAAACCTTTGGTGCTGTATTAGATGTGGTACCTACTTTGAGAAATGAAATGTAGGTTGGCCATGAGAGAGATCGTTTTGATGACTTACTATTTTTTTTTATAGGTCCTCTATCAGTTTTTGTGTGCATGAGACTGGAGTGAGTGAGAGGACGGTGTTTTCGCTTTGTAGGGAAGTGTGTTGTTAGTATGTGGAGTATAGGGATAAGTTGGGTAGGCTGGGGATAGTGACTGAGATAGATGAATTGCAGTTTGAGAAGAGGAAGTGTGAGAGGGGAAGTCTCCACTTGGTTTATGGGTGGGTGGGGGCTATTATTTTGGGGAGTGGGTATGCTGATTGTGTTTTCAGGGTTTTGGAGGGGTGTACTAAGTGGGAATTGGTGGGGTTAATTGAAGAGTATATAGAGGAGGGGAGTACTGTAGTGTCAGATGCTTTTTCGTCATACAGATACAGGGGTTCGGGGAAGAGGGTTTATGATCATTTTGTTGTGAACCATAGTTTAAAGTTCAAAAAAAACTGGAGTGTGTACTAATACAGTAGAGGGGTTTTGGGAGGCAGTTAAATCAGTCACAGGAAGGGGGAAGAGGCGCTCTTCTAACCTGCAATCTCATTTAGATGAGTATTGCTGGCAGAAGAGCGTCCCTGGGGTTTATTGTATTATTCACGTTTTTTTATGGGAATGAGTTAGATGTACAGGCCAAGGGTGGTTAGTTTAGGGGGTTTGGTATATGTCTGTCTGTGTGTGTGTGTGTGTGTGGGGGGGGGGGGGGGGGGCAGGTTGTGGGTAACGGTTGTGGATTTAGATGGGTGGGAAGGGGGGATTGCTTTACGATTATGTTGCAGAGGACCTTTTTGTTGCAGTTGTTTTTGAGTTGTACTATGCTGCAGAGTGAAAATCTCATTCTGGAAACATCCTCCAGGCTGTGGCTAAGCCATGTCTCTGCAATATCCTTTCTTTCAGGAGTGCTAGTTCTGCAAGGTTAGCAGGAGAGCTTCAGTAAAGTTTGGAAGGTAGGAGGTGAGGTACTGGCAGAAGTAAAGCTGTGAGGACGGGGCGTGAGTCGTGCTTCGGTAGCTCAGTTGCTAGAGCACTTGCCCGCGAAAGGCAAAGGTCCCGAGTTCAAGTCTCGGTCCGGCACTCAGTTTTAATCTGCCAGGAAGTTTCATATCAGCGCACACTCCGCTGCAGAGTGAAAATCTCATTCTGGATTCATAGGACATAATCGAGAGGTCAGTTCATGCATAAAATACTGCGCTGCCAACACTTTCATAATTATGGATGGCTATAGAGGCAACATTGTTCAGTGTTTCTGCAAAAAACTTCCAACAACTTGTTGAGTCCATGCCACGTCGAGTTGCTACACTACACTGGGAAAAAGGAGGCCTGACACGATATTAGGAGGTATCCCATGATTTTTTTTTTACCTTTGTGTATGTAGGGTTTGGTTTTAAAAAGTGCCAAAATAATATGGCTATCATGTGCGAACAAGAAGACACTTGCAAAAAGGGCATACTCCAGCAATTTTTGACAAAAACTTGCAACAGAATTAAAGCACCCAGTGCTTAATTATACAAAATGTGGATTCATAGGCATTACATTGTCAGTAGATGTTGACAAAGTCAGTTTGTGAGGAGTAATGCTAAAACAAAAGTGCTGTCATTTTATTGTGGTGCATCTAGGTTCTTATTTGACTCTAGAGGCAAATCGTTAGACTGTCACATAGAAATATATAGAAGAAAATTTTGAAACACTTAGACGCAAAGGAATCTTATATTTTGCCATTAATTAAGGAGCAGCAGTCTTCTCCTTTTTATTTCACTGTCAAAATTCTGCAAGAAGACTGTTCCTGTCATACTGCTGCCATACTGTCTAGAGCTAAATCATATACACTGAAGCCCCAAAGAAACTGGTACAGGCATGCATATTCAAAATACAGAGATATGTAAACAAGCAGAATATGGCACTGCGGTTGGCAATGCCTATATAAGACAACAAGTGTCTGGTGCAGTTGTTAGGTTGGTTATTGCTGCTACAATGGCAGGTTATCAAAATTTGAGTGAGTTCGAATGTAGTGTTACAGTCTGCGCACATGTGATGGTTCACGACATTTTTGAGGTAGCAATGAATTGGGGATTTTCCCATTGACCATTTAATGAGTGTACCATGAATATCAGGAATCCAATAAAACATCAAATCTCAGACATTGCTGCAGCCGGAAAAAGGTCCTGCAAGAACTGGACCTACGATGACTGAAGAGAATTTTCAACGTGACAGAAGTGCAACCATTCCACAAATAGCTGCAGATTTCAATGCTGGGCCATCAACAAATGTTAGCATGCAAACCATTCACCACAACATCATTGATATGGGCTTTCGGAGCCAAAGGCCCACTCGTGTACCCTTGATGACTGCACGATGCAAGCTTTATGCCTCGCCTGGGCCTGTCACCACCAACAGTGGGCTGATGATGACTGAAAACATGTTGTATGGTTGGATTAGTCTCATTTCAAATGGTATCGAGTGGATGGACATGAACGGGTCTGGAGACAACCTCATGAAGCCATGGACCCTGCAATTCAGCAGTGGACTGTTCAAGCTGGTGGAAGCTCTGTAATGGTGTGGGGCTTGTGCAGTTGGAGTGATATAGGACCCTTGATATGTCGAGACATGACTTGGACAGGTTACACGTAAGCATCCTGTCTGATCACCTGCATCCATTCACGTCCATTGTGCATTCTGATGGACTTGGACAGTTCCAGCAGGACAGTGTGACACCCCACATGTCCAGAATTGCTACAGAGTGGCTCCAGAAACACTCCACTGAGTTTAAACACTTCCACTGGTCACTAAACTCCCCACAGATGAACATTATTGAGCACATCTGGGATGCCTTGCAATGTGCTGTTCTGAAGAGATCTTCATCCCCTCGTACTCTTACGAACTTATGGACAGCCCCGCGTGATTCCTAGTGTCAGTACTCTCCAGCACTACTTCAGACATTAGTAGAGTCCATGCCAAGTCATGTTGTGGCACTTTAATGTGCTTGTGTGTGCTGTACAAGATATTAGGCAGGTGTACCAGTTTCTTTGGCTCTTCACTGTATCTGGAAATGTTATTTTATTTGCTACAATTCTAGAATGTGGGGCAAAAGCGATATTCACTGAAGCTTAATGTTTTCTGTGCAATATGGGCTGTTTTTCTTTTGTGAGAGGACTGCGACATGTACCTCTTCCCATGATAAGTTGTAGTTGTGGTTGCTTCCACAACTGACTGCTGGTTACAAGAATTTCCTCTTGGAACTAGATGAGGCATCACCTCATTGGAGCATAGTTGTTTACTGTCACCTAAACAACCACCTTCTGCATTGTTGATTGAGCATAATGAAGAAGATGATATGGCTCTGTTCTCTTGGCCCACGAGGCCGTCCTATGTGGGCAATGTTTACATATCCCTACTGGCTGAAACAGCCCAGAGATCACATCACTGCTTCTGTGGTGACCATAGACAGGATGTTGCTACATAAGATATAGAATGAACTTTATTATTGCTGGGGTGTGTGTTGTGTGACCAGAAGGGAACTCGTAGAACATGGAAAATTGGTGATTGGGCGGTTCCGTTCATGCATCAATCACATTTGTATATGTAATACTAGAGCTTTGAAATGAATGACTCATTTATAGTAGTCCTGAAGAATAAAATCAGTTGACGATATTACTAAAGAATGTACTTTTACTGATACTGTGACCAAAGTACCACGAGCAGCAAAGGTGGAATGTACTGTATGTCCTGAAACTTTGTAGCAGTAACTTTGTGCTGGACCAGGACCAGGACTGGAACCCAGGTCCTTTGCCTTTTGTTGGCAAGTACTCCAACAACTGAGCTACCCATCATGACTCAGAACCTGTTCTCACAGCTTTACCTTTGCCACTATCTCATCTCCAACGTTCCAAGCTGTCTGTCCTGCCTGTTTCTGTTGTTATTCTAAATAGTCTTTTCATTCAGTGTTGTGTCCAGATGTGTAGCACATGACAGCACTCCACTTGAAAGAATACTGCAATGTACCCTTTTACTGTGTCCATTCCCCACTTCTCAGATGTAAACACAATTGGTGATGCTGGCACCTTGACTTGTTTTTCAGTTCACTTTGCCAGGTACTAACTGGTGAGGATTTTCAGAAGTCCACTATTGATTGTTCTGCGAGATCATGCACCCATATAAATGCTGCTACACATATCTGAGGGATTGGGAGAAGGAGGGGAGAAGCTAGACATGTGGCACTGGTTTGGTGAGAATATCTACAGCTTACTTATTGCCCTGTACATGTTCAATGGCTAGCTGGCCTCCCCGAATTTTCTAACATATGTAGTGCATGCGAACATCAGTATGCTTTGATTTCGTATGAAATTCAGGATTTTTGACCAGTTACTAACAAGAACAACAGGAGCACTCTCCAGCGATGACATTTCTTAATGTAGCTTTGATATCCATATTCCTTCTCTTATCCATTCACTGACAGCCACATTTTCTGGCTCATTTGTTGACAGTCATGTCATTTTCGTGTTTTGGTAGCCCAGGTAATTGCTACTCCACAAAATACTGCAGTCACTCTGCTAACTGAGGAATAGTTGCTGCGTTACTGGAATAATCAGTATCAGTTTATATCTCCATTTGCATGAGATATACTGTATACCCCATGATACTGAATCTTTTATATAATTTATAATTGTTTTTATCAAAGACCATGGTTTTCTTGAGTAGGCTATTCTTTAAAAATTTTGACACACAACTCACCATAAATGCTATATTGGGCCTTATACCAACAGATAAATACCTGAGACAGCCAACTGCTTCTTGATATGGAGCATTAGTTGGTCTACCCTTGTTCGACTTACCTGGCTGTAGACATTGCTCAACTGGAGGTGACACAGGATTTGCCTCTCTCCCGTTAAACTGTCAAAGAATGTCTTTAGTAGCATAACTTTCTTGGTTAATCTCTCTCTATTGATTCAGTCTTATGACATATAATATTAATATTTAAGAATAATCCCACTAGCTGAACAGTAATCTTAAACTCATCTTGAATTTTCCTTAGGAAAAGTTCAGTGTCTCTCTGCTTACTTGCAAGTATTAATCTATAATTGACGTACAGAACTACCAGTAACTGGTTGTTATATTCTTCTTGATAGAACAGATACAGATTTGCCTTACTTTCCACAAGATTCATCAGGACATCCATGAACCACTGGTTCCACCACCTTTGTATCTGTTTTCATCCATATAAACTTAATGAACCTTGTACACACACTCAGTCTCATCACTAATTTCCTCAGTTCAGAAAAGCATATTTTACATCGAACAGTGCCAACTACAGGTGCTTACTAAGAGCAATAATCAACATTGCTCTAATTGTATCATATCGAGCAACAGGACTAAATGTTTCATTATAGTCAATGCTTCCTTGTTGAACAAATCCATGAATAACCAGTCTTGCTTTGTAGTCAGCCAACAGCTTGTAATGGGCTTATGATCTGATGGCAAGGTTCCAAAGTCCATGTAACAGTTTTCTCCAATGAAGCCATTTCTTTCTCCACTGGTGTTATCCAGTGTTCATGGTGTACTGAATAATAGCCACTGGAGAATTCATAGGCTCATTTATTTCAGCCAGCATCATTTCAGTAAGATGCTTTGGTTCCTTCAGTTGTTGCCACTTCTTCAATTCTCTTTCACTAGAACTTGCTTCTTAGTTTCTTTAAACAAACTTGCATCACCTTCATGATGACTTGTTGATTCTTCATTGCCAGTTTTACGTGAGAGTAATAACATTGCCCTTCCAGTTTTCTCGAGCTCAAAAACAACATCCTTTCTCCAAATAATCTGTTTTTCTGATTCAACCCACACTCAAAAGCCATCAGTGCCTTCCTTTTGGATCACACTTCTTTCGCTTTTTTCTCAAAATATGAACAAAACGCTCCCCCCCCCCCCCCAAAAAAAAAAAATGGAGTTTATTTTGCTGTATTTTCTTATTGTCTTTCAAGTGAATACCTTTTAGGGTGTACTCCATTCACATGACTTGTCGTAGTCCTCTTTAACACACAAACAGCCATGTTTACTGCTTCTGTCACCAAAAACTTAGACATATCCTGAGCTAGCAACGTGGTTCGAGCTAGTTTCACAACATTTTTGTTGGTAAGCACAGCACATCCGTTCTGCCCCGGATTGTAAGGATTTGTTATGGTTAGTTGTATACCATTGAATTTTGTCAAATCTTTAATTTCATTATTATTGGATTCTCATCCGCTATCACATAGAAATGGTTTTGGTAATTGAACTCAAAAATTATTTACAATTCTCACCATTTCTGCAGTCTTCTCTGTAGTCTGAGACTTCTGCCTGAGACAATATACTGTTCATAATCTTGACAAATCACAAGTAAAACAGAGAAAATATTCAGCTTCTCCCAATGATTTGCACTCCATAGGTCCACACAAATCAGGATGAATCACTTCTCCATTTGCATGGCAATCTGCTGATGTGACTGAAAACTGCTCCTATGCTGCTTCCCCTTAACCCATACCTCACAAAATTATTCCCCAAAAGTCTTCACTTCAGCACTGCATTACTTCAGGAATTGTTAGACATGGCCTTTGTTCTGATGACCAAAGCGTTCATACCATTTGCAGAGATTCCTTTGATGTAAGATTTACCTCGGGAGTAAAAGGATTTATCTGTTTTGTCAAGCAAATCAACATCTTCAGTAACTTGTCACTGTGTATGCCACATGTTTTTACAATGCCATTGTTCCAAAACTCAGGCTTGTCTTTCAGTCAATAAAACTCTAATACCTTGTCTGTGTTATCTATGATGCATAAAAAAGATTTCTTTGCCCTGCTGGGGTATACAGAACAATATCGATGTGGCATAACTTCCGTTCTCCATCAGCAAAAGCTTTAAATAAATAGTCCCATTTCGTAATGTGTTCATAGTTGAATCATTGCCCACGCACATCTGCTGTGGTTTTGCAAACTTAATAAATGAAGTCTACAACTCAATTTTCTTGGCCATGTGATTATTAGCTCCACAATCAGTGATCCACAAGTCGCCATCCAATTCTTCACTCATTACTTTACCAATGAAAGCCAGGTAGTCCACTTTTACTTCGATTATGGAGTTTTTTGTTTGTGTTTGACATTTGCACACTTTTTTTATATGATCAAATTCACCGCAAAAAAATTTCAGCTTCCTTTTGTTTGTCGACTTTTCATATTTATTTGGTGAAATAACATTCTTGCCAGTTGTGTTCTCTGCATTTTTTGTTTCTTGGATGTTTGCTTTGGTAGTGAACAGTGCAACTAGCTCATCCCATTCCTCCCTCTGATAAGCATGACGTCTTTCATCAGATGTCAATACAGCCATTAAGTGTTTTAGTCTGTTGATCTTCAGATCTCGCCTAGTCTGACTGTCGCAGACTTTCATAACTGTTAAGCAGTGTGTCAGGTAATCACACCACTAATGATGACTCATCAGGTTTCACAGTGAGCTGCTGCATTTGAAGAAGCAAACTTTCAAATCACGCAAGATGTGTCACCATGTTATCACTTGAACTCATCTGAAAATTGAATAATTCCAATTGAACAGAATGTCCAGCTCGCTTTGTTTTCTGTTGAAACACGGCATGTAGCATGTCCCACATATCTCGCACACTTTCAAATGCAATCAGCAGTGCCATGACTTTTGCTTTGACAGTACTGACAATGATGTGACACTCTACACAATCAGCTGTGTCTCATGTTTTTAGGCCAACATTAAATGCATCTTTTTATGTTGGTGTCACATCCATTGGTAAACCTGCTGGTCTTGCTACATCGCCAATATTCATTTCATATGCATGGTCTGATGCACATAATAATATTTGTACTGTAGACTTCTGTATGGTCCACCTTTCAGCACCACACAGTTTCTTAATACCATGAAAATACACTGCAGTCCTGTAAAAAAGTGCAAATTAACAGCTGAAAAAATTCCACATGAGAACATGCAGCAATTGTTAACATATACTCAATATCAACTACACATGTCCTACAACATATGCTAATGCGTTTCTGGTGTCACAAAGTACAAATTTGCAGCTGCAAAGATTCTACATGAGAATGTGCAGCAATTGTTCACACATACACGCTATGAACTACATGTATTCCACAACACTTGCTAATGCATTTCTGGTGTCACAAAATACAAAATTATGGTACCCAGTTTTTTCTTGATCTGCGGTCTGGCCCATAACCTATTCCAGAAATTTCAAGAAAAAAGGGCGCAATATAAAGCTTACTCTCAATGTAATTGCCACAACAAGACACACAAATTTTAGTACAATAACAAAAGACAGAGGTATGTTACATGGCATAGAGATTAAAATAAACATTTAACATCTACAATAAGGTTTGAATCTGTTTACAGCTCTGTAAGTATATGCTAGCAACACACCAGTCTGAAGTGCTGAATGGCAGAGTGACTTTTCTGGGTTTATTTGATGACCGCTCCAAACTCTTTTAGTTTATTTTGTTTTAACTCTGATAAAACACCTGACACATTGTCCAGTCAGTGGGCCAGAGTGCCTTTGCAATGATTGGAGCCTATCTACAAGTGTATTGGTTCTCATGCAATGCCAGAAATAGCACTTGGGACATACATCAAACATCCTTTATACGAATTGACAGAAGTGACCTCTAGAGGGTACTTTTGTACTAAAAACCACTTATGACCAGTGTTACTCTACTCACATTGATGGTAATTTATGGGAATTACATTTAGATAATTTTGAATATAATCTATTTGAACAACTGGCCGTAGAAGCCTATGCACTTAATTTTAGATTACTTTATAAGCAGAAAAGTGACCATTAAAAAACTACTGTTTTTGCTCTTATACCACTCAGCTGCTGTTTTTATCTAATCCCACAAGCTAAGCATTTGTCCAACTTCAGAAATAACACTATCACCTGTTTATATACTGGCAAAGTTAAATCTTGTTTAATGTGACTGAGGGATATGAAGTTACACCCCATATTCCAAATATATTTAATATGAGGTTACATTTTACTTAGGATGTTGTGGATGATTAACTGTTCTTATTACTGTTCTGGGGAATGTTAATAGAAAGATCTCATTAATTAACACCAGCTGTAGTTCAACGTAATAGAAATATTCACTGACAGTTTTCCACATATTTCGCTTTACCGTAGTGTGACTTAATACTATTGGTTTTTCTCTTTTATAGCCAGAGTGAAGGTGGAGGGCTAGGAGAGGTGCTGTTACTGTTGTCATTGACAATGGATGGGCTTACGGCAGCAGCACAAGAGCGAATGACAGCTGAGCACGGAACAAAGTCAGGGCACATGATGCGTGGAATGAACCTGTGGTATGAAATCAGAATTAATTGCAAACTGTTGTATTGGATGTAATGGTTTTTGTAATCAAACATTTCACATTCTCATGTTGTTATCATTAACCTTCAATTCCAGGTCAACAATGTTCCTGAGTGTAGCTGTGTTGCTAACTGGTGACGGGCTGGCTGCTTTGCAGTTTTGCCAACGTCATCCAGCAGCTGCATCGCATTTGGCCACATTGGCACTTTCTTCTGCCCTTGGTCAGCTCTTCATCTTTCTAACTGTTACTGAATTTGGCCCACTAGCCTGCTCTGTAGCAACGACAACTCGAAAATTTTTCACGGTTTTGGCATCTGTGTTATTTTTTGGGAATCATCTTGTGTGGCCACGACAGTGGCTTGCAGCCATTCTTGTGTTTACTGGTTTAACATTAGATGCAATGTATGGGAAGTCACCAGCACCACGTAAAACGTAGCGTCCTGGGTTACACATGGTGAGGTGCTGTGCATCCTCAGAATAACTTTTACTAATGTGATATGTAAAATGTACTGACAATGTGAAAACTATAACAAATACAGTCACATCTTACTCTCACATTAGCAGAAAACCATTCTGTCAAAGTATCCTAGGTGTTTTACACCAATGAAATGTGTGTTTATATGAATATCTTACAACATGATTATTAATGTGTCATTATGAATGTGTCAATCAAATAGATGACCTTGTTCATTTTGTATACATTAGCTGTAAATGGCACAATTTACGAATGTGTGTGAAATTTATGTTTGAATTTGATATCAGTGACTTACGATATTTAACTATTTGGCAAATTAAACATCCTTATGTATGTGCCAAAGTATGGAAAAGAATCAAAATAGGTTTTATGTTATTACTACAGGCAATTTTTCTGCAGTTTGTCATTATTTTTATGGTTTCTCATCCCATGCATAAAGGAACTTCATATTTACTTGTGTGCTGAAAAAAATATTATACATATACCATGCATGAAAATAAAAACATTAAGAAAAAGTTGTACACTAGCAATAACCATTTAATTTATTTTACAAAAAATAAACTGCAGGAAAATTTGAAATCTGTGAAATGTATTACTCTGTTATCCTTTTTTTTGCCTTGTAAAAATGTGTAAAACACTCATTTCGTATCATCTTTTGTACCTGTTTTGGATTTTGGTACCAGTCAGACTTACTACTTTAGCCCTTAGTCCCTTAGATGTTAAAATCTCTTGCCTTAATTCTTGACTTTTAGTAACTTTTTTTATCTGTGCTGTTTTCTTGTTTGTGTGTGTGTGTGTGTGTGTGGGGGGGGGGGGTTTCAGGTGGTACTTTATACTGATTACTGACAATATTGACATTTATGTTTGATTCATGTTGAGCTACACACATTTTCTTATACTATTTTTTTAAGAAAGTAAAATTGTCACCCTGAACAGTTGTCATGTTCTGTAAGGGCATGGGAAAGACACATCATAATTAAAAGAGCTTACCTCGATCAACGTAATTGATGGGCTAATTTTGCACACGCAGCTTTCAGAACTCCACCCTGTAAAGAAATCTACAACCTAAAGAGGGTGTTCAGGGACGGACACACAACTCGGTGTACAGCACAGGGAAACTCAGGTCTAATCAAACTCAGACTAATAAAGTTCATTGGAAGCTCACTTCTGGCACCACTGACTTTAGCTTCTTCTATTCAGTGCATAATCTTATGATGTACAGCTTCACGTAACTGTCAGCTACATTCTATCTCACAGCCCTGAGACTAGCTTCCCAGTATTATCTCGATCCCAACATGACTAAGTGTTCTAAGTCCTCAGCATGTTGATGCTCGGCACAGGGTTAGCAGCCCAAATGACTACCTATTGTGCTCTCCCTTGGATTGGGGTGGATCCCCTTTTTATAACACTGGTTGAGGTTCTAGAATATTCCCTCTGACACACATCGTCAATGAGGAGTGTACATTACCATATTTGGGAAACTCATGAGTCACTTGTGCCACTGTCACGAGTTGCTATATGGGACCTTGGTCACGCACTGGCTGATCAGAGACTGTTTCCGTGTGTACTTAGCCTGTGTACCAACTGTCGCCAATCTGTTGGTGTTAGAATACCCGATTGCAATGACTCCTCTGTTGTCTTCCCAAGAGGCCCTCAGTTACAACTTTGAATTCAATGCTGTATTCCATTCCTTAATAGTGGATTTCGCGACTCCTCCCATCCCCCTGGAATTTTTTTTTATAGAATCTGTCCTCAGGCACTATACAATTTTCTATTTGCATGATCACTAGTGCCACCAGATCACTGGTTCCGTTTATTACATTCATTCCATACTGTCAGCAGAATTATGCTAATAATTCAACATCCAAATGCTGCAAGCATCATTGTCCAGTCTGTTTTGGGAATTTATCATTTATTGGTGCGTAATTGTGGGGAATCTATTATAGGGACAAAGGAGCCATTCTCCCTAATCCTCCCTGGCAGAGGACTGGTAGCCCTTCTTAGTCATCATTGAGCTGGCACAGGATACTGGATTGACCCAGTGTCATGAAAGTCCAACTCATTCTCCGCATAGTTCACATCAATTTGCCGAGCTAGGCTACATCAGACACGTGTGCCTGGGGCATGTTCATTTACAACGGTATTTGTTACACAAATTCCTGCACAACAATCTGAGTTGGCTATTTGACAAAATTTCTTACCACAAGTCCTACAACATGTACAATAAACACACAGAGAACACAAAATTGCAATTAAAATTAATTTAGCGGATCCTGAGTACCCATGTGGAATACTCACTCATCAACCATCCCTTGAAAGTCGTTCTTTGTTGACAGTTAATTTCATCTTGCAACTCATCAATCTTATGCCCTGCAGCTTTAAAATTATCCAGCTGATGAACTACATGCTCTAAAGGTAACATTTCAGATATTTCTGATATTGGCTGTTTTTCATCTTCTATAATACAATACTCTACTTCAATGTTTTAGGCAGGTACTATACCTACATACTTATATTGGTATGTACATACACTTTGTTTGTAGTGTGATTTGAGCTCCATAGCCCTTACATTTTCCTATAAATGTTAACTTGCCGGTACCGTGTACTATGACATTGGTCAGGTGCAACTCATTACACAGATCTGTTAATCCTTAATTCTTGGGAGCCACAAATAACCACTCATCTCCCATATCTGCATCCAGATAATTCCGTTCAGAATTATGTATTTTTTATTGCAATCCTTTGGTATCCCTCGAAACAGCTGCAGTATTTGTCCTTTGCATCTCTCATGATCGTAGGTAGACATAAGTACAAAGCTCTGCTTACATATGTGATGCTTATTATTAATGTGTTTACATTTTAATTATTCAAGAGACATGTGCGCATTCTGCCTTTTGGCTTCATCGATTATTACGAATTCTGTTGTCAGAGTAATATATGTAAACAGTCTGTTAGTTGTATACATTTAGAACGTGGCTTAAAGTACTGCTGGCTAAAATTACATCTAAAACAATAATACAAAGCAGTTGGTGACCCTGGTCCTCAATTAGTGCAATGGGGAACCTCTTGTCTTTAATATAATCTTAAATTAACTCTTTAAGTATCGCACTACCTGTACCAGGTTTATTACGTGAGGCTCTAACAGTCCTTTCTGTGCATTCAATATGGCCTTAAATCATATTCCCTTTCCAATTCATTAAACTTTGCTGTTAATTGTACCAACTGTTCAGTCATCATTAACAGAACTGAGGCTTGCTGTAACTCTTTATGTGTACTATTTTCTTAATCTGCCACATGTTTACTTAGCTTTTGAATTCCTTCAGTGATTATTTTCTCATTCTTTGTAACCACATTGATTGTCTGATTAAAACTCACTAGGGAGGCCTGCACTACTGTCACTTGGTCCTTGGACAGCCTTAGTAATTCCCGTTTCTGTTCCTCCAGAACATCTGTCTTAGCATTGAAAAATGATGTGTCCTCCTCATCTTAAGTGCCAAACAAAATCTTGTTTGCTTTCCGTATAAAATTCAAAATACCTCTTTTTCCATCTGACGTTTCATGTCTCACTAGCTGCCCTATCAGTTCTTTCGCTCTACTTATTTTTTCTACATGCCACCTTATGGCTTGCTGTGCATGTTCACACTTAACTGTGGCCAACTTCACTGTATGTAATATTGTTATGCAGGTTGACACCACTAGGTTCATGGCTTGGTGAGTCTTGTCAAACTTATCATGCAAGTCCTTCAAATTCAAATATGTCACTATGTGCTAAATAGTACTTTATGAACTAACCATTCATTGGTTGTCATGATAAATCCCAGGTGCAGACTGGACTAATTGAAACTGTATGTCCCTTGCCGCTCCATTTCTCCTGCAATGCTGGTTACCATACTGCCGAAGATTATCCATCTCCACAAGTCTCGTACTCCTGCCATCTGTAGTTAGAATAATTCCTTCATCCTATTTGCATGTATCTTCGTACATTTCTACCCCTTTATTCTAATTATTACATTTGGTCTATCCACAACGACCACTTGATAGGGTCCTCTCCATTGGCTATGTTATTTCCTCAATATACCCTCTCGTACGCTCTCCTCATAACATAACACCTGATCGTTAACCTTAAATGTCTTGGGATTTTGTGTCCTATCATATTGAATGTTATTCCTTTTTTTTACTTTCTTGTGTGGCTGTCCAGTTAACAGTAGTTTTAAAGTTGACATAGTATTAACATTGGTCATGTATGATGGCATGAATTAGGAGAGATACCTGTGTACAAAGTCATAACCAAGAGGGGTACACAGTGATAAGTATACTAAGAGAAATAACTGGTGCTTATGTGGAGATATGCTCGTATATATGCTACTGGTAGTGGTAATATGAAATCAAAAATAAAGTGAAAATTCTGATACAGCATAGATTAGTATTATGATGAGTACAGTATCTAAGCAAGCTAATACATAGCATCAAATTACACCACCTGAATATTAATAACATTACAGAACATAATACTCGGTAACTGTGCTCATACTTGATGCACAACAAACTATACAGCACAGATATGCTATCCTGCAGTCATGCGAGTCTATTGACAGTGTAGAGTTATTTCTTTGTCCTGTGTATGGGAATAGGCCTAAAGTGGTAGGTACACATGAAAATGATGTCTTGGATAAAAATTACCTAATATTGCTGATGAAAGCACCTTATTCGAATAACATACAGAATCAAAAGACTTGTAACTCATTCTTAATGAAGGGTTAATGGTTGTGGACCTGAGAAGAAGGAAAACTAATGCAGAAGTTTTTATTGGAACCATTATTATGCACAATTTTTGATGAACAAATGTTACAATTTAGATTTTATTCTTCCCCTATTCTTCAATGAACAGAAATTTTTTTACCCCCCACTGTCTTACTGACAAACTTGATGTTTTGCAGCATTATTATCAGTAGTCCTACTGCCACCATGCAATTGTCCGAGAATTGATGCTTTCAGATACAAATTTTGTATGCATTTTTATTGCTTTCATCTGCTTTTGAGTTGTAAATGCTTATTTATACAGCTATAGATAGTATTGATTCTCTCCTTATAATCCATTCTGGCATCCCTCACATCAGCTCAGTAGAAGTATTGTTCTTCATAGATACAGCAATATGCAGGTTAAAATTTTATCCTTTACCAACAACTTTTTGTACTATGTGCATTATACAGGTATCAAATTTTGGCCTGTGTGAATAATTTACAGCCATTTAGAGAAGTCCAGTGTCACCAGGCTAAGGACTTGCATATTTCCAGAGACATAAGATGGAAGAAAAAACAAATATTGGTTATCAAGATTTAATATTTTATTCCTGTTATTTATTGTCCTTGATATTTATTATCGACCAGAAGTCTGTGACTGACTAATTTATGTTAATAAATTGTGGTTAACAATAAAAGTTTGGTGTAAACTTCATCGGAAGTGTGCTGATCTTTCTGTTCAGAATAATTTAGACTAATGTTTTCAAACTAGGAGAGTTGCATAAAGATTTTTGCTCGCATTTTTAGTTTTAAGTAAACCAGCAACAGTGTACGGAAATCATCGTTGATAATAACCTGTTTTCCTTGAGTGGATAGCATGGACTCCTCGTCACAGCAACTACACTAATGAGGACCATTATCTAATTTCATTCACTTTTTCTGTTGGACATGTGCAAAAGATTCATATAGTGAATTGTTTTAGGTTAAAAGTACAGATGAATAAAAATCTGTAGACACATAGTACAATAATCACACATTCCATATTGAAGTTCTTGGCAATAGACTTGTCACGAGATTATTGAAATATCAATAAAAGATTAAAAATGTGTTGGTCAATAATATTTCCAATTAGTTTTTGTTCAGGTATTAACAGTGCCCTGTGTCTATTGTTGTACAAACATGTCGTCCATGTCCTCCAAAACTGTGTCAAGTGTGCTAACGCTTACATTTTTTTCCCTATAAAATTACTTGTATAATACAGAGACAATGAAATTGCTGCCACTTTCATCAGTTTCTTCTGAGACAGATAAAACATAAAATCCTTTTGTTCACTACATTTGTAGTTTTGAAATCTGCAGGAGAATCCCAACTTTCATTTGATACCTTCTCTTTGTAGATGTGCGCTGCTTGTAGACATAGAGATTTGTGGAATTTGAACATAGTTTTGCTAATACAAGATAAAGAAACAAATATTTCCCAACTCAGAAAAAGTCTTTGTTATCTGGAGCTGTACACACTAGATATGTTTTACTCAGCATATGTGGACTTTTGTAGAGCTTAGATGCTTTGCACTTCTTAATAAATTTATATTTTGTAAATCACTAAAATAGTAGATATTTATATTTACAGATTTCTTGCCATTGTTATTTATTAATAATACATTACTATTTTGTGAGAGAATCTCAAAGTGCTAATAATAGAATTGAAACAACCTTCATTACCATCAACATTATTTATGTTTCAGTTTCATCTGCATCACTAAAAATTCAGATAATTAATTGTTTAAAACATCCTCAATTATGGATAACAGTGCAGCATGTCAACAGTAGGTAGCAGATAAGAAAAGAATGAATGTGAATAAATGATTTCTCATTTAATGCAAAGATACCTCCACAAAAAATTATAAATTGCTTTCCCAGACTTTCTCCCTGCAATAGTTTCACATTTTGCAATACTTATTTAGAATACTATTGGAATGAACATAATGCTTAACAGAACTGCTATTGATCCTAATCCCTCCCTCCTAACACTTTACTGGCAACTTAATTTGTAGATTGACTTTTTCCTTTAATATTTACATTATGTGGTGGTGTAGAATGAAGTGAAGAAGCAAGATTAGTGTGCACTTTTGTTGCTACTTGTCCAATTTTTGTGCTTTGGATCTTTTAGTTTCACAAATTGTGCTCAGCTATCTGAGCTTTCCAAATCTGTCACTTACTGCTTCTGTGCATCAAACTGACAGTCTTGTCGTACAAACTCGGCATAGCCAATAAAAAAAAAGTAGCAAATGTGTTTCCAAGTGTGTAAGGGGGGAGGGGGAGGGAAAGGGAGGGGGGAGAGAGAGGGGGCAGGTGTGTTCATGTGTTTCATAAATTCAGGGGGGAGAGAGAGGGGGGAGGTGTGTTCATGTGTTTCGTAAATTCATTTCTTCCTGCTATTATAAAATGCCTTTTTTTAAACACATTCTTAGTACAGTGGTTAAGGCACTGGATTCATATTTGAAAAGAGCAATGCAAAAACAGTGTTTCTGTGAATTGCCTAAGACAAATACTGAAACTGTTCCTTAAAAAGGACACTTCCCCATTCATATTGACGTAGAGAATGTACTCAGCATCTAATGACCCTATCATCCATGCAATGCTGAACTCTTGATCTTCCTTTCTTCTCATAGTACTTATTGTCTAGAATTTTAGTGCAATTCTACATGTCAGTATTTCATGCACAATATTATTACAGTTCCTTATATAAAAATTATTCAGTTTTTTGTATCTTTATTTCTGAAAAATTTAAGTGAACCATTTTACATGAGTTAATTTTATATCTCTTTGCCAATTGTACAAAAACCCTACACAAAATGTTGTAAAACATAATTTTTATATTAGTACATTTCCATGTGGATATACAAAATACATGTATTTTAATTGTAAGTTGATTCCATAAAATATATACGCTTTTGGTCTTCCATTTTCAGTTGTACCATCGTTTGTAAGGAATAAAGTGAATAGGAGAACAAAATACCTTCTTAACTAGAATCTGTTGGCTTAGAATTATATTTATTTTTTTAGAATATAATAATTTATTTTTAAAAGTATAGTCACTGCACAGAAAAACCTGTGCATCTTGTGAAGTGCACTGACTGCTGTGGTCACTCGAACTGATGAAGTCAAATGGTGAATTACATTCTTAGTTTAACTGTTTGTTTCATATTTGCAATATATGTTATATGCGTGACTTATATTACTGAACATAGATGAGGCATCTAAGCAGTGTGAATGGCAAATAACCAATTATCCCTACCTCACTGTTTATTCAAACAATTATCAATGCTCCTTAAATGGAAGCAAATAAAGGTAAACCATGTGTCACTTGGGGAACTGCAGTGCCACTAACAGCAGAACACAAAAGAACAGACAATGTAAAGTATCAAGACATACTTTCCTTTTAGAGAGGAAAATGTGAAATAAAAAATAGTACATCATGAGGTGATTTTTGTACACTCTGATTTATACGTTGTGTTTTGTCTGTTATTTTCGTTAATTTCAGTTTTGATTTTAAAATTTTTTATGAAAATATCTCTGTGATATCAAGTTACCATGTCCATTAACTGCTTTCATGAAATACGTTCAAGAATTTTTCTAAGTTATCAAGTCGTAAATTAAGACAGCACACTAAGACTGAAGAGCTAGTGGAATTCTGTAGGCCACAAATTGGAGATATTTGAACTTTCAGTTATGGTTTTTGAATTGATAGTTATTCTTCATGTGACAGTGAACAAAGCTCATTAATCCACTATACTTTTGTTTTGATGTGGTTGTTGTAAATAATAAATTATGTTGTTGAATTTTATTTCAATTTTAAAAAATGCAGTTGTTTCTTGTGCAAGTTTTTGATGTGAAAAATTCTTAAAATTCAGTCATTGGTTTCATTTGTCAATAGTTATGGGTGTGTGGTTCCTGTGAAAAATAAAATTATATTCTTTCTGTATTTACATTTTTGCTGTATAAAATACAGTG
Organism: Schistocerca gregaria; assembly: GCF_023897955.1. NCBI lineage: Eukaryota > Metazoa > Arthropoda > Insecta > Orthoptera > Acrididae > Schistocerca > Schistocerca gregaria. Next base: position 183,819,121 of record NC_064924.1, read on the forward strand.
TGATAAATAATTTTTTTATTTTGTTTATTGTAATCATCAATTTTATAGTCCAACCACTGTTTTTCCTAAGACTAGAAACAGTTTGTTAAGCAGCTAAATTTTTCAGCGTTTCATGACACTTTCGTTTCCCGTTGGAAATAAATATTTATAAAAAGTTTTTCACTCTTATTGCCACAGTTTTTTTCTGTTGTCAGTTATGTTGATTGATGATCATTATGCAGAACTATTGCTATTAACAATGCATTGGAATTCTGGAGCATACTTTCTCTAGTTTTCATTTTAAGTGGTCAGTGTATTTGCTACACAGTCCAGTTTGATCCATTTATTCGCTCATTGTATTATTACAAGCTATCACTGTGCAGTGCTGTATGTACAACTAAAAGGCTAAAATGGTCACAAATTTTTAGTAGCAGGTTGTCTGTCTAATGGCTTCCACAGGAAACAAAAATTTTATTTTCAATATTTCATATAATTATTTACTGAAGTAAAAAGATTAAGATGCTATCATAATCTACTTATTAAGAGGTATTATCATGTGCTAATGGTTTAATGCAGTAAGTATTAAATTTAGAAACTTTATATGCCTTGTGGCCGCATAATTCAGGACTTGCAAATCATCCAGTCTTTGAGACTGTAAACACTTAGCAATTTCAAAAAACTTTACACATAATTCAAAAACTTTTTGTTACTTATTCTCACTAACATCACCCAAAAAATAACGAAAAGGGAAAAAGTTTATCAGTTACTGTAATTTCACTGTTTGTTTAGAAAGACTTCAGCATGTGGCATGACAATTTATTATTTCTTTACTACTAATTCTATTTGCAACACATTTTGCAGACTGTATCCATATATGCCACTGGATATACCTGCAAAATTATACAACTATAGGACACTTTGTTCAGTAGATATGAAGCAATAAACACTGTGATGCATGAAAAGCTGGACTTCCTTCAAATGGAGAGCAGACTGCCCAGATTGTACTCATCCAGTACATGATACAGAGAGCACTCGGTGACTTTGTTTTAGGGCATGGAGGTTTGACTCTTTAAACAATCAGAAATGGGGAGGGGGGTGTTTACTGTTGGTGTCACAAAGCTGTACAACCTAAAATCAGAATTAACTCTGAACACTCAAAAAGCACCTTGTCGTTGATGTGTGTGTCATGGATGCACTGTTTCAGTTTGTAGTTGCTGTCAAAGAATAATTTTAATGTTGCTGGTAGACCTTTGGGGATATCAGGTCATGGTCCAAGAAACTCTTCTGTTCCTGATGTTTCATCCAGGACTGCCCTGGACATCTTCAGAGGCACTCCTCTGCTGAGTCTTGCCGACTGACTGGTCAGACGTCCAAGAGTGACATATATACTGTAGGAAAGGGGGTATGGTTGAAGTAACACATGATGAGAAGGGAGAATCCTTGTCAAAGATAAAACTTAACCATCTTTGTTAAGACAACAATCGATAGTTAAGTTTTATCTTTGACAAGGATTATCTCTGCTCATCACGTGTTACTTCGACCACACCCCCTTTCCTACAGTATATACACTACTGGAAATGGAAAAAAGAACACATTGACACCGGTGTGTCAGACCCACCATACTTGCTCCGGACACTGCGAGAGGGCTGTACAAGCAATGATCACACGCACGGCACAGCAGACACACCAGGAACCGCGGTGTTGGCCATCGAATGGCGCTAGCTGCGCAGCATTTGTGCACCGCCGCCGTCAGTGTCAGCCAGTTTGCCGTGGCATACGGAGCTCCATCGCAGTCTTTAACACTGGTAGCATGCCGCGACAGCGTGGACGTGAACCGTATGTGCAGTTGACGGACTTTGAGCGAGGGCGTATAGTGGGCATGCGGGAGGCCGGGTGGACGTACCGCCGAATTGCTCAACACGTGGGGCGTGAGGTCTCCACAGTACATCGATGTTGTCGCCAGTGGTCGGCGGAAGGTGCACGTGCCCGTCGACCTGAGACCGGACCGCAGCGACGCACAGATGCACGCCAAGACCGTAGGATCCTACGCAGTGCCGTAGGGGACCGCACCGCCACTTCCCAGCAAATTAGGGACACTGTTGCTCCTGGGGTATCGGCGAGGACCATTCGCAACTGTCTCCATGAAGCTGGGCTACGGTCCTGCACACCGTTAGGCCGTCTTCCGCTCACGTCCCAACATCGTGCAGCCTGCCTCCAGTGGTGTCGCGACAGGCGTGAATGGAGGGATGAATGGAGACGTGTCGTCTTCAGTGATGAGAGTCGCTTCTGCCTTGTTGCCAATGATGGTCGTATGCGTGTTTGGCGCCGTGCAGGTGAGCGCCACAATCAGGACTGCATACGACCGAGGCACACAGGGCCAACACCCGGCATCATGGTGTGGGGAGCGATCTCCTACACTGGCTGTACACCTCTGGTGATCGTCGAGGGGACACTGAATAGTGCACGGTACATCCAAACCGTCATCGAACCCATCGTTCTACCATTCCTAGACTGGCAAGGGAACTTGCTGTTCCAACAGGACAATGCACGTCCGCATGTATCCCGTGCCACCCAACGTACTCTAGAAGGTGTAAGTCAACTACCCTGGCCAGCAAGATCTCCGGATCTGTCTGCCATTGAGCATGTTTGGGACTGCATGAAGTGTCGTCTCACGCGGTCTGCACGTCCAGCACGAACGCTGGTCCAACTGAGGCGCCAGGTGGAAATGGCATGGCAAGCCGTTCCACAGGACTACATCCAGCATCTCTACGATCGTCTCCATGGGAGAATAGCAGCCTGCATTGCTGCGAAAGGTGGATATACACTGTACTAGTGCCGACATTGTGCATGCTCTGTTGCTTGTGTCTATGTGCCTGTGGTTCTGTCAGTGTGATCATGTGATGTATCTGACCCCAGGAATGTGTCAATAAAGTTTCCCCTTCATGGGACATTGAATTCACGGTGTTCTTATTTCAATTTCCAGGAGTGTATTTCGCTCTCGGATGTCCGACCTATCAGTCGGCAAGACTCAGCAGAGGAGCACCTCTGAAGATGTCCAGCACAGTCCTGGAAAAAACGTTAGGAACAGAAGAGTTTCTTTGACCACGACCTCACTGATCAGTAATGTTAAAGTTCATTTATTTGGTCCAGATTACATACTTCCATCTAAATCATTGGTGTTCAGAATTATTTAAATCATTATAATGATATAATCATTACAAGTTTGTAAATGAACAGTTCTGAATACACTTCCGTATTTTAATACAATTTATGCTGATTGTTCATTCCACTAAGCTGTGACATAGTTCCTTCACTGACTACTTCCATCTCTTATTCTTCGTCTTCATATAGTTCTGATCCTGCCATAGCTTTTCAGCCTCCAGTGAGGCAACCAAAACATTCTCCTTTTTTAATATAAAAACGATTTGTGATCCTTTTAATTTATCTTTTACTTTTTCGAAATGTTGAATATATAAAAAAGCTGTAAACTGTGGTACTGTAATGTTTTAATTCTTGAGTTTCTCCCGGCGTATTTGATAATCAAAAGATCCACAGGTGTACTGCCGGTCTATAGTGTCCAATGGGCACAATATTTCGGCGATCAAACATGTCGCCATCATCAGGTGAACTGACAGACTGAGCTCCTGTGAACGGCGCGTTCACAGGAGCTCAGTCCGGTGTGTTGAGTGTCAATTTGAGTGGAATGGTGTTGAGTGATGATGCGGTCTCGGTTTTGCAGAAAGGTCTCAACTTCTCTCCCACCCTCAAGTTCACTCCGGTCGCAGAAATTGTTAGTGCTGTTGAACAGGTTGCAGCTCGACTTCCGCCAGAATCAGCCGAGGAAATACGTCGTGAAACTTGTCGTGCGTTGACGAAATCCAAGCCAGGCAATGCTACAGTTGTCTCCCATAAGGACTACACTGATAAGATGCAGAGCCTGCTAAATGACGATTCCTACCGGAAGATCAGCGTTGACCCTACAAAGAAGGTGGAGAACAAGACGAGGGTTCTTCTCAAGGATGCAGATTTACCGGGGGGTGACGCTAAGAAATTGTTACCCCAAGGTCCGGTACTGTCTAGACTATATGGACTCCCGAAGGTTCACAAAGAGGGGGTACCATTACGCCCCATTGTCAGCAACATCAGGGCACCTACATATTTGTTGGCCAAATACCTGACGGGAATATTAAGTCCTTATGTGGGTAAATGCCCTCATCACATCCGCAATTCCGTGGATTTTGTTAAACGCCTTGATAGCTTCAGGTTGGATGAGTCAGATATCATGGTGAGTTTTGACGTCGTTTCCTTGTTTACGAGGGTACCCCTGCGAGAGTCGCTAGAGTTGATTGGTCAGAGGTTTGACGAGAATACCACTGAACTTTTTAGGCATGTCTTGACTTCCAGGTATTTTTTTTTTTTAATGGAGAATACTATGAACAAACAGAAGGAGTCGCCATGGGTAGCCCACTCTCACTGGTGGTAGCGAATTTGTACATGGAGAACTTCGAGGAGGAAGCCCTGTCGTCATCCGAATGGAAACCTACTTGCTTTTTCCGTTACGTGGACGACACGTTCGTCATCTGGCCACATGGTATGGATAAACTCCTTGACTTCCTTACACATCTAAACTCCATACACCCCAACATCAAATTCACTATGGAGACTGAAACGGAGGGTAAATTACCTTTCCTTGACGTCTTGGTCAGGAGAAGGGCTGACGGCACCCTAGGTCATGGGGTGTATCGGAAGACAACACACACTGATCTGTATTTGCACGCAGACAGCTGCCACCACCCTTCACAGAGGAATGGGGTACTTAAAACTCTAGTACATAGGGTGCGCACTATCTCTGACACAGAGAGTCTACCCCAGGAATTGGAACATCTGAGAACTGTATTTCGAAAAAATGGGTACTCAGAGTGGCAGATCCAACGTGCTCTCCACGCAACCACTGCATCACAACCTGTTGAGATGGATGAAGTCACGAGGGAGGAGGTAGGCACTGCATTTATTCCATACACAGGCGCACTCTCGGGGAAAATCGCCCGCATTCTGAAGAAACACCGGGTCAGAACTGTGTTTTGTCCTCCGAATAAAACTCGTGCACTGGTGGGGAGCGCCAAAGATGACCTCGGTTTAAGGAAGGCCGGCGTGTACCAGATTCCGTGTCAATGTGGCAAGTGGTATATTGGTCAGACGATGCGTACCGTCGAGGATCGATGCCGTGAACACCAGAGGAACACTCGACTGATGTATCCGAGAAAGTCGGCGGAGTATGACCGCACGAGGATTCTGGTACAGACGTCGAGATACTGGGACAGCGTTGTTAGAGAGGCCATCGAAATTCGCACCAATGACGACCTCATAAACCGTGACTTTGGCTATAATCTTAGCAAGGCCTGGGAACCGGCGATTGGGTTAATCAAGAGTAAATCGAGCAAACGCATAGTTGTGACGACCATGGCGGACAGAGCCATCACACAGACGTCATCTCATCACACCGACGTCATCTCAGACACCATCGCACATCTCAGACACCATCGCAATCTGTTCCACCGCGCTACCGTGACGCGGACGGCGGAGGGAGCGCGCCGCGGGCAGAAGGTATTTAAATCGGCCGCCGCCGTGACCGAACCCAGTTCCCCCTGAGCAGCCGTAGCGTACGGATCTCCGTGCCGGCGCGTTCACAGGAGCTCAGTCCGTCAGTTCACCTGATGATGGAAACATCAATTAATAAGGCACGGCATACATTAAACCAAACTGATTTTATTACATAGATCACCTTAAAAGTAAAGAACAGTTGGCTTGGAAGTGCCACACACAATTCTCCTCCCCCCCCCCCCCCCACCTGCCCCTCTCCTCCGCAGCGTCATTGGCATGCCACAGACCTTTCTAGTTGTTGAGTCCAGTGTGATGCTAACAGTAAGTAAGAATATCCCTTTACTGTTTACTAATTAACGACCCTGCCAGGTGCAAGGTTCCTAGTGTAATACGGTTTCTGAATGCATGAGGAATCTGCTCTATTGAAATTTACTGACAGATAATTGAAATATGAAACATAATGAAAGAAGCTTCAGTTTGTAAATCATCTTTTTGTTTCTCACCCTGGCTTTTTCTCCTTTTTCACAGGGACTGCATTTACTATATGGGTTGTAGCATTCCTCCAGGACAGAATCTGTGTCCCCCACCAGTCTGCGTCTAAAGTCAACCTCATGTTTAAGTATGAGAATGATTTTGAAATGTTCATGTAGAGTGTACCCAAGGCGGTATGTGGATATGAGCCCAGTATTTACGTAGTGGGTATGGGAAACAGCAAGTGACAGAGCAACCAAAAGCAATGAAAGAATGTGTTGGTACAAGCCAAATATCCCAGGAGTCTGAAGTGTCTTGTGGCCTACAACACTAGCCCATAAACTCCTGATTGATATCACCTGATGGTAGTTATGAGTTTTGTGTTTTATGAGCTATTTTAGTGTGCCACTAGTGGCTTGAGACTACAGGCGTATTTAGGCTTGTACCAACACATTTGTTCGTAGACTTGGGTTCCTCCATCACTTGCCATTTAATAACACCATTTTTGCCCACAATATTGACCTCTTTTTGTGTGCAAGTTTGTTACTTAATTAGTGGGCTTATACTTTGGTGTTTTGTTAGTCTTTTCAGCTTTATCCATCCCTGCAATATCCATCCGGATACAACTTCCTATGTGTCAGTTCCAATTTGGATAGTTTCATCATTTTATAATAGGTTGTTAGTGTGATACCATATACTCCCAGGGAAATATTTGACCTTGTCATCTGAGATTTTGGAGGACTCCCCTTATTAAATAGGGATTGAGTCCCTTATTTGTTCCACTTTTGTATTGCCTGCTTGTTAAGTAATGTATATGATGCCAAGTATTTTTACTTTGATTTGGTATATAACATATGCTCTCAAGGTATTTTGTAGTATTATTCGCATGTTCTTTGCATTCCATTTTTCACTTAATATGTTGTACATCCTTGGGTTTTGCACCAGGTTGCAGTCTTGATGTTGTGACAACTAATGATGGAATATCACCAGTTGTGATAATACTTAGGCTGTAGATATGAACACTGTTGCATACTTCATAGATTATAGTGCGACATTTTACTTCGAATGAGGATAGGTCCTCATATAAACTTGGGTTTTTCTCTTCTATAGGAATTATGTATGTTTTTATATTTAAGAAATTGACGGAGCTTTGTTTGGTTGAGCTTGTGATTGTATATTGTCTATTTTTGGCTTTTTTAATCTTCTCTTATAACTCTGTGATGCTAAAATAGTTTGACTTCTGACCAGTATGTACACACATTCTATTTGGTGGTGCCATATGTATACAGGGATTTGTCTTAACATTGCTACATGCGTTTTGTAGTTTTTAAGTACTTTTATTAATTCTGTCATGTTCAGTAAATCTTGCTGCGGTACACCGTGATATGCACTACATGTATACTCTTTCTATTATGCAGGGGCCTAAAGATAGCATGTTGAATTGCCAAAACTGGTAATGAAAGTAAAATAAAATAACTTCTCAATCAGCATGGCATTTGGCAAATTTATTTATTAACTATCTGACCATCTGCTACCCCCCCCCCCCCCCCCCCCCCCCCATCCACAATGTATCAACAGATATGTTGTTACTTGTGGGCAAGAACTATGTTTCACATAAAATAAATAAAGTCCTGTCAGTAGAATAACAATATACACAATGACCCAAAAAAGTCAAACAAATTCTGAGCATCAAAAATATGTTTTGAGATCCAAAGGGCATCATACCTAACAACTTCATGCCTAAAGGAGGAACCCTTAGTGCAGTGGACTACTGTCAGACTTTTCAGTGACAACACTGTGCCACTCAAAACAAATGGCATGGATTGTTGCCCAGTGGTACTGTGTTTCTTTACAATAATGCTCACCAGCATTCTGCTGTGTTGACAAATGACTTGCCTCGGCAATTTAAGATTAGATTAGATTTACTTTCATTCCAGTTGATCCGTAGTGAGGAGGTCCTCCAGGATGTGGAACATGTCAGGAAAACAACAATACATGACAAATATTTACAACTAAAACAAATAAGCTAATGTACCATTCCACAGGTCCCAAGTGGAATGATCGTCATTTTTTAATGAACACTATATGAAAGTCATTTTACAAATACTAATGCACTGAATTTAATATAAAAAAGTTTTTTTATTTAGTTATAAGGTAATAAACATGTAATACAACTACTATAATACTTATTTACAATGAAGACCTAACTGCACTGAAATGGTGCAGAAGTTAGATTGTACTTACACACACACACACACACACACACACACACACACACACACACACACATTTACAATGAACACATTACTGCACTGAAATTGCGCAGCTTCCACATGGGAAAAATATATTAAAAACAAAGATTCCAAGACTTACCAAGCGGGAAAACGCCGGCAGACAGGCACAAGAACAAAACACACAAACACACACACAGAATTACTAGCTTTCGCAACCGATGGTTGCTTCTTCAGGAAGGAGAGGGAAAGACGAAATGATGTGGGTTTTAAGGGAGAGGGTAAGGAGTAATTCCAATCCCAGATCATGAAGGTGTCATCAATAAATCTGTACCAAACTTTGGGTTGGCAGGCTTGGGTAACCAAGAAGGCTTCCTCTAAGCGACCCATAAATAGGTTGGCATATGAGGGGGCCATCCTGGTACCCATGGCTGTTCCCTTTAATTGTTGGTATGTCTGGCCTTCAAAAGTGAAGAAGTTGTGGGTCAGGATGAAGCTGGCTAGGGTGACGAGGAAAGAGGTTTTGGGTAGGGTGGCAGGTGATCGGCGTGAAAGGAAGTGCTCCATTGCAGCGAGGCCCTGGACGTGCGGGATATTCGTGTATAGGGAAGTGGCATCAATAGTTACAAGGATGGTTTCCGGGGGTAACAGACTGGGTACAGATTCCAGGCGTTCGAGAAAGTGGTTGGTGTCTTTGATGAAGGATGGGAGACTGCATGTAATGGGTTGAAGGTGTTGATCTACGTAGGCAGAGATACGTTCTGTGGGGGCTTGGTAACCAGCTACAATGGGACGGCCAGGATGTTTGGGTTTGTGAATTTTAGGAAGTAGGTAGAAGGTAGGAGTGCGAGGTGTCGGTGGGATCAGGAGTTTGATGGAGTCAGGTGAAAGGTTTTGTAGGGGGCCTAAGGTTCTGAGGATTCCTTGAAGCTCCGCCTGGACATCAGGAATGGGATTACCTTGGCAAACTTTGTATGTAGAGTTGTCTGAAAGCTGACGCAGCCACATACTCCCGACGATCAAGTACCACGGTTGTGGAACCCTTGAAATGAGATCCATCCTTCATGAAATCCTCCCCACTCCACCAAGAGTGTCTTTCCGCCGTCCACCTAACCTTCGTAACCTCTTGGTTCATCCCTATGAAATCCCCAAACCACCTTCCCTACCCTCTGGCTCCTACCCTTGCAACCGCCCCCGGTGTAAAACCTGTCCTATGCACCCTCCCACCACCACCTACTCCAGTCCTGTAACCCGGAAGGTGTACATGATCAAAGGGAGAGCCACGTGTGAAAGCACCCACGTGATTTACCAACTGACATGCCTGCACTGTGACGCTTTCTATGTGGGAATGACCAGCAACAAACTGTCCATTCGCATGAATGGACACAGGCAGACAGTGTTTGTTGGTAATGAGGATCACCCTGTGGCTAAACATACCTTGGTTCACGGCCAGCACATCTTGGCACAGTGTTACACCGGCCGAGTTATCTGGATACTTCCCACCAACACCAACCTATCCGAACTCCGGAGATGGGAACTCGCCCTTCAGTATCTCCTCTCTTCTCGATATCCGCTAGGCCTCAACCTCCGCTAATTTCAAGTTGCCGCCGCTCATACCTCACCTGTCTTTCAACAACTTCTTTGCCTCTGTACTTCCGCCTCGACTGACATCTCTGCCCTTACTCTTTGCCTAAATATGTCTGCTTGTGTCTGTGTATGTGCGGATGGATATGTGTGCGTGTGTGTGTGTGCGCGAGTGTACACCTGTCCTTTTTTTCCCCCTAATGGAAGTCTTTCCGCTGCCGGGATTGGAATGACTCCTTACCCTCTCCCTTAAAACCCACATCCTTTCGTCTTTCCCTCTCCTTCCTGAAGAAGCAACCATCGGTTGCGAAAGCTAGTAATTCTGTGTGTGTGCTTTGTTCTTGTGCCTGTCTGCCGGTGTTTTCCCGCTTGGTAAGTCTTGGAATCTTTGTTTTTAATATATATATATATACACACACACACAAATCAGTTGGTTTTAAAATCAGTTGGTTTTACTGAGAAATTCATCAATGGAGTAGGAGGAGTTGGCCACCAATAAATCCTTTTATGCTTCTCTTAAACTGAGTTTCATTGGTTGTTAAGCTTTTTATGGCTGCTGGGAAGTTATTGAAAATGTGTGTTCCTGAATAATGCACACCTTTTCATACAAGACTAAGAGACTTTAAATCCTTGTGAAGATTATTCTAATTTCTAGTATTGATTACATGAATTGAGCTGTTGGTTTGAAAAAGTGCTATATTTTTAATGACAAATTTCATTAAGGAATAAATATATTGGGAAGCAGTAGTTAGTATCCCTAGTTCCCTAAACAGGCTTCTGCAGGATGTTCTTGGGTTCACACTACATATAACTCTTACTGCACGTTTTTGTGCCCGGAAAACTTTAGCTTGGCTTGATGAATTACCCCAAAAAATAATCCCATATGACATTATAGGATGAAAGTAAGCATAGTATGCCAGCTTTTTCATTTTTATTTATTTATGTCTGACAAAACTCGCATTGCAAACAGAGATTTGTTAAGACGCTTCAGCAGTTCTGTGGTGTGCTCCTCCCAGTTGAATTTATTATCAAGCTGTAATCCCAAGAATTTAACACTGTCCACTTCTTCTATCTTCTTGTCATCGTATGTTAGACATATACTCGTGGGACACCCCTTACAAGTTCTGAACTGCATGTAGTGTGTTTTTTCAAAGTTTTGTGACAAAGACTTGACTAGGAACCAGTGATTAATGTCCACAAATATTTTATTAGCTGATCTTTCTAAGACTACGCTTGATTTGCTATTTATTGCTATGTTTGTATCATCGGCAAACAAAACGAACTTGGCATCTGGTAATGTTACTGATGAAAGGTCATTGATATACACAAGGAAAAGTAAGGGCCCCACATGTAATTAGTTCCCAGTTGGATGATGCCTGGTAGCTTGATACACGTCTCTTTCCTAATAACACCCTTTGTTTCCTGCCAGAGATATAAGATTTGAACCATTTTGCAGCATTTCCTGTTACACTATAACATTCCAATTTACTTAAAAGGATATTGTGATTTATACAGTCAAATGCCTTTGACAGATCATAAAATATACCAGTTGCCTTCAATTCTTTGTCTAATGAATTAAGCACATTTTCACTGTAAGTGTAGATAGCCTTCTCAATATCAGAACCTTTTAGAAATCCAAACTGTGACTTTGACAGTATGTTATTTGAGATAAGATGGTTATAAAGCCGACTGTACATTACTTTTTCGAAAATTTTTGAGAATGCTCCAACAGTGAAATTGGATGGAAATTTGATGCTATTTCTTTATCTCCTTCTTAAACAGTGGCTTAACTTCAGCATATTTCAGCCATTTAGGAAATATTCCACTGATAAATGACTGGTTACACAGATAGCTTAATATGTTACTTAGCTCAGAATCACATTCTTTAATTAACTTGATATTTCATCATACCCACTAGATGTTTTTGATTTCAAAGATTTTATGATGGGCATTATTTCTGTTGGGGTAGTGAGGGTCAAATTCATATTATGGAAGTTGCTTGAAATTTCTGGTCTGATGTATTCCATAGCAGCATCTACCAAACCTTACAACCCCATCTTTTCGGTAACATTTATAAAATGTGTAATATAAAGTTCTGCAACACAATACACATCTGTCACCAATGTATCATTTACTCTTAATGCTATTTGTTCCTCTTCATGTCTGGTTCTACCGGTCTCCTCCTTCACTATATCCCATATTGTCTTTATTTTGTTATCTGATATGACTATCTTTTCCTTGTAATATATTTGCTTTGACATCCGTATTACAGTCTTTAATATTTTGCAGTATTTCTTATAATGTGCTATAGCATCAACATCGGAACTGTTTTGGATTGACAGATACAGTTTTCTTTTTGTTTTACAAGATACCCCTATTCCTCGAGTAATCCATGGCTTTTTTGTAGACTTTGCTCTAACCTTGGTAAGTTTTGGGAGAAAACAGTGTTCGAATAAGGCAAGCACTTTATTAGCAAAAGTGTTATATTTTTCATTCATGCCATGAGCACTGTAAACATCAGTCTAGTGAATGTCTCTGAGGAGTGTCCTAAAATAATCAATTTTTGGCTTATTGATTACCCTCTTGAACTCGGATTTAACAGATTTTATATCCTGTTCAGTATTAACATTTAACAGAAGGAACTGCATGTCATGGTCTGAGAGGCCACTGACTATTGGTTTTGTAATATAATTTTGTTCATTAGACTTTTCTATAAAGATATTATCAATGGCAGTTTGTGAGCAAGTGGCTATCCTAGTGGGGAACTTTACAGTGGGAATTAAGTTGAATGATAGTGTTACTAACTCAAATAAGTTCTTATTGGGAGAGTCTTTAAGGAAATCTACATTGAAATCACCAGCAACCACTATTTCTTTGTTTTTGGTTGTCAAATGGGCCAGTACAGCTTCAAGGTGGTTTACAAACAGATTAAAGTTACCTGCAGGTGCTCGATATACACTTAATATTATGAAGGATTTTTTGTGAAATTCTAATTTTGTTGCACATGCTTCCATATGCTGTTCTAGGCAAAATTTATGAATGTCTATGTTCTTAAATTTATGACAGTTCCTAATGAATGTGGCAACTCCTCCTTTCTCCATTATGTGTGAAATTTTGGAAAATCCACATGTAGCTCAGGCTTGGACTTAGTGATTACCGTCTTTTTCCCAAACTGAAGGAACTGCGGAGCTGGACGTACAATGGCAATGGCAAGAATCTGAAAGTGGATGTTAGTGATCCGACTCAATAACTTGGTAGCAACTGATATGGAGAATGCGTAGGAAAGCAGATTTTGAATGCCAGCTACATAGAAAAATAGCTAAGATATAAAAATATGTTCCAGAATAAACTTACATTTGTTATCTTGAATGAAATTTTTTGAGAAATGGATTCACCATTTTTATAATTACCCTCACAATTTATATTTTTAATGAAATGAGGAATTATATTTGCCTTGTACATTTCAAAGCACATGATTTTGATGGAACATAAATCATTTATTGCGTATGTGATTTTTTGTGGTATATATTATTAATGCTCAGTGGGCTGCTAAGTAAGGTGTCATTCATGATGAAGGTCAGAAATTCTTCTCTCATGGTTGTATCAGACAACCTTATTTTCCTAGCTGTTCATATAGGTTTTGGATGCCATTAAGATATTAATTATTTAGTGGATGGCCGACCAAATGCTGTATTGATGAGACCCGTGTCCATGGAATGTCATCTGCTCTATACTCCACAAGCGACTTCACAGTGTGTGTGCTGGGTTGTTTGTACAAATAATAGGAGATCTGTGTCCATGGAACGTCATCTGCACTATACTCCACAAGCCACGTCACAGTGTGTCTGCTGGGTTCTTTGTACAAATAATAATGATTTAATATCCTACTTCACTTTTCACATTAAACAAGGGAAAAGATATGTTTGCCTCTATGTATATACAAATCTCTCTTATTTTCTTCTATTATTCTTGTGTAAGATATAAAGATATATGGGTGAGCAACGTAAGACATAACACTCTTTAATTTCATAAACGGTTGCACATACCAAAACACAGTTTTTCGCAAATGTTAGTGCATCGAGGGGCATGTACTTTTTTGTTTAGTTAATGTTTTTACCACTGGTATAAATGGACGCATTGAAGCAAGTAGTTTTTTTTTAATGGAATTGTGTACTTTTTGTAACTGCATTCAGTGTCTCTTAAGAAGACAATTACAGTGATATAGTATTTGTTAATGTTGACATAGAAATCCGTCATATAGAAATTTGATAAATGTCATTGAATTTGAGAGCGTGGTGTCCGGAATTGGCATTACTGGTGCGAATGTCATCAAGCAGAGCTCTCGTGCTACGTTGTGTCAGAATGTCAACACATTTTACTGTTTACTTGTATGCTGTGCAGGCCATTCATTTCTGCATCAACATTTTTTGCATGCAAACATGTGCACCAATGAGAAGAAGTTGCATATATTGCTTTTATGTTGTGAATGTTAAAGAAATGCTGTAAAAATAGTACAGCATTATAGTGCTATCTGTCCAGATTGCCATTGTCTGATGTGCCACATAATTGCATGAATTATTAGGATCCTAGTGCATACAGCCTGCTTGAATGTAAAAAAAAGGACAAGAAAGAAAACTGCAACTGACAGAGAACACAGAGAAGTTGTTCTGGCTATGACACTAGTGAATCAGGATAGTGGTACGAGGCATGTTGCCAAGGAATGTGAAACCAGCCAGACGAGTGTGATTCACATCCTGCATTGACAGAATTTTCATCCCTATCATCTGTCACTATGTCAGGCACTTGATGACCATGAGTTTGAAAGTTGTACAGAATTTTGTCAGTCTGCTCTTCAGCAACTGAGAGACAACCCTACGCTTTTCCATTGTGTCCTCTTTACCAATGAAGCAATGTTTACTAACCACAATAATGTAAATTAGCATTACATGCACTACTCGGCAGCCGAAATTCCACACTACCACATACAGGAAAAGCTAGGTCAAATCTTCCTTCTAATATTTAGATATTTAATACTGCAGTTGCTTTTTACAGTGTATTAGCTCTTTTTATTTTTGAAGAATAAATGATTGCTTTCTCTATTTCAGCTCATGTAAATCTGGAAGGACACACATATGTGACTAGTTTTCCTAAGCCCTTTGTGATATGCTAGATTCTAGCCTATGTCACATTTCCATATATGTACAACATTTGTATGTGAACCTACATCTAGGTCGTAAGTTGGTTTAAGGGGAAATAAAGCTTTGTTTTTGTAGCACAGGCCTACCTTATGGTATACAACTATGCAGCCTGGTTTGAGAAGCCTGCTGCACAGCATTCGCCCAACAAATGCCATTTTCAGCCACCGTGCTCGCACATTCTAGGACATTGCTCAAAGAAAAATTTATGAGAGGTTTCAAAAACAACATTAACAAAAGCTATAGTGCTGTAATTGTCTTCTGAAGAGCTATTGGATACAGTCATAAAAGGTATATCATTCCATTGAAAAAGAAAACCTATCTGCTTCAATATCTCCATTGATACCAGTTCTAGAAACGTTAACCAAACAAAAACATACATTCCCCTTGACAGTCTTAACATTTGATGAAAACCAGTTTTCAATATGTGTAACTGTTCACAAAATAAAGGGGGTGTTATCTTACATGATTTACCCAGTATACTGGGGATGTCAGCAGGATGGTCACATGGTTTTCGTCAAATACTTTACCCATTAGGACATTGCAAAAAATAGTGGCATCTTTTTTTCAAAGATTCCCAATTACATTTCCCGAGTAACTGTGTCACACATTTGTATGGGCTATGGGCTATTATGAGCCTACCAACATGTTTATGAGTTTGTTCAGTGTCAGTTGCTGCATGCTTACTTGATAAGAAGTTAATGAAGCAATACTCTAGAATTGATCACCCTAGTATATTGTGAACAATTTACTTTACAGAAGCATTACACTTCACTAAAAATGTTTCAACAATTCTAATCCCATTTGCTTTACCTAGTACTGATTGTGCGTATTGGGGCAATGCTTTCTTGTAGACAACAGTGTTGTCAGTGAACAATTTTATAGTGCTGCTGATCCTGTCTTCTAAATCATTTATGTATTAGATTGCTGCATAAATTTGTAGCATTCTTGCTTTGCGTGTTGGTATTCCAATTGCTAGGGATTTGGCTATCAATTGTCATTTGTAGCTTTCTGATGATATTTGTGTTCACATATTATCACTGTATCATCTGGAGATAGTGAGTGGAATTGTGGAAGTCAGGAAATGGAATGCCAAGTCTAGGAATCTGAACATTTCCGAAATATTCTTCTGTTTAAGTTCAGTAGTGGGATGATAGCAGCAGAGACAGGCAGAAACATTTGGGGATAATGCCATTGGACAGAGCATGGCAAGAAAGTGGCTTTCTCATTTTAAGGAGGATAGTTTTGACTTAAGTGACTCTACATATATATGGACCTTATAAGGGATGTGACGAAGATCGTGTAAACGAATTAATCCATAATGGTGCACATCAGTGTACTCGATAGCTGACAAAAGTGATGAACAGTGATCATTCCACCACCGTGCAACATTTACATGCAGTGGGGAAGGTTCAAAAATTGGGTGTATGAGTGTTGCATGCTCTAAGCCAAAATCACAAAAACCAATTGATGGACATATGTGCATCTCTGCTTGCTCATCACCAGTTGGTTAGTTAGTTACAAGTTCCATTGACCAATCTCATGGTAACCATTATGATGTGGAACATGTCAAGTGCATAAGAAATACACACATGAATCAAGGTTTTTTCCCCCTCTTTTTCTAAAAAAAGCTTAAAATTTTTATACCTACTCTATTCCGTTAAATGGCTACAAAGTTCATATATGATATGTATAGATTTATTTATTCCTATTCAAGAATTCAGCTATGGTATAGAAGGAGTTGTGAAGAAGACACGATTTCAATTTATTTTTTAAACTATTACTGCTTTCGTCAGACATTTATTTTAGCTGGTAATTCATTGAAAAGTTTTACAGCAGCATATTTTACTCCTTTCTGTGCCAAAGATAGGTTAAGTAGAGGATAATGTAAGTATTTCTTTCTTTTGATATTCTAATCAGGAATATCACTGTTGTTTTTAAACTGGCCCATGTTGTTGGAAACAAATTTCATTACTGGGTAAATGTTTTGTGAGGCTGTTGCAAGAATTCCTAACCTTTTAAACAGATGCCTACAAGATCCGCAACTATGATCCCAACACATCCCACCACTATCTTTTGAGCAATGAATACATTTCTGCCTAAGTGTTGATTTATCTCAAAATATTATTGCATATGACATCAGAGAGTGAAAATATGCAAAGTATATTGAGCAAGCAGTAAAGGAAACAAAAGAAAAATTCAGAGTAGCAATAAAAATCCACGGAGAAGAAATAAAAGCTTTGAGGTCCGCTGATGACATTGTAATTCTGTCAGACAGCAAAGGACCCAGAAGGACAGCTGAATGGAATGGACAGTGTCTTGAAAGGAGGGTGTACGATGAACATCAACAAAAGCAAAACGAGGATAATGGAATGTAGTCGAATTAAGTCGGGTGATGCTGCGGGAATTAGATTGAGACACATAAAGTAGTAAAGGAGTTTTGCTATTTGGGGAGCAAAATAACTGATGATGGTCGAAGTGGAGAGGATATAAAATGTAGACTAGTAATGGCAAGGAAAGCGTTTCTAAAGAAGAGAAATTTGGTAACATTCAGTATTGATTTAAATGTCAGGAAGTCATTTCTGAAAGTATTTGTATGGAGTGTAGCCATGTATGGAAGTGAAACAAGGACGATAAATAGTTTAGTCAAGAAGAGAAAAGAAGCTTTTGAAATGTGCTGCTACAGAAGAATGCTGAAGATCAGATTGGTAGATTACATAAATAATGAGGAGGTATTGAATAGAATTGAAGAGAAGAGAATTTTGTGGCACAACTTGACTAGAAGAAGGGATCGGTTGGTAGGGAAAATTCTGAGGCATCAAGGGATCACCAATTTAGTATTGGAGGGCAGTGTGGAGAGTAAAAATTGTAGAGGGAGACCAAGAGATGAATACACTGAACAGATCAAAAGGATGTAGGTTGCAGTAGGTACTGGGAGATGAAGCAGCTTGCACAGGATAGAGTAGCATGGAGAGCTGCATCAAACCAGTCTCTGGACTGAAGACCACAACAACATATTAGCTACTAATTTCTGTTGTCTGAAACCACAATGTGAGCAGCAGCATCACTGCAGTGTGGTTTCAGTTGCCTGAGACTGCAGTCACATGTGTGAGTTGCATTTGTGTGAGTGTGGTTGTGTGCATATGTGTGTCTATTGTTCACGAAGGCCAATAGCTGAAAGCTTTAATTGTGGGAGTCTTGTTGTAGTGCTTATCTGCGACTCAGCATCTCCTCTATATGGTAAGTAGCAGCTTTTCTTCTCATAATATTTAATTGTGCTTGCAAGCCTTGAACCAATTACAGACACAAAGGCAAAAGTGATGTCAATAATGGTAATTTCAAAAGAAGTCCACAAGCACTTGAGAAATGACACAACATTCAGAAACTAAGGGGTTTCCCTATTTTAACACAGAAACGAGATTGCTCTACAAGATGGTATTCCTTGTATGAAATGTATGACAGGCTTTTGAAAATCAAAGAGCCTTTAAAAAGCGCTCTCGCTGTCCTCATTGTGGATTCACAAACAAACTGTCCAATGAAGACTGGTCAGTTTGTGAAATATTAAAGTATCCTCTTTTGACAAAGTAATGACAGAAATTAGAAATGTAACCTTTTCAGAAGTTGTCTTATTAAGCACAGGTTTAAAAAGTCATCATCTGAGACTGAAAAACTCAGGTTACACCAATGAAGCCATTAATACAGTAACCGCTAAACTTGAGGAAGGAATCTGCACCTGCCACATTCAAAAGCTTGCAGATAAAGCTATTGCTTTGGCAGAAACATTATTGGATCCCCTCTCCTGGGAGCATGGATTTCCAAAAACTGAGCATCAATTAAAAGAAACAAAAGGTGCCATAATTAACAAGTGCTGTGCAATATGACAGAAACCGACTCAGTGCACTACATACAGTCCACCATCAGCCCATCCAGTTGTGGTGAGCACATTAAACTCTAGCAGTGGCAACATTTGGCAAGATTTTGACCAAGCAGTAGGAGGGTTGCTCCGAAATATAGACAATCCATGTGCTGCAAATATAGTCGAGTTTGATAAATTTAGGAAGATGCCACTTGCACACACATCACAAGATCCATTGCAGTGGGGGGAAATAAATTCATGTGCTGTTTCCTATGCTGTTGAAATAATGAAATGACATCTTTTTATAACTGCCACCTCTGTTCCACGTGAGTGCATATTTCCAAAGCAGGGGTGAACAATAACATATGGATGATCCCACTTTTCAAGTGAAAATGTATCAAAAATGATATTTCTAAACTACAGCTTACAATAGGTGAGGCAGCTCTATCTGAAATCAAACCATAAAAACTCAATTGATTTTGTTGTTCTCTGGACAATGTGCACTGGATTTGTATTTGACTATATTTTGTTGTGTCCACAAAATCTTACATGTAACTATCTTACAAGGACACTTTTCTCAAAATCGCTGCACATGGAAGCACACTTATGTTTTTACTCACCATTCAGTCTCTTTAATTATTTGAATATGTTTAATTATTTATGTGTTTGAGAATTTATTGTCTGAATTATGTAAGTATATACACTATGTGATCAAAAGTATCCGGACACTCCCAAAAACATACTTTTTTCCATATTAGGTGCACTGTGCTGCCAGCTACTGCCACGTACTCCATATCAGCAACCTCAGTAGTCTTTAGATATCGTGAGAGAGCAGAATGAGATGCTCTGCGGAACTCACGAACTGCGAGCGCTGTCAGGAGATTGGGAGTCACTTGTGTCATATGTCTATACGTGAGTTTTCCACACTCCTGAGCATCCCTAGGTCCACTGTTTTGAATGTGATAGTGAAGTGGAAACGTGAAGGGACATGTACAGCACAAAAGTGTACAGGCCGACCCCATCTGGTGACTGACAGAGATCGCCGACAGTTGAAGAGGGTCGTAATGTGTAATAGGCAGACATCTATCCAGCCCATCACATAGGAATTGCAAATTGTATCAGGATCCATTGCAAATACTATTGCAGTGAGACAGGACGTGAGAAATTTTGTTTCATGGTCAAGCAGCTGTTCATAAGCCACACATCATGCCTGTAAATTCCAAAAGACACCTCACTTGGTGTAGGGGGTGTAAACATTGGACAATTGAACAGTGGAAAAACGTTGTGTGGAGTGACGAATGATGGTATGCAATGCAGCAATCTGATGGCAGGGTGTGGTTATGGGGAATCCCCGGTGAACGTCATCTGCCAGCGTGTATAGTGCAGACAGTAAAATGCGGAGACAGTGGTGTTATAGTGTGGTTGTGTTTTTTGTGGAGGGGGCTTGCCCCCCTTGTTGTTTTGCATGGCACTATCACAGCACAGGCCTACATCGATGGTTTAGGCACCTTCTTGCTTCCCACTGTTGAATAGCAATTCGGGGATGGTGACTGCATCTTTCAACACGATCGAGCAACTGTTCATAATGCACAGCCTGCGACAGAGTGGTTACATGACAATAACATCCCTGTGATGGACTGGCCTGCACAGAGTCCTGACCTGAATCCTATAGAACACCTTTGGGATTTCTGGAACACAGAATTCATGCCAGACCTCATGGACTGACATCGATACCCCTTCTCAGTGCAGCGCTCCATGAAGAATGGGCTGCCACTCCCCAAGAACATTTCCAGCACCTGATTTAATACATGCCTGCGAGAGTGGGAGCTGTCATCAAGGCTAATTGTGGGCCAACACCACACTGAATTCCAGCATTACCGATGGAGGGCGCCACGAACTTGTAAGTCATTTTCAGCCATGTGTCTGATTACTTTTGATCACATAGCGTATTTATTTGTGTGCTTATTTTCGTAAGTGTCATATGTTTGATTATTAAACAATATAGATATCTTAAAACTCGAGTATCATAAAAAAAAACTCTTAATTACATCAACAATGGTTATTTGATGCTTCTGTTTTTGCCATGCAGGTACTGTGATAAAAATTGCATTCTAACACGAACTGAACTGCATCTCTGATTTTCTGGATAGGTTTATAATAAAATGATAATGTATCTGATTTCTGTGAGTACTTGTGGCAACTCCATATACCTGTACATCATACAAACATTTTTACCAACAACTGTGAGTGGTGTAGAGCCAGGTCTGCAAGCACATCGTGATTATATATGTATCACAAAGGCATTGCACTGTATGAATTGTATTAAAATTGAGTCAGATTTTATACTTGTAGGAGAGATACCCTTCTCTTCATTTCAGTTACCTTGAGATGTTTTAACATGTTTTCCAGTTCTTTCAAATGTACATCTTGCAGTCCTGCTCTATGTGGCAAATAATGGAAAAGGTAACTGTGAGCGAGAAAAGTGTGAGTGGCTCACTCATAAATGCATATCGTCCACAAGAAGTGCTATAGTTCAAGGACCATGAGCAGTTAGCTTAAAAAAAAAAGTGATTCAACTGATTTCTGAGCTGACTCCAGATCTTCTGGTAGCCCCCATTTCATGTCTTGAATGTGTTCACAGTGCTATGACTGATTGGCAAACTTATTTATCTTCTGACCACTGTCTACAGTGAGTCTGGATACATTGGAATAGTTGTGAATAAAATTTAATTCACAATTGGAGCCCTTGCAGGTTCTACAGTTGTATGTTTAAAATTAATGAAATATACCAGGTGTACTGGTATGAAATGAGCGTTAAGATACAAATGTGTCAAATGGGAACATTTGTTGTGAACGAGCCTTAATTTTTTTGTTTGTGTGGTTGGTATGACATCTGTCAAAGATATTTAGTGTACGTCAAGTCATGGAAGGAACAGCATCATATGTTTTCATCATGTTACCAATGTCGCATTTTGTACCAGAAGGTGATGATTTGCGGAAAGCATTAATTTTTTGTATTCATTTGAAAAAAAAGTGCTCCAGAGTCGCATCAAATGCTTGTTGAGGTATATGGTGATCATGCTCTATCTGAAGCGACATGCGAAAGATGGATTCAATGGTTCAGAAATAATGATTTTGATGTAAGAAGTGAAGAATGTGGAAGACCACCAAAAAAGTTCGAAGTCGCTGAATTGCAAGCAATATTGGATGAAGATGATACTTTGAGTCAGAAGCAAATGGCAGCAATGCTAAATGTTGCACAAAAAACAGTTTCTGACCATTTGAAAGCTATGGGAAAGCTCCAAAAGTGTGGAAAATGGGTGCCACATGAATTGGATGAAAGACGGATGAAAAACTGAAAAACCAATTGTCAAATTTTGCTTCAAAGACATTAAAGAAAATCAATTTTGCATCGAATTGTTACTGGCAATGAAAAATGGATTTATTTTAAGAATCCTGAACAGGAAAAATTATGGGTTAATCCGGGACAACAAGCAAATCTATTGCAAAACCAGATCGATTCAGCAAGGAGACAATGCTCTGTGTTTGGTGGGATTACAAAGGTGTGGTGTATCATGAGCTTCTAAAGCCTGGTGAAACTGTGAATACTAATCACTACAGACAACGAATGATCAATTTGAACTATGCATTGATTGAAAAAAGACCAGAATGGGCCAGAAGACATGCCAAAGTAATTTTTTTACACGACAATGCACCTGCACACAAAGCAAAACTGGTTCAGGATACAATCAAAACACTTGACTGGGAGCTGCTACCCCACCCATTGTATTCATCAGATTTGGCCCCTTCCGATTACCATTTGTTTTCATCAATGGGACACGCATTGGCTGTGGAACACTTCGATTCCTACTACGAAGTCGAAAATTGGGTGTCTGATTGGTTTGCTACAAAAGACAATATTTTCTATGGGTGTGGTGTCCACAAATTGCCAGAAAGGTAGTCAAAATGTATAGAAAGCAATGGTCAGTACTTTGAATAAAATGTTTTTACTTTTCAATTCAAAATTAGTGTTTCATTTTCGCAGACAAATGCTCATTTCATACTAGTACACCTGGTAAGCTTCATACAAAATCTAAAAATTTTTAATCAACACAATAAATAAAAATATTGTTCTAATTCTTTTGGACTGGTCTCCAAGTATTTCTCCATGCTGAAGAAAAGAACTGTGTTCAAGTAGCTGCTAAATTTTCTTTCAGAGTCTGGTAATGCTTCCACATACTTCGTACTCTCAGGTATACTGCTGAATAATACGATTAATACCTTTGTTGGTCTTGATTTAATAATTATTTTTGTTTCTTCTCTGATAATTGCGCTCTCCTTTGTTTAACATAAGCACACCGTTTACTTTTAAGAGCATGATCCTTTTATATAGGTATATGAAGGGAACTGTTAGTATTCAGTATTCACTGAAATTATTCCTGCAAGACTGTCTGGGTAACAGCCTTTCAATAAATCTAACTGATTTCTTCTGAAGCTTTTATAGCCTGTCTATACATGTATATTTGCTGCTGTTGTCAAGGTTATTATGCAGTGTAACAATTAAGCCCACTGAACAGATGCCAAATTTGTTCAGCCTTCTGACATGTAATTGCAAGTTTACAAGAATCCATAGCTCTTGGCTGCTGCCAATAGGAAGAATTTTTAAAAGTACAATTTTAACTATAACAAAATGGTGCAAGCTGATATGTCTCTCTATTGTTATGTTACCATCCAGACACTAAGTAAATGATGGATAAAGTACTGGTATCTCAATAAATTTTCAAGAGCACATAAAGATTATCACACATAAAACCTTTCCAAACCAAGCACAAGTATGGATGAAAGTGAGTTTGGCAGAATCTAATGTGTTAAACATACAAACTTCCATTATCAGCCAGTAGAAAATTGTGGGAGTTACGTGACACAAAAGCTGCACATTTGGTGCAAGAAATACGAAACTGCCAGCACACCTGACTGAAAGTTTCATACTTTCAGCAGTTTAGTTGTCCAAATATTGCCATAAAAAGACCAATACGGTGTGAGAGCTCACACCTTATTTGTCTTTTTATGGCAATATTTGGGCAGTACAGACTCCAGATGATATAATATGTAGCCACATACGGTTACAAAATACAAACTGTTACAAAACATTACACTATGCTGTTTCCCCTGGTTTGGAAACAGATGATTCATCTGGCCCTTCTCCACTTCGCCAGATGTCTTTATCACTGCCTTACATACTGTGCTCAGCTCTGAACCAATGAACAGAATCACTATGTATGTAGATGACCTATTGATTGCTACTGCAACTTGGACAGAACACACAGAAATATTACAACATGGGAGTCAATGGAAATGACCGATTCCACAATACTGCTTTGACCCGTGACGTAAGGGTGTTGTAGTGTGTGACATCATTACAGCATGGTGTTTACGAGTTGGTTGTGTTTTTTGTCTCTTTTTCTCGAGTTGTGATTTATAGTGTACTGAATGTGTGTTAATTTTTTAGGGATGTTTAATTTGTGGATTTTTGAGGTTATGGTTTTATTTTTTGTAGTTGTAGGTGTTGGTTTTTTGGTATCAGTGGTTGTGGTTGATCTATATAGATCACGGGAAATGACTGATCCCCATTCTTTTAGTTGTAGGTGTTGGTGTTTTGGTATTGTCATCTGTGGTTGACCTATATAAGTCAACGGAAATGTCTGATTCCAATTTTTGTTGTTTTAGTTATAGGCATTGGTTTTGGTATCGTTACTTGCGGTTGACCTATATAGGTCAAAGGAAGTGACTGATTCCGGCAGAGGGTGTTGCTGTAGCGGAATTTTTTAATTTTGTGTTTTCGGATCATGGTGTCTTTTTTTTAATATTATATTTAGCTCCTCCTCACACTGAAACCTCCTATTTCCCGCGGTTGTCCCGTTAGTTGGATTGTATTTTTGGAGGCAGATGTTATTGTTTGTTGTTGTGGTCTTCAGTCCTGAGACTGGTTTGATGCAGCTCTCCATGCTACCCTATCCCGTGCAAGTTTCTTCATCTCCCAGTACCTACTGCAACCTACATCCTTCTGAATCTGTTTAGTGTATCCATCTCTTGGTCTCCCTCTATGATTTTTACCCTCCACACTGCCTTCCAATGCTAAATTTGTGATCCCTTCATGCCTCAGAACAAGTCCTACCAACCGGTCCATTCTTCTTGTCAAGTTGTGCCACAAACTTCTCTTCTCCCCAATTCTATTCAATACCTCCTCATTAGTTATGTGATCTACCCATCTGATCTTCAGCATTCTTCTGTAGCACCACATTTCGAAAGCTTCTTTTCTCTTCCTGTCCAAACTATTTATTGTCCATGTTTCACTTCCATACATAGCTACACTCCATACAAATATTTTCAGAAAAGATTTCCTGACACTTAAATCGTTACTCGATGTTAACAAATTTTTCTTCTTCAGAAATGCTTTCCTTCCCATTGCCAGTCTACATTTTATATATTGTCTACTTCGACCATCATCAGTTCTTTTGCTCCCCAGATAGCAAAACTCCTTTACTACTTTAAGTGTCTCATTTCCTAATCTAATTCCCCCAGCATCACGCAACTTAATTCGACTACATTCCATTATCCTCGTTTTGCTTTTGTTAATGTTCATCTTATATCCTCCTTTCAAGACACTGTCCATTCCGTTCAACTGCTCTTCCAAGTCCTTTGCTGTCTCTGACAGAATTACAATGTCATCGGCGAAGCTCAAAGTTTTTATTTCTTCTCCATGGATTTTAATACCTACTCCGAATTTTTCTTTCGTTTCCTTTACTGCTTGCTCAATATACAGATTGAATAACATTGGGGAGAGGCTGCAACCCCATCTCACTCCCTTCCCAACCACTACTTCCCTTTCATGCCCCTCGACTCTTATAACTGCCATCTGGTTTCTGTACAAATTGTAAATAGCCTTTCTCTCTCTGTATTTTACCCCTGCCATCTTTAGAATTTGAAAGAGAGTATTCCAGTCAACATTGTCAAAAGCTTTCTCTAAGTCTACAAATGCTAGAAATGTAGGTTTGCCTTTCCTTAATCTTTCTTCTAAGATAAGTAGTAAGGTCAGTATTGCCTCATGTGTTCCAATATTTCTACGGAATCCAAACTGATCTTCCCCAAAGTCGGCTTCTACTAGTTTTTGCATTCATCTGTTAAGAATTCGCATTAGTATTTTGCAGCTGTGACTTATTAAACTGATAGTTCGGTAATTTTCACATCTGTCAACACCTGCTTTCTTTGGGATTGGAATTATTATATTCTTCTTGAAGTCTGAGGGTACTTCGCCTGTCTCATACATCTTGCTCACCAGATGGTAGAGTTTTGTCAGGACTGGCTCTCCCATGGCCATCAGTAGTTCTAATGCAATGTTGTCTACTCCTGGGGCCTTGTTTCGGCTCATGTTATTGTCTATATGTATTTTCTTGTTGTTTCCTTGTGTATGTAGTGATGTGACAGGTGCCATATTGGAGACGTTTAGAACAGCCATTTCCACTATATTGATAACGGCTTGGGTCAAAGCAGATGGGTGGAATCAGACACTTCTGTAATTCAGTAATGCGGGGGTAACCATAAACTTGAAAAAGTCAAAATTTGGTTGAGAAGCCTATCTAAAAAGTATCGATCAGTAATTATTATGGTGTTAACACCTGGCAAATTGCATTCAAATTCCAACACTTAAAAATATTTTACTCAATATTTTTCAGATACATTTCTTTCTTAATTTGATTGATGATATATTTAGCCACAGATAATTTACATTTGATTCATGCATCAATTTGAGTCCATGCATTTTGAAGACCAGAGTCCTCCTCACAGCCCACCCTGAATCAATGCCTCAAAGCTCTGAAGAGGCACAGATTACATTTCAATCTGCGCCTGCCCAAAAATTGTAGCTAGTATGTATCTTACTCATTATAGCTCGATACAGATATTGGTGCCACAGATCATGAGAATGAGTATTAAACATTCTCGGAGCAAGTATTACAAATTCTCGTTCGCTTACATCAAATTGATTAAAGAACAAAGAATATGCCGTAGTTGGGACGAGTTCTACTTCAAATACTGGTCAACAAGATGTAAAAATGTAAAAATGCGAAATAAATGCGACTGCCAGCTGTTGGCTGGTACTGCATGGCGAATGCGTAGCCGCAGAGGTGTTGCCAAGAGATGGCAGTCCTTTGCAGTTGACGCACAGTCATCATAATGACGTCACATCATATCCAGGTTGGGTGAACTTAGCATCCTCCATTTATTTATTTATTTATTTATTTATTTAAATGTCAAGTTCCGTAGGACCAAATTGAGGAGCAATCTCCAAGTTACAATATAAAAAGTAATAACAGATAAAAAAAAAGTTCATGAACCTGAAAGAAAATCAGTCCATAAGTTTAAGCAAACACTATCAGCAATACAATGAAAATCAGCTTAATTTTTCAAGGAACTCCTCGACAGAATAGAAGGAATGACCCATGAGGAAACTCTTCAGTTTTGATTTGAAAGCGCATGGATTACTACTAAGATTTTTGAATTCGAGTGGCAGCTTATTGAAAATGGATGCAGCAGTATACTGCACATCTTTTTGCACAAGAGTTAAGGAAGTCCGATCCAAATGGAGGTTTGATTTCTGCCGAGTATTAACCGAGTGAAAGCTGCTTATTGTTGGAAATAAACTAATATTGGTAACAAGAAACGTCAATAAGGAATATACATATTGCGAGGCCAATGTCAAAATACCCAGACTTGTGAAAAGAGGTCGACAAGAGGTTCGTGAACTCACACCACTTATTGCCCGAACTGCCCGTTTCTGAGCGAAAAATATCCTTCTAGAATGGGAAGAGTTACCCCAAAACATAACACCGTACGACATAAGTGAATGAAAATAAGCAAAGTAGACTAATTTACGTGTTGAAATATCACTCACTTTCGATACCGTTCGAATAGTGAAAATGGCAGTGTTCAGTCTTTGAACAAGATCCTGAACGTGGGCTTTCCACGATAGCTTACTATCTATCTGAACACCTAGGAATGTGAACTGTTCAGTTTCACTAATCATATGCCCATTCTGTGAGATTAAAACGTCAGGTTTTGTTGAATTGTGTGTTAGGAACTGTAAAAACTGAGTCTTACTGTGATTTAACGTTAGTTTATTTTCTACAAGCCATGAACTGAGGTCATGTACTTGGAACCGAGTCAATGTTGCACACAACATCCTTTACTACCAAGCTAGTGTCATCAGCAAACAGAAATATTTTAGAGTTACCCATAATACTAGAGGGCATATCATTTATATAAATAAGGAACAGGAGCGGCCCCAACACTGATCCCTGGGGCACCTCCCACTTGACAGTACCCCACTCAGATCCCACATCACAGACGTTATCAACATTGTGAATAATGACCTTTTGCTGCCTGTTGCTAAAGTAAGAGGTGAACCAATTGTGAGCTACTCCCCTTATTCCGTAATGGTCCAACTTCTGGGGCAATATTGTGTGATCAACACAGTCAAATGCGTTTGTTAAATCAAAAAATACTCCAAGCTTTCAAAACTTTTTGTTTAGCCCATTCAGTACCTCACAGAGAAAAGAGAATATAGCATTTTCAGTTGTCAAACGACTTCTAAAGCCGAACTGTACATTTGATAGCAAATCGTGTGATGTAAAATGATCAATTAACCTTACATACACAGCCTTTCCGATAACTTTTGCAAACACTGATGGCATAGAAATAGGTCTAAAATTATCTACATTATCCCTTTCTCCCTTTTTATAAAGCGGCTTTACTACTGAGTACTTTGATTGCTCAGGAAACTGACCATTCCTAAAGGAAAAAATACAAATATGGCTAAATACAGGGCTAACATGTGCAGCACAGAACTTTAATATTCTACTAGACACTGCATCATAACCATGAGAGTCCTTAGTCTTCGGTGATTTGATTATTGTCTCAATCTCCCTCTTGTCTGTATCACAGAGGAGTATTTCAGACGTCAATCTCGGAAAAGCATTTGCTAAGAAATTTATATGATTTCCTGTAGATACTGAATTTTTGTTTAATTCACCAGCAATGCTCAGAAAATTGTTGTTAAATACTGTACATATATCTGATTTATCAGTAACAGAAATATTATTACTGCAAACTGACTTTATATCGTCAACCTTGTGCTGCTGACCAGACACTTCCTTCACAACTGACCATATGGCTTTAATTTTATCCTGTGAATTAGCTATTCTATTTGCATACCACATATTTTTTGCCTTGCTAATAACATTTTTAAGCACCTTACAATACTGTTTGTAATGGGCTACTGTAGCTTGATTGTGACTACTTCTAACATTTTGATATAATTCCCGCTTTGTTCTACATGATATCCTTATCCCACTAGTCAGCCAACCGGGCTGTCCATTACTGCTAGTACCCTGTTTAGAATGCTCTAATGGAAAGCAACTCTCAAAGAGCATGAGAAATGTGTTATGGAAAGCATTGTATTTATCATCTATATTATCGGCACTATAAACATCTTGCCACTCTTGTTCCTCGACAAGTTTTGAAAAGCTCGCTATTGCTGTTGGATTAACTTTCCTACATAGTTTGTAATTAAAGACAACATTGTTTAGAGTACAAAAATCTTTTAGTGTTAAAATTTGTGCACCATGGTCTGAAAGACCATTCACCCTTTTACTAACAGAATGCCCATCCAGTAATGAAGAAAGAATAAAAATATTGTCTATGACATTGCTACTGTTCCCCTGCACCCTAATTGGAAAAAACACAGTTTGCATCAGATCATATGAATTTAGGAGATCTACCAACATCCTTTTTCTTGCACAATCATGTACAAAATTAATATTGAAGTCACCACATAGAACTACTTTCTGGTACTTCCTACAAAGTGAATCAAGAACCCTCTCTAACTTAAGCAAAAATGCTCTGAAGTCGGAGTTAGGGTACCTATAAACAACAGCAATTAGAAGTTTAGTTTCACTAAATTCAACTAATGCTGCACAACTTTCAAATATCTGTTCAGTGCAGTGTTGTGATACGGCTATGGACTCAAATGAAATACTGTTTTTTACATACAGAGCCACTCCCCCACCCCGCAAGAAACTCCTTGAGAAACAGCCAGCTAATCTGTAGCCTGGTAAAGGAAGCCTCTGAATTATCAAATTATTTAAGTGGTGCTCTGATATACCAATAATTTCAGAGTTAACATCTATTAGCAGTTCACTAACTTTATCTCTAATACCTCTTATATTTTGATGAAATATGCTAATTCCTTCTCTACTTGGAAACAGTACATCCTCTGGAGGTGAGCCCTTAGTTAGAGGCACTTCCTTTAAGCAGGTATACCTATCAGCTGACTTCAGTCTAAAAAAGGTGCAGCTCTAACACCAACTACTATAGGAATTTTTCCATGAGTGATACCACTACCACCACCACCCACTACACTGTCACCTATAAGCTTAGCCAGCCTCCCCTTCCCATACCTATTGAGGTGCAGGCCATGCCTAGTGAAACCCCATCTACTGATAGACCCAACTGGCACCAATGAGATGTGATCCATGCCCTCCGCCATCGGTGCCCTCCCCAGCCCCACATTAACACGCCTAACAGCCGCATTAAGGTGAGGCCGATCATGACGCTGAAACAGTTGCACAAAATGCACATTAGTACCACCCGTTTGAGTAGCTATCTTAACCAAGTCACCACTGACATCATATTCCCCGTCCCTATCAAGACTGTTCCCTGCTCCAACCGCTATCACTACCTGTTCCTCTTTCGTAAAATTCTTACATAACTCCCCTATGCTTTCAGTCACCTGAGCCAACCCTGCACTAGGCTTCACAATGCTGGTGACCTGGTACTCACTCCCCAACACTCCCTGCAACTGCTGGCCCACACCTCTACTGTGAGAACTACCTAGCAGCAGAACCTTCTTTCTGCTAGACTTTGCAACTAACCTAGGCCTCCTAATTGCTGAGGACTGCTGCAAGTTACCTACATCTACGGCTACACGAGGCTTCTCTCCACTCAACTCTGACAGTTGGTCGTATCTATTGCATGTATGCAAAGTAAAACTGTCTGAGTACCTCCTCTTTCTAGCTACCTTCTTGCCAACTGCCAGTTCCCATTCCCCACCACCCTTCACCCTCCTCAACCTATCTAGTTCCTCCTTTGCGCATTGTAACTGCACCTGAAGAGCACAGATCTTATGCTCCTGCACCTCTATTAACTTGTTTCTACTACAGATTCTACATTCCCAGGAGAGGATCTCCCTAAAATGACCACTGGCTTCCCCACTGCATTCCCCCCAATGAAAATACTTTGAACAAATCCCACACCATAATCCACTACTCACAAACCTACGACAGAGCCCACACTATTCACTCATGGTAAATGTTACAGTTACTGAAAAAAAAAAAAAAAAAAACTGTATGTCTACGTTATCAAAGTTCAGTTACACCAGTTGAACTATTTAAGAACTAACAATAATGGTCTCGAAATTCTCTGCCTACTAAGAAAGCAGCTACTTGTATTAATACTACTACAACACAGCCGATACCAATACGAGCAAAACTTCACAAAAATATTAGCTACAAACAAAAAATTAAAACTACCACTGTAACACTAAGCGAAGTTAAAACACTGTATGAAAACTTTACTGAAATATTTCACTAGAATGAACAATAAATGTCAGTTGAAAACTAAAGCACGAAAAATACTAATGACTTCTACACACTGAAAACTCTCTAAAACACAGCGAGCGAACGGTTACAAAAGTTTACTAAGTCGTTATTTCGCCACAAACGGCACGCAACACCACTGAAAACTATTAAATTTAATAACTGTATTACAGAGCACAAATAAGTTTGTCAGTACTTAGCTTATAACCGCTACAGCTGCAGTGCATGCTGCAAAATGTAAACACACTACTCCATAACATTACAGCTGCAACACTTTGCCTCGATTTTATTGCCTACCGTGCCAGCAGCACCCCAAGCCAGTAAGTTAAACTGTGAGTTCGGTGCGATCGTGTAAGCAAATAGTGGTTGTTTATTTTGATTTCTACAATGGTTTTTACAAGCGGGAGCGTCTGTAGCACAATAAATAGCAGCAACAACAGGAAGAAACACCACAGCTGCCTTTTTTTAGGTTTACTAAGGATCCTGAGAGGTATATACCGGTATCATCATGTTACTAAACTGTATGGTCACGGTTCAATTGCAAACTACATGTGTATTAATGATTAATGTTTCGTTTTAGGAGCGGAAAATGGCTAGTTAACGGCAGACGAGACATCTGCGACGGTGACTCGGAAGAGTACCGCCCTTCAGTAACTGCATTGCCAGCAGCAGCAGGAGCCACCATCCCAGCAGCCCCTGCGGTCACCCTCCTGTCAGCAGCAGCAGAGTGGGGCTTCGGCCCTAGTCACCGTCTTTGTCTGTCTTCGTGAGTTCCTTGTCTTCGTCTTTCATTTTGTCCAGTCCTGTCCTGTTCTTTTCCCCTTCTAATCATGACTACACCCACCACCACTACCTCCACCACCATCACATATACCTCACCGTCCGCTGCCGCCACCACCACAATTATGTGGTGTGCCCAGTCGCCCCCCTCCCTCCATTCCATCCCCCCTCCTCTCGCCCTCTCCTGCACTCTTCATCACCCCATCCCCTGCTCCTTCCCCCTTAGCCTCCTCCTCTGATCCCTTCCCTCCCCTCCCTCACTCTGTGGCCCCCACCAGGGTGGTGGCCCAGAGGGCCACAGCCCACGCGCAACTGTCTCCGTTGCCATCACCAATGCCTTTACCGGCACCAACACCAGCACCAGCACCCACACCGAGACCTGTCACCTCCTGCCGTCTCCTGGTTGCTCCCATCCCCCAAGCCCCTTCTCACCCTTCTGTAGCAGTTAAGCGTCCCAGCGGCACCCCCGCCTCCGTTACCAAAAAATCCCAGCCTCTTCCTCCTTCCACCCCCATGGATGCCATGGATGTCTCCCTGCCTGTCCCTTCTACCACCTCCTCTTCCTCCTCCTAGAAATACCTTCTGTCCTGTTCTGATCCCTCACTCCTCGATGCCCGGAACCTCACCCTGCTCTTCCAGCACTTTACCAGAGCACCCATCTCCCTCCTCACTCCCCGCCGAGACTCCGTTCTTATCACATCTCCTAGGACCACCCTTCACTCTGACATCCTCTCCAGAATCCCCATTAGCTGCTTTGGCCCCAATGCCCCCCTCACCCCTGCTCCTTCCCCGACCCCCTCCCACCAAACCCAACCCCCACATCGCCCGCCGACCCTCACCACCGTGATCACAAGGCTTAGTCCGACGATCACACAGGAGAAGGTGTTGGTGGAGCTTAAGGTGCACCCATACCTGGAAATACGCGTGGTACGCCGGATTACCAACACTGCCAGCTCCACCCTCCTGATGCGGGTGTTCTCTGAACATGCCCCGTCCATCAAACTTCTCCTGAAGGAGGGTGCCCTCCTTTTCCATCGCCGGTACAAAATCCACTCTGCACACCCGACATCTGAGTGCTGCGAAGCCCCCATCTGCCCACGCTGCAAACAGGTGCACTTCCTCCGGCAGTATCCCAACCTCCAGTCCCCTCCTTCCTGCAACATCTGCAACCTCCCGCACCCTACCTACTCCCAGAAGTGCAAGGCCCGACCCCCCTCCCACCACTCCTGAACTCACTGTCCCCATCTGCTCTCTGGACGCCCCCACCCCTCCTGTCAATTCCCTTCCCCCCCACTGCTGAAGACATATTCAGGTTTGTCGCCATCATCCTCCAGAACACCCATCCATTCCAGTGCCCCCACACCCTCCAGCAGATGTACCTCGCTGCCCAATCTGTCTTCCACCTCAACACCTATGCCACCTATACCCATAACCTAGCCCACTTCACCCTCTTCCGCCTCGACACCCTTGTCTAAATCCCCATCATGGTGTGACAGCACCGTATCTTGTTCAATAACATCCATTCCCTTCTTGCAAATAAGAACCACCTCCTGCACACCCTCACAATCCACCGAGTGGACGCCATTGGCCACCACCGCCAGGTCCCTGTTCGGCACCAGCCCCCTCCTTCCCGACCTCACAGAACACTTTATCATCAGACTCTTCTTCCCCGGCCTTCCATTACCTGCACCACCATCTACATCCACCCTACTGCCCCTATTCCTTTTGACTTCCTTTCCCACATCGGCCATGCCTTCTCTTCCTACGTGATCATCGTCAACCTCAACATCCATAGTCATTCCACCACCTAGTTACAGCTGTAGCCTTGGTTCCTCTCAGCCCTCCAACGTGGCCTTGTTCCCATACTTCAGCACACCTGCCCCGAATACAATATCACTCCCATTGTCATGCTCTCCTCCCCTAACCTCCTTGGCTGCATAGTGGTGGATGTCCATGACCCTATTGGCAATTACTATCTCCCTATCCTCCTCACTGTGTCAAAAGTTCGTCGCCCCATCCCGATCCTCGCATCGACCCTCCCCCAAAATATGTCCAAGATTATTCCCCTGTCAACTTGTACGCCTACCGGGATACCCTTTCTACCCAGGTCGATAGCCACCCCCTCGCCTACCACCACCCTGATGATGTTATCCATGCTGCCTCCTTTCTCCAGCAGACCTTGTCTGAGGCCATGGAGGCTCCGTCCCTACCGTTGCCATCCACCTGCATCATCCCACTTTACCCCCACAGGCTGTCCTCCTCCTCTGCGAATCCTGCCGTCTCTACCATGCTTTCCTTCATACACATGACCATGACACACTTCGACACCACCGGCAACTATAACGATATGTCAGAAACTTGCTTGTGGTTAAGAAATGCCGGGACTGGTGACAGATATGCATCTGTCTTAATGCTACACTTCCTATCAACTCGTGCAAGTACTGGTCAGCCTTCCGCTGCCTTACTGGATCTACAACCCCCCCCCCCCCCCCCCCTCCCCCATTTTAACCTCTCCTTCATGATGACCAACCCTTCCCTGACAGCCTTAGTAAGGCCAATCACTTTGCCACCTACCTCTCTGATGTCTTTACCCTCCCTGACAATCCCCAGTTTGATTACTCCCTCTTCCCGGATGTCCGTGATTGAACTGACACCTCTGTCCCTCCACTCGCTCCTGGCTTCCAGTACTTGGACAACATTACACACACTGAACTCAATGCCCCCATCACCACTCAGGAAATCATCACTACACTCCACATGAAATGTAACACCACTCCCAGTCACAGTCGTCTCACCTTTCGCCACCTTCGTGAAGCTCCCGCCTCCTTCCTCTCCACCCTGGCCAGGCTACAGAATGTGGTCTTGTCCATCGGCTACTATCCTGACCTGTGGGAAACCTCCCATATCCTGATGTTCCTCAAACCCGACAAACCACCATCCGCTGTCTCCCATCAGCCATATCTCGGTCTTCAGCAAGGTCCTGGTATCCCTCCTAATCCAACACATCCACTAGCATCTCCGCCAGCACCGCCTACTTCCTGCTACCCTGTCTGGGTTTCGACCATCTGTCTCTGCCAATGACCTTCTCGTTCACCTCACTCATCTCCTCTCCGAACAGCTCAACTTCCATTGATCCGCCATCTTCCTCTCCCTCGACCTTGAGCATGCTTACGACCGTGTATGGCATTCCAGTCTCCTCTTCAAGCTCCAAACCTTCGCCCTTCCTATCAACTAAGTCCGTCTGATTGCGTCCTTTCTTTCCCAACATCCTTCCTATATCACCATCCATAACATGGACCTTCTACCCTTCCGTCAGTGTGCCCCAAGGTTCCGTCCTCTCCCCTCTTCTCTACCTTCTGTATACCGCAGACATGCCGCCACCTTCAACCCCCATCCATCTTTTCCAGTATGCCAATGACACTTCCTTCCTTGCCCTCGCCCCTACCCTGCAACACTCCCAACACGTTCTCCAATCCCATCTTGACCAGTTCACCACCTGGTGTGACCAGTGGTTGCTCAAGGTCAATCCCTCCAAACCTCAGGCGATCATTGTAGCCAAAACCACCCCTTCCTTCCGTCTCCTCGACTTTAATATCACCCTCACCCCCAACCTCAAGTACCTTGGTGTCACCCTTGACTGTCTGCTCTCCTGGGCTCCCCATCTCTGGACAATCCAAGCCAAGACATGCTGACTCCATCTCCTCAAGCTCCTTTCTGGCCGCACATGGGGTCTGGGCCCCTCCATACCTATAAATCCCTCATCCACCCTATCCTCTGCTATGCCCATCCCACCTGGATCTCCGCCCCTCCTACATTTTACAAATCCCTTCAAATCCTAGAACACCATGCGCTCCGCCTCGCCTATCGCATCTGCCTCCCCTCCCCATGTGGATCCTTATTCCGTTCCCACAACTCCTCCTTTTCCTCAAACGGATTCGGATCCTCTACATCTCCCGTAAATGTGATCCCCCTCACCTACTTGTCTCTCCCATCCTCTCCCACCCCCGTCTGCTGCAGCACCTGTATTCCCACGTCCCACGTGCTCTCCATCTCTCTACTCTCCATACCCTCGCCCAAGATGGCTTCTGCAAACTCCCCCTTCCTGATGATGACCTCATCCCCTCCATTTACCCCTCCTACCAGCTTTGATCTTCCCCTTCCATCCCGTGTCTTTTTCCCTTGGGCACCCTCCCTTCCTTCTCTCCCTCCTCCCTTCCTCCATCCCTCCTCTCCCCTGGGCTTCCCCTACCCTCTTCTACCTTCTTTCCTGCCCCTCCTGTCTCCTCTGCCACTAGCATCTACACCCTACCCCACTTTTTTCCCCTATGGCAGGTCCCCGGACTTGTACACGTACAGTGAATATTCGCATGCCGGAGTCATCACCATCGGTTCTTTGTGTGTGCCATCTTTCACATGTTTCATTACAGTCATCAGTGTTTGTGAACAAGTGCTGAACGTTTTTTATTTTACTACGCCTATGAGCGTCTCCGTGTTTTTTACTCGTGTGTCTACTGTTTTTTATCCATCATTGTGTTTTGTTTTTCTATGTCTTCCTTGTTTCTATTTGTATTATCTGTGGCTGAAGAGTGGCGTAATATTTGCTGCTGCCGGCCTACCTTTGTATAAGGTGTTAAAATAACAATAAAGAAAAAAAAAAGACGAGATGACCTTACGAAAAAGCACCCAGTTTACCTGTATAATAATATTAGGATTTGTTCGCTACATTTCGAACAAAACCAGTCCATGAATACAGACAATAATAAACTAGTGTGGAATGCAGTATCCACACTGTTTGACATCCTAAATAAGCCACCTAAACTGACGATGAAGAGGACACTGCCACAAAGATTTGACAATCCACCTAAAGCTGTAAAACAGTCCTATGACTCAGAAGCAGCCAGTTCACCTCTCCATGTATCAGTGCCAGATTCGTGTGAAATGTCAACCCCTGCTTTGGTGATGAAGAGGTTAGACACTCATTGAACTAAATCTGTTACTAAGTATGGAATTGCTGATAATAAATTAGTAATTACTGTTGCACAATGTGTATTAAGTGTCAGATCTGCAGATCAATAGACTTCAAACAAAACTATTACAGGAAAAGGAAACTGTCTACACATAGCTACAGAAACTGTATCAGAAGGATCAAGTGAACAAGGAGAAATGAATGTCGAAGTCTGTAGGTATGTATTTCATTCACTTCTGTTGTTGGTCACTTAATTTCCTTTGCTCCCTTCGTGTGATGACATTTTGTTAGCACCTTGTTCACTGACAGATTTTTTGAAAATTATTCAATTATTTGGTTTTGCATGAAATATATTGTAATCAGCTCATTATAAAGTTTTCAACATATTTCTCCCACTATTTGGCAGTTGCTTGTCCTACTTAGAATAATATAAAGTTGAGGGTCGTACTTGTGGCAACAGGCAACAGTGACAAACACATTAGGCCTACAGAATGATAAATGAGCAGTCATTCTCTTTCGCGTGAAGAGGTACATGTCTGTGCTTCTTACATGTGAATCTGTGTGTTTATATTCTTTTGATATCAACATGGTAAATTGCATTTCTATCCAACATCACAAGTGCTTCTTCACGAAAGTGTTATAGCTTGCACCACAATTCATGGTTTTAGTCCATACTTGCACTAATTTTAGAATCATTTTAGAAACATGTATGCCTTCTGATACTACACAAACCCTTGGAGGCAGGAAAAAAACTCGTATGTTTCGTAAATTACGTAGGAAATGGATGCAAAACAAACATTGTACTTACGACGCGTCTGACTTTTCCCTTACTCTCCACTTGGAGCGCTAGAGTCGCTCCATCTGTGAAACGGTAACAACTTTTACACAATGAGTGTCGCGACTGTTACGTTAGACTGTGGCTGATGTTAAACTTAAGCCTGTATAACACAATACACCATCCACGCGGGATATACCTAGAGTGCATGCGCAGCAGCAGACGACACGCGTGAGCAGCACACGATACACGTGAAAATAAAATAGAACTGTCTGATGTCTTCTAAAGTTGTTCGTTCTACCCCGTGCAACTCAATGGTGACACTATGTTGTACTGGAACGTCCTACATTCAAATTATTTTTGTGAGTTAATAGTTCCTATGTAATAACAATCTGTTTTTTACCATTATTTATTGTAATTGTTTTTCTCTTAGTAGGTTAGTACTGTCCTGAATAACAGACTCAACACTTTTATATTACGACACTTTATTATGCAGTTACAGTAGAAGAAGAATGGGTAGCTCTGAGGGATGTAGTAGTGAAGGCAGCAGAGGATAAAGTAGGTACAAAGACGAGGGCTGCTAGAAATCCTTGGGTAACAGAAGAAATATTGAATTTAATTGATGAAAGGAGAAAATATAAAAATGCAGTAAATGAAGCAGGCAAAAAGGAATACAAAGGTCTCAAAAATGAGATCGACAGGAAGTGCAAAATGGCTAAACAGGGATGGCTAGAGGACAAATGTAAGTATGTAGAAGCTTATCTCACTAGGGGTAAGATAGATACTGCCTACAGGAAAATTAAAGAGACGTTTGGAGAGAAGAGAACCACGTGTATGAATATCAAGAGCTCAGATGGCAGCCCAGTTCTAAGCAAAGAAGGGAAGGCAGAAAGGTGGAAGGAGTATATAGAAGGTTTATACAAGGGCGATGTACTTGAGGACAATATTATGGAAATAGAAGAGGATGTAGATGAAGACGAAATGGGAGATACGATACTGCGTGAAGAGTTTGACAGAGCAATGAAAGACCTGAGTCGAAACAAGGCCCCCGGAGTAGACAACATTCCATTAGAACTACTGACGGCCTTGGGAGAGCCAGTAATGACAAAAAACTACCAGCTGGTGAGCAAGATGTATGAGACAGGCGAAATACCCTCAGACTTCAAGAAGAATATAATAATTCCAATCCCAAAGAAAGCAGGTGCTGACAGATGTGAAAATTACCGAACTATCAGTTTAATAAGCCACGGCTGCAAAATACTAACGCGAATTCTTTACAGACGAATGGAAAAACTGGTGGATGCAGACCTCGGGGAAGATCAGTTTGGATTCCGTAGAAATGTTGGAACACGTGAGGCAATACTGACCTTACGACTTATCTTAGAAGAAAGATTAAGAAAAGGCAAACCTACGTTTCTAGCATTTGTAGACTTAGAGAAAGCTTTTGACAATGTTGACTGGAATACTCTTTTTCAAATTCTAAAGGTGGCAGGGGTAAAATACAGGGAGCGAAAGGCTATTTATAATTTGTACAGAAACCAGATGGCAGTAATAAGAGTCGAGGGGCATGAAAGGGAAGCAGTGGTTGGGAAAGGAGTGAGACAGGGTTGTAGCCTCTCCCCGATGTTATTCAATCTGTATATTGAGCAAGCAGTAAAGGAAACAAAAGAAAATTTTGGAGTAGGTATTAAAATTCATGGAGACGAAGTAAAAACTTTGAGGTTCGCCGATGACATTGTAATTCTGTCAGAGACGGCAAAGGACTTGGAAGAGCAGTTGAACGGAATGGACAGTGTCTTGAAAGGAGGATATAAGATGAACATTAACAAAAGCAAAACGAGGATAATGGAATGTAGTCAAATTAAATCGGGTGATGCTGAGGGAATTAGATTAGGAAATGAGACACTTAAAGTAGTAAAGGAGTTTTGCTATTTAGGAAGTAAAATAACTGATGATGGTCGAAGTAGAGAGGATATAAAATGTAGACTGGCAATGGCAAGGAAAGCGTTTCTGAAGAAGAGAAATTTGTTAACATCGAATATAGATTTATGTATCAGGAAGTCGTTTCTGAAAGTATTTGTTTGGAGTGTAGCCATGTATGGAAGTGAAACATGGACGATAACTAGTTTGGACAAGAAGAGAATAGAAGCTTTCGAAATGTGGTGCTACAGAAGAATACTGAAGATAAGGTGGATAGATCACGTAACTAATGAGGAGGTATTGAATAGGATTGGGGAGAAGAGAAGTTTGTGGCACAACTTGACTAGAAGAAGGGATCGGTTGGTAGGACATGTTTTGAGGCATCAAGGGATCACAAATTTAGCATTGGAGGGCAGCGTGGAGGGTAAAAATCGTAGAGGGAGACCGAGAGATGAGTACACTAAGCAGATTCAGAAGGATGTAGGTTGCAGTAGGTACTGGGAGATGAAGCAGCTTGCACAGGATAGAGTAGCATGGAGAGCTGCATCAAACCAGTCTCAGGACTGAAGACAACAACAACAACATGTATATCGAAATTTACATTTGTACAGCATACTGCACATGGAGGATCCACTTGTTTTTGGAGCTGCTGCCCTTACAGTGAAAGTAAATCGGCGACGAAAACGATAAGTCAGACGTTGTTGGGTTTGACCCTGGCTGAAAATGAGGGATGAACCCAGCGGAATATATTCACTGTTAATGAAAGAACTGATGCCTGAAGATCCACAAGAATTTCGGAACTTGGTTAGGTTGGACATGGCCTGTTTCGGGAAGCTGCTGTCTATGATAGAAGGAATCAGAAAGAGTGACAGTCATGAGGGAGGCTGTCTCAGCTTCTCGAAGGTGAGAATTATGTTTATATGTTTTGTGATCATACCAGCCAAGATCACTGATAAAATACCAGAAACGCCATGTTATGTTGGAGGCTGGTTGTAACATTGTTTCCTGCCGAATGGGGATTCGTTTAAGAGTCTGGCTTTTAGCCTCAGAATAGCACAGCCCACCATTTCAAAAGTTGTTTCGGATGTATGCACTGCAATCTGCAGCACTTGAAAGGACCAATATTAAAAGGTGTACTTGTGTGATTTTTCCAAGTTTTGAATAGACGGTACCGTATATAAGTGCTACTCAGAGTTTTTCAGTCTTTGTCTGTCGCACTGGGCGAAACTGCACGGACTTTTTCACCAATCAGTGCCAGTGTCCCTTTTCTGACATGCTGAAATAAACAAGAGATGCAATCAAAACAAACATGAAGTTTCGTAACATAAGGCATTACGATACAGATCGAATATCACCCTGTGGCGTTGTGTTAGTCACGAAATCACTTTAACATTCACAACTGAAAACAGCTGCTGCGTGCACATGACAGTGATTAAGAACAAAAGGAAATCATAAACAGTAGTCTGCTAAGGTTTTGGGGCACGTAACAAGGCGGCGTCAGCTTGAAAGCAATGTACAGAGTAGGCCTGTAGCGCCATATCTCGTTATTATACCTCCACAGAGACAGTTAAGCGCAGGAGCAGCCCTCTAGCACCACATGAAACACCAACTTACAACTGGCGCCAAGGTGAAATTTTAGTTTCAATTCCAATTTAAAATTTATTTCAAGTTTCTTTTTTCACTTCCGTAGAAGAAAGGGACCATATGGACTGAGTGGCGAGATAGTCCACCACTGTGGATGCAAGCACTGAGGGGCGCAATAAATGACTCAAGAAAATGGAAGAAAGGATAGCCCACCTTTTGTGTAAGATATTCAAATAACAATAAAGAAAAAAAAAAAAAGAAAGGAAGACTGTTTGAGTATCATCCGACTGAGATACGTGAGTTCTCCTACATCTACTTCTGCATCCATACTCTGCGAACCACTGTGAGATGCATGGCAGAGTGTACTTCTCATTCTGCCAGTTATAATTTCATTTTCCCGTTCTGTTCTCATATGGACTATGGGAAAAATGGCTGCTTAAATGCCTCTGTGGAAGCTTTAATTAGTCCCCCTCCCCCCACAATTCGTTTTATCCTCTCCTCCCCCCCTTTTTCTTTCCCCTCCTCTGTCCAGGTCTCCCCTCCCATCTGTCCTTGCCTGTGGAGTGTCATCTTCGTGCCGACCCTTTAGAGTGTTTCTAGTGATTGTTAAGTGTTGTGTGTCTTCTGAAGTGTTGCGAATGGACATCATGCTGTCGCAGGGTGTGATTTTTTAAAATATCTTTATATCTCTTGCCAACAGAATCCAGACTGTCGCCATGTTTTTTAATTGTCTATCTATTTTTTCTCTGTCTGCTTCCTGCGTGTTTTATTATCATCGCCCACCATTAGTTTTATGCTTTCACTTTCCACAATTTTCCGCCGTTTTTCATTTTAGGTCACTGTTTTATTGCCTTTTTTATTGTTTCTTATCTTCTTATGTTTTAAAAATTCTGTAGGCTGAAGAGCGGCGGACTAAGCTGTTGCCAGCCCCCGCCCCCCTCCCTTCGTCGAGAATCGAAATCCAATAAAGGAAAAATAAAAATTAAAAAATGCTTTGATTAGTCTAATCCTGTTTTCGTGAATCCACGTAGCGAGTTGTATTATATACAGCCAGAAAAAAAATTAGTACACCTTTATAGAGGTTTCCGGTTCACACAAGAATTATTTCTATAGCAATGGATATCGATTTATGAAATGATTACATTTACAGATCAAAAGCACAAATGGTTCAGAGGTACCAGGTATCAACCCATGATGAAACTCCCTTATTAGTATATGGTGTAGCCTCCATGGGTGGCATTGCAGCCGCAGACTCTGGCATCCAGTCGATCATATAGATGGTGACTACTATCCTGGGATACATTATGCCACATCTGCTCGACCTGTTCATTTAGTTTTGTAAGAGCTGTTGGTTGATGAACAGCACGAGTGTCACTTCTCAGCTCATCATATCCCATACATGCTCGATTGGAGACAAGTTTAGAGGTCGTGCTAGTAAGGGAAGTTGCTGCATGTCTTGCAAACAACATTGAGTTCCACAGGGACTGCATGGGGTAGCATTATCCTGTTGGAACAACACGGCACCTTCCTGTTGCAACAACGGCAAAAGGGTGGGTGTAATAACATTCTGTGCACACCAAGTGCTGGTTAGCATCCCCTGCAGAAACACGAGGGTAAACGAGATTTGTAGATTATCGCTCCCAGAGCATCAGGCCTGTAGTTGGGCCAGTGTGTCTTGGATGAATGCGCAAACATCCGTCACTTGCATGCAGGCAGAATTGGCGTTCCGTATTGTCCGACATCTTTCTCCAGGAGAATGGAGTGCCTCAGGGCTCCGTCTTGAGCGTAGCCCTTTTTGCCATAGGGATCAATTCAATTATCGATTGCATTCCACCTAATGTCTCAGGCTCTCTTTTTGTCAATGACTTCGCGATCTACTGCAGTGCCCAGAGAACATGCCTCCTGGAGCGCTGCCTTCAGCGTTGCCTTGACAGCCTATACTCATGGAGTGTGGCTAATGGCTTCCGGTTCTCTGAAGAGAAGACAGTTTGCATCAACTTTTGGCGATATAAAGCGTTCCTTCCGCCATCCTTACATCTCGGTCCTGTTGTTCTCCCATTCGTGGAAACAACTAAGTTTCTAGGGCTCACACTGGACAGGAAGCTTTGTTGGTCTCCGAAACGTCTCTTATTTGGCTGCCCGTTGTACACGTTCCCTTAATGTCCTCAGAGTTCTTAGTGGTTCATCTTGGGGAGCGGATCGCACTGTCCTGCTTCACTTGTATCGGTCCATAGTTCGATCAAAGCTGGATTATGGGAGCCTTGTCTACTAGTCTGCTCGGCCATCCCTCTTACACCATCTCAACTCCATCCACCATCGGGGGTTACATCTTGCGACCAGAGCATTCTACACTAGTCCTGTCGAGAGTCTTTATGCTGAAGCTGCCGAATTGCCGTTGACCTACCGGCGGGGCATACTGCTTTGTCAGTATGCCTCCCGGCTGTTGTCAATGTCCGACCACCCCTCTTATCAGTCCTTCTCCGCCGATTCTCTCGACCGTCAGTAGGGGTTGTATGTGTCTGCCCTGCCCCCTGGAGTCTGCTGTCGTTGCCTGCTTCGACAATTGGATTTTGCCTTCCCTACCACCTTCAGAGAGGGCAAGAGCCCGACACCACCTTGGCTCCAGGCTCCAGTTCATATTCATCTCGACCTCAGCTCGCTCTCGAAGGAGGGTACTCTGGCTGCAGTGTATTGCTTACGGTTTGTCGAACTTCGTGCGCGACTTGCCAGTCACACCTTTATTTACACTGATGGCTCCAAAACTGACGATGGTGTCG
The DNA here is from genome assembly GCF_023897955.1 of Schistocerca gregaria. NCBI lineage: Eukaryota > Metazoa > Arthropoda > Insecta > Orthoptera > Acrididae > Schistocerca > Schistocerca gregaria. Next base: position 183,863,550 of record NC_064924.1, read on the forward strand.
GCTGTGCCTTTGTCATTGGGGCCGTCACCTTTAAATACCGGCTCCTCGACCAGTGTTCCAGTTTATGGCCGAGCATTTGCTTTCCATCAGGCCGTTCCGTATGCCCGCCACCACCACCATTCATTGTATGTACTCTACTCTGATTCACTCAGTGCTCTTCAGAGCCTTGGAGCTCCATATCCGGTCCATCCCTTCGTGCAACGGATCCAGCAGTCCCTCCATTCTTTTGCTGATGATGGCTCCCCTGTCAGCTTTCTGTGGGTTCCCAGTCATGTAGGAGTGCCTGAGAATGAGGCTGCTGATGCTGCAGCCAACGCTGCAGTCCTCCTGCCTCGGCCAGCCTCCCATTGTGTCCCGTCATCTGACATTAGTGGGGTTGTTCATAAGAGGCTTGTGTCATTGTGGTGGGATACTTGGTCATCACTTCAAGGAAACAAGCTCCGGGCCGTAAAACCGTTCCCAACTGCTTGGACAGCCTCCTCCCGACCATCTCAGCGAGAAGAGGTCCTTCTGACTAGGTTGCGGATTGGGCATTGCCGGTTTAGCCACCACTACCTGCTCTACAGTGACCCAGCCCCGCAGTGCCCTTGTGGTCATGCATTGACAGTGCGCCATGTTTTATTGTCATGTCCCCATATTAGTCAATCTCATGTTGTCCTGTCTCTGCCATCTACTTTACAGGATATTTTAGCTGATAACGCTCGAGCAGCTGCTGGTGTTCTTCATTTTATTACTTTGACTGGCTTGTCCAAAGACATCTAACTCTTTCACTTATTTTATCCGCATCTTTGTAAGAACTTTCTGGTGTCCCCCCCCCTCCCCCACCCCTTGAGTTTTACTAGATTCTATGTGCTCTTACAATTGTGACTGGGCGCTAATGACCTCAGTAGTTGAGCGCCCTTAACCCCCCCCCCCCCCCCAAAAAAAAAAAAAAAAAAAGGTAACAGCGTTCATCGCTGAAGGCTACAGCGTGCCATTCCATCTTCCAATTGGTACTCCGAGGCCATCACTCGAGCCGTGAACGTCAATGCTGTGGTGTGAGTGGAAGACAGGCTAGAGGTGTGGATGAGTGTCATCCCACTGCTAATAACCCGTTAGCAGCAGTTTGTCTTCACACCTCTGGTCTCACAACCCCTCTTATCTGCTCTGCAGTAGCTGTTGGTTCTGCCACTGATGCACTTACAATGGAATGTTCCTCATGGTCGTCTGTGCTGCGTGGACATACAGAACCTTGTCTGCAGGTGTGAGAATGTTCATGTGATCACTGATACCAGCATTGTTGCTCAGTCGAAGTTGCACGTCAAACTTGTGTGGCAGTTCTCCGAATGGATCATCCTACCACTCGGGAGTCCACAATTTGACCCATTTCAAACTCACTCAGTTGGTTATAGGAAGCACGAGCACATCTCCATGGAATTATTGCCTGCTTGCTTCTCACTGAGCCTTCTGGCTGTGAGCATTCCCTATTAAAGGATATCACAGATGGCACTTTCATAGCCATGCCACTAGCTGTTAGTGGGCGACATTTAAACCACTATAAGTACATCTACTGTCCCCCCAGGTGGCATATGCCGTCAACGGGTCAAAATAGACTTTGTCTTTCCAGGTGCACTGAATTTTTTCTGTCAGTGTATTTCTACATTCATCACATAAAGTTGGTTCTCTAAGTTACTAAACAGGCTTTCAGAGTTTAGTTCAGATCTATCTCCAATAGCTTGTCAGTTCGATTCTTTTAACAGCTCTGTGATGGTGATGCATTGGTTGAAAAAACGTGTGAGCACTTGTGCTGCCCTGCTTTAACTATGTGTCGATGTCCCATGTCAGTCCTATTTGGTATGGAGCTCACACACTTGTGAAATTTTCTGAGATGGGATGTACACGTAATTGGTAAGCACCCTCCTTTATAACCTGTATTTCTTCTGTTTTCTATTATAAACAGAGGCATGATGTGTGGCTTATTAACAGCTGCTTGACCATGAAATCAAATTTCTCACGTCCTGTCTCACTGCAATAGTATTTGCAGTGGATCCTGATACAATTTGCAATTCCTATGTGACGGGCTGAATAGATGTCTGCCTATTACACATTACGACCCTCTTCAATTGTCGGCGGTCTCTGTCAGTCACCAGATGGGGTCAGCCTGTACACTTTTGTGCTGTACATGTCCCTTCACGTTTCCACTTCACTATCACATTCGAAACAGTGGACCTAGGGATGCTCAGGAGTGTGGAAAACTCACGTATAGACATATGACACAAGTGACTCCCAATCTCCTGACAGCGCTCGCAGTTCGTGAGTTCCGCAGAGCATCTCATTCTGCTCTCTCACGATATCTAAAGACTACTGAGGTTGCTGATATGGAGTACGTGGCAGTAGCTGGCAGCACAGTGCACCTAATATGGAAAAAAGTATGTTTTTGGGAGTGTCCGGATACTTTTGATCACATAGTATATATACTTATATAAATCAGACAATAAATTCTCAAACACATAAATAATTAAACATATTCAAAAAATTAAAGAGACAGAATGGTGAGGTAAAACATAAGTGTGCTTCCATGTGCAGCGATTTTGAGAAAAGTGTCCTTGTAAGATAGTTACATGTAAGATTTTGTGGACACAACAAAATATTGTCAAATACAAATCCAGTGCACATTGTCCAGAGAACAACAAAATCAATTGAGTTTTTATGGTTTGATTTCAGATAGAGCTGCCTCACCTATTGTAAGCTGTAGTTTAGAAATATCATTTTTGATACATTTTCACTTGAAAAGTGGGATCATCCATATGTTATTGTTTACCCCTGCTTTGGAAATATGCACTCACGTGGAACAGAGGTGGCAGTTATAAAAAGATGTCATTTCATTATTTCAACAGCATAGGAAACAGCACATGAATTTATTTCCCCCCACTGCAATGGATCTTGTGATGTGTGTGCAAGTGGCATCTTCCTAAATTTATCGAACTCGACTATATTTGCAGCACATGGATTGTCTATATTTCGGAGCAACCCTCCTACTGCTTGGTCAAAATCTTGCCAAATGTTGCCACTGCTAGAGTTTAATGTGCTCACCACAACTGGATGGGCTGATGGTGGACTGTCTGTAGTGCACTGAGTCAGTTTCTGTCATATTGCACAGCACTTGTTAATTATGGCACCTTTTGTTTCTTTTAATTGATGCTCAATTTTTGGAATCCATGCTCCCAGGAGAGGGGATCCAATAATGTTTCTGCCAAAGCAATAGCTTTATCTGTAAGCTTTTGAATGTGGCAGGTGCAGATTCCTTCCTCAAGTTTAGCGGTTACTGTATTAATGGCTTCATTGGTGTAACCTGAGTTTTTCACTCTCAGCTGATGACTTTTTAAACCTGTACTTAATAAGACAACTTCTGAAAAGGTTACATTTCTAATTTCTGCCATTACTTCATCAAAAGAGGATACTTTAATATTTCACAAGATTTTTCACAAACTGACCAGTCTCCATTGGACAGTTTTGTTTGTGAATCCACAATGAGGACAGCAAGAGCACTTTTTAAAGGCTCTTTGATTTTCAAAAGCCTGTCATACATTTCATACATGGAATACCATCTTGTAGGGCAATCTCGTTTCAGTGTTAAAATAGGGAAACCCCTTAGTTTCTGAATGTTGTGTCATTTCTCAAGTGCTTGTGGTTTTCTTTTGAAATTACCATTATTGACATCACTTTTGCCTTTGTGTCTGTAATTGGTTCAAGGCTTGCAGGCACAATTAAATATTATGAGAAGAAAAGCTGCTACTCACCATATAGAGAAGATGCTGAGTCGCAGATAGGCACAACAAAAAGACTCCCACAATTAAAGCTTTCAGCTATTGGCCTTCATCAACAATAGACACACATATGCACACAACCACACTCACGCAAATGCAACTCACACATGTGACTGCAGTCTCAGGCAACTGAAACCACACTGCAGTGATGCTGCTGCTCACAGAGTGGTTTCAGCTGCTTGAGACTGCAGTCATGTGTGTGAGTTGCATTCGCGTGAGTGTGGGTGCATGCGTGTGTATTGTTGATGGAGGCCAATGGCTGAAAGCTTTAATTGTGAGAGTCTTTTTGTTGTGCCTATCTGTGACTCAGCATCTCCACTGTATGGTGAGCAGCAACTTTCCTTCTCAAAATATTGTTACATTCCATCCTGGATTTTCCATTATATATGAGAATCTTGATTGGAAAATTCATATTTTGGACCTCCTGAAACGACTAGGTACAGCAACTCTTGCAATCAGAATAACTGCCAATTATGAGGATACTGAAATCAGTAAGCTAATATACTTTGCGTATTTTCACTCTCTGATGTCACACGCAATAATATTTTGAGGTAACTCAACACTTAGGCAGAAAGTATTCACTGCTCAAAAGAAAATAGTTAGAATAATGTGTTGTGATCATAGTCGCAGATCTTGTAGGCATCTGTTTAAAAGATTGGGAATTCTTGCAACAGCCTCACAGAACATTTAACCAGTAATAAAATTTGTTCTCAACAACATGGACCAGTTTAAAAAAATTCATGATTAGAATATCAAAAGAAAGAAAGACTTAAATTATCCTCTACTTAACCTGTCTTTAGTACAGAAAGGGGTAAAATATGTTGCAGTAAAACTTTTCAATAAATTACCAGCTGAAATAAATGTCTGACAGAAGCACTAATAGTTTCAACAATAAACTGAAATCATATCTTCTTGACAACTCCTTATATACCATAGCTGAATTCATGAATAGGAATAAATAAATCTATACATATAATATATTAACTTTCTGGCCATTTAAGGGAATGTGGTAGGTATAAAAATCTTAAGCTATTTTTTTTTACAAAAAACAAAGGAAAAAAACCCTTGATTTATGCGTGTATTTCTTATGTACTTGACATGTTCCGTATCATGATGGTTACCATTAGATTGGTCAATGGAACTTGTAACTAACTAACCACTGGTGATGAGCAAGCAGAGATGCACATATGGGCATCAACTGATTTTTGTGATTTTGGCTTAGAGCATGCAACACTCAATACACCCAATTTTTGAACCTTCCCCACTGCATGTAAATGTTGCACGGTGGTGGAATGATCACTGTTCATCACTTTTGTCAGCTATCGAGTACACTGATGTGCACCATTATGGATTAATTCGTTTACACGATCTTCATCACATCCCTTATAAGGTCCACATATATGGAGAGTCACTTAAGTCAAAACTATCCTCCTTAAAATGAGAAAGCCATTTTCTTGCCACACTCTGTCCAATGGCATTATCCCCAAATGTTTCTGCCTGTCTCTGCTGCTATCATCCCTCTACTGAACTTAAACAGAAGAATATTTCGGAAATGTTCGGATTTCTACACTTGGCATTCCATTTCCTGGCATCCACAATTCCACTCACTATCTCCAGATGATACAGTGATAATATGTGAACACAAATATCATCAGAGAGCTACAAATAAAAAATTACAATTGATAGCCAAATCCTCAGCAATTGGAATACCAACACGCAAAGCAAGAATGCTACAAATTTATGCAGCAATCTAATACATAAATGATTTAGGAGACAGGATCAGCAGCACTATCAAATTGTTCACTGACAACACTGTTGTCTACAAGAAAGCATTGCCCCAATACGCACAATCAGTACTAGGTAAAGCAAATGGGATTAGAATTGTTGAAACATTTTTAGTGAAGTGTAATGCTTCTGTAAAGTAAATTGTACACAATATACTAGGGTGATCAATTCTAAAGTATTGCTTCATGCAGCAACTGACATTGAACAAACTCATAAACATGTTGGTAGGCTCATAATAGCCCATAGCCCATACAAAAGTGTGACACAGTTACTCGGGAAATGTAATTGGGAATCTTTGAAAAAAAGATGCCACAATTTTTTGCAATGTCCTAATGGGTAAAGTATTTGAGGAAAACCATGTGACCATCCTGCTGACATTCCCTGTATACTGGGTAAATCATGTAAGATAACACCCCCTTTATTTTGTGAACAGTTACACATATTAAAAACTGGTTTTCATCAAATGTTAAGACTGTCAAGGGGAATGTATGTTTTTGTTTGGTTAATGTTTCTAGAACTAGTATCAATGGAGATATTGAAGCAGATAGGTTTTCTTTATCAATGGAATGATATACCTTTTATGACTGTATCCAATAGCTCTTCAGAAGACAATTACAGCACTATAGCTTTTGTTAATGTTGTTTTTGAAACCTCTCATAAATTTTTCTTTGAGCAATGTCCTAGAATGTGTGAGCACGGTGGCTGAAAATGGCATTTGTTGGGCGAATGCTGTGCAGCAGGCTTCTCAAACCAGGCTGCATAGTTGTATACCATAAGGTAGGCCTGTGCTACAAAAACAAAGCTTTATTTCCCCTTAAACCAACTTACGACCTAGATGTAGGTTCACATACAAATGTTGTACATATATGGAAATGTGACATAGGCTAGAATCTAGCATATCACAAAGGTCTTAGGAAAACTATTCACATATGTGTGTCCTTCCAGATTTACATGAGCTGAAATAGAGAAAGCAATCATTTATTCTTCAAAAATAAAAAGAGCTAATACACTGTAAAAAGCAACTGCAGTATTAAATATCTAAATATTAGAAGGAAGATTTGACCTAGCTCTTCCTATATGTGGTAGTGTGGAATTTCGGCTGCCGAGTAGTGCATGTAATGCTAATTTACATTATTGTGGTTAGTAAACATTGCTTCATTGGTAAAGAGGACACAATGGAAAAGCGTAGGGTCGTCTCTCAGTTGCTGAAGAGCAGACTGACAAAATTCTGTACAACGTTCAAACTCATGGTCATCAAGTGCCTGACATAGTGACAGATGATAGGGATGAAAATTCTGTCAATACAGGATGTGAATCACACTCGTCTGGCTGGTTTCACATTCCTTGGCAACATGCCTTGTACCACTATCCTGATTCACTAGTGTCATAGCCAGAACAACTTCTCTGTGTTCTCTGTCAGTTGCAGTTTTCTTTCTTGTCCTTTTTTTTACATTCAAGCAGGCTGTATGCACTAGGATCCTAATAATTCATGCAATTACGTGGCACATCAGACAATGGCAATCTGGACAGATAGCACTATAATGCTGTACTATTTTTACAGCATTTCTTTAACATTCACCACATAAAAGCAATATATGTAACTTCTCCTCATTGGTGCACATGTTTGCAGGCAAAAAATGTTGATGTAAAATGAACGGCCTGCACAGCATACAAGTAAACAGTAAAATGTGTTGACATTCTGACACAATGTAGCAGGAGAGCTCTGCTTGGTGGCATTCACACCAGTAATGCCGATTCCGGACACCACGCTCCCAAATTCTATGACATTTATCAAATTTCTATATGACGGATTGCTACGTCAACATTATCAAATGCTATATCACTGTAATTGTCTTCTTAAGAGACACTGAATGCAGTTACAAAAAGTACACAATTCCATTTAAAAAAACTACTTGCTTCAATGTGTCCATTTATACCAGTGGTAAAAACATTAACTAAACAAAAAAGTACATGCTCCTCAATGCACTAACATTTGCGAAAAACTGTGTTTTGGTATGTGCAACCATTTATGAAATTAAAGGGGTGTTATGTCTTTCGTTGCTCACCCATATATCTTTATATCTTACACAAGAATAATAGAAGATAATAAGAGAGATTTGTATATACATAGAGGCAAACATACCTTTTCCCTTGTTTAATGTGAAAAGTGAAGTAGGATATTAAATTACTAATATTTGTACAAAGAACCCAACACACACTGTGAAGTGGGTTGTGGAGTATAGTACAGATGTAGCTATAGATGTACCATGGACACAGATCTCATCAATACTTCATGTGGTCAGCCGTCCACTGCCTAATAAATATCTTAATGGCATCCGAAACCTATATGAACAGCTAGGAAAATAAGGTTGTCTGATACAACCATGACAGAAGAATTTCTGACCTTCATCATGAGTGACACCTCACTTAGCAGCCCACTGAGCATTAATAATATATATCACAAAAAAATCACATACACAATAAATGATTTATGTTCCATCAAGATCATGTGCTTTGAAATGTACAAGGCAAATATAATTTCCTCATTTCATTGAAAATATAAATTGTTAAGGTTATTATAAAAATGGTGAATCCATTTCTCAAAAAATTTGATTCAAGATATGAATGTAAATTTAGTCTGCAACATATTTTTATATCTTAGCTATTTTTCTATGTATCTGGCATTCAGTATCTGCTTTCATATGCATTCTCCATATCAGTTGCTACCAAGTTATTGAGTCGGATCACTTAACATCCACTTTCAGATTCTTGCCATTGCCATTGTATGTCCAGCCCCGCAGATCCTTCAGTTTGGGAAAAAGACGGTTATCATTAGGTCCAAGCCTGAGCTACATAGAGATTTTCCAAAATTTCACACTTAAACTGCCGAGGCAAGTCATTTGTCAACAAAGCAGAATGCTGGTGAGCGTTATTGTAAAGAAACACGGTACCACTGGGCAACAATCCATGCCATTTGTTTTGAGTGGCACAGTGTTGTCACTGAAGAGTCTGACAATAGTCCACCGCACTAAGGGTTTCTCCTTTAGGCATGAAGTTGTTAGGTACGATGCCCTTTGGATCTCAAAACATATTTTTGATGCTCAGAATTTGTTTGAATTTTTTGGGTCATTGTGTATATTGTTATTCTACTGACATAAACTTTTATAGTAGGTTAGAAAACATCGTGTAGATGTAGAAGTCATGATTGCAATAAGACACGACATGAACCATGAACCACAGACCTTGTCATTGGTGGGGAGGCTTGCGTGCCTCAGCGATACAGATAGCCGTACCTTAGGTACAACCACAACGGAGGGTTATCTGTTGAGAGGCCAGACAAACGTGTGGTTCCTGAAGAGGGGCAGCAGCCTTTTCAGTAGTTGCAAGGGCAACAGTCTGGATGATTGACTGATCTGGCCTTGCAACAATAACCAAAACGGCCTTGCTGTGCTGGTACTGCGAACGACTGAAAGCAAGGGGAAACTACGGCCGTAATTTTTCTCAAGGGCATGCAGCTCTACTGTGTGATTAAATGATGATGGCGTCCTCTTGGGTAAAATATTCCGGAGGTAAAATAGTCCCTCATTCGGATCTCCGGGCGGGGACTACTCAGGAGGACGTCGTTATCAGGAGAAAGAAAACTGGCGTTCTACGGATCGGAGCATGGAATGTCAGATCCCTTAATTGGGCAGGTAGGTTAGACAATTTAAAAAGGGAAATGGATAGGTTAAAGTTAGATGTAGTGGGAATTAGTGAAGTTCGGTGGCAGGAGGAACAAGACTTTTGGTCAGGTGAATACAGGGTTATAAATACAAAATCAAATAGGGGTAATGCAGGAGTAGGTTTAATAATGAATAGGAAAATAGGAATGCGGGTAAGCTACTACAAACAGCATAGTGAACGCATTATTGTGGCCAAGACAGATACGAAGCCCACACCTACTACAGTAGTACAAGTTTATATGCCAACTAGCTCTGCAGATGACGAGGAAATTGATGAAATGTATGATCAAATCAAAGAAATCATTCAGATAGTGAAGGGAGACGAAAATTTAATAGTCATGGGTGACTGGAATTTGGTAGTAGGAAAAGGGAGAGAAGGAAACATAGTAGGTGAATATGGACTGGGGCAAAGGAATGAAAGAGGAAGCCACCTGGTAGAATTTTGCACAGAGCACAACTTAATCATAGCTAACACTTGGTTTCAGAATCATGAAAGGAGGTTGTATACATGGAAGAACACTGGAGATACTAAAAGGTATCAGATAGATTATATAATGGTAAGACAGAGATTTAGGAACCAGGTTTTAAATTGTAAGACATTTCCAGGGGCATATGTGGACTCTGACCACAATCTATTGGTTATGAACTGTAGATTAAAACTGAAGAAACTGCAAAAAGGTGGGAATTTAAGGAGATGGGACCTGGATAAACTGAAAGAACCAGAGGTTGTACAGAGTTTCAGGGAGAGCATAAGGGAACAATTGACAGAAACAGGGGAAAGAAATACAGTAGAAGAAGAATGGGTAGCTTTGATGGATGAAGTAGTGAAGGCAGCAGAGGATCAAGTAGGTAAGAAGACGAGGGCTAGTAGAAATCCTTGGGTAACAGAAGAAATATTGAATTTAATTGATGAAAGGAGAAAATATAAAAATGCAGTACATGAAGCAGGCAAAAAGGAATACAGACGTCTCAAAAATGAGATCGACAGGAAGTGCAAAATGGCTAAGCAGGGATGGCTAGAGGACAAATTAAGGATGTAGAGGCTTATCTCACTAGGGGTAAGATAGATACTGCCTACAGGAAAATTAAAGAGACCTTTGAAGATAAGAGAACCACTTTTATGAACATCAAGAGCTCAGATGGAAACCCAGTTCTAAGCAAAGAAGGGAAAGCAGAAAGGTGGAAGGAGTATATAGAGGGTCTATACAAGGGCGATGTACTTGAGGACAGTATTATGGAAATGGGAGATACGATACTGCGTGAAGAGTTTGACAGAATACTGAAAGACCCGAGTCAAAACAAGGCCCCCGGAGTAGACAACATTCCATTGGAACTACTGATGGCCTTGGGAGAGCCAGTCCTGATGAAACTATACCATCTGGTGAGCAAGATGTATGAAACAGGCGAAATACCCTCAGACTTCAAGAAGAATATAATAATTCCAATCCCAAAGAAAGCAGGTGTTGACAGTTGTGAAAATTACCGAACTATCAGTTTAATAAGCCACAGCTGCAAAATACTAATTTGAATTATTTACAGACGAATGGAAAAACTAGTAGAAGCCGACCTCGGGGAAGATCAGTTTGGATTCCGTAGAAATACAGGAACACGTGAGGCAATACTGACCTTTCGACTTATCCTAGAAGAGAGATTAAGGAAAGGCAAACGTACGTTTCTAGCATTTGTAGACCTAGAGAAAGCTTTTGACAATGTTGACTGGAATACTCTCTTTCAAATTCTAAAGGTGGCAGGGGTAAAATACAGGGAGCGAGAGGCTATTTACAATTTGTTCAGAAACCAGATGGCAGTTATAAGAGTCGAAGGTCATGAAAGGGAAGCAGTGGTTGGGAAGGGAGTGAGACAGGATTTTAGCCTCTCCCCGATGTTATTCAATCTGTATATTGAGCAAGCAGTAAAGGAAACAAAAGAAAAATTTGGAGTAGGTATTAAAATCCATGGAGAAGAAATAAAAATGTTGAGGTTCGCCGATGACGTTGTAATTCTGTCAGAGACAGCAAAGGACTTGGAAGAGCAGTTGAAAGGAATGGATAGTGTCTTGAAAGGAGTATGTAAGATGAACATCAACAAAAGCAAAACGAGAATAATGGAATGTAGTCGAATTAAGTCGGGTGATGCTGACGGAATTAGATTCGGAAATGAGACTCTTAAAGTAGTAAAGGAGTTTTGCTATTTGGGTAGCAAAGTAACTGATGATGGTCGAAGTAGAGAGGATATAAAATGTAGACTGGCAATGGCAAGGAAAGTGTTTCTGAAAAAGAGAAATTTGTTAACATCGAGTATAGATTTAAGTGTCAGGAAGTTGTTTCTGAAAGTATTTGTATGGAGTGTAGCCATGTATGGAAGTGAAACATGGACGATAAATAGTTTGGACAAGAAGAGAATAGAAGCTTTCGAAATGTGGTGCTACAGAAGAATGCCGAAGATTAGATGGGTAAATCACATAACTAATGAGGAAGTATTGAATAGGATTGGGGAGAAGAGAAGTTTGTGGCACAACTTGACCAGAAGAAGGGATCGGTTGGTAGGACATGTTCGAGGCATCAAGGGATCACCAATTTAGTATTGGAGGGCAGTGTGGAGGGTAAAAATCGTAGAGGGAGACCAAGAGATGAATACACTAAGCAGATTCAGAAGGATGTAGGTTGCAGTAGGTACTGGGAGATGAAGCAGCTTGCACAGGATAGAGTAGCATGGAGAGCTGCATCAAACCAGTCTCAGGACTGAAGACAACAACTACAACAACAACAACAACGACATGTCACATCCACAATCAATTCCCAATTAGCACATGCACAAAGTATCATTTACAATTAAAATAAAGTATATAGCCTTGCTCAATTAATCTCATTTGTCATTTCCTGTAGAGTGTTTTTTGTGCATGTTGTGTTTATGTGGACTGTGTGTGAATGTGATTAACAAATCAAATGTCTATCATGCTAATTAATATCTCAGGTTCAGGGCGGAAATTGTCTCCAGTCATTTAGTCTGTCAGCTTGTCTGCAGGGTATTAATAAATATAATCAGTAGCTGTGCTTTGCATGAAAATTGTTAGTTCTTCCTGTGTCTTATCTTCTTGCTGCTGCTGTTATTGCTGGTGCTGTAAAATGTAGATACTTAAGATTATAGCTTATATCTTCTTCTTCCAGCTTGAAGTACCAGATGTGTCTTACCTTGTTGTTGTATCAGTATACTCTGTGAAGGGCTAAAAGTTTTCAAATCTTTGTGAGGTTACAAACCTAAAATTCTCTTATTCTTGGGCTTTTGTAGAAGATATGCTCCAGGGTGTGGTATATCAATGTTTGTGTAAGGACCTTCATATAATGGACGCCACTTAACACTACATTTTAGAGGTGATGGCCATTTGTAGTGGGTCTTAAGTAAAACTTGCATGCCGCCTTATTTTAAGATTAGCACCATAGTTCTTATTTCTAATGTCAGCTTGTTCAGTAATTGAAATGAGTGCTTCCCTTACCTTTTCCTCGTGTGAAGGTTTGGTGTCAGAAAATTTTGGTAGTGGGTTGCTCCATTCATTAGTTTCCTTTGTGTCAAACATGATTTCTCTGGGAGTATAGGGTGTGTTATATATATTTAAATTGTTGTTTATTTCCTCAAAAAGTGCTAGGTAATGTATCCCGTTTGTGTGCTGTGTTTGAGGAATAAGTTCTCATGAATTTGTTTAATTCTCTAAAAATTCTCTCTTGGCTGATGCATGAAACTTTGAAATAAAGATGCTCTTAATTTTATTGTCCTTTAAAAATTTTCTCCAGGTGAATCCTGCATAATACGTGGCGTTATCTGATAGAATGGCTTTAGGTTTTCCACTGTGTGGCATGTAATCATTTGTGAATCTTCTGATGATGGTGTTTGCTGTGGATCACTTTATGGCAAAAATTTTGATGTGCTTAGAAAATATGCCATAAAATGCTAGAATGTATTTACAACCACCGATGCTAGTTGGATGAGGTCCGTCAACATCTGTACAAAGTATCTCTCTAGGTCCAGTGGGTAAGATAGAGTGCAAATCTGTTTTGGTGGATTGATTTTGTGGCTTGGATTTTTGACATATGAGACATTTGCTGATAACACCATGTATTTTTCTTCTCATGTTTGTAAAATAGCAATATGTATGTAACTTGTTTAGACATTTCTTTGTTCCATAGTGTCCCCAAACTGTGTGAGTTGTGCAATGAGTTTGTGTACAGAATCTTGTGGTATGCAAACGCACCAGTTAGTAGCATTTGGGTGTCTTTTATAGAAAAGTATGTTGTGGTGTAACATGTATCTGTATTTGTTTTATTTTATACCAGTGTGGATCTGAATCTTGTAGTGTTGCCATGTTCTTGCATAGGTCTTTGTAGTACTGTGTAAACTATTTGTCTTGCATGAGTAGTATTCTGTAGTCATGTGTGTTTTCTGAGTCTGTATTGTTATGGTGTAATCCTTGTGGTAGTCTTGAAAGTGTGTCAGCTATTATGTTGTCTTTTCCGTTGATGTGCTTGATTTCGAAAGAATAATTCTGTAATGCAAGTGCCCATCCTGTAAGTCTAGGATGAATGAGTTTACATGACAAAAGGTAAGTAAGTGCTTGATGGTTAGTGTATATAATGGTGTGTCTTCCATACAGATAATAATTAAACTTTTTTAAATGCCCATACTATAGATAATGTTTCCAATTCTGTGGTGGAGTAAGATCTTTCACATTCCGCTCAAGTCCTGCTGGCAAAACCAATGATATTAATATGTTCTGAAGTTTCTGTTTTAACAAGTTGAAATAAACAACATCCCAAACCAATGTTTGATGCATCAGAAGCGATACAAAAAATTGAAGTCTGGATGTTCCAGCATGTTAGAATTTACTAAGGCTTCTTTGATTTTAGTAAAGTCATTTTCACAGACTTGGTTCCAAATCCATAGCTGATTCTTCTTTAATAAGTTTAGTGAGTATCTGCTATTGAGTAACTGTTGAGGTATGAATCGTCTGAAAAATGAGCATAGACCGAGAAATGATTTTAACTGTTTCTTTGTAGTGGGACTGGGGTAATGTCTGATAGCATCTAATTTTGAAGGGTCAGGTTTAATGCCTTGTGTGGTGATGATGTGTCTTAGGTATTTGATCTCAGAACAAGCAAATCTAGATTTACAAAGATTGGCAGTGATTCCAGCTTGTGTGAATCTGCATAGTATAAAGTGTTCAGGGTATCAGTGTGTTCCTTCCATGTTTTTGAGGCAATCAGTATGTCATCTACATAGTGTGTAACAGTTTCTAGTAAATCATCACCGAGTACAGAGTTTTGTGCAGTAATGAATATTCCTGAGCTTACATTTAGGCCAAATGTTGATACACAAAATTGATAAGTTCTGCCACCAAACATAAAGGCTGTATATTTTCTAGATTCTTTGCTTATTGGCACCTGCCAAAACGAATTTTTAAGGTCTATTGTAGAGAAATATTTTGCATCCAAGAATTTCTAAAGTTGTTCATCAAGATTTTATGGTTGTGTCCTCACAGGTAAGATAATTTGTTTGATAGCTCTTGCATCTAATACTAAACTGATACTTCCATTGTTTCTTTTCACTACATGCAAAGGGCTACAATGCGGAGATGTTGATGGTTCTATAACATTCCATGTAATCATTTTCTTTAGTTCTTCCCAAACCGCAAGTTGCAGTGCTAGAGGTACATTCTATGACTTATGGTAATAGATTTGGTGAGGCTTTACTTCAATCGTATACATATATGTGTTGATCATACCTGGCTTACTAGTGAAAACATCCTTATTCTTAAGTAAAATATGTTTAAGCTGGGACCTCTCCTGTTCATTAATAGCATCACATTCTGATAACTTAGAATTAATTTGTGTAAGTACACCATTCACTACCTCACTGTGTGATACAGGTTGTTGTGTGGAATTTACATCAGTCTCACGTATAATCTGTATCTTGTAGCCAGAACAGTGCTTGTTATGCTCTATTAGTCGAGTGTCCAAGTTTAAAATATGCCTCTGCCTTCATACTTAAAATAACAAATGCCTTTGGAGAAGTCTATAGTGCAGTCCTTCTCGCAAAGCAAATCAATGCCCAATATACAATTGGCAGCAAGGTTTTGGACAACTAGGAAAGCCCTTTGTACGATTCAATTTTCCCATATTAACAGTCACAAATACCTCCTTATTAACTCTACTTGACTAATTACTTAATGCAGTTAATCTTAAACAGTTTTGAACTGGGAAATCTGGTATCGTAGAAGCTTTCGTCATCATAGTATTAAAATTGTGAGAAATTACACTGACAGCAGCTCCTGTATCAATAATTATGTTAGTAGGTATACCTCCTACAATGCCTGAGGTGGAAGACAGTACAAATCTTTTCTTTACATTGTGACATTGTGTGTTGTCATTTATTAGATCATTAGCTAAGTTTCCACTTTAATTTTTTCTCAAGAATAGGGTAGGCATCTCTTGTTGTGTAAATGGCAATTTTTCTTGTTTCACAGTTTCACTAGCAAGTGTATATTCAAACACAGTTTCTAAATTGAAGTTGCCCCCCAAATGTTGCTCAGTCACAACCTGGGGCTCAGTAATGACTGATTCTAGTTTACCTGGTTTGTCTGGTCATTGGCAAGTGTAGTTGTAGTTTCATTAGCTACCTCAATAATATTTACATTAGGATATTGTCTTTGCCAATCGCCTGTTTTCGTTTGGCTCTGAAGTCACTTGTTGGTTTGTGTTACTTATTTGTGCAAAATTCCCGTGTGGCATCTGAATATGATTTTGTGGTGGCAGTTGCTGTGTTTGCCACTATCTCGCACAATACTGGTTGTTGTTCTGGTTAAAGTGCGGTGTAGGTGTTCCATTTCTAGTTTAATCTGTGTTGTTGTTTCTGTTTGGCTTTGTGTCCGTTGTTGTTTCCGTTATTCCTTCTTGAATTAAAATTGTCGTTTCTTCGTTTTTGTATGGGTTATCTCCCTGTGTATAGTTACAGTTGTTGTTTGTGTGCAGCTGTGAGTTTTGGTGATTGTTTTGCATGTTTCGTGTGTGTTGTGAATTTTGCTGTGTGTTTGGTAATGTAGCAATGTAGACATGTTGATTCCTACTGCGTGAGTTGTGTGTTGGTTCTTGTTCTTCATACAGTAAGTCAACAGCATCTAACATTCAGGATCGTCGTCCGGTATGTACAGTAATTTCTCTTTAATATTAAAAGGAAGTCTTGCTTTCAGTGATCGGATCACATCTTTTGGTTTCATTGGTTCATTAAGGAAGTGTATCATGTTTAGGTACTTCTCGAAGTATCGGCGCAAATTGCCGTTTTTAGGATTAAAGTGTTCGGGTTCAGTGACTTGTTTGCGGATACGTTCCTGCACAGTGGGTGACCAAAACTTATTCAAGAAGGCGCGTTCAAACTGCTCGTATTTTTCACACCTGTCGCTTTCTTCGTAAGCCCAGACAGCGGCGTCCCCTTGAATGTAATCCATAACGTACGCAATGCGTTTGTGGTCGCTCCACGAACGTGGGAAGGCGTTCCTAAAAGCTTTTAAGATGACAGGGTGTACAGTGTTTTTGCCTGGTATAAAAGGTTGAAATTTACGCTGCTTGAATAGACTTTCTTTTTCTTTGTTACGTGTTCGTCTGTTTCTTTCCGTGTAATCATTGAATTCTTCCCTGTGTACATGGTTCTTCATAAAAATGATAAGTGTATTGTATTTCAGGTGATGGGTATCTGATGCTATGCGTGTCAGTGTATTGTGTATTTGAGTGTTGAAATTCGTGTGTGTTTATGTGTTTATTTCCGAATCGACATTTCCTTCTGTGTGTGTTAAAATGTGTAGTGGGTGTACTGTTCTGTTGTGTGGCATTGAGTTGTGTTTGTTTGCATTCGTCATCGATTACTTGTCTATTGTTGTTCATGTATTCCACTACAGAATCGTGCACAATATGTGGCAATTTGTTTTGTATACATTCTTCAAAAATTTGGTCTTTGTGTGCTGTCCATTCTTTAAATTGTGAATTAATGCGAGAGAAATGGGGTTCAGCCTCTCTCTGTATTGTTGTGTGAATCTGTTTGTGAATGTCAGCTACATTTGTTTTAATTGTATACACCTTTAAATTCATTTCGTCACATGAGTGCGTGTTTGATTCTAATTTGCAATTAATATTTTCACAGGTTTTTGTCAATTCATGGATGTGATTGGCATAGTCGCTTTGTCGTAACTCTAAATTTTCAAAGTTTTCCGTAAGATCGTCGACCTGTTTGGGAAGACGTGTATTAATTTCATCTACCTTTTGAGTCAGTGTGGCGAAGTCTTGATTTTATCTCATTTCTGAAAGCTGCATTGTCTGTCATTAATTGTGTGAATTTTTCGTCATTATCTTTCTTAATATTGGATATGTCTTCGAAAATTGAATTCAGCGGCAAAATTTTGATTGTAAAATGAGCTTGCCCCGCCGCGTCATTAGACGTGACGTGGTATCTCAGGTTTGGTTCTGAATTGCTCCTTTCGGCGTTTGTGTGTGTGTGTGTGTAGCGGGTTATTTTGATGTGTTTGCGTGTCTGTATTAATTTCTGTGTGTGAATGTGTCTGTGTATCCAGGTTTGCGTTACTTGATTGTTGTTCCATTGTGTACTGGTGTCGAATTTTTACCATATCGTCAATAAACTGTGTGCAAGGAAAAAAAAAGTTTAAACGCTTAGTGTGAAAATGTACTGCCTATGTGTATGTTTAAATGACTGAGAATGATTGAGAGATGACTTTAAAGACCGAAAGTAGCATACGCGTTAATGCTTAAATCTTGTACAATGTCGGCCATATTGTGCAATGTAACTTGCGTATTGTTGGATCGGAATGTAATCGTCTGAATAATGAGATTTCGCGGAATTTGAAAAAAAATACTGAATGGAAACTGAATATTGAATTTAATACTGAGAAAAATAATTTTGAATGAAAAATGTGCTTGGAATCAATTATGGATGCGCGAGTGCTGCGTCGTACCGTACATGTCGTCTTGATGCGAACATTGCGTTTCCAGTCCAAATTGTCTCCAGATTTTATTCGTTTTCTTCAATATTCTCGTCACATAGGTTGTTGCCGGTCAGGATGTACATGAAAAAGAACAATTAGTTGTAGTACAGATACAATAATGAGTCCTGGCACACAGTCGCCAGTTTAACAAATAAAATAATAACAATAATAATAATAATAATTGTTTGTTTGGATAAGTAATTGAGAGATTTAAATTTACGCCGTGAATCTATCGAGCTTCGTACGTCCGAAGTTGCACGGGACGTAGCCAGGGCTCATTATATATTTTTTGTAGACAAAGTCTGATATCTGACCTCAGCTTCAATCATGACAATGGGGTGACTAAAACTACTAAAACAGAGAAAAGCATACGATCAAATAAAACATATATTCAATTCAACATATACATTACGATATAAATGACACGTAAAATTCTAGATCAATAATGGCAGATAATTCACAAATGAGAGCGACTTTTTAATTCTGCGCCTCATTTCTGCAAATAAGTATCAATATGGCTAACTGTGGAGCCATACAAAATATTACATCCTTCCAGGACAACGAATGACATAAGAGAGTAGATGCCTACTAGCTGCGACAAGAGAGCGCTGTTAATTACTTTATTTTACTTTCTCTTGTCTCAAAAAATCGATACATATATTCTAAGTTAAGTAAATTAAATATTGTCTGTGCTCGAGTGCACATGGTTCCTTAAAGAGCGTACTTTTCCCTGTCACAGCTCACCTTACTGCTTACCTGGTCCCACTGTTTTTGAAGCTCTAGGAGATTTAAACAGTAATACTTGTAACTCCCTTTGCTGATCTCTCTTCAGACTTTTTTCTCTTTATGTTCTTTACAGATTCACCGGCGCCTTCTGGGTACTCGGGAGATTTTGTCAAGATCTTTGTTGCATTCTTTTTGTCGCTTTTTGCCTCACCCACGTTTCGTAATGTGTTGATGAGATACCTAGGCCTAGCAAGAGAAGTTAGACGTATAAACTGCGTGTAGAGAAGGTGCAAACACCTAATGAGTTTTTGAATGATACATGTATCTTAACCTCTTAGACGTGTGACTGAAGAAGATCTGAATGTAAGTTTTTCAGTAGGTTCTATCGAAATTAACAACATTTCACTCACTCACTTTTTTCCCCACATATACATTACATTCCCTCGTCTCAAATATTGAGTTTCTTCGTTGTTAGCACTGCGATCAAGTAATATGTGAAAAAATTACAAACGTGAATGAATCAAAGTGGAAGTGAGGCATAAGGAGACGATACTTTTGACAACGAGAAAGTTACTCTGTTAGCAGACATCTAATGTGTGTCGCACCCTTTCGCACTGACTAAGAGGAGGAAACATCATGGTAGTGATTGCGTGTGCCACATGGCCACATATCTAGCTGCAGTTGACTAACGACTGTGATTTCCCCTCCTGACTGCTCCTACCAAACACATGCAGACTACTAGTGGTGTGCAGGAAATCGCGTATCTGTTAGAAATCACAGTGATTGAGAAGTCACAGATATCACAATAACAACTTTACAAAATCTGCGATTTCAGTCGCAAGTAGCATTTCACATTCAACGCCGTGAGCCATCTGTTGGCCGAATTCCGTACTGGTTTCTGCGATTTCAGTGACAAGTCGCGAGTAGCAATTAAACAGTTAACAGTGCCATTGTTGGCCAAAGTTCGTACTACGCTCATCTCTGCGACACGCTATCGAGTCTGACTGCGATTTCCGTGACAAATCGCAACTAAGAGTCGCAAGTAGCAACTAAAAAACGCATTTAACATTCTTTTCCTAGTGCCATCTTTTGAACGACGTACGTACTTCGTTATGAGAGCCTTGTGCCTCACGAGGTCGGTGTGCTGTGGGTGCATTATTTCGTTAGTGGTACAAGTCCATTTTTGTTCATTTTGAGATACGGAGTCGTAAAGTTAAATGAGCGCTGAAGAATCTGCAGTTGAGATACCAGAAATATTCAAGCATATGGCTTCTTGCTAGAAATGAACCTTTATTAATGTTTGTTTGGATCATTAATTTCAGAAGCATTATAGACAGAAAAGTGGAGGTAATGGACTTGTACCACTATTGAAATAAGCGCTTCACATTATATGACGACATGCACATTCAGCATTAGTTATGGTTGGTCAAACACAGCTGTGACTCTGAATGTATTATATTAATAAGAAGCAACATTGCCTTTTTCTCCTGAAAATATCAAGTAACGTAACAAATGTGATTCTGCTTCCAATATGACAGTTTTGGTTAATACTCCACATGCCTACAGGACTTTGCAATGTTAACACAGCAGAACTCAGACATCTGTATAAGTGTATTGAAATGAAAACAGCATTACTGAGTCATATGAATGCCTCACTTTTATTCCGACACAGTTCAAGACTCGGGATAAAAGTTTTACACCTGGTGTTCTACATGGCAACTTCACACACACGAACTTTTTGCCAACGCTACTATCACCTACATAGGTAAGCTTTTCCTGTGTTACTTTCAAGTTCTGCACTTAAGCTATTCCTGATTTAACTGGAAGACCTGTACTTCCCACTTTCATATCAACAGCCTCAAAATGCATGTTACTGGTCAATGTCACACCAAGATTGTGGAGAAGGGGGGGGGGGGGGTGGCATGTCACTCACCAACTAGTGTTTACCAGTAAATAAGTGGCGGAAAATTATGGGTATAGGACGGCTTAAACATGTGGAAAATGAGATTTTCATTATTCACTCACTGTATTTAACATTTATTATTCCTTTAAAATCGCATAACAACTTCAATAAAACACAGTTTAATCACTCATCTGCACACTTATTTCACAATTATATCACTTTTAAACTGCAAATCCTCTAAGAGCTGTCTTGAATCTTCACGAGTGTCTCTCAACAGCCTTGATGTGGATAAATACGTACAGCAACCAGTAATCAAGAGTCAGAACTGTGCAAAATCACAAGGATTATTAAACAATTTTTGCTGTCACTAATTACAAGAAATATAATTGACAGAGTAGATTGCTAATATTTGCCGTAATGAAAGCCACTCAATGGGGTATATTTCACATTTGCAAGAACGATCTCACTGAAGTAATTAAGTCCATCGAAACACTTAGAAACTAACCTCTCGTCTGACGAAAACGGTCTAAAGACGCAGTGGCAATTTCTCCAGATCTGTTGACAATGATATTTTGAGTTATCAATTTACTGAGTGACTGAAATGTAATTCGGGTACCTGTGAACATAACAATATGTTAGAATTCATTTTCTAAACACGAACTATTACGCTACTGTATGGCTACTTACATATTAATTACACTATTAATATTTTCACAGTTGTTTCTTTAATACATAATTAAAGCCAATGGAAGAACAAAGGTAAAACTTACTTACCAATGAGAGGTTTGTTGAGATGCAATTTTCTGTGTGGGCAGATGTAAGTTTTTCATTCGGTGGTAAGTCGCAGAAATCGCAGAAGTAGCAGAAATCGCAGAAGTCACAGAAATCGCGGAAGTCGCAGTGGCAGAGGGATACACGACCTACGTTCCTTAACTGCGACAAATCACAGTTAAGAATAACAGATAGTGAAAAGTAGCATTCACAGAAATCACTGATATCGGAATATCGCAGTTAAGCCCATCACTACGTCCTCCTTGTGCAACAAATGAACTGCGCATAGGGAGAAAGAGGAAGAGAAAGCAACGGAAGAGAAGTGTGTGTAGGGAGAACGGGGAAGTCAGAGGAACAGAAGGGCTTATTGGACGGTAAGAGGGCACTGGACTTGTAACTTATTTATTGTGACTTTTTCCTTCCATATTAAGTTAGTTTATTAAACACATTAGTATATTGATAAAAGTAATTTCGTGAACAAATAAGAATATTATTTACACGGAAACAAAATTAGAGATCTCTACATCACATGTCAACCATATTATGCTGTTTAAATAGGTGTAACCATTGTCGTTAAAGCCAATTTCCGTTATATCACAACCGGTTCCCACCAAGCATCTGCCCACATAAATAGCTAGTACTTCGTCTGTAATGACGTCGTTGAACGTTACCGAGAGGACCGTAACCACTATGAAGTAGACAGGGTCGTCGACTGATTGTGAGTGGGCCAAATATCTCACGAAATAAGCGTCAAAGGAAAAAAAAAAAACTACGAAGAACGAAAATTGTCTAGCTTGAAGGGGGAAGCCAGTTGGCGCCATGGTTCGCCCGCTAGATGGCATTGCCATAGGTTCAACGGATATCAAGGTTTTTGTAAATGGGAACCCCGATTTTATATTACATATTCGTGTAGTACGTAAAGAAATATGAATGTTTTAGTTGGACCACTTTTTGCACTTTGTGATAGATGAAGCTGTAATAGTCACAAACATATTGCTCACAATTTTAGACGAACAGTTGGTAACAGGTAGGTTTTTCAAATTAAAATACAGAACGTAGGTACGTTTGTACATTTAATTTCGGTTGTTCCAATGTGATACATGTACCTTTGTGAACTTATCGTTTCTCAGAACGAATGCTGTTACAGCGTGATTACCTGTAAATACCACATTAATGCAATAAATGCTAAAATGACGTCCGTCAACCTCAATGCATTTGGAAATACGTGTAACGACATTCCTCTCACCAGCGAGTAGTTCACTTTCCGTAATTTTGGCACATGCATTGACAGTGCGCTGACGCATATTGTCAAGCGTTGTCGGTGGATCACGATAGCAAACGTGCGGACCATGGTATGGTGCTTCAACAACCAATCCACCTGTGATGAAATATGCCATTCAATAGCGCTTCAACCGCACGCGAGCTGTGTGTGCCGGACATCCATTATTTTAGAAGTACATCGCCATTCTGTCATACAGTGAAACACTTTGTAGTAACGTCGGTAGAACATTACGTAGGGACCGAGCGAGGTGGCGCAGTGGTTTAACACTGGACTCGCATTCGGGAGGACGACGGTTCAATCCCGCGTCCGGCCATCCTGATTTAGGTTTTCCGTGATTTCCCTAAATCGCTCCAGGCAAATGCCGGGATGGTTCCTTTCAAAGGGCGCGGCCGACTTCCTTCCCCGTCCTTCCCTAATCCGATGAGACCGATGACCTCGCTGTCTGGTCTCCTTCCCCAAACCAACCAACCAACCAACCATTACGTAGGAAATCAGCATACATTGCAGCATTCAGATTGCCATCGATGAAATGGGGGCCAATTATCCTTCCTCCTATACTGCCGCACCATACATAATACCCGCCAAGGCCGCTGATTTCCACTTGTCGCAGTCATCGTGGATTTTCCGTTGCCCAGTAGTGCATATTATGACGGTTTATGTTACCGCTGTTGGTGAAGACGATTCGTCGTTAAATAGAACGCATGCAAAAATCTGTCATCGTCCCGTAATTTCTCTTGTGCCCAGCGGCAGAACTGTAAACGACGTTCAAAGTCGTCGCCATGCAATTCCTGGGGCATAGAAATATGGTACGCGTGCAATCGATGTTGATGTAGCATTCTCAACATCGATGTTTTTGAGATTCCTGATACTCTTGCAATTTGACTGCTACTGGTGTGCGGATTAGTCGCGACAGCAACTAAAACACCTACTTGGACATCATGATTTGTTGCAGGACGTGGTTGACTTTTCACATGTGGCTGAACACTTCCTGTTTCCTTAAATAACGTAACTATTCGGCGAACGGTCCGGGCACTTAAATGATGTCGTCCAGGATACCGAGCAGCATACACAGCACACGCCCGTCGGGTATTTTGGTCGCAATAGCTAAACATCAACACGATATCGATTTTTTCGCAATTGGTAAACGGTTCATTTTAACACGGGTAATGTATCACGAAGCAAATACCGTCCGCACTCGCAGAATGTTACGTGATACCACGCACTTATATGTTTGTGACTATTACAGGGCCATCTATCACAAAGTGAAAAAAGTGGCCCAACTAAAACATTCATATTTCTTTACGAATATGTAATAAAAAATGGGGGTTCCTTTTTTAAACAAAGGCAGTTGATATCCGTTTGACCTATGGCAGCGCCGTCTGGTTTCCCCCTTCAAGCTAGACGTGTTCCGTTCTTTGTAGTTTTTTCGTTTGATGCTTATTTCGTGAGATATTTGGCCCGGTCACTTACAAGGAGGGTGGTCCATCTGAAGTTTTGGATGAGATTATCTCGAAAACTATACATCGGGCAAAAATAGTGGGTAAGGCAAGTTCGTAATCTCAAAGGGGGACGTCAAATGATACTACACGCAATCCCCAGGCCCCGCCCTCTTGGGTAGGGTGGGGGCAACTTTTAAATCTTAAATGGAAACCCCAATTTTTTATTGTAGATACGGATTCCCCATAAAAAAAGTAGTCAAGGTTTGTCTGAAACATTTTTTAAACCATTGAAAAATGCCGCTGAAATCGAGAAAAATTAAATTTGGGGAAGAACTCCAATTTATTTAGAATGTTCCGAGAAGGACGCATCAAATCAATACTAAATGTGCACCAGTTCTTTCATTACGCCAAATAAAGCTTTTATCCCTTTTTTTTTTTTTTTTTTTTTTTTTTTTTTTTTTATATACAAAATGTTTCCTACCCGCCCCAGTTTTTGGTGGAGGGAGGTGGAATGATATTAGAATCTCGTTAGGGAACTCGTCACAATTTCATTACTCACCCGACTGCGGCGCTACCGTGGCCAAACTGCGAACTATGGCGCAATATAAGGGTCGGTGCAATGCGCTCAGACGTCACTTCATTTTCAGATTGTAAACCGTAAACATCAACTGACGAAAGTAAATTATTCTTTGGCAAAACATGGCTCCCTATCCCCCTACAGAGATTGTTGATATGTTAATTTTAGGTGAATGCCATAACAATTACTCTGCAACTGCGCAACTGTCTACAGTTCGTTCCCAAACAGAAGACATCCAAGCGGAAACATCATTCGAAATTGCACTCAACGAGCTCGAAATGGATACATGCACCGTCCACCTCGTTATCACGAATACAATGAAAATGACGCTCGTAACCTTACCCTTCTCCCCTGTGTTCAACTAGATCCCGAAATTAGTAGTCGTGCGATTCAGAGACAAACTGGAATACCGAAATCAACTGTTTTGAGGATTTTGAAGGAACATGAATATCATGCGTATCACATCACACTGATACAGTCATTAACGCCGAAAGAAATACAAATACGCGTGCATTTCTGCCAATGGGCCTTGGAAATGATAAGAGGTGGCAATGATTTTTTTAGATACGTTATGTTCACCGATGAAGCCACATTTAAAAACAATGGCGAATTAAATCTTCATGCTTGTCATTATTGGTCCCTTGTCAATCCACACTGGCACAGACTGAATGACGATGAACACAAGTGGTCGTTAATGGTCTGATGTGGAATTTTAAACGGTTACTTGACAGGACCATATTTTTTGACAGAAATGTCAGTGGGGAATCTTATTTACAACTTCTCCGCGATGATTTGCTGGAGCTAATGGAAGATATTGATTTAGAAACTATGCAACGAATTTGGTTCCAAAAGGACGGAGCAGATCCCCATTACGCTAAAAATGTGCAGAACGTTTTAAATTTACGATATCCTGGTCTGTGTATAGGTCACGATGGCCTACACGTTCACCAGATCTAACGTGTCCTGATTTTTTTTCTTGGGGGGTTATTCAAAAAATATTGTTTATGAAAGAAAGCCCACAATCAGAAACGATATGGAGCAACGAATTCGAAGAGTATGTGCAGCCATACCACGGGATGTGATGCTCAAAACTGTGGACAACTTTCGCAGTCGATTGGCTTTATGCATTGAAGAAAATGAGGAAAATTTTGAACAATTTCTTCGTGGCTAATTTCATTCATCAAGCACCCCAAATTGTGAGAGGCAAGGGGAGTCACACTAATGAAGCACCCCATGGGATAATCATTTTACTACGTCCTTGTCGTTGTTCCTAGGTAACGCTAAAAGTAAGATACAGTACATGTTGTACAAAAATAGCTTAATTTGGCGTAACGAAAGAATTGGTACACATTTTTTATCGATTTGATGCGTCTTTCTCGGGTAATTCGAAATAAATCAGAGTCTTCCACAATTATACGTTTTTCTCGATTTCAGCGCCATCTGTCAATGGTTTAAAAATGTTTCAGACAAAACTTGATTACTTTTTTTATGGAGAATCCGAATCTGCAATAAAAATTGGTCTTTCCATTTAAGATTTTAAAGTTGCCCCCCACCCCACCCAAGGGGGCGGTGGCTGTTGGTCACGTGTTTTATCATTTGATGTCCCCCTTTGAGCTTACGAACTTGTCTTATATATATATATATATATATATATATATATATATATATATATATATATATATATATATATAATGGTGAGTCACCTAACATTACCGCTGGATATATTTCGTAAACCACATCAAATACTGACGAATCGATTCCACAGACCGAACGTGAGGAGAGGGGCTAGTGTAATTGGTTAATACAAACCATAAAAAAATGCACGGAAGTATGTTTTTTAACACAAACCTACGTTTTTTTTAAATGACAAACCTACCTTTTTTTAAATGGAACCCCGTTAGATTTGTTAGCACATCTGAACATATAAACAAATACGTAATCAGTGCCGTTTGTTGCATTGTACTAACGGGGTTCGATTTAAAAAAAAACGTAGGTTTGTGTTAAAAATATACTTCCGTGCATTTTTTTTATGGTTTGTATTAACCAATTACACTAACCCCTCTCCTCACGTTCGGTCTGTGGAATCGATTCGCCAGTATTTGATGTGGTTTACGAAATATATCCAGCGGTGTGTGTGTGTGTGTTTTTTCTTTTCTGTGTACAGGAGAAGTGCGGGTCAGGGAGCAAAGTGAGCAGGGTTTGTAGCTCGACGTCGAGTCAGATTCTTTACGAATCATTCGTTCGTGGTTTCTTTACGTAATAGTTATTTATGTAAATCCATAACTGATCTCTTTCACAGCCTTCTTTTCCCAGTGTCAGTACAAATGTGAAAATGTAATGACACTGGTATTGCTCATAATACTCTTCAAATTAACTATACATTATTTTGGTGCAGTAACATGGTATAATATCACGATTTATTTATCTGCTTTTAGCTGTTCAGGGAAAGGTTTTCGCCTTAGGGCATGGAAATTAATCAATGATGCCAGTTGAAAATATATGTCGCACCAGGACACGGATGCTCTGCTTCTCTAAAACGGTTGCTTTCATTCCCTTTTCTTTCCTTTTTCTGTATAAGTCACCATCATAGCGAAACGTCTTTTTTATGGTACAGTCGTACAAAAGTCTTTATTAAGGAGGTGTGGGGGCATCAAAAATACACATTTACTATACAGATAATTTCTGATTGGTCGTTAGCAGGATGTAACTGGAGTTATCGACTCACTTCCTGTTCTGCAGCTCTGTTTCTTCGTTAATAACTGTATCGGATTGAATATTATTTCGTACTCTGTGATAACTATCCTCAAATACACACACTATGTTATCAAAAGTATAAGGACACACAAGAAGCATACGTTTTTCGTATTAGGTGCATTGTACTGCCACCTATCGCCAGGTACTCCATATCAACGACCTCAGTAGTCATTAGACGTTGTGAGAAAGAAGATTGGAGCGCTGTGTGCAACTCACGGACGTCGAACGTGGTCAGGTGATTTGGTGTCACTTGTCTCATATGTCTTTACGCGAGATTTCCACGCTCCTAAACATCCCTAGATCCACTGATTCCGATGTGATAGTGAAGTGGAAACGTGAAGCAAGACGTACTGCACAAAAGCGTACAGTCCGACCTCGTCTGTTGACTGGTAGAGACCACCGACAGTTGACGAGAGTCTTAATGTGTAATAGGCAGAAATCTACCCAGACCATCACATAGGAATTCCAAACTGCATCAGGATCCACTGCAGGTACTACGATAGTTAGGCGAGAGGTAAGAAAACTTGGAGTTCATGGTCGAATGGCTGCCCGTGAGACACACATCACGTCGGTAAATGCCAAACGACGCCTCGCTTGATGTAAGGATGATTGAAGAGTGAAAAACGTTGTGTGGGGTGCGGAATCACAATACATAATATGGCTATCCGGTGGCAAGATGTGGGTATGGCGAATGCCAGGTGAACATAATCTGCCAATGTGTGTAGTGCCAACAGTAAAATTCGAAGGCGGTGGTGTTATGATGTGGTCGTGTTTTTCATTGAAGGAGCTTCTACCCCTTGTTATTTTACGTGGCAGCATCACAACACAGACCTACACTGATGATTTAAGTACCTTCAAGCTTCCCACTGTTGAAGAATAATTCGGGGATGGCGACTGCATTTTTCAACATGATCGAACACCTGTTTATAAGGCACGGCCTGTAGCGGAGTGGTTACACGACAGTAACATCCCTGTAAAGGAACTGGAATGCATAGAGTCCTGACCTGAACCCTTCAGAACAACTTTGGGATGTTTTGGAACGCCAGCTTTGTGCCAGGTCTCACCGACATCGATATCTTTCCTCAGTGCAGCACTCTGTGAAGAATGGGCTGCCATTCTCCAAGAAACCTTTCAGCACCTGATTGAACGTATGCCTGCGACAGTGGAAGCTGTCATCAAGGCCAAGGGTGGGCCAACAGTATATTGAATTCCAGGATTACCGATGGAGAGCGCTACGAACTTTTAAGTCATTTTGAACCATTTTCACGAGTTTCAACATAGTGTATGAAACGTGAACAAGAAAATCCGAAAGTAAGCTACGAGATGTGACGCCATACACGAAGATGGAAGAAGGAAAGAAGGGAAGAAGGAGAGTGAGCTAGTAAGACTTGCAGTCATCCACCTACTTGGCAAACAAAGTCTTGGGGCAGAGTGGGCAGGGGTCAACATGCGAGGCCTGGCCACGGTTTCCCTAGCACCCCCTAACGAGCAGCAGAGCACGGAAGGAGGCCTGGAGCCAAGGAGGGAGGCACAGAGAAACTGTGGAATTTACCTGCTTGGCCAGGTGTAGTGCATAAAAAAATGGGCACGAATCCATGCGCCTACCCTACTGTGGAGTTCCATTAAGAAACGTAGCGAGGGGAGATACAGACATGAGCAAGGGGCACGAGAGTGCCGATGGCGTGTGAAACCATGAAGGTAACTGTCGAAGAAGGTGCGGTAGGGCAGTTGGTCCTGTGTTTCATTGTGGATGGTTTGTAAGAACTGCCAGAAGTCATGGCGTGATTAATTGCTGTTAGTATGCAGGTAAGTGATCGTCCATCATAGACGCTTAACCATCTACATTAGCTCGTCTGCCTCATTGCCGGTGAGGGCACGTGCGGCGTGTGATAACATAATATCCTCAGAAAGGGTGTCCGTGGGCTCCTCCTGGTGCCTTGTATGGTAGTGGTCTACAAGTGCATTGATGTACTCCGGCTGACAAGCGACACACAGGGTACTGCAGATGCAGATCTCGGTGATCAGTCGTTATCGTCATTGTTTTTCATCGGTTGCAGTATGATACGTTGTAGGTTGTTACTTTTCCGTGAATCTTGACACCTGGTCCCACCCCCTGTATTCTGTGGCTTGCCAGTGTCACAATTGTGGATATCGAGGGTCGGCTCCTTGGTGTCTAAGACTGCGAGAACAGCGTACAAATAGTCGGTAATGTGCAGGCGCCATAACGCTATTTCCTTACAGTACTGACTCAAAGTGTGTGGCATGGCAGGTTTGGCACATTTCAACCACCAAGTCAAAGTGTCGAAGTTGTGCGATACTTAAGCCCATGTCCTAGAATCATGTTGTAGTCATTCGGGATCGTGGGAGTAGTACACAATTATAATGAACTGGAAGCAAATAATGTCCACCACAGTACACAAGAAAGAAAGGGACGATTTCTTCTGAGTAGAAATGTGCTGTTTCGTGTCTGTGGGTGGAGCCTGATGGGCAGTACATTTTGATGATACGTGCCCCATGAGTGTGATGACCATACCTCTCGCAGCCAAAAAGCATGTGAGATCAACTGCTGGGATAATCTTCCAGACACAGGAAGGCTATGCAGTGATCACCAAGGAGACGAGTAATATAGCCAGCTAGTCCAGAAGTATGAGGACCGATGACCGTAGCAGTCTGGTCCCTTTAACCCCCACAAACCAACCAACCAGAAGTGTGGCCAAGTGTACTTCGTGTAATAGTGCGATGTCGACGTCAGATGCCCATATCGTCTCTTGCAGCAGTTGAATTTTCATTCACGTGATAGTGTTGTTAGTGTTGATCACTGCTATTCAGAACATTTGGAGTCGAGCCCTGCTATAGAGGGGAACTTAATCACTGGCGTGGAAGAACTAAGCAATTCCATATGGCATCTGATGGCATTAGCATCATAGTAAACAGATTTCTATACCTCCATGCTGAGTGACTCCATTCCTGACATTTGGCTTGGATCATCATCGACGCCAACACCACATGCCGTTGAGCGCACTGTCACTGTGCCGTCCATATGTTCCACCACATCCGTGGGAGCGGAGGTTTTCTCGGCGTGAGTCGTGATAGTAGAATCCAAAGCTGCAGGTGCATCTATGCGAGCTGGCAGGGTAGGTACCAGAGGCACTAGATCCGGCATCGCATTGTCGTCATTCTTGTCGTGCAGCTTCTCTGAGGCCTCGTTGGGTCGGAAGGCCTCAGGAGCGTCAGATGCAGGGAATGAGTTGTCTTGTTCAAAGACCGTGCGACACCTCCTCTTGCGCCATTTGGGTGAATGTTGTTTACGTGTCCATCCCTCTGTATCTGAAGATAGAAATGAGTCTGGGATGAAGGCCATCGTGGCGCAGTGAGTGATGGGACGTCCATATCACCGGTTGGAAGGGAATTGGCAGTTGTAAATGTTGGCAGTGACACCAAAGTCGCGTCAGGTTGTGAGCATGATGTGTCGACCCTAGCGTGGCAGTTTGAAGGGAACCGTAATGTGACCCAGCTGATGATGGTCGGCAGGTGGAGTAGAGAATGCTGATGTGTAGGTGATCATTAACACCGTTGTCAGAGACGGACACGTGACAGCAGCAGCTGGCAATTAGGTGTTGCATCACGAAAGACCCTCAGATCTGAGGTGGCCTGCTTTGTTCCACCAGGAACAGGTTTTGTATTGGTCGTCATATATGACGACAGTACAGCGCTCACTGATCTGTATGTAACACAGTATGTGGCAGAGGAGATTGGGCGGCCAGGGTGGCCGAGTGGTTCTAGGCGCTACAGTCTGGAACCGCGCGACCGCTACTGTCGCAGGTTCGAATCCTGTCTCGGGAATGGATGTGTGTGATGTCCTTAGGTAGGTTAGGTTTAAGTAGTTCTAAGTTCTAGGGGACTGGTGACCTCAGAAGTTAAGTCCCATAGTGCTCAGAGCCATTTTTGGATCAGAGGAGATTGATGGTGATCTGTTGTTCGCTCCTAAGAATGGGGTACGTTTGAAACAGCGCTGACCGTTTGTCAGTGTATGACCATGTACAGTGCTATGCGAGCGGAAAGCCGCCATAACGCCTTCCGGTAGGAAGGACTTATATGGTACCAAAGGCCAAGGCTATGTGGTCGACAGTGATCGTGCCTACACAGCAGAAGTATAGTCCATGCTTGATGTCATGAAGTATTCCGTCGCACGCTGTGTCATTGAATACTTTGACGTACATCGTGCTGCTTAAGATGGAAAAATGGATGCCCAAAATGCCGGAATCTGGGATCTTAGCTTCGTTGCGTACGAAGAGTTCCACTTCCAAAGCCATTGGTCGTGTGTAATTATTGCCAAAGGCGGACCGTGGTATGGATTTTCGAAAACAGCTAGTCGTGGCTTTAGTTAGAATAAATGACACTTAAATGATGGCCGCTGAAAGTAACCAATAGTGAGCAAGCGTACTCCACAGACGGGAACACAAAACACATATGCACTGCACGACTGTGAAAGCCGGATTGGAACAATATGCTATGCTGCAGAAAACTGACTATCACAAAATGCTACATCCCTCTCCATGTACCTGTCACTTGCAGTATGACCTGTATTCATTTGAGAGGCAGTCTCGTAAACGGTTGGCCCTGAATAATATTAGTACGCAATCTGACTGCATAGAATTACAACAAAGAATGAAAGGAAATTTGCGTTAAAACAATTAATTAATTAAGTCCCCAGCAACTATAAAAGCTACGAAACAACAAAGCACAAATGTAACTGTTTTGTGTGTGGAAGTGTGATTCAACATACACATCTGGCACGGTTCTACCTCAATAAGACAAGATATTTTAAACGCCATTTACAATGAAGTAATTAAAAAAAAACCAGAAGTACTACGATTGCACATAGAAACCAGAATTATAGTCAAATACAAGAACACGAGCCAGATGCTTGTTGACTGAACCTGTGACCAAGAGGCATTGTTATTTAGGACGTCTAAAATAAAAAAAAATTCTTTACCTTCATATATATTGACGAAAAATACACTTTGATCATTACAACATCCCCAATCGAATAACATAAGGTGTCTTGCCCAACAGAACAACTAGTACTCGATCGACGTCTCAACAAGCACTGATCACGCCTACCTCAGAACTACTACTGCCCTCAGCAACTTCTCAGCGGCAACTGCCAGTGGAGGCGGCTGAGTAATACTCTTTGGCGCAATCTCTGGCGCTGTGACTCAGTGCAGCCACCTTTCAACACACACACACACACACACACACACACACACACACACACATTTGCTTTGAAATGGTGTCACTATATTATGTTTAAATGTTCTGCAAAGATACTACGATAAAACGTAAAATGTAGAATGTAGTTCAGGACTCAAATCAAATGGCTCTGAGAACTATGGGACTTAACATCTGTGGTCATCAGTCCCCTAGAACTTAGAACTACTTAAACCTAACTAACGTAAGAACATCACACACATCCATGCCCGAGGCAGGATTGCGACCGTAGCTGTCGCGCGGTTCCGGACTGAGCGCCTAGAACCGCGAGACCACCGCGGCCGGCGAAGGAAGTATCAATTCAGAATATGGTGTTGTAGCGACTCGAGATATGTGTAAAGCGTCCTTCATATATGGCATCCAAAAAACAAAATACTACCTTGTTCCTGTCAGATGAAAGAATAAAACGTCAGAAGCAATACAACTACTCAAAGACAACATTCTACATGAAAAATACCAATATGAAGCAATATGGTACCCATGAAACTACATCTACTTCTACATCATACTCTGCAAGCCGCCTAATGGTGTGTGGCGGAGGGTACTTTCGGTACCACTATCTGATCCCTCTAACCCTTTTCCACTCGCGAATAGTGCGTGGGAAGAATGCTTCTCCGTAACGCTCTCTCGCGTGATAAACGAACCCTTGACGAAACGCGCCGCTCTTTATTGGATATTCTCTATCTCCACTATCAGTCCTACTTGATAGTGACCCCAGACAGATGAACAATACTCAAGAATCGGGCGAACAAGCGCCTTATGAGCCACTTCTTTCGTACATGAGTTACATTTCCTTAAGATTCTTCCTGTCAATCTGAGTCTGGTATCTGCTTTTCCTACTATCTGTTTTATGTGGTCATTCCACTTACGGTCGCTCTGGATAGTTACGCCTAGATATTTTACGGCAGACGCTGTCCCCAGCTGTTTGTCATCAGTGGTGTAGCAGTACAGTAGTGGATTTATTTTCCTATGTATGCGCAATATCTTATATTTACTTACGTTCAGGGTCAACTGTCAGAGCCTGCACCATTCATCAGTTCTCTGCAGATCTTTCCGGAAATTATTACTATCTTCTGGCGTTGCTACTTTGATATAGGAAACTGCATCATCTGCGAATAGGCTCAAAAAGCATCCGACGCTTTCTACGACATCATTTACATACATTGTAAACAGCAACGGTCCTATTACACTTCCCTGTAGGACACCGGATATTACATTTACATCAGTCGATTTCGTTCCGATAAGAGCGACGTGTTGAGTTCTATCTGCAAAACAGTCTTGAATCCAATCGTATGTCTGCTCCAGTACTCTGCAAGTTCGTATTTTTTTTTCATTAAACGTCAATGGGGGTCGGTGTAAAACGCCTAATTGAAATCAAGGAACACGGCATCAACCTGAGCGCCGTTGCCCACTGCGCTGTGGATCTCATGGAGGAACAGAGCGAGCTATGTTTTGCAGGATCTCTGTTCGCGGAATCATGTTGATTTTTAAAGAGGAGATGTTCATTTTCCAAAAATGTCATAATTGTGGAACATAAAACATGTTCCATAATTCTACAACAGATTGACGTCTATGATTGTGTATATCTGTCTTACGGCCTTTCTTAAAAAGGGGAGTAGCCTGCACTTTTTTTCTGTCGTTAGGTGCCTTTCGTTACTCAAGCGATCCACGATAAATTCCTGGTAGAAGGGCAGCAAGTTCTTTCTCATAATCTTTGTAGAATCTTATAGGTATCTCATCTGGTCCTGACCCCTTTCCACTACTAAGCTGCTATTCAATTCCGCGATCGGTTATCAAATATCAGCCATTTCGAGTTTCGTACGAAACGTCAAGTATACTCCCGCTGATATTAGAGGTGCACATATCAAATGGCCATTGTCAATGTGAAAATGAAGGTGCCGTGAAATCAGTTTACATCAGATATAAGTCATCATTCCCACCGACTGGGCGCCAGGGGTCTTACTGAAACTGACGACACAAGGAGACCGTCTCAGAACAAATGAGATGATACAAGTTTCAAATACGCTCAGGAGGCGTGTATGGTCAACTGTAAACGTTCTACAAAGTACTTGACGAATAAAATAAACCACCGCTACGATACTATATTAAAACCTAAAATATAGACTGTATCTCACACAGACTTTGGCTACAACGTCGGCCAATGGAATGGTACCATGCGGGCATAAATGTCCTCTCAGTGAGGTGGCGTAAGGCCACCGCATTGAAGAGAAATTATGATTGGAAAAAAATGCGATTTTGTACCCAACAGAGTGGGGAATAATATGGGGAATTGGAATCTTGAATAGGACCAAACTGTTTTGAGGAAGAAAGTGTTGCATTACTTATTGAACGATACTTGTATAGTTAAAATTTCAGACATGTTGTTGGAGTTACCTAAAGTTGTAGTTTATAACATTAGAAGGTAAGATCGCTTGATGTGAAACAGTCTATTGTGGAACCTGTTTTAACAGTAGCTACTGTCTTCCGCAGATTCTCAGATCTCAGAAATATACTTAAACACAAGTCTCGTCGACATACCGAGAACACGCACCAAATAATATTACAGCTATACACAAGTGTGCTTTATATAGTCGACAAGCCAATGCGGAACTTATTATTATCATTGGACCAAGTTCTGAGCATGTCGACGGGACTGATGTGTAATTATACACTCCTGGAAATTGAAATAAGAACACCGTGAATTCATTGTCCCAGGAAGGGGAAACTTTATTGACACATTCCTGGGGTCAGATACATCACATGATCACACTGACAGAACCACAGGCCCATAGACACAGGCAACAGAGCATGCACAATATCGGCACTAGTACAGTGTATATCCACCTTTCGCAGTAATGCAGGCTGCTATTCTCCCATGGAGACGATCGTAGAGATGCTGGATGTAGTCCTATGGAACGGCTTGCCATGCCATTTCCACATGGCGCCTCAGTTGGACCAGCGTTCGTGCTGGACGTGCAGACCGCGTGAGACGACGCTTCATCCAGTCCCAAACGTGCTCAATGGGGGACAGATCCGGAGATCTTGCTGGCCAGGGTAGTTGACTTACACCTTCTAGAGCACGTTGGGTGGCACGGGATACATGCGGACGTGCATTGTCCTGTTGGAACAGCAAGTTCCCTTGCCGGTCTAGGAATGATAGAACGATGGGTTCGATGACGGTTTGGATGTACCGTGCACTATTCAGTGTCCCCTCGACGATCACCAGAGGTGTACGGCCAGTGTAGGAGATCGCTCCCCACACCATGATGCCGGGTGTTGGCCCTGTGTGCCTTGGTCGTATGCAGTCCTGATTGTGGCGCTCACCTGCACGGCGCCAAACACGCATACGACCATCATTGGCACCAAGGCAGAAGCGACTGTCATCGCTGAAGACGACACGTCTCCATTCGTCCCTCCATTCACGCCTGTCGCGACACCACTGGAGGCGGGCTGCACGATGTTGGGGCGTGAGCGGAAGACGGCCTAACGGTGTGCGGGACCGTATCCCAGCTTTATGGAGACGGTTGCGAATGGTCCTCGCCGATACCCCAGGAGCAACAGTGTCCCTAATTTGCTGGGAAGTGGCGGTGCGGTCCCCTACGGCACTGCGTAGGATCCTACGGTCTTTGCGTGCATCCGTGCGTCGCTGCGGTCCGGTCCCAGGTCGACGGGCACGTGCACCTTCCGCCGACCACTGGCGACAACATCGATGTACTGTGGAGACCTCACGCCCCACGTGTTGAGCAATTCGGCGGTATGTCCACCCGGCCTCCCGCATGCCCACTATACGCCCTCGATCAAAGTCCGTCAACTGCACATACAATTCACGTCCACGCTGTTGCGGCATGCTACCAGTGTTAAAGACTGCGATGGAGCTCCGTATGCCACGGCAAACTGGCTGACACTGACGGCGGCGGTGCCCAAATGCTGCGCAGCTAGCGCCATTCGACGGCCAACACCGCGGTTCCTGGTGTGTCCGCTGTGCCGTGCGTGTGATCATTGCTTGTACAGCCCTCTCGCAGTGTCCGGAGCAAGTATGGTGGGTCTGACATACCGGTGTCAATGTGTTCTTTTTTCCATTTCCAAGAGTGTATTTCTAGGAGATCTGAGAATCACTGGATCACAGCTAATTGCTGACGGAATTAGTCACATCTCCAAGAAGGCTCTAATGCATGATCACAAAACACGCGCCGCAATTCTATAACGAAATAACGTCAGTGATACAGGCCTACAGTTACTCGTGTTTTCTTGTAAACGATGACCTGGTGGATGACATCGGAAGTTCACTGAGGCTTTTTGCAGATGATGCTGTGGTGTATCGAGAGGTTGCAACAATGGAAAATTGTACTGAAATGCAGGAGGATCTGCAGCGAATTGACGCATGGTGCACGGAATGGCAATTGAATCTCAATGTAGCGAAGTGTAATGTGATGCGAATACATAGAAAGATAGGTCCCTTATCATTTAGCTACAAAATAGCAGGTCAGCAACTGGAAGCAGTTAATTCCATAAATTATCTGGGAGTACGCATTAGGAGTGATTTAAAATGGAATGATCATATAAAGTTGATCGTCGGTAAAGCAGATGCCAGACTGAGATTCATTGGAAGAATCCTAAGGAAATGCAATCCGACAACAAAGGAAGTACGTTACAGTACGCTTGTTCGCCCAATGCTTGAATACTGCTCAGCAGTGTGGGATCCGCACCAGGTAGGGTTGATAGAAGAGATAGAGAAGATCCAACGGAGAGCAGCGCGCTTCGTTACAGGATCATTTAGTAATTGCGAAAGCGTTACGGAGATGATAGATAAACTCCAGTGGAAGACTCTGCAGGAGAGACGCTCAGTAGCTCGGTACGGGCTTTTGTTGAAGTTTCGAGAACATACCTTCACCGAAGAGTCAAGCAGTATATTGCTCCCTCCTACGTATATCTCGCGAAGAGACCATGAGGATAAAATCAGAGAGATTAGAGCCCACACAGAAGCATACCGACAGTCCTTCTTTCCACGTACAATACGAGACTGGAATAGAAGGGAGAACCGATAGAGGTACTCAGGGTACCCTCCGCCACACACCGTCAGGTGGCTTGCGGAGTACGGATGTAGATGTAGATGTAGACGTGCCCTTTGTTCGGTCGTTTATTATCTCTCGCTGCTACAGCGACGTGCAATAAGCTGCTGTTAGAGGATGGCCCATCGTCACCTGAAGATATTCCCGTGTGTGATTTCTGTTCTAGAAGTATTAGAAATCTGCTTGCAGTAGAGCTATCCCATGGCTGCTGCATGTAACGTCTACTCGCTCTGCACGGTAGTGAGGAACTGTCCCAGTGGGGAAGTTTATGTTGAAACTGAGCGTTTATATTAGACTGGGAAAGTTTTTTTGTGTTACTGCTTCTTGAATTCTTAGCTTTTCAGTAAGTTGGTAACACCAGGAATGGTTGGAGAAACAGCAGCACGCTACATAAAAGCCACAACAATTCAGAGTTAAACTTCATACGGTGAAAACAGAAACAAAATTATTAGTGTGGAGCCTTTTGGACCGAAACGACAAATACGAGCATGGCAGAATGCACGGCATGCCGTATGAATTTCGGTGGGACACGTCGTTCGCACCACATGATTCCCGTATTCTTCAAACAATCAGAAGCATGGAGGTATCTGTCTCCAGCAGGCTGAAAGAGAAAAGTGCATAAACTGCAGAGAATAGCTGTTGTTTCAGGAGGCTATCTTCCGTCGGCACGAGGCAGTCGCAATTAAGGTGCGGAGCAATGGAATTTGACTCGACCAGTATTGGTGAGGAAAGGATAGGATGCAGTCAATACGACAGCGTAGTAAATGATTCAGCTTGAGACTTTTATCTCACCCGTCCGGTCTGAGATGTGATGTACAGGTGTGTCGGATGACATACGACTGCAGAGCGAAGGGGATGGTTTGCTTTGCTGTAGTGTCAGCTTATGCTGTACTTGGGGTTTGTGTTAGCTTTATAGAGAGCGTTGAAAATTCTGATGGTGTGGGCACGTTGTGAATCCATGAATTTAGTTAACAGAGATAATGGGCTAACGCTTGACTCTGCTTACGCTCCTAATCATCCAGAGCTTAAACATTATCTTTAGTTGTCTTAGTAATAGGGTAAATACTGATTACAGTGTGTGTGTACATGGAATAATTGTAAATGCGTCTTCCTGTCGACATTTATTTCTCTCAATTTATTAAGTGAACATTAGAGTGAGAGATGATCGTATGGCATTGTTGGTCGGGACGCCCCATGCGGGGGAGTTCGGCCGCCGTATTGCAAGTCCTCTTTAGTTGACGCCACATATGCGACTTGCGAGTCAATGATGATGATGATGATGATGATGATGGACACACAACACCCAGTCCCCTACCGGAATCGAACCCGGGCTCAGCTACGCTACGGAGGCGGACAGTGAACATTAATATTAGGATCACTGAAGGTGACCATTATAAAATACGTAAGTCTGCAGAAACTTAATTCTAAATAGAAACTATTTTAACGTAAGTGTAAAAATTGTGATTTTTTTGCATTATTAAGTTTCCTGTATCGGTGAAGTAATGGTTTCGACACAGCGTTTGGTATTTTCCAAGAATGATTGCTTATCGAAGTCGCGGGGTACAAAAGATACATATCGAACGTGCGATCGTAAATCGATCATGCGACTCTGGTGGCGGGCGTTGTGATCAGTTATTTGAGATCGTCATTTTGATCTGTTTTCCGTCGTTCCCTTAGTTGCTCTAAATGGCGTTCCTTCGCGAATTATGTGTGAGTTGCTAGTGAAACCTAGACGATTTATGTAGGTAGTGAGTGTGGTGGTGCGAGGTGTGTAAAACTTCGTAGGAACAGTTTCGATGCTGAAATACGGTTACAATTTCATTGCGGACAGTGCGGAAAACGAACGAGTATAAGGAAGAATACACGGTTCGCCTCTTCCAAATTATCCATCCAGACCAGCGTAATGGCCTTTCACATGACGACAAAACCGACGACGACTAAAGTAAGTCGTCTCCTTTGTAATTACAAGTATTTTTGTAACGCTCTTATTTTGTCGTTGCTGTAGTCACCACCATAAACATACTCATAACGCCCGCCACCATAGTCCATGATCGATTTACGATCGCACGTTCGATATGTATTGTTTGGACCCCGCCGACTTCGATAGGCATTCATTCTTGGAAATTACCCTGCGTTTTATCCATTGCTACAATTTCTTGCACTTTGTACTGGTATAGAGATATTCGTTGTGCTATATAGGTCATGTGTTTGTTCCAAGTGCACGGTCCGTTTCTACAAGACGGCTTTGACCAATGACGTTCCGTGTGGTGTCTTTAGGTTACGATGCGAAGGATATGAGCGGCCTGGTTTTAGTAACTGGTGTAAATTACATATATTGTTTATTCCAAAGATGAAGTCATGAGTCAAAGCCGATGGGTGGAATCGGACAATGCACTAATCTCCAAATGTTTCGCTGTTTCTTTCCATTTCCGAGAGCAGACAAGTACCTAAGAAAATAGCTTAAATTGGGCTCAACTGAAGATCGGGAAACATCCAGTCGTCTTTGACCAATGACGTCATAGGTAGTTCATAGATACTAATGACTTTGCTTTCGAGCCATAGATAATGAATCTTTTTTTTTATTGGCTTCTAGCATACAAACATTTTAGCCATCACAAATAAATGTATTGACACACATAACAAGGTAACATTTTTATCCGTGATAATTAAGTTCCTTAGTTACGTTCAATTCATTTTAGATTTTTATGTCTTCTTTCGCTAGAAACCGGGATATGGCATCGTATGTACTCCTGGTTGTCTCTCCGAGAGAATCAGTTGTCTGCTGTGAATAAGCGCCATCATTGTAAACTGAAAAAAAAAACAAAAAAAGAGAATGTGGTTTTAAAATAAAGTGCTAGACATTGCGTAAGATTTATTTCGTTTGCATTGATTTAAATAATTGGTTCTTTCCAAATTATTCAGTACATAATTCCATTCTTAGTGAGTTTGAGATAATTTGGAAAAATAGTTTTTCAGATAGAAGAATTTTTGTTTTTCATTTTCGTTTGTAGGTATGGATTTATCTTTTCCCGTGGAAAGACTTAAAGCAGGCTTTGGCCGTAGACATGATGGCAACCATTCGATTTTTGCAAATGTCTGGTCTACTTGCAGACTACGTTCGATGTCATGCGTGTGGCGCACATATGCGCCTGATAAGTGTGTCTGCTCGTCGTACTCACGATTTATTCGTATGGAGGAATATCAAGGATCGGCTATGGCGCTCAATTAGACGAGGAGCATGGTTTGAGAAATCGAAGCTAACACTGAAGGGTATAATAGAAATTACGTACTGTTGGTGTTTGAGGTATCCTATGTCGTTGTGTGCATGAAATGTGTGAGTGAGCGTACCGTTTTAGACTGGTATTCGTTTTGTAGGGAATTTTATGGGGAATAATAAAAGTATAGAGGGCCTTTGGGAGGGGCCAGGTGTTATAGTCTAAATCTAAGAGTTTCATTTTGGCAAAACCAGGTGAAACAGGGGGGGGGGGGGGGGGGGGAACCTGCTATAGGATATAGATTTGGTGGGCTGCAATTTCAGGTCCAGAATGTGATGACGTAGTTTTTAAGGTAGTTCCTAATCGAACGAAAAAAGTGTTGCTGAAATTAATTGAAGATCATATCGCAGAGGGTCCTGTAGTGATTTCCGATGGCTTTTCTTCATATAGGGACTTGGGGAATAGGGGTTTTCAGCATCTTGTTGTCAAGCATAATACTGAATTCAGATCTTCATCAACTGGGACGTTTACCAATAGCACAGAAGGTTATTGGTCAGCCATAAAATCTGGTGTAGGGAGGCAGAAACGACGCAGCGTAGTGTACCTGATAAATATTGCCTGTTTAAGTGTTTCCTTACACGTTTTGGTCAAATGAATCGTCCAAAATTTGTTTGTTAATTACAGGTTGGGATGGGGGTCGGGTTAACTGATAATTCAGGAGAAGTGTGGGTTTCGTCGGACCGGTTAAAATATAGATTTGTATTTTTTGGGGTTGATTCGTCATTCTTCATTTTCTTATGTCAGGTAATTCTCTTCTGCGGATTTTTTAAATTTTATTTCATTTTGTTGATGTGGACTTCTGTGCTTACATATTTGTATGAATGTGTGGATGTGTGTTTTTTCGTGATGTTGTGTTTCTTGTGTATGTAGGTATGTGATTTTTGTTGATGTCTTTGAAGGCGAGCTTTGGTTTTTTGCGATGGAGTTTGCGTATAGTAAGTTTAGGTTTTTATTTTAATGTTGTACTAAATTTGTCTATTTTGATGTATTTCATTGTGGTATTATACTGTTCTGCGTTAAGTATGGGTTTGTCAGCTGCAGTACCGAATACAAATTGTGCATTTGTCGCTCTTTTGCCCTTTCCCAGTACTAGTATCACTACGATTTTTTCGGGTCTATACTGGCACTATACTTCAGTTGGCATATATATTTGAACTGAAGAATGGGATACTAACGCTAACGAATACGAAGAAGTCGACGTTCGTTAAATTTATATCCCGTACTGCAGCTAACCTACACAAATCGACTGAAACTCGGGATACAACTTATATACACTCCTGGAAATGGAAAAAAGAACACATTGACACCGGTGTGTCAGACCCACCATACTTCCTCCGGACACTGCGAGAGGGCTGTACAAGCAATGATCACACGCACGGCACAGCGGACACACCAGGAACCGCGGTGTTGGCCGTCGAATGGCGCTAGCTGCGCAGCATTTGTGCACCGCCGCCGTCAGTGTCAGCCAGTTTGCCGTGGCATACGGAGCTCCATCGCAGTCTTTAACACTGGTAGCATGCCGCGACAGCGTGGACGTGAACCGTATGTGCAGTTGATGGACTTTGAGCGAGGGCGTATAGTGGGCATGCGGGAGGCCGGGTGGACGCACCGCCGAATTGCTCAACACGTGGGGCGTGAGGTCTCCACAGTACATCGATGTTGTCGCCAGTGGTCGGCGGAAGGTGCACGTGCCCGTCGACCTGGGACCGGACCGCAGCGACGCACGGATGCACGCCAAGACCGTAGGATCCTACGCAGTGCCGTAGGGGACCGCACCGCCACTT
The DNA here is from genome assembly GCF_023897955.1 of Schistocerca gregaria. Lineage (NCBI taxonomy): Eukaryota > Metazoa > Arthropoda > Insecta > Orthoptera > Acrididae > Schistocerca > Schistocerca gregaria. The sequence goes on from NC_064924.1 coordinate 183,906,751, forward strand.
TCCAGCAAATTAGGGACACTGTTGCTCCTGGGGTATCGGCGAGGACCATTCGCAACCGTCTCCATAAAGCTGGGCTACGGTCCCGTACACCGTTAGGCCGTCTTCCGATCACGCCCCAACATCGTGCAGCCCGCCTCCAGTGGTGTCGCGACAGGCGTGAATGGAGGGACGAATGGAGACGTGTCGTCTTCAGCGATGACAGTCGCTTCTGCCTTGGTGCCAATGATGGTCGTATGCGTGTTTGGCGCCGTGCAGGTGAGCGCCGCAATCAGGACTGCATACGACCGAGGCACACAGGGCCAACACCCGGCATCATGGTGTGGGGAGCGATCTCCTACACTGGCCGTACACCTCTGGTGATCGTCGAGGGGACACTGAATAGTGCACGGTACATCCAAACCGTCATCGAACCCACCGTTCTACCATTCCTAGACCGGCAAGGGAACTTGCTGTTCCAACAGGACAATGCACGTCCGCATGTATCCCGTGTCACCCAACGTGCTCTAGAAGGTGTAAGTCAACTACCCTGGCCAGCAAGATCTCCGGATCTGTCCCCCATTGAGCATGTTTGGGACTGGATGAAGCGTCGTCTCACGTCTGCACGTCCAGCACGAACACTGGTCCAACTGAGGTGCCAGGTGGAAATGGCATGGCAAGCCGTTCCACAGGACTACATCGAGCATCTCTACGATCGTCTCCATGGGAGAATAGCAGCCTGCATTGCTGCGAAAGGTGGATATACACTGTACTAGTGCCGACATTGTGCATGCTCTGTTGCCTGTGTCTATGTGCCTGTGGTTCTGTCAGTCTGATCATGTGATGTATCTGACCCCAGGAATGTGTCAATAATATATATCCTTAACATTATGGTCGAAATATTAGCGGACGTAATATATGTTTACTATCTGTTTTCTCCTCTGCATTCCTTTGTCAACACTCGTATCTGATGTTACATCTGTGTAATAAATCATCTCTGACAAATTCTAACGTCATTGGTGAAAACCGACGAGTTGTATCCCGTTCTCCAGAAGTACCTAAACTGTTGCGAGATAAAATATTTATAATCTTACTTCTCACAAATATTTCGTTGTTTTTCGAATGTGGAACATTTGTCGAGGATGAGATTAGTTAGGTACTTAAGAGCACAGCTCAAATCGCTACAAACGAAGCGAGTAGGTATTCATAATCTTCGTTCTTGTGGATTTTTCTGTTTTTTTTTTGTTTTTTTGTTTTTCTTTACCGTGTGTGACATCGCGGAGATGCGGCATATTCGAAATGGATTGCTTTTGTAGGAGACGTGTTGTTAGCGGTGGGTGATTCTTTGCGGTGATTTGGTTTGTAGTAAGGCCATTGAGTAAGATTAAGTCTTCGATAATTATTGCTTATTTCTTCGTTTCTGGTAGTTAAACTGTTATTTTTCGGTTACAGCTTGTTGGATTTTTGGTTTGAATGTTGTCTATTGTCATTTGTTTGTGCCTTGGAGTGGTGTTTGATTGTTTTGTTGTTTGCAGTACGGTGTGTGTGTGTGTGTGTGTGTGTGTGTGTGTGTGTGTGTGTGTGTTTTTGGGGTCAGATGTCATTAATTTGGAGCTGTCTATGGTTGGGAAGAATCTTCTTATGATCTTTTTTATCCAATGTGTGACCGTACTTCATTTATGGAAGGCAGCTAATTTCCTAATGATGTTTTCAGATTTTTGTTTGGTTAATTTTCTTTTAGGGGACGATCGGGTTATGGTGTCAATGCCTGCTTTTGAGCTATCAAGATGTAGTGAAATACGTGATGCTTATTATTATTATTGTTTTGGTGCGTGGGTGGGTGGGGGAGGTCTACTGTCACTATCTTCGTTTCAGCTATATTCGTCATATAGAATTCTCATTACTAATTATTAGGATAGTTTTTTTGGGTGGAGGTGGGAGTGGATTTCGCATACGTAAAGTAAAATATGCGATTCTAGTCGTGCGATTCAGGTATTTCTTTGAACCATTTACTATGGAGGAATCCGTGTGCGTTATTTTTCGATTATGTGGTTTCTTAGAATGAGATGAGTCTCATTGTAGTATTTTTTAGTTACACCGCCCAGAACCCCCCCCCCCCCCCCCTCCCTAGTTTCCACACTTGTACCATCACTTTCATTTCATTAAGGGAGTACAGTATTTTGCGTATTTCTATCATGCCGTCGTCATATTGCAGTATTTCACCGTACTGCCATTAAATGTTATCTGTGAGGAAACTATGTTTTATATTCCAAATATGACGTCATGGCTCAAAGTAGAAGCTTGGAAACGGACAGTGCGTGGATCCCAAATGTTTTTCTTGTTACCGCGTTTCTTTAATTGCCGCCACATCTGGCCATACACATTGGTATCGCCTTTTGGCTTTCTGTATTGGAATAGCTTTCTGCTGTTTTGTATTAGTGTCTGGATTTTCAACTGAGATGTATAGGTCAAGTGATGTTCAGATACCAGATGCATTCGACTAATATCATGCTTTTATTCCTTCCGTCTTCGACGCCAACCGTCGCATTGTGTTCTTCTAGTTGTTTGAGTTTATATGTTTAAATAAGTTCGTGATTTCGTTGTTTTTATTTAACAATTTAATTTATCTCAGCTCAAAATCCCGGTTTTCCCGTTAGGTTGAACATTTATTATTCGTAATTTTTACGATTCTCTAATTGATGTTTGTATTTTGGTGCATGGGAGCGGGTGATTATGACGTCCTGATCACCATTTTAAAATCAAAATTGTGTTGCATTTTGTGGGTTGCGATGAAGTAATTAGTCAAAACCGATGGTAGGTATAGATTTATTCCAACAATTCACCAGAAACTATGGGCTCATACAGCAGTTCTATCACCTCCTACCAGATCACAACACGGCCGGTAACAGCTGTTTAGTAAAGATGTAATGCGTCATTATGTCGCGAGTGGCAAATCATTTTCTGAGTGAAGTAAATTTGTTGTTGTTGTGGTCTTCAGTCCTGAGACTGGTTTGATGCAGCTCTCCATACTACTCTATCCTGTGCAAGCTTCTTCATCTCACAGTACCTACTGCAACCTATATCCTTCTGAATGTGCTTAGTGTAGTCATCTCTTGGTCTCCCTCTACGATTTTTATCCTCCACGCTGCCCTACGATACTAAATTGGTGACCCCTTGATGCCTCAGAATATGTCCTACCAACCGATCCCTTCTTCTGGTCAAGTTGTTCCACAAACTTCTCTTCTCCCCAATCCTATTCAATACCCCCTCATTAGTTATGTGATCTACCCTTCTAATCTTGAGCATTCTTCTGTAGCTCCACATTTCGAAAGCTTCTATTCTCTTCTTGTCCAAACTATTTATCGTCCATGTTTCACTTCCATACATGGCTACACTCCATACAAATACTTTCAGAAAAGACTTCCTGACACTTTAATCTATACTCAATGTTAACAAATTTCTCTTCTTCAGAAACGCTTTCTTAGCCATTGCCAGTCTACATTTTATATCCTCTCTACTTTGAGCATCATCAGTTATTTTGCTCCCCAAATAGCAAAACTCCATTACTACTTTAAGTGTCTCATTTCCTAATATAATTCCCTCAGTATCACCCGACTTAATTGGACTACATTCCATTATCCTCGTTTTTCTTTTGTTGATGTTCGTCTTATATACTTCTCTCAAGACATTGTCCATTTCATTCAACTGCTCTTCCAAGTCCTTTGCTGTCTCTGACAGAATTACAATGTCATCGGCGAACATCAAAGTTTTTATTTCTTCTCCATGGATTTTAATACCTACTCCGAATTTTTCTTTTGCTTCCTTTACTGCTTGCTCAATATACAGATTGAATAACATCGGGGAGAGGCTAAAACGCTGTCTCACTCCCTTCCCAACCACTGCTTCCCTTTCATGTCCCTCGACTCTTATAACTGCCATCTGGTTTCTGTACAAATTGTAAATAGCCTTTCGCTCCCTGTATTTTACCCCTGCCGCCTTTAGAATTTGAAAGAGAGTATTCCAGTCAACATTGTCAAAAGCTATCTCTAAGTCTACAATTGCTAGGAACGTTGGTTTGCCTTTCCTTAATCTAGCTTCCAAGATAAGTTGTAGGGTCAGTGTTGCCTCACGTGTTCCAACATTTCTAAGGAATCCAAACTGATCTTCCCCAAGGTCGGCTTCTACCAATTTTTCCATTCGTCTGTAAATAATTAGCGTTAGTATTTTGCAGCCGTGACTTATTAAACTGATAGTTCGGTAATTTTCACATCTGTCAACACTTGCTTTCTTTGGGACTGGAATTATTATATTCTTCTTGAAGTCTGAGGGTATTTCGTCTGTCTCGTACATCTTGCTCACCAGATGGTAGAGTTTTGTCAGGACTGGCTCTCCCAAGGCTGTCAGTAGTTCTAATGGATTGTTGTCTACTCCCGGGGCCTTGTTTCGACTCAGGTCTTTCAGTGGTCTATCAAACTCTTCACGTAGTATCGTATCTCCCATTTCATCTTCATCTACATCCTCTTACATTTCCATAATATTGTCCTCAAGTACATCGCCCTTGTATAGACCCTCTATATACTCCTTCCATCTTTCTGCTTTCCCCTCTGTGCTTAGAACTGGGTTTCCATCTGAGCTCTTGATATTCACACAAATGGCTCTCTTTTCTCCAAAGGTCTCTTTAATTTTCCTGTAGGCAGTATCTATCTTACCCCTAGTGAAATAAGCCTCTACATCTTTACATTTTTCCTCTAGCCATGCCTGCTTAGCCATTTTGCACTTCCTGTCGAACTCATTTTTGAGACGTTTGTATTCCTTTTTGCCTGCTTCATTTACTGCATTTTTATATTTTCTCCTTTCATCAGTTAAATTCAATATTTCTTCTGTTACCCAAGGATTTCTACTGGCCCTCGTCTTTTTACCTACTTGATCCTCTGCTGCCTTCACTACTTCATCCCTCACAGCTACCCATTCTTCTTCTACTGTATTTCTTTCCCCCATTCCTGTCAATTGTTCCCTTATGCTCTCCCTGAAACTCTGTACAACATCTGGTTCTTTCAGTTTATCCAGGTCTCATCTCTTTAAATTCCCCCCTTTTCAGTTTCTTCAGTTTTAATCTACAGGTCATAACCAATAGATTGTGGTCAGAGTCCACATCTGCCCCTATAAATGTTTTACAATTTAAAACCTGGTTTCTAAATCTCTGTCTTGCCATTATATAATCTATCTGATACCTTTTAGTATCTCCAGGGTTCTTCCATGTATACAACCTTCTTTTATGATTCTTAAACCAAGTGTTAGCTATGAGTAAGTTGTGCTCTGTGCAAAATTCTACCAGGCGGCTTCCTCTTTCATTTCTTAGCCCCATATCCACCTACTACGTTTCCTTCTCTCCCTTTTCCTACACTCGAATTCCAGTCACCCATGACTATTAAATTTACGTCTTCCTTCACTATCTGAATAATTTCTTTTATTTCATCATACATTTCCTCAATTTCTTCGTCATCTGCAGAGCTAGTTGGCATATAAACTTGTACTACTGTAGTAGGTGTGGGCTTCGTATCTATCTTGGCCACAATAATGCGTTCACTGTGCTGTTTGTAGTAGCTTACCCGCATTCCTATTTTCCTTTCATTATTAAACCTACTCCTGCATTACTCCTATTTGATTTTGTGTTTATAACCCTTTATTCACCTGACCAGAAGTCTTGTTCCTCCTGCCACCGAACTTCACTAATTCCCACTATAGCTAACTTTATCCTATCCATTTCCCTTTTTAAATTTTCTAATCTACCTGCCCGATTAAGGGATCTGACATTCCACGCTCCGATCCATAGAACCGCCAGTTTTCTTTCTCCTGATAACGACATCCTCTTGAGTAGTCCCCGCCCCGAGATCCGAATGGGGGACTATTTTACCTCCGGAATATTTTACCCAAGAGAACGCCATCATCATTTAAACATACAGTAAATCTGCATGCCCTCGGGAAAAATTATGGCCGTAGTTTCCCCTTGCTTTCATCCGTTCACAATACCAGCACAGCAAGGCTGTTTTGGTTATTGTTACAAGGCCAGAGCACTCTATCATCCAGACTGTTGCCCTTGCAACTACTGAAAAGGCTGCTGCCCCTCTTCAGGAACCACACGTTTCTCTGGCCTCTCAACAGATACCCCTCCGTTGTGGTTGTACCTACGGTACGGCTATCTGTATCGCTGAGGCATGCAAGCCTCCCCACCAACGGCAAGGTCCTTGGTTCATGGGGGGGGGGGGGGGGGGGGAATCCCTGTGGTACAGTAATGACCAAAGAGTGCAAAGATTTTGCCCCAGATTCATGCATCACTGTTAAATTGTGGAGGCAAAGATCAGTTCGGTACATTCGGAAGATTTTGACACTTAAGAGGAAGACGTCTAAACAATTTATTATGAAGCGCAAAGGAATTATTTCCTTGAAAGTGGGTATTATATGAAATAAGTAACAAACTTAGTGTAGTACCCATAAACCTTCTACATGACTCATTACTTTGGGGAAAAAAGATTAAAAAAATGAAATAAAAATGTGTCTCTTACCACATAATATTGCTACCTAACAGTGCTACAAAGCACAAAGTGAAGGTATTAAAAATCTTAGGGGAAACGGTACTTCATAGGAAGCGACGTCCGCAATAAAAGCAGCACTGGTCACGCATGTTCTGTGAACTGTGCATATGTTTTAAAACTGAGCGAGCATGGATATCCTAATGAATTATTGTTCGCACAATGGAGTACAGTGAAATGCAGCATCAGTTTGATTACACTAAGAGTGCTTTCACTTGTTTTTCCTACTTGCAAAGTCACTCGTTATGCTTCTGTTATGACCAGTTGTTCAGCGTGTCAACGTACCTTCTATTTCTCACCCCTATAGTTTCGAAGGTAAGAGTAAATATGGTCATTAATGAATAAAAACTAACCGACTGCCGTAACATTGTATCCTGAAGAGGTCTACTGTAGATTACGCTTTAGTGTCTGCATAGTTTAAGGTTATATTACACCTGGCTCACGAGTGGAGGAATAAGCGTCGGAATTACAGAAATCAAATTGTCAACCTTAGATGCAAAGAACTTCTAGCCATTCTACTCTTTCAAGTGTTCTCATGATTTTGTGATAAAACTTACATAGCTAATTTTGAAAGGTTGGTCCTGTGAGCACTAACGTCCATCGATGGAGAGGTGATGACAGACGGAGCTCGCATTTTGAAGAAAATCGAGTCTTATTACGAAGGAACCACCCATGCGGTTGCCTTAATCTATTTAGAGTAACCACCGAGACCCTAGATGTTGATGGTTGAATACAGACTTGTGCCACTGTCATTCCAAATGCGAGTCCCGTGTGTTATCACGACGCTATCGAACTAAAATAAATAACGCGACAATGTTATCCCATTAAGCCGAAGGTTTATTGAACCAGAAACTGTCATTTCAGGTGGTATTGGCCGCGACATCACAGTGGAACAGTTGAGCAGCCTGACAGTCTTCTGCGGACGCCGAGTTGGCGGCGACGCCCCCAACGTGCAGCGTATGACTTGCTGGCCCTGAACAGCTGCACGGTGTGGAGTATGGAGCCTCCGTATTTGGCGGGGAGGCCATTGCAGTGACCTGAAGACAAATTTAAAACTCTGAATTAAAAAACGTGATCACATTATGGTGGGTTCTTTCGCACATGTAAAGAAAACTGCTAAATAATCGTAGGAACAGAGGCTAATATAGGGTCGATTTCTGTATCGATATTGTAAACACTGTAGAATAGACACGAAGCAGTTAGTAGTTTATAGCTATTGGAACAAATGTAACTTTCTTCGTATTGTATCATAACGGCAGATAGTTGTTATAAGTATCAGAATATTTCGACCATTATCTTGACCGTTAGACTCAATTAGAAATCTGCGCCCAAAGCTACAGAGAGAATTATGACTATTCGTATACGCACTTATGCCAAAAGCGTGGAGTTTCTAAACAAGTTCAGAAAATGTTGAATTTAAATTTGGAGGACTTCATGGATAATTGTATGACAGAAAAAATAAACGTTGATGTAGTGCAAAGGAAGGAAACCAAAAGACAAAGTGAAAGCAGCTTTGGACGCTCAATGTGTCACTATATTCATAACTTGATAACTGGGAGGAAGGAGACAGAAGAGAATGCTTTCTGAAACGCTCTCCATGCTGTGAAATTGTAAGCAACCAAACTTTACCGTTGATTCTTGAGTTTTAACTAGGACCTACCACTGCAAGAGCAAAATAATTACTGTCATAAAAGCACATTTCTAGTCACAATTCACAACTGTTATAGAACAACAATATTGCAGGTGTCGTGATAACTGCCCTCAATTCAACACAACAGAATGTACGGGTCGACCATAGAATTTTGTATTTTGTAGGTTTGTCGTTCTACCTAAGGCGACAGCATTTCAGTGATTTTATAAATTTAAAATTGTAGACTCGAGAAATAACACAGATCATCGTTCTGAAGGCAGTTATGATGTCTTCATAAAGTAAAAAAATACACATAGAAAGCAAAATAAGTTGTTCCGTGTACAGATCGAAGTTCACTCACCGTAGCAGAATGGCTTTATACATCTTCCTGCAGCCGTCTCTGCAGCAGCTCCACAAACAACTCGTCAAGTGTGAAGTGACGCTCCTGTTGGAAAAGAAATCATTAGTTATTGTTATCCAACATACTAAGTAATTAAGAAGTCATGCTAATTCCTATGATATAAAAGTGTTACATTTGTCACGGATTTAGCAGGCTACATATATCGATATTAAGTATACAGTTATTCACTTTCATATACATGTAACATCGCACGTTATCGCATGTCAGCAAATAGTAATACCAAAGAATAACTAATATCCCTTCAACTCAAGCGTTTCTCTGCATTACAGGGTAAGGATGTGCTTCCGGAAGTATTGCCGTGTTGTTGTTCCTATTTTTACGCACAATATTTCAACGACTGACCGAGGCATCTTCCTTAGATCGTGTGACGTTTGCGGACTGGTTAGAGTCCGTGCAGTAAGTTCAAGTAACAGCAAAACTCACTGCACCGGAGCAAGCTGGGACGATCATCGAAACAATGTGAACAAAATCGAAACAACAGCTGGCTAAGACACTCGGAAGCAGAGTAATATGCAATATCACGTTAGGAAGTCAGGGTACATGTGATCACGAAACGAAAAATACACTTTGAAGCACATGCTATCGTTCTTTATACTGATCGCATTTATACTCACCGGACTGACACGGATTTCTTCTTCTTCTTCCTGCAGCCGTTTCTGCAGTAACTTCACAAAAAACTCGTGAAGTGTGAACTGACGCACCTATGGGAAAAGAACGTATTAGTTTTATAATATATAACATCTTTATGATTCAGAGTTATTGCTAGTTGTTAGCATGTTACGTTTACTGAGAATTAATGTACCTCGAGATAACGATAGTGAGCATACACTGATTGGCTGCAGTACCATAGCTATACCGTGTTACTGTGTGTTACAAAGTAAGTAGGACTGTAAGAATTTTTACTGAAGTTCCAGTTTATCTGTTCTCTGACTCCTCCGGACAAAACATCGAGTTTGGAAGTATTAAATTCCAGTATACGTTGCCTTTAGTCATCAGATGTTAGTCCCGATTAGCAGCTAACTCGTAGGGCAGCCAGATGGTCTGCAATGTCGTCTTCAACCAGGCACTAGTATTGGTAACGTTTTAAGTGATGTTCTACTCTTAAAAGGCATTTCACCATAATTCTTTGCAGCTTAACAGGGACACTTCCGTTCTCCTCCGTATCAGCATCGTAGTTCGGGCATTCTTAACTAATGCCTTACACAACTTCCTGGCTTGTTAATTGTTTGGTTAGTATAAACTCACTATGTATTAGGTCAGTGCTAAATTTAATGGTCCAGAATATTGTTGTTGCAATCATTTAATCTGCATTTGGGCTGGACTGTCAACATTATGTTATCTAATGCCAGCAGGGGGGATATAATGTGCTAATAACATACAAGAGAGAAGCTAGGGCCTGTAGGATAGGGGGGAAGGAGCAGGAATCTCATGCAACCAAGGAGGCCTCTAGGGAGATCAACGAGACACAACGTGCCACTGTCGTACAGGTCAGTGAGACATAGGACTCTGGGATAATGTATGACTGGCTAGTCATCCAGTCCAGTGGAACCTCATATAAATCACTTTGATACGCTGAAGTCACTCTGAATCTCGACCGAATAGGACACATTTATACCTAATGCATTAATGTTTTGGTGAGACGACCACTCGATCTGTAACGCTTGTGGCATAAAAATTCTTATATGCCATATTTTATGTGCACATAATCTTTTGATGAGAAGGTAAAAGTGAATTTTAGAGGACAACAGCCCCTTATTTTACTTGAAGTCGAGGCATGGTAAATTATAAAAATTTTGTATAGCTCTGGAGACGAGGCTGAAGGCTATTGTGTGTTTTTGAGTGACTAGCACATCCCATTTCTCTCCAGTGATAGACAAATCCACCCATACACCAGTGACATTCATCAGTAGCGGCGCTTTAGATGCGGTCACCAAAACTGAAAACGGCCCCTCCGTATCCCCATCCAGTGACGCCTATTGGCTGAGGAGGCTTGGTCTGACGTAGTAAGTTAGGCGGCATTTTAGATCACTCCACTTAACCAGTGAAAAACAGTCGCTTTTGCCACCAGATATGGAATTCGTTTTAAATTTAAATTTGGTAATTGTATGTATAAATGTATGTGTGTGTGTGTGTGTGTGTGTGTTTGTGGGAGTATGCGTGTGTAAGTAAAATTTTACGATAATATTTACATTTTAACGTTTTTTGAATTTTTACTGGTTTACCACTTTGAACCACACCCTTCTATAAACGCCCTGCCATTCCTGCACCGAAATCAACACACAATCGTCATAACCATAACTCGAGCAGAGGTGCCCGTCTAAGACGTATTATTTACAATGACTTGCCAAATGGGATGTCTAAAGCGAATCACTGATCCATTTACAGTTAATACTGACAGTCGGTGTTATCTGTTAACCATGATACGTACAATCATGTAGCTCTCAGACATTAAGGCTTTGCATATTATGATATCGGAAACGCAACGTGACGTGGCTCACCTCAAAGGTACCTCGAACTGCGACGAAGTTCTGCAGTCGCAGATCTTCGTCTTTCTCCCTTCCCAGGCACCGGGAGAAAAACTTCTTCATGCGTCGGAGCATTGCTGTAACGATAATGGCAGCACGTTAGATACAGGCAGGCTGTCTCCACGAAAACATTTAATAGCAATGTCTCACAAGTCGATCACAAGAAAAACTTGGGAACGTGATATCGTGTCTGTAAACTCAGCCTTTGGAATAAAAATAGCTGTTACAAACGACCTTTAAAATCCAGATCGATGAAATATCATGGATTTAATTGAAAATGTTTATCCGCTTAGGACAAGTCAAGAATTCACTATTTCAATTCTTTGTTAGTAATTCCTAAAGATTGAACAAAATAACGCCTGTTCTTCGATTCCAGCCAAATTCATTTTGATTATGTGCTACAGTTATACAGCAAAGAATAATTTTGTTTTGATAGCCTTTCTGTTAGATAGAACATTGATAAGCAAAACCAGTACAACACTACGTTAGTCTCGAATATACACCAAGTATAGTTGTTACAACTTCATATTTGGCCAGACATTACGCCATGATCTGTTTACTATCCTATGTTCGCTCAGTATGGCGCTGTGAGGCAGGAGCGGTAATATGTCTTGTGTGTACTTACGGCAACGTCTTGTTGGTGACATAAAATTACTACTTAGTAAACCATGTAACAAAGTGGTGGCTTAAATCCCAATCCTCTCCGCAGTGTCTGATGAGATTGCGATTTCTACATCCACCCCTCCGTCTGTGTCAGTGTATTCTCACCGGACTGCACATTTCCTTGTTTGTGGCACAGTCATCAACACGTTCGACGCAACAAACATATTTGCGACTAAAATTTATGGTTCAAATGGCTCTGAGCACTATGGGACTTAACATCTGAGATCATCAGTCCCCTAGAACTTAGAACGACTTAAACCTAAATAATCTTAGGACACACATCCATAGCCGAGCCAGGTTTCGAACCGGCGACCGTAGCGGTCGCTCGGTTCCAGACTGAAGCGCCTAGAACCACTCGGACACTTCGGCCGGCGACTGAAATTTACCCAGCAATATCTGAATGAAGAAAACTCAATAACGGCTTATAAACAAACAACGGAATTAGTATTTAATCATGCTCCTAGATATTAATATTATTTTCTTAAGTTAAAGAAAGCCGGCCGCGGTGGTCTCGCGGTTCTAGGCGCGCAGTCCGGAAACGTGCGACTGCTACGGTCGCAGGTTCGAATCCTGTCTCGGGCATGGATGTGTGTGATGTCCTTAGGTTAGTTAGGTTTAAGTAGTTCTAAGTTCTAGGGGACTGAAGACCACAGCAGTTGAGTCCCATAGTGCTCAGAGCCATTTTTAAGTTAAAGAAAGAGAAAATACTTTGCTACGGTGCCATGTCAACTCATTATGACAGTAAGCAGCTGGAACCGGTTTGTCACTTGTTTCCTTATTCACAGACGGTGACAGAAGTATGTAACTCCGGTCTCATTGTGAAACTAAGGAATAAATTTTAGAATACAAGATTCCAGCATCTGAACATTCTCAAAAGCTCAATAACGAGATCGGTCCCTCTGCAGCTACATGTCATATGAAACAATGCACCGAAGAAAGTGAATGGAGCCGGGCTTTTTTACCTTTTCACATAGCGAAATCAAACACTACATTGTAACACCTCAATTTTTCAATACATCTCCACTAAATACCCAGTCATTTAAAAGCCTGTACGGTATTCAAACTGCCTCTGATTCTATATGGTTAATAAACAGATGATAACTCAGTAGCTCATATCACTCGCGAATACAACGCAATTCGGTTCTGAAGCTGGTTGTTCGATTCGTTAAAAGCTTACAAAGATCCTTAAGAACGTTAAAATGTTTCGTTTCTTGAACTGGAAAGACGAAATGTAGCAGTACAACATTTGAATCAAAACTGAAGATACTTTAAGCAAAAACTCAGAAAACGACTTTCTAACGTTATTTCAAGTACTGGAAGGAATGCAGAAGTTACTGCTAGGCAACGGATCACGACTATTCTGACGACAGCGTTGTTGTTATCATGGCCAGAGATGACATTAAATAGCAACACCAGTAACTGCAGAGTCCACACCGTTCAGCAACGTCGATAGGAAAGGTTAAACGAGCAGTGCTGTAAAATTTTAAATATCTTTAATGTATAATCATGTTTTGCTACTGAAAATCAGCCGGCTGCGGTGGCCGTGCGGTTCTAGTCGCTCCAGTCCGGCACCGCGCTACTGCTACGGTCGCAGGTTCGAATCCTGCCTCGGGCATGGATGTGTGTGATGTCCTTAGGTTTCAGTAGGGGACTGATGACCCCAGATGTTGAGTCCCATAGTGCTCAGAACCATTTGAACCTACTGCAAAACATCCAGCAGCATCTGATGAAGACATTTGAATAGGTAATCAACTCCCAATGGATTTAACAGCTAACAACACTCCAAGATATTAATTCAATTTTCTTAAGCAACAGAAGAACAAAACTCATTTGTTACAGAGCCAGCTCGACTCAGCATTACTGTACGCAGTTGCTACCAGTTTTCAAAGATTCTTCTTCTTCACAGACGAAAAGAAGTTCAGCAGCACGATGGTGCAATGATCAGAGACAGTATGTTTGTATAACTGACAAGCGAATATAATTGGTGGCATGGTTATCTCCGTGAATCTAAGTAATTTATTTGTTAATATGTGATTATAGCACGTGAACTTCGTCAAAAACTCAGTAAAGTTATTTGTCTCTATAGGTTAAGCACCTGATCTTTGAAACTGTATGTGAATTTAAGACAAAGTGATCTTTCACAATTATGTTTTTATTAATTAGAAGTGTTGTGAAATCACAACACGGCATGTCGTATGGCTTCAACCTGCCAGTACTTCTCCACAAAATTCACTGTCATTTAAATACTTACACGATATTCTAACTGCATATGATTGTGTAAGATGTAGAAAATTCCGTATGGTAAGTAAATAGATGACAGTTGAGTGAATGGTTCATACCTCTTCCGGTACAATGCACCTCCCTTCTGAAGCTGGGCGTCCGCTTCGTTCAAAGCTTCTAAAGCACCCCAAGAACTTTAAAATGTTTCGTTACTTGTTCTCGAAACAAAAAATGCAACACTACAACGTTTGTATCAAAGCTGAAGCTTCCTGTGCTCAATAACTCACAGAACGAATTCGTACATATAGTTGTAGCACTCGAGAGAATACGGACGTAATTGCTAGGTAACGGCCCTCGACGGTTTGGATGACGTAGCATTGTTGTTAGCATACCCTGTGATCAACATTTAACAGGAACCCCCAGTAAACGCTGAGCACATCATTGTTTAGAAACGTCGATATAACAGTGAAAAAGAAACCGCTCATTTTAAATAAATTAAATGTATACAGGGTGTTACAAAAAGGTACGGCCAAACTTTCAGGAAACATTCCTCACACACAAAGAAAGAAAATATGTTATGTAGACATGTGTCCGGAAACGCTTACTTTCCATGTTAGAGCTCATTTCATTACTTCTCTTCAAATCACATTAATCATGGAATGGAAACACATAGCAACAGAAGTACCAGTATGACATCAAACACTTTGTTACAGGAAATGTTCAAAATGTCCTCCGTTAGCGAGGATACATGTATCCACCCTCCGTCGCATGGAATCCCTGATGCGCTGATGCAGCCCTGGAGAATGACGTATTGTATCACAGCCGTCCACAATACGAGCACGAAGAGTCTCTACATTTGGTACCGTGGTTGCGTAGACAAGAGCTTTCAAATGCCCCCCATAAATGAAAGTCAAGAGGGTTGAGGTCAGGAGAGCGTGGAGGCCATGGAATTGGTCCGCCTCTACCAATCCATCGGTTACCGAATCTGTTGTTGAGAAGCGTACGAACACTTCGAATGAAATGTGCAGGAGCTCCATCGTGCATGAACCACATGTTGTGTCGTACTTGCAAAGACATATGTTCTAGCAGCAGAGGTAGAGTATCCCGTATGAAATCATGGCGGTGAATCGAGGAAGTACAGTACATACTGACGAAACTAAAATGACCTATAACACGGAAATTAAGCGTTTCCAGACACATGCCCACATAACATCTTTTCTTTACTTGAGTGTGAGGAATGTTTCCTGAAAGTTTGACCGTATCTTTTTGTAACACCCTGTATGAGACGAAATAGCCATATTTCGCTATTAAAAGAAATCCAGCAATATATAAATGATGGAAACTCCCGAATAACTAATAAACCGCCAGTCGATTTATCAGTTACCAGTACCTCAATATGTTAATTAAATTTGAAATAGGTCTATGGGAAATATTGTGTATCGATAGTACAAATATCATTTTGGAAGATAGAGAACACGTTGAAAATGAGCCTCGTGCAGGAAGACAGTCCGCTTCAAAAACAGACGATAACGTCGAACTTGTGCGTGCCCTCGTGAGATCAGACCGACGTTTAACAACAAGAATGATGGGTGACCTATTAAACTTAAACAACTTTACTGTACATCACAGTTTGACCTATGTTCAGCACATGCGAAAGATTTCTGCCAAAATGTTGCCGAAAGACCACACAACTGAGCCTAAATACAATCGAAGAAAAGTATGCGTTGAGTCTTTTGAGGGGATTGCCAGTGACCACGAATGGTAATCACTGGTCATGAATCCTGGATATTTGAGTACGAACCTGAGACCAAGCGGCAAAGGGAGGAGTGGCACACTGAGACTTCCGCTCGACTGAGAAAAGCTTGAATGAGCAAATTAAAGATCAAAACATACCTGATTTCCTGTTTCGACATTTGTTTTTTGCATAAAGATTAAGTATTTGCTCATCCAGAAAAAACTGTTAACCAACTGTTTTACAAACATGTTCTTGAAATATTCAGGGAGTGCGACATGACAACGCACCTTGTCACGTGTCCACAACCATCGAAGAATTTTTGATCTCAAAGGCATTCCTGTTTTCCACTTTTCCCTATTCACATCATCTGAGTTGTTGCGACTTTTTTGTTTTCCAGAAATTGAATAATGTCTTAAAATGACGTAATTTTTAGCCTCTGTAGAACTTTCAAAACAATGTGATGGCCATGTTAAAAGCCTTACCACTTGAAATTTTTCAGTGCTGTTACCGAGATTGGGGAACCGCGACTCGACCGGGGTAAAGCAGTCGAAAGGAACTACTTTGAAGAGGCCAATGGTGTTGTTAGAAAAAAACTACGGTAGATAAAAAATCAGTCTCAATGCTTTTCTCACACACCTCGTACTATAAGCTATTAATTCAGTTTCCTTAAGCGACACAAGAGCAAGACTCTTTTGCTATGGTGCCAGTTCGACTCAGTATGACTCTACGTAATTGGCACCAGTAGCAGAAAATTGGTTTCTTCTTCAAAGACGGCAAAAAATTGGGGCAGCACGACCATACGACTATCAAAGATGGTACCCACGTGTAACGACAAGACAGAAAAATTGGTTACACCTTCATCTTTGTGATACCAAGCAATTGATTTGAAAATACATGATGAAAGAACACGATCTTCGTCAAAAAACTAAGTATGAGTTCTACCTATACAACTAAAGATTTATCATTTGAAACTACATGAAATGTACTAACGATGAGCTATCACGTTATACGCTGTTCCCAAAATCACATACTGAAATCATACAACACTCCACCTCACGCTTCAATTTGTCAGTATTTCTCCACTAAATACACCGTCATATGAAAGCTTATACGATATTCTAACTGAAGATGATTCTGCATGGTAAAAAATGTTATAGTTAAGCCAATGGCTCATACCTCCTGCGGGTACAATGGTCCTTGCCTATGAAGCTGGGCGATCGCTTCGCTCGAAGCTTCTAAAGCTCCCCAAGAACTTTAGAAAGTTTCGTTAGGCCTTCTCGAAACGCAAAATCGGACGCTACAACACTTGAATCAAAGCTGAAGCTTCCTTTACTTACAAACTCAGAGAACGAATTCGTATAGAAACTTCTAGTACTCGAGAGAATACGGAAGTAATTGCTAAGCAACGGTCCTCAACGGTTTAGATAGCATTGTTGCTAGCGTACCCTTTGATGAAGGCTGAACAGCAATCACACAAACAACAGAGCCCATCATTGTATAGCATCGTCGATAGCAATGGTTAAACGACTACTGAAACGAAATTTTAAATAAGTTGAACATGTGTTGCAGCTTTTCAGAGAATGGCATCGCAGCGAAACGACGTCGCACGCTCGCTTCCTCGACACCACATAAACGTCATATGTTTAAATGTTTTCACACGCGCAAAAACTGATTCCCTCAGCGCAGCAAACTTCCACCTGGTTCGATGTCCGTTTGTATAATAGCACTAACCCATTTTCTGGTGTATCAATTTCCTATATCTTTCGATGAATCTTTCCGTCCTGTGATTGGAATGCAACAGATCACTTGAGCTTTAAGTACTTTTATTGGCCTCATCCACACACAGTGATGGATAAAACTGAAACAACCTCGTAGCACCAATATGCGAATGAATATCATGTTTGCTTTAAATATACACTGTAAAGGTCGCGAGCGTTAGTTAACTTTGAGACTGGACGTGGCTAGTGGCTGTTAGCCAAGAATACCCTTAAGGCGACAAAGACCCCATTATCAATCAGTCATTGAGTTTGAATCCGTTCGTGTAACAGGGCTACGAGAAGCTGGAGTTTGCATCGCGAGATTACGGTCTGGGGTGCGATTTCCAACGACAGCAGGAGAATTCTCGACGTTATCTCACGCACCTTACTGTAAAATTGTACGCGAATCTGGCGATTCGACCTGTTGTGCTGTCAGTCATGAACAGCATTCCAGTGGGTGTTTCCCAACAGGATAACGTTCTCCCACATACTACCGTTGTAACCCAGCATCCTCTACAGAATATCGACATGTTGCCTTGGCCTGTTCGATCACCAGACTATCTCCAATCGAGCACATCTGGGATATCATTAGACGACAATTCCAGCGGCATCCACAACCAGCATTAACCGTCCCTGTATTGACGGATCAAGTGCAATTATCTGTCAGGTCATTCAATGGAATGTTGAACCCTCACTGGGACTGAGTATTTTTAATGCCAAGTGAGAGATCCCAAGAGTTTCATGCTACTGACACGTCATTAAATGAAGGGAAATTCGCTGGTAGAAAGAAATGTAAAATGCGAAAAGATTCAAGGCCACAATATGAGCATCACCCTCACAACAACAGTGGAGAACGTTGCAGGTGGTCGGGGAGGAAGTCCAGGCAGCACGGTCTCGCCCTCTCTCTTGCCGTTCCACGCCACCAGATTCAGATGAGGCGAGATCTGACCACCTCTGCAGCCAATCCCAACAGATGACATAGTACTAAAGACGGAAAAACTGTTTTTTTCTGCGCTTCTCTTCCTTACATATAGTCATTTCCATAGTAGCTTGTTAGCTGAGTAGCTAAGGCAAAGTGTGTGGCAGTTGTGTTTAAGTTGCAGCACTCTGTCCAAATCTGGGACATTTCACCTTAATAAATATGGAAACGATTTAGTGAGAGTACAATGATGAAAAGTGAGAAAACTGTCACCTCTGAAAATACAGTGCCATAAGCAAATTTTTCACTAACATTTTTATCTTTAATTGAAAGTCGATTATCATCGTTTTGAACTGAATTGTGTACTTAAAATGCCACGTTCTGAGAAATGTAACAATTATACTTTTAGGACAGATTTGTCACTTCGTATAAGTGAGTCGTTCTGTGATAGTTTTCCGCTCTTTGTAGTATTTCATTTCACTAATAACTATGAATGAAGTGACACTGCCACCAATATTATCTTCCGTCGGCGGCTGGTAAGTGGAGAAGAATGATGATAGCGGTATCGACACACAGTATCTCTCCCAGATTATTTAACGCATCATCGCTTAGTAGTTCTAAACTTTTAACAGGGATATGTAAACTATTGATGGTATCAAACAAATACCTACGTCGCCTCCTGCAGCAAATGCTATGCAACTGCTAAATGTAGACAATATCGACATAGACGTAAAGAGCTTTCCAACTGCGAGAAGACGCCTTGCAAATAGAACGAGATTATCCTGAAAAGCGAGATTAGTAACTTTAAAGCAAATTAAGTTCTGTAAGGAAAGTGGGAATAACTTAATGTAAGGTTTCGTTCTAGAGAACATCGGAAAAGTGAAAATTCGAACATTAGGTGCATTCACACAGTGTTAGTAGGATTATTACTTAAGCATGTAACGACAAATTTTGAGCCTTTCCAACTAACAAATTATTAAAAACTGAAGCAGCTGATGCAAATCGTAACTGAAGCTGGAAGAGAATAGAAGAGCCTACGTCCCGACCATAGAGGTATTTAGCAAAATTTTACGCGTCATTAAGCCCTAATTCTCCTGCAGCCTCTTCTCTGCTATCCTACCTCTACCACACAATCGCCCCTGCAGTGAAGTACTTCACTTTCATCGTAAAAGTACCATCAATATTTCATTTTGGAAAGTTCAGAAAAAGTTTTTAACGATACTAATATACGACGGTCTGTTTCAATAACTAATAAAAGTGCAAATATTACCATTTAAAATTTTCTAGGCGGATCAATGGCTAAACGTCAGATTACAAAACACAAAAATCCAAGAAGTAATCCTGGGTTGGCCCGAAGACTTTTTTTCGCTCATCTGTTCTTTCAGGTTTGACAATGATTTGTTAATGTGAGGAATGCGAGATCGAACCGTGGCTCGTATTCCGTGCTGAACTGGAAGGCTGCCTAGAACAGATTGCCTGAATGAGCTAAAATGTGAGAGGAAGCAACAGAACTGCGCCTAGAAAATTACTGTGGTACGAGCCACCTTTCCGGTTGGTGGTACCTTTATCGTTACATGTTATAATTATACAGATTTCCCTTGTATCCTTGGGTAACATTATTAAATACTTTTGTATGATAAACGAAATACATACTCTTACCAACCAAACTATACCCTTCGGAGCAAAGGAATAAAATTTCTCTAAATAAAATTTCTTTACTTTATGAAAATTAGGATGAAATAATAGACTGGAATTGTGTATTGGACAACACCCTAGAATATACAGGGTGAGTCACCCAACGTTACCTCTGGATATATTTCGTAAACCACATCAGATACTCACCCCTCGTGGTAACGTACATGTGCGTCAGTGAAAAAGACCAATAAAAAGGTGTTAACATGTGGACGTAATGTGCTGTTCCAGTCTCTTCTGTGCCTAAGGTCCATCACCGTTCCCTTTGGATCCCTAGGTAATTCGGTGCTCTTCGATACACACGATCGAACAGCGGAGGAGTGGTACTCAAGTGTCAACTTTAGGTTACAATATCTCCGGATGTAATTAACATTTTACAATGCAACAAACGGCACTGATTACGTATTTGTTTATATGTTCAGATGTGCTAAAAAAACCAACGGGGTTCCATTAAAAAAACGTAGGTTTGTGTTAAAAAACATACTTCCGTGCATTTTTGTATGGTTTGTATTAAACAATTACACTAGCCCCTCTCATCACGTTCGGTCTGTGGAATAAGTTCGTCATATATATATATATATGGCTTAACTCCGTATGCTCTTTCTCCAGAAAAGTAATAAACCTACCATAGAAGACATGTTGTTGTCGTTGTTGCGGTTTCCAATCTGTCGAATAGTTTGATGCAGCTCTGCACGCTAATCTGACCGGACCGTCACTGCTTAAAGAATGCAAACTACAGTCAGAAGACACTGACTCCTCTCTGTAGTCATGTCTTTGCCTTCCTCTACAGTTTTTACCCTCCTCAATACCTGTTTCCTTCACAAATCTAGCGATTCCTGAGGTCTCAGAATAGGTCCTATGAACCTGCGCAAGATACTATTATATCACGATTCAAGGTATAAAATTAATGTCTTGCGCACGTGAGTGCATTTAGACAGCTGTCTTGGAAGTGAGTTAGTGCAGATTTGTCTAGTAATGGACTTTCTGTACTTGTATAGTCATTTGTCAAGCTTTATAGTGTTCTCACGAATGGTAACTTTGCTATCAGGGGACTAAATTCGGATGGGCTCTTGACTCGATCACGATTCACCTCATGCATTATGTTTTTCACCTCATGCATTATGTTTGTGATTGAGTTTCATATCTTTTTAACCTGTGAGGGACAAGACAGCTTTTTCATTTAAGTTTCTATTAAAAATGCTGGACTTCACATCAATTTATCCTTTGAATGTTTAAGTCTTTGCATGTGAGCATATGTGCACCCACCTTAGGTGTTGACCCAGCTTCATCCCCACTGAATAATGATGATCAATAGAATTTAAATATAGAGAACCATGGTGTTAAGAATTTTTAGAGGTTACATGTTTAATGATGTTCAGGGTAGGCACCACTTTGTGAATAAAAGTTTTTATCAATTTAGTTACTTAAAATCGCCTCCAAGGTGCATACCAGAGCGCCATTCGCACCCCTCTGACCACTAAACTCATCCATCCCGTAGGAGTACGATACTGGCACGCATTTGGTAAAGTTCAGTCCCGATCCTCTAATGAAGATCAGTACAGAGATCTCTTTAAATTGAAGAACCTTTCTTTAGAAACACGCATCTCCAGTATCAGAGCATTTGAACAGTCTCTCAGATCCTGAGTTACTCTGCAAAACCCATCACAAACGTTCGCTGTCCGACCAATGCGCCCCCTTTATTCCAGGCTCGTCGTCCACCCACATTGGGATTCTCTCAGTGCAGGCAAAGAGATTCACTCAATGCAGGCAGACTCAGCAGCTGTCCTCCTGCAGCCAGCGATTGATTTATCACCGGAGACATCAGTGCTACTACCAGCGGGCTAAGTGCAGCTCGTGTGGGAAGTCCAGACCTAAGGTTGAAGTGTGCCAAGCATTGCCGAAAATGAATGTCAACTATGCATGCAAGGACCCCTCAAATTCAGGGGTGGATGACAGGACTGACTTGTTACCAGTTGAATCCTACATCCAATACGTGCTTCCTCATTCAGAGGAATCTCTAGCGTTTACGGTAGCCAGCAACAACAGGCCTATTGACCTGTAACAGACACAGGTTACTCTGCGACCCTTATCTTAACAGCTGATATAGAGGTCAATGGGTTGGGGACGTTCCTTTCATGTGTGAGTTACGCAGTGGAGCTACTAACTGCCGCACAACGTAACTATAGTCACAAAAAAGAAGCCCTAGCAATCATATTTGGCCTCAATTGTTTCATATCTGGGGCTGTGGCAGCCTTTCTGGAACTACAGGCCTTTACTCCCCCTTTCGAAAATGCAGACAAATGTTATGACCAAGCCGTCATACCGCCTTCAGAGGTTCAAAAATGGTTCAAATGGCTCTGAGCACTATGCGACTTAACATCTATGGTCATCAGTCGCCTAGAACTTAGAACTAATTAAACCTAACTAACCTAAGGACATCACACACATCCATGCCCGAGGCAGGATTCGAACCTGCGACAGTAGCAGTCGCACGGTTCCGGACTGCGCGCCTAGAACCGCGAGACCACCGCGGCCGGCACCCTTCAGAGGTGGGATACGTTTCTTCCAAATAGTAATTATGATATTCGGTACCATTAAACAACCTGGCGCACTAATGCTAAAATCCTCTTGCTGACCTCTTCTTTCCGCTCCTGGGCTATGACCGTTCCATGAACACGGATCTGTAGTCCATTTCCACCAGACCGTTGCGGTAGCCATGGCCAACCTTCCATTGCAGGCAAAACTGGCTGCACGCCACACCACCAAAAAACCTAGTGCTCTGAAAGGTACTCTACCTGCTGGAAGCAGCTGCGACACTGGGAGGTCCTGGCTTACTGGTACTACTGGAGTCAGGTGTTCGCCCTCAATTATTGCTCCAGCTCCAGGGGGAAGTGGGAGAATCGCAGTTATGAACTCATCAGCTCTCCAGCAACGTGTCCTGTCTCTCTCACATGTAAAGCACAAGCTAGGTGTCATCATCATCATCATTATCATAATCAAAACACGCTATCGACAGTGATGGTAGAGCTATAATGACCACGAAAGTCTATGTGTCTAGAACGAGCCTATGATAGCACCCATACAGAGCATCACCGAGATACAATCCGCTATGAAAAGTATTTGAGGGTAATGACATCACAGTGATTTCATTTGGTACAGCATTTTCTGTTTAGCTTTAACTTCCTTCTCCCCTACGTCGGAAACTCGACCGCACAAGCCGATGGGCTGTTATTTTGTTTCCAAGAGAGCAAGAGACTATTATGCGAGATTTCTAGAACTGCCTACAGTTGAATCGAAACAATGCTACGGAAGGTGAACAGAATTAAGGAGCGGTAATATTTTAGAAGACGCCGCACTGCTGGAATGAAGTTCGCAGCTTTCCGTAGATGGAAAGAAATATAACATCTTGTCTCATCGCATCTGCAAGCGGGAGATACCCGGGACTTGCAAATTCTTATAAACGTTGTCGAGATTTCCAATATATCTATCCACAACAAGAAATGTACCACACGTGGAGTTCACGTTTTTTCACCCCCGGAATAATACTGATGGTTTTCTTATCGTACCTTTCGTTATAAATATTCGCAGAGCCCCTAGCAGCCTGTATTCAGAATACGCGTGTTTCCTCCTTATGGGTTTGAACTTGCCCTCAGCAGCAATGTCGTTAGAGGTAGCTGTTCAACATGTAACTTTATTGGAAAGTAAAATGTACAACCTGCAGCCTATAATACATTTACGTAGACTTCCTACGGCATCTCAACTGCATATTAATTATACAGAAATTCTTCACTTCCCACCTTTTGTTGGTACGTACCACTATTTTTGCTGATACAGGACTGTGAGAAACAGTCTGAAAGGTTGGTGAGGGTATTTATTTATTTATTTGGTATTTTCTTTTAGTCCTTGATCTATATAAAAGAACAGACCGAATGTTGTACATGAATTGGCATCAATAAAGCGCGTAATACTTTAACGTGATTTCAAATGTCTTAATAATAACTAAGCATAATCCTGCTTAGGGGTGCAATACGCTACATAGAGTAACTGCATTAAAACAAATAATAATAATAATAATTAAGAAAAGTCTGCATACAACCATTTGGCCATCTGGCGCACAGACGTCTGCTCATCCGCAATCAAGAAGGCGTTTACTACTGGTTTTTTATACTATGCGGTATTGGGAGATCAAAAATTTTGTAATTTATAATTTTGGACTGCAATACCACAACTCTATGCTACACAGCACTACACTACACAGCACTGCACTACGCTACAGTACTTTGTATTAGAACCAAGCTGGATCTACCTTTTTACTGGATGGTCAGCCCCTGCCGTGCTAAATGGCAACTCAGTATTCACAGCGCATGCGCTGTTACGCCATCCAAGGCGTAGAGATTGGGAGATGGCTGTCAGGATCTCGGGAAGTCCTTCTGGTTCTCCCAGAGGCTCGTCTCCTCACTGCTTCCAGAAGGTTGTTGTAGGTGCGAGTTCTGGCACGGCGCGTCTCGTTATCGTGATGTGAAGCCTCTTCTTGGTTGTCTCTGAGGCATGTAGGTTCGCAGTTCGTATGCTGATACGTATCATATTACAGACTGTTGCATTTAAGGCACACTCCAAGATGATGTGAATCGCGTTTCCGATTGCTTCACATTCACAAGCGTCTGTGGTGCCTTGTCCTGTTTTCAGTAAGTAACCGGGATATGGACAGTGTTCCGACAGGTAGTGTATAACTCTCTAGGAAGCAAGCATGCCATTCTTGTTCTTTCTTTCATATTGGGAAGAAACTCCCTGTTCTTGCCTTGTCCGAGGTTTCTTGTAGTTCTCTGTCAATGCATGCTTTTATTTCCTTATTCGATACGGCTCTTGTGTACAGTATCTTACCATATTCGCACTTTTCTCTTCCTTGGTGCTGGTTCTAGAGGCAGAAAATCTAATACTGAGCGAAGGAAGCAACTCTGGACCTTAAACAGGAAAATGTTGTCCCTGGAGCTAGAAAGTTCCGCAGTTGCAGCCTCGACTCCAAGAGTTCAGTTTGCTGTTTTGAAAGTTTTAGATCGCGGTCTAAATCGTTCAATTCCTTTTCATTAAGTAACTGTGGCGAAGTGTCATGATATTGAGGGCAGTACTCTTCTATATGTTCAATACTTTCTGATTCACTTGACATGGTGTCTGGTTCCGTGGATTTCAGGTTCCAGACAGCAACAGACAACCCCCTCATCATAGGGCACAGGAAAATCCACTGAAGATACATTTGGATGCTTTCTTTTATGTCTAGTTTTGCTTGAATGTCCTGGAATAGTTTTAAGACAGAAGTAACAGTCTTATTACTGGTCATTAGGCTCACACCATACCATGGGAACATCGAATGGCATGGTTCGGTCTTTTTCCTTTCAACCAGTCGGTTATGAAGGCAATATGAGGTGCAAAATTTTTATCTTGATCACCAACAGGACACTCAAAATACAATTTATATGCCTTCTTAACCAAATCAGTGATTGGTTTTCTTTGGGCTTTTGCAGTGAATTTCCCACGCACATAACAAATGTTCTCTGGGTCATTTAGACAGCAACGAGATTTACTAGTTGCCATTTTTGTTAGTGTAAGTTTTAAACACAAAACGTTTGCACTATCTTTCACAGAAAACACTCAATGAGGATCTTTTTCATACCACTGGATTACCACACCAACCATTTACTGACGATTTGTAGATCTTCTAGCTCTCCTTTGAAAATCAAAAACAAACAACTAAACATCAAAACAGAAGAACAGCAAAAAGTGAAATACTGAATACGAAAAATAAAAAAACCTTTAAAAACTCAAAAATGGTACGCTGTAGAGTATTTTTAAAGGTATATTTGGATTCTACACACCAAAATTCATACTAGATGATGTATCACATCGCAGTTTCAAAATGGCTGTTGACTAGTGTTATTGCTATTTTACTTGAGATAGTAATGCCTCTGTGACAGACGATTTCTACACATGCATGAAAGTTTTGCAAGGTACCTACTGTATATACTTCTTTTCTTTTCAAAGGTTGGTCATTTATTCTGATTGTGGGGTTTCTCGTTCTTGATCGTGTTCGCTTTAGTAACATATAGACTGTTTTGTGCGCTGCTATCGTTTGTTTATTTTCTGCGCACCAGTTGATTAATTTTTCCAGAAGTATTATTTTCCACTGATGTAGCCCTTGTGTTAGCAGATCGTTTGCGTAGGCGATGCAGCCTCTAATGTTTATTACGCATTGCAAGCTGGTTCAGTAATAGCTCTGTGTCAACATCTCATATCTCTGGACCACGAACAAAGCAGCCTTTGGTGATGCCTTTCACAGTTTTCTTTCCAGGACATTCTAACTGCACCTTCCTGTCTGTGCAATAATCTCATGGCTTGTTATAGACACACCTTGAACAGTTCATCTGTTTCAGCCTTCTGAAGAGGGCAGGCCACCACAAATTATCAAAAGCCCCAGCAATACCAATCATTATGCCTACAACATACTTGCCATCTGAAGCGTTCACAGTATTCATTGCTTTATTTATCGCATCATAGTTGGGTTTCCCTTACCTGAAACCGTACTGTAGGAGGCTCATGCCAACTAACTGTCTGTGGTCCCTCAGGCGGCGGCACAGAAGCTTTTCCTGTACTTTGGCTAGAGCACTTACCAAAAAAATCGGCCTGTAAGATTTCGGTTCTATTGGGTCTTTATCTTCCCCTTTTTTTGTTTTAGTTTAATGATATTCGAGGTTTCCCAGATTCTTGGCACCCGACCCTGCAAGAGACATTTGTTTAATAACACTGTTATAAATGGAACAATTTGGTCCACTATCTGATGCAACACTGGTGTCACTGTTCTATCAGCTGCAGGTCCTCTCTTCTTCCTTAACTTTATTACTGCCAGTCTCATTTCCTCATGGGCAAATGGAATTACATAACTGTTATTGACATGTTGCTTCAGTAATACAGAGCGAAGATACTGTTGGAACTCTGTGTCTCCATTGTAATATCGTCTGACAATAAAGTTCTGAGGAGGTACGTCATTATGCCGTCTGATCTCCTCAGGGCTAGTTAAACAGCTGGCAAGCGAACCTTATATAAAGCAAGTTTGTATGTAAAACCTCAATGTACGCCTCCTACTTAACTACTCTTGTTTGATGTTGTAGTTCTTTGTACTGCTGTTTGAGCACCCTTCTTTGTCGTTCTGTTTTCTCTCAATATTTTTGGTAGTATCTCCTTGCTCGCCTTGCTCTACGTCTCATAGACTGTAGGGCGGGACTTATGAGAACTTTAACCATTTTGACGTCCTAACAAATGTTGGGATCGCTTTGTCTTGCGCTGTTTGCCCCACTCGCAGCAGCTCGTCTGCTTTGGCATCAACATCAGATCCGCTTCCTTGCAGTGGATGTTTCTTTAATTCTGCCTTTAAAAGTTTCCAGTTCGTTCTGCGTAGATCCGTAGTCGCTCGGGCTGGATGTTAGTGTCTAAGTCATTATCTGCGTTTGAATTTGTGAAGCAAATGAGATTATGGTCACTTGTAAGTCCGTCATAGCCCTTCCACTTGTCATTGTGGTCACTGACTTTGGAGTTTGCGAGGGCGATATTTATACTTGTTGCAGCAACTTCGCGATTTTGAAAAGTAGGTGGATTGAGTGGCCTGTTCATGACATGACAGGTCAAGTGTCCTGAAGGCAGAGTCTTCTTTTATCCGTTACTCTGCTATGCTACAATACTGGATTCCCGTTTGCTACCGTTACGAAAATGTGTCGTCGACCCAGTATTTCTGCTGGTTTTAAATTTTCTATTTGTGGTTGTATCTCATGATTGTATTGAAAACATTTATTAGCTACGTAAAATTTTGCTAAGGTAGTCATTATTTCCACTGTCATCGAGTGTTCGTCACAGAGTTTCTGTATCTTTGTCACTTTAAGCTCCTATGTGCCACCACAATCTCGGGCCATTGGATGTTGATCTGATGTTATGATCGATGCTATAACTGGCACAGCGGGTTACTGCTCCGTTTATGGAATATGACTCCTGTATAGACAATATGCGTAGATCCAGTTGTTAATACTTTCCCAAGTTCTTCACGACGACACTGCACCTCGCGTTTATCTGGTCCATTTTTATCATCTGTCTCCGGTACATTGCCGTTGGTGTGCGATTTGATTGTCAGTGAATGCTACGAAACCTAGTGAACACATAGTTATGGGGCCAGTGTAACCCGTAATCATATATAACATGGCCATGTGTCATCACTGATTGCCTGTTCAAATGCTCAATATTAAGTATCTTCTGCCTCGTTTTAAAGACGAAGTCAAGTAGAGTTTGCAGTTCCTTCGTATTGTAGGCAAGCTGTTGCCACTGATGTGAACGTGATCAATTCCTCCATGACAGGAAAATTTATAGCACGGCCTTTTGGGTGACTGTTCCTAACCACGTGTCTAATAGCCATGGTTAGCACTTGTTTATCCTCTCATTTAGACAGTCTAATTGCATTTTCACACTTGTAAACAGGCCGCGGGTTCGGCCATGAACACCTTTCGTTTTTCGTATCATGTCAGTCAATGTTTGTATTCTTTTCGTAATTCTGTTGTCATTTGTAGCTTCTAAGATCCATGTATTTTCATAATCTTCCACTATTAGCTACTAGGTACTATCACACTCCGCTACTACAGCGTGCTGCGTACTGTCAGAACTTGCATTTATTGCACTTTCAAAGTATTTTTTTTTAATTTGATAGTAAGTCCTTTTCTAAATATCCCTTGTCTACAGGTAGGAACGTTGTACGTTCCTTGTTTTCCTTTCCTCTTAGCCACTTCTACTAACCCCTCTCCACTAACTCCTCCCCTTCTCTTCATTATTCCTACTATTTCCCTTCTTATTGTCTATCTCGTTATCGCCCTTGTCTGTATGGTCAGTCAAGTTTTCGCCTTGTGTCACTAGGTCTCTTCTCGTTCTGCCCTTCACACTGGACCAGAATATTTTGGCTTTTTCTGAATCTCACTTTCTTTTCGATGGAGGCTTCCGCTAATAACAAAGTGACAGGTAATTTAATAATCAGTTTGCTGAGTGGGACCGGGTTTAATTGTTTTCTTCCTGGACGGTAATACATCTTCTTTGACTGTCGATGTGATATTTGCTTTATTTGTAATTGCTGTGTGGTTTCCTGTGATGCTCGCCAGCGGATTACACAGCTGTTCAGAACCCATATTCGGTTCTTTGATTTCCCGTTCCAAGAACATTTGGTACGGCTCATAGTCTTTACCTCGTTGGTTTCATGATTTATTCCTTTTTGCACACGGAGCTCGCTTGGTATTTTTACAGTTTTTTTAGATGGTCACACTCATCACAGTGGGAGCAAGTCAGTTTTTTTTACTTGCAGTACTTCGCAATGAGGCTCTAGCAGTGGCAGTTATACACTGAAACGCCAAAGAAACTGGTATAGGCATGTATATTCAAATACAGAGATACGTAAACAAGCAGAATACGGCGCTGCTGTCGGCAACGCCTATATAACACAGCAAGTCTCTGGCCGGTTACTGCTGCTGCAATGGAAGGTTATCAAGATTTATGTGAGTCTGAATGTGTTTTTATAGTCGGCGCACGAGCGATGGGACACAGCAGCTCCGAGGTGAGGATTTTCCCGTTCGATCATTCCACGAGTGTACCGCGAATATCAGGAATTCGGTAAAACACCAAATCTCCGACATCACTGTGGCCGGAAAAAGATCCTGCAAGAACGGGGCCAACGACGACTGAAGTGAACTGTTGCAGGTGACTCAAGTGGAACCCTTCCGCAAGTTGCTGTAGATTTCAGTGCTGGGTCATCAACAAGCACCAGCGTGCGAACCGTTCAACGAAACGTCATCGGTATTGGCTTTCGGAACTGAAGGCCAGCTCGTGTGTCCTTGATGAGTGCATGACACATAGCTTTACCCCTCGCCTGGGCCCATCAACACTGACGTTGGACTGTTGATGACTGGAAACACGTTGCGTGGTCGGACGAGTCTCGTTTCAAATTGTATCGAGCGGATGGACATGTACGAGTATGGAGACAATCTCATGAATCCATGGACCCTTCATGTTAACAGGGGACTGTTTAAGCTGGTGGAGGCTCTGTAATGACGTGGAGCGTGTGCAGTTGGAGTGATATGGGACCCCTGATACGTCTACATACGACTTTGGCAGGCGACACTTGCGTGAGCATCCTGTCTGATCACCTGCATCCGTTCATGTTCATCGTGAATTCCGACGAATTTGGACAATTCCAGCAGGTCAGTGCGACACCCCAGAATTCCAACAAAGTGGCTCCAGGAATACTTTCCTGAGTTTAAACGCCGGCCGGAGTGACCGAGCGTTTTTGTAAATTATTTTTCCGTGGTAGGTCAGTGTGTACATGCTAGGGCGTGAAATGAAATAATGAATATGTTTGTGCTGGACCAGGATTACAACCCAGATACGTTCCTATCCTAGAGATGCGAATTCGCTTTTCAGACGAGGACAAAAAATTGCAACGTCTCAAGTTCAAATTAAATATGAACGCTGAACGAAATAACCATTCGTAAATTAAATGAAATACACTTTTTGTGCTAGTTCACTGGCAACAGAGTTTGTGCCATCGGCAGCTGCCGCCTTTGTTATGGCGGCATTTAGACAGGCTCTGATACTGTTGGTAATGAAGGGATATTGTGTTTAATGCGATTTCCGAATCATTGTGCGACCTAACACTCTGGACTTGGCGTTACCATAGGTGCATTAGATCTTCTCGAGAATGTTGAAAATGAACGCTATGAGGGACAATCAAACCTATACCCCGCAATTATTACACTACGATCAACCCAGCAGATCACTGCAACTCATAGTTGGCAACATCTGGATTGTCTTGTTGTGTTCGACGATGCGCTTAGAAGCTGTGAGAAAATGTGGCTCTCTCGATTAACTGGTTAATTACCTGCTAGTTTCTAATGCGGGTATTACTCTAATGTCATGACTCCGTGATATAAGGACCATTCTAGTTTTCATAGTTCCGATTTGATGCCTATAAGAAATTTTTTCTAAGACAACTAATGTTTTAGCCGGCCGTTGTGACCGAGCGGTTCTAGGCGCTTCAGTCCGTAACTGCACTGCTGCTACAGTCGCAGGTCCGAATCCCTCTTCGGGCATGGATGTGTGATGTCCTTAAGTTAGTTAGGTTTAAGTACTTCTAAGTTTAGGGGACTGATGACCTTAGATGTTAAGTACCAAAGTTCTTAGAGCCATTTTTGAGCTAATGTTTTAGTTCGAGAAATACAACTTCAGCTTGTGAGGTTACCAGATAATTCGATGATTACTGTCATGATTGCTATTATTATCTTCATTATGAGCTCTTTGATCATTTTTAGAACCGTCTGCCCGAATATAGTAATTATGTAGTTTCTTCGATGTAAAGGCGATACTTTTCGATTTTATTCGAAATCTCCAATTCTTTGTTAATCACATTATAATTAAATTAATTGGTGAAACCTTTATTTGAGAGCATATGGTGTTGCTTTTCTTTATTTATTTGCACTTAGCAACGATGCTTGTAAAATGCAAAATCTGGAGGTGAAACACTACTCAAAATGCAGGGATGTTAATGTCTACCGTTAAATGTCAAGTGTATGCTTTACAGATGACTTTGTCAGGCTGTTGTGAATCATATGGGAGTTACATTGCTGCTGATTAATATCTCACTCATTTTTGTGTGTCGTGTTTAATAAACTACCGAAAAGACCATATGCAGTATGCAATGTAGTAAAAAAAATGGATTACAACTTATCATGATAACGGTACAAAAAAGTCTGCCTTCTTAAGGCAAAATACCCCAAATAATTACGAATTAGCAAGAGAAAGCTAAAAAATCATTCAGTACCACACTTAAGTCAATATTATTGACAGAAGCAGAAAAAAAGGAATAACATATGTGCAATTCTGTAGATGTTGTGTCTATATATCCACGGACTAGAGAATAGAGGTATCGATATAATGGCAGAGGTTTTCATTCGATGTCTTTACTGATTGTTGATCTGTCTTCGAGACTCTATTTTACAGAGGAGGAAAAAAGTATAGTCACCAGCAGTATTTGAAAGGACAGCAAGTGCAGTTTGCAAGTTCATGTCCGAACACTTTACTTCTACTCTAGCAGCCATGTGTAACAGATCTTGCCTCCCTGTCGCCTCAATCGCAGATTCGTCAGCTAAGCAGAGACGTAAATAGCGAAACCAGTTGCAGCTTCTGTTGAAACGATGTTTATGGAATCAAAATTATTCATTTGATACCTTCTGTATCATTCTCTAATGGAGAATCATTCAGTATATTTAATGAAAATGATAAGATAACAGTGAGAGAATTTGGAAGGAAACTTTTGCACAGGTGCAGGAAGTAATTGGAAGTCCACATTGATGCCAAATGTATGTTGCAATGCTGACAATTCTCAATTAGACTGGTGACAAGCCAAAGACGCGTGCTAACGCAAAAAGTCTCTTCAGCTTGTAACCATAGGACAAGCTCGCGCATCTCAGACGTGGCAGGGCCGGTGTTGGCGCTAGCGGCGGTTGCTATCACTTAGACGGGGACTTAAATAAACAAAACGAAAAAGCCAATTAGCTACCGATTGCAACTCCAACATCAGATATAAATATCGGGGGAATAATTTACGGGGCCCTCCTTTTAAGTAGCTGTCGTAGCAATTTGTTATTATGTCTTATAAGGACTGCAAACTAAAATTAATTATTCTCCAGAAGCGATTAGTTCCTGTAGCATTACCTGACGCCATTAACAGAATAATATTCTTTTTGCTATTAAATACATGAAAATAAATTTAATTACGTAGGATTCCTTTGGCACTACTGCTGACACATAATAAAGCAGATGAAACCACAACATGAGACTGAATACAAAACACGAACATCAACAAAGACATTTCATAAACGCGAATAACACATATTTTAATCTAGATCTCACAGGCCGTGTTACGGTGTGTGATAGAGGGCACTTTCTACATCACTATAACTTCTCCAATTTTTTGCTCCAGGCGCGAATGTTTCGTGGGAAGGACGAGTGCTGGTAAGCATCTACCTGTATGTGCATTCTAATCTAATTTTATCTTCACGGTCTTTCTGCGAGATGTAGGTAGGAAGAAGCAATTTATTGCCCGACTATTCAAGTTACCTACGATCTAGGTATTGAACTGTAGACCATGCCGCCGTGGAGGCTGCCTCTTTTGCAGCGTCTTCACCTGGAATTGAATGAGCAACTCTCTGAGGCTTTCGTACTTACTAAATAATCCAGTAACTAAAGGCTTACTTGGATCTTCTCTATTTTGGCTGTCATATCTTGTTCAGATCTCAGAATGATGAGCAGTATTTAAGTATTGGTCAAGCGGTTGTAAGAAGTTAAGATTGTAAGAAGTGAAGGAACATGGCATCTACCTGGTCACCTGTGTCTACTGTTTTCTGGAATCTCGTGGGCGAACAGCGAACAGAGCCTTCTGAGCTGCACACTGTCCTTGTTTACCGAAATAGTGCTGATTCTTACAGAGTAGATTTTGAAACTCCGAAACTTGTTTAATCTGCGAGCACGAAACACATTGCGAAGTTCTACAATAGACCGACGTCAGAAATGTAGACATATAGCTTTGCGCATCTTTATGACGACCCTTCCTGAAAATGAGAATAACCTGTGCTGTTTTACAATAATTAGGATGGCTCATTAGGACATCTACGGTAAAATTGCGTACTTTGTGTGTAATCCAGCTGGTATACTTGCAGGTGCAGCAGTGCCCATACTTCTGATGAGTGATTTCTGTTGCTTTACTATCCCGTTGTCACGTAGTTCTACATCTATTTTGTCGTTCATGCGACGATTTATAGGGGGGACGATGTTTCGTTTACAGAAGTAACTAAAGCCCGTGTTTAGTATGCACTATACTCAGAGAAATGAAATACAACTTATCACGATACAGGTATAAAAAACGTCTGATTAATTCAAAGTACACCAATTCGTTATGGATTATCAACAGATTATGTAAATTCGGCCGCAAAATGCTCTTGGTCTATGTTCAGTCCACCGTCATACAGGAGCGTCACAGAACTACCACAATAGTTTGGAATTTAGCAGTGTGTGCAGGTACATAAAGTAATAAAGTACAAGTAAAGGAATAAATCCGAAAACTGTTGATTTGTAATGATATGGCAAGGAAAAATACATTTTATTTACCATTTGTTAACCATATGTCTGTCTTTCCGCCTGCTAAGACTTCTTGTTCTCAGGACATGTAAAGATATGAAGTAGAAATTTGTGCCGCGTGCTCACGTCTACGGTCCCGTGGCTGTGTAAATAAATTTAACCTCCTAAGTTACTTCTCTCGAAAGATACAGCCTGATATGTCAAACGTTCTGATACTCGGAAACGTAATCCATAAAAGCTACAGACGAATATTCGTAGGAAGTATGGGGCCTGCTGGTTTAGCTGTAAAGTGCCCATCTGCACTTATAAAAGTCTCAGAATCGAATCTCGTTTAAACCATGGATTTTTCAGTCCTCATTTTATCCTAGTGTTCAACTCTGAATGATGTAACGATTGGCCAGAAACATCTAGTGTTTCGGTTTACCTATTTAACTGTACTTGGCTTCTCCCCGCTTGGATGACTTGAGTAGTTTCGGGACACACAAGTCACCGAAGTGGTGTACAATACAAAAACTTGCACCAGGGCATTAAGCAAAAGGAATCACTGTTATCTAAGTACGTAATTGTGTTTGTACAGAGCTCACATAATGCGAGTCATACTCGCACTTTTCTGATTATTCGCGTTCGGTATTGAGTTTTCCACTCAGTATTAAATAAAAATAATCTATGTTTTATGCTCCCGTCGGTACTGGAGTTCTTCCTGCACAAATAACTCGTAGTAATATGCCTTCTCATTGACGTAAAAAAAATTAATTCTTTCACTTTGATGGCCTTATCGGATTTGACGTCATTTGCCATGTGAACAATATATTGTTCCCATAGTCGTCTTGATCTTCTTGATCAATGATCACAAAATAATTTAAAATCAATAGTCCTTTGAACGACTGAAAAAGAGTGAAATAAACTAATTGAGTTATGTGTATATTATGGTCTTCTTTCAATTAAATGTCTTAGCTGGTGGTGATCAATCGTTTTCGATTTAGTTATATTACACCTTCATTTGAAAAAAAATTTAAGACAGACACATTTTCCTTTTGTTCATAGTAACGTAAATGCTCAATCAGAGTAAGCGAACGGTAAACAACACGTTCTTTTGTGATAGTTTTCTTCCTAATGACGCAATGGACAAGTGCGAATTTCCCATTAGAAAAGGAATAAAGCAGGGCGATCCTATATCCCCGAAGTTATTTATAGTAGTTCCCGAGATGGCTAACTCCAAAATTATTTGGAACAACAGAGGAATAAGGATAAATGGTAAAAGGCTCACCAACCAGAGATTTGCTGACGATATAGTGGTCCAAGCTAACAGTAAAATGGAAATGCAGTCCTCTATAAGAGACTTAACAGATCATTGTCAGGAAGTTGGACTTAAAATAAATCACTCTAAGGTTATGCATAATAAGTGGGTAGCTGCAGGACAAGTGACACTGAACGGCAACATCCTAAATGGTGTTACATAATACGTTTATCTGGGGCAATTAATTGACACAAAAGGGGGTTTGAAACCTGAAAATTGGTCCTTACGGAAGGAAAGCAACAGTTTTCAAATCTAACATCAAAGTCTACTTAAAAAGACAGTTTTTGATCAGTGTGTCCTACCGGTTATATGAAACGTCCCCTTTGAACTATTCTACAAGACTGTGCTTAAACTGACACAATATTTTTAGCGCAACGCAATCTGACTTTTAATAATCCCTACAAAAGAATGGCCCTGACTAACATTAACCTATACCTTTCACAAATCACTTACCTCACCAAAAATCTTCAATACTCGAACTACAGCAATACAGCGAGCACCACTACTGCCAGCTAAATAAAAGATTCAAACTACGGAAGGCACTAACTGCTGATAGGTATAGTTAGCAAATGAAAGATTTTAATAGAGAACAAACAGTGTATTTACCTTAATAGTCATTATACACTCCTGGAAATGGAAAAAAGAACACATTGACACCGGTGTGTCAGACCCACCATACTTGCTCCGGACACTGCGAGAGGGCTGTACAAGCACTGATCACACGCACGGCACAGCGGACACAACAGGAACCGCGGTGTTGGCCGTCGAATGGCGCTGGCTGCGCAGCATTTGTGCACCGCCGCCGTCAGTGTCAGCCAGTTTGCCGTGGCATATGGAGCTCCACCGCAGTCTTTAACACTGGTAGCATGCCGCGACAGCGTGGACGTGAACCGTATGTGCAGTTGACGGACTTTGAGCGAGGGCGTATAGTGGGCATGCGGGAGGCAGGGGTTGACGTACCGCCGAATTGCTCAACACGTGGGGCGTGAGGTCTCCACAGTACATCGATGTTGTCGCCAGTGGTCGGCGGAAGGTGCACGTGCCCGTCGACCTGGGACCGGACCGCAGCGACGCACGGATGCACGCCAAGACCGCAGGATCCTACGCAGTGCCGTAGGGGACCGTACCGCCACTTCCCAGCAAATTAGGGACACTGTTGCTCCTGGGGTATTGGCAAGGACCATTCGCAACCGTCTCCATGAAGCTGGGCTACGGTCCCACACACCGTTAGGCCGTCTTGCGCTCACGCCCCAACATCGTGCAGCCCGCCTCCAGTGGTGTCGCGACAGGCGTGAATGGAGGGACGAATGGAGACGTGTCATCTTCAGCGATGAGAGTCGCTTGTGCCTTGGTGCCAATGATGGTCGTATTCGTGTTTGGCGCCGTGCAGGTGAGCGCCACAATCAGGACTGCATACGACCGAGGCACACAGGGCCAACACCCGGCATCATGGTGTGGGGAGCGATCTCTACACTGGCCGTACACCTCTGGTGATCGTCGAGGGGACACTGAATATTGCACGGTACATCCAAACCGTCATCGAACCCATCGTTCTACCATTCCTAGACCGGCAAGGGAACTTGCTGTTCCAACAGGACAATGCACCTCCGCATGTATCCCGTGCTACCCAACATGCTCTAGAAGGTGTAAGTCAACTACCCTGGCCAGCAAGATCTCCGGATCTGTCCCCCATTGAGCATGTTTGGGACTGGATGAAGCGTCGTCTCACGCGATCTGCACGTCCAGCACGAACGCTGGTCCAACTGAGGCGCCAGGTGGAAATGGCATGGCAAGCCGTTCCACAGGACTACATCCAGCATCTCTAAGATCGTCTCCATGGGAGAATAGCAGCCTGCATTGCTGCGAAAGGTGGATATACACTGTACTAGTGCCGACATTGTGCATGCTCTGTTGCCTGTGTCTATGTGCCTGTGTTTCTGTCAGTGTGATCATGTGATGTATCTGACCCCACGAATGTGTCAATAAAGTTTCCCCTTCCTGGGACAATGAATTCCCGGTGTTCTTATTTCAATTTCCAGTAGTGTATATATCAGTTCATGACATCCATTCTTACAAATTTCAAAACTCCGCCATCTCTCTCCCCACATCCACCACTGCTGGCGGCTCACCTCCAACTGCGCAACGCTATGTGCTGTTAGCATCCAGCTGCCCAACACTACAATAGCAGACAACAATGCAAACCAGCCACAGACTGCACACGGCACAGCCAGTGATTTCATACAGAGCGCTACGTGGCGGCGGCATTACCGATAAAAAAACCTAAAGAGCCTACTTACATAGCTCCCAGGCTCCCCACGAAAAATTTTACAAAATGTTTTGGGCAGTGGCCAATACAGACTTGAAAACATTTTTCATAATTACAATAACAAAGAAATGAAATGCACACACTTATCAGTACAATGTTGGTCAAAAGCTAAAATTTTCTCACCGTCCATAAAGACAGTCCTGATCGTTCATCACAGTTAAATAGCAGTGTTTTTGCTCAATGTCTGAGCAGTAAAAGAAAATGCAGACGGAAGTAGTGGATTTCCATGCAGTCTTGAAGAAGTAGTGTTGTCCTTCCAACAGAAAGACAGTGCTGACTCTTGACATGCTGACAGGTAATGGGGCACAACAGAGCAAACCCACAGCAGAGTCAGTCGAAGTTTTGAAGAATATTGAAAGGGTGGTCATCACAGAGCAGACCCACTGTAGTCCTAGTAGAGATTATGGTATTGGTGAGCCACCAGAGATGCAGACCCACTGCAGTCCTTGTAGAAATAATGGTATTGGTGGGCCATCAAAGATGCAGACCCACTGTAGTCCTTGTAGAAATAATGGTATTGGTGAGTCATCAAAGGTGTAGACTCACTGTAGTCCTTGTAGAGATGGCTAGCAGCCAACTGTTGCGACTGTGCAGGTGCACAATCACCATCAAAGAGTCTTGTGGACAATATAGCAAGTCCATAAACCACCACTTGTCCACTCACAAATTTTTGGAATTATCCTTAGAACCAGCAATGCTGTTAACCAGTCCATTGCTGAATTGCAACACACCTGCAAACACTATCAGTCCCTACTTCTTACATATTGTCCATATACTATGACTAACAGAAATGTGTGGAGTGAAATGTAACTTACAAGTTACTTAATTTGATGAACTGGTGTCAATTACAATTTTATAACATAAGAATACAATAACAAAGGTACAAAATACATCATTAAAGAACATAACAATACAGATAACATTTGTAGTAATACAGGCTTTACAAAATAATAGAAATAACAAATACATCAGTGTTACAAAAATTATGACATAAGTACATACATAAAAGATCAGAATAACGTTAGAAACATCAACTTCACACATGGGCATTAAAACAGGACAGATAAATAATGTCTAAACAACTTTACAAAGTAAATAACATATTATCAGAAAAAATCTACTACGTAACTCTCATCAGATAAAGACAGGAAGAACACAAATACCCAAGAGTACACAAACACATAGTGGGATAACACAAGAGGAAAGGGCAGGGTTTGTTTTCAGTATAACATTTGGTACTGCAATCCAACCCAAAACTTCATTCCATAGATCTTTCGTCTTATTTCAACATTTGTTTCCACCAAAAAAATCCTTTCCAGGCATGCTTTCTGTATTCTGTTCACATCCTCTTTCAAAAATAGTTTTTCCCCACTGTACACTACTTTTTTGGCCAAACCATTTTCTTATAGCTTCTCAATGCTTTCCTTCCAATTCATCATAGTTAGTTTCTTATATAGTCTACCCCCTCTTAAGCTAACTTAAACCTACTGAGCTCAGATGCTAAACTAAGGGATGACACAATGCAGCAGCACAAAACAATTAACACAAACAGCAATGACAAAAAATGCCAATTGGCAAAAGAAGGCAGCAATATAGGACTTAGCAAAGCATATGCAACATTACAACTAATATGAAGCAATGAACAGCAACAAGAAAAATAAATCAGTAGTAAAACTGGCTTGACAGAGTAATACAAAGTGAAATTCATTAACACTATGCCTGGCAAACAGCAGCAGCAAATGCAATAACTTATATCTAAACATGACAAAGCTGAAGCAGAAAAAAAAATCACAATAAAAATGTTTAATACCTATGTCACATCTTAACACTAGAGTGATGCATCACGAGAACATACGCTAGCAGATAAGTTACCAAATCGTAAACAAAATTATTTTTGCAATTCCTGTGAAGGGAAATGTCTATTTGTGTTCTCTTTTCTAAGAAAGTACACCATAAAATGATTCTTTACTTGGTATGTAGACAGAAAATAGTGATATTAGTACATCTATTAAATTTTGTTTTAGCCAATGCTGCAGTGCAGATAGAAACTGGATATTAAACAAAATGAGCAATGTCTCAGGTAGAAAGACAATAGATATAAAACGTTTCTCATCATTTCATTTCAGTAAATATCATAAATTAAGAGCTTCACAGTGTAATCATATGTTTTCAAGTTTGGGCGTGTCGTATTTCCGATGCTTTCTACAAAGGAATGTCAATAGCGAGGTTAATGGCCTTCTTTTTTCTCCACGTGTGCCTCTGAAAGGCACACTCTAATGACTTTTCTCAAGGCGGCTGGCACACCTGGCCGCTCACAACGTATTACATCACAGTCACTTACCTTTCTTACCGAAATATTTACAACAGCAGTTTCCGCTACAGTGACAGTCTCATGTAAAAATATTTTCACAGGTTGAGAATTTGCATTACAAACGTGTAGAAAATAAAATCCTATAAATATAACAGTGTTCAAAAAATATTCGACAGCATCGTAATACATTCACACATGTACACATATTTCATAATTCTTAAAGTACGATTCTTGGTTTCCAACATCCTTTTCCACAAATCAGAGTCCCTAACCACTACTCATTATTCCTTACCTTATTCGTCGACACTTCTTCAATATTTCATCATAACAGATACGTAGCATAATCAAATAACTCATATACCATCAGCTTATGGATCATAAACATACCGCAACAGCATAATACACATAGTCATCGTAATGATAACATCATAACACCTCAGTCAACTCTCAAAATCGTCATAGCTTCCTCCAAAAATTTCAAAACCTAAAAAAAAATTCTCTGCTCATGTCAAAAGTGTCATCTACCTCAAACGTACTTTAAAAATCATGATCCCATACCAAATACATCATTCAAAGCTCTCAAAAAATATGAACATTTCACGAAGTACAGACAAAATACAATTTCATAAGTGTGAAGTTATCCACCTGTGTAACTGCGTAAACATGTGTCACTGACGTAGTAAAAAGATGTTTGCTTCTCTGTCAAATAATCAGACAGCTGTGTAATTCTGTGTTAGAGAAATGTGGTACCGATGTGTAAAATCGTATAAGGGAATACCATATTAGCTACGGCTCCTTGTGCTTGCCAAACACATGGTACACAAAATAAGCGTGTACCCCCCTGAGGATTAATGTAATTATATCCTCAGGTGTTACAGATTACAGCAATGGAATGAAATGTATCACGGAAAACCTTTGTATCATTTTACTTCAAATATCTTTAAAAATAAATGTTTTAAGTACTAAATTAATCACTCAAATACGTATACTGTAGCGCTAAACTGTGCGTCTTGTTGTAAGATAATCTCTGTGGAAGTGTCGTAGTTATCGTCCTTCGAAAGCTAAGTTCTGCAGAAGTCAATGTACTTACCTCATGATAAACAAAAGTGAAATGCTTTGCGTATAGGTATCGTAGTTACTACGCTTATTGCCATGATGAAGTAAGTACTGTACTGTAACGTATTGTTGTGCTACAGAAAAGGCTGTCTCATTGTAGCTATACCACAAAGTTACAACTAAAACATGTTTTCCTTTCCAGAAGAATTCAGAAAAACTGTGCAGATATAAAACAGATACACCGCAAAGCACAATGTAAATTGTGTCACACATTAGTAGCGTCGTGATATAATCGTGTAGCTATCAAAGAAACCAAATGCTAAGTCATCTTTAATCTCACAGAAAGTACTTCAAATAAAGAATGTCTTTTCAACTAAACCAAAATGTTGCATTAAAATCTCATTAACAGTATATGTTCTAAGTATGTAAGCCTTATAGTAGTTACGTAATCGTGCAACTAACAAGCAAGAATGTACAAATAACAACACTGTGTCGTCTGTTCACTATAACAATGTATTCGTAATTTCTGTTTAAAAATGTTCCCTAGGTTCTAGACTGGATAGTTAACTTCAAAACATTGTTGCATGTTAACAGTTTCTCCGTGTGACAAAGCATACTAGAAATGTGAAGTGAAATGTTTTATGGCAAAGACAAAGTTAAAAAGCAGATTATATTTCAATAAACGGTTTTACATGTGAAATGTGGTGTAAACCTTTACTCTTCCTAGTACACAGAGTTTCAACTTCAACGCAATTATCATGTGGTATACGTCGGATTCTGTAAGGTCCATTGTAAACTAGAAAGAATTTGTGACTCAAGTGTTTCTTCTTATGTGACAATGAATGAGCTTTAATGAGAACTTTCTGACCAATATATAATTTCTTTGCATTTGCTTTACTGTGTAATTTT
This sequence comes from Schistocerca gregaria, assembly GCF_023897955.1. Taxonomy (NCBI): domain Eukaryota; kingdom Metazoa; phylum Arthropoda; class Insecta; order Orthoptera; family Acrididae; genus Schistocerca; species Schistocerca gregaria. Next base: position 183,948,980 of record NC_064924.1, read on the forward strand.
CTCCTTTTGTCTGCAGCAGAATTTATATTTTTAATAGCCAAATCAATTATGTCTTTGTGTCGAAGTTTACGTGTATTCGGAAAAGGTACAAGCGCTCTGATTCTGTTCGGTGGTTCTTTATTCTTCAGTACAAGAACAGGTGGTAAAGCAGTGGAGTCATGAGGCATTTCATTCAGCACGTTTTGAAATAAGTGTAAATATCTGTCCCAATGCTGATGCTTTCTGTGACAATAAAGTCTGCAAAGCTTATTGATTTCTTTCATAAGCCGTTCAGACGGGTTACTATGTGGTGAGTACAATGAAATAAAAAAAGATTTGATATTATGGTTACGAAGCATGCGTGACCAAACTGCAGATCTGAATTGCGGTCTGTTATCTGAAATGACTTTACTAACGTGTCCAACTTCACGTAAGAAATTTTTAACAAAGGCGTTGGATACAGACCGTCCAGTGGCTTTACATAACGGAGTGAAAGAAACAAATTTTGAAGTAAGTTCAACAGCGACTAGAACGTACGAAAATCCATTAGAAGTTCTGACAAGAGGTCCCAAGAGATCAAAAGCAGCAAATTCTTTTAATTTAGAAGGAATGATACGTAACAATGGAGGACGATGCGAGACAGTAGATGGTTTCGCCTTTTGACAAAGTTTACAAATAGACAATACTCTTCGAATTCTCTTTTCCATATTGTTAAAATAATAAGTCGTCCGAAGAATATGATAACATTTTCGTGGACCAAAATGTGTATAGCTGAAATGAATGTACCAAATGAGCTTATTAACGAAATCGTCTGGAATGCAAAGTACCCATAGCTTGTCATCAACAGTGCATCGTTTGAGCAGTATGTTGTTTCTAACCAGATAATAATGCCGAATCTGTGTGTGTGTCTTTTCATGCCATTTACTTTTGATGTCTTTCCAAATCGGATCTTTATCTTGTTCAAGAGCAATGTCCTTTAAAGATGTGGTGATGAAGTTTTCAAAGGCGACTTTCTGAATGTAAAGAATACTGAAATTTTTCTCGAGGTTGCCTTCTGTGTTACAGAACAATGTTCTTCTTGCCGGGAATGTAGACTATTGTGAAGTGGAATTCTTGCAGAAACTATGCCCAACGTTTTAACCTGTCATGATTTAATTTTGAAGACATAAGAAATTGCAATGCACGATGATCACTGTATACTTTTACGTGCTTACGAGAAACAAAGAAACGGAATTTGTTAAATGCCCAAACGATAGCTAAAGCTGCTAATTCAGTAACGGAATAATTTTTTTCAGATTTTGTTAGCACTCGGCTAGCAAAAGCAATGGTTTTCTGAACAGAAATGTCATTTTCTGTGGCTTCTTGAAATAAATGGCACCAAGACCGACTTTAGAAGAATCCGTGCTAAGGCAAAAATCTTGTGAGAGATCTGGATGAGCTAGTATTGGCGCGTTAAGTAGCGATTATTTCAAAGAATTGAATTCCAACTGTGCTTGTTCGTCCCAGTTCCAAATAGTATTTTTTCCAGTGAGAGAACAAAGTTTTGGCGTAACTAGAATTTGCATATTCAGAAAACGACGATAAAAATTTACGAGACCTAGAAAACTGCGGACTTGTTTTTTTTGTGGATGGAACTGGAATGGCTCTGATTGCTTCTAACTTTTCAGGATCCGGCTGAATGCCTTCAGAAGAAATACTATGTCCCAAAAACCTCACCTTTGACCTACCGAATTCAGACTGTTCCAAGTTAACTGTAATTCCAGATTCTGCAAAAATATGTAACAAACTGTTGAGGATGCGATTATGTTGTTCCCATGAGGCTTCTGCTATTAGAATATCATCCACATATAAGGTGATGTGACGTTTTAAGAAATCAGGTAATATGGAATTTAGCCCGCGAATGAATGCTGCCGAAGAAATGTTTAAACCAAAAGGAAGTTTCCTAAACTGATAACAAACGCCGAAACAAAGGAAAGTTGTGTATTTTCTACATCCTAGATGAAGTTCGATCTGATAAAAGCTGGATCTGAGATCAATGGAAGACAACACTTTTACACCATTAAAATTTTGGAGAAGTTCTTCCAACGTTTGCGGCCTGTCTGTTTCAGGAATGATGATAGTATTGATTTGTCTCGAATCTAAGACAAGCCTGATAGATCCACTTTTCTTCTCAACAACATGTAATGGATTGTTGTATGAGCTTACTGCAGGCTCAATAATGCCCTCATCAAGCATAGATTGTATTTCTGTTCTAACACGGTCCCTATAATGCGCCGGAATTACGTATGGTCTAACACAAAATTTAGTATGCTCGCGAACACGAAATTGGTTCTGAAATCCCTTGATTGTTCCTGTTTTGTGAGTTAAAACTGTGGAATGTGCTTGTAAAATCTCAAAAAGGTCCTGCCTATCAGTGTCATTACAATTCTCAATTGTTTGAATTTTATTCTGAATTAACTCATTAGTTTCAAATATGCCATCGATATCATCCCTGTCAGTACTTGCAGAGTGATTGTTAGTGTCTAGTTCCGTAGAAAATTCCGAACTGTTGTCTAACAGAAGGTAAAGCCGATTAATTTCCTCGTCATGGTTTGAGAGCCAATCTTCAAATTTCAAAGTTATTGACTTACCTTCTTTCTCTAAACTTATTTCAGCATCGTGAAAGTTTAAGATTGCTTTGTATTAATTGAAAAAGTCTACTCCCAATATAATCTCCGTCGTCAACAATGGAACAATAAGAAAGTTTATAGAGAAGCTGTGGCTTTGACAAGAGAATTCTAAGTTGGTTTGTTGGCTTACATCTACACTTTTCCCAAAGATTGCAGTGTTTTTCTGTACAACAATGAAAAACTACAACTACAGAGGAAATTCTCTCTACAATTACGCGCTAGCAATAAACAAAGGCTACACTAACTACAAGAAAAAATCAGAAGATTCCAGTGAGGTATCCTCGGCTAAGGGTCGACATATGAAACGTCCCCTTTGAACTATTCTACAAGATTATGCTTAAACTGACACAAAATATTTTTAGCGCAACGCAATCTGACTTCCAATAATCCCTACAAAAGAATGACCCTGACTAACATTAAACTATACCTTTCACAAATCACTTACCTCAACAAAAATCTTCGTTACTCGAACTACTGCAATACAGCGAGCACCACTACTGCCAGCTAAATAAACGTTTCAAACTACGGAAGGCACTAACTACTGATAGGTATAGTTAGCAAATGAAAGATTTTAATAGAGAACAAACAATGTATTTACCTTAATAGTCATAATATATATATGCACTCCTGGAAATTGAAATAAGAACACCGTGAATTCATTGTACCAGGAAGGGGAAACTTTATTGACACATTCCTGGGGTCAGATACATCACATGATCACACTGACAGAACCACAGGCACATAGACACAGGCAACAGAGCATGCACAATGTCGGCACTAGTACAGTGTATATCCACCTTTCGCAGCAATGCAGGCTGCTATTCTCCCATGGAGACGATCGTAGAGATGCTGGATGTAGTCCTGTGGAACGGCTTGCCATGCCATTTCCACCTGGCGCCTCAGTTGGACCAGCGTTCGTGCTGGACGTGCAGACCGCATGAGACGACGCTTCATCCAGTCCCAAACATGCTCAATGGGGGACAGATCCGGAGATCTTGCTGGCCAGGGTAGTTGACTTACACCTTCTAGAGCACGTTGGGTGTCACGGGATACATGCGGAGGTGCATTGTCCTGTTGGAACAGCAAGTTCCCTTGCCGGTCTAGGAATGGTAGAACGATGGGTTCGATGACGGTTTGGATGTACCGTGCACTATTCAGTGTCCCCTCGACGATCACCAGAGGTGTACGGCCAGTGTAGGAGATCGCTCCCCACACCAAGATGCCGGGTGTTGGCCCTAGGTGCCTTGGTCATATGCAGTCCTGATTGTGGCGCTCACCTGCACGGCGCCAAACACGCATACGACCATCATTGGCACCAAGGCAGAAGCGACTCTCATCGCTGAAGACGACACGTCTCCATTCGTCCCTCCATTCACGCCTGTCGCGACACCAGTGGAGGCGGGCTGCACGATGGTGGGGCATGAGCGGAAGACGGCCTAACGGTGTGCGGGACCGTAGCCCAGCTTCATGGAGACGGTTGCGAATGGTCCTCGCCAATACCCCAGGAGCAACAGTGTCCCTAATTTGCTGGGAAGTGGCGGTGCGGTCCCCTACGGCACTGCGTAGGATCCTGCGGTCTTGGCGTGCATCCGTGCGTCGCTGCGGTCCGGTCCCAGGTCGACGGGCACGTGCACCTTCCGCCGACCACTGGCGACAACATCGATGTACTGTGGAGACCTCACGCCCCACATGTTGAGCAATTCGGCGGTGCATCCACCCGGCATCCCGCATGCCCACTATACGCCCTCGCTCAAAGTCCGTCAACTGCACATACGGTTCACGTCCACGCTGTCGCGGCATGCTACCAGTGTTAAAGACTGCGATGGAGCTCCGTATGCCACGGCAAACTGGTTGGCACTGACGGCGGCGGTGCACAAATGCTGCGCAGCTAGCGCCATTCGACGGCCAACACCGCGGTTGCTGGTGTGTCCGCTGTGCCGTGCGTGTGATCATTGCTTGTACAGCCCTCTCGCAGTTTCCGGAGCAAGTATGGTGGGTCTGACACACCGGTGTCAATGTGTTCTTTTTTCCATTTCCAGGAGTGTATATATATATCAGTTCATGACATCCATTCTTACAAATTTCAAAACTCCGCCATCTCCCCACATCCACCACTGCTGGCGGCTCACCTCCAACGCGCTGTTAGCATCCAGCTGCCACTGCCCAACACTAGAATGGCAGACAACAATGGAAACCAGCCACAGACTGCACACGGCACAGCCAGTGATTTCATACAGAGCGCTACGTGGCGGCGGCGTTACCAATGAAAAAACCTAAACAGCCTACTTACATATAACGTACGGGTGTGAAACTTGGACTTTAAATCAATTTTTCAAGAGGAAACTTAGAACTGCTGAGAGAGCTATGGAAAGGTCAATGTTAGGTCTCACTGAGAAAGATCGACTGAAAAGTGAAGACATACGAGCAATAACAGGAATAAAAGAGATTACAAAACGGGTTAAGCCTCTAAAATGTCAGTGGGCAGGACATTACACGACCGAAGGATGCAAGATGGACAAAATCAGTTTTAGAGAGGAGTCCAAGAGGAAAACGAAGACCACCAGGGAGACCACCTGATCGCTGGGATAAGGAACTCAGGGAAGTTGCGGGCTTCAACCTGCAGAAGACAGCAGCGGACAGAGATGCATGGAAACGCCTCTTAAAAATGTATTTAATAACTTAAAGAACGTACATCTTGTATAGATTGAATTAGTTGAACAATAAAAAAATAAATAAATTTAGTCGATGACCAGTTTCGGATTACTCCATTCTCAAACCAATCAATGTTTTCGAAGTAAAATGTCCGTCCAAAATAGCAGTAAACAAAGTGGGTACACATGTATACTGTTAATGTACATTAGTTGGGAACACACACATATGTACCCACTTCGTTTACTGCTATTTTGAACGGACATTTTCTTTGCAAACAATGGCTGGTTTGAGAATGGGCGTAGCTCGAAACCGTTAAACAGACTAAATAAAATCCGTTTTAGTTGCAAATCTGGCTGTTTCTTTTTGCACCACAATTACAAAAGAGCGCTTCACAAGGAAATATATAATAGATTATAAGAATCTCATGTCCCTTGGTGAGATTGCGCAGATCTATTAGGATATATGTAAATATATACATATAAGTGTTTTTGTTGTTCTAACATGGAAATTTTGTGCTTTTGTACTGAAAATCTTTTGTTTCAGCAGAGCCATCATGAGTTGGGCAAAAGCATAATTCATTCTGCTGTACAACTGTTTCATGATCCTGGCCCTTGTGAAAGACATGATGACTACCTGAATCACAACCTTGTCCAACGACATTATGAACAAGAAATTAATCTCCTGGACCCTATCCTCCTAAGTGGGACAGTCCGTCAACCTCTGCCGTCTCCTGTCACCTGACATCCTTGGGCTTTGGCTTTACTTTTCAAAGAACCGTGATGGTGGAGGCTGTATCAATCGTTATTATATACTTGAACAATAAGCTTCTATGAGAAATGTTAAAACGACATTCTACTTAAACTAAAGAAAGCAAACATTTTCCTGTGTATTCAAACACCTTTGAAATAACTGTATTTGTTAATTCATGTATGTTATGTAATGTGTGATATGTGAATTCAAAGACAAAAGCAGTAGCATTGTTTGTGACAGAGTATGAATACAATGAGATGAACATACGATAATGATGGAAAGTGAGTAAGTGAATTAATATTTGCGCCACGGCCGGTACTTAAACCTGGGCCATCTTACTTATGAGGCAGGAATGCTGACCATTACATCACTGCAGCACTGTGTCAAAGTTGCTGCAGAGACTACCCAAGGCCAACGCCCTCCCAAACTCAAACTTCATTTCATATCTTCAGCTTATTTTCCCCCTAAATCGTCACTATAAGATGAAGATAGGAATTGAAGTTTGTGTTGGGGAGGGCATTGGACTTGGGTTGTCCATGCTGCAATGTTGAACAGAGTGCTGCAGTGAATGGTCAGCAGTCCTGCATAGTAACTAAGGAAACCTGGGTTCAAGTCCGAGCTGTGGCACAAATGTTAATTCATTTATTCAGCTTCCATAGTTATCGTAGATAAAGATGAGACTTAAATGTCTCCAGTAAAATTCAATTATAAGATCTACAAGGAATGAAGATGTGTTAAATAGTGACTCGTTGACTTGTGTCGTCCAGTTAGTAGTGAAAAACTGTGCGAACGTCATTTAATGGGGCTGTGTAATCCTACATTTTATTATCACACACCACATCTTGTTGTTCCCAAAAACAGTGTGAATTCTACACGAGTATGTCCTCTGACTGTATTTCATTAGTTGCATGTTTTAAAGACAAATGTTAGTGCCTCAGCATTGTCTTCTACTTTCTTGCTTGGTAGCATTCCTTCAGATCGGATGGATTTTAAAAGGTTGTTACATTTTACGACGTAATACAGGGCGAGTCAAAACTCCTTGGACACCTTCTTAAGTTGGAAGATTAAAGGGAAAATTGAAGTGTGATGATGGGAACATAGGTTTGACTTGGGGCCGAAACTTTTGTAATGAATGTCATCATGGCTGCAATATCGAAATCCGCCATTTTGGATTCAAGTCTTTTTTTTCAATGGGAAGGGGGGTAACACTCACCTGAGCTCTGGAATTCAGTGGTGTAATTTTTTTGTCTATCTTGTACAGTTTAGAGGTTATTAATGTTCAAAGTTGGGACATTATCTTCATACCGACTGCTACAACACATTTTCTACGTGTTGTCCATCCCGGTATCAAGGTATCTTTGAACATTAATACCTTCTAAACTGTACAAGATAGTTAAAACCAAATTATACCACTCAATTCCAGAGCTGAAGCTAGTGTTATTTTATGTGTCATACACCCCTCTTCCCATTAAAAAAATGACTTGAATCCATAATGGCCTATTTCAAGACGGCGGCCATGAATGACATTCACTCCAAAGATTGCGGCCCCACGTTAAACCCATGTCCCCATCATCACATTTAAATTTTCCCTTTAATATTCCAACTTATAAAGGTGTCCAAGGACTTTTGACTCGCCCTGTATTTAACTTCATTTACAATTTTAAGAATGTGTATTTTAGTGGTTTGTCATCTGGTTCGTTCCTTGCCCTTATCTGACTGTAAAAATCAGATGAAATAACTTTTCGGCAAATTATTCGAAGTAATCGTCCTACGTCAGTTATCTTAGTATGATGATGCAATTGACTGGCTTCCATGGTTGCGGCTTTAAGCGTATATTGCATGACCAGTGTTATAACCCATTTACATTGAAAAGTTATATTGCGAAGACAGCTTTCCTTTTAGAGTATAATTTTATTACAAGATTAATACTGATACAAAACATTTAGCTTCTCACAGTCACACGGCATTGCGTTAAAGATGGGCCGCCAAAACATATTTCGCTGATTTTGATTTCTCCAGTCAAAATTATAAATGTACTTTCTCAGATTTAACTAACTTATTGCCCGCATCTCGTGGCCGTGTGGTAGCGTACTCGCTTCCCGCGCCCGGGTTCCCGGGTTCGATTCCCGGCGGGGTCAGGGATTTTCTCTGCCTTGTGATGGCTGTGTGTTGTGTGTTGTCCTTAGGTTAGGGAGGTTTAAGTATTTCTAAGTTCTAGGGGACTGATGACCATAGATGTTAAGTCCCATAATGCTCAGAGCCATTTGAACCATTTGAACTATCTTATTCCTTACAATCAATATTAAAAATACGGACGAAGAACGAATATAGTAAATAGATGTACACTACTGGCCATTTAAATTGCTACACCACGAATATGACGTGCTACAAACGCGAAATTTAGCCAACAGGAAGAAGATGCTGTGATATGCAAATGATCTCAGAGCATTCACACAAGGTCGGTGCCGGTGGTGACACCTACAACGTGTTGACATGAGGAAAGTTTCCAGCCGATTTCTCATACACAAACAACAGCTGGCCGCCATTGCCTGGTGAAACGTTGTTGCCGGCCGGAGTGGCCGAGCGGTTCTAGGCGCTACAGTCTGGAACTGCGCGACCGCTACGGTTCGAAACCTGCCTCGGGCATGGGTGTGTGTGATGTCGTTAGGTTAGTTAGGTTTAAGTAGTTCTAAGTTCTAGGGGACTGATGACCTCAGAAGTTAAGTCCCATAGTACTCAGAGCCATTTGAAACATTGTTGTGGTGCCTCCTGTAAGGAAGAGAAATGCGTACCATCACGTTTCCGACTTTTATAAATGTCGGATTTTAGCCTATCGCGAATGCGGTTTATCGTATCGCGACATTGCTGCTCGCGTTGGTCGAGATCCAATGACTGTTAGCAGAATATGGTATCGATGGGTTCAGGAGGGTAATACGGAACGTCGTGCTGGATCCTCGTATCACAAGCAGTCGAGATGACAGGCATCATATCCGCATGGCTGTAACGGATCGTGTAGCCACGTCTCGATCCCTGAGTCAACAGATGGAGACGTTTGCAAGGCATCAACCATCTGCACGAACAGGTCGAAGACGTTTGCAGCAGCATGGACTATCAGCTCAGAGATCGTGGGTGCAGTTACCCTTGACGCTGCATCACAGATAGGAGCGCCTGCGATGGTGTACTCAACGACGAACCTGGGTGCACGAATGACAAAACGTCATTTTTTCGGACGAATCCAGGTTCTGTTTACAGCATCACGATGCTCGCATCCGTGTTTGGCGGCATCGCGGTGAACGCACATTGGAAGCGTGTATTCATCATCGCCATACTGGCGTATCACCCGGCGTGATGGTATGGGGTGCCATTGGTTACACCTCTCGCTCACCTCTTGTTTGCAATTGACGGCAATTTGAACAGTGGACGTTAGATTTCAGATGTGTTACGACCCGTGGCCCAACCCTTCATTCGATCCCAGCGAGGATAATGCACGACCGCATGTTGCAGGTCCTGTACGGGCCTTTCAGGATACAGAAAATGTGCGACTGCTGCCCGGGCCACCACATTCTCCAAATCCCTCACCAATTGAAAACGTCTGGTCAATGGTGGCCGAGTAACTGGCTCGTCACAATACGCCAGTCACTACTCTTGATGAACTGTGATATCGTGTTGAAGCTGCATGGGCAGCTGTGCCTGTACACGCCATCCAAGCTCTGTTTGACTCAATACCCAGGCGTATCAAGGCCGTTATTACGGCCACAGGTAGTTGTTCTGGGTACTGATTTCTCAGGGTCTATGCACCCAAATTACGTGAAAATGTAATCACATGTCAATTCTAGTATAATATATTTGTCCAATGAATACCCGTTTATTATCTGCATTTCTTCTTGGTGTAGCAATTTTAATGGTGGGTAGTGTAAATGTTGAAAAGGAAGGAGCACGGGGATGTGATAAGATCCTTATAAAAAACTGAAAAATGCCGCGGTGCCAGTAACGTCTCCTAGCAACGATCATCTCTCACCTACAAGCTCCGAGTGATGGCCAGATCCGTGGACACGTCTACTGGCTGTTGGTGCGCACATACCTGACTCCGGCCGGCCGCCACTGTACCAGTCATGGCCGTATTCACGATGAATCGAGGAGCCACACGGTCACCTACCTGCGCTGCATGCCAGGGAAGCCCCTTCCTGCCAGAGCGCTGCCTTTCCCGTCATTCGAAGTCCTAGACTCCTGGGGACTGACAGCGTCATATGCCGGGGAAGTCCATTGACTAGCCAGCTGCTGAGGCTTGTGTGCAGCGCCATACGCGATTTCCACATAATCAGCGAGTGTCTTGTGTCTCATTTTGTAATGCACTGACGATCGACTGGTGAGGTGTGTTCTGTAAGCGGCAGTCCTTCGTACCAGTACTGCCCAGACTGTGTAACACAACGTTACCGAGACCAATAGCAGTGACAAAAAAAGACTGTTTGATATGATTCGCTCCACAAACTAGCAAGGCAGTTGCAGTGTGGAATCGGCTAGCAGCCTAACACAACAAATCTATGCTGCTAAAGAAACAGAAACATCTTTGCGTCCTGTAATTGCAGTGACCTGATAACTTACAGATCAACGTTGATGCCCATTCAGCAAGACATATCGTTCCCTGGTCTGCGATGACATTATGTCTACAGAATGAGATTTTCACTCTGCAGCGGAGTATCCGCAGATATAAAACTTCCAGGCAGATTAAAACTGTTTGCCGGCCCTAGATTAAAACTCAGTGCCTTTGCCTTTCGCTGGCAAGTGCTCTACCAACTGAGCTAGCCAAGCACGAGTCACGCTCTCCTCTCACAGCATTTCTTCCACCAGTACCTCGTCTTTTATCTTCCAAACTGCAAGTTTCGGCAAGGGGGTTTCTGTGTAGTTTGGAAGGTAGGAGACGAGATACTGGTGGAAGTAAAGCTGTGAGTCCGGGCCGTGAGTCGTGCTTGGGTACCTTAGTTGATGCCGGCACGGTAGATCAGCGTGTTCGGTCAGAGAGCTGGCTGGTCTCTGTAACAAAAAACTGAGTGATGATGTTGTAACTTGTTGTGACCGCGACCGCAACGGTCGCGAGGTGGCCTAGTAAGCACGGCGGGTCCAAATGCAGAGTGGCCCGTTCACAACCAAACGAACGGAAAGGACGGACACGGAACAACGACGGACGATGGAGAAAGACCTTACGACAACAACACGCAATACGCAACGAAGTGACAGAGGCAACCAAACGAATTCAAGATGTCCACTATTGATGAGATCAAAGAACGATAAACACGCTGTCCGGTCGATGTGATGTGTCGAAACTCACCCAACGATGACACTCGCTCACTGAGCTTTTTCTTTTTTTTTCTTTGTTGATTTTCGATTCCCCCCGAAGGGGGCGGGCTGGCAGCCGCTTAGTACACCGCTCTTCAGCCTACAGAATTTGTTTTAAAAAGATGAAGACAATAAATAATAAAAGCAGGCGATAAAATCGGCGACTTAAATGGTAAAATGGTGAAAAATCGTGGAACTTAAAACATAAAACGAAGGGCTGATGATGCTAATAAAATAGATATGAAGCCGTCGGCTAAAATTATAGACAGACAAAAAACAAGGCGAGACTGCTTTCTGTTTGCAAGAGATATAAAATTTACACCCAGCGACAGCATAATTTCTGTTCGTAACACTTTGGAAAGACGAACAACACTGAATATTCACTTGAACACTGCACTAAAATGTTGGCAAAAATATGACATACCACAGCCGAGGGCAGACGGGGGGAATGTGGACAGATGATGGGAAAGAAAAGGTGGAAGGGGAGGAAAAATGAAGGGGGGAGGGGGGAGGGGGAAGGGGGGAAAGGAGCCAATGGAGGACCCCTAAAAGGGGGGGGGGGGTGCTGGGCAGACGCAACACGTGACAGCAAGTGGGGAAAGGCAGTGGAGGGGAATACAAAATGACTCGGGGTGGTGGGGGGAGAGAGGAGGTAGGGAGAGGTTAGGTGGGGAGAAAACAGGATGGAAGAGGGGAAAGAGGAAGCCCTGGAAAAGGACAGAGGAAAGGAATGGGGGTTATGATCAGAGTTGATAGGAGGGATAAGTGGAGGGAGAGAGGGCATCATTCGGGAGGGGGAGTTGATGGAAGCCACCTTGGGAAAGGAGATGAAGGGTGTAGAGATGGAGGGTAGAGGGGACACAACAGTGAAGGCGTGGCAGAGGGCAGGGATGGGCGAGGAGAGGAGAGGAGCAACTAGGGCGTGAGGGGGATCAAGGCGGCGGGATGTGTAGAGGATGTGGATATGTTCGAGGAATAGGAGCAGATGAAGGAAAGAAATGATGTTGTAGAGGATCCGTGTGGGGGACTGGTTGAGATTATTTTTTTTTGCTTTATTGTTATTTTAATACATAAACAATCAGGTAGGCTGTCAGCGGTATGCTACGCCGCTCTTCATCCATAGTGTTGACAACAACAGAACACAGAATGGAGAATCAGAATGAACATAGTGGCGGGCAAAAAAGAGTGGTCACAGATACACAAAAAAGAAAACACGGAGCTGTTCACACTCCATGATAACTACACTGAAAACACGTTGACACGATGCACAGAACACTGATGAATCCAACGGCACAAGTGAACATAGAAGCGTGACGGCGGACACTAAAAACACAAAACGATGTCACACACACGAGACACAGATGGCGATGATCTCTGGCGCGCGAAAGTCCACGTAGCGTGTGCGAGTCCAGGGACCTGTCAGGAGGGGAAGATAGGTGAGTGGGGGGGGGGGGGGAGTGGAGAGGGTGGAAAGGGGAGAACAAAGATGCCAACGGCTGAGGAGGTGGGAGGAGGAGGGGAGGGACAGGGGAGGGGAAGCCCGGGGGAGAAGTGGCGAGAAAGGGAGGAGGGAGGGAGGGGGCCCAGAGGAAGAGACACAGGAAGAGGGAGGGAGGATCAAAGTTGGTAGGAGGGGTAGATGGAGGGGAGGAGGACATGATCAGGGAACTGGCTGAGAGGGAGGCCGCCTCTTAAATACTCTATCGGGGGCGCCGCTATTGGCCGCTGGAACCACGTGTTCCAATGTGGCGCCCTCACACTACACGCGGGCCAGGACGCGCGCGCTGCCACAGGGACCTCTAGGGGTCTTCGACGTCCGTGACGTCTGGCGGGGATTCAAGTTCTGCGGGGCGCGGTACCAGAGATGGGATCAACAACGAACTTCTACAGATGTCATGTGATGCACGCTATGACCATATACAACGAACAATAACGAACAAAATGCAAAAAAAAAGGTGTTGGTAGAGCAATTGATCGCGAAAGGCAAGGGTCCTGTGCTGGAGTCTCCGTGGGGCGCCCAGTTTTAAATACCAGGGAGTTTCAATGACATTATGTGTGTGCTAAATATCAGAGTGCAGTGCAAAATGTTAATGTATGCTTTACTTTTACAAAAACTCTGCATACATGCTCATATTTTACGTCTACTGGAAGTGTATCTAAATTATGAACAGGAGATGTCACGCTGGAGGTTGTAGCCATTACCCTTATATAATTATCTGTGTTACTTTTTGAACTACATATTCATTCTTTTTACGAGTGTGGTGAAAATTGGTATCACATGAAATGAGCCAGCAACACCACTGGCAGAAACGTTTGAAACATATGCAGTGATAATATCGAATGCCAACTGGTAATAGAAACAAGCGGGTTTCTGAAAAGAGGAATTTGTTAACATCTAATACAAATTTAGGAGTTTGGCATCTTTTCTGAAGGTCTTTGACAGAAATGTAGCCAAGCACTGAAGTAAAACCAGGTTGAGAAACAGTTGAGACAAGAACAAACATGCTTTTCAAATGTGTCACCACAGAAGAATGCTTTTGTCGATACCCCCGCCCCCCAATCACCCCTCCATCCAAGTGTGAGCCAAGCGTGACAGCGCTTAACTTCGGTAAACATAAATGTCCTGTGACTAGGGCCTCCCGTCGGATAGACCATTCGCCGGGTGCAAGTCTTTCGATTTGACGCCACTTCGGCGACTTGGGCGTCGATGTGGATGAAATGATGATTATTAGGACAACCCAACACCCAGTCTCAGAGCGGAAAAAATTTCCAACTCAGCCGGGAATAGACCCCAAGCCCTTAGGATTGAAATCCTGTCGCACTGACCACTTTTTTGCTTTTTAATTGTTTTTTCTTCCATTTTGTTCGGTATAGTTCGTTGCGTTTGGTCTGGGCGGACGTCACAAGACATCCGTTCAAGTTTATCCTTGATTCCTTGACTCAGTTTTTTTTTTTTATTACAGAGGGCGAGCAGTCCTCTGACCAAACACTCTGAGCTACTGTGTCTGCACCACTCAGCTACCGGGGGCGGACAGAACTGCAGCAAGCCTGCTGGCCACATTAGTTTGGTAATTAGGTCATATAACTACCGGAGACTTATTTAATCGAATTCTGGGAAAAAGAAATTCAAGACAAAACTTCACCAAAAGAAAGGTTCAGTTGACAGTGCACAGTTTGAGGCATCGAGAAATCGTCAGTTCAGTAGCAGAAAGACTTTTGTGGTGTAAAAATTATAGACGGAGACCAAGGCTTGACGTCGTAAGCAAATTCAAATGGGTGTAGGTTGCGGTACGTATGCAGAGATGAAGAGACTTGCACGGAACACACCAGCATGGTGAGCTGCATCAAACCAATCTTCGAACTCGAGACAGTGGCAACAACAACAATAACGATAGAAACAGCATTAATGTTTACCAGCACTTGTTCTTCATAGACATTATATACACATACGATGACGACCTGTGATGCCACATCGGGATGTATCTCGTTGTCGGGAGTCGTATAGTCTAAAGGTCCTTGGCACCCTGGCATCTGGGAGTCAGTTTAGTAGCAGCAGTTGATGATGTTAGTGCGGTTAGCACTGTTAGATGTACTGGTGACAGAAGACCCTTCTTCTTCCCATCGTCGATGCGGTAGGTGGTCAATGTCAGGTTTACTTAGATGTTGCCACCCCACTAATGAGAAGCAGCGTCTTCACGTGAAGTATTGGAACATCTAGTACACCGATATCTCTATACCATAATAATCATTGACTCAAGTTCTTCGGTATGATGCCATCAATCCTAACGACCATCTGTGACATTTATGGCGACTGTTGGGAAGCTATGATGTGAGGCTTCATTCGTTGTGATTGAACGAGACCCGCTCCTTTACTAGTTGTCAGTGGTCCTCGATTCTGTAATTTGTTGCAGGCTCTTAAGTGCTGTGTCAAGACTCTGGCAGGTATTATCGCAACCTGCATATTGCTCGTTCTTAACGCAACAATAACTCGATGACTTTCCATAAAGCGCTATGAACTGTGTCTTACGCTCACAGTGGACACCACGGCTTCGCCTGCCAAATCGCAGCCTATCAGGCTTTGGAGGAACGTGCAAGTCGTACCTGGAGGTGGTTGCCGATGTAGCAACCTGCGCTCGTTGAAGTTATCGACTTACAGAGTTGACTGCTCCATTTTGCTGCACAGCTATGTCACCACCTCTGTTGTTGCCTGAGGCTGTGCTAAAGTGAACTTGAGGAAAATTTTAATTTCTCCCCTTCCCTTCTCTGTGGAGTAATAATATTAATGACCTGACAAACAATATTAATAGTAACCCAGACTTTTTGAGGACGACGCATTTATTGATAGCGCGGTACTGCCTGAAGAACCCGCAAAAATAACCAGTCAAATTCAGAAATGTTACAAAGAATGGAAATTTATTTTAATGTTCAGAAATGTAAAACTGAACATTTCAAAAAATGCGGAAAATTAGCATCTTAATATTAATTATTTATAACTGGAATAACTCAACTTGTACAAATGCCTCGGGGTAAAAATGTGTAGGTGTCCCAAAGAGCATTTTAATTTAGGCTTAATTATAGAAAAGGCTGGTGACAGACATTTGATCACTGGCACAAAACTGGGAAAATTCAGTCAATCTACACAGGAATCTGTTACAAATTCTTGTAGGTCCTATCTTAGAATACTGTTCAAATTTATGGGACTATACCAGAGAGGACTAACAGAGGACACAGGAAATATACAAACAATGGTGGCATGAATGGTCACTGATTGTGTAACTAGAGGAAAAAGAGTTCAGAAATCCAGAATGAGATATTCACTGTGCAGCGGAGTGGGCGCTGATATGAAACTTAGTGGCAGATTAAAAGTGTGTGCCGGACCGAGACTCGGACTTTGCCTTTCGCGGGCAAGTGCTCTACCATCTGAGCTACCCAAGCACGACTCACGGCCCGTCCTCACAGCTTTACTTCTGCCAGTACCTCGTCTCCTACCTTCCAAACTTCACAGAAGCTCTACTGCGATCCTTGAAGAACTAGCACTTCTGAAACAAAGGATATTACGTAGACATGGCTTAGCCACAGCCTGGGGGATGTTTCCAGAATGAGATTTTCACTCTGCAGCGGAGTGTCGGCTGATATCAAACTTCCTGGAAGATTAATACTGTGTGCCGGTCCAAGACACGAACTCGAGATCCTGCCTTTAGCAGGCAAGTGCTCTACCAACTGAGCTATCCAAGCGGGACTCACGCTCCTTCCTCAAGTTGACAAGGTAGGAGACGAGGTACTGGCAGCTGTACAGCTCTGAGAACGCAGCGTTGAGTCGTGCTTGGGTAGCTCAGTTGGTAGTGCAGATGCCCGCGAAAGGCAAAGGTCCCGAGTTCGAGTCTCGCACACAGTTTTGATCTGCCAGGAAGTTTCATATCAGTGCACACTCGGCTGCAGAGTGAAAATGTAATTCTCGAAACATCTCCCAGGCTGTGGCTAACCCATGTCTCCGCAGTATCCTTTCTTTCAGGAGTGCTAGTTCTTCAAGGTTCGGAGGAGAGCTCCTGTAAAGTTTGGAAGGTGTAGGTGTCCGAAACAGCATTATAATTTAGGCTTAATTATAGAAAAGGCTGATGACAAACATTTGTTCTTTGGCACAAAACTGGGAAAATTCAGTCAATCTACACAGGAATCTGCTTACAAATACTTGTAGGTCCTATCTTAGAATATTATTCAAATTTATGGGACTATACCAGAGTGGGCAAGCACAGGATATAGAAAATATACAAATAATGGCAGAGGTAAAGCTGTGAGGAGGGATCGTCTGTCGTGCTTGGGTAGCTCAGTTGGTACAGTCGGCTTTTGGCCGCCGTGGTGTGCGGACCTCCGGCGTGTGCTGCGCTGCGGCCTGCTGCGCTCCGCTCGGTAAGTCAAGCGCCTGTTGCAGTAGTTAGCTGCGTTATTTCAGACTCTTGACGGATTCATATTAGAAGGAGAGATGGATCAGCCTAATAGAAGAGACACGTTGAAATTTGTTTTTCACCAGAAAGGGCAGAGACCAAATTCGTTGGAAATTGAGACATGGTTAGAGGAAGTTGTGAAAATTTCGTTTGAGGATATTATAGGTATTCACCTTTCAATTGTGAGTAGCATCGTGTATGTCAAGCTTAAAAACACGGAATTGTGTGACAAAATTGTTGAATTTAGTGGCGGAACATTTAAGTTCAAACATCACGATGGCAATTTTAGTGAAGTTCGTGTTACGTATGCTGGCTTTGGATTAAGGACTGTCCGGATCTTTGAGCTACCATTTGAAATCACCGCTGAGCAGATCAATTCCGTGATAGCTCCTTATGGGAGGATAATTAGCAATTTTGCAGAAAAGTGGTCTCCTGCTCACAAGTTCCCCGCCTTGAATGGTATCAGGCAACTGCGAGTTGATTTACACAAGCACATACCCTCGTATATAAATGTTTGTGGTTGTCGGGCTATAGAAATATATGATGGGCAGTCAAGAACCTGCGCGTCTTGCGACGGCACAGGCTATGTCCGCTCGCAGCGTATACAACGCCGAGTGGCCCAGCTACCTGCGGGCGAAGCAGTGAGACCCCCAGCCATGTCAACATTGCCTTTAACTTACGCAGCGGCAGCCGCTGGACAACCCCATAAGCGTGACGCTCCTGGCGCTACTCGGGACGCTACTCAGGATGATGCAGCTCGCGACAATGAAGTGATAATGGAAGTTAGCGACTCAACGGTGACAACACAGCCAAAGAGTCAAGAAAAAGAACCAAATATCTCTGTTCAAATAGAACAAACTCCTGAATCGGTTATAGTCCTTCAGAATGAGCAGTCTCCAGAAACCTCAAGGAAACCAACCCATCACTTGACAGTGAACAGGACCGAGCGCAAGAAACCCAAGAGGTAATGGAAAACGATGAAACCTCCCCAAGAGTCAGTCCTCCAAGGAAACATAAAAAGAGGAGACTAGCTCATAAGGGCGCTGAACAACTGGCACCGCCTTTGCGTGAAAAAGCAAAGCAGATTAGCAACAAACTGCATGAAGAACAACACAGTGATCCGGTTCTGAGTATGCAGGCACCTGACCCCTTGCAAGCCAAATCAAATACACCATGCCCCATGTCAACGGACCATTCGTCACACGAAAGGTTGAAGCTGATAGTAAATTTCGATGCAGACAAGGTTTTCCCTGATACTAAAAATGCAGAAAAGGAGACATCGAAAGCTGATCAACACAAAACCTGGGCTGATGAATCGGATGAAATGAATCAAGATGAAGAATTGAATGAAACTGGAGGAACGGGACAGACTCGTGCCCCAAGAGATCAGCTGAACACTATGGATACATGTGAAAAAAGGATTTTTCTTCGATAGCACTTCGTATGACGAATATTGACTTCGGTAATGAATGTGAACGCAGCACAAGCCTACAAAATCGCTACGTTGAACATTAATAAGATGCGCTCCTCTCTGCATTTACAACATCTGCAAGACTTTCTATACGTAGCTGACGTTGATATACTACTGTTACAGGAAGTAACAGATATTAAATTAGAAAACATACGTGGATACAACGCCATAATAAACCCCGGTATCGGTGCAGAGCTGGGAACCGCAATTCTCACGAAAGAAGGCATCCGTGTCACACAAATAGCAAAACTTGAAAACAGCAGAGGGGTTGCAGTGACTGTTAACAACGCCCGCATCATCAACGTTTATGCACCGTCAGGCAACAATAATAGGTGTGCTAGAGCGGATTTTTTAAAAAGTGAAATCGTTCATCTCTTCGGTATACGTCAAGATTATATAATCCTTGCCGGCGATTTTAACTCTGTACTTAGCCCGAAAGACCAGCGACCGAATTTCAACAAGTCTGTAGAACTGGAAAGAATAGTCCACCAGTCTTGTTAGAAACGTATCATGACGAATTAGTGCAGAGCAAGTAGAAAATCCCATGGCCGAAATAGAAGAGGACGAATTGAAAGACTCAATAGCACAGAGTCTTAAAAATAAGTCTCCAGGAGCTGATGGTATCCCCGTGGAATTCTACTAAGTGTTCTGGCCACAAATGAAAAGCCAGTTGCTATGTATGTACAACGATATCATGAGTGCCACTGTTGCCACTCCCAAAGAATTTCCTGAAGGGATCATAGTTCTAATTCCTAAAAACTCACTTAGCAAAGCAATTGAAAACCTTCGCCCTCTAACATTACTCAACAGTGATTACAAAATAATGGCCCGCGTATTAGCAAGAAGAATAAAAATTGTTATTAACTCTGTAACTGGCACGTACCAAACATGTGTAGGCAAAGACAGAAACATTTATCAGAATATATGCGAATATAGGGATATAATATCAACCGCAAATGTATGCCGAATAAAATGTGCTTTAGTGTCATTAGACTTCGAGAAGGCGTTTGACAGAGTCGATCATAAGTATCTCCTTGGTATCATGGAAGTAATGGGATTCCCACCACGATTCGTGAGGATTATTCAACAAATTCTGAAAAACAGTGTAGCACGAATAATGATTAACGGACAACTAAGAAGAGAGATTGAATTGACTGGATCCGTACGTTAAGGTTGCCGAATGTCAATGGCCCTTTTCGCAATAGCAATAGAACCTCTCCTCGTGACACTCACGCATCACCTGCAAGGATTGTGTATAAACGGCAAGAAAATAGTGTGCAACGCGTACGCAGATGATGTGGGCGTCCTGGTTATAAATGAAGATGAAGTGGCGAGAGCTTTTCAGATTGTACACACATATGAACTTGCTTCTGGCGCCAAACTAAATAAAAGGAAGTCAGGCATCATGAACCTAGGCAGAGGAGTATCCATGCAAAATCGGGGACAATTGACAGAAGTATCCACAGTGAAATGTTTGGGTATTGAAGTTAGGAGCAACATCCAACACACTATTGCCGTCAATTATAAAAGAAACTATTTGCAAGTATACGAGCATCTGTACAAGGAAACAGCATGAGGCAACTGGACGAGATACAGAAAATCAAACTAGTGAATGTGTATATAACATCCAAACTTAACTAAGTTGTCCAAGCTGTTCCGATGCCATTAGAAACAGCCAGAAGAAGTTTATCCGCGATAGGAAGCTTTGTATGCCAAGGCAACATTTTCAAAGTGAAGTTCAATACACTAACACTCCCAACAAGGAAAGGAGGCTTAAACCTTGTTGATGTCAGTTACAGGTCACGAGCGTTATATGTGTGTCAAATGTGCAAGCAATGGAAACAGATGCCCGATAGCTTAACGGCCCACTTGCTGAACGAAATTGCTGCAGCAGCATGCAGCCGCCCATAGATATGAAGCATATACCAGCTGGTCTTTGTCACCTGAAAACTTTTCTCGTTGAGTACATATATATCTCCTCGAGGCTCTCAGAACAGCAGTTGAAGAGAGTAAAGGACATCTATACATATTTGATGGAAGCTAAGGAAGGAAATATTATTGAAAGAAAATACCCAACAACGACTGGTCTGTAATTTGGAAAAATATCCACGATCGAAACTTACCCTCTAAGGTGAAAGCAACTTGGTATAATGCAGTCAACAGGAAAATATCAGCTTATTCCAAATTGCATGCTATACATCTCACAAATTCGCCCTTGTGCGCGTCATGCAACCTTCTTGACACTAAAGAACACCGATTCGTGTGTGAAAGATTATGAGACATATGGCATATGGTTAAGCAGAAAGTAGCGACCGTTAGCGGAACATCTCCAACCGTTCTCACCGCCGCAGATTTTCTGACTCCAGACGCAGTGCCATATCCTAATACGAAAAGAAATGCTGTTAACTGCCTAAAAGGGCACACAGTGCACTATATCTTGAAGGCAGAAAATACAAGCAAAGAAGATTACTGGGTGTATCTAACGACTCAGCACCATCGTCTCATGCGGACGAAAGGCTACAAAAAAATGACGGATGCTTCCTAAATAGAATCATGGAATAAAATTATACAGAGAAAAATAACAGATTAAGATTTGTACGGAATTCAGAGACGTCAGCCTTGCACGATTACAGATAACTGGAACCGGAATGTCTTCGATCCTTTCACGAGACACTACAAAAAAGAAATCAAGTCTGTGGCAAGACGCACAGGACTACATTCTCATGAAGAAATTAGACATCAAATTTTATGTATTTTTTTTAAACATCTTATGCCATACGCGGAGAAGCTTTAAGTTCTAAAAAACGTTTTTCAAGGGGATGCAAGGTTTTATATTTTCCTTATGAAGATGAGAGACTTCACGTTTCAGTTTATTTTAATATACTTGTCTTTCCATTAGCAAGAGAAAGATTCATTACCTTTAATTAATATTAAGAAGAAATATTATTTCTCATTTATGTTAACTAAGGTAATTTAGGCAGCCAGCTCACAGAAAAAAATTAAGGAGCCGAAATAAAAAATAAAAAATAAAATAAAAAGATACAAAAAGAAGAAGTGGCCGAGCACTCGCAAAAAGTAAGAAAAATGAGGATTTGGCATCAAAAACATAAAAAAGTACATAAAATAAAAAAGTAAAAAAAGTTGGTAGAAGGATGGACTCTTAATAATAATAATAACAATAAAAACGACAAAAGCAAAGAAGCTAGTCGCAGAAGGCAAAACAAGGTGAGCGTTTGGAAGGGCTGTGACGGGAGTAGGGAGGCCTTAAAAAAGGAAAAAAAAAGACGTTGGTAGAGCACTTGACCGCGAAAGGCAAAGTTCCCGAGATCGAGTCTCGGTCCGGCACACATTTTTAATCTACCAGGGAGTTTCATATCAGCGCACACTCCGCTGCAGAGTGAAAATCTCATCCTCTAGATTATTAATATTGGTTTTTGAAACATTTAAATTAGGTTCTAGGGTTGACTTTTCAAATTATTCAACATTATTTAATCTGCCAGGAAGTTTCAATCTAGAGGATTTTTTCAATCCATATTTATGGCTCCCTTACGTACCATTAAAAAAAGATTAGACTAATTATAACACACATAAAGGTATTTATGCTGTCACTCTTCCCACAATTCATATGATATTGCAGTAGAAAGAAGCCAAAAGATAAGGTACTTTTCTAAGTATCCCCGGCCACGCTCTTCGTAGTGATCTGAGGGATATGTAGGTAGATGTAAATGTGGAACAAGTGAGAGTGTGGGCACGCGACATGATCATTATGAAGCGCTGAACAATGATGCAGTAAACGTACCGTCTCCTAGCAACGATCATCTTGCAGCCACAAGCCCCGTGCGATGGACAGACCCGTGGAGATAGTGTGCTGGTTGCTGGTGCGCGCAGGCCTGACACCGGGCGTTACTGTGTCAGTCATGGCCGAGCTCAAGGTGAGTCGAGGAGCCACAGCGTCAACAGACGGCCTGCCAGCACCGCGCGCCGAGGAGATACCTGCCTATCGCGGGAGTACTGCATCTCTCGTCGAGGAAGTCCCAGGCTCCGGGGAAACGACACCGCCGCGCGCCGAAGAGGTCCCGGTGTCCCAGGGAACAGCCACATCTCGTGCCGAGCCCCGCCTGTAGCGCCGAAGACGACTTCTAAACAGGCGGGCGAGTGTCTCGCGTCTCGTGTAATGCGCTGACGATCAGCTCGTAAATTGTGCTCTGCACAACAGCAGTCCTTCCTACCAGTACTGCCCAGATTGTGCTACACAACATTTTCCAGAACAGAGCACAGACAAAAAATACTTCACACCATAAGTAAACAATGCAGTTCCAGTGTGGAACCGGCTAGTAGTCTCTCACAAAAAACAATGCTACTAAACTAAAAGAAAATTCTGTGTCTCTTGGAAGTGATGTGACGTGATGACCTTTTGAACCAACCTCACTGTTCGTTCGGCAACACATACAGTTCTCTCGTCGGCAGTGACATTATGTGTGCGCGAAAAAGCATTGTACAATGGAAAATTGTAACATGTGCTTTAGTTCTACAAAATTCTAGTGACATACTATTGCATGCATAGTTTGTAACATGTGCAAAGCAGCAAATAAACATACATAACCTGTCTTACATATATCATACAATTAGTTTTTGTGAAGGAAGATATCTAGACATGCAGTGCTGTGGTAAATTTATGTTGTCATAGATCACATTACGTTAACTGGAGTTACCATTCATTCAATCCCCCATTTGTTTACTGATACACCATGTTCTACTACCAACCGGAATTTGCGTTCTTATGCATTGGCTATCAGTAACAACATAATGGTAATGGCTACTCTGATGTCACTTCATGGTGATTATTTTAAATTTAGTTCTTTATACAGCGTTTTTGGTCGTCATACAATCGTTGCTTTGCGAGAAATTATTCACTAGTGCGTATCAGAAACTAAATACTGTCCCCTCTATTTTGGTGGGTATTATAACACTTCATGTATTTATCAGTCCTTTTTATTTATGATAAATATGTGCTTTTTATATCCATGGTGTGTTAGATCATCATGTGCTTTTTATATCCATGGTGTGTTAGATCATCTAGGCTACAGATATAGAGCTTTTTGCGACCTTACTCATTTTGTTTTTATTTCTGTGAAATAGTTGAAAGTCCTTCGTAAGGTAATCATTTAGATGCGCACCTGATACACACTTGTATTTGTAACTGTGTATTGTAGTATGCACTAGAATTTTGTAGCTGTAGTATGTTGTAATTCTTACTTTGATAACGTTACGATAAATATGCTTTCTTAAGTTGGTGCAGCTTCGTGTGCTATCCATTACACATGTAAGGCTCCATTTATGATAACCGACTAGTTTTCTGGCCGCTGTATGTTCCTGACATTAATGTGTAATAGTAGCTATGGCTCAAAATATTTCTTTTCCCATTAATATGTAATTCTAGCTGTGACTCAAAATATTACTTTTCCCAATTCGACGGTATGATGTTATAGTTGTCGTGTTGTTCATGTTGCGTGACGATCAGCTCTTCACTGATCAAAGTTGATGGCTTGTATTACAATTTCCGCTTAAGCCCATGGTGAGGGAGAGACGTTAGGAACTTGGAAATAGTCAAATTGTAAGCATTTCCTTCAACTGGCAATGTCATTCTGGTTTCTACCAGCTACTGCACGAAAACTAAGAGCCCCAGTGCATTTCATTGTAATGTGTTGCTCTCAGGTGTTCAGTGTTTACACATATCTTGTTCAAAATGGCTCTGAGCACTATGCGACTTAACTGCTGAGGCCCTCAGTCGCCTAGAACTTAGAACTAATTAAACCCAACTAACCTAAGGACATCACACACATACATTTCCGAGGCAGGATTCGAACCTGCGACCTTAGCTGTTGCCCGGCTCCAGACTATAGCGCCTAGAACCGCACGGCCACTCCGGCCGCCTACACATATCTGTCACTGTCTATTTAACAAATTAATAGTATCGCAATTTGTCAACAGAAAATGGACACGGCGCGGAAGCAAGAAGACTGTGAGCCGTTGGACGGTGTGCTTGTATTGAAAAATCTCTCCCATCAGTCTCCTGTTAATCACAAACAGCGGTCCTTCTTCAAAGAAGGGAAGTTTAGTTAATCACTGATTCAATTTATGTGCCAGATCATTACCGACATGTTTCAGCAGTTGTGAGGGCAAAAGTATGTTGAATTTTAAATGATAAATAATATCCTCATCATAACTTCTCTCATGTCAGTCGAATCATGGTCCAGTGTTGGATAAAAGCATTTATTTTCCTGTATTTAATAGCATCATTATGATAGTATTTTTCCCTATGTCTTGGCCTGTACGACAGGGACACTCATCTCCACGTCTAACTCTCCCATAACTGTATTCGCGTCTTCAACAATACGAGCAAAGTGGCTATGAGCATTAGCTCTCATGCAGTCGTACGGCTTGAGCATCGAATCTAATTCTGATTTTGCAAATATGAATAACATGTGGGCTGACTGGCAGGGGTGGCATGGGTGGAAACATTGGCCGTTCCGCGCGCCCCATACGTATCGGCAACTGAACATATTCCGGAAAATAGTTTTAGTTTCCTTGCCGTTCATGCGATTATCTAGCTGGCAGACAATGTTAATATTAGATTCTTGGCTGACAAAACCATTAACTGTAATTAAGTACTGTCTCAAGAAAGCTGCACAAATTACTAGTCATGTCTTGTGTTTACTGAGACAAGATTAGATAAACAGTGGAATATTTTCTAGAGAGAAGGGATAAATAACCACGGCCAGACGGCAGTGTGTTGACGCTACTTCTGCCTGGCTTGTTTCTCACACTCACCGCCACAGACCAATGACTGACAAGATAACGATTTAAATTGGGTCCTTTAATGTTTAAAATCTATACTCATTATAACTTAAAGCACCAGCCACATTTTTCTGCCTGTACGCGAAGACAAGTCTCAGGAAATCCTGTAGGGATTTTCATACGGTTTTCACTGACACATTGAGTGATCATGACGAACGTTTGTGTCCATAATCTATTACAGCTACACCACACAACATGTCGGGCTGTAGATGCCCGTGCAAAGCCAGGTGAGTCGCTGATTTACGTAGGCCTACATACAGGAAGTGGACAGAAATATGGAAACATCGCGAAATTTCATGCTTTAACATGCAGATGATAGCCAAGTCTGCAGGTTGCACTGTTATACACACATCAAAAAAAGTTAAGCATCACCTCAGTTCCGGGAATTCCAGAACCTGTACAGGAAACTGGAATAGAGATCACCACATAAACATAGTATCCACCCTTTTTATTTCTCATGAAAACCACTCATTTCATGTTTTACCACCATACAGCGAGACCTTCATAAGTGGTGGTCCTGATTGCTGTACACACCGGTCCCTATAATACACAGCAGCACGTCCTCTTGCATTGATGCATGCCTATAATCGGCGTGGAATTCCATCCACAAGTCCATCAAGCCACTGTTGGTCCAAATTGTCCCACTCCTCAATGGCGATTCGGCATAGATCCCTCAGAGTGGTTGGTGGGTACGACCTCCATAAACAGCCCTTTTCAATCTACCCCAGGCATGTCTGATAGGATTTATGTCTGGAGATCATGCAGACCATTCTAGTCGAGCCATGTCGTTATCATGAAGGAAGTCATTCACAAGAAGTGGACGATAGGGCCGTGAATTTTCGTCCATGAAGGCAAAAGCCTCGCGAATATGCTGCCGACGTGGTTGCGCTATCGGTCGGAGGGCGGCACTCACGTATCGTAGAGCATTTACGGCGCCTTCCGTGACCACTAGCGGCGCACGTCGGCTCCACATAATGTCACCCCAGAAGATCAGGGAACCTCGACCTCACTGCACTCACTGGACAGTATGTCTAAGGCGTTCGGCCTGACCGGGTTGCCTCCAAACACGTCTCCGACGATTGTCTGGTTGAAGGCATATGCGACACTCAATGGTGGAGAGAACGTGATGCCAATCTTGAGCTGTCAAATTCGGCATGTTGCTAGGCCCATCTGTACCGCGCTGCATGATTTCGTGGTTGCAAAGATTTACCTCGCTAAGGACGTCTGGAGTGAAGTTGCGGATCATGCAACCTATTGCGCATAGTTTGGGATCATAACACCACACCCTGTGGCTCCACGAAAAGCATTATTCAACATGGTGCCGTTGCTGTCAGGATTCGTCCGAGCTGTAATCCGTAGGCAGTCTGTGATCCACTGCAGAAGGAGCCCTTGGGCGGCCTAAACGAGGCATGTCATCTACAGTTCCCATCTCACTGTATCTCCTCCATGTCCGACTAACGTCTCTTTGGTTCACTGCGAGACGCCTTGACACTTCCCTTGCTGAGAACCTCAGATGTTAAGTCCCATAGTGCTTAGAGCCATTTTTGAACTAATGTTTTAGTTCGAGAAATAGAACTGCAGCTTGTGAAGTTACCAGATAATTCGATGATTACTGTCATGATTGCTATGATTATCTTCATTATGCTGCTACTACACATGTGATTGAAGGAAAGGTATATGCTCTTTGCTCATTTTTAGAACTATCTGCCCAAATATATTAATGATGTAGTTCCTTCGATGTAAAGGGGATACTTTTCGTTTTAGTGTCGGGAATTTACTATTCTTTGTTAATCACATTAAAATTAAATTAATTGCTGAAACCTTTTTTTTTTGAGGGCAGAAATCGTGTTGCTTTTCTTTATTTATTTGCGCTTAGCAACGATGCTTGTAAAATGCGAATCTGGAGCTGAAACAATATTCAAAATGCAGGGATTTTAATGTCTGTCATTAAATGTCAAGTGTATGCTTTACAGATGACTTGGTCAGACTGTTGTGAATCATATGGGAGTTACATTGGCGCTGATTAATGTCTCCCTCATTTTTTTGTGTCATGTTTAACAAATTACCGAGAAGACCATACACAGTATGCAATATAGTAATAAAAACTTATTACAACTTATCATTACAGCGATACAAAAAAGTCTCCCTTCTTAACGCAAATTACCCCAAATTATTACGAATTCGGAAGAGAAAGTTAAAAAATCATTCAGTCCCACACTTAAGTCAATATTATTGATAGAAGCAGAAAAAGTGGATTAACACGTGTGCAATTCTGTAAATGTTGTGCCTATACATCCACGGACTGGAGAATAGAGGTATCGATATAATGGCGGAGAGGTTTTCTTTCTATGTCTTTACTGATTGTTGATCTGCCTTAAAGATTCTATTTTACAGAGGAAAAAGTATCGTCGCCATCAGTATTTTAACGGACAGCAAGTGCAGTTTGCAAGTTCATGTCTAAACACTTTACTTCTACGCTCTTTGTGTATGTTCTGTCCGCAGTCATACAGGAGCGTCACAGAACTACCACAAAAGTTTGGAATTTAGCAGTTTGTACAGATACATAAAGTAATAAAGTACAAGTAAAGGAATAAATCCGAAAACTGTTGATTTGTAATGATATGGCACAGAATTATACATTTTCTTTAGCATTTGTTAACCGTCTGCCTGTCTTTCCCTCTGCTAAGACCTCTTGTTCTCAGGACATTTAAAGATACGAAGTAGAAATTTGTGCCACATGCTAAGGTCTACGGTCTCGTGGCTGTGTAAATAAATTTAAGCTCCTAGGTTACTTCTCTCGAAAGATACAGCCTGGTATGTCAAACAATAAATAAATAATTTTAGTCGATGACCAGTTTCGGATTACTTCATTCTCAAACCACTCAATGTTTTCCAAGTAATATGTCCGTCCAAAATAGCAGTTCACAAAGTGTTTCAAATGGCTCTGAGCACTATAGGACTTAACTTCTGAGGTCATCAGTCCCCTAGAACTTAGTGCTACTTAAACCTAACTAACCTAAGGACATCACAAACATCAATGCCCGAGGCAGGATTCGAACCTGCGACCATAGCAGTCGCGCGGTTCCAGACTGTAGCGCCTAGAACAGCTCGGCCAAAACAAAGTGGGTACACTTGAGTATTGTTAATGTATATTAATTGGGAACACACACATACGTACCCACTTCGTTTACTGCTATTTTGAATGAACGTCTTCTTGGCAAACAATGGTTGGTTTGAGAATGGGCATAGCCCGAAACCGTTAAACCGACTAAATAAAATCCGTTTTAGTTACAAATCTGGCTGTTTATTTTTGCACCACAATTAGAAAAGAGCGCTTCACAAGGAATTATATAATGGATTATAAAAATCTCATGTCCCTTGGTCAGACTGAGCGGATCTATAAGGTTTTTGTTGTTCTAGCATAGAAATTTCATGCTTTTGTCCTGAACATCTTTTCTTTCAGTACAGCCATCATGAGTTGCGCAAAAGCATAATTAATACTGCCCTTGTGATTGACATGATGACTACCTGTTGGGCAGTGGCCAATACAGATTTGAAATTTTTTTTCATAATTATGATTACAATAGCAAAGATATCAAATGCACACACTTATTGATGCAATGTTGGTCAAAAGCTAAAATTTTCTCACAGTCCATATAGACAGCCCTGATCATTCATCACAGTAAAATAGCAGTGTTTTTCTCAAAGACTGAGCAATAAAAGAAAATGCACACGGAAGTAGTGGATTTCCATGCAGTCTTGAAGAAGTAGTGTTGTCCTTACAGCGGAAAGACAGTGCTGACTCTTGACATGCAGACAGGTAATGGGCCACAACAGAGCAAACCCACAGCAGAGTCAGTCGAAGTTTTGAAGAATATTGGTAGGTAGGTCAACACAGAGTAGACCCATTGTAGTCCTGGTATTGGTGGGCCACCAGAGGTGCAGACCCACTGCAGTCCTTGTAGAAATAATGGTATTGGTGAGTCATCAAAGGTGTAGACCCACTTCAGTCCATGTAGAGATAGCCAGCAGCGAGCTGTTTGACTGTGCAGGCGCACAATCACCATTGAAGAGTCTTGCAGATAATATAGCAAGTCCATAACCCACCACTTGTCCACTCACAAAGTTTTTGGAATTGTCCTTAGAACCAGCAATGCTGTTAACCAGTCCCTTGCTTAATTATCAACACACTTGCAAACACTATCAGTCCCTACTTCTCACATATTATCCATATACTATGACCAACAGAATTGTGTGCAGGGAAATGTAATGTACAAGTTACTTAATTTGATGGACTTCTGTCAATTACAATTTTATAACATAAGAATACAATAACAAAGGTACAAAATATATCATTAAAGAACATAATAGTACAGATACCATTTGCTGTAATACAGGCTTTACAAAAGAATCGAAATAACAAATACATCGGTGTTACAGAAATTATGAGATAAGTACATACATAAAAGATGAGAATTACTTTTGAAACATAAACTTCCCACATGAGCATTAAAACAGATCAGAATTAATAATGTCTACCATCTTTACAAACTAAATAACATATTATTAATGCAAATTATATTTGAGGATAACAGTATTCCTCATCATAGTGAATGTAGCTTAGTATTAGAAGAGAAAAAATTCTATGAAACAGTACACAGAGACAGGGAGAAAATAAATACACAAGGGTACACAAACACATAGTGGGATAACACAAAAGGAAAGGACAGGGTTTGTTTTCAGGGTAGATTTGGTACTGCAGTCCAACCCAAAACTTCATTCCATAGATCGTCCCTCTTATTTCAACATTTGCACCAGCCAAAAAAAAAAAAAAAAATCCTGTCCAAGCATGCTTTCTATATTCTGTTGACATAATAATTCAAAAATAGTTTTTCTCCACTGTACACTACTTTTTTGGCCAAATCATTTCTTATAGCTTCTGAATGCATTTCTTCCAATTCATCAGAACTCGTTCTCTTTTATAGCCTACCCTATCTTAAGCTAACTTAAAGCTACTGAGCTCAGATGCTAAACTAAGGGACGAGGCAATGTAGCAGGACAAAACAATTAATACAAACAACAATGAAAAAAATGTAAGTTGTCAAAGCAAGCAGCAATATTAAAACTAATATAAGGCAATGCGCAGCAAACAAGAAAAATAAATCAGTCGTAAAACTAGCTTAACAGAGAAATACAAAGTGAAATTTAGTAGCAATATGCCTGGCAAACAGCAGCAGCAAATGCAGTAAATTATATCTAAACAAGACAAAGCTGAAGCAGAAAAAATATTACAGTAAAAATGTTTAATACCTATGTCACATCTTAACACCAGAGTGATGCATCACAAGAACATACGCTAGCAGTTAAGTTACCAAATCGTAAAAAAAAAAAAAATATTTATGCAGTTCCTGTGAAGGGAAATGTCTATTTATGTTCCCTCGTTTTCTTGGAAGTAGATCATAATTTTTTTTACTGGATCTGTAGCCATGAAATAACTATATTAGTATATCTATTAAATTTTATTTTAACCAATGTTGCAGTGCAGCAAGAAACTAGATATTAAACAAAATAGGCAAAGCAAGCCGTGAAACGTCATTCGCTAGCCATAAGGCATTTCATAATGCAGTAAACAATCTTCCAACTAGCAAGACAATAGACATGAAGCGTTGCTCATCATTTCATTTCAATAAATATCATAAATTAATAACTCTACAGTGTAATCATGTTTTCAAGTTTGAGGGTGTCGTATTTACGATGCTTTCTACAAAGGAATGTCAATAGCGAGGATAATGGCCTCTTTTTTTTCCTCACCACCTGTGCCTCTGACAGGCACACACTAATGGCTTTCTTTTGTCAGGTGGTTGTCGCACAGCTGGGTGCCCACGACGCATTACGTGCAGGTGGTCACTTAACTGTCTTATAGAAATATTTACGACACCAGTTTCCGCTACAGTGACAGTCTCATATAAAAAAAATTCACAGGTCAAGAATTTGCGTTACAAATCTGTAGAAATAAAATCATTTGAATATAATAGTGTTCAAAAAATTTTCGCCATCATAGTGATACATTCACGCATATACACACTTTTCATAACTCTTTAAAGTATGATTCTCGGTTTCCAACATCCTTTTTCAAAAATCAGAGTCCCTAACCACTACTCATTATTCCTTGCTTTTTTACACATGTACATAT
Organism: Schistocerca gregaria; assembly: GCF_023897955.1. Classification (NCBI taxonomy): domain Eukaryota; kingdom Metazoa; phylum Arthropoda; class Insecta; order Orthoptera; family Acrididae; genus Schistocerca; species Schistocerca gregaria. The sequence goes on from NC_064924.1 coordinate 183,980,828, forward strand.
TCGTAGACACTTCTTCAATATTTCATCATAATAAATACGTAGCATAATCAAATTCCTCATATAGCATCAGCTTATTGATGATAAACATACCCCAACAGCATAATACACATAGTCATCGTAATAATAACATCGTAACACCTCAGTCAACTCTCAAAATAGTCGTAGCTTTCTCCAATAATTTCAAAACCTAAAACAAATTCTCTGCTCATGTCAAAAGTGTCATCTGCCTCAAATGTACTTTAAAAATCATGATCCCATACCAAATACATCATTCAAAGCTCTCATAGTATCACAGTGGTTCCGAAAAATATGAAGAGTTCACAAAGTACTGACAAAATACAGTTTCATAAGTGTGAAGTAATCCAACTGTGTAATTACGTAAACATCTGTCACTGATGTATAAAAATAAATCTTTGACTCTCCCAGTTAGATGATCAGAAAGCTGTGTAATTTATGTGTTAGAGAAATATGTTACCGATGTGTAAAGTTGTATAAGCAAACACCATATTAGCTAGGGCTCCTTGTGCTTGCCATACACATGGTACACAAAGTAAGCGTGTACCCCCCTGAGGAATAATGTAATTATATCCTCAGGTGTTACAGATTACAGCAATGGAATGAAATGTATCACGGAAAACCTTTGTATCATTGTATTTCAAATATCTTTAAAAATAAGTGTTTTAGGTATAAAATTAATCACTCAAATACGTATACTGTAGCGCTAAACTGTGCGTCTTGTTGTAAGATAATCTCTGTGGAAGTGTTGTAGTTATCGTCCTCCGAAAGCTAAGTTCTGCAGAAGTCAATGTACTTACCACATGATAAACAAAAGTGAAATGCTTTGCGTATAGATATCGTAGTTACTACGCTTATTGCTGTGATGAAGTAAGTACTGTACTGTAACGTATTGTTGTGCTACAGAAAAGGCTGTCTCATTGTAGCTATACCACAAAGTTACTACTAAAACATGTTTTCCTTTCCAGAAGAATTCAGAAAAACTGTGCAGATATAAAACAGATACACCGCAAAAGCACAATGTAAATTGTGTCACACATTAGTAGCGTCGTGATATAATCGTGTAGCTATCAAAGAAACCAAATGCTAAGTCATCTTTAATCTCACAGAAAGTACTTCAAATAAAGAATGTCTTTTCAACTAAACCAAAATGTTGCATTAAAACCTCATTAACAGTATATGTTCTAAGTATGTAAACCTTATAGTCGTTATGTAATCTTGCAACTAACAAGCAAGAATGTACAAATAACAACACTGTGTCGTCTGTTCACTATAACAATGCATTCGTAATTTCTGTTTAAAAATGTTCCCTAGGTTCTAGACTGGATAGTTAACTTCAAAACGTTGTTGCATGTTAACAGTTTCTCAGTGTGACAAAGCATACTAGAAATGTGAAGTGAAATGTTTCATGTCAAAGACAAAGTTAAAAAGCAGATTATATTTCAATAAACGGTTTTACATGTGAAATGTGGTGTAAACTTTTACTCTTCCTAGTACGCAGAGTTTCAACTTCAACGCAATTATCATGTGGTATACGTAAGGTCCATTGTAAAGTAGAAAGAATTTGTAACTCAAGTGTTTCTTCTTATGTGACAATGAATGAGCTTTAATGAGAACTTTCTGACCAATATATAATTTCTTTGCATTTGCTTTACTGTGTATTTTTCTCCTTTTGTCTGCAGCAGAATTTATATTTTTAATAGCCAAATCAATTATGTCTTTGTGTCGAAGTTTACGTGTATTCGGAAAAGGTACAAGCTCTCTGATTCTGTTCGATGGTTCTTTATTCTTCAGTACAAGAACAGGTGGTAAAGCAGTGGAGTCATGAGGCATTTCATTCAGCACGTTTTGAAATAAGTGTAAATATCTTTCCCAATGCTGATGCTTTCTGTGACAATGAAGTCTGCAAAGCTTATTGATTTCTTTCATAATCCGTTCAGACGGGTTACAATGTGGTGAGTAGAATGAAATAAAACCAGATTTGATTTTATGGTTACGAAGCATGTGTGACCAAACAGCAGATCTGAATTGCGGTCCGTTATCTGAAATGACTTTACTAACGTGTCCAACTTCACGTAAGAAATTTTTAGCAAAGGCGTGGGATACAGACCGTCCAGTGGCTTTACATAACGGAGTGAAAGAAAAAAATTTTGAAGTAAGTTCAACAGCGACTGGAACGTACGAAAATCCATTAGATGTTCTAACAAGCGGTCCCAAGAGATCAACAGCAGCAAATTCTTTTAATTTAGTAGGAATGATAGGAAACAATGCAGCACGATGCGAGACAGTAGATGGTTTCGCCTTTTGACAAAGTTTACATATAGACAAGACTCTTCGAATTCTCTTTTCCATATTGTTAAAATAACAAGTCGTCCGAAGAATATGATAACATTTTCGTGGGCCAAAATGTGCATAGCTGAAATGAATGTACCAAATGAGCTTATTAACAAAATCGTCTGGAATGCAAAGTACCCATAGCTTGTCATCAACAATGCATCGTTTGAGCAGTATGTTGTTTCTAACCAGATAATAATGCCGAATCTGTGTGTGTGTCTTTTCATGCCATTTACTTTTGATGTCTTTCCAAATCGGATCTTTATCTTGTTCATGAGCAATGTCCTTTAAAGATGTGGTGATTAAGTTTTCAAAGGCGACTTTCTGAATGTAAAGAATACTGAAATTTTTCTCGAAGTTGCTTTCTGTGTTACTTTTCTCAAGCCCAGCCGGTGCGCGTGACAGTGCGTCCGCAAAAATGTTCTCCTTGCCGGGAATGTAGACTATTTTGAAGTAGAATTCTTGCAGAAACAATGCCCAACGTTTTAACCTGTCATGATTTAATTTTGAAGACATAAGAAATGGTAATGCATGATGATCACTGTATACTTTTACGTACTTACCATAAAGAAAGAAACGGAATTTGTTAAATGCCAAACGATAGCTAAAGCTTCCAATTCAGTAACGGAATAATTTTTTTCAGATTTTGTTAGCACTCGGCTAGTAAAAGCAATGGTTTTCTGAACGGTAGTGTCATGTTCTATGGCTTCTTGAAACAAATGGATACCAAGACCGACTTTAGAAGAATCTGTGCTAAGGCAAAAATCTTGTGAGAGATCTGGATGAGCTAGTATTGGCGCGTTAAGTAGCGATTCTTTCAAAGAATTGAATTCCAACTGTGCTTGTTCGACCCAGTTCCAAATAGTATTTTTTCCGGTGAGAGAACAAAGTTTTGGTGTAACTAGAATTTGCATATTCAGAAAACGACGATAAAAATTTACGAGACCTAGAAAACTGCGGACTTGTTTTTTTGTGGATGGAACTGGAATGGCTCTGATTGCTTCTAACTTTTCAGGATCCGGCTGAATGCCTTCAGAAGAAATAATATGTCCCAAAAACTTCACCTTTGTAGTACCGAATTCAGACTTTTCCAAGTTAACTGTAATTCCAGATTCTGCAAAAATATGTAACACGCTGTTGAGGATGCGATTATGTTGTTCCCATGAGGCTTCTGCTATCAGAATATCGTCCACATATAAGGTGATGTGACGTTTTAAGAGCTCAGGTAATATGGAATTTAGCCAGCGAATGAATGCTGCCGAAGAAATGTTCAAACCAAAAGGAAGTGTCCGAAACTGATAACAAACGCCGAAACAAAGGAAAGCTGTGTATTTTCTACATTCTGGATGAAGTTCGATCTGATAAAAGCTGGATGTGAGATCAATGGAAGACAACACTTTTACACCATTAAAATTTTGAAGAAGTTCTTCCAACGTTTGCGGCCTGTCTGTTTCAGGAATAATGATAGTATTGATTTGTCTCGAATCTAAGACAAGCCTGACCGGTCCATTTTTCTTCTCAACAACATGTAATGGATTGTTGTATGAGCTTACTGCAGGCTCAATAATGCCCTCGTCAAGCATAGATTGTATTTCTGTTCTAACACGCTCCCTATAATGTGCTGGAATTACGTATGGTCTAACACAAAATTTAGTATGCTCACGAACACGAAATTGGTACTGAAATCTCTTGATTGTTCCTGTTTTGTGAGTAAAAACTGTGGAATGTGCTTGTAAAATCTCAAAAAGGTCCTGCCTATCAGTGTCATTACAATTCTCAATTTTTTGAATTTTATTCTGAATTAACTCATTAGTTTCAAATATGCCATCGATATCATCCCTGTCAGTACTTGCAGAGTGATTGTTAGTGTCTAGTTCCGTAGAAAATTCCGAACTGTTGTCTAACAGAAGGTAAAGCCGATTAATTTCCTCGTCATGGTTTGAGAGCCAATCTTCAAATTTCAAAGCTATTGACTTACCTTTTTTCTCTAAACTTATTTCTGCATCGTGAAAGTTTAAGATTGCTTTGTATTCATTCAAAAAGTCTACTCCCAGTATAATTTCCGTCGACAATAATGGAACAATAAGAAAGTTCATAGAGAAGCTGTGGCTTTGACAGGAGAATTCTAAGTTGGTTTACTGGCGTACATCTACATATTTCCCAAAGATTGCACCTTGTAATTTAATCTTACGTAACGGAAGTGTGGGGCAATCGTTCGATTTGTTGCATTTGCTAAAGGCTGTTTCAGTAATGACTGAAATGGGACTGCCAGAGTCAAGTACTGCCGTAAATTTTACGTCATTCACTGTAATGTGAATCACAGAATATGCAATGTTGTTATGTTTTACGTCGTGTTCCTGGAGTAAGATGTCCCTAATGTCTTCCATTTTTACGTAATTACTAGCTACGGCAGAAGTACGTTTTGTGGCTGCCAGCGGTATGAGTCATTGCTACGGCAGCTGCGTCGTCAGTTTCAGAAGTACGTTTTGTGGCTACCAGCGGTATGAGTCATTGCCTGTAGTGTCTTTGTTGGCGCGCGTCGTTTTTGGGATTTGGAGACCTAACTTCTACAAATTCACCTTGTCGAGAGGGCCCTGCTCTGTTTGAATCCCGCCAGTTTTGCTGTAATTCAGGTCTGTCGTTACGATCATATCGTCTGTCGTCATGTCGGTAGATTCCATAGTTTCTTTCTTGTCGGTCACGTGGTGGAAAATTTCTCTCTGAATCGTAACTGCCCGCTGGACCGTTGCGTCTAAAGTCATTCTGTCTCCCTTGATAGTAATTATTTTGGTTTCCATATTGTTTGTTTCTCTGATTGTCTCTGTGACAGTCACTACCGCGGAGAGGTGATCTTTCCCTGTAATTATTACTACTCTTCCAACGGTTGTCATACGGGTGGTGTCTGTTTTGGTCACGATTTGTATTGTGAAAATAGCCTTGTCGTGTCCAGTTATTATTTCTTTCATCGCGGAATTGCGACGGATGTGGCCTGTAATTGTTGTGTTCCTGTTTTCGCGTTCCGCGATTGTCAGTGTCAATTTCTAATTCTTGTAAGAGCCCCTGAAAAGCTTCAATGTCGTCTTTGCAACGTCCTGCCAAAATAATATGCCGTAAATGTTCCGGTAATTTGATTAAGCAAATGCGGATGAGTTCTGAGGGGCTGTATGGGTTTGACAGGTACTGATTCTTGTGCAACAAGTTTTCAAAATATTTCATAAGACTGGAAAATTCAGATTGTTCGAAATGTTTCATCATTATGATGCCATGTTTTACTCGGTCTTGTGTAGCTTGAGACCAATATGCTGAGAGGAAGGCATGATAAAATTCTCCTTCGCTGTGGCAATCGTGAATGACTGATCGCATTCTTACAGCTGGTTCATCCTCCAAGTAGCCACACATAAATTCTAATCTGTGTTCTAATGACCAGTTGGGAGAAAAACAATGAGAGGATTGATGAAGCCACGCTTGTGGATGAATGTCGTTGCCAGAATTCTTAAATGTTTTGAATTTACATGTAGTAATGAACAGCTTATAGTCAAAATCATCATGTCGGCGAGTCGCATGTCGGTCATTGTTACATCGTTTCAGCGGTTCCATCTCAAAATTCAGTGTACCTTGCCAATTTCTTTCATGATTTCCGAAATGCCCTGTGTTATTATTTTGTGGTTGTTCTGTATTGCTATGTCCCTCTTCCCGTACTGGGGCGCCAGTGTCCTCTGAAATATGTAATTCTTGTATTACTTGAGCCAACTGCTCTTGTACTTCCCACATTTCTCTTTTCTACTGTGTGTTGATTTGATTTTGATTCTGTTTGAATTTTCTAATTTGTTCATACTCTTCAGTGTCAGTGAAGGCTACAGGTTTTGTGTCATTCAGATCATCATCTACCTTTGTAGATAAGTTAGTGAACTGAACTGAAAGTTCGGCTACTTTATCCGATAGTGAAATTATTTCCTCTTTATGTCTTTCTGAACCAATTTTCAGAGTATCTACTGTGTCCTTTAAGTTCGCTTGAGTTTTTGCAAGTTGCGTAACCGATTCGGTAGATGCAACTGAGTCAGTTTTAACCTGCAAGGTCTCATGATTTTCATGAGCAATAGTTTGCAGTTCTTTTATGGCTGCTTCGTGATTCTGTAATACATTTTCATGCCGTGAAAAAATGGGTTGGAAATGCTCACAAATTTGTGTTTTTACGTCATTACTGACTTTTTGACATTTCAGTTCGATGTTATGTAACTCATTAGTTAAATCTTCACGTGTTTGTTCAAGTGTGGTGTCTAACTTTTGAAGCTTTTGTTCCATTGTGTCTAACTTTTGAAGATTTTGTCCCATTTGTTTCTGATTTTGTTCAAGCGTTGTGTCTAACTTTTGAAGATTTTGTTCCATTGTGTCCAACTGTTGCTGTGTTTGTCTCTGATTTTGTTTCATTTGCTGCATTAATTGCAATAATAATGTATTAGTGTCTGGAATCTGTTCCTCTATGCTTTTCGGCAGTGCATTTGCACCGGCAACATTCACATTTTGACAAGCAGAAAATGTGTCTTGACTTATTTGATAAAACGGTGAGGACGCAAAACCTGAATCTACAGTATTTGCAAGATTGTGTCCTGTCGTTTCGGATTCCTGACGCGAGCTGTTGCCGACCGATCGATCGATAATGCTTCCCTGTTCACTAATTGTTTCACTGTCTACAACATTATTTGCAGCCCCCTCCATTTCCCTATGCACTATTACCAAATTACTACTTTGAACATTAGTTAATTCATTAAATGGTGGCGCTAACATACTGGTTTCGTCTTCACTGTCATTTCTCAGTTTACTTTGAAGCCTAGTATTACGTTTTTCACACGCCATTATTGTCACAATATTTCACACGACAACAAAGAAAAACACAATTTGAAGAGCAAAAATAAGAGAACACATTAACATAGCACTGAAAATAATATCTAGTTAATTGCAAGCGCAGCTGCGAAATATTTGGTGCAAATCTACATGCATGCCACAACTGTTTTCCTGTACAACAATGAAAGACTACAACTACAAAGGAGATTCTCTCTACAATTACACACTAGCAATAAACAAAGTCTACACTTATTACACAAACTACAAGAAAAAAATCAGAAGATTCCAGTGAGGTATCCTCGGCTAAGGGTCGACATATGAAACGTCCCCTTAGAACAATTATACACGATTGTGCTTAAACTGACACACTATATTTTTTTGCGCAACGCAATCTGACTTTCAGTAATCCCTACAAGAGAATGGCCCTGACTAACATTAATCTATATGTTTCACAAATCACTTACCTCACAAAAATCTGCGTTACTCGAACTACTGCAATACAGCGAGCGCCACTACTGTCAGCTAACTAAAAGATTCAAACTATGGAAGTCACTAACTACTGATAGGCACAGTTAGCAAATGAAAGATTTTAGTAGAGAACACCTTAATAGTCATAATATATATAGCAGTTCATGACACCAATTCTTACAAATTTCTAAACTCCGCCATCTCTCTCCCCACGTCCACCACCGCTGGTGGCTCACCTCCAACTGCGCAACGCTGCGCGCTGTTAGCATCCAGCTGCCGCTGCCCGACACTACAATGGCAGACAACAATGCAAACCAGACACAGACTGCACACGGCACAGCCAGTGATTTTCATACAGAGCGCTACGTGGCGGCGGCGTTATCAATAAAAACACCTAAACAGCCTACTTACACCTTGTCCAATGACGGTATGAACAAGAAATTAATCTCCTGGGCCCTATCCTAAGTGGGACAGTCTGTCAACCTCTGCCGTCTCCTGTCACCTGACATCCTTGGGCTTTCGCTTTACTTTTCATGGGGAGGGCATTAGAGTTAGGTTGTCCATGAAGTAACGTTGACCAGAGTGCTGCAGTGAATGGTCAGCATTCCTGCATAGTAACTAAGGAGACCCGGGTTCAAGTCCCAGCTGTGGCATAAATATTAATTCATTTATTCAGCTTCCATCACTATTGTAGATAAAATGAGACTTAAATGGCTCCAGCAAAATTCAATTATAAGATCTATAAGGAATGAAGATGTGTTAAATAGTGACTCATTGACTTGTGTCGTCGAGTTAGTGGCGAAAAACTGTGCGAACGTCATTCAATGGGGCTGTGTAAGCTCACATTTTATTATCATACCCCACATCTTGTTGTTCCCAAAGATAGCGTGAATTTTACGCGAATATGTCCTCTTACTGTATTTCATTAGTTGTATGTTTTAAAGACAAATGTTTGTGCCTCAGCATTGTCTTCTAATTTCTTGCTTGGTAGAATTCCTTCTGGTTGGATGGATTGGAAAAGGTTGTTTCATTTTATGACGTAATACAGGGCGAGTCAAAAGTCCTTGGAGACCTTCATAAGTTGGAAGATTAAAGGGAAAATTGAAGTGTGATGATGGGAACATAGGTTTGACGTGGGGCCGCAACTTTTGGAGTGAATGTCATCATGGCCGTCATATCGAAATCCGCCATTTTGGATTCAATCCTTTTTTTTTTTTTTTAATGGGAAGGGGGTATATGACACATCAAGTAACACTCGCTAGAGCTCTGGAATTTAGTGGTGTAATTTTTTTGTCTGTGTTGTACAAAGTTGGGAAATTGCTTTCATACCGACTGCTACAACACATTTTCTACTTGTTGTCCATCCTGGTATCAAGGTAACTTTGAACATTAATACCTTCTAAACTGTACAGGATAGACAAAAACAAATTATACCACTCAATTCCAGAGATCAAACTAGTGCTATTTTATGTGTCATACACCCCCACTCCCATTAAGAAAATGACTTGAATCCAAAATGGCAGATTTCAAGATGGCGGCCATGAATGACATTCACTCCAAAAGTTGCGGCACCACGTTAAACCTATGTTCGCATCATCACATTTCAATTTTCCCTTTAATATTCCAACTTATGAAGGCGTCCAAGAACTTTTGACTCGCCCTGTATTTAACTTCAACTACAATTTTAAGAATGTTTATTTTAGCGGTTTGTCATCTGGTTCGTTCCTTGCCCTAATCTGATTGCAAAAATCAGCAGGATAATGCACGACCGCATGTTGCAGATCCTGTACGGGCCTTTCTGGATACAGAAACTGTTCGACTGCTGCCCTGGCCAGCACATTCTCCAGATTCCTCACCAATTGAAAACCTCTGGTCAATGGTGGCCGAGTAACTGATGGCTCGTCACAATACGCCAGTCACTACTCTTGATGAACTGTGTTACCGTGTAGAAGCTGCATATGCAGCTGTGCCTGTACACGCCATCCAAGCTCTGTTTGACTCATTACCCAGGCGATCCATGGACGTTATTACGGCCAGAGGTAGTTGTTCTGGGTACTGATTTCTCAGGATCTATGCACCTAAATTACGAGAAATGTAATCACATGTCAGTTCTAGTATAATATATTTGTCCAATGAATACCCGTGTATCATCTGCATTTCTTCTTGGTGTAGCAATTTGAATAGCGGGTAGTGTAAATGTTGAAAAGGAAGGAGCATGGGGATGTGATAAGATCCTTATAAAAAACAGAAAAAATGCTGTGGTGCCAGTAACGTCTCCTAGCAACGATCATCTCTCACCTACAAGCCCCGAGCGATGGCCAGATCCGTGGACACGTCTACTGGCTGTTGGTGCGCACATACTGACCCCAGCCGGCCGTCACTGTACCAGTCATGGCCGAACTCACGATGAATCGAGGAGCCACACGGTCACCTACCAGCGCTGCATGCCAGGGAAACCCCTTCCTATCAGAGCACTACGTTTCCCGTCATTCGAAATCTCAGGCTCCGGGGGACTGTCAAAGTTGTACGCCGGGGAAGTCTATTGACTAGCCAGCTGCTGAGGCTTGTGTGCAGCGCCATACGCGACTTCCACATAATCAGCGAGTGTCTTGTGTCTCATCTTGTAATGCACTGACGATCGACTGGTGAGGTGTGTTCTGTAAGCGGCAGTCCTTCGTACCAGTACTGCCCAGACTGTGTAACACAACGTTACCGAGACCAATAGCACTGACAAAAAAAGACTGTTTGATATGATTCGCTCCACAAACTAGCAAGGCAGTTGCAGTGTTGAATCGGCTAGCAGTCTAACAAAACAAATCAATGCTACTAAAGAAACAGAAAGTTCTCTCTAAGTCCTGTAAGTGTAGTGACGTGATAACTTTAAATCAATGTTGTTGTCCATTCAGCAAGACATACCGTTCCCTGGTCTGCAATGACATTATGTCTCCGGAATGAGATTTTTACTCTGCAGTGGAGTGTACACTGATATGAAACTTCCCGGCAGATTAAAAGTGTGTGCGTGCCCAGACTCGAACTCGGTGACTTTGCCTCTGGCCGGCAAGTGTTCTACCAACTGAGCCAGCCAAGCACGAGTCACGCCCTCCCCTCACAGCCTTACTTCCACCAGTACCTCGTCTCCTACCTTCAAAACTGCAAGTTTCCGCAAGGGGGCTTCTATGTATCTTGGAAGGTAGGAGACGAGGTAATGGTGGAAGTGAAGCTGTGAGTCCAGGCCGTGAGTCGTGCTTGGGTAGCTCAATTGATACCGGTAGCTCAGCGTGTTCGGCTAGAGAGCTGGCTGGTCTCTGTAATAAAAAAAACTGAGTGACGATGTTGTAACCTCAAGCCAAGAAAGCACGGCGGGACCAAATGGAGAGTGGTCTGTGCACAACTAAACGAACGGAAAGGACGGACACGGAACAAACGACGGATTATGGAGAAAGACCTTACGACAACAACATGCAATGCGCAACGGAATGACAGAGGCAACCAAGCGAAACCAAGATGTCCACTATTAATGAGATCAAAGAACGATAAACACGCTGTCTTCTCGAGGCGATGTGTCGAGACTCACCCAACGATTAGACTCGCTCGCTGAGCTTTTGTTTTTTTTCTTTGTTGAGTTTCGATTTCCCTCCCCCCCCCCCCCCACCCCACCCCAGAGTGGGCGGACTGGCAGCAGCTTAGTACACCGCTCTTCAGCCTACAGGATTTGTGTTAAAAATATGAAGACAATAAATAATAAAAGCAGGCGATAAAGTCGGTGACTTAAATCGTAAAATGTTGGAAAATTGTGGAACTTAAAACATAAAACAAAGGGTTGATTATGCTAATAAAATACATATGAAGCAGACAGGTAAAATAATAGACAGACAATTAAATAAGACGGCGAGAGTCTCGTTTCTGTTTGCAAGAGATATAAAATTCACACCCAGCGACAGCATGATTTGTGTTTGCAACACTTTGGAAAGACGAACAACACTGAACATTCACTTGAACACTGCACTAAAATGTTGGCACAAATATGGCATACCACAGCCGAGGGCAGACGGGGGTGGGTGGAACAACCTGGACAGATGATGGGAAAGAAAAGGGGGAAGGGGAGGAAAATGAAGGGGGGAGGGGGGAAAGGAGCTGATGATGGATCCCTAAGAGAGGTGGGGGGTGCTGGGCAGATGCGACACATGACAGCGAGTGGGCAAAGGCAGAGGAGGGGAATACAAAAGGACTCGGGGAGGGGGAGAGGAGAGGCAGGGAGAGTTTATGTGGTAAGAAAACAGGATGGAAGGAGGGAAAGAGGGAGCCCAGGAAAAGGACAGAGGAAAGGAGGGGTGGTTAGCGTCAGAGTTGATAGGAGGGATAAGTGGAGGGAGAGAGAGCATCATTCGGGAGAGGAGTTGATGGAAGCCACCTTGGGAAAGGAGATGAAGGTTGTAGAGATGGAGGGTAGGGGGGACACAACAGTGAAGATGTGGCACAGGGCGGAGATGGGAGAGGAGAGGAGCAACTAGGGGGTGAGGGATGTCAAGGCGGCGGGATGTGTAGAGGATGCGGATATGTTCGAGGAATAGGAGCAGATGGGGGAAAGGAATGAGGTCGTAGAGGATCCGCGTGGGGGACGGGAGGTGTATACGGAAGGCGAGGCGGAGTGCATGCCGCTCAAGGATCTGGAGGGTCTTATAGAATTTGGGGAAGGGGGGCAGATATCCAGGTGGGACTGGCATAACAGAGGATGGGACGGATTAAGGATTTGTAGGTGTGGAGGATGGTAGATGGGTGCCACCTCCATGTCCAGCCAGAGGAGTTTGAGGAGTCAAAGGTGGTTGTGGGCTTTGGATTGGATGGACCGGAAATGAGGGATCCAGGTGAGGTGATGGGCAATGGTGAGACCAAGGTAGGTGAGGGTGGGGGTGAGGCGGACAGGACAGGACCAGACAGTAAGGGAGAAATCCAGGAGCCGGAAGGAGCGAGTGGCACGGCCTACGATGATTGCCTGGGTCTTGGAAGGATTGATTTTCAGGAGCCACTGGTTACACCATGCAGCAAAAAGGTCGAGGTGATTCTGGAGAAGGCGATGGGATCGTTGGAGGGTAGGAGCGAGGGCGAGGAATGTGGTGTCATCAGCATATTGCAAGAGGTGTACTGGAGGAGGGGGGGGGGTGCTGGTACATATCTACAGTGTACAGGAGAGGAGGTAGAGGAGAGTGGAGAGGACAGAGCTCTGGGGCACACCTGCAGAGGGGTAGAAGGTGTAGGAATTGGCATTATGAATGGTAACGTAGGAGGGGCGAGGGAGAGGAAAGAGACCATCAGACGGATGTAGTTGATAGGAAGAACGTAGGTTTGGAGCTTAAACAGGAGTCCGGGATGCCAGACACGGTCGTAGGCCTTTTTGAGGTCGAGGGAGACAAAAATGGCGGAGCGACGGGAGTTAAGCTGGAGGGAGAGGAGATGAGTGAGGCGGAGGAGTTGGTCATCGGCAGAGAAGGAAGGTCGAAAGCCGCATTGGGTGTTGAGGAGGAGGTGGTTTTGGCGGTGGTGGTGATGGATGCGCCGGGAAAGGATGGATTCCAAGAGCTTGATGAACACCGATATGAGACAGATAGGACGATAGGAAGAGGCATCAGATGGAGACCTGTTGGGTTCTGGCTGAGAGAGAGGCCGGCTCTTAAATACTCTATCGGGGGCGCCGCTATTGGTCGCTGGAACCACATGTTCCACTGTGGCGCCCTCACACTACATGCGGGCCAGGACCTCTAGGGGTTTTCGTCGTCCATGACGTCTGGCAGGGATTCAAGTTCTGCGGTGCGCGTTAACAGAGATGGGATCAAGGAACTTCTACGAATGTCATGTGATGTCCGCTATGACCATATACAACGAACAATAACGAACAAAATGCAAAAAAAAGGTGTTGGTAGAGCAATTGTTCGCGAAAAGCAAGGGTCCTGGGTTGGAGTCTCCGTCAGGCACCCAGTTTTAAATACCAGGGAGTTTCAATGACATTATGTGTGTGAGAAATATTAGAGTGCAGTGCAAAATGTTAATGTATGCATTACTTTTACAAAAACCCTGCATACATGCTCATATTTTACGTCTACTGGAAGTGTATCTCAATTATGAACAGGTGATGTCACGCTGGAGGTTGTAGCCTTTACTCTTATGTAATTATCTGTGTTACTTTTTGAACTACATTTTCATTCTTTTTACGAGTATGGTGAAAATTGGTATCACATGAAATGAGCCAGCAACACCACTGGCAGAAACGTTTGAAGCATATGCAGTAATAATATCGAATGGCAACTGGTAATAGAAACAAGCTGTTTCTGAAAAGAGGAATTTGTTAACATCTAATACAAATTTAGGAGCTTGGAATCTTTTCTGAAGGTCTTTGACAGAAATGTAGCCAAGCACTGAAGTAAAACCAGGTTGAGAAACAGTTGAGACAAGAACAAACATGCACGGTGAGCTGCATCCAACCAGTCTTCGAACTCAAGACAACGACAATAATAACAACAACGACAGAAACAGCATGAATGTTTACCAGCACTCGCTCTTCAAATACACTGTCTGCAAATGGAACAATCAGAAGGGTAAATGATAGTGGTATGGCTACCATAGTCTATAACAACTCCTTAGAGAATATAGATGTAAATGTAGATGGAGTTTTTCATATCTGATGTAAAATGCTACCCAACCATACATCTCACATTCTAGCAATATCTATTCCCCTTAAGCTATCAAGATGCGTTTACCTGGGCCATATTTATGATGTGCAACCACAATAGTATTGTTGTCAGCATAGCTGCAGTTTGTTTTCAATATATGGTCAGAGTGCTGTATGACGAGGCTGTTTTGCTGTTATAACAGGCTTTGGCAGATAGCTGTCGAGGTATGGCTGATGTGTTGTCAGTGCTGTCCACCAAGGGTGGAGAATATTTCATATGGCGGAGAACAATGTACCTCTGCCCATGTCCGTAATTGCTTCCCTCCACTCTTTGTCAGCACAGTAGAAGTGACTTCAGGTGTCCCCAGGAAAGCATGTTGGAATTCTTGTTGTTCGTATTTCACATACAGTACATTATAATGCCGAGAGGAGACACCTCTATGTTGTCAGTATGGTGTTTTGGAACCTGTGGAGAGGCTTTCGAGAGTAATAAACCGTGATTAGCAAGTTAATATTTATTCATTTAGGTTTACAGCTCTGCGTCTTATCGCCAGCTTCGGCTGACGCCTCATGTCAGCGAGACAGAATTCCACTAGCTTTTGTTGTTGGCTCAGCACTTCTGATCAGCAGGATAGGTGCTCCAGCAATTCAGCCGAAGTCTGGCAGGATGCTATCTGGCAGACGGATCGCTGGTGTGAAGTATGGCCATATACTGGGTTAGAGAGTCCTCAATCCTGCTCCAGAAGACGATGACGACCTGTGATGCCACATCGGGATGTATCACGTTGTCGGGAGTCGTATAGTCTAAAGGTACTTGGCACCCTGGCATCTGGGAGTGCCTGCAGTGTCGATCAAGAATTCAGAAACCGGACGGCCCTCTCACCCAGCATTGCTGATGATGTTAGTGCGGTTAGCACTGTTAGATGTACTGGTGACACAAGACACTTCTTTTTCCCATCGGCGATGTGGTAGGTGGTCAATGTTAGGGTTACTTAGATGTTGCCACCTGCCTATAGAGAAGCAGCGTTTTCAAGTGAAGTGCTGGAACATCTAGTACACCGATATCTTTATACCATAATAACCATTAGCTCAAGTTCTTCGGTATGATGCCATCAATCCTAACGACCATATTAATAGTAACGCAGACTTTTTGACGACGACGCATTTGTCGACGGCGCAGTACTGCCTGAAAAACCCGCAAAAATAGCCAGTCAAATTCAGAAGTGTTATATAGAACGGAAATTTATTTTAATGTTTAGAAATGTAAAACTGAGCCGGCCTGGATGGCCGACCGGTTCTAGGCGCTACAGTCTGAAACCGCGCGACCGCTACGGTCGCAGATTCGAATCCTGCCCTGGGCATGCATGTGTGTGATGTCCTTAGGTTACTTAGGTTTAAGTAGTTCTAAGTTCTATGGGACTAATGACCTCAGAACTTAAGTGGCATAGTGCTCAGAGACATTTGAACCATTTGTAAAACTGAACATTTCAATAAACGTGGAAAGTTAGCATCTTAACATCAATTATTTATAACTGTAATTAGTCAACTTGTACAAATTCCTCGAAGTAAAAATATGTAGCGATACGAAAGAGCACTATAATTTAGCCTTAATTATAGAAAAGGCAGATGACAGACATGGTTCATTGGCACGAGGAGAATGCAGTCAATTTACACAGGAATCTGCTTGCAAATACTTGTAGGTCCTATCTTAGAATATTGTTCAAGTTCATGGCACTATACCAGAGAGGACCAGTAGGGGATATCGAAAATATACAAAGAATGGTGGCATGAATGGTCACTGATTGTGTAACTAGAGGAAAAAGAGTTCAGAAATCCAGAACAATATATTCACTCTGTAGAGGAGTGGGCGCCGATATGAAACTTTGTGGCAGATTAAAACTGTGTGCCGGACCGAGACTCGAACTCGGGACCTTTGCCTTTCGCGGGCAAGTGTTCTACAATCTGAGCTACCCAAGCACGACTCATCGTCCTTCCTCACAGCTTTACTTCTGCAGTACCTCGTCTTCTACCCTGCAAACTTTACAGAACCTCTCCCGCGAACCTTGCAGAACTAGCACTATTGAAAGAACGGATATTGCGTAGACATGGTCTAGCCACAGTCTGGGGGATGTTTTCCAGAATGAGATTAGCACTGTGCAGCGGAGTGTGAGCTGATATGAAACTTCGTGGCAGATTAAAACTGTGTGGCGGACAGAGACTCGAACTCGGGACCTTTGCCTTTCGCGGGCAAGTGCTCTACCATCTGAGCTACCCAAGCACGACTCATGGCCCTTCCTCACAGCTTTACTTCTGCAGTACCTCGTCTTCTACCCTGCAAACTTTACAGAACCTCTCCTGCGAACCTTGCAGAACTAGCACTATTGAAAGAACGGATATTGCGTAGACATGGTCTAGCCACAGCCTGGGGGATGTTTTCCAGAATGAGATTAGCACTGTGCAGCGGATTGTGAGCTGATATGAAACTTCGTGGCAGATTAAAACTGTGTGCCGGACAGAGACTCGAACTCGGGACCTTTGCCTTTCGCGGGCAAGTGTTCTACCATCTGAGCTACCCAAGCACGACTCACGCCCTGTCCTCACAGCTTCTTTCAGGAGTGCTAGTTCTGCAAGGCTCGCAGGAGAGCTTATGTAAAGTTTGGAAAGTAGGAGACGAGGTACTGGAAGAAGTAAAGCTGTGAGGACGGCGCGTGAGTCGTGCTAGAGAAGCTCAGCTGGTAGGGCACTTGCCCGCGAAAGACGAAGGTCCCGAGTTCGAGTCTCGGTCCGGCACACACTTCTAATCTGCCAGGAAGTTTCAGTTAAGAAATGTTGAATAATTTGAAAAATCAGCCCTAGGGACCTACTATAAATGTTTCGAAAACCAATGTTAAGAATCTAGAAGATTTTTTCATCCCAGATTTATAGCTCCCTTAAGTACCATCACAAAAAGATTAGACTAATTACAACACACAGAAAGGTATTTATGCTGTCATTCTTCTCACAATTTATATGGTATTGCAATAGAAAGAAACCAAAAGATGTGGTACTGTGCTAAGTATTCTCTGTCACCCTCTTCGTAGTGATATGCGGAATATGTATGTATATGTAAATGTGGAACAAGTGGGAGTGTGTGTCGGCACGCAACAGGATCATTATGAAGCGCTGAACAATGCTGCAGTAAACGTGCCGTCTCCTAGCAACGATCATCTTGCAGCCACAAGCCCCGTGCGATGGACAGACCCGTGGAGATAGTGTGCTGGTTGCTGGTGCGCGCAGGCCTGACACCGGGCGTTACTGTGTCAGTCATGGCCGAGCTCAAGCTGGGTCGAGGAGCCACAGCG
This sequence comes from Schistocerca gregaria, assembly GCF_023897955.1. Taxonomy (NCBI): domain Eukaryota; kingdom Metazoa; phylum Arthropoda; class Insecta; order Orthoptera; family Acrididae; genus Schistocerca; species Schistocerca gregaria. The sequence continues at coordinate 183,998,492 of NC_064924.1, forward strand.
TCAACAGACGGCCTGCCAGCACCGCGCGCCGAGGAGAGCCCTGCCTATCTCAGGAGTACTGCATCTCTCGTCGAGGAAGTCCCAGGCTCCGGGGAAACGACAGCGCCGCGCGCCGAAGAGGTCCCGGTGTCCCAGGGAACAGCCACATCTCGTGCCGAGCCCCGCCTGTAGCGCCGATGACGACTTCCAAACAGGCGGGCGAGTGTCTCGTGTCTCGTGTAATGCGCTGACGATCAGCTCGTAAATTGTGCTCTGCACAACAGCAGTCCTTCCTACCAGTACTGCCCAGATTGTGCAACACAACCTTTTCCAGATCACAGCACAGACAAAAAATACTTCACTCCATAAATCAGCAACGCTGTTCCAGCGTGGAACCGGCTAGTAGTCTCTCACAAAAAATCAATGCTACTAAACTAAAAGAAAATTCTGTGATTCTTGGAAGTGATGCGACGTGATGACCTTTTGAATCAACCTCACTGTTCGTTCGGCAACACATACAGTTCCATCGTCGGCAGTGACTTTACGTGTGTGCGAAAAAGCATTGTACAGTGCAAAATTTTAACATGTGCTTCAGTTCTACAAAAACTCTACTGACATACTGTTGCATGCAAATTTGTAAGTTGTGCAAAGTAGCAAATAAACATACATAACCTGTCTTACATATATCATACAACTTGTTTTTGTGTTATTTATGATGGGGAAGAAAGAATATATATATATTAAGGAAGATATCTATACATGGAGTGCTGTAGTAAATTTATGTTGTCATGGATCACATTACGTTAACTGGAGCTACCATTCATTTACTCCCCCATCTGTTTACTGACACATCATGTTCTGTTGTCAAGCGGAATTTGTGGTCGTATACATTGGCTATCAGTAGCAACATAGTGGTAATGGCTACTATGATGCCACTTCATGGTGCTTATTTTGAATTTAGTTTCCTTATATATCGTTACTTTGAGAGAAATTATTTTTTTATTCTCCAGTGCGTATTAGATCTAAATACTGTCGCCTCTGTTTTGGTGGCTATTCTAATACTTCATTTATTTATCATTCCTTTTTTTTATGATAAATACATGGCGTGTGAGAACATCTAGGCTACAGGTATAGAGGTTTTTGCGACCTTACTCGTTTCGTTTATTTCCTTGAAATAGTTGAAAGTTGTTCTTACCAGAAACATTTAGATGCGCTCCTACACGCCTTGTAAGTAGGCTGTTTAGGCTTTTATATCGGTAACGCCACGTGGCGCTCTGTATGAAAATCACTGGCTGTGCTGTGTGCAGTCTGTGGCTAGTTTTCATTGTTGTCTGCCATTGTAGTGTTGGGCAGCTGTATGTGGACAGCATGTAGCGTTGCGCAGTTGTTGGTGAGCCGTCAGCAGTTGTGGATGTGGGGAGAGAGATGGCGGAGTTTTGAAATTTGTAAGACTGGATGTCATGAACTGCTATATACATTATGACTTTTGAACACTGTTAAGGTAAATACATTGTTTGTTCTCTTTCAAAATCTTTCATTTGCTAACTATGCCTATCAGTAGTTAGTGCCTTCAGTAGTTCAAATCTTTTATTTAGCTGGCAGTAGTGGCGCTCGCTATATTGCAGTAGTTCGAGTAACGAAGATTTTTGTGAGGTAAGTGATTTGTGAAACGATAGGTTAATGTTAGTCAGGGTCATTCTTTTGTAGGCATTACTGAAAGTCAGATTGCGTTGCGCCAAAAATATTGTGTGTTAGTTTAAGCACAGTCATGTATAATTTCTCTAAGGGTGCGTTTCAGCCTATACTTGTATCTGTGTGTTATAGTAAGCACTGGAATTGTATAGCTGTAGTATCTTGCAATTCTCCCATCGAAATCTTTAAGATAAATATGGTTTCTTAACTTCGTGCAGCTTGTTGTGGTATCCATTACAGATGTAAGTCTTCTTTTGTAGTATTCGAGTCGCTTTCTTGCCGATGTATGTTTCCTTCATTAATATGTAGTCATAGTTGTGATTCAAATTATTTCTTTTCCCAATTCTGAACTTTGTCACGATTAAAAGTGAATGTTTCATTTTCATTTCGAAATAAGGCCGACGGTATGATGTTATAGTTGTGGTGTTGTTCACACTGCCTGACGATCACCACGTCACTGATCAAAGTCAATGGCTCGTGTTACAATTTCCGCTTAAGCCCATGGTGAAGGGGAGTCGTCAGGAACGTGGAAGTAGTCAAATTGTAAGCAGTTCCTTTAACTGGCACTGTCATTCTGGTTTTCATCAGCCACTGCACGAAAACTAAGAGCCCCAGTGCATTTCAATGTAATGTGTTGCTCTCAGGTGTTCAGTGTTTACACGTATCTTGTTCAAATTTGCTCTGAGCACTATGCGACTTAACTGCTGAGGCCATCAGTCGCCTAGAACGTAGAACTAATTAAACCTAACTAACCTAAGGACATCACACACATACATGCCCGAGGCAGGATTCGAACCTGCGACCGTAGCGGTCTCGCGGTTCCAGACTGCAGCTCCTAGAACCTCACGGCCACTTTGGCTGGCGGCTATCAGCAGTTGATCTCATGCAGTCGTGCGCCTTGAGCGTCGAATCTAATTCGGATTTTGCAAATACGAACAACATGTGGGCTGGCTGGCGGGGGTGGCGCGGGTGGCAACATTGGCAGTTCCGCGCGCCCCATACGTATCCGCCACTGGACATATTCCGGAAAATATTTTTGGTTTCCTTGGCGTTCACGTGCTTCATTACCTGACAGACAATGTTACTATTAGACTCTTGGCTGACGAAGCCTTTAACTGTAATAAAGTACTGCCTGAAAAAAGGTGCACAAATTACGAGTCATGTCTTTTTTTTAAAAAAATCTTTATTAAGCACGAAACTATTAGTTATACATATTTGACCCACCTCCTAACATGATTAGTGGGCCATTTATTGTTACATAGAATTATGTTGTAATACAGCTTAGTACTAGATTTATGTTAGTGAACTACGGTCTAGTTTCTACAATATAGTTAGTTTCCTACACCAATGGGCAGTTTGGTTTTACCTATTTCTGTAGTTAATATTCTAATCTAGAAATGACTACTAACTGCAGCGTCACAGGTGTGCCAGTAAAATACAAACCTACTTAAAGTGACCAGGCTCCTCGAGCTAACCCCGAGGAGCATGCCCCTCGCACTGGGCCAGCCAAGGTTAGTACTCGCTGCAGTTTCCTATGTTAGTATTCTTAAACTAAGTCCTACTTACTACTAACTTAGCCTACGTCATCGTTGGTGCTTTCACAATCGGTGTAATTGACCCCACCCCCCTAATCCCGTACGTGACGGTTTCCAACTTATGGAAGTCGGCCATTCCACGTACAGGCGGTATGAGAATGGGATTAGGTCCTAATCGGTTAGTTTATAATTTTGTGTCTATTCTTGGTCCCTCAGGTATTCCGTTAACACTTTTCGCGATACCTCATCTGCCAGAGCATTCAGAGTATGGAAAGTGTCTTCATGTCTTAGTAGAATGTATGTCTCATTGTTTGGAAGTCTGTCTCGGAGTGTTGTCGCAATGTCGTTGAAGACAGGGCACTCAAAGACCACATGGTCGGGAGTTCCCACCGCCGCGCCACAGTCACACTTGGGGGTTGCCCTTTTACCAAACCGACATAAATATGTCGGATAGGGTCCATGACCAGTGAGAAAGTGGATGAGTCCTCGTGTGGGTTCGATGTATTTCATGCCTCCGCGTTCTCTTACATCAGGTAAGAACTGGAATGTTCTTCTTCCCGTTTCATCTTCCTCCCAAACCCTCTGCCACAGTTCCTCCCCTCTGTTTCTTATTTCTCTCTTCTCCTCTACTCTCACACCCATAATTTCTGTTATTTTCTCCCCATTCCCTTTTTTGGCCCAGTACCATGCTGCTTGTTCACGGATCTTGATATCTAACGGGCAGAGCCCCATTATAACTAACAGAGCCCCCTCTGGTGATGTCCTGTAGGCCCCTACTGATCTCAAAACCATGTTTCTTTGGACTCTTCTCACTGTCATGGCGGGCACGACTAGCGTGAGCCTGTGCGCCCAGACTCCCGAGCCGTAACCCACTACTGACGTTAGGATACTATTATGATAAAGTTTGATGAGATGAGGGGGGAGATGAAAACGTTTATGTCCAATGGAAATGAGGTTGTTTAGTAGTTGGAGAGCTCTCTGGGTTACTGTTTCTATGTGTCTTCCAAAGTTCCATCTCTCGTCAATTGTGACTCCCAGATATTGCGCCTCCCGTCGCCGAAGAACTGGTGAGCCATCGATTCTAACAGTGGGATTCCTGATAAGCTGGCCTTTTAGCAATAAGTATGTGGATTTACTCGGAGATATTTTCATCTTTGTGTCTAGGCACCATTGGTGCAGTTTCTCTATAGCCCTTTCGATCTTTGGCTCGATGTCCTCTCGGCTACGACCGCAGACCAGCAGGAGGAGATCATCTGCGTAGGCTATCACCTCTAGCACTTTTTCACTTTTTTGTAATCTGTCTAACAGTGGTTCCATGTGGATGTCCCAGAAAAGTGGCCCCAGAACAGAGCCTTGGGGACACCCTTTGGTGATTACTTTTTTAATTCTCCCGCTAGGGGATGATAGCCAAACCTCCCTGTCCTTACAATAGCTCCTTAGACACCCACAAAGCGGCCCTGGACACTCTTTCTCCCGTAGACAGGAGAAAAGCGAAGGCCACCACAGGTTGTCAATGGCGCCATTGATGTCCACCATGATGCCGACAACGTTTTTATGCGGGGCTGAGCCACAGACCGCAGCCGCCAGAGCGATAGCATCAGATGCCGACCGCCCCGGCCTGAAGCCGAACTGCCTGCTGTTCATCCCACACAATACTCGGTGAGCCGTCAATCTGTCAGCTAGCAGTTTTTCCAGAAGCTTCCCGAACAGGTCCAGTAGGCAGATTGGCCTGTATGATTTTACTTCGGCCGGATCTTTATCTGGTTCCTTTTTTATTATTACCACATTCGTGGTTTTCCACCTCTTGGGGAACCTCCTTTGTGTGAGGCACTCATTAAAAAGACGAGTCAGTTGCGGCATTAACTGGGGTGCCCGAAATTGCACCACCTCAGCCACAATGCCATCTCGTCCTGGATCTTTCCCTCTTTTTAGGGATCTTATTTGTGCAGCCACCTCCTCTTCCGAGAATGGGTAGACTGCCGTGTCGTTGTTATAATCTGTATTTCGCAGTTGCTGTTGTCTTACAGTTTCTGCATCCGCATTGTCATCAGGCAGTAGGGACTGGAGAAGGACCTCAGCAGTTTCCTGCCAGGATTCCGTCATCCTGCTTGACTGTTGATAGCTCCAGGGGAGAGCGGATTTTTTCCCTTACTAATTTATAGGGGAGGCCCCACAGGTCTAAAGGCCCCACGGGTCTAAAGCCAGCTGGTTCAGCACATAGCTTTCCCAGCTATGCATTCTCACTTCACTTAACTACTTCTCAAATCTCTGCTTGGCCTCCCTCTATTGCAACTGTCATCTTTGCCTTCCCAGCCAGACGACACTGCGCTGGTAGTTCCTCCGTAGCCTCCTGACAGATTGACGTAATTCCTCTAATTCGGCCGACCATGGTGACGGCGAGGCCGCCACGGCCTTCCTCCTGGTTGGTACGGCGGCCCTCACCGCTCTGTGTATTGCACCCACCAGTTCATCAGCTCTTTCGTCCACGTCTATGTCTTGATGTACGTCACCTTCCGGCAAGGCAGGAATGTCGCACTCCCTTGCTAGGCATTCCCTATTTTCTTTGTTGTAGTTAAATTGAACTTCCCACCCCATGGTCCAGCGGCACTCTCTTTCACCTACAGTGAAGGTTATTAGATTGTGGTCACTCGTGGTGGCATTGCTTATGACTTTCCAGCTTTTTATGAGATTTGCTGCATTATGGGATGTTAGGGTTACGTCTTTGTTCGTGCCATGTCCTCCTCCTGCTGTGTAGGTAGGAGGATTACCCGGCTTGTTGGCCACCACGAGTTGTGAAGCGATGAGAAATTCTTCGACTTTATCACCGTTTGTGTCTCTAGTACCGCTGTACCACAGGGGGGATTTTGCATTGATGTCAGCTGTTATGATTGTCTTTTGTCCCCGCAACGCCGTGGTAACTCTTGCCAGGTGTTCTAAGTGCTGTTCGATCTCGTCCCCATATTGGAAGTACATATTTATGAGAATAATTACTCCCACCGGGGACTGAAGCTCCACGACATTGCAGTGACTAGTTGTAAATTGTGAGAGCGTGGTGACCCTCAGGAGTTTGTTTGTTACTGCTATTGCCGCTCTGGGGTCCTCACCTCTGCTGACAATTTGCCATGTTGTGGCAGCAAAAGCTATTCTTCCAGATTGGGAGTACGGCTCCTGTAGGCAGAGCACATCTAGTCTCCTCTCCTCCACCTCTTTACGGAGCTCATGCATGACAAGTCGGCTGTTGTGCGTATTTAATTGTCCAATTGTTATTTCAGTCGTCATAGGAAATATGTATGCATGTGGTCGTCCGGCCAAGTCTTACTCCAGTCCAAGGCAATTCGTCCGTTCGCCAGTACATCCTGTTCATAGATGTTCTGAAGGTCGAACTTCTCACCACGTCTCTCAAAAACCTTTTTAAGCAGGTCTTGCAGGGCTCCGAAATCAGTGGGGAGATTCACTGACTTGAGCTGAATTCTGTCCACAGCCTCCATTACCGAGAAGGTTACCTTTCTACCCTCTTCGTGTCCTACACGGACCACATGTCGTAAGGCAGTGGCCAGGGTAATCGGTTCTTCCAGTCTGGCCAGTTGCATCGTGTACTCGATGTTGGGGTACACCCTTACCGGGTCACAGGTGGCAATCTGACCACTGGAGGGTTCTGCGTTGTGGACTTTAGGCTTGAACTTGAGACTACATTCTCTTGGATAGGTTGGTTAGGTTTTGTTGGAGTAGTTGCAATCATAGGATGCGCCTGCCGCATCAGATGGACTATCGGCTTGGTTGCCCGGCGTTGAGGGGCGGGATCTATGCTCAGAGCAGTTGGATCTGTTTGTATGATTATATCAACCATATAGGGCTCTGTTTGAATGACTTTGTCTATTACTTTTGTCTTAGTGGCGCCCGAAAGCGCCATCAAGAAGTTCTTGAATCTGGTTGCTCTCATAGCGTCCCGCCTCCTCTTGCTCGGGGATTTGCGTTTTGACATCCTATTTTGTGGGCTGTGATCAGCCATAGTCGATTTTGGAGATCAATCGTTGCTCCAACATTCGATATGTCGGGCAATTTCGCCCCGTGGCTCCACATGACTTTTGCCCGCGAGTTTTGCAGGGTTATGTCCGTTTGTGCCGCACTTCGTACAAGCCGACTCCCTGGTACAAAGCCTTAGAATGTGGTCCAAGTCACCACAATTGTGGCAGCGAGGTACCACGATATAATCTCTAACGTTGACCGAATGAAATCCAACGTATAATCTGCCCATTGCTGTGATCTTCCTCCACATTGGTGCCGTGACATTAGCAACGTGATGAACCACATCACGCCCCCGGGGCCCCGTCTTGAAAGTCAATTTAAAGCTGTTCCGAAATTCCTCCTCATTTACATCATCAAAATTTTGATCTCTTATTGTGTTCGTCAGTTCGTCATCAGTCATTATTGTAGCCACGTCATAGAGGACTACTAGTGGATTTCTCATCTTTGGAGGTTCGCACTTAACTAATGAGTTTAATTTTTGATTGTTTAACAACTAGTTTTTGTCCTCCTCTGAAGCTACCTCCACAATTACTGAGTTTCTACTTGGTTTGAGTTTTTTTTATCTTGATTTTGTCTATAGCTGGGTTTGTGGTTTTGGTGAATAGTTCCTGGATTTTCTTTACACTGGTGTCTTGCCCAGGCAGTGTCCTGAGAAAGACCGCAGTGTCTGTTCTTTTAGCTACCTTGTCAATGGTTTCTTTAGTTCTTAGTTTGCGCTTGCACAGCCACCGCCGCCCAGGTCTTGACCGGTTGGTTCCGCAGTCTATTGTTTTCTTTCTCCAATTCTTCCACCCGGCCTTCAAGTTTTGCATGAGCGATGGCCCATGCCGTTAGTTCATTTTTTATGATGGACAGAGCCGCTTGACTTATTTTGCCGTTTTTAACATTCTGCTCTAAGAGCAGTGAAATTCTAGCGTGTCTGTGTGTAAAAGTTTCGCCCTCTGCCTGTCCCAGCTCGTCCTGGGGAGAGGGATCAGGCGCAGTAGAAGCGTGTTTGGACGCACAAGTATCACTAGTTTCAGTTGCCGCCAGGATGAGTAAACGAGTGATAAAAGATGGGAGCCCGTCTCTTACCCCGGACCGGCTCTTCTGGCATGGGGGGTGGGGGGTGGGGTGGGGTGGGGGACAAAAGAAGCAGCTCGCCCACCGGCCTCGCCCCAAGGCCAAGGGCACTCTTGGAACTGCAGGGTTCAGCGCGCCGTTGCCAGCGCACTGGTCCCCATCGGTGGCTCCGTCATCGCCGATTTCACGCGACACTCCTCGGCAAGTGCACCCCGCACTACGGAGAGGCGGATGCACCTCACATCTCGCCCTTCGCCGCTTACTAGCCCGAGCTTCCACCTTTCGGCCAAGGACCCACTCCTACTCAGGTGGTGGGTCGGTCACCCAGTCGTTCAGCGGTCTGGACCCATATAACCTAGCCCAGGCGATGTCACCACCTCCTGGGTTTGGCAGAACACGCCCCGGCTACCCAGAGAGGTGGCGAAGCACCCTTGCCGAATCGCGCCGCGATCCCACGCCGTCGAACGAGGTCTCCGGCATGCAGAACGCCTGATGGTCTGTGCCCTGCGAACAGAGAGGGACTGGTGTTCGGGCCCTCGACACAGCTCCCCCTGTGCCACGCACCCTTCGCTTTCGCATCGGGTTGGGTCGCAGCTCTCCCTTTTGTCGCAAGGCAGAATGCCGAGCTTAACATCTGGCGCCACGGGAAGGCGGAAAGAACCACTTGGGAAGGAGAGGCTATGAGAGAGGCATCACTCCCCCTGTGAGGACCGCCGCAGCACGCACGACTGGAAGCGATACGCCCCAGTGCGAGCTTCCGTGCCTTACGGCGCGCCGGCAACGGGCGGGCCCGCGCCGAAACGCGCCGTCAAGCGACCGACCTCAAGCGAGACATGTCTTGTGTTTTACTGAAACAAGATTAGATAAACAGTGGAATGTGTGGTGTCACCGCCAGACACCACACTTGCTAGGTGGTAGCCTTTAAATCGGCCGCGGTCCGTTAGTATACGTCGGACCCGCGTGTCGCCACTATCAGGGATTGCAGACCGAGCGCCGCCACACAGCAGGTCTAGAGAGACTTCCTAGCACTTGCCCAGTTGTACAACCGACTTTGCTAGCGTTGGTTCACTGACAAAATACGCTCTCATTTGCCGAGACGATAGTTTAGCATAGCCTTCAGCTACGTCATTTGCTACGACCTAGCAAGGCGCCATATTCAGTTACTATTGATATTGTGAATCATGTACCGTCATGAGCGACGTTCGTCATGAATGGATTAAAGTTAAGTATTCCACCAGCTACGTCCATTTTTCTAAATTCTAATTTCCTTGTCCTGTTCCAGACCTCACGACAGCCTGCGTGAGCTGAAACACGTGCATTTTGGCCTCCTTTAGTTATACGGGTTGGCTCTTCTGCCAACCACAACATAGGCGACGAGGCAAAACTGCGTTCTTATCGATACTGCCCTGATTTCCTTGTGTAATGGCTTCGCCACAATCTCCAGGTGTACTGTCCAAATTTGATCGCTTACAGAATCAGGAGACGCAGGCATTACCGGATGCCCTTGGACAGCTCGTCCAGGGTCAACGTGCAATGCAAAACGATGCGGCAGCCGCCGCTCCACCGCTAACGCAGCCACAACACGCTGTTGCACCCACTTTTCGACCTTTTGATGCTGCACTGGAAAGCTGGACGGAGTTGTCACGCCAATTTGGATTCCATCTCGCCGCCCACAGAATTCAAGGTATCGAGAGGCAGCCATTTCTGTTGCCTTCCGTCGGCGTGAACACGTACCGTGTAATAGTCAAATTATTTGCGCGACGCGACGTAGCAACTCTGTCCTACGAAGAAATTTTGTCTGCATTAGATGCATATTTCAAATTATAAGTCAATGTAGTTGCGAAAAGGTATACCTTCTTTCGTACAAAACGTACGGCAGGTCAGACTAATCGGGAGTGGGTTGCAACCTTGCAAAGCCTTACTAGGGATTGTGCTTTTGAGTGTCAATGTGGACTCCCTTATTCAGGTACTATGGTACGTGATGCAATTGCACAGAAAGTTTCCGATGTTCGTATAAGGGAACAGATTTTGAAACTAGTCAATCCCTCCCTTCAACAAGTGATGGACATATTGGATCGGCAGGACACACTTGACTTTGCTCAGGAATCATTTGAAACTTCGCCAGCAGTGTGTCAGGTTAACCGGCCCGCCGGGCGAGCTGCACGGAGCAGTAAACAGCCCTCGCGCCCGGCCGCGCCGCTGCCGCCAGGCTCTCAGCCACGTGTGCCGCGCCGGCAAGCAAATGCAGTGATCAAGTCATGCCCGCGGTGTGCTACTAAACATTCGCGTGAGAATTGCCCATCACGCCAAGCTATTTGCTTTTATTGTAATAAAAATGGACATGTTTAGAGTGTCTGCCAGAACAAGCTCAAATCGGAAGCTCAAAACCGTTCCAGGCCCTTTGCTTCGCGCTGGAATCGGAATCGAACCAAGGATACTCAGGCTCTCGAAACTACGCAAATGGAAATTCATGTAGTTCATTCCACTCCGCCCAGTGTCACTCTCTCTAACAGCGACTGAGTTCGTCCCAAAAATAGTGTGCGTCGACATCGCCGGAACTCCCGTCAAGTCGCAAGTGATTATGTACCAGTGTCAGTTCACGTTGCACGAGACATTCAGTCTTGTCGTCAGCAGGACAATAAACTTTTTGTATACTTGGACATTAACGGCAAAAGGATACCATTCCAGCTCGATACCAGAGCTACAGTTTCACTGATCAATCACGACACTTACAAACTGCTGGGCACACCTCTGTTTGCGTGCCGCAGATGTTAAGTTAACTAGCTATTCAGGTCAAGAGATCCCTGTGTTACAGAGAACTTGTTTGGTTTCGATTTATTTCAGTTGTTTAAATTGCCTATAGTAAATCAGGTCCTATCAGTGAACCAGACGGTGCCTTCAGACAGTGTTCTCTTCTATGTGAAGAATTTGCAGACATTTTTGCACCGGGCCTCGGTTGCGCTAAGAACTATAAAGCACATTTGGAACTGAAAGTACACGCGCAACCGAAATTTTTCAGAGCGCGCAATGTTCCCCACGCATTGGGTGATGAGGTCGCAAAAACATTACTTGATTTGGAATCACAAGGTGTAATTGAACGTGTGCAGGCTTCTCTCTGGGCATCACCCTTAGTAATTTTGCCAAAACCTTCCGGAAAGTTGAGACTTTGTGTGGACTTCAAGGCAACAGTGAATCCACAACTAGTGATTGTAACTTTTCCTTTAGCCCGCCCGGAAGACCTTTGTGACAAACTGTGCCCGTGTAAATATTTTTCGAAGTTGGACCTCGCAGATGCGTACTTGCAATTACCGGTGGACAAAGAATCCCAGCGCGTTTTGGTGGTTAACACGCATCTTGGTTTGTATCAGTTCAAACGACTGCCATTCGGGTGTGCATCCGCTCCTGCATTGTTTCAGCAATATCTACAAACTGTTTGTGCGTCGGTCCCTAATGCAACAAATTATCTGGACGCTATTGTGATCTCTGGAAAGACGGAGGAGGAACATTTGGCCAATCTCAGAACGTTTTTCAGGTCTTGCGTCAAAATGGTCTTCGCTTGCGGAAGGACAAATGTGTGTTTTTTGCTCGTGGCTTGCCATACTTGGGACATGTACTCAATGCCCAAGGCATACATCCCAGTCCAGCGCACCTCCTTGCCATACGAGACTTGCCTTCGCCGCAGACTTTGAAGCAGCTACAAAGTGTGCTAGGAAAAATAAATTACTATAACAGATATGTGCCACATGCTTCTTCCATTTCAGCTCCGCTTCATCGCTTACGCCGTAAGGGTGTGCCGTTCGTCTGGACGCCATTCGATCTCCAGAAGCATCTCTTGTTGATGGTGGATGCATTGGATTTCGGGATCGGTGCTGTGCTTGCGCATCAAGATGGATCGCACGATCGCCCTATTGCCTTTGCGTCCAAATTGCTCTCTTCTGCTGAAAGAAATTATTCAAAGATCGAAAAAGAAGCATTGGCTCTCGTATTTGATTTTACAATATTTCATGATTTCTTGTAATGTCGTCACTGTACCATAATCACAGACCACAAACCTTTGACATCGCTTTTTCATCCTCTCGCAGTACTGCTACGATATCTTGTATCGGTCCACTGCTAAGCACGGAAACGCCGATGAGTTGTCCCGTTTGCTGTTGCTGAGGAAAGAGCATTCGATACCTCCGAACTTGCTTGCATGTTCATTGATGTGGAAACCGATGACGTGGTCGAATCGTTTCCGATTGATTTTCGTCGTGTAGCTACAGCCACAGCTGCCGACCCTGTCCTTGCTCCCGTTCTGCGTTTTGTTGCTACGCAATGGCCCTTGTCGAAGTCACGGATCGGGGACCCGTTGGTTCGCCGATTTTTTGCTCACAAGGAGAGACTTTTTGTACGACGTGGTGTTTTGCTGTTGCGTTCTGATAATGATCAGTCCAGGGACGTCGTCCCACGTTCGTTACAGTCCTCTGTCTTACAGCTTCTCCACCAAGGACATTGGGGTATAGTGAGAACGAAACAACTTGCTCGTCAGCACTGTACTTGCTTCGGAATCGATGTCGCGATTACGAATAAGTGCTCTTCTTGCATGATGTGTGCCGAACAACAATCAGCTTCACCGCGGAAATTCTTCGCATGGCCGAAAGCCACTTCCCCTTGGCAACGCTTACACATCGATTTTGCTGGTCCAATCTGGTTCAAATGGTTCAAATGGCTCTGAGCACTATGGGACCTAACATCCGTGGTCATCAGTCCCCTAGAACTTAGAACTACTTAAACATAACTAACCTAAGGACATCACACACATCCATGCCCGAGGCAGGATTCGAACCTGCGACTGTAGAAGTCGCGCGGTTCCGGACTGAGCGCCTAGAACCGCTAGATCACCGCGGCCGGCATCCAATCCGGAATGCTCGATGGTTGGTAGTGGTAGATTCATTCAGTAATTTTCCTTTTGTTGTCCGTATGTCTTCCACGACGTCATCTGCCACTATCGAAGCGTTATCCGCTATCTTTTGCATTGGAGATCTTCCACAGACAATTGTTTCCGACAATGGCCCACAATTCATGTCCGCACAATTTCAGTCATTCTGCAAGGCCAATGGTATTCAACATCTGACGTCCGCGCCATTTTCGCCACAGTCAAACGGTGCCTCTGAACGATTGGTCAGGACTTTCAAGTCACAGATGTTGAAGTTAAAAGAGTCCTCAGGAGGACGCGTTATTGGTTTTTTTGTCCTCGTATCGCTCTCAGCCCCGAGATGGTCGCTCGCTGGCTGAGTTGCTCCACGGTCGCCCTCATCTAACCTTGATGTTTTTGCTACATACGCCGCATCAGGTTCCTGTACGGCGGCATACACCTGCTTTTGCTCCAGGCGACGTTGTCTACTATCATTACTACCGAGGTTCACGGCGTTGTCTCGAAGGGCGCGTTCTTCGCTGCATCGGACGCGCTATGTATCTGGTTTGGGTGGCCTCTGGTGAGGTGCGCCGGCATCTCAATCAGCTGCACCTCTGTCGTCGCACGGGATCTACCGCTCGCCGTCTGCTTTCAGCGACAGTGCCGTCCGGTCAGCGCCCTGGGAGCCCCAGGTGTTACCGACGCGGCCTTCCATTTTGCTCCATGGCGACGCGCCGCCGGCACCGCCGCCGCCGCCGCCTGTTCTCCCACCGGCGACGCCCGCAGTGGACACGTCGCTGCAACCGCCGGCAGCCTCCCTGGGTCACGCGCCACGGATCGCTTCCCGTGATCAGTTGTCCTCCGACATGGAACTCTTGCCAGCTCCGGACCATATGTCGTCTTCGCCCGTCGGGTGTCCCGGCCTGATGGAAGTCGACCATTCGGCCGCGCCTGTCTCTCTGCGGGCGTATAACCGCATGTTGGCGTGCACCCGGCAGCAGGTTTTCAGGCCTTTCCTAGCTCCCCGCGGTCCGAATGGCAGGGTGCGGGTAGTACAGCCTCGCATGTTGTTAGGATCCCCACCTGGTCGCATACGTCAACATGCGGTCCTCCCCACGGCGGGCGGAATTCTAATTTCCTTGTTGGCTCTCCTGCCAACCACAACAGAATGTTTTCTAGAGAGAAGGAATAAATAACCACGGCCAGACGACAGTGTGTTGACGCTACTTTTGCCTGGCTTGTTTTACACACAGACCAATGACTGACAAGATAACGGTTTAAAGTGGGTCCGTTAATGTTTAAAATCTATACTCATTATAACTTAAAGTACCAGCCACATTTTTCAGCCAGTACGTGAAGACAAGTCTCAGAAAATCCTGTACGGATTTTGATACTGTTTTCACTGACACACTGAGTGATCATGATGAACGTTTGTGTCTATAATCTCTTTCAGCTACACCAGACAACCTGTAGATGCCCGTGCAGAGCCAGGTGGGTCGTTGATTTATGTAGGCCTACATACAGGAAGTGGACAGAAATATGGAAACATCGTGAAATATCATGTTTGAACATGCAGATGCTAGCCAAGTCTGGAGGTTGCACTATTATACACGCATTAAAAAAAGTTTTGCCTCACCTCGGTTCCGAGAATTCCGGAACCTGTTCAGAAACCTGGAATAGAGATCACCACATAAACATCGTTCCCGCCATTTTTATTTCTCATGAAATCTACACATTTCATGTTTTGCCACCATACAACGAGACCTTCATAAGTGGTGGTCCTGATTGCTGTACACGCCGGTGGCTACAATACCCAGTAGCACCTCCTCTTGCATTGATGCATGCCTGTAACCATCGTGGCATTCTATCCTAAAGTTCATCAAGCCACTGCTGGTCCAAATTGTCCCACTCCTCAATGGCGATTCGGCCTAGATCCCTCAGAGTGGTTGGTGGGTCACGACGTCCATAAACAGCCCTTTTCAGATTATCACAGGCATGTCTGAGAGGATAGAATTAATGTCTCGAGAACATGCAGACCATTCTAGTCGAGCCATGTCGTTATCCTGAAGGAAGTAATTCACAAAAAGTGGACGATGGGAGCGTGAATTTTCGTCCATGAAGGCAAAAGCCTCGCGAATATGCTGCCGATGTGGTTGCACTATCGGTCGGAGGGCAGCATTCACGTATCGTAGAGCCGTTACGACGCCTTCCATGACCACCAGCGGCGTACGTTGGGCCCACATAATGCCACCCCAGAATATCAGGGAACCTCAACCTTACTGCACTCACTGGACAGTGTGTGTAAGGCGTTCGGCCTGACCGGGTTGCCTCCAAACACGTCTCAGGCGATTGTCTGGTTGAAGGCACATGCGGCACTCAATGGTGAAGAGAACGTGATGCCAATCTTGAGCGGTCCATTCGGCATGTTGCTGTCCCCATCCGTAGCGCGCTGCATGATTTCGTGGTTGCGAAGGTGGACCTCGCTATGGACGTCTTGAGTGAAGTTGCGGATCATGCAACCAATTGCGCATAGTTTGGGTCATAACACCACACCCTGTGGCTCCACGAAAAGCATTATTCAACATGGTGGCGTTGCTGTCAGGATTCCTCCGAGCCATAATCCGTAGGCAACCCGTGATCCACGCATAAGCGAGGCGTGTCCTCGACAGTTCCCGTCTCACTGTATCTCCTCCATGTCCGACTAACGTCGCTTTGATTCACTGCGAGACGCCTGGACACTTCCCTTGCTGAGAGCCTTTCCTGGAACAAATTAACGATGCGGACGCAATCGAACCTCGGTATTGACCGTCTAGGCATGGTTGAACTACAGACAACACGAGTCGTGTACCTCCTTCCTGGTCGAATCACTGGAACTGATCCAGTGTCCGACCCAGTCCGTCTAATAGGCGCTACTCCTGCATCGTTGTTTATATATTTGGGTGGGTTACGTGACATCTCTGAACAGTCAAAGGGGCTGTGTCTGTGATAAATATTCACAGTAAGCGTCTATCTTCACCAGTTCTGGGAACGGGGTTAATGCAAAACTTTTTTGCCCTGTATACATAGAATGGTGGCATGAATGGTGACGCTTTGTTTAACTACTGGAAAAAGGATTCAGAAATGTTGAGTAATTTTTAAAAGTCAACCCTAGAGGCCTACTTTAAATGTTTCAGAAACCAGTATTAAGAAACTAGTGGATTTATTCCATCCCCGATTTATGGCTTCTTTAAGTACCATCAACATAACATTACACCAATTACAACATACAGAGAGGTATTTATGCCATCATTCTACCACAATTGATATGATATTGCAATAGGAAGAAGCCAAAAGATATGGTACTGTGCTAACAAGGGAGCCTCCTCATCGCACCCCCCTCAGGTTTAGTTATAAGTTGGCACAGTCGATAGGCCTTGAAAAACTGAACACAGATCAATCGAGAAAACAGGAAGAAGTTGTGTGGAACTATGAAAAAATAAGTAAAATATACAAACTGAGTAGTCCATGGGGAAGATAGGCAACATCAAGGAGAGGGGCGAGGGGGGCGGCAGGAGTGCCGTGGTCGTGTGGCTAGCGTGACTAGGTGCGGAATGAGAGGTCCTTTGGTCAAGTCTGTCCTCGAGTGAAATGTTTAATTTTTTATTTTCAGACAATTTCAATGTGGGAGTAGAAGTGATTACCATTTCTCCAGGTTATTTGCCTCTTGTACAGCCGTTAGATGAGTTTGGTTTTCGGCTAGTGAAATACTTTGTGAAAAGATTCTATGATTTTGCGAATCTGCACAGGTATACAGAGCAGTAATGTTTACGTGATCGTGTGTCAATTATCAAAGCTCAGGCACTCATACATAATCAACCTCGCTCTTCAAAATTCCAGGAGATGTTCAAATTTGCTTGGACATATGCAGGATTTGATGGTCTACACACGGAAAAATTTGAAAACGTTAAAAACCTATGTTTTGACAGAGCACAGGGAAAACTGTGCGACTGTGAAACTGTTGCATTCATTTGTTGCAGTTTATGTGACAAACGCTTATGTTTTCATCACTTTTTTAGGAGTGATTATCACATCCACAAGAAGACCTAAATCGGGCAAGGTAGAAGAATCTTTTTACCCATTCGCGAAGTGTACAAGTTAAGTGGGCCTACAACATATTCCTGTCATGTGACGCACATGTCGTCACCAGTGTCGTATAGAATATATCAGACGTGTTTTCCTGTGGAGGAATCGGTTGACCTATGACCTTGCGATCAAATGTTTTCGGTTCCTATTGGAGAGTCACGTTCTTTCGTCTACTAATCGCACGGTTTTGCGGTGCGGTAGCAAAACACAGACACTAAACTTATTACAGTGAACAGAGACTCAATGAACGAACGGACGGATCATAACTTTACGAAAATAAAGAAAGTAAATTTTCATTCGAGGGAAGACTTGTACCAAGGACCTCTCGTCCCGCAGCTGCTCACGCTAACCACGGGATCACAGCACTCCTGCGTCTGACTCTCCTTGTGCTTGGACTACTCAGTTTGTATATTTTGGTTATTTTTTTCATAGTTCACACAACTTCTTCGCCGGCCGCGATGGTCTGGCGGTTCAGGCGCTCAGTCTGGAACCGCGCGACTACTACGGTCGCAGGTTCGAATCCTGCCTCGGGGATGGATGTGTGTGATGTCCTTAGGTTAGTTAGGTTTAAGTAGTTCTAAGTTGTAGAGGACTGATGACCACAGATGTTAAGCCCCATAGTGCTCAGAGCCATTTGAACCATTTTGAACAACTTCTTCCTGTTTTCTCGCTTGATCTGTGTTCAGTTTTTCAAGTCCTATCCACTGTGCCAACTTATAACTAAATCTGAGGGTGGTGCGATGGGGAGGTTCTCTTTAAGTAATCTCCGACACGCTCTTCGTAGTGATCTGCGGAATATGTATGTAGATGTAAATGTGGAACAAATTGGAGTGTGGGCAGGCAACAGAATCATTATGTAGCGCTGAACAATGTAAACGTGCCGTCTCATAGCGACGATCATCTTGCAGCCACAAGCCCGTGCGATGGAGAGACCCGTGGAGATAGTCTGCTGGCTGCTGGTGCGCGCAGGCCTGACACCGGGCGTTACTGTGTCAGTCATGGCCGAACTCAAGCTGAGTCGAGGAGCCACAGCGTCAACAGACGGCCTGCCAGCACCGCGCGCCGTGGAGGTCCCTGCCTATCCCGGGAGTACTGCATCTCTCGTCGAGGAAGTCCCAGGCTCCGGGAAAACGACAGCGCCGCGCGCCGAAGAGGTCCCGGTGTCCCAGGGAACAGCCACATCTCGTGCCGAGCCCCGCCTGTAGCGCCGATGACGCCTTCCAAATAGACGGGCGAGTGCCTCGTGTCTCGTGTAATGCGCTGACGATAAGCTCGTCAGCAGTCCTTCCTACCAGTACTGCCCAGATTGTGCAACATAACATTTTCCAGATCACAGCACAGACAAAAAATACTTCGCTCCATAAATCAGCAACGCTGTTCCAGCGTGGAACCGGCTAGTAGTCTCTCACAAAAAATCAATGCTACTAAACTAAAAGAAAATTCTGTGTTTCTTGGAAGTGATGCGACGTGATGACCTTTTGAATCAACCTCACTGTTCGTTCGGAAACACATACAGTCTCATCGTTGGCAGTGACTTTACGTGTGTGCGAAAAAGCATTGTACAGTGCATAATTTTAACATGTGCTTTAGTTCTACAAAAACTCTAGTGACATACTATTGCATGCACACTTTGTAAGTTGTGCAAAGCAGCAAATAAATATACATTACCTTGCATATCATAGAATCTGGTTTGGTGTTATTTATGGCGGTTCTAGGCGCTCAGTCCGGAACTGCCCGACTGCAACGGTCGCAGGTTCGAATCCTGCCTCAGGCATGGATGTGTGTGATGTCCTTAGGTTAGTTAGGTTTAAGTAGTTCTAAGTTCTAGGGGACTGATGACCACAGATGTTCAGTGCCACAGTGCTCAGAGCCATTTGAACCCATTTTTTTTTTTTTGTTATTTATGATTTGGAAGAAAGAAGACCTATATTTTTTTTAAAAGAGGAAGATATCTTTATATGCAGTGCTGTGGTAAATTTATGTTGTCATTACGGTAACTGGAGTTACCGTTCATTCATTCCCTCATTTGTTTACCGACACCATGTTCTAGTGTCAAGCGGAATTTGTGATGCTATACATTGGCTATCAGTAGGAACTTGACAGTAATGGCTGCTATGATGTCACTTCATGGTGTTTATTTTGAATTCAGTTTCTTTATATAGCGTTCTTGGTTGTCGTACATCCGTTACTTTGAGAGAAATTATTATTTTATACTCCAGTGCCTATCAGAAACGAAATACTGTTCCCTCTATTTTGGTGGGCATTCCAATACTCCATTTATTTATCAGTTCTTTTTTTATAATAAATACGTGCTTTTGATATTCGTGGTGTGTGAGAACATCTAGGCTACAGATATAGAGGTTTCTGCGAACATACTCATTTCGTTTTATTTCTGTAAAATAGTTGAAAGTTCTTCTTACGGTAATCATTTAGATGGGCTCCTGACACACACCTATATTTGTAACTGTGTATTGTAGTATGCACTGGAATTCTATAGCTGAAGTGTACTTTGCAATTCTTGCTTTGATATCTTTACGATAAACATGCTTTCTTAAGTTCGTGCAGCTTGTTGTGGTATCCGTTACGCATGTAAGGCTTCTTTTGTAATATTAGAGTCGTTTTCTTGCCGGTGTATGTTTCTGTCGTTAATATGTAATCGTAGCTTTGACTCAATATATTACTTTCCCCAATTCAGAACTTTGTCACGATTAAAAGTGAATGTTTCATTTTCATTTCGAAAGAAGGCCGACGGTATGATGTTGTAGTTGTGGTGTTGTCCACACTGCCTGACGTTCACCTCGTCACTGATCAAAGTCGATGGCTCGTATTACAATTTCCGCTTAAGCCCATAGTGAAGGAGACTCGTTAGGGACGTGGAAGTAGTCAAATTGTAAGCATTTCCTTTAACAGTCGATGTCATTTTGGTTTTCATCAGCCACTGCACGAAAACCAAAGAGCCCTAGTGTATGTCAACGTCGTGCGTTGCTCTCAGGTGTTCAGTGTTTACATATATCTGGCACTGTCTATTTAACAAGTTAAAAGTATTGCAATTTGTCAACAGAAAATGCACACGGCGGGAAGCAAGAGGACTGTCAGTCGTTGGATGACACAACACTTTTTTGTTTTGTTTTAAACACGATGAAGGAAGACTATGCAAACTTTATCAGCTCACTTTTATAAAACATATACAGGCATATTTACACTGGTTTACATAAAGTATTATTTAGAGAACTGAAAGAATTTATTTGCCTATGAGTAACATAACTTTTTAAATAAACTAATACAAGTTCATATGAATACTAAACTACATTGCGGAATCCTCATTAACTCTAAAACATCACAGAAACTACTTAAGGCCTGGGGATTTTTAATTTCCTACCTAAAGGCTACTGGAAATTTGTTAATGCCTTTTGCACCAGAATACAAAAATCCATATTGAGCTCTAGTGAGGAACACACAGTCTACACCCAAACAATTTTTACTTCCAACACTGTGCTTGTGAAGTTCTTGTATCGTACTAAATTCGTTCTTATATTAACAACTAGCATCAGACAATAAATCTATTGACGCGTAAATGTAAAGCACACTAGGTGGCTGAAGAAGCAGATCTAGTTATAAACTGTACTCTTTCCTGATATGTTCCAAATGGAGGAAAGTGTCCAATCGTCATCTCTTGGATGTTGCCACTACTGAGCTTTTCTTTTTCTTTTTTCAAATTCGCTGCCGAACTTCACACGTCGATTTGTTAATTACGTTCGTTAATTTCTTCTCACAAACTTCTGCGACGCACAGAGATCGTCTTGTAGATTGCTCTTTGCAGACGAACTTGTGAGTGGTGTTGTATTTGCTAGGGGTGGACAGAAAAATTTGGAAACACCACGAAAATTAATGCCTGAAGATAAACTTAGATGTTAGACGATTCTGCAGGTTGCGCTGTCATACATACATCAAAAAAAGTTTTGCATCACCTCGGTTCCGAGAATTCCGGAACCTGTAAAAAAATTTGAATGGAGATCAACATAAACATCATTTCCGCCCATTTATTGTTCATGAAAACGACACACTGCATGTTGTACCACCATACAGCGAGACCTACAGAGGTGGTGTTCCAGATTGCTGTACACACCGGTACCTCTAATACCCAGTAGCACGTCCTCTTGCATTGATGCATGCCCGTATTCGTCTTGGTATACTATTCACAAGTTCATCAAAGCACTTGTTGGTCCAGATTATCCCACTCGCGCAACGGCGATTCGGCATAGATCCCTCAAAGTGGTTGGTGGGCCACATCGTCCATAAACAGTCCTTTTCAATCTATCTGAGGCCTGGTAGATAGGATTCATGTCTGGAGAACATACTGGCCACTCTAGTCGAGCAGCGATGTCGTTATCCTGAAGGTAGTCATTCACAAGATGTGGACGATGGGGGTGCAAATTGTCGTCCATGAAGACAAATGCCGCGCCAACATGCTGCCGATAGGGATGCATTCACATATCGTACAGCCGTTACGGCACCTTCCATGACCACCAGCGGCGTACGTCGGCCCCACATAATGCCACCTCAGAACATCAGGGAATCTCGATCTTGTTGCACTCGCTGAACAGTGTGTCTAAAGCGCTCAGCCTGACCTGGTTGCCTCCAAACACGTCTCCGACGACTGTCTAGTTGAAGGCATATGTGACACTCATCGGTGAAGAGAACGTGATGCCAATCCTGAGCGGTCCATTCGGCATGTTGTTGGGCCCATCTATGCCGCGCTGCATTGTTTCTTGGTTGCAAAGATGGACGTCGCCATGGACGTCGGGAGTGAAGTTGCTGATCATGCAGCCTATAGCTCACAATTTGGGTCGTAACACGACGCCCTGTGGCTGCACGAAAAGCATTATTCAACATGTCGGTGTTGCTGTCAGGGTTCCTTCGAGCCATAATCCGTAGGTAGCGGTCTTCCACTGCAGTGGTAGGCCTTGGGCGGCCTGAGCAAGGCGACAGGTCCTGTCTATCTGTATCTCCTCCACGTCCGAACAACATCGCTTTGGTTCACTCCGAGACGCCTGGACCCTTCCCTTGTTGAGAGCCCTTCCTGGCACAAAGTAACAATGCGGACGCGATCAAACCACGGTATTCACCGTCTAGGCATGGCTGAACCACAGACAATACGAGCCGTGTACCTCCTTCCAGGTGGAATGATTGGAACTGACCGGCTGTCGGACCCCCTCCGTCTAATAGGAGCTGCTCATGCATGGTTGTTAAAATTTTTGGGCGAGTTTAATGACATCGCTGAAGAGTCAGAGGGACAGTGTCTGAGATACAATATTGACAGTCAACTTCTATCTTCGGGAGTTCTGGGAACCGGTGTGCTGCAAAACTTTTTTGATGTGGGTTTTGACCAAGGGCGGCATCTGTGCAATACTCACAATACGTAGCGATTGTCAGTCGTGGCCAGAACAGTGTTCAGTTAGTTTTGAGGGCATTGTGTCGGAGATGAGTGCATTCGAACGTGGGCAAATTGCTGGTGCTCGCAAGATGAGTTCTCCCGTAACCAAGTGTTTGGAGCTTCGAGAAGCACCGTATCGAAGATTATACCGCATACAGGGAATGCAGAAAAAACATCATCCATTAAGTCACAACTTGGATGAAAGTGTTCGTTAAGTGATGGTGACGGACGTCCATTCAAGATGACTGTGATGAAAAATAAGAGGAGAACAGTTGCAAAAATCATTGCCGAACTGAACGTCACACTAGCGAAACTTGACTCCACGAAAACAGCACTAAGGTTGCTCCGTAAGCAGGGAATTGTAGGGTGAGCTGAAATTCTAAATCCACTCTTCATTCGTGCAAATTCTGCATCAGGAAAATTTGATGCCAAAGCCATAAAACCTGGACTGTGGAGCATTGGAAGAAAGTCTTCTGGTTGTATGTGCCTTGTTTTCGACTGTTTACAACATACCGCGATGTTTACGTCACAAGAATGAAACATGGGATGGAGGGGGGGAGGGAGGGGCCCCCGATGATAATTTGGGCTGACGTATCATGGTGTTGCATGGGCCCCATGCTTACTGTGCAAGGCCGCATTACAGCCAACGATTGTGTGTCCATTGTCCCTGATCAGGTCCATTCCATAGCACAACGTTTATTCCTCATTGGTGCTGCTGTATTTCAAGATGACACAGTACCTGTTCACACAGGAATGGTTGTTGAGCAAGAGGTTGCATAGTCTCATCTGTCTGGCCACCACAGTCACCAGACCTCAATACTTGTGGCCTACTTTATACCTGAATTTGCTACTATTTCGCAGAAACAACAGGACAAGATTCCGAAGAAAACTATACACAACAAGTATTTATCCATTCCGAGAAGAGTGGAAGCTGTTTCGAATGCCAGCGGTTTTTTTTTCACCTTATTAGGCATGGTAGTTTGTTGTGGGTTTGGTGTTTCCATATTTTTGTCGACCCTATATTTACTAGCGACCCGCCACGGATTTGCATGACTCATACTAGGCATCTAGGGCCGGACGACTTGTATGCCATAGATGTTCGAAATTATCAGGGAAATAGGTTGAATTTATAAAAATAAACGTATAATGTACGATACGTGCGAAAACTAAGAGGGAAAAAATGAGACTAGAAGGCCAAGAACGACTTGTTCGGATTAGGAAAGGTATAAGATACAGGTGTAATCAGCTACTCTTCAACCTACACATATAAGAAACGATGACGAAAATAGAAGAAACTTCAGGAGTGGGACTAAAATACAGTGTGAAAGGGTATCCGCTATAAGATTCCCTGATGACATAGCTATCAAAAGTGCAAGTGAGGGAGAATTGGAGGACCTCTTCGGTGGAACGAACGAGAACACACACCATGAGCTGAGAGTAAACCGAAGAAAGATGAACGTAATGAGGAGTTGCACAAAGGATATTAGCGATGATCTCTTAATTAAAATTGGGAACCTCGAAATAAGCGAAGTGAAGAAACTGGTCTACATTGGAAGCAGAATAACACATCATGACCGAAACAAGGAGGATATAAGAGGCAGACTAGCAAAGGCGAAGTGAGTGTATCTGGCATAAGGACGTATAATAATATCAAATACGTGCCTTAATATCAGGATTTTTTTTTTGATAATGTTCGTCTAGAGCTCAGATTTGTATAGAAGTTAGTCAAGGATGCAAAACAAAAGAATTGAACAGTATGTGATGTGGAACTATAAAAGGATGTTGACAATTAGGTGGACTATGAACACAAGGAATGACGTGGTTGTCAGCAGAATCTACGAAGAAAGGAAGACACGGAAAACAGTGATAAAAAGAACAGTATGAAGAGGAATATCTCTCATGCTATTTGACGGAGCTGTAGAGAGTAAAAGCGTAGGGGAATGCAGAGAATTAAGAAACTTATGTCCAACAAATAATTGATCACGTTGGGTGCAAATTAAGAAACTTATGTCCAACAAATAATTGATCACGTTGGGTGCAAATGCAACTCTGCGATAAGAGGTTGCTACAAGAGAGGAATTCGTGGTGGACTGCATCAAACCATTCAGAAGTCTGATGACTCAAAAACAAAACATAAGGAGACTACCAGTAAAATCACCATTAGCCAATGTAAATGAAAGACTTACATTGGTCGAAAGGGTTTTGGAAAAAAGAAGAGCATCTGTAAAGGAAATCTCGTAGAAGACATTAGTGCGACTAATCCTAGAATAATGTCTCACCGTTTTCCTTACCTAGTCAAGTAGGCAGGACAACAGGAAGCTTGGGAATTCTCGGACGTCTTGCTATTGTGGCAACAGGTCGGTACAGCCCTTAGGAGACTCTAGCAGAAGTGCTCATAGAAATTAAATGGGAATCCTTTGATGGTAGTTCTCGCGAAACCCTGTTGTCTAAATGAACAGAACCGGTTTCAGAGACAAGCTGAGCGACGATCCCGTTGTCATTATCGGACATCTTGTGTTTTAACCTTGTTAGAGGGGGCGATATTACTTCATTTTATTTTATTTTTTAAGATAAACTGTCTTTTGGCCCGTTTGTTGCGACCGGTCTCCTGCAAAAGTCTCATGGTTGTAGCTATTCTCATATCTACTACTCGACGTTACGTTTGTCTTTCTTTTATTTACCCTCAGTCGATATTCTGTGTCCAATAGATTGTTCATTTCGTTCAGAAGGTACAGTAATTCTTTCTCACTTTCAGAGGGCGCGAGCAGAGGCATATACAATATGTGATCAAAAGTATCCACACACCCCCCCCCCCCCAAAAAAAAACATATGTTTTTCATATTAGTTGCATTGTGCTGCCGCCTACAGCCAGTTACTCCATATCAGAGTCCTCAGTTTGTCATTAGACATCGTGAGAGAGCACAATGGGGCGCTCCGCGGAACTCACGGACATCGAACATGGTCAGGTGATTGGGTGTCACTTGTGTCATACGTCTGTTCACGAGATTTCCACACTCCTAAACATCCCTAGGTCCACAGCTTCCGATATGACAGTGAGTTGAAACGTGAAGGGACACGTACAGCGCAAAAGCGTCTGTTGAAGGACAGAGACCGCCGACAGTTGAAGATGGTCCTAATGTGTAGTAGGCAGACATCTATCCAGACCATCACACAGGAATTCCTAACAGCATCAGGATTCAACAGTAAAATTCGAAGGCGTTGGTGTTATGGTGTGGTCGTGTTTTTCATGGAGGGGGCTTACACCACTTACAGTTTTGCGCGGCAGTATCACAGCACAGAGCTACATTGATGGTTTAAGTACATTATAGCTTCCCACTGTTGAAATAGCAATTCGGGAATGGTGACTGCATCTTTGAACACTATCGAGAACCTGTTCATAATGCACGGCCAGTGGCGGAGTTGTTACACGACAATAACATCCCTGTAATGGACTGGCCTGCTCAGAGACCTGACCTGAATTATACTGAACACCATGGGATATTTTGGAAATCCGATTTCGTGCCAGGCCTCGCCGACCGGCATAAATACCTCTCCTTAGTGCAGCAGTCCGTGAAGAATGGGCTGCCATTCCCCAAGAAACCTTCCAACCTCCCAACACCTAAGTGAATGTATGCCTGCGAGAGTGGAATCTGTCATGAAGGCTAAATTTTGGCCAACATGATATTGAATTCCAGCATTACCGATGGAGGGCGCCACGAACTTTGTAAGTAACTTTCAGCCAGGTGTCCGGATACTTTTGATCACATAATGTAGGTATCGCTAACCTTCGCTCAATACGCTACTGTACAGTGGCTTGCTTAGTACATGCATACTGATGAGCCTAAACACCATGACAACTGCGCTATCGCCAAACTGAATACCGCCTGGTGCGGGGTGCTGGCGAGAGACGCTATAAGGAAAATATCTAAGCGGAGCAGAGACGCGTGGGGGCCCATCCTAGTGAAGATGTTGTTGTTGTTGTTGTTGTTGTTGTCTTCAGTCCTGAGACTGGTTTGATGCAGCTCTCCATGCTACTCTATCCTGTGCAAGCTTCTTCATCTCCCAGTATTTACTGCAACCTACATCATTCTGAATCTGCTTAGTGTATTCATCTCTTGGTTTCCCTCTTCTCCCCAAGTCTATTCAATACCTCCTCATTAGTTATGTGATCTACCCGTCTAATCTTCAGCATTGTTCTGTAGCACCACATTTCGAAAGCTTCTATTCTCTCCTTGTCCAGACTAATTATCGTCCATGTTTCACTTCCATACATAGCTACGCTCCATACAAATACTTTCAGAAACGACTTTCTGACACGTAAATCTATACTTGATGACAACAAATTTCTCTTCTTCAGAAACGCTTTCCTTGCCATTGCCAGTCTACATTTTATATCGTCTCTACTTCAACCATCACCAGCTGTTTTGCTCCCCAAATAGCAAAACTCCTTTACTACATTAAATGTCTCATTTCCTAACCTAATTCCCTCAGCATCACCCGACTTAATTCGACTACATTCCATTATCCTCGTTTTGCTTTTGTTGATGTTCATCTCATATCCTCTTTTCAAGACACTGTCCATTCCGTTCAACTGCTCTTCCAAGTCCTTTGCTGTCTCTGACAATGTCATCGGCGAACCTCAAAGTTTTTATTTCTTCTCCATGGACTTTAATACCTACTCCGAATTTTTCTTTTGTTTCCTTTACTGCTTGCTCAATATACAGATTGAACAACATCGGGGACAGGCTACAACCCTGACTCACTCCCTTCCCAACTGCTGCTTCCCTTTCATGCCCCTCGACTCTTATAACTGCCATCTGGTTTCTGTAAATAGCCTTTTGATCCCAGTATTTTACCCCTGACACCTTCAGAATTTGAATGAGAGTATTCCAGTCAACATTGTCAAAAGCTTTCTCTAAGTCTACAAATGCTAGAAACGTAGGTTTGCCTTTTCTTAATCTTTCTTCTAAGATAAGTCGTAAGGTCAGTATTGCCTCACGTGTTCCAGTATTTCTATAGAATCCAAACTTATCTTCCCCTAGGTCAGCTTCTACTAGTTTTTCCATTCGTCTGTACAGAATTCGCGTTAGTATTTTGCAGCTGTGACTTATTAAACTGATAGTTTGATAATTTTCACATCTGTCAACACCTGCTTTCTTTAGGATTGGAATTATTATATTCTTCTTGAAGTCTGAGGGTATTTCGCCTGTCTCATACATCTTGCTCACCAGATAGTAGAGTTTTGTCAGGACTGGCTCTCCCAAGGCCGTCAGTAGTTCTAATGGAATGTTGTCTACTCCCGGGGCCTTGTTTCGATTCAGGCCTTTCAGTGCTCTGTCAAACTCTATCGTACCTCCCACTTCACCTTCATCTACAACATCTTCCATCTCCATAATATTGTCCTCAAGTACATCTCCCTTGTATAGACCCTCAATATACTCCTTCCACCTTTCTGCTTTCCCTTCTTTGCTTAGAACTGGGTTTCCATCTGATCTCTTAATATTCATACAAGTGGCTCTCTTTTCTCCAAAGGTCTCTTTAATTTTCCTGTAGGCAGTATCTATCTTACCCCTAGTGAGATAAGCTTCTACATCCTTACATTTGTCCTCTAGCCATCCTTGCTTAGCTATTTTGCACTTTCTGTCGATCTCATTTTTGAGACGTTTGTATTCCTTTTTGCCTGCTTCATTTATTGCATTTTTATATTTTCTCCTTTCATCAATTAAATTCAATATTTCTTCTGTTACCCAAGGACTTCTACTAGCCCTCGTCTTTTTACCAACTTGATCCTCTGCTGCCTTAACTACTTCATCCCTCAAAGCTACCCATTCTTCTTCTACTGTATTTCTTTCCCCCATTCCTGTCAATTGTTCCCTTATGCTCTCCCTGAAACTCTGTACAACCTCTGGTTTAGTCAGTTTATCCAGGTCCCATCTTCTTAAATTCACACCTTTCTGCCGTTTCTTCAGTTTTAATATACAGTTCATAACCAATAGATTGTGGCCAGAGTCCACATCTGCCCCTGGAAATGTCTTACAATTTAAAACCTGGTTCCTAAATCTCTGTCGTACCATTATATAATCTATCTGATACCTTCTAGTATCTCCAGGATTCTTCCATGTATACAACCTTCTTTTATGATTCTTGAACCAAGTGTTAGCTATGATTAAGTTATGCTCTGTGCAAAATTCTACCAGGCGGCTTCCTCTTTCATTCCTCTCCCCCAATCCATATTCACCCACTATGTTTCCTTCTCTCCCGTTTCCTACTCTCGAATTCCAGTCACCCATGACTATTAAATTTTCGTCACCCTTCACTATCTGAATAATTTCTCTTATTTGATCATACATTTCTTCAATTTCTTCGTCATCTGCAGAGCTAGTTGGCATACAAAGTTGTACTACTGTAGTAGGCATGGGCTTCGTGTCTATCTTGGCCACAATAATGCGTTCACTTTGCTGTTGGTAGTAGCTTACCCGCACTCCTATTTTTTTATTCATTATTAAACCTACTCCTGCATTGCCCCTATTTGATTTTGTATTTATAACCCTGTATTCACCTGACCAAAAGTCTTGTTCCTCCTGCCACCGAACTTCACTAATTCCCACTATATCTAACTTTAACCTGTCCATTTCCCTTTTTAAATTTTCTAACCTACCTGCCCGATTAAGGGATCTGACATTCCACGCTCCGATCTGTAGAACGCCAGTTTTCTTTCTCCTGATAATGACGCCCTCTTGAGTATTTCCCACCCGGAGATCCGAATGGGGGACTATTTTACCTCCGGAATATTTTCCCCTAGAGGACGCCATCATCATGTAACCATACAGTAAAGCTGTATGCTCTCTGGAAAAATTACGGTTTAGTTTCACCTTGCTTTCAGCCGTTTGCAGTACCAGCGCAGCAAGGCTGTTTTGGTTATTATTACAGGGCCAGATCAGTCAATCACCCAGATTGTTGCCCCTGCAACTACTGAAAAGGCTGCTGCCCCTCTTCAGGAACCACACGTTTCTCTGACCTCTCAATAGATACCCCTCCGTTGTGATTGCACCTACGGTATCGCTGAGGCACGCAAGCCTCCACACCAACGGCAAAGTCCATGGTTCATGGGGGTAGCTAGTGACGATACGGGTCTCAAATAGGGAAATCCACTGACACAAGCAATTCAAAAGGTAGATTCTTATGGTATGTCGCCTGCGAAGAAGAATAATGAAAACAGCAAAGCTGATCGGCTGGTCTTGTGCTACTGTTGTCAGCGTCTATGGAACGTGGCTGAAGGACTGCGAAACCCTGAATAGGCGAAAAAGAGTTGGAAGCCCGCGCCTCATCTCAGAATGTGGATGACGGAGACTTCTCCGCTCTGTAAAGCATGGTAGTAGGCGATCTGTGGCGCATCTGACGGCAGTGGACAGTACCCATGTTTCGCAACTCAGCAGTCATGGGACTCTACAGCAAACGAGCCCCACAATTAGTTAGTTGGTTGATTCCATGTTCCATGGATCGTTTTTTACGATAAATCGTAACGATGTGTAACAAGTCATTTTACACTCATATCGCAAATTAAATTCTAAACATTGCTACGCACTGAACATTTACCAGTTTTTTTTTTTAAATATACAGATGGGAGTTAGTAATTTTTACATACCACCTTTTACTCGGTGTTATAATATGAATTCTTCTATAAAATAGAAGGAATTCTCAAGGATAAACTTTTTTAGTTGGTTTTCAAATATTAGTCTGTTGTATGCCAGATATTTTATATCACTCAGTAAGTTATCAAAAATGTTTGTTGCAGCATTATGTATCCCTTTTTGTGCTAAAAACAACGTTAACGTTGTACAATGGCTTAATTTTGCCTTCTGGGATAGTAATTCTTCACATCATTCTTCATTTTTAACTGTAGTGTATTTAAAACGAACTTTTTGAAAAACTAAATATACTATGTGGCAGTAGTCAGGATTCCCAGCTCCTTAAACAGATGTCTACAAGATGAGAACCACATATAATCCTTACAGCACATTTTTTTGAGCAACAAAGAATTTCTTTCTTAAAGATGAATTGCCTCAGCACATTACTCCATGAATTTGATTAATTAATTAATGAAAATGTGCAAAATATGTCAAGTTACTGATTCGTTTCAAGCGAAGGTGTAAGCGAAAATATAGTTGAACTAAAATGTTTTAGGAGTTCTATAATGTGCTTTTCCAGTTTAAATTCTCATCAGTATGGACATCTAAGGATTTTGAGATTTCTATCCCATTTATTATCTCCTCACCATGTGTTATATTTATCATTGGTGCAATAGCCCTAGATGTGCAGAACTGAATATTTGTGTCGGTTTAAAATTGTGATTGCGACCATTCGCAGAAAACCAGACAATGAAACATTTAAGAACTCTGTTTACCATTTCTTCTGTTTCTGTGTGTATGCTTAGATTGGTTACAATACTAGTGTCAACTGCAAAAAGAACTAATTCTGCTTGTTTCATATGAGATGGAAGATCGTTCACGTAAATGAAAAACAATAAACTAATTCTGTTTGTTTCATATGAGATGGAAGATCGTTCACGTAAATGAAAGTAATAGTGGTTCTGATATAGAACCTTGGGGAACCCATACTTGATTTCTCGCCCGTCAGTGTCACGTCTCTGTACCGTATTGATTGAATTACTAAGTACAACTTTGTGCGTTCCTTTAGTTAAGTATCACATTATCCATTGGTCGACTATACTATCAGCACCATAAAACATCAGTTTATCTAGGAGAGTGCTGTGGTTCACATAGTCAAATGCCTTAGACAGGTCGCAGAAAACACCAACCGTGTTATTTTATTGTTTAATGCCTGTACAATTTGGTGCGTGAACATGTAAATGGCTTTCTGAATTGAGCAAGTCTCCTGAATCCCAAACTGTGATCTACTGAAGACATATCTAGACATCGGCAGTTACGATTGCAGTGGTTACTAATTAATCGAAATTGCACCGTGGATCAGTGAAAACATGTCGCCTGGTCAGGTGATCCACGTTTGCATTACACAACGTCGATAGTCGTTTATGTACATTCCGTCATCCCGGCGAATGGTTATTGGGCTCATAGAACGTGCCACAGACGCCTGCTTTTGAGGACAGTACTATGTTATGTGGGGCATTCACTTCGACTTCCAAGGGATCTGTGGTAGTAGTCGAAGGCACCTGGACAGCTGTGACTATGTGAAGATTACTGCAAATCAGTCACACTCCTTAATGCTTTCTCTCATCTCCGGCGGCATTGGCATGTTCTAGCAGGATAACTGCCCGTGCCGTAACGCTAGAATCTTGCTACAGTGGTACTGAGGAGCACAAAAGCGAATTGACGTTGATGTCTTGGCCGCCAGATTCACATGATCCAACACCTATGGAACATATCTGGGACGATAGCGGGCTTCTTCTCTGCACCCATAAATCACCAATTCGTAGTCTACAGGAACTGCATCGAATCCATGCCGTGCAGAATCGCTGCCATGTAGCGTCCCAAAGGTCTACCTGTGCACACGTAAGGAGGCTGTCACAGTGTTTCGGCTCATCTGCGGTTATACCAACCATTCCTTTCGCTGCTCCTATTCCTCACATCTACATCTACATTTATACTCCGCAAGGCACCCAACGGTTTGTGGCAGAGGGCACTTTACGTGACACTGCCATTACCTCCCTTTCCTGTTCCAGTTGCGTATGGTTCGCGGGAAGAACGACTGCTGGAAAGCCTCCGTGCGCGCTCGAATCTCTCTAATTTCACATTCGTGATCTCCTCGGGAGGTATAAATAGGGGGAAGCAATATATTCGATACCTCATCCAGAAACACACCCTCTCAAAATCTGGACAGGAAGCTACACCGCAATGCAGAGCGCCTCTCTTGCAGAGTCTGCCACTTGAGTTTACTAAACATCTCCGTAACGCTATTACGCTTACCAAATAACCCTGTGACGAAACGCGCCGCTCTTCTTTGGATCTTCTCTGTCTCCTCTGTCAACCCGACCTGGTACGGATCCCACACTGACGAGCAATACTCAAGTATAGGTCGAACGAGTGTTTTGTAAGCCACCTATTTTTTTGATGGACTAAATTTTCTAAGGACTCTCCCAATGAATCTCAACCTGGCACCCGCCTTACCAACAATTAATTTTATATGATCATTCCACTTCAAATCGTTCCGTACGCATACTCCCCGATATTTTACAGAAGTAACTGCTACCAGTGTTTGTTCTGCTATCATTTAATCATACAATAAAGGATCCTTCTTCCCATGTATTCGTACTACATTACATTTGTCTATGTTAAGGGTAAGTTGCCACTCCATGCACCAAGTGCCTATCCGCTGCAGATCTTCCTGTATTTCGCAGCAATTTTCTAATGCTGCAGCTTCTCTGTATACTACAGCATCATCCGTGAAAAGCCGCATGGAACTTCCGACACCATCTACTAGGTCATTTATACATATTGTGAGGAGTAATGGTCCCATAACAGCCCCCTGTTGCACGCCAGATGTTACTTTAACGTCTGTAGACGTCTCTCCATTGAGAACAACATGCTGTGTTCTGTTTGCTGATTAGGTGATTAAACGAACGGTTCATGCCTGGACGACGTGAATGGACCGGATGATGTCTTATCGAAAGAACCGTTGCTTCCTATAAACAGTGACAGCGCACTTGGCCCGCGTGTTTACAAATACAGCAGCCGGGAGCAAGTAGGAGATGCATCGCCACTCGTGACTGGCTGTTTTATCTCATTCTCTGCCCGCTGCCTATCACGCAGCACTGCAGTTCATTAACAGATAACGGTGACGTTACTGAATAGCTCGTTCCCGTGCTTCGCCTTTTCGGAGCTCAAGGCCAATAAATGTACCGTGACTCACGACACTTTTTATGCCAACGCAAGGATGTCGTGGTACTTTTATTCTGCAAGGTCGGTATGACAAACCGTCCAGATGTTCTGAGGTGAGCTCCACGTGTCTACGCTTAGTGGCAGCGGACTATGGAAGAACCATCCGCCCACTCACAGGATGTCGACGTCACACTCATTGGAAATGCGGAATTTGTACCAGGTAACAGTAACAAAGGATATTGAACGTGTCTAAAGAAGGGCAGCAAGACTGGTAACATAACTGTTTTATCCACGGAACAGTATGAAGGATAGACTGAAAAACGTAAACTGGCAGACGCTTGAAGATATAAGCCGACTATTTCGCGAAAAATTACTTGCATTGTTTCTAATACCAGAATTTTGCGACTTAATTGGCTCCTTAGTGACCGCTAAGGCATGAATAGATCAATTAAAACTCGCACAGGAGAATTTAAGTAGTCTTTCTTCCCGTGATATACAGGGTGGTCCATTGATCGTGACCGGGCCAAATATCTCACGAAATGAGCATCAAACGAAAAAACTAGAAAGAACGAAACTTGTCTAGCTTGAAAAGGGAAACCAGATAACGCTATGGTTGGCCAGGTATATGGCGCTGCCACAGGTTAAACGGATATCAACTGCATTTTCTAAATAGAAACCCCCATTTTTTATTACATATTCGTGTAGTACGTAAAGAAATATGAATGTTTAAGTTGGACCACTTTTTCGCTTTGTGATAGATGGCGCGGTAATAGTCACAAACATATGGCTCACAATTTTTGACGAACAGTTGGTAACAGGTAGGTCTTTTTAATTAAATTACAGAACGTAGGTACGTCTGAACATTTTATTTCGGTTGTTCCAATGTGACACATGTACCTTTGTGAACTTATCATTTCGGAGAACGCATCTTGTTACAGCGTGATTACCTGCAAATACCACATTAATGCAATAAATGCTCAAAATGATGTCCGTCAACCTCAATGCATTTGGCAGTACGTGTAACGACATTCCTCTCAACAGCGAGTAGTTCGCCTTCTTTAATGTTCGAACATGCATTGACAATGCGCTTAAGCATGTTGTCAGGCTTTGTCGGTGGATCACGATAGCAAATATCCTTCAAGTTTCCCCACAGAAAGAAATCCGGGGACGTCAGATACGGTGAACGTGCGGGCCATGGTATGGTGCTTCGACGACCAATCCACCTGTCATGAAATAACCGCACGCGAGCTATGTGCCGGACATTCATCATGTTGGAAGTACATCGCCTTCCTGTCACGCAGTGAAACATCTTGTAGTAATATCGGTAGAACATTACGTAGGAAATCAGCGTACATTGCACCCTTTAGATTGCCATTGAAAAAATGGGGCCAATTATCCTTCCTCCCATAATGCCGTACCATACATTAACCCGCCAAGGTCGCTGATGTTCCACTTGTCGCACCAATAGTGGATTTTCCGTTGCCCAGTAGTGCATATTACGCCGGTTTACGTTACCGCTGTTGATGAATGACGCTTCGTCGCTAAATAGAACGCGTGCAAAAAATATGTCATCGTCCCGTAATTTCTCTTGTGCCCAGTGGCAGAACTGTACACGACGTTCAACGTCGTCGCCATTCAATTCCTGATGCATAGAAATATGGTACGGGAGCAATCGATGTTGATGTAGCTTTCTCAACACCGACGTTTTTGTGATTCACGAATCTCGCGCAATTTCATTAGCCGTCACAGCAGCTAAAACACCTACTTGGGCATCATTATTTGTTGCAGGTCATGGATGACGTTTCACATGTGGCTGAACACTTCCTGTTTACTTAAATATGGTAACTATGTTGCGAACGGTCCGGACACTTTGATGATGTCGTCCAGGATACCGAGCAGCATACATACCACACGCCCGTTGGGCATTTTGATCACAATAGCCATATATCAACACGATATCGACCTTTTCCGCAGTTGGTAAACGGTCCATTTTAACACGGGCAATGTATCACGAAGCAAATACCGTCCGCAGCGGCGGAATGTTACTTGATACTACGTACTTACACGTTTGTGACTATGACAGCGCCATCTATCACAAAGCGAAAAAAGTGGTCCAACTAAAACATTCATATTTCTTTACGTACTACACGAATATGTAATAAAAAATGGGGGTTCCTATTTAGAAAAAGCAGTTGACATCCGTTTAACCTGTGGCAGCGGCATATAGCTGGCCAACCATAGCATCATCTGGTTTCCCCCTTCAAGCTAGACAAGTTTCGTTCTTTCTAGTTTTTTCGTTTGATGCTCATTTCGTGAGATATTTGGCCCGGTCACGATCAATGGACCACCCTGTATATCACGGGAAGAAAGACTGCTTAAATTCTCCTGTGCGAGTTTTAATTGATCTACTCATGTCTTAGCGGTCACAAAAGAGCCAATTTCCTCCCAAAACTCTGGTACTGGAAACAATGCAAGTAAGTGTAATAAAAAATGGTGGTTCCTACTTTGAAAAACGCAGTTGATGTTCGTTTGACCTATGGCAGCGCCATCTATCGGGCCAACCATAGCGCCATTTGGATCCCCCCTTCAAATTTGATGGTTATTTTGTGAGATATTCGGCCCGGTCAGTATCAATGGGACCACCCTGTATAAGCGAAGTTATAATAACTGGTATAATGATAAATTCTCTCTGCTAGACACTTCATAGTGTATATGTAGATATGCAACGACAACTGACAACTTCTATTTTTGCGAAATATGACTCTTTTAGCTGATGTATGACTTAAATATGTGTTTCAAGCAAATGTTTCACATTTTGGGTACTAATATCTCATTTGTGACTCTTGTGAAATTTATGGTCGTAACTGGCTGTAAGCAGACTTCCCCTAGGAAAACTACTTAATCCTATCACGGGAAAAAGCCACGGAGAACACTACCGAGTACTATTAAATTAGTAATACACCGATGATATTACGCGTGTGAAAGTATTTTTATTTTGTGATCGTGACTGTGTGGCATGAAAGGGATCGGACTGTTTTCCGACCTTGAAAAATTGCTACTGAGCGGAAACAATAGCAAAACAAACGGTAATCGAACCAAGCCTCTAGTAGTAATCAAGTAAGCTGCAATTACGTAAAAGGAATCGGTTGCCAGCCTAATTAGGCAAGTTTGAACCCAGTACTAGCATGCTTCAGAGAGAAAGTTAACTGTCGCGATTGACCTTACTTCATACTGAACTTCTGTTTTGTTGATAGTATACAAGACAGTAACACAACCTAGCAAGTGATCTAACAATGATGTGATTTGAACTACACAGGAGGAGTATTAAAGTCTTTAGGCTACAACTGGCTCTCGATAACACTGCCTGTACACTGCCTGTACTGCCTGTACACTACCGTAGGAAGATAATGATAATGATAATTTTAGGGAAATGATTACTAATGGTGGAGTATTACTGACTTGAATAATAGGTTCTTTAGTCAGTTTAGTTACAGGATATTACTACTAATGAAATAGCTATGATGTAATTCTATTTCTTTTGTACTGATTATTGTTGGCATTTTCAAGGAATATTCGTTTCCTTATGTTATTTAGCTCAAGTGAGACATGTGATACTTGGATCTAATATAGGTTGAATATTTGTAGCTAGTTATTTATCTTGATTTTTGTTATTGTAATAAGACGTTTAAATCTGGCTCGAACATTAGCCTGAAAACCCAGAAACACAATATGGGAAACTCTGTTTACTACATAACACATGAAACTGTAAGCACTGTCATTTCAATAAAAAGCCTTTCTCTTAGCGAATGCACTTTGATGAAACTTTAACTGTCCATTAATGAAAAATGCATGGAGTACTTCAGAACATATGCCCAATACATAATTATGTACTTTACAACTCCATAAAGTTTATTAACTTTTGTTAAAGCAGATAACTGCTTTTCAGTACAGTAAAACAGAATACTCGGACTCATCGTAGCACTTCGGATAGGACGCTGTCCAACCACGTTACTGGACCATGCAGTTATATAGGACACAACTGATAATTTAGGCGAATGTGGTGGCAGCGTTGATCCCCCGTGCTATTCAAAAAGGGCAGAAAATGTATCCATGGCTCTTCGTGTGTAACAAGCTCTGAAAATTTTCTTCTTAGTATCTGGTTTTCATAGTACAGAGCTAACCAAAGTATGTCATGAGTAATAAGCCGGATTACTTCCGCATCCAAGGCAGCTCCTCTCTCCTCTTTCCGTTCACAGGACGCACATCCTTTGACTGCTAGCCACCGACTGACTCCTGCCACACAGCAGCCTTGCAGTTCCACCGCCTAACCAGTTTCGTTGTGGAGAGACTTTCCTCCACGTTTTACATGATTACAAACCTACTTCCCCTGCGCATGAACCAGTGTTGTAATGAAATTTAAAACTTTTTCATTCTTTTACAACACATCACTTTTGAAATTACTTCCATAGACTATTTACAATTATATAAATTATCATAAATAATGAGTAAAAGATTTACATGGACGTTACACCAAAGAGCATGATTATAAAGAAAACACCTTAAGTAAATTCAGACAAAGAAGTTAGATAAGACCATTACAGGTAACATCGTTAACAGTGTTACAAGATTGTGCGGCGTTATTTTTTCAGTAAACTCACCTCTCTAGTCTTCAGTATTACTAACCTTCAAATATCGATAGCGCACAAATGCAGAGTCTAACAATAAATAATCTTGTTGGCTGGGAAGATAACAACCAAAAATTCGTTTTTCAAAATCGTTATTCCTTTTCGGTCATTCTAATTGGTAAATGTTCTTTGTGAGACAAGTTTTGTTAGCACACATCCTGGCTTGTTTACAAGATATTGTCGGCTCTGAGTTGTATGATTGCTGATCTGCACGGCTCGCTACTCTGACATTTGTTGCTTATCTGCCTCTTTCTCGCTTCTCGTAGAATTTTTCACTCTCTCTTTCTCATTCAAGGTCCGGCCTTACTAACAGATAACGCTGACGCTATGGAGCGGGACCAACTTGCAGGTTCGCATGAAACCTCACTGGAAGTGTGCACAGCACATTCCAAGGGGTAATAAGGGGAAAGGGTGGACACACCTCTGTATTAAAATTCACTAATAGGTGCCCAGATACATTTGATCAGACACTGTACAGACAAACTATGGGAAGGTATCCAAAATTTTTGCGCTCTAGATTTTTCCATTCTTAAAATGTAATTATTTCCGAAATTCAATACGTTAGCTTTATAATATCGATTTTTCTGTTTCCAAAAAAGCAAATTTTCACTAAACTAACTTTCTAGGTTATTGAGTTTTCAGACTAGAAACTTTCACTTTCTGGATAAGTTCAAGCAATAAATAAGAATATTTCCAGCCAAGATCGTGTGTTGAAGCATTTTTATTTCCTCGGTGACCAGTTTCGAAAGATCTAGTTGTCATCTTCGGATCTTCTGAAAATAATAATATTGTGCACGAATCTTATAACAATTCGATTGAGATCAGATCGCACCCAGCAACATATGTAACTTGTGTAATTTCTAGTGAATTTTGGGTAGCTACTTTCATAATGAACTGCTTTCCTGCCAAATAGTAGTAATAGTTTTGCTGTTTTCTAATTACAATGCCATTATTTAAACAAACTTACGTCAATTCGTTCTGCGCCTCTGTTTCCTTTAATTTTCTTGAGTTTTCTTATTAATATTTAAAATGTATTTCAACAAATTGCACATTTTCATATCATCCATATCTGTAAAAGGGCTTGGCTTGGCACACAAAGCCTCAGGCTTCCCGTGCTCAGTAACTGAAACGATAACTACTTTGCCATTCCACTATTAAACGTCATGTATTGCTCAGTTACTCAGCACCAAAATGTTAAAAGGTGCAGTCACTGGGTGTATCAGAGACAAGCAAATTAATGTTAGAGTGTGAACTTGGTGACTATTTGTCAATTGGTGCGTATTAGTGATCTGTTTCAAATACTGACGCTCCTTCATGTTACAAAGCTGATAATCAAAAAGATAAATCAGTTTGTCAATAAACGTAAAAGGAATGAAGATTAACTGCTATCTTGCTGTGTTGCTTATTTAACAAATGGTCATCAAGTCCTTTAATAGAAGTAGGGCAGTCAAAGAAGACGTGTTACGAAATATTCGCGGTGAAGATCCAGGGCTGGCTTGTTCCAAGTTATGGTCATGTACACATTACATGTTGTTTTGTGGACGCGCATATGAAATATGTAGAAGAATAATACATGTGTAACGTACCTAATTCAATTGATTCCACAGCATATCTTTTACAGGCTCTGATTGCAGCATATAGGGGCTGCACACCATTCTGTATTCTCGAATTCAGATATTATATACAGTTCTGTAATCATGACGGTTTGTGTTTCTTTACAAAGACCTACTTAATCTGCTGTATAGCATCCATCAGTTACATATATCCTGTTTGAGACTGATGTTAAGGGAATGTTAGATTTCCTTCGTATTGCAATTTTGACAAATATTAGTAAATTTCCACGATTGTGAAATCTCCTCATTCATTAAAAACATAATTACCGAAACAGCATTATAAATTATAGTAGCTTTAGTTTCAAATTTTATTAATGGTCTCCAGTCCATGAAAACATATGATTAACAAAGGCTAATTATTAATCTTTCTCTCTACGTATGGTGTGTTGGAAATGAAGGAAGGAAGCTAGAGTTTGAAAGATTATTGACATCTGGGTGTTACTGCTGTTCGTTAAAATAAACGCAAAGCAGTTTAATGTAAGAAATGACATTTACAATTGCAACTGCAGAGGCAAAAGGAAAACTGATACTTCACGATACAGGCTGCCAAAAACAACCCATTCGCCCAGAGTCAGGTCCCTCAACAAATTTAGTTAATTGTAATCTTTGGTTCAGTCTTTGTACTTGAAAGGGTTTCAAATTAGAGTTATAATTAGCTGCCAGAAAATCAATTACATAATATAAAAAAAGTCTTAACTGTAAAGAGTGTCAATGAGATATTTTAAAAAATAAAGTGTCTTCCATGTATCTGTAATCTAAGCGATGGAGTTTGTTTCTTGTAAACGTTGGCTGGTGGGAAAGGTTCTTGACTTCTTCTTGATTTGTAAATAAGGATAGAAGAGTCAATGGACTGGAGAGATAACAGAAGAGGGAAACTCTCCAACATCCACAAAAAGTTGTTGGGAAAAGGGAGCGATAACATAAATCGTAATGGCTAGGCTCCTCCGGAATATAGTCTACATCTACATGACTACTCTGCAATTCACATTTAAGTGCTTGGCAGAGGGTTCATCGAACCACAACCATACTATCTCTCTACTATTCCACTCCCGAACAGCGAGCGGGAAAAACGAACACCTAAACCTTTCTGCTCGAGCTCTGATTTCTCTTATTTTATTTTGATGATCATTCCTACCTATGTAGGTTGGGCTCAACAAAATATTTTCGCATTCGGAAGAGAAAGTTGGTGACTGAAATTTCGTAAAAAGGCCTCGCCGCGACGAAAAACGTCTATGCTGTAATGACTTCCATCCCAACTCGTGTATCATATCTGCCACACTCTCTCCCCTATAACGTGATAATACAAAACGAGCTGCCCTTTTTTGCACCCTTTCGATGTCCTCCGTCAATCCCACCTGGTAAGGATCCCACACCGCGCAGCAATATTCTAACAGAGGACGAACGAGTGTAGTGTAAGCTGTCTCTTTAGTGGACTTGTTGCATCTTCTAAGTGTCCTGCC
This sequence comes from Schistocerca gregaria, assembly GCF_023897955.1. Taxonomy (NCBI): domain Eukaryota; kingdom Metazoa; phylum Arthropoda; class Insecta; order Orthoptera; family Acrididae; genus Schistocerca; species Schistocerca gregaria. Next base: position 184,039,850 of record NC_064924.1, read on the forward strand.
AATGAAACGCAACCTTTGGCTCGCCTTCCCCACAATATTATCTATGTGGTCCTTCCAACTGAAGTTGTTCGTAATTTTAACGCCCAGGTACTTAGTTGAATTGACAGCCTTGAGAATTGTACTATTTATCGAGTAATCGAATTCCAACGGATTTCTTTTTGAACTCATGTGGATCATCTCACACTTTTCGTTATTTAGCGTCAACTGCCCTCTGCCACACCATACAGCAATCTTTTCTAAATCGCTTTGCAACTGATACTGGTCTTCGGATGACCTTACCAGACGGTAAATTACAGCATCATCTGCGAACAATCTGAGAGAACTGCTCAGATTGTCATCCAGGTCATTTATATAGATCAGGAACAGCAGAGGTCCCAGGACGCTTCCCTGGGGAACACCTGATATCACTTCAGTTTTACTCGATGATTTGCCGTCTATTACTACGAACTGCGACCTTCCTGACAGGAAATCACGAATCCAGTCGCACAACTGAGACGATACCCCATAGCTCCGCAGCTTGATTAGAAGTCGCTTCTCAGTCAGGCAGTGACGACCATCCATCATTTAGAATAAACAGACTGACTCACTGAACCAGAAGGAACTTGATTGGAATATTAACACGGAAGATAAGTGATGGTTCGATATTATTGCCAAGTGTAAGAGAATTATTAATAATGTTAATAACAATGGGAAGGAAGTGAAATATAAGAATGAGAATTCATTCTGTTGTTGTAATTGCAAATATTAATTTTGTACCTCCACTATTTCCTGGACACATTTGTATTGTATGCATACCAATGGGTAGAAATTGTTGGAAGAAAAATGCTCAAAATATAAAAGACACTACAATATCCGGAGTAATGTAATTAAGTGTATGACACAAAACTAGAAGTATTTAGGTACTTGTGTGTTGTTTTTAATTAAAATAAATTTTTTCACTCAGTGGTTAACAAAAACAAGTAATTTGTAGCTTTTGCGATTGTGAAACTATGGTGATAATCCTTCCTTATGAACCATGATAAATATGCAATGTTTCTTCATTGAATTTAGAGACATGTCTCACGGAGTATTTGCTTCAGTTTCGGAATGTAGTAAAGACAGTTTGAGTGTAATCGAAGCAAATAAGAAAAGTAGGAAAGTGATTATATTTTATCGTCTTGCAGAGACATCGTTAGTAATTTTCCTGATCATGCCGTAGTAGCAGGGGTGACTTCAGCTTGGTAGGTATAGGCTGGGAGAGTCATGCTATCAAAAGTGGTGCCAGAGACAGTCATTTGTGTGACATCATTGTGAATGTCTTGTCCGAAAATTCCTTCCAGCAGACAATTAACACCCAGATGGTGAAAGTAAAGTCTTAGATTTCTTAGCAGCAGAGGAACGTGTCAGTGATGATAAGGTTATGATGTCAACCATGAATAGGGTTTTACAAGGAACGTTAAGAAATGTAGGAAAATATTTCTGCTTAGCAAGAGTTACAAGGTAAAAATCTCACATTGTCTTAGTAGTCAATCTTAGATATTCAGTGCTGAGGAAGAATATATGGAGCAAAAATGTAAAAAAATTGAAATATGTCGTTCAATATGTCATAGACTAGTGTGTTCTGAGCAATGTCTTGAAGGATAGGGAAGACCCGCCGTAGTTTAACAGCCGTGTTAAAAAACTGCTATATTAACCAAGTGGGCATCATCACAGATTCAACAAAGCCAAAACGTAGTAAAAAAATCTAAACAAAGTGAAAATGAGAGTGGGTTTTGGACTTCTGTAAAATCAATACTCGGTTCAAAATCCCCTACAAATGGCAGATACTCAGATAAGCGATCGCGGAATAGAAAAGCAACTACAATCACTTAGTAGTAGAAAGGCATTAGGACCAGGTGAGATACCTATAAGACTCTACAAAGATTATTCGAAAAACGTGCTTCCCTTCTAGCACCAGTTTATCGTGGATCGCTGTTGCAGCGAAGGGTGCCTAGCGACTGGAGAAAAGTGCAGGACATTCCCGTTTTCAGTAAACGTCGTAGGACAGATGTACGAAACTATAGGTCTATATCGTTGACGTCAGTCTCTTTTAGAATCATTATTCTCAGGAATTATGCCATTTTTGGAGAATGAAAATCTCCTCCATAAAAATCAACATGCTTTCCGCAAGCCAGTGATCTTCCGAAACGTAGCTCCTTCTGTTCCTCCGTGAGATCCAAAGAGCTGTAGACAAAAGCACTCATTTTCCTTGACTTCAGGAAGGCATTTGACATCGTCCTGCATTGTCATTTAGTGAAAAAAGGAGCTTATCGCGCATGAGAGCAGGTTTGCGACACAATTCAGGAATTCCTTGCAGGTAGGAACTCACATGTCGCTCTCAACGGAACAAAATCGACAGATGAAAGGTAATTTCCCGTCTACTTCAAGGAAATGTGATAGGACCGTTACAGTTTATAATACAGTAAATATAAATGATGGAGACGAAAGCGTCGGAAGCTCTTTAACGCTGTTCCACATGATGCAGTTGCCTACTCGTACAAGAAAGTAGCAAAGCTAGAAGATAGTACATATTCACAGATTCACGGGATCGGTTAGTTGGCGCCAAAGCGATACAGAGATGCTCAACAAACTCCATTGGCAAACGTTGAAAGAGGCGTTGTGCATCACGGAGAGATTTACGTTTGACATTTAGAGTACGAGCTTTCGGGTGCGAGTATGACAACATATTACTTCCTCCCACATACATCTCACAAAATGACCACGACAAGCAAGTTTGAGAAGTATGAGCTGATACAGATGCCCACGCTCCATTAGCTATTGTGAGAGGAAATGGGGAACCAGTTAGTGGCTTTGGAAGCACTGCACACCACATCGTTAGGTGGCTTGCGGAGTATGATGTAGATGTAGGTATCTTGAAGATGCCTGCACAGTATCTTTAGAATGTATTGATACTAGCTGCATAAGGATGCAGGTAGGAGAAAATTCTGTTCTTGAGTGATGAAGGAAACTTTGCATGTGGATTTGAATTATGCCATTTTTGGAGAATGAAAACCTCCTCCATAGAAATGGAATAAAACGTGAACTTTCTATGCAATATCGGTAAACTCCATCTACAGGAATTACTATTGATAAGCAATAATTTTGCAGTGGATTTCTTCAACTTTCAAATAGCTGCAACCCACGTGTCTTTGTGGTCATCTATCCTAAGTGACTGGACTCGCTTATTTCTCAGAAATGGATAAAGACAAGCGCTGTGACAAAAAAATTCTTATTTGAAAGATTTCACGATTTCTTGTACAGAATTGAGATAAAGAAAAGTCGTAAGACTTCTGAACTAGTAATCAAGACTCTTTGAGATGAAGCAAGGGTAGAAGCTATGTTATTGTTTTGGGGCAAGTGTTTCTTAGCTTATGTTTGTTTGTTTAGAGAGCCAACAAGTAAAACAATATAAATAATGATGTAGAAATATTGTGCCATTTTGAATCAAATAAAGACTGAAGTTTACCATCCAGGAGCGAGAACTTTAAAACTTTTCAGCAGTAATTTTAGGAAGATAAAATAACGTTTCCAATTTACTGAAAGAGATTGATATTAAAGCTATAAAAGTGAAATGATGCTCGTAATAAGAATTCAAGGAATATGACGATAAACTTTCCAAATTTTTAAAAATATTGTCTTCGCATACTCAGCGGGAGAAGTATGCACATGAGTGTAGCGTATTCCCAAGTACTTAATTTAAATTTGGTTCTTGAAATTTTGGAAGTAAACATACTAGGGATGGTTGTGTCTATCTTCAATCGTATGTCAGTTCGGTTTCTTCAGCATCTCCGTGTAACTCTTGAAATGTCCCCTTAGAAAAATTTTATAAATGACTGTGCTGACAAACCTCTACGTTATTTGGTTTTCAAACAGCTGAATAGAACTGAACATACTCAGACATTTCTCTCTTTACTTACTCCGATCATCACTAAACTAACACAATATTTTTTTAGCGCAACGCAGTCTGACTTTCAGTAATCCCTACAAAAGAATAGCCCTGACTAACAGTAACTTATGCCTTTCATGAATCATTTACCTCACAAAAATCTTCGTTACTCAAACTATTGAAATACAGCGTGCGCCAATACTGCGTGCTAAATAAAAGATTCTAACTACTGAAGGCACTAACTACTGATAGGTATGGTTAGCAAATGAAAGATTTTGATAGAGAACAAACAATGTATTTACCTTAATAATGTTCAAAAGTCATTATATATATATATATATATATATATATATATATATATATATATATATATATATGGAAGTTGAAATAAGAACACCCTGAATTCATTGTCCCAGGAAGGGGAAACTTTATTGACACATTCCTGGGGTCAGATACATCACATGATCACACTGACAGAACCACAGGCACATAGACACAGGCAACAGAGCATGCACAATGTCGGCACTAGTACAGTGTATATCCACCTTTCGCAGCAATGCAGGCTGCTATTCTCCCATGGAGACGATCGTAGAGATGCTGGATGTAGTCCTGTGGAACGGCTTGCCATGCCATTTCCATCTGGCGCCTCAGTTGGACCAGCGTTCGTGCTGGACGTGCAGACCGCGTGAGACGACGCTTCATCCAGTCCCAAACATGCTCAATGGGGGACAGATCCGGAGATCATGCTGGGCAGGGTAGTTGACTTACACCTTCTAGAGCACGTTGCGTGGCACGGGATACATGCGGACGTGCATTGTCCCGTTGGAACAGCAAGTTCCCTTGCCGGTCTAGGAATGGTAGAACGATGGGTTCGATGACGGTTTGGATGTACCATGCACTATTCAGTGTCCCCTCGACGATCACCAGAGGTGTATGGCCAGTGTAGGAGATCGCTCCCCACACCATGATGCCGGGTGTTGGCCCTGTGTGCCTCGGTCGTATGCAGTCCTGATTGTGGCGCTCACCTGCACGGCGCCAAACACGCATACGACCATCATTGGCACCAAGGCAGAAGCGACTCTCATCGCTGAAGACGACACGTCTCCATTCGTCCCTCCATTCACGCCTGTCGCGACACCACTGGAGGCGGGCTGCACGATGTTGGGGCGTGAGCGGAAGACGGCCTAACGGTGTGCGGGACCGTAGCCCAGCTTCATGGAGACGGTTGCGAATGGTCCTCGCCGATACCTCAGGAGCAACAGTGTCCCGAATTTGCTGGCGGTGCGGTCCCCTACGGCACTGCGTAGGATCCTACGGTCTTGGCGTGCATCCGTGCGTCGCTGCGGTCCGGTCCCAGGTCGACGGGCACGTGCACCTTCCGCCGACCACTGGCGACAACATCGATGTACTGTGGAGACCTCACGCCCCACGTGTTGAGCAATTCGGTGGTACGTCCACCCGGCCTCCCGCATGCCCATTATACGCCCTCGCTCAAAGTCCGTCAACTGCACATGCGGTTCACGTCCACGCTGTCGCGGCATGCTACCAGTGTTAAAGACTACGATGGAGCTCCGTATGCCACGGCAAACTGGTTGACACTGACGGCAGCGGTGCACAAATGCTGCAAAGCTAGCGCCATTCGACGGCCAACACCGCGGTTCCTGGTGTGTCCGCTGTGCCGTGCGTGTGATCATTGCTTGTACAACCCTCTCGCAGTGTCCGGAGCAAGTATGGTGGGTCTGACACACCGGTGTCAATGTGTTCTTTCTTCCATTTCCAGGAGTATATATATATATATATATATATATATATATATATATATATATATATATATATATATATCAGTTCATGATATCCAGTATTACAAATTTACTCTTTCTGATGGACACATGTCCAGATCGTCCGCTCTCAAAATTCCTCGCTCTCCCCACATCCACCACTGCTGCTGGCGGCTCACCTCCAACTGCACAACGCTACGTGCTGTTCACATCCAACTGCCCAACATTACACAAGCGAATATTCCAACAATGACTCCAACCAGTCACAGACTGCACACAACACTGTCAGTGATTTTCATACAAAGCGATACGTGGCGTTACAAACATTAAAACCTAAACAGCCTACTTACTCTCTCTCCTGGTTCAAAAAACCCTGTGACCACTCATGCTGTCTGTCTCGGGAGAGGTCCTATTTGGTGTGGGTCTCACAAATTTGAGCATATGCTAGTGTGGACACCACGATATTTTTGCAAGCAGCTTATTAGTGCATTGTCTTTGTTTACTAATGGAAAGATACACCTGGAGTGAGTACACTGGTATGTTTGGTGAGTACTACGTAGCGCACTACAACGGACAAGCTGCACAGCGGGTTTATCAACAACAATATCCTAATCGCCGTATCCCACATCATACGACCTTTGCTGCTGTGTAACAACGTCTGCGTGAGACTGGGTCATTTAGCAGATTACCTGAACAGGGACGCCGTCGCACGGTAAGAACACTGCAATTTGAGGAAGTTGTCTTGCAGCATGTGGAGCGGGATCCTTCAATCAGTGCGGTCCTTAGTCAATGTGTGGGTCAGTGTTGTTGGGGACTGTTTAATTGGGACGTATCTGCTACCTAGGCACTATTACAATTTTCTCGCCAGAGCTTTGCCAGATTGCTGGAAGACGTCCCGCTCCCTACAAAAGAACGCATGAGGTTCCAACATGACGGGGCGCCGGAACATTTCGGTCGTCGTGTGGGTCGCTTCCTGGACCGACGGTTCCCAGAAACGTGGATTGAAAGAGTTGGTCCTGTACCATGGCCTCCTCGATGTCCAGATATGTCCCCTCTGGACTTTTTTGTGTGGGGCTAGATGCGAAACCCTGTTTACGCAACTCCTGTTGCATCAGAAGAGGATCTGGTTGTCCGGATAGTCCCAACAGCAGGAACAATTCAGGATACTCCTGGGGTTTTGCCCGTGTCAGACAGAACATGATCCGACGGTGTAAACTTTGTTTGCGTGTCAATGGAGGCATTTTTGAAAATCCACTGTAATTGAAATTGGGTTGTGTTAATGTGTTGTCCCTTGGTCATAAAAAATAATCTAAAAGTGTTGACGGTTTAATTAATTTGCGACCAGAGAAATCTTCCTCTGCCGGTTTAAATATTCCTCATAGGGAAAAAATGATATTAGGGAAAATATTTGTTTTGATCTCCCCTACAACCTCCCAGAGTTTGTCGGTTTAAATACTTTTCACCCTGTATGCGATCTATAATAACTGAAATCAATTTTTTGTAACAGGAGGTGCCATGTGATTGTTTTATTGGTTCTGCACAGAAATAACACAAAGTGTCGCAACAACCGAGAACCAATGCAACTCCATCTTTTTTACTTGTGCTGCTGGCGAATTAAGTTTGTAGTTGTGATCTGTTTCACTGCATGTCAAAGAACAATAGAGACACTTGATCCGGTAAAGCTAAGAGGAGCATTTTGTTACGGGAAGAGAGAAACACAGTGCCTACTGGAGTATTGTTAATGAAACTGAGAAATTAAATGCATGTGATTGTATTACAGGAAGTGACAACATGATTTAATAGTACGATTGTTGAAAGTACGCAGAAAAATATTTTTACAATAGAACGATAGTGTTGGCACAAAGTATCTAGTATCCTCCATTTCCCGTGCACTGTGGATGACACAGAAACTGAAATTGAGAGTAGCAAACCAAAAGCCGACATTCTGAACTCCGTATTGAATTGTACAGGCACTGGGAAAGATACTGCTCAGATTTAATTCTCATGCCATTCCAATGATAAATTATATAGATATAGGTGTCAATGGCATTGAAAGAACAATTATTTTTGCTAAAATTAAACAATTCTCTAGGGATCGATGGAACCACCGCCGCATCCTGTACACATTTTTCGATGAGTTAGTTCCCATTTTAACCGTAATACACCGTAGATCCCTGAACAAAAGAATTTCTCAGATAATGAAGGAAAGCATAAGGGACACTGGTCTATAAGAAGGGTAATGAAAGTGGTTCACAGAGATATCGTCCTATCTCACTGACGTCCACATGTTGTAGAGTCTTAGAATACATTTCGAGCGCAAATATAATGAGTTACCTGTGACAGAGTGGTCTCCTCCATGTCAACCAGAATAGTTTCTGAAAGCACAGATCACGAGAAACTCAGCTTACGTTTTCCTCAGATAATATCCTATATGAAATGGTTCGGCAGTCAGCTGGATGCAGCATTTTTTGACTTCTGAAGAGCATTTGACATGACACAACACCAACATCCATTTAAAAAGTATGATTATATAGACTATCAGACAAAATATGCAGCTACATTGAGGATTTCTTGAGAAGGAAGATGCAGCATGTTATCTCGGATTGCTCTAGGGAAATACGCTAAGAGCCTTATTGTTCAACCTGTACATAAATGACATAGCAGACAATATTAAAATAAACCTCAGACTATTTGGAGATGGTGCATTGATTTATAGTCATATGCTACACGAAACAACTTTACAAACATCCAGGCATATCTTGATAAGGTTTCAAAGTGGTGCAAATAGTGGCAACTTGCTTTAAATGTTCAGAAACGTACGATTATCCAATTCACAGAACGCAGGAAAGTTGTACTGTGTGACTACAACATCAGCGATTCACAATTGGTATCCGTCGACTCATACTAATATCTGGGCTTCACAATTTGTGACGATATTAAATGCAATGATCACACAGATTCGGTCGTAGGCAAGGCAGGTAGCAGACTGGTTAATTGTCGCAATACCCGGTAAATGTAGTCATTGTGCAAAGGAGACTGCTCTTACAAATCACATGTGCATCCCATGTTATAATACTGCTGCGATGTGGAGCGCCCTGTGTACGGTGTCAGGCAAATCCAACACCTTCCATGAAAACCCCCGACATGATAACAAATCCGGCAATATGTCACATAGCTCGGAATAAATCCTGACGTTAAATTAACCAAAGTAATACGATCAACGAGCGAGCAAATGGAATACCACATACTAGCACAAGAATGTCTAAATGCATGTCATACCGTCCCACCACGAAACAGACGCAGTTCCGAGGGGAGAAACGAGAAGCTGAGAGAAGAGCCATGTAGGCTAGAAGGCCCTTCGATAGGAGCAGGACAATGGGACACCCCCATTGCCAGCCGACCGCCAAGAGGTCCATCCCCCAGCCCATGTTAAAAGATAGAGCAATCCAGAAGAACAGTATAGATCTTACGATGACACTAAAAGGGCCACACCTGCTGCAAGTTTTAGTGTGAGACTATATGCGCCTCTGTTACGTAGCAAACATTAAAAACATTGCCCCAACACGAAAAGTATAACGTTTCTCATTGGATAGACAGAATTTTTGTAGGTGGAGCTTAATGTTAACATTGAGACGCTGATTAGTCAGTTGAAAACACAGTCAGATACCTTTTTCTTAAACCAACTTCAGTAAACAGTAGTAAGGTTAAATTCGAGAGAGTTGCTACTGAGACGGCGAGGTGTGTGGAGCTGTACTGCCAGCCGCCCCTGATGCTGCCTAACCACCGACGAGGTAATGAACGCACGCGATGCCTCATAAGAGCGCATGAGGCTTCACTCAGAACTGCAGAAGTCTGACATGTTACATCCCCTTTTTATGTAATACTAGTGTTGATCGTCAATTAAACTTTGTGGTATTCACATCTGCTGCTTGAAGTTAAAATCTGAAACGCGATGATTTTTCTGTTATATAATTATTGAGAAGCCACATCAGCCACTGTAATTTATGACAAGTTAAGTAATTAAAGATAATTGAGGGTCACTGTGGACCATTTTTGATAGTTTTCTCTTTTATGACATTTAATTTAAACCTAGATTCTAGATGTGATATGGCACAGGTCATCCTTCGATCCATTATAGAACTTGGAAACCCTTTCAGGGAATATATGTTCACAATTTTGTTGAACGCAGTAGGTTTTTATCATCCTGTATTAAAATGCAGATCTTTGCTCTGTTTCTCGATGGGCACTGAACCTAGGTCTGAAACTAAACCCCAAGAAATCACAGGTCATATTTAAATCTCATCCAAAGTTAATCAGCCGGTACTTTCGCGAAACAGTCCCTAAAATACTCCTCAATGGTACCCAACTACCATACCAAAAAACAGTAAAAGACCTTGGAATAATCTTGGATGAACACCTAAACTGGGAAGAACAAACAGTCACAGCTTGCCGGAAATCGCTCTCCTCCCTACATGCAATTCAAAAATTTTGAAAAATATTTCCAACCCATGTTAAACAAAAATTAGTCCAAACACTAGTCTTGCCTAATCTTTACTACTGCGATGTAGTTCAACACGGCACAAATAGTGAAAATTCTAGATGCCTCGAGCTAGTGATGAATGCTTGCGTTAGATACGTGTGCAGTATTCGGTTGTATGATCATATCAGTCCTTCATACTCCCAGCTAGGTTGGATACGCCCACATAAGGCACGCGATCTCCACACGATCTGCTTACTTCATCGATTTCTTAGCCACTGGTGCCCCCAATACTTATCTTCTCACATTAAACACCTATCATCATTCCACAATCGCAATACCAGATCGGATACGTCAATCATCTTGGCTGTACCTTTACATAACACAAAATCTTTCTCCGTGTCATTCTCCATCTCAGCCATACGACTATGGAACGCGCTCCCCTGTGATCTGCGTCTTATCCAGAACTACTCAACATTCAAGAGGGAACTCAAAACTTACATATTAGGGACGGTATAGCCACCATTGTTGTGCCCCTCCCATCTCTTTCTTTCTCCTCTCCATCACAGCTTCGAATTTTACCGTTCTATTGCTCTTCCTCTAACCTATCTACCTCTTATATATCTCTTTCACCCCATTCTATCGTCTTATGTCTCTGCTCGATGAGAATAACTCACAAGCTGCAAGAACATAATGAGAAAATTCCCAACTAACAATGGGACTGACATTCAGAAAAGAAAAGTATGTTTAGTTTCATATACATAGTCATTATTATTATTATCATTATTATTCTTGATTGTTATAATTATTTTTATTGTTATAATTATCATTGTATTACTGTTATAATATCTATTTTTTTCTTTAACATCAATACTGCATTATAGGCTATATGTCCTTAATGTTATGTAGAAACTGTAACTCGTTCAATCTTAGTATGCCTGGTTAGGTGTAAGAGAGGGCCTGAAAGCCCTAATCTTGCCAGGTAAAATAAATGCATAAATAAATAAATAAAATATTTCCTTTTATCAATAGTACAATTTATAAACAACGTTTTTTGAGTAGAATAAAAATTCGAATGGTAAACTTAACTTCTTTTTCGAGGTTATTTTACCAACTAACTAAAAATAGGAAAGCCTTGAGCCCCTTCCACTAAATTTAGTTAGTATTAAGATTCTTTTACAGGGAGCGCAGTGGAGCTGAAGCTGAAATCATTAAGTATTTGATTATATCATCGCTAGTCTCACTGAACTCTTCTGAACTTTACATGTCATGTGTGGTCTGGCGTCTCCTTATCAGCAACAGGTCCCAGGTTCAGACTAGTCAATTCCTTAAAAAACACGCTCCGAGCGTCGTTGCGCGAAAGTGGTAGGGAGACACGACTTAGAACAAACATACACCACGCAGAATGTTAGACCTGTACCAAATGGTACTAAGAGAAGATATTAAACATATACAAAGAAGAACGACTCGAATAGTCACTGGTTTGCTTAACCCAGGGAAAAACGTTACGAATATGTAAAATACCTACAACCCCAGGCGCATCGCTGCCAAAGAGATCGTCAAGACAAGGTTAGACGAATTACAGGATGCGCAGAGTCTTTCTTTCTGCACTCCATACGCGATTAAAACGGGAAGAAATACAAACACTGTACAATACTAAGTGCCCTTTGCCTTGCAATTCATAGTGGTTTTTAGAGTATGTCTGTTTATGTAGATATACCCTTGAATCGAACTAGGTAGTAAAGAAATTTATGGCACAATTTGAGTAAAAGTGATCATCGGTTGACAGAACATATCCCCAGGTATCAAGGAATGGTCAGTTTGCTAATGGGTGGATGCGTGGAAGTGAGGGGAGCGGGGAAGGGGTTGGGTAAAAATTTCAGTAGTGCTCAGGCTTGACTGGAGCAGGCAGGTTCAAGTAGAGATAGGTTGCAGTGTTATCCAGAAATGATGAAGCTTGCACAGGATAGACTAGGGACCAGAGCAACTTCGAACTTTTGTTTATAATAACTACAATATGCCTATGACACTTCGTCATTCGATGTACTTCATCGTATATTTCACAGAAGGAGAGGCATGCGTGGCAATAGCAGAAAAGCAGTGATCCTGGAACACAGTTATAACTACGGAAATATACGTTTTCCTTCTCTCCCACAATTGAAATTATATTTATGTTTCATTATGCCAGATGAAGCCTCATATTGAATTAATATTATGAAATAGTTATAAACTAATTGTATGCTAAAACTGCAACATTTTATAAAATAACTACTGTGTAGTAGAAATACCGCAAATTTCAGGGCCTCAGTTTTGTAGAAAATCTTTGGAGTGGATGAGTAGTAGGCCACAGCAAGCGAACTATAAATTTGCGAAGATACTTCATATGACCGTATCTTGATTAGAAGTGACTCTATTTCTCATTAAAGCGGCACCTAAACGAACATACAGTCAACAGTCTGGTAGAAACATGGCGGCCGTTGTTACCTGCACACCGTTTATGTAGGCTCTCTCATGGACAGCCGGCTAGTTCCATATAGCGTTTGCACTCTAGGAGTAGACGAAACCAAAGTTGTGACGCCCTGTTCAGGCTGCTAGTACAGACAGCTAGAAGTAGGTGCCTGGAGGGAAGTCGTGGGGCCTCGAGTTTGCGGCCTTCACTAGCAGGTACAGCAGGAGTACCACGATTACACCAGTCAGCAGGAGGGCGAGAGGCGTCATTTTGGATGGTTTCTGGTTTCAGGCTCTGTCCGATCTTCACGAGAGGTCCACTTGTTCTTCAAAAGTAGTTCAAATGGCTCTGAGCACTATGGGACTTAACTGCTGAGGTCATCAGTCCCCTAGAACTTAGAACTACTTAAACCTAACTAACCTAAGTACATCACACAACACCCAGCCATCACGAGGCAGCATTCGAACCTGGGACCGTAGCGGCAGCGCGGTTCCAGACTGTAGCGCCTAGAACCGCAAGACCACTCCGGCCGGCCCACTTGCTCTCTGGACACCGTAGAGGCACAGGCAGTGACCTAGCGGCCTTGCTTTCCTTCCGCAGTCTGACAACATGTACCGCTAAGCTGCCCTCCTCCCACACCACCAGGCCCCTACGAGATAAGCACACCCCGCCTCTCGGGGACCACATCCACACCGCCACGTGTCGTGACTCAGCGCCACTTTCATTGGAGAGGTACTCCCACTGAGCCTGCTGTCATCACACAACAACAATATGTTCGGCAGCTTGCTCGTCATGATTTTACACAAATAACTGTAAAAAAGCCTTAGATGTCACTTGAAACGGCACAGTTCTGACGCAGCATGAATGACATCTACTTTGAAAGCCAATATGATGAGAGGCATTCACCAGATTTTGATCCTGCAGCCGATAGTGCTCTGATTTTAATCTTTGCTGGTGGTGTAACTCAATATGCTGAATTGGGACTCGAACCTTGAACTTTTGCCTTTCGTATTCTAATTCTGTCCCGACGGATTTAGCCTGGCACGACACTCTCCTGTGCGCCCGGCCTTGCCAAGAATGCAGGAAAATTTCTGTGAAATTTGGAACGTAGGTGAGAAGTCCTAGTGGAATTAAAGATCTATAAGTTGTGCATGGATAACTTAGTTGATACAGGGATCTGACTGCGTCACTCAAAGGTTGTCGGCTCGAGATGGGCTACCACACAGAGTTAATCTGCTGCGAAATTTCGACATGACATTTGTTAGTCATCCACTATACTAATCAGATTTACTTCTGTGTGAATTATTCTTGTTCCCCAAGGTGAAGATCATGTTGAAGGAGCGAATATTTGACACAATACTAGGATTCAGACTGAAAAGTAGAGAATGACAAAACCTGACTTCGAGTACTCGTTTCGAAAGCGGCATAAACGTTAGAATCGATGTATTCGCTCCCTAGAAAAATACCTTGAAGATTATAGTATGATACAACATCTAGAAAAGATGCAATAATTTTAATTAATATAATTTTTGCAGTTTTTGTATGTCACCTCCTATATTTACTCAAGGCAATTTTGTACTCAAATACGCTTCTGGACTGGGAGAGCATCATCAGCTCTGTAAATATACAATATGAGATATTTGAATTATCTTTGCAGCTGCAGACTTTAATAGCTTTGAAATTATACTGGGTAATAACTAGTTGTTTTCAGTCTGTGACAGGATAACACATGAAGTTTTAGTTTGTCATTTACTCACTCTATTTTGTGCATCTAGAGTCACGGACAACGTCCCGTCTTTATTCCATTTCTCTCCATGTATGCTCCAGACACGCCACCGGGACATGCCCAAATGCAGCTCCACTTCCCCTCGTGTGAGGGCGGACCATGAGTGGTGCCTAGATTGCTCAGTCGATCCACAATTCCTCATCAAAAGCAAAAGTTCGAATTCCGGTCTGGCCACAGTTTTATTCCTCCGCCAAATTTCAAACAATATTCACTTATTCGTTTCTGCTTTATCTACATTTATACCTCGCAAGGTATCTTGCAGTGTATGGTGGAGGGTACTTCCGGTACAGCTGTATTTGACTCTCTTTGCTCTTCCTGGTGCGAGTATGAATGACTGTCGGTAATCTTGTTTCACTTCCAATTTATTGGTGTGGCGTTCGCCTTCGCCCAAATACAGGGTGTTACAAAAACGACTTCACAACTTAAACATTGATATAAATTTACTGAAAGAAGACACAGAGCTGGGTTAAGTGCTACTTTGTGGGGAAACACATCAAGTTCTTTTACCTTAAACTAAAGATGTTGTATGTGGTTTCCGTTGGTTATCCTGCACGCATCGTATCGGAAGTCAATTTGTTCCCAAACTCGTTGTAGGACTGCAGGTGTAACTTGCTCAGTGACGGCGTAAATTCTTGCTCTAAGTTCAGGCAGAGAAAGCAGCACACAAGCTACAAACACGATATCCTTGATGAATCCCCACAAAAAAATCGAGTGGTGTGAGGTCTGGGGAACGTGGGGGCCATGCAATTGGCGCATCACGGACAATCCATTGATCTGGAAAGCGGTCACTGAGAAAATCCCGACGTCAGCCAGGTAGTGGGGTGGTGCACCATCTTGCATGAAGTAAACATTTCTTCTTTGTCATCGATCTGTGGTATCAAAAATTGTTGTAACATATCCTGGTACACTTTCCCGTTGATGGTTCTGTCAAAGAAAGGGGACATATACTTCGGCCTTGCTCACTGCACAAAAACGTTCAGTTTAGGGCTGTCACGAACATGTTGCAATGTTTGATGTGGATTTTCACTGTCCCAAATCCTACAGTTATGTTTGTTAACTTTGCCACTTAAGATGATTTTCTCCAAGAAATGTTCATCATCATGTAATCGATTTAACATATCCACACAGAAGTTCTTGTGAGCAATTTTATGAGTGTCTTTTATTGCTTGTACTTTTTCAAATGCAAGTGGTTTCTCAACACACTCCAAACAGTCGTATGTGGGATTTACAGTTCGCGAGAGGCACGCCGGGTCGATTTCGTAGGGCTGTTGACAAAACGTTGTTTCACTCGCTCAATGACGTTATCAGATGTGCTTGGACGACCTGATGATTTCCCATGTCTTACCGAGCACCCTGTTTCTACAAAACATTTATGCCACTCATAAACTGTAAGCATACTAGAAGGATGCTTAGAGTACTTGGTAAGGAAATTACGTTGAACTGTTGTCGCCGAATTTAGTTCATCAAACCAAACACACAGCTAGCACGCTGGGGACTAGTGAAGGTAGCCATCTTGGAAGCAACTCCCGGTAGCGCTCCTTACGGTGCGATTCGGCACTATCGAACTACACGAGACAAAACGTGATGTATTTCCCTACAAATTGACATTACAATCAGCTCTGTAGGTACTATGAATTAATTTATATGAATTTTCAAAGTTGTAAAGGCTTTTTCGAAACTACCCATACTGGTCACACTTTTGTGTTCAAGATGTCTACGGTTTATTATGGTTAAATTAGGAGAGAAGTCAACTGAAAAGTCGATAGAGATGTCGACAGGGATTCCACCAGGTCCTGGAAGCTTGCTCAGTTTTTGTGATTTAACTGTTTCTCAAAACCACTAAATATATACCAGTCGTCTTTGAAGTGGTGTGAGAAGTAAACTGGGGCAGTATATCAGCTGCGTCTATCGTAAACGAACTAATGAAGTCGACAATTCAGCATTTCTACTTTTCCTTGGCTATCCTCAGCTCCAGCTCCTGTGCCATCCACGAATGTTTGGACACTAACTTTGGTGTCACTGACAGCATTTACATACGACCGGAATGCCTCTGGGTTTTGTGAGAGGTATTTCGATAAGATTCTGAAACGGTAGTCATTCAAGTCTTTACACATTGGTCATTCGACTGCCAAACACATTTCAGTCACCAGCTTTCTATTCATAGCTCTAGGACGTATTTTGCATCTACATTCTAAGACAAAAAAAGGAAAAAAAAGTCAATGCGCCACGAAGGAATTATCAGAGTGGGACGGAAATTTTTAGATGCGGTGTACATGTACAGACAAACAAATTATTACAATTTCATAAAAATACGACTGAGCCGTGCTGCGGCTCGCGTTCGTGCTGTTTGTACGTTTCTGCCCTTTGTTGGAGGCCAGATCGTATCCTTTAGTTGACATGCTAGCTGTTGTTTGTCTTCTTGTGGCGTTGACTGGCGCCGCTCGTTTCGCAAGCGTGGTCTGTCCGCTAGTAGCAGCAGCGGCGATTATCGATATGTAGTAACTGTTGTCCTATCTCTGGGGCGACATCGTTGTTTTTCCGTGTCGTGTGAGTGTGGCAGTTCGTTTGAGGACTCAGGGGGAGCCAGGTTCGCGCAGTGCGGGAACACGCCGTGACCGCTGGCAGTGTGCATGGGCTGCCGGATTGAAGGTTCAAAATGGCTCTGAGCCCTATGGGACCTAACATCTATGGTCATCAGCCCCCTAGAACTTAGAACTACTTAAACCTAGCTACCCTAAGGACATCACACAACACCCAGCCATCACGAGGCAGAGAAAATCCCTGACCCCGCCGGGAATCGAACCCGGGAACCCCGGATTGAAGGGCTGTGTCACGAGGGTGCACGACCTGGTCGTAAACCAGATCCTGCAGGCTTTGAGATGAGTGCATTTCAATTCAAGTAGAGAAACCTCCGCCATTGTGACGTCTAGCGATTCTCCAGTGACTTGGTTCGTGTTGCTGCTCCTAGTGTCGCCAAGGCGAAGAGCACCGAGTGGAGTGCTTGGGGAAAGTGGATCTGATAAGCTTTCCTCAACTCCTTATTACTATTTACTGCGTTCAGCTTGTTACAATTTGTTGAGTTCAACCAGCGGTATTTTACTTGCCTGGTGGCCACTAACGCCTCAGTTACCTGCCATGGGGATTAGTGTATGTAAAGGCAGTGCACATTTCCTCGCCTTGCCGCTGCTGTCCGGTAAGGCGTGTAGTTTTGACAATTTTCTTGATTGTAGGCCGTTTGTGATTCTTCTACTCTGGTGATAGAGATTCCTTTCTCGTTCCGGGCGCTCTAAGCACAGTATTCAGGGGGCGTAGTGGAGTCCGCCGGTTCCAGCTTTGGCGTGTTGTTCCACTCTTGCATTTGGTTTGTTGGAAGTCAGGTAGCTTCAGCAAATATGAAACTTCCTGGCAGATTAAAACTGTGTGCCCGACCGAGACTCGAACTCGGGAACTTTGCCTTTCGCGGGCAAGTGCTCTACCATCTGAGCTACCCAAGCACGACCCACGCCCCGTACTCACAGCTTTACTTCTGCCAATACCTCGTCTCTTACAATCCAAACATAACAGAAGCTCTCCTGCGAGCCTTGCAGAACTAGCACTCCTGTAAGAAAGGATATTGCGGAGACATGGCTTAGCCATAGCCTGGGGGATGTTTCCAGAACGAGCTTCAGCAAGATTATCATTAGTCATTCGTTACACTGCCACTAGTCTGAGTTACTATCTTGTGAAGTGAGTGCAACTCTTGGGTGCCTATCTCATCGCTCGTGGAAGTGTTTGTTACTGGACCTTCTCAGAGGTCGATTTGTGGAACACCGTCTGTAACTGGTTCTTGTGTTTTCTTATTGTGCTGTTTATTTCCATACCTTGTAATGCCTACATTAAAGGTTATGCATGTCTAGTTAATACTGCCTGTCGCCTTCTGGAATAAATCTAGCATTCTAAGGGTTGTGTTACAAGGTCACCATCATGTCATATCACCCGTTTGGTGGTCAGTTGCTTGTTTCTTTTAATTAGTCTTTGCTTGTATTTACTGTTTTACGGCAGGTTTCTAAATGTTTTATATAATTGCCGTTCCTGGCGCATAAGGCGTTCAGCTGTGATTGTGGTCATATCTGTATTTTAACAGCAAGCCTTAAAACCTTATTTGCTGCCATTCCTGGCGTCTGATACCTTCTGCTATGTTTGTGGCCACTTACCTTTTTAGTATTTCAGTACTTGTAAGTTGTAATTGCAGCAAGTTCTTAAGCATTCTTAATTTATTACCATTCTTGGCGTGTAAGGCCTTCAGCCGTAACCACAGTGGCTTGTTTTTTTATTTTTTATTTTTTTAAGGTTGTCTATACCTGTATTGTATGGTGATTTGATAAATTGTAACCCACCGAAAACAGTATTATTTACACAGCTCTTTATTCCTTCATTAATAGCGTGTGGTATCATTTTTATTTATTGTTGAGTCTGGAATTATTGTTTTAAAAATAAACGTGTGTAATTCTAAAAGACAACCAACAGTAAATGATTACGGCCCCGTCCACTATCGTAACCGAAAAAATGGTTCAAATGGCTCTGAGCACTATGGGACTTAACAGCTATGGTCATCAGTCCCCTCGAACTTAGAACTACTTAAACCTAATTAACCTAAGGACATCACACAACACCCAGCCATCACGATGCAAAGGAAATCCCTGACCCCGCCGGGAATCGAGCCCGGGAACCTGGGCGCGGGAAGCGATAACGCTACCGCACGACCACGAGCTGCGGACTATCGTAACCGAATGCTGCCTTCCCTTGACTACCAGTTCTCAAGGATGATTGATTTAACAAAAAGAAGAAAGAGCTTCACAGACTGAGCAAGTCAATAATGCGCTTGTCCAAATCTGGCTCTTATGCAAGCAGTTTGTAGCCTTCGCATCGATTAATAGACTTACTTGATGACCTCCTAAGGGGCGTCGTGGCAAATTCTGTGTATTTGTAGCGTTAGATCGTCAGAATCCTGAGGTGGTTGGAGGACCCTGCGCATAATGCTCCAAACGTTTTCAGTTGGGGACAGATATGGCGCACTTGCTCGCCAAGGTAGGGTTTGGCAAGCGCGAAGCCAAGAAGCAGAAACTCTCACCGTTTGCAGGCGGGCATTATCTTCCCGTAATGTAAGCTCAGTACAGCTTACAATGGAGCGTAGCAAAACGTGGCGTAGAATACCGTCGACACACCGGTCTGATGCAAGGGTGCCATGGATGACAGCCAAAGGGGTCTTGCTATAAAAAGAAATGGCATCCCAGCCATCACTCCTCCTTGTCGGGCCGTGTGGCTGGCGATAGATTGGTATCTACCACTGTCGAGGGCGTCATCAGTCACGTCTTCGGCCTGGAATCTTATTGACTGGAGTAGAATTGTCTTCACTGATGAGTCCCGCTTCGAACTGAAGCCCGATAATCAGCGGAGACGTGTCTGAAGACGCCCTGGACAGCGGTGAGATATCAATTGGACTGCCACCTACTCACCTGCTATAAGGCTTGACAACCGCGAGTAATGGTCTGATGTGTCATTTCTTTTCATAACAGGACTCATTTGGTTCTCGTACGCGGCGCCTCAGGAGCACAACGGTACGTCACCTATATTTCGGTACGTCAACTATATTTCACGCCATGTTTTGTTCCCCTTCATGTGAAGCCGTTCTGGGTCACATTTTAGCATGATAATGCCCGCCCACACACGTCGAGAGTTTTTACTGTTTCCCTTCTTACTTGCCAAATCCTATCTTAGACAGCAAGGTCGCCGGGTCTCTCGCGAATACAGAACGTTTGGACCATTGTAGGCAGGGCTCTCCAACCATCTCGGTATTCTGACGATCTAACGCGCCAATTGGTCAGAATATGGCACGATATCCGTCACGAGGACCAACAATAACTCTATCAACTAACGCCAAGTCGAATAGCTGCTCACCTAAGGTCTAGAGATGGACCAAACTGTTATCGACTTGCTCATTTTGTGAAGCTCTTTCTCTTGAATAAATAATCCAGTTTTTCTGTACCTATACACCGCATCTACCGATTTCCGTCCCATAGTGTTGGACCTTTTTGTTATCTTAGAGTGCAGTATGCAGTAGTCTCTTTTTTCTTAGAAGTTTCTTTATAGTGACTATATGTCATTGTGGATCCTTACAATGATGGACTGTTCTGTTGCACACATGTTTGTGCGTGGATAGCTATTCTAAACTTGAGCCACAGTTCCAGTACAGACGTAAACGTTTTCAGTATTTATTTGAGAACCGACAGGACTCCCTCTCTTTATAGCTTACTGAACATGGAAATCTTTTGCTGATCTATTTCTGGGGTGATACGTAAGTTTTTTCAGCGCGATAGAGGCACGTGTTGTGCAAGTAAACGCATCAAAGTTGTGCTAGTATTGCACATTCTTGGATGTGTTTTCCTTGTTGACACAAACGACGAAAAACATGACACGTTGTCAAACTCATGAAAGCAAGTCAACCTATACAACTCTATTGCTACAATTAATGTACTGAGAGCGTGAATTAATTTTCGCTGTTGACGAGAAGTGGGCGGCAGTTGTATTAGTGCTGCTTTAAGGATAGCGGTACGAGGCCTGTTTAACAGTAAAACCATAATGCTTTCAGATATCAGCGTTACTTTCGAGTGCACTGAAAGACACATACTATGTAATCACTCGAAAATGTCGGGTTTTATACCTTCAAAACAGCACTGGCGGAAAGTGTTCCTCTTCTACCTCGGCCGGCCGGAGTGGCCGAGCGGTTCTAGGAGCTACAGTCTGGAACCGCGCAACCGTGCTGTAGCAGCTTCAAATTCTGTCTCGGGCATGGATGTGTGTGTTGTTCTTTGGTTAGTTAGGTTTAAGTAGTTGTAAGTTCTAGGGGACTGATGACCTCAAAAGTTAAGTCCCATAGTGCTCAGAGCCATTTGAACCCTCTTCTACCTTCATCTCACGAAATCTCCTGCAGAAAATCATATTTTGCTAGTGGAAGCGCATGGACAAAACGCTTTGTCGGAAACAACGAATGGAGAATGGTTTTGACGAGTGAAAGAAAAGGATTATGAGGTGACAACGTGCGTCCTGATCAGTATGGTATACCATACCCTGCTGCAATATGGTCGGACGGTGAATACTGAAAGCTACGAAGTATGATTACTCTATCAGAATTGCAGACTTAGAAAAAAAACACAACGTGCTGAGAGACACGACAAAGTCATTCTGCTTCCTGTCGATGCCAAACACAAAATGCAAACTTTATGAAGAAAACACTGAGGGGACTAGACGTCACCCCTTCCGATTATCATTTTTTTCGGTCCATGCAGCATTGTCTTTGTCAACAGCACTTAACATCTTTTAACGATCTCGAAAACTGGTACCGGGAATGGATCATCTCAAACGAATGTGAATTTCTTTGCACGGAATCCAATTGTTACCCCGAAAGTGGAAAAAGGTCGTGGATTACGAAGAACACTACCTTTCGTAATTTATCTTATCCTGTTCTGTTGAAAAAAAAACATGTTTTATATCCACTTAATTCAAATAACCGATAGCTTGAGAAATAAAATGAGACCTGCTAGAGGTAACACGCAGGTCTCGAAACAAGTTTGGGTCAAGAACAGACAAAAGAAAGCGCCTAATCTTTAGTTATCAGCTGAACGAGTGTGTGTGTGTTGTGTGTGTGTGTGTGTGTGTGTGTGTGTGTGTGTGTGAGAGAGAGAGAGAGAGAGAGAGAGAGAGAGGGAAACGATTCATAAGATACTCCTGTCGTATGACCTTGCGAACAGTACACACCGTTTTTCGCTAAGTGTCGACTCGCCAGCACAACATTGTCTTCTATCTCAAGCAGAAGACGCGTGATACGGAATCCTTACGTCATATTAATCAGCAAGGCTTGGCAGTGCGGCGTGGCGTCAGCATTATCTGTCGTAAAGACTTGACTCTGCATGAGAGAGAGAGAGAGAGGGAGAGAGAGAGAGAGAGAGAGAGAGAGATAAAAACAAGAAGATTTAAGTCACAGAATAGCAAGTCATGTTAGCTGGGCCTCCAGCCACAACCGAAATACTACAGTCTCCACACTTGTCACCGAGAACTCTTCGCTAGAGCAGCGGTGATTCTCACAGCATTCATGGCTAAAATATCTCCTTTTTACCGGTTACTGGAGCTAGTTAAAACCGCTTAAGCAATCAGTTAGTGCTGTTTAATAATGATTTCCTAAGTCTTGTGCATTTTCAGCTTTTCACCGGGTAATGAATAATCCATTAAAATATGCAGTCCTGCAAATCCAATATCTTTCACTGATATTTCTCCCGCTTGTCACCTCACCATATTCTGAGTGATCCTACATACTGTCTCTTGGCTGACTCATTGCTTGACCAGAAGTTACGCTGCAGAAATTTCATCCATCCCATCCATCGATCAATTTATTCACACATCGTGTGAATGAAAGTGGGCCTCCAGTAATGTAGAACGAATCAAGTTATACACAGATAGGCAGAAACAACCATTGCTGGCTACTTTAATGTTTACTAAGAACAAAACTGTCACCTGCGCTGCTCTGTTCAAACTGATAATTATAATTACTTCTATGAGGGTCACTCCAAAAGAATTGCACACTATTTTTGTAAAATTACATTTTTCATTCTGCATGTATGAAAGTTTTACAGTGTGTAGATACATCCTTCCCCCTTGTTTTCAAACTTAGTGCAACATGTTCCCGTGAGTGGCGCCGTTCACAGTATGTCTTCAAGGTGGCTGCTACACTTGACGTTCGTCAGAAGCAAAGTGAATTCCTGTGCTGTGAAAAAGAGAGAGTGGGAAACATCCACATGAGGTTAAAAAAGGTGTACGAAGGTGCTGCTGTCGATCGCAGTACAGTTAGTCGGTGGGCAAGCAGGTTATGTGATGAAAGCGAGCACGGCAATATTGAGGATTGTCCTCGCAGAGGCATACCTCGTACTGCACACGCTCCAGACAAGTGTGCAGATAATTAACGAATTGATGACTGTTGACAGACGCACCACAGTGAACAAATTGTCACGTGTCAAGTGTTTGCAGAATACTGAAAGCGTTGGCGTTAAAAAAGATTTGTGCCAGGTGGGTTCCCAAGTTGTTGACAGTGGCTCACAAAGAAACAAGAAAAACGGTATGCAGCAAACTTTTGGAACAGTACGAGAATAGTGTAGATGAATTTCTTGGAAGAATTGTGACAGGTGATGAAAGATGGCTCCATCATTTTTCATCAGAGACGAAGATGCAATCAATGGAGTGCCATCATGCAATTTCACCCATGAAAAAAAATTCAAAACCACATCTTCTGCTCGGCTACGGTGTTTTTCGATTCCGAAGGACTCTTGCTTATGGACATCGTGCCAAGTGGAACCACCATAAATTCTGATGCATATGTGACGACACTGAAGGAACTTCAAGTTCGACTGAGTCGTGTTCGACCACATGGACAAAAGCAGGATGTTTTGCTGTTGCACGACAATGCACGGCCACATGTCAGTCAAAAAAGCGTGGAAGCGATACAAAACTCGGATGGACATCACTCATAGATTACTTTATATGTGTAGGGTAGGAGAAAAATATCTGCTTTGAGAAAGGTACTACTCCCTCGTTTATTAATCAGCTCCTATTTTCGTCTAGTGCTTTAAACAAAACATTTAAATAACTTTGCAGAAACCACTAGGAACTGACTACTTTCCGGCAAAGTCAGTATCTACCTAATACAAATATTAAATCTAGCCAGAATTGATACTTCGCGAGTCCAAGTATTCTGACAAACTGTCAAAGGAGTAATGGGGTATTATTCTTTTACTTTGTGTTTAAATATTTCGGGATGTGCAATTTAATGCCTGATATCCCTTGTTACCTAATGTAGATTTTTTCCCGAGAATATAAAACTTGAGTCTAAAACCTAGAGAGGAATGCATAATCTATAAAGAAATTATTTTTGCTCATAATATTATGGTTCTGAATTGCTGGGTTCATCCGCAGTTCAGTATTGTTACTAAACACAAATACCATTGGGCTGCGTATCTGTTGGCCGGCCGGGGTGGCCGTGCGGTTCTAGGCGCTCCAGTCTGGAACCGCGCGACCAGTACGGTCGCAGGTTCGAATCCTGCCTCGGGCATTGATGCGTGTGATGGCTTTAGGTTAGTTAGGTTTTAGTAGTTCTAAGTTCTAGGGGACTGATGACCTTAGTGCTCAGAGCCATAGTGCTCAGAGCCATTTGAACCATTTGTGTGTGTATTGACACGTAAGTAAGACTGTGTGTTGGCATCTGTCTTGCCCATTCATTCTCGTAACCTCTCTTATACGATCTAGTCACAAAAATCTAACCACGGCCTATGTTAGACGTCAGCGTGCTATAACAGCTCATAGACGGCAAGTGGTAGCGCTAACAGCGAGGGCAGAAAACGGTGCAGCCGCTGTCGTATTGCGAACACGGAGCGATTTATCTGAAGTTCAAAAGAACATGATCATTGGCTTTCGGGCCAATGGTGAGATCATTTCCGAAATGGCTAAGTTTGCAAACTATTCGCGTGTCGCCGTGGTTAAAGTATATCTACATCTACATCTACAAGATTACTCTGCAATTCACATATAAGTGCTTGGCAGAGAGTTCATCGAACCACAATC
Source organism: Schistocerca gregaria (assembly GCF_023897955.1). Taxonomy (NCBI): domain Eukaryota; kingdom Metazoa; phylum Arthropoda; class Insecta; order Orthoptera; family Acrididae; genus Schistocerca; species Schistocerca gregaria. The sequence continues at coordinate 184,064,888 of NC_064924.1, forward strand.
ATACTATCTCTCTACCATTCCACTCCCGAACAGCGCGCGGGAAAAAGAACACCTAAACCTTTCTGTTCGAGCTCTGATTTCTCTTATTTTATTTTGGTGATCATTCCTACCTATTTAAGTTGGTCTCAACAAAATGTTTTCACATTCGGAAGAGAAAGTTGGTGACTGCAATTTCGTAAATAGATCTCGCCGCAACGAAAAACGTCTTTGCTTTAACGACTTCCATCCCAGCTCGCGTATCATATCTGCCACACTCTCTCCTCTATTACGTGATAATACAAAACGAGCTGCCCTTTTTTGCACACTTTCGATATCCTCCGTCAATCCCACGTGGTCAGGATCCCACACCGCGCAGCAATATTCTAACAGAAGGCGAACGAGTGTAGTGTAAGCTGTCTCTTTATTGGCCTTGTTGCATCTTCTAAGTGTCCTGCCAATGAAACGCAACCTTTGGCTCGCCTTCCCCACAATATTATCTATGTGGTCTTTCCAACTGAAGTTGTTCTTGATTTTGACACCCAGGTACTTAGTTGAATTGACAGCCTTGAGAATTCTACTATTTATCGAGTAATCGAATTCCAACGGATTTCTTTTTGAACTCATGTGGATCACCTCACACTTTTCGTTATTTAGCGTCAACTGCCCTCTGCCACACCATACAGCAATCTTTTCTAAATCGCTTTGCAACTGATACTGGTCTTCGGATGACCTTACTAGACGGTAGATTACAGCATCATCAGCGAACAACCTAAGAGAACTGGTCAGATTGTCACCTAGGTCATGTATATAGATCAGGAACAGCAGAGGTCCCAGGACGCTTCCCTGGTGAACACCTGATACCACTTCAGTTTTACTCGATGATTTGCCGTCTATTACTACGAACTACGACCTTCCTGACAGGAAATCACGAACCCAGTCGCACAACTGAGACGATACTCCATATATCGTGCATCCAACACCGGCGCTGAAAGAACTGTGGTGCGGCAGGGCCCGTCGATGAAAGAGGTGAAGCGACGGCTGCGGATATGTGTAAAGGCGAATTGACGTGCAGTTTTTGAGCAGAACCAAGGGGCTATCAACAGTGTTTCGTCAATGGCCGTTCAGCGAGCGTTGCTACGAGTGGACCTCAGCAGCAGACGCCTGATTTATGCACCCATGCTGTTCATCGGCGTTGAAGGCTAGCATTTGCACGCCAACACCACAACTGCATATCCAGAGAGTGCCAGCAGGTGGCCTTTTCAGGTTAATCACGTTTTGTGCTCCACCTGGCAGATGGCCTTTGACGTGTACGGCGTGAAAAGTCTGTTAAGAAAACAGCCTGTAACCAGGAGGGAACGTCACGGTCTGTTTTCGTTGCATTCCCTGGGTGATCTCGTCATTCTGGAAGGCGCAATGGGCGTGTCAACACAAGTATGCATCTATCCTTGTGGACCATGTTCACCGCTACACTCAGTTTGTCTTTCCTCGGCTCGATGGCATCTACCAGCAGGACAATGTAGCGTGTCACACAGCTTGCAGTGTACGTGCGTGGTTCGCAGAACACCGGGATGAGTTTACCTTACTCCCTGGTCCACCAAATTTCCCGAATTAAAACCCACTCTAGAATTTGTGGGGCTATCTATACCGGGCTGTTCGCGCATGGATCATCAAAAGAGAAATCTAGCGCAGCTGACCACATCACTGGAGCCGGTATGGTGACGCATTCCCGTCGATGGCTTCCAGAACCACACTGACTCCACCTGCACGTTTGTGCTGCAAAAGCTTTTGACAGGTGGTCACATTAATACAACAGGACCGTTTAAGTTAACTGAAACGAATCTGCTCGGAGATATTAGAGCTAGAAAATATATAAAAACGAAAATCGTTACAGAATTTCAAAATAAAAAAAACCTGTTTTAATGTGTGTATTTTATATGCGTGCATGTATCTTGAAATATTGCATTTTGACAATAAACTGGGAATCAGCATTTGGACTTTTCCTGGGCAAAGTATCTCGTAACCCATTGATGTTCTAATATTAATTATAATCTCCCTTTTTGGATGAAACAAATTACCTGTGTTTAGGTATTTCAGCGTGGTATATACACCATAATACACCAACTGCCTCAGAATGCTTTTCAAATAGGGTGTCGAAAGGTTGGCTGATCTGTGCTCTCATATCAGGCTTTCTGGGAGTATGACTAAAGCACTCCGTCTTCAGACCATAAGTGGCTCATCGGGACCATCCGACCGCCGTGTCATCCTCAGATCAGAATGTGGATAGGAGGGGCGTGTGGTCAGCACACCGCTCTCCCAGTCGTTGTGATGGTTTTCTTTCACCGCAGCCGCTAGTGTTCGGTCGAGTAGCTTCTCAACTGGCATCACAAGGCTGAGTGCACCCTTTAAAATGGCAACAGCGCATGGCGGCCCGGGTGGCTACCCATCCAAGTACCAGCCACGCCCGACGACACTTAACGTCGGTGTATCCACTGCGGCAAGGCAGTGCCGCAATATAATTAAATAACCATTCTAAAAGTTATGGATTCTTACAACTAATCCCTAATGAGTTGCAGATAATACATCTTGTAGGTCTGGTGATTGTACCCAGAAAGCTTTGTCGTACTTGATCTGAAGATGTCTTGCTGTTTTACCCGAAGTAGTTATCATGATTATAAATAATTTTTTTGATCTTGACTAATAAAGGACTATTTATAAGATTCCACAACTTTTAAGATTTATAGATCGCTTATCTTCACCCTTACTATGTCACAAATCAGTCCAGGTCGTAAATGGCGTTTATTTTTCTGGTTATTGGTTTCAGTCACAGAAAGCCCATCATCAGGCCAGTATGCAGCTCTGAAATTAACAAAGTAGACCAGTAATAATGCAGCTATTCACTTGAAATAGCATTAAGTAAGCAAGTTAGTTACAAATTACAAATACAGCCTTTACATATCCATTGCTGACGTGTGCAGCCGATGTGGGTAACCGTTGTACGTGCTAAGAGGCTCATGCTGTCAGGTGCTAGCTCGCACAGGGATTTTAAGTAGTCTGTTTGTATGTTGGCAGCGCTATAGATTGTGTTAATATCGCTGACAGCGATTCAATGGCTTAGATCCCACAATTCACCTTTGCCTCTGTCGCAACGACGGTCCAAGCGAAATATTTATTACGCTACAACCATACAGTCGACAACGCGCATCGTCCAGGACTGCTTTTGTGAGCGCAAGGGTGAACTGCTGCATTCCACTAGCACACCACAATAATAATGGCGTGTGACGAGGGCCTCCCGTCCGGTAGACCGCTCGCCTGGTGCAAGTCTTTCGATTTGATACCACTGCGGCGACTTGAGCGTGGATGGAGATGAAATGATGATGATTAGGACAACACAACACCCAGTCCCATCTTAGTGTTATTCAGCGCCTTTGATGTCTGCTTTGGGGAGAGATGTGCGTGGTCGCTATCAACCTCCATCGTTGTTACTTGCACTTTTTACTATTTTGCAGGAAGAATGATATAAGGTTCGTCTGAAACGCATACATGACCTATATTTATCCATTCCGAGAAGACTGCAAGCTGTTTTGAATGCCAACGGTTTTCCTACAAAGTATCAGACAGCGTAACATGTGTGTTTTTGGGGCTCCTGTATTTTTTCTATCCTCTTTTTATCTGTCGTATTAATTTAGCGAATGAACCCTATGTGGTAGATAGATATGACTTCACTTAGCGCATGTGGAAAGTGGTAAGTACCCAGTAGAGCACGCAACATGCCTATTCGGTTTATGTCTGCCAAAAGGGCTACACGTATTCCGCTTGAGCAACGTGTTTTATTTACCCTACTGGCCATTAAAATTGCTACACCAAGAAGAAATACAGATGATAAACGGTTATTCATTGGACATATAAATTATACTAGAACTGACACGTGATTACAGTTTCACGCAATTTGGGTGCATAGATCCTGAGAAGTCAGTACCCGGAACAACCACCTCTGGCCGTAATAACGGTCTCGATACGCCTGGGCATTGAGTCAAACAGATCTTGGATGGCGTGTACAGGTAGAGCTGTCCTTGCAGCTTCAACACGATACCACAGTCCATCAAGAGTAGTGACTGGCGTATAGTGACCAGCCAGTTCCTCGGCCACCATTGACCAGACGTTTTCAGTTGGCGAGAGATCTGGAGAACGTGCTGGCCAGGCCAGCAGTCGAACATTTTCTGTATCCAGAAAGGTCCGTCCGGGACCTGCAACATGAGGTCGTGCATTATCCTGCTGAAATGTAGGGTTTCGCATGGATCAAACGAAGGGTAGAGCCATGGGTAGTAACACATATGAAATGTAACATCCACTGTTCAAAGTGCCGTCAATGCGAACAAGAGGTGACCGAGACGTGTAACCAATGGCACCCCATACCATCACGCCGGGTGATACGCCAGTATGGCGATGACGAATACACGCTTCCAATGTGCGTTCACCGCGATGTCGCCAAACACGGATGCGACCATCATGATGCTGTAAACAGAACCTCGATTCATCCGAAAAAATGACGTTTTGCCATTCGTGCACCCAGGTTCGTCGTTGAGTACTCCAGGACAGTCGCCCCTGTGTGTGATGCAGCGTCAAGGGTAACCGCAGCCATGGTCTCCAACCTGATAGTCCATGCTGCTGCAAACGTCGTCGAACTGTTCGTACAGATAGTTTATGTCTTGCAAACGTCCCTACTGTTGACTCAGGGATCGAGAGGTGGCTGCACGATCCGTTACAACCATGCGCATAAGATTCCTGTCATCTCGAGTGCTAGTGATACGAGGCCGTTGTGATCCAGCACGGCGTTCCGTATTACCCTCCTGAACCAACCGATTCCATATTTTGCTAACAGTAATTGTATCTCGATCAACGCGAGCAGCAGTGTTGCGATACGATAAACCGCAATCGCCATCCGACCTTTATCAAAGTCGTAAACATGACGGTACGCATTTCTCCTCCTTACACGAGGCATCACAACAACGTCTCACCAGGCAACGCCGGTCAGTTGCTGTTTGTGTATGAGAAATCGGTTGGAAACTTTCTTCATGTCAAAACGTTGTAGGTCTCGCCACCGCGCCAACCTTTTGTGAATGCTCTGAAAAGCTAATCATTTGCGTATCACAGCATCTTCTTCTTGTCGGTTAAATTTCGCGTCTGTATCACGTCATCTTCGTGTTGTAGACTTGATACACCCCAGCAGTTGTTCATGTATTCCAACATATTTAATAGTTTTCATTTTTTTAAAACTGTGCTATAACATGATTATCACTAGTATGAACTACTGTGTGATCACTTCAACAGTGGCTATTGGGTGATGGCAATACTTCTGAATCCTCTGAATATCCATTAACATTATTAAAAAAAATTACAGTTCAGGTACCTGGGCTGTCAGGACTTTTTTCCAGTTATAGTTGATGAGATGTAAGGAAGGGCAACAGTCCCGTAGTTCGCAGCTTCAGCGACGTCTCACAGTGATAAGCGAATTACGAAACAGTTGCCAGCTGATGCCTTATCACGCCGCAAAATGTCGAGTCAGCACTATGAACGCGAGTGCCGGGAAATCCTTACGTCATATTAATCAGCATGTTGGATCCCGTTCGGAGTGTCAGCGTTATCTTTTAGTTCATGGCCTGAACTTGCATGAGACAGGGAGATAGATAGATAGATAGAGAGAGGGAGAGAGAGAGAGAGAGAGAGAGAAACAGAAAAACATCTGCCGGAGAAGTGAGAGATGTAGGCCAGCTAAGACAACTCACGAGCTTCCAACTTCTTGTAAACAAAGTGGGAGGAATGTGCTGACAAATTTTATTTCATAAAAGGAAGTACACTAACTCGAATGGCTCAAAAGGAATAAAAACGATTTTTCAGCACGAAGATATTTCTGTTCTACCACCTATCAAGGTCAACTGCGTGTAAAACTTTGCGTTTGTGCACAGTTGATATTTGAAGGTTAATAACACCAACGACTAGAAGTAATTCCGCATGACAGACTACTATGATCAGCGATTTCGCAAGAATCATGAGATTAGCCAAAATGCGAAACTGTTGCTTCAAGCGCATACGTACTTTATACATGCAGCATCTTAGAGAGTAAGATTTCAGAAAAGAGAAGTTGCTCTGTTGCCGTACAGTGTACACTGAAGTGAGAAAAGCCAAGGGCTACTCCCTAATATCGTGTCGGATCCCTTTTGCCCGGCTTAGGGCAGCAACTCGGCGTGGCATGGACTCAACAAGTCCAGAATGAGCCATGCTGCCTCTACAGCTGTCCATAATTGTGAAAGTGTTGCCACTGCAGTATTTTGCGCACAAACTGACCTCTCGATTATGTTCCATAAATTTTCGATGGATTTCGTATCGGGCCATCTGGGTGGACAAATCATTCGCTCGAACTATCCAGAACGTTCTTCAGACCAGTGGCGAACAACTGTAGCCCGCTGATATGGCACATTGCCATCCATAAAATAATTCCATCTTTGTTTGGGAACATGAAGACCAGGAATGGCTTCAACTCGTCTGCAAGTAGCCGAACATAACCATTTCCTTGCACATTGCCTTGTTGACAATTAGGGTCCATGGCCTCGTCGGGTCTGCACAACACTCAAACCCTACCATCAGTTCTTACCAGCTGAAACCAGGACTAATCTGACCCGATCACGGTTCTCCAGTCGTCTAGGACCCAACAGATATGGTCACAAGACCAAGAGAGGCGTTGCAGGCGATGTCGTGCTGTTAGGAAAGGAACTCGCGCCGGTCGTCTGCTGCCGTAGCCCATTAACGCCAAATTTCACCGCACTGTCCTAACGTATGCTTTCGCCGGAAGTCCCACATTGATTTCTGCAATTATTTCACGCTGTGTTGTTTGTCTGTTAGCACGGGCGAATCTATGCAAACACTGCTGTTCTCGGTCGTTAAGTGAAGGCCTCCGGCCACTGCGTTAGTCGAGGTGAGGGGTAACACTTGAAATTTTGTGTTCTCGACACACTCTTGCCACTTTGGGTCTCAGAATATTGAATTCCCTAATGATTTCCGAAATGGAGTGTACCATGCGTCTAGCTTCAATTGCCATTACGCATTCTATCGATTCAGGTCGTGCTGCTATAATCATGTTTCACATGAACCACCTGAATACAACATCTCCGCCACCGTCCGTCGTGGCCGAGCGGTTCTAGGCGCTTCAGTCTGGGACCGCGCGACCGCTACGGTCGCAGTTTCGAATCTTTCTTCGGGTATGGACGGGTGTAATGTCCTTAGGTTACTTAGGTTTAAGTAGTTCTAAGTTCTATGGGACTGATGACCTCCGATGTTAAGCCCCATAGTGCTTAGAGCCATTCGAAGTTGTAACATCTCCGCCAGTGCACTGCCCTTTTATACCTCGTAGGCGCGGTACTACCGCTATATGTATATGAGCATAGCGCAATCCCATGATTTTACCCGTTACTACAAATTCCTCCCGATCCATCCGCGTGTATAGCGGGGGAAGAAAAACTGCTTGAAGCCCTCTGTGTGTGTTGAAGAAGCGATATCTTAACAGTCATCAAAAGAGTGTTTTTATAATTTTATAAGTTGACGTAAGAATGGGAACGTATAACAAGAAAAGCGTTGAATTGTTAGCTGAGTAGCAATCAGGTCGTTGTTAAGAACTTCAAAAGAGTATTATTGTTAGTTGTTAGTTGTTTTGGATTGAAGTAAAAAAAAACACAGTGGTTTTTCTATTTGTTTCACTTCAGTCGATCGTGGTCATTGTAGAACGGTTAAATAATATAGATTGCACTCATTTTGAAGAATCATTTCAGGGAATTTCTTGTGTGGTCAGTTTCAATGAATAAATGAAGTAATCAATTTCTGTGCTTTAGCCATAAAAAGTTACTAACTTTCTAATGAAACGATTGCTAGTAAATGCGATACTTTTGACTATAGTTTGAATTCTACTATTTGTGATAATGTACTATTGATATTTTGAACTGAATCACTTCAGAAGGATTACTTTTCTACATTCTCAGTTGTATTGGTTTTTGTAGAAGTAGACTGGGAAAATCTGGGTTGCGTCACTTATTAAGAATATGTTTTCATTAGTGGTTACCTGTGATGCTGTACGTTAATACAGATGATTCACATCCCGCTAATCTGGAACTTATTCATGGAACAGAAGCCCATGCAACGAATGATGGGACACTAAAGGAAGAACATAATAAAATACTTCATGAGATGCATTGTTCTGTATTCTCTTTAGCCGCTTTCATGTCGTCTCATTGTCTCTAGAGCTCTATCATGGAAAGCTAGGAGAGGATTTTGGTTGGTGGCCGGTGTCCTCGTTCTGTAACACAATCTGCACGCAGTTAATAACTGGGTTTTTTAGTCATAAACAAAGAGCTACTTAACTTAAAGTTCCATATGATCAGGTATAAGCTCAGTCCACGTAGCCACAGTGCTGTTGAAGTAGAAGTCTGCTACGTTCACTATAGTATTGCTACGAGCTGCATCTCTGGACTAGTCGCTAAGCCTACTGCTCCGATTTGTTGACACGCTGGAACTCCCACGGCGTAGAGACTCGAACTAACTGACGTAACAGGTCTAACTAACTGGCTTAACTGGCCCTCCGATCCGTGCCGGCGATCCTAAGTACTGGCGGCTGAGAGGGCGTTGGCGAAGCATTTCCAACGAGTCTTGTCGTTGGCCTCTATCGATACTCTTGTAACCTCTATGCCTTTTGGTGTACTGGTGCCAGCCTACTCTAGCACACATTGTCATAGAAATGCCTGAAAACAACAAGAAGGTACTGTAATCCTTTTTATAGCGATGTTCTCAGCATTTTTTGAACTGTTGATTAATACTTGATCAGTTTAGCGCTTACTAATTGCTACACTTAAATGATTCTGTCATTTGAGCTATACATCTGAGTTTGTGAAAGATTCTGTTAAATATATCTAACTTCCAGGAACGTAATGTGTTTACAGCAATGGACACAAAAAGTCTGTAAGTCAAAATATATCGTACGCAATGAGTGACTTAATTAGTAATGAAAAGTAATTGTTAATTATAAATAAAAATTATTATTAAGCATAAATTGAACAAAAAAACTTAGATACATATACAATTACTGTGTGTCAGAACTCTAATCATCTACATGTCTTATGAAGACACTAAAAATGACATAACGAAAACAAAGGGCAGTTCTTTGCGGTTAGTATTAGAAGTGACTGAAACACAATTTAATCCTTGTGTTATATCCATTTGCAGTCAGAGCTGATAAATCGGTTTGTCTTTACATTGTTTCATTGTTGCCGAAAACGTTTTTATTGCTTTGTGAAAAATCTGTCACTTTCCTCGTTCTTGAAACGTCTTGAATAGGCTTTCGCTAAATATTTGACGTCTCTTGTCAAGCGTCTGCCAGCCTAAGTTTTTTCAGCATGTTCTTGACGCTCTCCCCCGGGTTTCAATCAATTTATTACCATTCACGCTGCCTTTCTTTGAATATGTTCAGTATCACTTGATAATCCTGTTTGGTATAGGTCCCATATAATTAAGACGTAATCTAAGATGCATCGCAAGAGGGTTTTTGTAAGCGATCTCCTTAGCAGACTCATTGCATCTTCCCATGATCCCACCAATGAACCGAAGGGATTCACGGTAAATCATGGGAAATTCTATGTAGAACTGGAGGACTCCATCGGGCCACGGTACATTAGTTTGTTCCATCGATTTAAACTGCGTTTACCTTCATCTACATGACTTCTCCGCAATTTCCAAATTAAGTTCATCAAACCGCTTTCAAATTATTTCCGCTCTGGAACCCCGCGCGGGAAAGTTGAACACTTAAGTCTTTCAGTGCGAGCTCTGATCTGTCTTATTTTATTATGATCAAAATTTCTCCCTATTTACGTGAGTGTCGACAAAATATTTTCTCATTGGGAGGAGAAAGGTGGAGACTGAAATTTCTGTAAAAATCACGCCTCAACGAAAAACTCTTTCTTTTTAATTACTGCCACCCCAACTCGCGCATCAAAGAGCGACTCTCTCTCTCTCTCTCTCTCTCTCTCTCTCTGTTTCACTATAATGTTATAATAGCTGCCCTTCTTTGAATTTTTCGATGACTTCCGTTAATCCTATCTGGTAAGGATTCTCTATCGCATAGCAGAAGAGGGACAAGCGTAGTGTAGGCAGTGTCTTTATGTATTTGTAAGCGTTCAGCCAATAACGCAGTCTTTGATTCGCCTTCCCTATAACCTTTTCTACGTGGTAGTTCCAATTTGGGTTGTTGGTAAATGTTATCCCTAGGTGTTTGGATAAATTGACAGCCTTTATATTTGTGTAATTTATCGTGAAATCGCGTAACCGAAATTTAATTATTTCTTTTTAGTACTCACGTGGATCTGCTCACATCTTTTGGTATTTGGGGTCAACTGCCACTTTTTGCGCTGCACAGGTGTCTTGTCTAAATCGTTTTGCTATTTGTTTTGATCTTCTGATAAAAAAGAAATGATCGCGTGGCATTCATGGTTGGGATGCCCCATCTGGAGGAGTTCGACCGCCGGGTTGAAAGTCTTATTTCTGGTGGCGCCGCATTGGACGATTTGGATATCGGTGATTATGAATGCCGACAACACAACAATCAGTCCACAAACGGAGAAAACCTCTAACCCGGCCGGAAATCAAACCCGGGACCGCTGCAGGTTAGGCAAACACGTTACCACTCAGCTTTTCTTATCTCATTTTGTTCGTTATCGGCCTTGTATTTGTACGGAACGGAAGTCCTAAGACGCTTGTTCAAGATCATCGTTGATCCATTCTCTCTTTTTTTTGTTACGTACGGATGCTAACCTTCTAACGAAACACGCTGAGCTACCTCGCCGGCACTTAGCCGTGGACTTCATCTTCTGATGTCTTTACTAGACAGTAAATGACCATGTCATCTGCAAACGATCTAAGATGGTTGCTCTTAGCTCTTAAATGATTTTTATAGACGAGGGACATGGAGGGCCTGTAATACTTCCTTGGGGTGTAGTAGCGTAGCTTATCGAGACTCCCGGAGGTGGTGTCTCGAAGAAGAAACCTCCAGGCCGCCGACCAATGAAGACAGCCAGAACGGTGTTACAAGCGGCGGGCACCTGTGCACCAGTCTTCTAGTTCAAGATCACTTCCTTGTCGCTTGTTGCTGCTGAACGTTATATCGAGATGTTGATAGCTAGCTCTAGCGGCAAACATTCACTGTACACTGGCCCACGCCAGAGTCTGGCCTCCGCTGATAGCTACTCGCGCCTGCCACAAGATGTCAACAACGTAGCAGTTCTTCAGCAACAAACTGAGCAAAATGTATTGGTTCAAATGGTTCAAAGGGCTCTGAGAACTATGGGACTCAACTGCTGTGGTCACCAGTCCCCTACAACTTAGAACTACTTAAACCTAACTAACCTAAGGACATCACACACATCCATACCCGAGGCAGGATTCGAACCTGCGACCGTTGCGGTCGCGATGCCGTAAAATTTGGCTTCTCGGGACATAACGGTTTTCCACCTGCATCTTAACATGAGGAACGAGAGATACCACTTCTGTACTACTCGATGACCTTCCGTCAGTTACTACAGTTATCTTTCTAACAGGAAATCACGAAACCAGTCGCACAACTGTGGCATTCCTCCATAAGCACTCAATTTGATTACAAGCCACTTGTGAGGAACTGTATCAAATGCCTCCTGGAAATCTAGGAATACGCAGTCATTTGAGAACCCCCTGTCGACAGTATGCATTATCTCATGAGAATAAAGTTGTAGTTGTGTTGCATAAGGACGATGTTTCCTGAATCCGCATAGACTAAGTGTCGTAGGTTGTTTTCACCAAGGTAATTTATAATGTTCGAAAATAGTGTGTTTTCGGCATCTCCAGTAGTATCAGTTATTGTCATTAACCTCAGAAACACTACGGCCACTGAATCACAGCAAATTCATTGTTTCAGTATATCCTCCAAACAATCCAAGATATAGTTTGACAGTGTAGTTCATTCACATGTTTTATATTGTTCTTACCGCTACGATGGATGAGATGAATCGACAGATAAGAGACAAAAGCCGGCCGGAGTGGCCGAGTATTTCTAGGCGCTACAGTCTGGAACCGCGTGACCGTTACGGTCGCAGGTTCAAATTCTGCCTCGGGCGTGGATGTGTGTGATGTCCTTAGGTTAGTTAGGTTTAAGTAGTTCTAAGTTCTAGGGGACTGATGACCTCAGAAGCTAAGTGCCATAGTGCTCAGAGCCATTTGAACCAACAGACCAGAGGTTCGCAGTTTCATTCGCCAGCTGTGGGCGGAAACAGAATTACGAAATCCTTTCACTAGCAGCTGACGCCTTCCACGTCGCAAGACAGCGAGTCATAACTACGACTGACAGTGGCGGGGAATCCTTACGTCATACTAATTAGCAAGACGGCAACCAGTTTGTGAAGTCAATGTTATCTTTCAGAAAGGATGACTCAGAGAGAGAGAGAGAGAGAGAGAGAGAGAGAGAGAGAGAGAGAGAGAGAGAGAGGGAGAAAGCGAGGAGGAGAGAAGGACAGAAAAGCAACACGTGGCTGACTAGCGAGTCATGTGCGCCAGCGCAGCGATAACGGAGATCCCAACTACTTGTAAAAATGCACAGACAGATCTTGAGATGTTGTCCCATAAGCGAAGTACTGCATCTCAGTTCGATCGACTGACTTCAGTATTATGTTTATTCGTTTTGTGAGGTGCTGAATTTTATAGTTCCGAACATTTAAAGCAAATTATCAATCTTTAACCATTCTGAATTCTTATTAAGATGTGACTGCGCAGCTTTTTACACACACTGTTTCATTCCAGATAAATGTATCACGTGTGAAAAGTCTGAGTTTGCTATTAATATGGTCTGCCAGGTCACTAATATGTAACATGAACGGAAAGGACAGCAATAAACTTCCTTAGAGCTTGCCTGAAGTTACTTTCATATCTGTAGATGACTATCCATAGAAAGAAATGCTCAGTCAGAATTGCACTTAAAGCTGCATACGATCACACATTTTCTACTAGGCGTAGGGGCGGTACTGAGTTTAGTGCCCATCGGAAGTCAAGAAATATTTCATCAGTCTGACTGCCTTGATTCATAGCTTTCAGCAAGTTTGAGCTCAGAATATGTTCTAAAATTCTATAGCAAATTGATGTGAAAGTTATTCTGGATCACTTGTGATACCTTCTTGCAGACGAGTGTAAGTTGTGCATTCTTCCAAATATTTGGCATTTTTATCCTGTTGGAGGGGTCTAGGATGGATTGTAAACACTATAGAGTAATGGAGATGCCTAGCACTCTCTGATTGTAGATACTACGAAAGATATATGCAATATATGATGGCTGTTACAATTCCGCGAGTATACGTTCCAAGAAGGGTGTCCCCCCCCCCCCCCCCCATACTCATGACTCGCAAAATATTTGTTGCCAGAAAATCAGAATAAAACAGAGATCACACGGAAGATTGCCGACAGTCGTTCTTCCCTCACACCAGAAAGACAAATAGAGAAAATTACAGCTCTGCCGGATGTACCTTCCACCATACACCGTAATGTGGCTTGGTTCAAATGGCTCTGAGCACTATGGGACTTAACAGCGGAGGTCATCAGTCCCCTAGAACTTAGAACTACTTAAACCTAACTAACCTAAGGACACCACACACAGCCATGCCCGAGGCAGGATTCAAACCGGCGACCATAGCAGCAGCGTGGTTCCGAACTGAAGCGCCTAGAACCACTCGGCCACCGCAGCCGGCACCGTAAGGTGACTTGCGAAGTTTAGATGTAGATGAAATAGATGTGAAGTATTATTTGAACCTTCCTGAGAGATTACAGTTGTGTCCCAGACTCCGACTTCAAACTGGGACCTTTGCCTTTCAAGGCAATAGCTCGGCCGACTGAGCTTCCTGGAAACGACTCACGGCTCGCCCCGACATGGGAGAGGTACAGCCAGAGGTGACTCTCCCATGGAGCTTAGCGGCAAGGTTGTAGTTTGAGGACGGTTTATTGTACTTAAAACACATGATGTTTCCAGGTCGGTGTTTCAAACTAGTGACCGCTTGCTAGAGAACGCCACTGGCAGTTTTCCGCAGTTTTTGATGTTTTCGTTATCGTGAGGCATGATGTGTTTTGTGCAGCGTTCTCAATTATATTTTATAGGTCTTTGGAAGGCATGGATCAGGAAGTAAACTCTTGGTTACAGTGTTGTAATTATTATTTATTTACCAATGACTCCTTTCGCCTGATTCAGACATCATCAGATTGGCTGATATATATTGTATACATTTGATTGGTGTCTATTCTGTAGCATATATCCGACACAACAGACACCACTCAAATATATATATTTCTGTAAAAGCAAGACGGCTCCTTGACGTTCGAGTCCTGGTATGGGTATGGGTGTGTGTGCTGCCTTTAGCGTAAGAGTTAGTTCAAGTTAGATTAAGTAGAGTGTAAGCGTAGGGACCGATGGATGACCTCAGCAGTTTGGTCCCACAGGAACTTACCACAAATTTCCAGTTTCTCGTAATCGCAGTCTCGGTCCGAGTTTCCAACTTTCCATTGCATTACCACAGTGCCGCGTACCCGTCCCTTCCCTTTCGTTCCCTATCCTCTATTTCATGTATATGATAGCATATAGTGTTACGCACCTTAGACACCGAGTGTACAAGTAACTTCTCTGGCCAAATATTCGGAAACATGGCACGGCGTCCTTGTTGAGGCATGCAGCGTAATCCAATGAATACAAAGCAGGATGACTGGATTACGTTGCATATCTCAACAAGGACATCGCGCCACGTTTCCGAATATTCGGTGAGGGCAGTTATTAGCTGGGACGTTTTGTATGCTCGGTGCCATCTGATATCAGCCAACTTGAAGAGCCTCAATCAGGGGAAACGTGTCATTAGTAAATCTACGAGGGCTATTCGGAAAGTAAGGAACGATAGGGAGCGAAATGGAAAACACAGTGAAAATCAAAACTGTTTTATTTTGAACAGTCAGCTACAAGTTCCAGCTACTTATCTCCATAGTTGCCGATCCGTCGTTTCTCGTAGCGTTGTACCAACTTTCCAATACTCTCGTTATAGAAGGCAGCAGCCAGTGCTTTCCGCCAATTCCCTACGCTGGCGTAAAGCTCGTTGACTGTGGCAAAATATTGTCTTCATAGCCAGCGGTTCATGTGAGCAGAGATGAAACTCAGAAGGAGACAATTACGGGCTGTATTCTGGGTACTCAAACATTCCCAATTGAAAACGATGCAGGAGCATCTTCATTTCTCCTGCAGAATACGGCTGAAGAATTGCCTTGAAGAAGAAAACGGACGACAGGTATGTAATGTTGGTTGCATAGCTTCAGGCGAAATTTCTCACTAGGCCCTCGTACTTGGCGGGAGACACTATTGTATTAGGTATCTTTACGTGCTCCCTGTGTGCTCAGAACTAAAAGGAGGGACGTAACGCGATCGTCGGGCTTACTAGAGACACTGTCCAACACACTTGTGCAAAACTTCATCGGATTTTCACTGTGGTTTCAATTTCGCGACAGATCGTTCCTCACTTTCCGAATAACCCTCGTAAGGGGGCCCATACCTGAGGGCAAGGTAGGGCCGCGAGCCTCTCCACTCTCCCCCAACTTCTCAGGAAAAGGCAAAAACCTAGCGTATTCAGGTGCTGTCAATAAAATGATTTAAGAGTCGGTATTACGTAGATTTTTAGTATGGTTGGATCTAGCACTTCTTTACGGCTACTTACAAGTCGCGATTCGTCTTCCAAAATATTAAAAATTCTCCATACCCTCAGAGCAAGGAAACTCCCTACAAACTATCGTATGTACGCCTTTGATATTATGTACAGATAAGTCTTAGTTTAAAGTTATTTCCAGAAATCTCTAAAAGTTCGTGACATAGTTCAGATTTTTAAACTACAGTCTAATAAACATTCTGACGGTCATAGGCTGCATATTTGTTAACGTATATGGTTTATGAATACATACGGTGAGTCCATAATTAAAATTCCATTTCTAAAACGCTCTACAATTAGAACCACTGCTCAGAATAAAGTCAGATCTGAATAGCACATTATTGATGCAGGGAGAAGCCTCCTAGAACAAAAGATTTAATGAACATTTTACCAACAGATGGCGCTGTAAGCGCCTTAACATAATGGGGCCAACTGACAATGACAGATCAGTTGCAATACGACAGCTGTGTTTTGAGTTTCACATTACGCCATTCGCACTGTTTAGTTTACGTGACTGCACAAGTTCACCAGCCAACAGTTGTGGCACTGTTAGCAAGGTAAGCTCATCCACAACGTCACGATCGTTGACACCTGATGGGAAAAGTCGGTTTTTAATTGTCCTGGGCCAAACACCGCATAAAAGCAACGTGACATCGGTTTTTAGTTGACCTGGGGCCAAAAACCGTATAAAAAGCAGAATGACATTGGTTTCCAATTGTGGTGAGACTGGCGCAGGACATGTTAATTACTGTACACCACTTTCTGCTACAAGTTGAAACCGGGAAATAGCATGTTCGACAACAGATCAGAGTGTCTCTGGGGTTACATCCCCGATGTGAACTGAAAAATGTTTTTTTGGAAGATATCGTCAATCCTTCAGTTACAGGCTGTTGTGATGAGCAAAATACTGTTTTTTTTTTTTAATTCTGTCATACAACGTGTGCACGTTTAAGCCACACTTCGTCTGTTGTGCACCACCCTGTACCTTGAAGAAGTTAGTAAACTATGGAAGATGTGATATACAGAAATTAACTGAGTTTCTTTAATCCCTTAACATTTTTGCCGCTCTTGAAAATAATCTCCTGTTTAGAAAAGTGTTTAATTAGTAAATGGTTTTTGATATACTTCTAATTATTTTCCTTTCATTTGTCTGATTATTGGTGTATAGTAGAATAATAACGTAAGGGGCAGACTATTACATATGGTATTACAAAGATTTCCTCAACTGTAGCACCTATAAATTTCAATTCAATATTTTTTCATAGGTAGATGATCATCTTGTACCTTGGAATACTTGTTCATATTTGGAAAAACTCTTGTTTTCCAGAGCAATTTTTGTAATTTCAGACAAGGGCTGTAGTACAAAAAGGGAATGCCATCATTTAAACAGGGGATAAGAAAACGTACTATATCTCTATTGCAGACTCGAAAGTTTGAAAAGAGTCCAACTCTTTGTAGAGAGCACATCATTAGCGCCACTGAGGATGTACAAAGTGAAGTACATGATTAAGGAATCAAAATACTATGAGCTATTTCGTCGCATGTTAAAAACCAGATGTTATTATCCAGTATAGTTTCGAAATTTGCAAAGTTTGACTTGGGTAGACATACGAGGCGGTATCCAAAATTTCTCGAAATACAGGTCTACCATAAATGTTACATTCGTTTCCAAAGCTGTGTATTTTCCAAAATATTACTTTTACAAATATTACCGATTCTTCAATAGAACTGTAAACCCACCAGGTTTTGCATTTTGCGCAACACAAATGTTTTGAGTGCCACTCTGATCACGCGACACATATCGAGGCGGCAGTCATGTTCGTTCCATGCCTTACAGCGTCCTGATAATGGTTATGACAGCAAAACTGAAGTGTTCTCTGAGTCTTACCCGTGTTCTTGGCAGTGGGGATACGTAAAGACGGTCCTCAGTGAATCTCCAAAGGAAACGATGACGACGATCTGTGGGCCACGGTAACAGAGCGACATCATCTTCACCACTATGCCCAACCCGGCGATGCGCAAGGTAACAACGAGATTGTCCCGTTTTGTTGGAAGATGAAAATCTTGGAATCAACAGTCAGTTCTGAAAACAACCCCAACTGACGTGTCAGTCTTCTCACAGAAGAAGGACCACCCATAGGACTTCGTCTGTAACACTGTACAGAAAATATTAACCTTCGGCGAATCTTGTTCTTGCGGCACAATTTCATGAGGGTGTTCGGTGCCCCGCACTCTCACATTGTGGAGATTAACCTGTCCAGATAAATGGAAGGTCGCGTCGTCGCTGATTATGAACTTGGAGGTGAAATGTTCATCCTCAAGTGCTTCCTGGATTGCAATGTAAATCTAAAGGCGCCAGCCATAGTATTACTGTTTTAATTTTGACATGAGCTACAGACGATACGGTCTGAAATGTAAGCTTCGTTGAAAAATCTTTCACACAATTTGCTGCTGTATCCCAAAATCGTTGCTTGCGCGGACGTTTCTGTTTACAGACACAACCTATGTCTAAAATTGTAGATACCAACATAAAATTCTCTGTTTAGTTGGCGATCCTTTTCCACAATTCCTTCTGAATACTCGCTGTGTTGTAATAGATAAACATTTCGCATATTCCAGCACACAAGTAACTCTTTTTCTCGCTTTCTCAATATTTTATCAGTTGTCGGCAAAATGCAAGCTCGGTGTGTTTACTGTTCTGTTCATGCATCAGTAATGTGTGTACCTGTAGTCCTTTGGGAAATATACAACTTATAAGATGAGTGGACCTCTTATAGCAGCTGTGTATATCAATTAAAATTATTATGTCATACGTAGATCTTATATTGTACCATCACCTTCAAGGCTGTCTCGCAAGGAGTGAACACGGAGACCACAACGTCTGTGTCACTTTTGAAATGAGTACTGGAAGTTAATATTTGCGAGAACGGAACTCCTGGAACGAAGGTTATTATGGAGAGACGGCATAGTCATGGCCTATGGGATTGTTTCTAGGTGCTGGTGGAAAACTGCGAGGACGTGCCATGAGTCGTGTCTGGATACAAAGTCGGTGGAACATTGAAATGCAAAAGGCAAGTGTTCTGGGTCCGAATCACAGCTCGACTCATTATTTTACACTACTAGAAAGTAACAAATCAGTTCACGTTTGGTTCAGAGAGAAAAACTGAATCCGAGAAGAAGTGATTATCACAGGAGGAGGTCGAGGTATTGACAGTCTGCTGAAGTCACAGTAAATCGTGGCAGGAACTCTCCTCAGCATGTTGCCTTTCAGAGTGGATGTCATTTACCCTGCAACTCAATTGTGCCAGTTTACATTACACCTAAGATTTCCTGATGCTGTACCAGAGTACATGTATTTGTGTGAAATCATGCCGATCTGTCATCACTGCAGATTGTTGTTGTTGTGTGATGACAGCAGGTTTTGTCGGAGCACTTCTCTGGCGAGAGAGGCGCCGAGTCACGACACGTGGCGGTGTGGGCGTGGCCTCCGAGAGGCGGGGCATCGTTGTCTCGGAGGGGCCTCGTGGTGTGGGAAGCGGGCGCCGCGGTGCTTA
This sequence comes from Schistocerca gregaria, assembly GCF_023897955.1. Taxonomy (NCBI): domain Eukaryota; kingdom Metazoa; phylum Arthropoda; class Insecta; order Orthoptera; family Acrididae; genus Schistocerca; species Schistocerca gregaria. The sequence goes on from NC_064924.1 coordinate 184,084,200, forward strand.
AAAAGCAGCTGAGTGGGTCCATGTGGTCAGAAGGCAGAAAGAAAGCAACACCACTAGTTGTCTGCCTGTGCACCTAGCTTCATCAGCGAGCAAGAGGACCTCCAGAGAAGATCCGACAGAGCCTGAAGACAGAGAATCTACCAGAATGTCGCCTGTCGCTCTTCTGTTGTCTGGTGTGATCGTGGTACTTCTGTTGTTCCTCATGGTGAAGGCCGCACATTCCAGGCCGCACAACTTCCCTCCAGGTATGTACCTCCTGCTGTCTGTCTATACTAGCAAACTGATCACTAAATCACAGCTCCCATTTCGTCTACTTCCCATGTGCACACGCTGCATGCAACTACCCGGCTACTCTTCAGTGCTCAGTAACTTAGAGAGCCTACATACTCGTAGATAGTGTATAGTCAACAATGGCTGCCATGTTTTTACTAGACTGATAATGGGATGTTCGTTTACCTGGTTCGTAAGCTGTGAAACATAATACGATCATACACAGGTTCTTTGCAAATATGTAGTTCCATCTATGTGACCTGTCTGCGATGTCTCGCTGCACCCAGTTGAGCTCTACTTGACAACAGTAAATGTCATAGTCCTTATGCTACTGTTTATACTGTACCAAATATTACTGCTATAGCTTTCAAGACCAGACAGCCATGGAGTGCCCATGAAAATGATTGTAACTCAAAACTAATGTATGTAGTTAGAGAGGTAAATATTTTACATGAGAATTGCTAAACGGCTGAAACGACGTAGTACCCAAAATAATAACTGAAGTGGAAATAAATAACACCCAGAACAGTAAACACGTTTGTTTCAAAAAGATGGTGTGTACTTCGTGTTAACGTTATCGTTCCGTTGTGTGAATGTCTCGGCACATTCTGTACGTGTTACAAATTGAAGTCACTCACGGCGATTATGTATGTGAAGTTAACTCCCACGAAATATCGCAGAAATTTTGATATGGTTATCTCTAACAGGTAGCCTGATTCACGAGGGAAGTTTGTGTGTATAATTTATTACCTCTACAATAGAGAAGTCCTACGGCCATATTCTTAGTGTTATCCGTGCAAAGCCGGATGTCAAGCTATTAAATCCTTCTTAGACTTTCTGTAATACTTATACATGGGTTTACTTTCCCAGTCTCACAAACGACATTCCAGTAGGCACTGTGTTTTTCTCTTCCCACAGCAAATTACTTCCGTTGGTTTTACCTGATCAAGTGTTTATACTGTTTCTCAGTGTGTGGTAAACCAGGTTATACCTTTAAATTCATTTCGCCCATATGAGAGGTGAAGTTGTGTTTTTCACAGTTGCTGTAACACCACATTTTATTGGTTCAGCACAGAAATAGCACAGCTTCAATATGTTTTTTATAGCACCTCCTGTCACACAGTGCTATTGATTATTAGAGATCTTCTGTGTCTATGTATGGACAGTCACCTAGACACATAGAAGTAAGTTAATATTGGCTCCAGTTAAGTGTGTTGTGGCACTCGTCGTTCGTGTTGTATGTTAATGAACTTGTAGACAATATTAATACTTAGCTCACACTTTTCACAAATGATACAGTCACTTAAAATAAAGTTATACTTTAAAACAGCTGCAGAAAAATTCAGTCATGACTCCGCAAGATTAAAATGAGAAGAAATATAGGCAACTTGATTGAAATATTGAAAAATGTAAGTTTTTTCAATTCACAAAACGGAAAAACCTATGACTACAATATCAAAGAATCACGATTGGAATCGGTCAACTGATAAAAGTCCTTGCAAGTAGTAATTTTAGGGGTGTCAAGTGGGATGAGCACATAGGTTCAGTCGTAGGTAAAAGAGATGGCAGACTTCAGTTCACTGGAAGAAAATGCAAATGCGTGTACAAAACACTCGTTTAACCCAGTCTAGAATATTACTGAAGTGTGTGGGACCTATATCAGATAGGACTAACGGAAGATATTGAATCTATACAGGGAAGGGCAGCACACATGGGAGAGTTCCACGAAGATGATGATGAAACTAAACTGGCATACACTTGCACGCAAACACCAACTATTGATAGTATGTCTACATACTAAATTTCAAGAAGTATCTTTAGGTGAATAATCTAGGAAAGTATTAAAACTACTTGCGTATCGCTCAGATAGGTACGCGGAGACAAGATTAGACTCATCAAACCGCACCCAGAGGCATTTAAACTGTGATTCCATTCGCTACATATGTGAATGGAATGGTTTGTCTGCGACTTAATGCTATAATCAAAACAGCTTTGATTGCATACGTTATCAAAAGTAAATACTACAAAAAAATTGATATTGTGATTTTCCCACAGCTCCTTACTGACATATTCTCGAAATCCTGCTAGCATAGTATAGGAAATGATGTCTTCTGGTATTCTTCACGTATTTTCCAATAACGTTAAACGTAATTTGTAATGAATATTCCTCCTAATCTCTCGCTGCATGTTTCTTCTCTATAGCATATCAAAAGCCAGTGATAGTACTTGTTGTGTTTCTTGATGATTCTCAGTTCCACAGAAACACAGCTGATTCTTATGCTATATGGGATCTATGCTACTCCACCAGCCATATGTTTTCGATAAAACGTGAATGTCCACCTTCGTGTCTCTTGTAACGAAATGAGGAGTTTTATGCTCCTGAAGCTGTGTATAGGATTGCATAAGCCAGTGCTGTTTCCAACCACAAACTTTTTTGATTTGTCTGTCGTAGGAATAAAATGACACTACAAAATTCAGTTCTTGGCAGAACTGTCTCTAGCTCTCTTGCCGCTATTGGCTGTGTGGCTTATCTCATTCCCAGTGTATTATGTTACAGGTCCCCCTAGACTACCAATATGGGGAAGCTACATCCAGCTGTTGCTGGAAAACTACAAGTTTCCGTACAAAGTGATGGACGCCTTCACACGCCGCTACAACTCCAAACTGGTGGGCTTCTACTTTGGACCGCTACCTGTGGTGGTCATCAGTGATTATGAAGCTGCCAAGGAGGCCTTCAACAACCCTAGTCTGCAGGGCCGCATATCCAACATCGCCATCAAGCAGAGGATGCCCAATGAGGACCTCGGTAAGCACTGACTGCTGTCTGAAGAAAAAAGATTAATATCAGTATACTAGTTTGTCTCTATTACATTTCCAGCTTAAGGCTGCAGCGAATATGAAACGTGCCACGTCTGCTGCTATTTTTCACTTTAATCGCAAAAACGTACAGACTAAACAAAGCGTGTTACAAATCTTGGTCTTACGACCATGTTGAATTCAGAACAGGCGAGCACTTTCTTTCTAAATACTAAATGCACCTGTCGGGTTTCTTCAATGCGTTGTTGAAATAAATTCAAATTGATTGACGAGAGCTTGAATTATGTCTTTTTTTCTTGATATTTTCACCAGTTGATTTATCACGTTCTCCTATTACATTGATGAGTTGTAGTAGGTCACCCACAACATTACCAATCAAGACTTCATTGTCAGTTGTCAGTCTACTATATGTTGTTTTCCTACTTCCCATTTACGAAAACCTACGTTTCCACATCGTCTTTGAACAGATATACTGCATTCTGCGAGTCTTGCACTGTAGGGATGATGATGACACATTGGCTTGGAAGCATAGCAAAAAAATGGCTCTGAGCACTATGGGACTTAACATCTATGGTCATCAGTCCCCTAGAACTTAGAACTACTTAAACCTAACTAACCTAAGGACATCATACAACACCCAGCCATCACGAGGCAGAGAAAATCCCTGACCCCGCCGGGAATCTAACCCGGGAACCCGGGAGTGGGAAGCGAGAACGCTACCGCACGATCACGAGATGCGGGCGGAAGGAAGCATAGCAGCCACACCTTAATTGCAATTAACGAAAATCTTTTGTGAGACTAGTGTTATCAAAACTAACGAAAAGAGGAAACACAGACACACACACACACACACACACACACACACACACACACACAGGGAAGTACGAAAACTGTATTGATACTCAGTTCTAAAATCTTATGATGAAGATGAGAAATGCATTGAAGTAATCTAAAAAACACAACTCCTGAATGCGACTGGCTGATCGCTGTACTAAAAGAGAATGAAACAGCCGTGGATGCAATTCAGATGTTACACAAATTTGTACCGGTTTAACTGTATAGTTCGTGGTTAGCTAAAAATAGGGTAGGTTCCCACTTAGCTATTATTCTGCCTACTTGCCAAAATAAGAACCTCTCTCGTCAGAACATGAAGGGGATTCAGTTAAAGTGTGACATATACTTATGTATACGCCACGGGCTTACAGACTGGGTGTTGAAGTTGGGGGATAAAGCTGTGTGTCAGTGGCCAGCGTCCTAGTTGGAAGCGTGTCAGCATTACTTCATCCTATCAGAGCCACCAGCGTTTCGTACGCCACTGACAGATAGCTAGCTTCACGCACAGCATCTTATAACAGTCTGCTGCAACACACCGTCCCCCAAAGTGTCGAAACATACTATATTCTTTGTAATCTCTCAGTACAAAATCGTAAACGACATGCATAATGACGCTCAGTTCCATATGAATTGCTGAGGCTAGCTTCCACACTGTGCAGGCATAAACTTCAGAGTGGGTCCAGAGCTGATGGAGCAGCGTCGCTTCACGCTGAGGTACCTGCGAGACTTTGGCTTCGGACGGCGTTCCGACCACCTGGAGTCGGAGATCGAGGCCGAGATGGCGGAGCTGGTGGAGCTCATCCGGGGAGAACGGCAGGATGAGGTGAGTCCCAGGAACGGAGTTCCTTCTTGCTAGCTGCACGCAATGTAGACAAGCAGTGTTGGTCGCAATCCTGATGTTCTAGACATTTGTTACATTCATGGTCATTTGTTTGATTATTGGGAACTTTATGAAACGTAATTACTGTTGTATCTGTATATTAAACACGTTAGTGGAATTCGCAATAAGTAGGAACGTTAATGTCCACAGCATATAAAATGACCTCCTGGGTAAAGTCGGAAGATACAAGTGGCAGTTCGTAAATGCGACTCTTAAGAGATAAGATTAATGGCGAAAACAGATTCAGGGAAAAGCATTGCATTTCGTTACACATTAATTTGGTAATTCACTGTTAAAATTTCCGCAGTACATTCCTTTGAAGTGAACCAATTAATAGCCACGTCCTACTTATGTTTCTCAAAACGACCATGAAAATAAAATCAGAGATATTTGAGCTTACATAATTCTTTGCTCCCATGCATCATTCGCGACTGGAACTGGAAGGAGTGGACGTGACAGTACTACATAAAATACTCTCTGTCTCACAAAACAATGTAGCTTGCACACTATAGATAAGTTAAGTCTCTCAACATTGATTATCATTGCTCAAAGTCATTGCATATAGAATTACTTTTTAGAATCAGTACAGTTAACTAGCATTCATTCAGAGGTAAAATAAAACATCTAAACATCATTGTGAGGTCGTAGCTCCGGTTTCCCGACTTCTGGTGACGACCCTCTTCCAATATTTTTTTCCTTGTACAGCGCTTCTTCATGGATCCTATCTGAAAGAATAGAAGGTTTGGGGATCTCATTAACTTTGCCAACCCTGCTTCTCATTGACCTCCAACATGTATTTTCCATTTACATTCATTTCAAGGTATTTCTTGACTATCCTTGTTTCTTCCACCAGTTCTACATGACTGTACCTTCTTAATATAGATCGGTAACGTTTTACCAGTACACTGAGCTGTACACTTACGTCCACTCTATTACTTTCATTCCATACCTTATCCTGTTTTGTTCGCTTCCGCATATATCTAACAAACTTCGTTTCACTAGCTTCACCAGCTCCCTCACTCAGTTTTTCTTGCACTACATTTGTATCGCCGCATACGAAACGTCGTCCATCAGAGTGATGAAGAGTGTTCGAGACAACGCACCCGTTTTATTGACGCCACGTTTTGTCTCAGACCATCGGCTCTGTCCACTTCCTACCTGAACACTGCTGATGCATCTTCTGTAGTGCACCATGGGTAGATTCTTTCCCTCTAGAAATATCCATATTCAAATTTTGTAGTAGCATAATATTGGATTTTTGCTTAACTTTAAGATTTATTCAGTCAGATTCGTTATACATAGGCTACATACACATATGCCAGTTACTCTGATGAAATTGGCCAGTCTATGAAAAAACATGTCAAGTTAGTCAATTTCAATACTGGAAAGATACAGACTAATTTACGTTATATTTTTCTTATTCTGAATGCCAGGAACTGGAATTTAGTGAACCCTGGACAACCAAAGAACCATAACTGGTCAGCTTCACTGTTCAGAATTGTTGCTTCTTTAAAAGACAACCAGAAAAGCTGAAGCGTCCATTCCACCTTTAAAAAGACCACAAGCTGTAGCTGAGCCCGTCACAGAATCGGTGTTGGTCAGGTATTGATGTGGCAGATGACTATTCACAGTTGAGACTACATGAATTTCGCAGCATAAACACAATGGAATGGTATGCAAACGAGGAATTCAGAATTTGGTTGTGTTCTGGATCCTGAATTGGTGTTATTGCAAAAGCTTCTTGGATTATGTTTTATTTTATTCTGGTGCTTATACAGTCTAGGTCCAGCGTTCTGGAGTAAATATAATCCGAAAATTATTTTTCATTTCTATGACATATACCACACCTCATATTCGAGTTCCTTCTAGGACAGTCACAACAACACGAAAAATTCTACCTTACATATGGCTCATTCGAAAATCAGATTAGAAAACACATTATCGAAAGGTTACACTGTAAGTAAACTATTAGTCTGTCACAGAGCAGTGTGGGTCTTTCCAGTTTATGAGTATCCAATTTTATGTGTAAGTGAAGTACATAGTACTGAAGTGGTTCCTTTGTGTCTGACCGGCTACGTTTCGACAGGCTGTGGTGCAGTCGTCATCAGGAGGAGACTGTAGCCGGCGCGTGCTGCTGCCTGATGCGCTGTTCCCCGGGTTCATCAACGGCTTCATGCCGGTGGTGGCGGGCAGCCGGCTGCCGCGGACAGCAGACGAGGTGTGCCGCTACCTGGGGCACGCGGGCCTGCAGACGGCCAGGGCTGGAGACGCCACAGGCGGTTTCCTCACGCTGCACTCCGCACTGGCCTCCATCGCGCCCAAGATGTCGGGCTACCACGACACGGTCGAGTCTGCCGAGAAAATTTTGGCATACTTCCACGTGAGTACCGAGATACCCAGTAATGTATTTGCTGGCAGAAGCAAGAGTTTCTAAATTAGATCTAATAAGTGCAATTGCTTACAGCTGCCTTTAACTATTGTATCAAAGAGAAACTGCAGCATTGGCAGAAGACTGTAGCGAATTGTAGAACGACCTGCAGAGTATTGATGGTTCATGAAGGAACTAGAAGTAAATTAACATAAAGAAATCTATATCTATGTTGATTACTTAGCAATTCATACTTAAATGATTGGATTAGGCTTACAGAAAAATTTTGGGACAATTTTTCTGTCTTACCAGTTTCGCCCATGGAAGCTATGAACACCTGAGGTATCGAATTTTATCACGATGGCCATGTCTCCAAGTGTATCCATGAAACAGTTGAATTTTGTGGCACTGAAAGGAGAAAGTTGGTAATTGAAATACTGTGAAAAGTTCTCGCCGCAACCAAAAACCGATCTATTTTAATGACTGACACCTCAACTGCCTTTTGCACGTATCAATGAGAATCTCAGCGCCCATTCTGCAATAATACGAAACGTTCTGCCATTTTTCGAACTTTTTTGATCTCTCCATCAATACCATGTGTTAGGGATCTCATACTTTGAAGCGACACTCACAAGAGGACAAGAAATAGTAATGTAGGAAGTGTCTTTCGTTGATATGTTGCTGTTTCTAAGCCAATAAAACTCAATCTTTGGTTCACTTTCCCCACAACAGTTTCTATGTAACTGTTCCAGTTTCAGCGGTTCGTAATTATAATTCCTAGGTACGTAGTTGAACCTATTGCTCATGAATAGGGGAGGAAATTCTAAACTGTTCAGTTACACTATTGTTGACTTATCACTGTAATCAGTAACTGCCGCAATGTACGTAGGAGTCACCATCTGCAGTTACATAAAATGGAGTGACCATATAAAACAAATGGTAAGAATAGGCAGATGTCAGTTTGAGGTTCATTGAAAGAACCTTAAAACAACATACTTAATTCACAACAAAAAATCTTATGGGACTTAACTGCTAAGGTCATCAGTCCCTAAGCTTACACACTACTTAACCTAAATTGTCCTAAGGACAAACACGCACACACATGCCCGAGGGAGGACTCGAACCTCCGCCGGGACCAGCCGCAAAATCTATGACTGCAGCGCCTGAGACCGCTCGGCTAATCCCGCGCTAATTCACAACACAAATGGCTTACAGAACTCTTGTTACACTTACGCCTGAGTATTGCTAATCGGTCTGGTGTCGTAACCAGTTTAGGTTAATAGAAGAGATGAATAAGATACGAAGAAGAGCGGTACATTTCGTCAAAGGTTAGCTTAGCAAGCGTGGGAGCATTAAGTAGATGCTCAAAAAACTCTACAAGAGAGGCGTTGTGCATAACGGAGAGGTTTGCTATAAAAGCTTCGAAAACATACGTTTCGGGAATAGGCGGATAATATATTAGTTTCTCTCACATACGTCTCGCAAAATGACCACAAAGAGGAACCTAAGAATTTAGGGGTCATATGGAGATTTATCAATAACCCTTCTTCCCACATGCCTCTCGTGAATGGGATACGAATGAATGAAAAGATAGTAGTACCAGAAATGGCATTCGCCAAACACCATAAGGTATCTTGTGGATTGTAGATGCAGAATGTTCTGCGTGAAAAAGTTGTTTCCTGGCAAGAACTGCGTCCACTTAGGTGATAGACTTCATTTTGCGTGTGCCCAACAAGGACCTAGGTTCTTACTGTCTTCCAGATTCCTGAAGAAAAGCTTTGCCCTGAGACACTGATCATAAAGTTGAAGCAGGTTTTGCTGGAAGAGCGGCTAATACAGAGTCTATAGTTCTCAGCAGATTATGTTCCTGACGCATTTGTTATTATTCATTTCTCTCAATACAAGACTGTCCTCTGTTCACATGCCAAAACAGTGTCAACCTATCTGACAAGATTCCCAACAATTTCAGCATTAGTACTATGTTAACATTCTCTCAATAAATCACATTAGGATATTTTCTGTTCCTATATCTGAAAGTGAACATTATTTTGATCTGTAGCAAGGGTGATATAGAGTCCTAGATCTGAGCTTCTGCATTCAATTTTTTTAATGTGTATGATTAAACTCTCAAAATACCCCAGCAATGTGAAACCACCAGCTAAGGAAACTTTTTTTTAAAGTTAAGATATAATATATCATCTAACGAGAAAAATTTAGATACGACTTAAATTTGCAAGAGGTTTTCCAATTCATTTCTGAGAAGGTCATCTGTATGTAAGGAAACACAGTCGGTTCTGTAAAACATTCGTATCATTTTATCCAATTGCTCAGCATTTGCAGATTCACGTGTGTTTCCCTACTTTTGTCAACTCTCGTCATACAATTGACTGGTAATTATCTTCTTACAGGTACTTCATCAATAGGTTTTCTTCTCTTTTTCTTACGTTTTTAGTTCCATTATTTTTTGGGTTTTTTGAATCCAAACCATTGATTTTCATTCCCTAATTCTGAAAATTTGTTCAAACACCTAAAGTTCTCTGAATCGAGCGAATGACTCATTGAAACGTACCGAATGGGTAGTCATGAACTGTTCAAGTTTAAAACTATGTATTATTCCTCGGAAGTGTGCAACGCATAATTAAAGGTAGAAAACAACTCGTGATTATGAAGATTTTTGCCACTATGCATTACCGTTTCTTTAGGTCCTCGTGCTCAGAAATGTGGTGCTTAAATTTCTCCCTCATATTAAACGCTTCCTATCTGTGTTGCCATTACTGTCTAAAAGACTTACAGGCTGCTGAATTTTATTAATTATCGCCTGTCACGAAATAAAGGAGGGAACACAATACATGTATGCACATATTTGCCTCTAAACAGCAGTTTATTCCAACCACAGCACCCCTTTCCTGCCTGACAAGGAAGTGTACCTGCCCATTGGTCAGCCGTATGGTTCTTCGGCTTGTCAGCACAGAACCATTGACAAATGCTAGGACGCTATTTTTACTACAAGTCCATGGACACAAAGAAACTTAAAGAGACAAGACATGCACTGCTCACGTATCGCAGACAGTACATCGGCAACAGAAATTGTACACTTTGAGCAGTACGTTTTGCGTTCTCTGTGTGTGACACATTCCTTGAATGTCAATGATAATGGAATTGATGCTGATAACGTAACAAAACGTGAAAAAAAAATTTCTCCTGTGACACAAATTTCAAATGAATGATTAAGTCTTTTTTTTTTTTTTTTTTTTTTTTTTTTTTTTTTTTTTTTTTTTTTTTTTGCAGCAAGTGATCAAGGAACACGATAAGACATACTCTGATGATCACATGAGGGACTTCATCGACAGATACCTGAAAGAAATAAAGGAGAAGAAGAAGACGGGTACTGCTACAGTATATACCAGTAAGTAAAAAAGAGGAAACTGTATCTCATTCACTAATGCATTTGCTCATATTTCTGTTTTGTTCGTACGTAAAGCATACAAGTCACTTGTCTTAAAAATGTCAGACCTCATTGATGGTTCGAGTGGGGGAAGTAAAAGTGGAACTTAGTGTGTGTGGATAGCCTTCACAAAGACTGTTGCTAATGCTGTGGCTGTTTCGGTTTATGTTGTATGGTGTTTGTTAAAACGCTATTGTCGCAAAAATAATTACTGTCACCATGGACCTCTTGCTCAACAACCATTATCATAACCTGAATATGAGCTGATACACTAACTTAATGTTGTTGTTGTTGTGGTATTCAGTCCTGAGACTGGTTTGATGCAGCTCTCCATGCTACCCTACCGTGTGCAAGCTTCTTCATCTCCCAGTACCTACTTCAACCCACATCCTTCTGAATCTGCTTAGTGTATTCATCTCTTGGTCTCCCTCTACGATTTTTACCCTCCACGCTGTCCTCCAATGCTAAATTTGTGATCCCTTGATGCCTCAGAACATGTCCTACCAACCGGTCCCTTCTTTTTGTCAAGTTGTGCCACATACTCCTCTTCTCCCCAATTCTATTCAATACTTCATCATTAGTTATGTGATCTACCCATCTAATATACAGTATTCTTCTGTAGCACCACATTTCGAAAGCTTCTATTCATTTCTTGTCCAAACTATTTATCGTCCATGTTTCGCTTCCATACATGGCTACACTCCATACAAATACTTTCAAAATCGGCTCCCTGACACTTAAATCTATACTCGATGTTTACAAATTTCTCTTCTTCAGAAACGCTGTCCTTGCCATTGCCAGTCTACATTTTATATCTTCTCTACTTCGACCATCATCAGTTATTTTGCTCCCCAAATAGCAAAACTCCTTTACTACTTTAAGTGTCTCATTTCCTAATCCAATTCCTTCAGCGTCACCCGACTTAATTCGACTACATTCCATTATCCTCGTTTTGCTTTTGTTGATGTTCATCTCATATCCTCATTTCAAGACACTGTCCATTCCGTTCAACTGCTCTTCCAAGTCCTTTGCTGTCTCTGACAATGTCATCGGCGAACCTCGAAGATTTTATTTCTTCTCCATGGATTTTAATGTCTACTCCGAATTTTTCTTTTGTTTCCTTTACTGCTTGCTCAATATACAGATTGAATAACATCGGGGATAGGCTACAACCTCGTCTCACTCCCTTCCCAACCACTGCTTCCCTTTCATGCCCCTCGACTCTTATAACTGCCATCTGGTTTCTGTACAATTTGTAAATAGCCTTTCGCTCCCTGTATTTTACCCCTGCCACATTTAGAATTTGAAAGAGAGTATTCCAGTTAACATTGTCAAAAGCTTAACGAACTTAATACTGCAAATATTTAGCATCACCTTCCCACACAACACAACATTTGATATCTCAAGTGAAACACAGCAGGTATCTGTCTTTTGCAGCTGACCAGCTGGGGGTCACCCTGTTCGACACCTTCCTGCCGGCCTCCATGGTGCAGTCAACGGTTCTCTCATGGGCCCTGCTGTACGTGGCCCACAATCCAGAGACACAGAGGCGAGCACAACTCGAGCTGGACTCTGTCGTGGGAAACTCCAGGCTTCCAAACCTCAACGACCGCCCTCGGTGAGTGCCTAACACGTGCATTACCACCGGCTGACGGGTTCTGCCCAAGTCATATCGGGCACTGTTGAGGTTGAGTAACCTACAAGTGTTGCTTGGATTTCCGTTTGGAACAAGTTTCTCACTCGACTAAATTTTGATATCTCTTTAATCGCATCTAACACATCTTTACTGCAGCTCTTCAATATAATTTCTACGAAGAGTGCAGGTATTATACACAATCAGATTCACGTTTCTGATGATGGGTCGATAGCAGAAGAGGCTGAATCCCATTTATGACATTCAGCCCACTGATCCTATTAACACCAGGGGTGTTTCTTTACTATCATTTCCAGCAGAGGAATCACCATCACACATTGTGAAGTGTTTTGCGTATTAACCACAGACATGGCAGACAGTCTGATGATCAAGAACTGTATGACACTACCTATTCGCGATTCACAAAACGTGACATTTGTGGCACACTCAACCCTCCAGCCAGTTGCAATAGTTGGGCAAATCGCCATCCAGTCTTCCAGGTTTCGGTTTCCCACATTTCCCTATGTTTCTGTAAGACAAAATACAAAAACCGTCCTTTGATAAAAGACGTGTCTGAGCTGCCCACCACTAATGATGGCACTGCCGGTGGGGTGTTAATCCTTCCTTTTCTCTCTCAGGCTAATTCTAGGGATGTAAATTTTTTTTGAGTTTGCATTTTAATACAGTTACTCCTGATGTGCCCGGCACTCCAGTTGAACTACCATGGGAATGCAAGTGACGAAAATGAAAAGGATAAATTGTTGTCGAGCTAATTCCTGAATATTCTGTACTCTGACATTACAGAATGAATATGGAATAAAATAATATGTCTGCCCTTACAAACATATACAGCCAGAATCTTGTAACCACCCACGTCCATCTTCTGCTACAGCCATAACTGCTAACGAAATTAAGATTGCTGATTTAATAAATTTTGAAGCCAAGAATATCATACAGCACAATTTGTGTCACAATTGATACATCAAAATACAGTTTTTTCCAGTGTTTACATTTCATATACATGAAATTACGTTATGTTTCTGTACCCAGAACAATACTTTGACACTTTCAAATGTTTCATTGTACCACCAAACAAATATAAGTACTCCATTTACTGATCATTCTTCAAAGAGGGCTCTTTGAGTAACTGGAAATTGTGCTGATAAGAATGTTCACGTGCAGTGCAGAACGTTTTGTTGTGAATACTAACAGCAACCTGCTGTCTGCAGCTTACCATACACGGAGGCCATTCTGAGGGAGACGATGAGGATACAGACGCTGCTGCCAATTGGGATCCCACATGCTGCCACAGACGACACAACCCTGCAGGGCTACTCAATACCAAAGGTCAGTTCGAAACTTTTACCTTCTGTTACAAATCTACATATAAAATGTCAAGGAATCTCCCTCAGTGTTGCTTTTTCTCTGTACCAAAAGTAAGCTGGGTATCTCTATTCCATACCAAAAGTCAGTCGGGATTCTGTATCCCCTTTAGGGAATCGTCTTTCCAGTGGGCAGGAGGGAATCTGTAGAACCTGTTCGGATACTCTATACCAGATGTAAACTAAGAACTTCTACCTCCTTGTGGAGCTCTCCATATCAAAGGTTAAACTTGGCTCCGTTTAGGTCCCATTGGGATACTCCATATGAAATGGCAGCTCTGAGACACTAGCTTCTGCTATCTCATCCAGGAGGACAATGTATGTAACAGATTTTGCAGTGGTGACTGCAAGTTTTCTAATTCATTGAGAAGGCCGAGGGAATAGAATAAATTATAAACATTAAAGATCGAAACACATCATATCTAGTTCATTAATTTTAAATTTGAGCGACTTATTAGTATTTCTACAACAGTAATGTGTGTGTGATTCCTCTATATGCCATAGAGCTAAAAATTTCTAAATGCTGATTGGTACATTGTGCTGCAGGGAACTGTGGTAGTAGCCAACTTATGGAGCATGCACATGGACAAAGGTGTGTGGACAGATCCAGAGAACTTCAGACCAGAGAGATTCCTCAACAGCGATGGCACTCTCTGCACCAGGGATCTCACTTTACCCTTCAGCACTGGTATGTGTTACCATGCCCTGATTATTTACCTTCAGAGTACACAGACGTTTTTATATATGCCATGAATGTTGCTACATATCACCTCTATCAATTGGAAACTTTGTCAGTTTATATTACTACTTACAAAGGTGTTATGAAATTTGATCAGCAAATGTTTGTCTATTTTAGCGCACAAAATGTGTAAAATAGGAATGTAGGCTTCCATACATAGATTTCATTTTAATAACATGGTTTGGGTGTGTAACTGTAAGTATGTTATGGTGAAGGCTATCCCTAGTAGCTGCTGAAACACTGGTAATTGCTCTATATATGACGTTGTGACATACCAATAAGGAGTTTATTGAAAAGGGCAAGAAATGGTTCACGTTTTTCTACCTTTCTCGCACAGAACTGAAATATACTGTTTTTTCCTGTTTCGGAAATTAAGGAAGGTTCATTCCGTAGAGCACCACATACTTAACTTTTGCAGAGCCGTATTACCAGTTTCTTCTGTTGCTTTTCCCTAATCAGATTAAGTGCAATATTCCCAACATTTGCGAGAAGTGCCATCTCTAATCAGTTGAAGTTAAATGGAAAGTCGTTCACATAGATAAGAAGTGGAATTGGACCCTGAATTAAGCGCTATGGGACTCTGTCAGTGATTACTCGATACTCACTAAATTTTTGTTTCCTAACACAACTTTTAAATACTACATTTCGCTTTCTTTTCGTTGAGTATGAACCGACTAGTTGCGTATACCAAGATTAATTCAGTACAACCTGTGTTTTAATTTTAACTGATTCTCGATTCCCGTCAGCTAGCAAGTGTTTATTTGTGCTTACAGGCAAGCGCGTATGCCCCGGTGAGACGTTCGCCCGGCAGAACATGTTCCTCATGTTGGCGGCGCTTCTGCAGAACTTCTCAGTCCGGGCAGACGGCCTGCCGCCTCTCCATTGTAACATCCCTGGAGCTATCGAGACCCCGCCTGCCTTCTGGGCCCAGTTCGAGCCCCGATGAAGGGACTTGTCCCTTCAGTACTCTTCGCGTGGTTGTTAATGTGTTGGCTTCTCCCATTCCGAGACTGTTGCTATACAAGAAATTGTTGCCTAACTCATGAACATTGCTATAAAGCACGAAGAATTTACATATTGCGCTGTGATATAAGACGTAGGACTTGGTGGACATAGGAGTATGTAATAATTATTTTGTTGCCTTTCTGTAGCACAAAGCTCGGCATAGCACTGCGAATTGCCCTCTCACATGTTGATTCCTTGAAGACTGACTTTTTGTTATCTACCAAATACTCTCTAAATATGTACAGTATTTATTATACCAACTTTATTTATTTTATTAAAAATATTTTCGTTATAGCAGCTCTGGTGTTGTTTATTATCCTTGTGTCCCTGTCAGATAACATGCATCTGCATTTACACCTACGTTCACATCCATACTCTCAGAACGACTATTAAATGCATGGCAGAGAGTACTTCAACTATATGACGCATTTTTTTCACCCCCTCCATTCGTGTATGAAGCACAAGAAATGCCGCTGGGAAAGCTGTGATTAGTCTAATTTTGCCTTTGCAGTCCCTACGACAGTGATACTTAAGGACTCTAGGCTATTCCTAGTTTCCTCTCGAAAAAGTAAAAAGGCGTTTGCAGTTTAATATGTATGGAAAGGTCTGTCAGTTCAGGATTTTCAAAATATCCGTTGAAGTCTTTCACGGATCAAACAAATGTGTGTTCATTCGTAGTGCTATTCTTTCTGTGCTTTCAGTACGCCCTGGGATGGGTTCCAGAACCTTGGGCAATATTCTAATACGAGGCTCGAGTTTTGTGTAAACAAACGCTTTTGTAGACTGAACTGCATTTTCCCAGTAGTCTACCAATGAATCCAAGTCAACCGACTGCTTTAAATACGTCTGCGATCATTTCGTTTCATATTCTCCGAAATTATTACATCGAGCAATTTGTATATCTAAACTGAACCTTATTGTGAGGCATCAATACTGTAATCACACGCTACTGCATTTTTCGTTTCTTGAACTGCACGATTTTACATAATCTTTAGCAGATATGGAAATGTTTCGTGTAATAACTGAGTCAGATGCTGGTTGGATAATACGAGAAGTTTATGATAGCTCAGCTCAGCTATGATACACCGCGGTCTATTGTGTACTGATAAAGCCATAGATTACACGAACGAATAAAATGCACTGAAGTGTAGTTAATGGCACAATGCGGATGAAATCAGAGAAATATAATGAAATGCAGTGATATAATATGTTATATAAAGTCATTTTGTGGTATGAGGCGAACCTAAATAAAAGATCTCTGAGAGGATAATCAGCACCCCCACTTGGAGTGGGAGATAAAAAGATATTTGATAGAATACGTTTCAGTGATATAAATCACACATGAAAACACCAGAAAAGTGGAAATATTATGTCTGTATGCTTTAGTGCTACAGTGGTAGTGACCAGTGAAACGTCAGCACTGGTTCACTCTCAATGTATGGGTGGGGATTATTGGCGACGACCTCGTAGGACTAGTCATCCTTCCACAACGCCACACGGGCGAGGCATATCTGCATGCCCTGTGAGCTATTCAGCCTCTCCTGCTGGAAGACGTGCCTACGGTGCTACGAAGGGTAACGCGACTGCTGCATGTTGGTGCTCCAGGTTACTTCCACATTTCTGTGCAGAGCAATCTCGACAGCGTCTACGTCCACCTCACACTGAGGCTGAACCGGCGCTGGTGGCACCACTAAAAGGTTAGTCAGAGAAAACATTCCCACCTGTCTGGTATGTTCTCATTGAAAGCAGTAATGTTAAAGATGTTTTATCTCCACCTTCAGGTGGATGTACCTCTGTTGGAACTCGTTTCTGGTCATATTTCCTTTTATCCATTTTGCAAAGTCACTTCAAATACCCAGTGTATCACGTTAAGTCACAGTTCTCCACTGGCCCCGTTCCCCATATGCTGATATCTCCGTTGTCCCCCTTGGGACAACCTCTGGTGGTAATGTTTGGATTTCGTTGGTGGAAACGTCAGTGACAATTGATGCTGGAGTAAATCCTGCAGAAGTGCACGGATAGCCAAACGGCTAAGGCGGCCGCTAAGCAATTAGCAGAAAATCCGGGACCAAGACCCGACCTGGCAAGATATTAACCACTGTCCCTACAAAGCTCTGAGTATATGTCATCGTGTGTTCAGCATAGAACTGAAAGACACTGCACATAGATCGACTTGGTTTTGGAACCTGTTACCAACTACGATCCAGCCTTCGGCAATGCAAGGAAGAATAGAGGCAACTGAAGATACCTGAAGCCGTTAAATAGAATCTTCTGTCTAATCACAAATATCTTGCAAAGATAATATTACGAATCGCTCCCGCAGACAGAATGGGGTGGGGTAGGGGGAGGTAGCAGCATCCCCTGGTGAGAATTCATTCAGTTTACGAATATGAAAAAGGACCTGTATTCACAGGGCCCGAACTTTTATGACCTAAAATACCTGAAATATTAGCATTGCAATTACATGAAAATGTAGATAAAATGACGTAAAACGATGTAAAACATACACTACTCGTAAAAAAATTCGAAGACTAATTTGATTCCTTGCCTAGAAGCGACATTATCGTAGTAAATAAGGTGGCAGGTTGACCCCTTCAAAATTCCTTTAGTTTCAGAAATTATTCTCGTACAATATCGATACAAAATGTCGATATTTTTGTTTCAGTAATATGAACTGTTAGAAGCTAACAACAGTAAGTGTCGCGACAATGACAATAAGCAGATGGATCAACAGTATGTTTTCAACATGGCAGGCGGCCTGGGTGACCGAAAGGTTCTAGGCGCTACAGTCTGGAACCGCGCGACCGCTACGGTGGCAGGTTCGAATCCTGCCTCGGGCATGGGTGTGTGTGATGTCCTTAGGTTTAGTAGTTCTAAGTTCTAGGGGACTAATGACCTCAGAAGTTAAAAGTCCCATAGTGCTCAGAGCCATTTGAACCATTTTTTCAACATGTCAACATTCCTGAGCTACACTACAGCATCTTTACTAGAGATAGATGCATTATTCGTTCTTGCTAACAATAGAAGAAAGAACTAAATAATAATTTCTAGACTCAGATTATTCAGGATTTTAGTACTTGTGATTTTAGTACTTGTGAAGAAGGAGTAGCTAAGAAGACACGAAAGATTAAATGTCAAGAAACGACGGGCATTAGTAATAAGATAGAATAAAACGAAATGAGGTTGTCAGACGATTGAGTGACGAAATTGTTAAATGTGTTCACAGTTCTCTAGCCCTTAAACCCTACCCCGGGTACTATAATATACACTCCTGGAAATTGAAATAAGAACACCGTGAATTCATTGTCCCAGGAAGGGGAAACTTTATTGACACATTCCTGGGGTCAGATACATCACATGATCACACTGACAGAACCACAGGCACATAGACACAGGCAACAGAGCATGCACAATGTCGGCACTAGTACAGTGTATATCCACCTTTCGCAGGAATGCAGGCTGCTATTCTCCCATGGAGACGATCGTAGAGATACTGGATGTAGTCCTGTGGAACGGCTTGCCATGCCATTTCCACCTGGCGCCTCAGCTGGACCAGCATTCGTGCTGGACGTGCAGACCGCGTTAGACGACGCTTCATCCAGTCCCAAACATGCTCAATGGAGGACAGATCCGGAGATCTTGCTGGCCAGGGTAGTTCACTTACACCTTCTAGAGCACGTTGGGTGGCACGGGATACATGCGGACGTGCATTGTCCTATTGGAACAGCAAGTTCCCTTGCCGGTCTAGGAATGGTAGAACGATGGGTTCGATGACGGTTTGGATGTACCGTGTACTATTCAGTGTCCCCTCGACGATCACCAGAGGTGTACGGCCGGTGTAGGAGATCGCTCCCCACACCATGATGCCGGGTGTTGGCCCTGTGTGCCTCGGTCGTATGCAGTACTGATTGTGGCGCTCACCTGCACGGCGCCAAACACGCATACGACCATCATTGGCACCAAGGCAGAAGCGACTCTCATCGCTGAAGACGACACGTCTCCATTCGTCCCTCCATTCACGCCTGTCGCGACACCACTGGAGGCGGGCTGCACGATGTTGGGGCGTGAGCGGAAGACGGCCTAACGGTGTGCGGGACCGTAGCCCAGCTTCATGGAGACGGTTGCGAATGGTCCTCGCCGATACCCCAGGAGCAACAGTGTCTCTAATTTGCTGGGAAGCGGCGGTGCGCTCCCCTACGGTACTGCGTAGGATCCTACGGTCTTGGCGTGCATTGGTGCGTCGCTGCGGTCCGGTCCCAGGTCGACGGGCACGTGCACCTTCCGCCGACCACTGGCGACAACATCGATGTACTGTGGAGACCTCACGCCCCACGTGTTGAGCAATTCGGCGGTACGTCCACCCGGCCTCCCGCATGCCCACTATACGCCCTCGCTCAAAGTCCGTCAACTGCACATACGGTTCACGTCCATGCTGTCGCGGCATGCTACCAGTGTTAAAGACTGAGATGGAGCTCCGTATACCACGGCAAACTGGCTGACACTGACGGCGGCGGTGCACAAATGCTGCGCAGCTAGCGCCATTCGACGGCCAACACCGCGGTTCCTGGTGTGTCCGCTGTGCCGTGCGTGTGATCATTGCTTGTACAGCCCTCTCGCAGTGTCCGGAGCAAGTATGGTGGGTCTGACACACCGGTGTCAATGTGTTCTTTTTTCCATTTCCAGGAGTGTACCACGGTGTGACTATTTCTTAGTTATTTAAACGAGTTGGCAGCACTGACTTATACTGGGCCATTATACCATATAAAGTGGGAACATCTGCTTTTGTTGGCGATATAGTACTCAAGTTAAAAAAAAATTGAAAATTTGTGGTAAGATCTTAAGGGACCAATCTGCTTAGGTCATCGGTCGCTAAGCTTACATACTACTTAATCTAACTTAAACTAACTTACGCTATGGACAACACACACACACCCAAGCCCGAGGGAGGACTCGAACCTCCGACGGGGGAGTCGCGCAGACCGTGCAAGTCGCTTCAGACCACGCGGCTACCTCGCGTGGCTGTACCCAAGTTGAATTATTGTTATTCCGATAACGATTGTTGGGTATTCACAAATTGAAGGGCGCTAACCAAACAAAGAAGTGGTCACGACCATTAACAGAATGAAATTATGAAACTATTGCTTAAGTGAGATGGTGAATACTCCGATATAAGAGATTCTTTTTAGACAGTGAACCAGATGAGGCAACTGAAAACAACAGGCACGAAGGAAATAGTGATGATGAATATGCTAACGGATGTAGTCGTACAGGCAATGTTTGTAAGTATATGTCAATAACAAGCAAAAGCAACAGGCCTGAAAAAATAGTGATGGTGAATTTTCTAAGCAAGGTGGTCCTTCATGAAATGGCGACAAGTGTGTTTCAGTTATTTATACTCCTGGTGAACACGACTCAAACAGTGAATCTGAATATCTCCTTTGAATGATTGATGTACCAGATAGACTTGCTGGTAAGAATAAATACAAATGGTGTGCTAAAAAGCCAAAGAACGTAAAATGTCCTGCAATAAACATTGTGCTTTATCCGCCTGGGAACAAAGGTACCACGAGAAGCATTGACGCTGGAGTCAAACTACGGGAGTTATTTGTTCGCAAAAGAGGTGTAAGTCATACAAACGTAGTACTTTTCACTCAGCGTTCAGGGTATTCCAGCGGTCGATATGAAAGGAATGAAGCGTTTAGTAAGACTATCATTTACTCGTGAGACAGATGTTACAGAGTTAAAGGCACTTTTTGGGTTATGTTTACTAGGTGGAGTTTTGAAAATAAATTCTCTAATCACGTGTGAACTATTATATACACACAGGTGTAGTCTGTTTTCGTGATACAATGTCAAAGGCAAGATTTGAACTCCTCACTAACTGCTTACGCTTTGATGATCGCGAAAGTAAGAGTGAACTTCGAAAGAATGACCGACTGGCTGCAGTAAGACAGGTTTTTTATCACATAATCAAAACCAGCCAGGAATTTATGTGCCGTCTCGGTACTGTACGGTTGATGATCAGTTACTTGGTTTCCGGGGGCGCTGTTTTTTTTAAGATGTTCTTTCCATCAAAACCTAATAAATATGGAAAGAAAATGTAAAACCTGGAAATGTAAAAACAGCGTTTGCTATATGTAACAAGGAAATTTGGTTCTGTCTTAAGCAAAGGCAATTTTTGCTAGTTTTATGCCAATGTATATTTCGGCGAAGTTTCCCTTTATCAGTGGATTTTATTTTATTATCTAATTATGACGTACTGAAGTTCACAATTCTGTTTGGTATCTGCAGGACACAACTATAATTATCCTTCCAGTATGTCATTTTCTGTAGATCCGGTGTCCGAGTTGAGCATCCTAACACACACCGTTTCAGTGTTGCCCAAAAATTACTTACTGGAAGAGAATTATCATAGCTGCGCTGCAAATACCAAATACCAAACATATTTGTGAACACCAATATGTAATAAGATAATGAAACAAAAAACACTGAAGATGGAGAAACTACTCCGGAACATGTACGGGAAATAAAACAAGAAAAAATTGTGTTTTTCAAGTCAGAAAACTTTCCTTATTAAATAATAGGAGGCCCAAACGCGGATGAGGTAAGATGATTATCTCGTATTTTACTATAATTATACTGCTATCTAGTTTATAACACTGGCCTGGGACTAAAAGTGTTCTGTAGAATCTAATTGGAGAAATCATGAACTGAAACAATGTCTTGAAAATTTCTAAATAAAATGTATGGGGAAAATGTTTTGTCGCTACTGACACGAAAACTTGCGGGCACGCCTGCATACGAGTATTACACAAAGTTTTCAATTATTACCCTGAAAAAGGAAGTAGTGTAATAATTTTTTTGTTTGTTTTGTTTGTTTATAAGTAAACCTAAACTTCCGTGTACGCAAAGAAATCATCGCGCCTCAGCACCATACCTTGCCGTTAGAGGAACCATAACAAAATGGCCCAGTCTGTTAATGAAGTAGAGGAAAGTACGGTAATTTGTCCCCGGCACGAAAATTTAATCTGTCTGAACTGGACTGCCACAGTTGCAACATTTCTGCTGTTCCACAGCCGGTGTGGGCTTCTAAAATGCGTCTGAGCAGTCGCAAAACCAAGCGAATGGTGACCTTCTTTATGTTCGAAATGTTCAAGACGTATCTCTTCTACTGCCATCGACAGGGTCTCCACTACCCTTGCGATTCTCAGTCTTCAGAGAGAGGTGGTCTTTGTTCTACCTCACCCAGACTTATTTGACCAGACAGAAAGCGTCTGCAGCACGTAACCGTTGTGTCCTACGATGGTGCATTGTTGCTGTACATTTCCGCCATCTCAGCAGGTGTAACAGTAGCTCTTCTCCACTTAAAATGCATAATCAAATTATAGCTCGAAACTACACTTTGTTAATGGCTTACGATATCAGTTTTTGCCTCCCCAGCGGTGTACTTCTTGTCCTCTTGCGAAATTTACTTTGGTCGTCTTCATTCCTTTTAAACATTTAAATTAGACAGCGCTATATTAACCAGGTTTTCTTTGTACACAGGTCAACACCGTCTTGGCTCTTTCCGCATGCCTTACCTGTCTAACTTACGTTAATGTGGATTGCCCGTCTTTTCCAAGTTCTGGTACTATTTCTCACGCAACTTTATCACATTAGTTCACGTTACAATGCCGAAGGTTTTCTTTAGTAATCCGTTCTCATTTCAGTGTGCATTCTTACAGTTTTTTCTGAGAAATGTAACATTAATAATTACCAAGCACTGTATGTATTTATGATTGAAGGCTTTCTGGGCGTATTTCAGCTATGAAATCTTCTAGGGTTTCAGTCGAGTGGTGACGTCGTCTTCCTGTAACGTTTCAATGGATTCACTATCCACCATCTTCAAGTGAAGGGATAGGGAATCCATTGAAACGATGCGACAAGACGACGACGCCACTCGGCTGATAACCGTAGAAGATTTCATAGCTGAAATACGCCGAGAAAGCCGACAATCACATGTATCATACCTCTACGCGGCAAAAATTACGGATCAAGAAGGGTAAGCTGCTCAGCAGATTAGCCTTGTTATATACGCATTTAGCCTGAAGTTGATGGCCACGGACTCTACTGAAACATTCCTACAAGTCGACGACGCCACTCGGCTGATGACACGAAAAGCTTTCATAGTGTACGTTTTGCCTATTACATGCAAATACCATTTCACGACGCCTTACTCTTCCTACAATTCCTTTCACTGTCAGCTATTATACCCATCTGGGTTTTATTTGTCGTATATACTGTCAATCAACTGTTTTGCCACAGTGGTAACACAGATCATCGAAGCTAAGCGCTCTCGGGCTTGGCTAGTACTTGGATGGGTGACGTGTGGGTCTGCCGAACGCTGTTGGCAAACGGGGTGCACTCAGACCTCGTGAGGACAGTTCAGGAGCTACTTGACTGAGAAATAGTGGCTCCCGTCACGAAAACTGACAACGGCCAGCAGAGAGGTGTGCTGACCACATGCTCCTCTGTACCCGCACCTACTAACGCCTATCGGCAGAGGGTGACACGGCGGTCGGTCGGTAACATTGAGCCTTCTGAGGCCTGTGCGGAGCTTTTTTGCTATAAACTGTTAGCTTCCTGATTGTGAGCTGTTTTCCAGACACTAGTTGAAGAACAAATATTTTAAGGGCAGTTTAAAATTGTCTGCAAGTCAGAAGACGTCATTTAGAAGGTTTTGAAAGCTGCACATTACCATACCGTCGAAACGAACGTAACTGATTTTCAAACATCACGAACACCACCATTATGCCGTAGCAGTACAGACCTCGTCACCTCTGTGTATTTGTGACAATCATGTTGAGTGCCAGTCTGCATTAAACATTCGTCAGCTTTGTCACCCACCCACAGTTTTTAAAGCCACAATTGCAACAATTTAAAAGATATAACTTTTTGGCTGGAAAGTGGTTTTATCTCCTGCCAGCCCTCATCTTCGTGTAGAGTAGAAATATAAATAAAAAAACGTCGCTAGAAGTGTATGAGAAGACTCTTCTTAATATCTTGTCTACTAAAGTGAAGTGTTTCCTCCGTTTTCTTTAAAGGTTTTCAGAGTGGCGATTCAATCGAATTAATTTAATTGTATATAACAGATGCAGACAACAGTCACCACTAGAGGACAAAATTTTCTGGTAGTAAGAAATTCTGCTATCCCATGGTCCTCATGCACTGAAAAGGAAGTACGTTATGTTCATAACAGAGTACTGTATGACAATTCTAGGCCTTTTTTACCACCATCGGTTAAAATTGCACAGCGGGGCCTATGTACTGATGCTGAAGATCGACAATATCATTTTATGGATACTAATGTCTTAATTACTCTCAGCAAATCTTCCACAAAAATTACTCAAAGATAATTCAAATGACCGGTAATCTATATCGTGGCAGTTTTGTATTTTGTTCAAAGACAAATTAATGGCTGAACACTGTTTGTGTTTCTGGAGTAATCGGTTGCAGCCCTGTTATATCGTTACTATTTGAACAAGTTACACACATGTTATATTGTTGAAATCCTGTTAGAAGGAACTTTCTAATACTACAGAAAAAAGTATATACGGGTTGTCCATAACTAAAGTTCAAAAACGCTATAGAAAGAAAACCACTACTCAGAACGGCGTCAAATTTGAGCTGTGTATTATTGACTCAGGGGGAAAGGTCATGGAAAATAATTAACAAAAAGTTTACCAGTATACTGAGTCGTAAGTGTCAGAATATGCACATCAAAAGACCCCCAGCATAACTGTCTCCATGAAGGATCGCGCGCTGCTGGTAAGGCTCGTTTACATGGACGATGACTGTGCACCAGTAGCCCTGCAGAAGTTGCGGGCACCCAAGAGTGTGGAAAAACGCATTGTTACGATGCCAGTTAAGGGGCTGGAGAAAATGATTACAAAATTCTAAAAGACATATAATTCTGAGGTGCAATGTGGCAGAGGGAGGAAAGCAGATGTTCCGACGTCTGTCGAAGCTATGGCCACAGTATTACAAGAGGGGACGAGCGGTGGTGTGAAGATGCCCGACTGCAGGAAATGCCTGCGAGCACGGTGTATGAAATCTTACGACACCTCCTACGTTGCTATCTATGCAAAATTACCCGTGTTCAGGAGCTGCTTCCTGCTGACTTGCCAGCAAGACAGATTTTTGCTCTGGAATTTATTGCTCGCGTGGAACGGAACATTCTGCGGACAGACGAAGCACGATTCTATCTCCAAGGATATGACAATACGCAGAATTACAGAATATGAGTAACGGAAAATCTGCAAAAATATCAGCCGGTACCACCATATTCCGCGAAGGTGATTGGTGGTGCGTGTTGGCGGCATCGTTTAACGTAGAGTCGTATTTGTTGCGAGGAGTTGAGTCCTGTGGGTACCGGTATCGTTATCTGTACCCTCAATGGTAAGCGTTATGGGAGTGTTTTCCACACCAAAGTCATTCTAACCTTTCAATAGCGTGGATACGTGGGTAGGATCATATGTATACAAAAAAATGGCTCTGAGCACTATGGGACTTAACATCTGTGGTCATCAGTCCCCTAGAACTTAGAACTACTTAAACCTAACTAACCTAAGGACATCACACACATCACTGCCCGAGGCAGGATTCAAACCTGCGACTGTAGCGGTCACGCGGTTCCAGACTGAAGCGCCTATTACCGCACGGCCACACCGGCCGGCATTTGTATACAAGATGGCGCTCCTTCACACATTGCACAGCCAGTGAAGCGGCTGCTGCAGATACATTTCGGAAATGCTAGAATTATCAGCTATCATTTCACACAGCATGGACTTCCATTCACTTGATCTTAGTCAGTGTGATTTTCGCCTGTGGGGTCATCTGAAAGATGATGTGTCCAGTGCTCCAGTTACGAACGTAGCTGAACTGAAGGCACGCATTGCGCAACGCATTCTGAACGTCACCTCCGAGAGACTCCGAAATGTGTTGGAGCATGCTTTTCCTCGATTTTAGCCTGTGGCAGCAGACAATGGACAGCACAATGAACACGTCCAGCGCCAGTCTCACGGCAATTTAGGATCCGATGTCATTTTGCTTTGTACGCGGTTTTTGGCCCCAGGACAATTAAAACTGATGTAATTTTGCTTTTATGCGGGTTTTGGCTTTCAGCTCAGTTAAAAACTGCTTTTTCCCATCCGGTGTGATACGTTCTTGTCGTGATGGATGGGCTTGTGTAACCGTGTCACAACTGTTGGCTGCTATACTTGCGCATTCATGCACTTCGAACGGTAAGGGCTGTGTATTGTACAATTCAAACCATAGCCGTGGTATTGCTGTGTATGTGTCGTTTGTAGCCGACCTCATTTACGTTAAGACTTTTACAACGCCATCAGTATTGTAAATTTTCGTTGTTTTTTTTTCTTTTTGTTCCATGACGTTTCCCCCTGCGTCAGTCATATGCTGTTCAAATTTTACGTCATTCTTTATAGCAGTTGTCTTTGTACAGTGTTCTGAAACTGGAATTTACAGTTATGGACACCTGTAATTTCTAAAAAAAGAAAAAGAAAGAAGTCAATATTATAATTAACTATGAACGTAAGAAGTTATTTGCGTCGGTCTGAAAATTTGCCACTTGGTCCAATATAGCGATGCTGTACTTCGATCTACAATACTGGACATTAAAACTGGAACATCAGGAAGAGACGTAAAGGACGAAATTTTAGTTATTGTGTGCATACAGTGTAGTAGGACCAGTGGGTCAATACGTCTTCAAGTAATCTGAGGGTATCCAGAGTACGAAATTTACAGTGAGATAACAAAAGTCATGGGACAGCGATATGCACATGTACAGGTGGCAGTAGTATTGTCTACACAAGCTAAAAAAGTGTAGTGCATTAGCGGAGCTGTAATTTGTACTCAGGTGAGTCACCTGTAAAGTGTTTAACAGACTCTCCTGTAGTTGCAGCTAGACGAGTGAGATATTCTATTTTGGAGTGTGCCGAGAATACCAGATTTCAGCCGTTACCTCTCACCCCGAAGAACTCAGTAGCTGACGGCATCTCATAACGACCGAAAGCAGTGGCGTTTCCGTAGAGATGTCAGTGCTGATAGGCAAGCAACACTGCGCGAAATTACCGCAGAAATCTTTTAGGACGTACGACGAACGTATCCGTTAGGGAAGTGAGGCGAAATTTGGAGTTAATGGGGTATGGGAGCAGACGACCTACGCGTAGCGTTGGTAAGAGCACGATATAGCCTCCAGCACCTCTCCTGAGCTCATCACTATATCGATTGGACCCAATAAGGCTGGAAAACAGTGGCGTGGTCAGATTATCCCCCTTATCAGGTGGTATGAACTAATGGTAGGATTCGAGTGTGGCGCAAATACCACGAAGCCATGGACCCAAGTGGTCAACGAGGCATTGTACAAGCTGGTGGTTCCACAATGGTGTGGATTGTGTTCACATGGGGTGGACTGGGTCCTCTGGTGCAACTGAACCGACCATTGAATAGAAATTCTTGTGTTCGGGTCCTTTAAGACCATTTGCAGCCCATTATGGACTTTATATGGCCAGACAAAGATGGAATTTTTATGGTTGACAATGTGCCATGTCATCGAGCCACAGCTGTTCAAGAGTGGTGACAAGAACATGCTGGAAAATACGAGCAAATGGTTTGGTTATCCAAATCTCCCGACATGAATCCCATTGAACATTTTTGAGTCGTAATTGATGGGTCAGTTCATGCACAAAATCCTACTTGGTATTATGCAGTATTATGTGTTGTGTTTTTTGTGTTTATTTATTTTTGTCCATGCAATGTAAATTTGTCGCATCAAGTTGTTATATTCTTTATAATGTTTTTGTTTGTTACAAGTGTAACGTCCTTTAAAAATAAATGCTGTGTAATTCGTTGTTGAGCAAATGGTGTGCTCAATCAGTTTTACTGTAACTCAAACAAAAATTAAACGACTTAATCTGGAAAACCAGTGTGCAATGCCTATAATGAAATAAATCTCGTGAGCATTGAGTACTATATCCCTGTGCAATAAACTGAAAAAATTCCCTATGCAAATAAACAATGAAATACATTTTCGTTAGCTCCTGAGTTGCAACGGATGTAATGTTTGTATTCAATCTTGGCTCAGCGAAGTTCAATGCCGACCGTAAAATAGCTTCATACAGATAATGTCACACGACATGGTAGAGGATGAGGTACTGATAACAAGGTATGCTAAGGCCGAATTCTTCATTTAGAAAATTGTATTGAAAATCAAGTTTCTCCTTCACAAAATCTAATATGAAACATTTTACATTAACTTCAAAATCCGTTAATTTATCAACTGTTCTACAGTTCTATTACTGACGTAGTTAACAATACTTGGATTGTTCCATGACAAAAGGTCTGACATCATTTGACAAAATAGATTCCATAATTTCAATTGTCTGTATCAGGATTACAAAATACACAAAATATTGTAACGAGCATACCAAATCAACCTTCACACGGTGGATGTGGGAAGGCGTCAGTACTCACAATGGGAAGCCATGGCGTTCGGTTTACGGTTTACTTGAAACGTTGTACACTTTTAGTAGTCCATTAGGAAAACATAATTATGCAAGTATTAAGGCGTACTACTTGGACAAAATCGCACCAGAAGTTTTAGGCGTCCACGATGCACCGGCGGGCTGAGATTCCGATCACGAGCTGGCGGCGGTCATGTGGTTAGCCCTCAAAACTCCATTATGCTGGATCCCTTGTGTAAGATTTGTCACTTATCTCCACCATCACCCACGACAACTGGCGACTAATGACACAAAAATTCGTCAAATAACTCGCTGCAATTACGTTTAATACTCGCATTGTCTACGACATTTACACCAGAGCGCCGAGAACACTACTGAACTCTCATTGGTTGTCGGCGAAACCGTGACGTAGGTGCGCAGAACAGGCCTAAAATCGTACGCCATCGTTTGTGGCTTCAACTAGTGTTGAAAGAATATAAACAAAAAAATATATTAGCTTGACTCGATTCAGCGGTACTGAGATTGAACACTAAGCACATGTCGGCCGCCAATTCGTGATCAGGGCAAGTAAATCGCCGATGCGTAAAGCTTCTCTTACAATTGGAACCGACAGGAAGAAGATGCTGTGAAATGCAAATGATGAGCTTTTCAAAGCTTTCACAAAAGATTGGCGCCGTTGGCGACACATACAACGTGCAGACATGAGGAAAGTTTCAAACTGATGTCTCATACACAAACAGCAGTTGACAGGCGTTGCGTTGTTAAACGTTGTTGTGATGCCTCGTGTAAGGAGGAGAAATGCGTTCCATCACGTTGCCGACTTTGATAAATGTTGGATTGTAGCATATCGCGATTGGGGTTTATCTTATCGCGAGATTGCTCCTCGCGTTGGTCGAGATCCAATAACTCAATGACTGTTAGCAGAATATGGAATCGGTGGGTTCAGGAGGGTAATACGGAACGCCGTGCTAGATCTCAACAGACTCGTATCACTAGCAGTCGAGATGACAGGCATCTTATCCGTATGGCTGTAACGGATCGTGCAGCCACGTCTCGATCCCTGAGACAACAGCTGGGGATGTTTGCAAGACAACAGCCATCTGCACGAACAGTTCGATGACGTTTGCAGCAGCATGGACTATCAGCTCGGAGACCATGGCTGCGGTTACCTTGACGCTGCATCACAGACGGGAGCGCCTGCGATGGTGTACTCAATGACGAACCTGGTTGCACCAATGGCAAAACTTCATTTTTTCGGATGAATCCAGGTTGTCTTTACAGCATCAAGATGGTCGCATCCATGTTTGGCGACATCGCGGTGAACGCATATTGAAAGCGTGTATTCGTCAATGCGATACTGGCGTATCACCCGGCGTGATGGTATGGGGTGCCATTGGTTACACGTCTCGGTCATCTCTTGTTCGCATTGACGGCACTTTGAACAGTGGACGTTACATTTCAGATATGTTACGACCCGTGGCTCTACCCTTCATTCGATCCCTGCGAAACCCTACATTTCAGCAGGATAATGCACGACCGCATGTTGCAGGTCCCCTACGGGCCTTTCTGGCCAGCACATTCTCCAGATCTCTCACCAATTGAAAACGTCTGGTGAATGGTGGCCGAGCATCTGGCTCGTGAAAGTACGTCAGTCACTACTCTTGATGAACTGTGGTATCGCGTTGAAGCTGCAAGGGCACCTATAGCTGTACACGCCATCCAACCTCTGTTTGACTGAATGCCCAGGCGTATCACGGCCGTTATTACGGCCAGAGGTGGTTGCTCTGGGTACTGATTTCTCAGGATCTATGCACCCAAATTGCGTGAAAATATAATCACATGTCAGTTCTAGTATAATATATTTGTCCAATGAATACCCGTTTATCATCTGCATTTATTCTTGGTGTAGCAATTTTAATTGCCAGTAGTGTATTTGGGTTTTGGCTACTAGGAGGCGTAACACGTATTCTGCTTCAACAACGTGTTGTATTTGATAAGTGAGTTCAGTTTTGGACCTTATATATCACAGTAGTTATTCATGTGTGCGAACATACTTAATATTTTTCATTTCTTACAACTATGATAGAACATTACCACTAGTATCGACTATTGCGTGGTTCACTTCAATAGTCACTTTTGGATTAAGTACACTGCTAAATCTTCGAAATATCAGTGAACATTATTCACGATATTGTAGTTCAGATTCCTGGGCTGACAGGACATTTTTTTTTTCATTTACACTTGAAGAGGTGTAAAATAGGTTGTGAATAGCCGTGCAGCTCACAGCGGTAACCACATCATGCTGCAAAATGGTGAGTCTGCACTAAGAACGCGAGTGCCGGAAAATCTGTGTATCATTTTAATCAGCATGTTGGCGCCCGGCCCGTGGAGTCAGCGTTATCTGTTAATATTGTCTGACCTTGTATGAGTAAGACAAAGAGAGAGAGAGAGAGAGAGAGAGAGAGAGAGAGAGTAAAACAACAAGTGTGGGAGTGGAGAGTCATTCGGGCCAGCAATGCCAACTCAGGGCTCTCAACCTCTTGAAAACAAAACGGGAGGAATGCGCTGATAAACACTGTCTCGCAAAGGAAGCACACCAGCTCAACTGGCCGCACAGGAAGAAAAACGATAACGATTTTCAAGTACCGTTACGGAGATTTGTCTGTTCTCACACCCATTAAGATTATCTACTCGAATATGTAAAACTTTGCACTTGTATGCAGCTGATATTTGAAAATTAATAAGACTGAAGACTAAAAATAACACCGCGTAACAGACAGTTCTCACCAGCAGTTCCACAAGATCATAACTGAAATATTATTAGCCAAAATGAAGAACATTTTCTTGCAGCACTTGTGTACTAAACACACGCAGCGTCTAAAACAGTCACCTTTTCCAATAGAGAAGTTGCTGTTTTGTCGTATTTTGTGTGTCTACATCCATACATGTACTTTGTGAAGTGCTTAGCAGAGGGTACTTCTCTTAATACTCGTTATTAGAACTTATTCCCGGTCCATTCGCGTATGTAGCGCAGGAAGAAAGAATGCTTAAATCCCTCTGTGCCTGTTTTAATCGGTCTAGTCATGACTTCGCGCTTCAGATGGGAGCCATACTTATCGATCCGTTGCAACCAAAGTGACACAATTCAATAACCTTAATTTTTGAGGTTTTATGTGACAGCGTTGAAGAAATTACAGCCGACCAGTCATCAAAAGTGTGTTTCTATAATTTCATAATTTGACCGTTAGAAGACAATTGTGTCACAGCAATTGTTTTGAGTGGTAACGTTCTCATAACTCTGCATTGTTAGTTGACTGTTGAACCCCATAGTGAACAGATCGTTGTTACAAAGTTCAAAACAGTGTTATTTTTTGTGTCGTTCGTTGGGATTGAAGTCACAAAGAAGCAGCGTGATGTTTTTATTTGAGTCACTTTAGTCGCCCATGGTAATTGTAGAACGGTTAAATAATATGGGTTGTTCGCAGTTTGAAGAATCATTTAATGGAACTTCGAGTTTTCTCAGTTAATGAATAAACTGAAAAGTTGCGTTTCCGCCTTAAAAAGTTTGTAGTTCTAATTTAGCCACTGTTAGTTCTCAGAGTAGACACGATACTTTTGACTATACTTTGAACTGCATTATTTGTAATGATGCAGTGATGATATTTTCAGCTACTTCACGTTACAGGAATTATTTTCTAACATACTCAGTTTTGTAGGTTTTGGAGAGGTAGTTCAGGATCTTTTAAGTTGTTTCAGTTTTTACGAATACACTCGTACATTTCTTTTTCTGTTCTCTTTTCATGTAGAAGTATGATGTGGCCATTAGTGTACGCCTGTCATATTGCACGTTAGTGAAAATGATGGATACCTTGCTAATTTGGAATGTATTCGAAGCCCACATGGCAAATCCAAATGATGAGGAACCAAAGGAAGAACATAATAAAATAACTCATGAGCTACACTGTCCTAGAAACGCATCATCCATAGTGAAATCCTATAATGAAATAGTATCAATTGTTACTGCTGTCAGTTCTGAAGCAGTGATGGAAGTGACATTTATGCTGTTACATGTAGGTAAAAAAGTAAATTGGTTAAAGCTGGCTCAAATGAATTTGTGATGGGTTTTAATAAGCACATCTGAGTGCCATAAACGTTACGGGTTTGCAGCAAAGGGCACCATAAATCTAGTGGTCAAATTCTATCCCATGCAGTGCAATACATTATTAGAAATAAAACATTATTAATAAGCCAAGTTGAATATTAAAAGTGACATATGTAATCGTTTTATTCTAGAAAGTAATCAGCAGTTGATCAAGACACAAAAAGTGACATAACTAAAACAAAGGGCAGTTCTTTGGGGTTAATTTTAGAAATGACTGAAACATCATTTGATCCTGAAGCCGTAACCATTCTGGTTAGTGCTGATAAATTTGTTTGTATCTATTACGTTTTATTATGGCCAAAAATGTTTTTCGTGGCCGGCCGGAGTGGCCGTGCGGTTCTAGGCGCTACGGTTTGGAGCCGGGCGACCGCTACGATCGCAGGTTCGAATCCTGCCTCGGGCATGGATGTGTGTGATGTCCTTAGGTTAGTTAGCTTTAATTAGTTCTAAGTTCTAGGCGACTGATGACCTCAGAAGTTAAGTCGTGCCATTTGAACCATTTGTTTTTCGGGATTTATGGAAAACCTGACGTTTAGCATTGTGCCACTTTTTTAGCAAAAGTCTGATATGCGGTTTGCGAGTTACTGGTTCCTGGAACGTTGTGAGTAGGCTTTCGCAAAATATGTGACGTCTACCATTAAGCGTTCGCCAGTTTAGGGTTTTTTGGGAACTCCTTGACCGTCTCCCATATCATTCATGGTGCTCTTCACGGTATAAGTTCAGTGTCCCTTGTTAGCCCTGTTTGCTACAGATCACACACAGCTAAGTAGTAACCTAGGATGGGTCGCATGCGTGTTTTGTAAGCGATCCCCTTTTTAGACTCACTCCATCTTCCCAGTATACTACCAGTAAACCGAAGGGATCTACAGTTAACTTTTGGCGAAGGCGAGGCTAGGCCTCTGGCGAATTCTATGTAGAACTGGAGAAGGACTACGTCGGACCCTGGGACCTTAATTTATTACAGAGATTTAAACTGCCTTCTACTTCACAATTTACACTTAAGACCTGGCAGAGGGTTCATTTAATCACTTTCACAATACTTCTCCGCCATTCCATTCTGGAACAGCGTGCAGAAATTTCTGGAAAGACACCGCCACAACGAAAAACGCTTTTATTTTAGTTATTGCCACCCCAACTTACGCATCATATCAGAGACACTCTCTCGACTATACATCGATAATACAAAACGAACTGCCCTTCTTTGAACTTTTCCGACGATTTCAGTCTATCCTATCTGGTAAGGATCTTACTCTATATAGCAATACTCAAGCAGAAGATTGACATTCGTAGTGCAGGAAGTCTGTTACTTTATTTGTTAGTCTTCTGCCAATAAAATACCGTCTTTGGTTCTGCTTCCCCACAACATTAGCTACTTGATCGTTGCAGTTTAATTTGTTCCTAACTGTTATTCCTAGGTATTTGTTTGAATTGACAGCCTTTAGAACTGTGAGATTTATGGTGTAACTACAGATTACTTTTAGTACTTGTGTTGACGAACTCACAGTTTTCATTATTTAGACTCTATTGCCGCACCATACGGTTATCTTGTCTGAATCATTGTGCAATTGGTTTTGGTGTTCTGATGATTTTACTAGACGGTAACTGACAGTATCATCCGCAAATAATCGAAGATGGTTGCTCTGATTGTCTCTTAAATCATTTATGTACATTAAGAACAGCAGAGGACCTGCAGCAATTTTTTAGGGAACTGCAGATACCACTTCCGTTTTACTCGAAGACTTTCCGTCACTTACCGTTCTTTCTTATATCACGAATTCAGTCGTACAACTGGGACGATACTCTATCGCCGATCAACTTGATTGGAAGCGGCTTGTGGGGAACGTTATCACAATCCGTCTATAAATTTGGAAACGTGAAACCAATGTCAGATCCCCTGTCAACAGCTGTCATTAATTCGTGATAATGAAAAGCTAGTTGTCTTACACAAGGGCGGTGTTTTCTGAATCTCTGCTAACTACTAGTCAATAGATAGTGTGCTTCAAGATAATTCGTAAAGATCGAACACAGCTGATGTTCCGAAATTCATAAAACAGTTCACGTATTTGTGGTGTTTCACGCAGCTGTTTCGGCAGATATGCGTCCAATTTTTATGAATTGACAGCCAAGTGGCTCGATGATCACAGCGTGAGCTTATCACGTCGCAAAATAGCGAGTCAGAACTACGACAGCCCGTGCCTCGAAATCCTTACGTCATATTAATCAGCAAGCTGGCTGCCGGTCCACGATGTAAGTGTTATCTGATAAAACGGCCTGCCTCTGAGAGAGAGAGAGAGAGAGAGAGAGAGAGAGTAAGGCAACATGTGTCCTACTTGCGAGTCATGTACGCTAGCGATAACAGAGATACCAACTACTTGTAAACAAACCTGGACGAATGAGTTGACAGATTTTGTCTCCCAAACTAAGTACCACAGTTTTATCGGCTGACTTCTGCAGTGTGTTTACTCATATGATGAACTGCAGAATTTTATAAATCCAAACATTTAAAGCAAGTTGTCAGTTCTTGGCCACTTTGAAATTTTATCAAGATATGACTTACAATTTCAGCAGTTTTTTCAGACACCACACAATTATAGATAACTGCATCTTTTGTGAAAAGTCAGAGATTACTACTGATGTTGTCTGTAAGTTTTCTATAATATGCAGTATGATCATCAAGGATTGCCAATACACTTCCCGGGGACTTGTCTGTAGTTACGGACACATCTGTCGATGACTTTTTCATAGATTTAAAAGACGATTACTACATTGTCAGAAGGGAAGAGATATGGCAAGGTCTGAACAGAGGGGAACAGTGAATAGGAATACCACTCAGAATTAGAAACAGGTATAACAAACGCCTGAATAGCGTTGTAATGGATGACAAGAAATCAGAATGGTTTACAACAGACAGAGGGGTTCGGTAAGGAAGTGTGCTCTCTCCGTTACTCTTCAATATACTGATGGACAACATCATAAGGATAGTTCGTCAAGAGTCAACAGCAAATAATATGAAAATCTTAGACTATTAAATAAAATATTAACAAGATTTTCCCGACTGCAACATTTTTAAATTTCAAAAGAATGTTTGTTCCCAGGTACATGACTATATTGTACCTTTGAGTACTTTTCCACATTTGGAAAAACTCTCGTTTTCCAAAGTAACTTTTACAATTTCAGGCAAACGCTGTAGTTCAAATGAGTGTGAAATCTTATGGGACTTAACTGCTAAGGTCATCAGTCCCTAAACTGACACACTATTTAACCTTAAATGATTCTAAAGAGAAACACACACGCCCATGGCCGAGGGAGGACTCGAACCTCCGCCGGGACCAGTCGCACAGTCCATAACTGCAGCGCCTTCAGACCGCTCGGCTAATCCCGCGCGGCAAACAATGTAGTACACAGAAAGTGAATGTCATCATTTAAAAATGAAACAAGAAAGTCTGAAAATGGTTCTAAGGTACAACAGTTTTCCCTACGTGGAGTGAAATTAAATGTAGCCTGTAGGTTCTTCTGTGCCACTGGGATGTGCATATTGACATGTATGAATGAGGAATCAGAATTTTATGAGTTGTCTTGTCACATGTCAAAAACCAGTTATTATCTAGTATAGTTTTGGCTGAAGTCGGATGTTATACAGATAATTTACAGACACCCAACTGTTTGTGTAATGTAATGAAGAGTCTTGTTCCAGCCCAGGACAGTCTTTGAATGGAACACTGACCTGAGTAAGCATACAAGGTGGTGTCCAGAAGTTCTCGCAATGTATTCGTACTATAAATGACTCACAGGTTTTCGAAGGTGTATATTTGGCAAATTATTGCATATAAAGTATGATTGATACACGAATATCACCATAAATTCGCTCGGTTTGCATTTAACGTTCTACAAATGTTCTGAGAATCCCTCTGGTCACACAAGACACGTCCAAGTGGTAGTAAAGTTTCTTCCACTCCTTGCAGTAACCTGTCAATGGTCGTCACAGCAGCACTGACATCTTCTCTGAGCTGTTCCTGTGTCCTTGGCAGAGGGGATGCATAAACACGATTCTTAATATATCTCCAAAGGATAAAATCACTAGGCGTCTGGTCAGGCGAACTGGCGGGGGGAGGGGAGGGGGAAGGTGGCAAAGGGACAGAGCCATACCATCTTCACGACTACGCCCAATCCAGCGATGCAGAAGTTCGTCGTCTAAGTAGCGACGAAAATCTATGCTCCAGTGAGGGGTGCTCCGAGCTTTTGGAAGATGAAATTCTCGAACTTAGGAGTCAGAAGTGAAAACAGTGACAATTGAAACCTATCAGGGTAAGAGGTACCATTACAGTACTCTTATGTAAGGAAACCGACCCATACAGCTTCGTCTACGACATGGCACAGAAAACATCAAACTCAGTGAATCGCGTTCATGCGACACAATTTCATGTGGATGTTCTGTATCGCTCATTCTCACACTGTGGTGATTAACTTTTCCAGTTAAACAGAAGGGTGCTTCGTCGCTGAGTATCAGATTGTAGGTGAAATGTTTATCCTTAAGTGCTTCCTGCATTGTGATGCAAAATTAAAGACGCCGGCCATAATCTTGAGGTTTCAATTCTTGCACGAACTACAGACGGTACAGTTTGAAATATAACCACCGTCGCAAAATCTTCTCCACAGTTTGCCGCGATATTTCAAGTTTGTGGCTTGCACAGACTGTTGACTTTTTTGGACTGAAAAAGAAACTGCCACTGTTCCACGTGGCACACTTGGTCGGTCAGTACTTCTCTGTTGCAGAGACATCGATTGTTCCCAAACTGTTGATATGACCAACTAGTGCTCTGTTTATGTGGTATTTCTTTTCTATAACTCATTCTGAATGCATCCTGCACTATAGTCCATGAGAAATATCTCGCGTCTTCCTAAACACACAAAACTCTTTTCTAGCTTTGTCACCATTTTGTTAAGGCACTGCACTCGTAAACCATATGGCGAACACCAAGAAAACTCGGTGAATGTATGGTTCTATTAATGCATCAGTCATATGTGTACATGTGCCACAGCGCCACAGCCTGTAGAATTCTATGCAGGCGCTAATGGTAGTGAAAACGCGAGGGAGTGCCATAGGTCGGCAGACCTTTATCCCAAGCAAGACAAATTTCCTGTTTCGAGTCACTGTTCTGCACATTGTTAGGAAGTAGGAAATCAGCACACAATAGATTGCAGAATGAAATTATAAGCTCTGTAAACGCCTGAATCATTTATAGTAGCACTGTATATAAATGAAAATTATTACGTCCTACCTAGATCTTATATTGTACCAATGCTGTCTCCTAGGAGTGAACATAGCACCCCAATGTCTATGTTCCTTTTGAAATGGACTCTGGAAGTTAGTCTTTGTGAGACTGGAACTCGTGTAAGAAAGGTTATTGTGGAGACATGGTTTAGCCACAGCCTGGAGGATTCTATGCAGGCGCTAGTGGTAGTGAAAACGCGTGGGATTGCCATGGGTCGGTAGAGCTTTATCCCACGAAAGAGAGAAGTTCTGGTTCGTGTCACAGTTGTGCACATTGTTTTACATTCGCAGGAAGTAGCAAATCAACACACAATCGATTGCACAGCGAAAATCCAGTCTGCAAAGAAGTGATAATCAAAGGAAGAGGTCGAGCAATTGACAGTCTGCTGACGAGACAGTAAAATGTGTCAGGAACTCTCCTCAGAGAGTTGGCTTTAAAATAGATGTCTTTTACCCTGCATCTGAATTGTGCCATTTCATATGATGCGTAAGAATTCCTGATGATGTATCAGAGTACATGTATTTGTGTCAAATCATGGCGACATTCCGCCGCTACAGATTGTTGTTGTTGTGTGATGACGCGAAGTTTTGTGGTAGTACCTCTCCAGTGAGAGAGGCGCCGAGTCACGACACGTGGCGGTGTGGGCGTGGCCTCCGAGAGGCGGGGCATCGTTGTCTCGGAGGGGACTCGTGGTGTGGGAAGCGGGCGCCGCGATGCTTAAAAAGCAGCTGAGGGGGTCCGTGTGGTCAGAAGGCAGAAAGAAAGCAACATCACCAGTTGTCTGCCTGTTCATCTAGTGTGATCAGGGAACACGAGGACCTCAGGTGAAGAATCGACAGAGCCTGAAGACCGAGACCTACCGGAATGTCGCCTCTCGCCCTCCTCCTGTGTGGGGTGATAGTCGTACTGCTGCTGATTTTGCTAGTGAGGACCGCGTACTCCAGGCCCGACAGCTTCCCTCCAGGTACGTACTTCCTGCTATCTTTCTATATTAACAGGCTGATCACTGGATCACAGCTTTGGTTTCATCTGTCCCCATTGTGCACATACTACATGGAAATAGCCGGCAATCCGTCAATGGCCAGTAACTTAGCCTACACGCACCATGTGTGGCCAGTAATGATCTCCATATTTTCATTACACTGTTGACGCAATATTTACTTCCCTTCGTAAGGTGAACTGCAGTCATTACTAAACAAGATACGATCGTACAGAATCTCTCTGCAAATATGTAGGTCCCTCACTATGGCTATACTCATTTGTATCGTGGTGCACTGCACACAGTTCGGTGTTACCTAGCACCTACATCTACATCTACATGGTTAATCTGCAATTCACACTTAAGTGCCTGGCAGAGGGTTCAGGATACAGGTTTTGAGCTTGGACACCCACGGAGTGTCCATGGAAATGATTGTATCCTAAAACATATGTAGTTAATGGTTTTAATATTTTACTTGAGAAAGGCTGCACAGCCGAAACGACAGAGTACACAGAATAAAATTAAAGTGGAAGTAAATAACAGCCGGAGCAGGAAACTTGATTCTTTCAAAAAGATAGTGGAATCTTCCTACTAACACTATCGCCCCATTCTGAGAATGTATCTCTGTTTATTTCTAACAGTCTCTCCATATTATAAATTAAAGTCCTCCATCGCGATTTTCTATCTGTGCCTTATGGTTACCCACATGTTTTGAAATTCTTTTCACTAGAAGATAGTCTGACTACACCAGAGAAGTCGTACAGCCATAGATACTTATTGTTGCCATGTGACGCTGCTTGTTACGTGGATTTAATTCTTCTACGAGGATTTAATTTCTGAGACTCTCTAACGACATCCCAGTGGGCAATCTGTTTTCTCCTCCCACAGCAAAAAATTGTATTAGTTTTTCCTAATCATGTGGTTCTATTCTGTTTCGACAAGCAGTGAAACGGTTTACACCTGCAGTATTATTTAGGTAGTAATACAAATATGAGAGAGAGTGTTGTTTTTCTTCACTGTTACTATAACATCGTGTTTAATTCGTTGTACACAGAAATAGTACAACAACAAGGTGTCTTTTGTGGCATC
The DNA here is from genome assembly GCF_023897955.1 of Schistocerca gregaria. Lineage (NCBI taxonomy): Eukaryota > Metazoa > Arthropoda > Insecta > Orthoptera > Acrididae > Schistocerca > Schistocerca gregaria. The sequence goes on from NC_064924.1 coordinate 184,124,596, forward strand.
TCATGGCACACAAAATGATTTTCACTTCTTACAGATATTATGTATGCACGGATGCAGAAGTTTCCGACACGCAGATGTAACTTCAGGTGACCTCTGGGAAATGTGTTGCTACCTTTGCTGCTCGTGTTTTACATTAATCACCTTGTAAACAGTGTTAGATAAGAGGAACTCAATTTTTTCCCGGTGATAACAGTTAACCACGATAAAGAGCTGTGTGGTAACAGCTGCTCAAATACTCAGTCGGACCTTGACGAAATTGCGAATTCGTGGAATTTAAACTTTCAGGAATGTAAAACCGTGCACTTCCTAAACTGAAGAGACGTAGTGTCTTCAGATTGCAATATCAATGGGTCTCAAATGAAATTGGTCAGATCGTTTGCACACACGGATGCACCAGTTTTATGAATATAAAGTGGAATGACTAAATAGGCTCAGTCGGAGTTAAAGGAAGTATTGGACTTCCTTTCGTTAGGAGAATACTAAAGAAATACAATCAGTTGACAGTGGAGAGTGTTTGAAAATCACTTATGCGATCCATTCTAGTATATTACCGAAGTGTGTAGGACTCACGCTAAGTAGAACTGACAGCACTTACTGAATGTATCCAGAGAAAGACACAGATTTGTTTAACACGTGGAAGAGTGTCATGAAGATTCTGGAGAAACTAAAATGGCAGAAGACAGGCACACATAATCCCAATTAAGTCTCCTTATCAACCACAAAGCCTAATTTTAAATGCTAAATGTTGGAGTGACTACAGCTCCCTATGCATCGCTCGTATTGGGATAGCGAAAAAAAATTTAGTCTCATTACAGTGAACTCGGCGACGTTTAGACATTCTTACCCATTCCATAAGGGAATGGACCGAGAAGAAACCCTAATAACTGGTAGAATGGAAACTACGTTTTGTCGTGTATATAAAATGGTTTGCAGAATATGGTTGTAGCTGTAGTTGTAAATGGACTTACGTATTATAAAACAGGTACACCATAAAGAACATGAGCAAAATATTTGTCTGCAAATTAAAATTGTAACGAAAACATTGCTGCTGGCACACATCATCAGAAGTCAACACTGTAAAATGTTGACATTTAGATTCTCCCATACTTGCTTACTAGGAAACTTCCCATCGCGCCACCCTCAGATTTAATGGCAAAATGACCCACTGATCCACTTCCACCTCTTCAAAAACGGAACACAGAACAAACATTTAAACAAGAAAGAAGTGCACTGATATTTGGATAAAGAAGGAAAACAGAAACAGTGAACTGTTCAAGCTTACGACTCGCAACATCTAAGGAACTGCAAGAACCACGGCGCTGTGGTTGTATGGGCACAGTGTTGGAATACAAAGAGAGAAATCTGTGCTCATCTCCCTTGTGTCCCATTTTTTTTCATAAATTTATCAACTGTCCATCCGATCATTGAAGTGTCTGTTCTCCTTCTGTAGTCTTAGAAATTGTCATACAATACGTTGATTATATAATATGAGTCATGTGGTAAGAACATATTATCGTCGCAAGTAAATGTGATGAATAATGATGAGAGCTGCCGAGATGCCGGCAACAGCCTTGCCGCATTGGCTACTCCGGTTCCCGTGAGATCACCGATGTTAAGCGCTGTCGGGAGTGGTCGGCAATTGGATGGGTGACCATCCAGGCCGCCATGCGCTGTTGCCGTTTTTCGGGGTGCACTCAGCCTCGGGATGCCAATTGAGGGGCTACTCAACCGAATACTAGCGGCTTCGGTCAAGAATACCGCCATAACGACCGGGAGAGCAGTGTGCTGAGCCTACACCCCTCCCATTCGCATCCTCCACTGAGGATGACACGGCGGTCGAGATGCCGCATAGACCTCTAACAGAAATGAGAACAGCAAATAAACGGGTGTGAACTATGTTACACAAAACAATTCAAGAGTCAAAACTTCCATAACAGAACGAAAGAGTCATAAGTTGTGTGGAGCAGTCGGAGATACGTACATCTTAGATCCCTTCGTTAAGCGTCGCTGTTATAAACGGACGTGCGCCACGACACAGATAAAAATCGGAATACATACAGATACGTCAATGACCAGACTAGCACTTCATAATTTTTTTTAAGGTAAGTGAGGCTCGAGGGAGATTTGGTCCCACATTCCCGCCTTCACAGTTCAACACCGAGACCACATAAACACGAAGAGATAACCACTACAATTTTCTCAGTGTTACATACTCGTATCTTCTCTTGGACCGTTCCCAGCCTCTGTTTTCCTTCTCTAGTCACAGTTCACCATAAGTTCTTCCTGTTTTCAAGTTTGATCTGTGTTCAGCTTATGACGGGATATCCTTTGGACCATCTGACCACTAAATCTGAAGGAGTGCGATGGGCAGCTCCTCTTCGTGGTAAAATACGCTTATAATGTGGCTCACATGGTGTATAAATTCTTTGCACGTTCCAATGATGTTGGAGAGTTCTTCAACTCCAAAATGTCCCGCTACATATTTCATTTTTCTATAGCGTGTATGTAGGCTTTTCACTTTCTATATAGTGATAGCATTTACTTTCGTTCTTGATGATCTTCAGGTCCACAAATTGTAACTGAAACATATTTGCGGTACTCCTCTGCCCAGAATTTTTCGACGTAAAATAAGTGTCCTCGCCTACCTTTTATTTAATGGTTCAAATGGCTCTGAGCGCTATGGGATTTAACATCTGTGGTCATCGGTCCCCTAGAACTTAGAACTACTTAAACCTAACTAACCTAAGGACATCACCCACATCCATGCCCGAGGCAGGATTCGAACCTACGACCGTAGCGGTCACGCGGTTCCAAACTGAAGCGCCTAGAACCGCACGGCCACACCGGCCGACGTTTTATTTACTGAAATAAGGATTGTCCTATAGGTGCGTATACTGTTACATAAGCATATTGTGGTTTCAAACGCAAGCGGTTTGATTGTGTGCGTCACCTAAACAAAATGACAGGTCTGAATGGAGTAATTGGCAAGTCTGCTTCCAGCTCTGTTGCCGTTGTTACTTGCGTGGCAGAACTCATTCCCAGTGCTGTATGTTACAGGGCCCCCTGCGCTACCAATATGGGGGAGCTACATCCAGCTGTTGTTGGAGAACTACAAGTTCCCATACAAAGTGATGGACGCCTTCACGCGCCGCTACAACTCCAAACTGGTGGGCTTCTACTTTGGGCCGCTACCCGTGGTGGTCATCAGCGACTACGAGGCTGCTAAGGAGGCCTTCAACAACCCCAGTCTGCAGGGCCGCATATCCAACATCGCCATCAAGCTGAGGATGCCGCATGAGGACCTAGGTAAGCACTGTCTGCTACCTGCAGAGGGAAGTTTAACATTAATTTAATAGTTTTCCCTGTTTATTTTCCAGCTTTGCGCTCATGCAATATGCAAACATTCCATATCTGGTATTTACTTTTCACTTCAACCGTAAAAAAAAGTGTAAGGCAGAGTCCCAAAATATAGCCGTATTTTTCTATTACTTGTTTGTCCATTAGAATGCCAGAAAAAGGAAGAAAACATGCCCATTACACTCCCAAGTATGTTTACTATTTTTGCTAATTTAAAACGGTGTAACAGCATTATGCAGAATGTAGAAAGTAATGATAATTAAAGAAAGTGGTTATTCTTTATTCATGAGAAATATGAGCCAAATAAGACCCTATGTGTTAAAGGTATGCAAAACTTTGAGAGTTGGCAAGAAAATCACTAAACACAAAAGAACTTGCAAAAATTATTTGATACTAGATAAAATCCGAGTATTAGCATTTACTTTTTAAACACAGAGTATAAATAAATTTAGTTTCGTCCACTGCATATTTCGTGGCGTCGACAAAAGCACTATAAGCACTGAATTCATTTTCGTCCTTTATTGTCCTGGGAATACAGTGCATTGCATACTGGACATTTTTCACATGCACCGCCGTCATTTCCATCACCGACATCTTTTATGGGAGCCATATTAGGAGAACGGCCTGCATTACAGACGGTGATTGATTACCAAAGGTACAGTTGATGTAAAATGTGTTCAACAAATCCAAGGTAAAACAGACATGGCTGACTTTCTATGGTTAAAAAACTGGACCGGTAACATTTATATTTGACAGTGAAGCACATTCCGTAACTAAAACGTAACAAAAACTCACCTCGCTCCAAAAACAAAAAACAAGAATCAAGACTATCACAAAGAATGCTTCTAGTTTCATGCACTCCCCTTACTGGGACCCTCTGAAGGCGACGCTTATACTGCACGATTGCCCCACTTGCTGGAAAGTTTAGAGAGGGTGACCATACTATATTTGGCTCCTTTACACTTCACAAAGCACTCACATTTTAGGTGTACGTCAAAATCGGAACATGTGACCATTTTCTTTCTAAATAATAAAGGCGCTTGTCAGGCTTCTTCAGTGCATCATGTTTCTTCGTTATCAGGTACTCAGGTATTTAATTTTTAAAATAAGTTCAAGTTAATGGAGAAGAACATGAAAAACGTCTTTTGTTCTTATTATTTTGGCCAATTGCTTAATTGTGTTCCCATACTACACTTATCAGTTGTTATAGCTCACCCATATTATAGCAGATAGGACAGCATCGGCAGCCCAACAGATGTTGTTGACCTTCTTGCTATTTATGGAAACTCTTTCCCACATCGTCTCTGGGTACAGGTACTACGTGTCGTGAATCCTGAAGTGTAGGGAAGATTATGATACATTGGCTTGGAGACATGACAGCCAGGTCTTCAGTGAGCCCACACTGAAGTCTTTTATGAGCTGAGTGTTACCAATGTTCTTGAAACAGAAAAAAAACATTACAAAATAATGAAAATGTACAAATCTACACAAACACAGACACACACAGATGGAAATACCAAAATCATAAAGTAGGATAGCTTATGAATGATGTTGGCTGATCACTGTATTAAAAACGTAAGATCCAGTCACTATTTAACACTTTACTGCCTGAAAGCCTAGGCTGGGTTCAGACGTGAAACAGTATCAAAAATTTTCACTGCATCTCGCTTGTCGTTAGCTAAAGAGGGCACCTCGCTGCTATGAATCTGCCCCTTCTCCAAAATAAGATCATCTCTCGCCAAAACATATAATGGACATTGATAAAATGTGACGTACAGTAAACTATAGGCCACAGGTTTAGAAACAGTGGCTTTAAGCTTTTGTAAGTGGCCAGTTTCCTATTTGGAAGGTTGGCACGTTTGCTTCATTTCAATGGAGTGACTGACGTTAGGTACACCTTGGCAAATGGTTGTCTTCACGCCCTCCCAACCAACCCCCCGCCCACAGTTTCGTGGCACATTCTATTCCGTGTAATATCTCAGCAGAAGTTCATAAACGAATTGCATAAGTTTCCTCAACGTCACATGAATGCTGACGAGGCTACGTTCGACGCTGTGCAGGCATAAACTTCAGAGTGGGCCCAGAGCTGATGGAGCAGCGTCGCTTCACGCTGAGGTACCTGCGAGACTTTGGCTTCGGACGGCGTTCCGACCACCTGGAGTCGGAGATCGAGGCCGAGATGGCGGAGCTGGTGGAGCTCATCCGGGGAGAACGGCAGGATGAGGTGAGTCCAAGGAACGGCCTTCCTTCTTGCTAGCTGCACGCAACGTAGACAAGCAGTGTTGGTCGCACTCGTGATGTTCTGGACATCTGTTGTCTGGGTGATAATCTGTAATTACTGCAAGCGTTACGATAGTTCTTCACTGTAGTCCGTGTGCTTTAAACACGTTAGTGGCAGTATCAGTACGTAGGATTATTACTGTTCACAATACATACACGTTACAAAAATGGAAGTACTGTATGTACGTGCTCCTGTGTGGTTTATGTTCCACATCTCCTCCTAAACCACTGGCCCAATTTCAAGAGCCTACACGTATCCCTTAACATTAGACAACAATCGCTGTCGAGGTAAAAATCAAAAACCTATCGTAGCTCAGGACATATGATGTCGTACATACTGAGATGCGTGAAAAACTGCCGCATAATGCACGAAATTTTAATTCAAAAAAATGGCTCTGAGCACTATGGGACTCAACTGCTGTGGTCATTAGTACCCTAGAACTTAGAACTAATTAAACCCAACTAACCTAAGGACACCACACACATCCATGCCCGAGGCAGGACTCGAACCTGCGACCGTAGCATTCGCTCGGTTCCTGACTGCGCGCCTAGAACCGCGAGACCACCGCGGCCGGCAAATTTTAATTCATTCACTCTTTACTACTAAGACATTCCTACAGACCAGTCAAGAAAATCCCTGATACCTGGCAGGAGTTTTGACAGGTTTGAACTCAGAAGAGTAAACAGCTGCAGGCGAAAACGATATCCGTCCACAGAGTTATGAAGAGGCGTTCCCATAAAGACGTTTACAAAATCGCATTGCAGACACGTGAAGCAGGTGCGCATAGCGTAAAAAATACTGCCCGGAATCATGTTTCTTAATTTGGATGCTGTTCTTGTAGATTTGTAAATGACGCATATTTAATTGTACGACTGTTTCGTAATTAGAAAGCTGTTTTCACGAGTACGTGGAGACAAAATTTTTTCCTACTTCTCTACAAATACATTCTTTTGTCCTCCTTCTGAGTAATGTCGTAAGCTCCAGACGACTGTTTACAGACCGAACCCTTACTAGATAGGACTGGGTGAGCAAAGAGAGAGGATTCAAGAAGATCACTGCATTACGTCACATGTTTATTTAGTGATTTAATGTTAAAATTCCGAGAGTGCATTCTTTTGAGAAGTCAGATAATAAATAGTTGTGTCCTTGTAGATTTGGCTAACAGACATTGAAGATAAAATCAGACAGAAAATGTGTGTGAATTCCTAATGCACCAAACTGCCGAGGTCATCGGTCCATAGACTTACATACTACTTAAACTAAATTAATCTAACTGAATGCTAAGAACAACACACACACTCATGCCGGAGAGAGGACTCGAACCTCTGGCGGAAGGGCCACGCAATTAGTGACATAGCGCCTCTAACCACACGGCCTCTCCGCACGGCTAAAATCAGACAGATTCAAGCTCATACGGAGATTTATAAAGAATATTTCTTTCTGCGCACCATTCTTGACTGGAAGTGGAAAGGGGGAATGTGCCAATGGTACACAAGGTACCCCTGTCAAACTCAGTAATGAGGGTTGCAGAGCATAGATGTAGAATGACTAATTGCTCAGCTTGACTTCTCAGAAAGGTGGCTCCTTTAAATAGCGACCAGGAAGCCTAAACGGTCAAATTCAGCCGTATAACTACCTCATATTGCAGCTGGATACCTCATCGTGGTGTTGTCCAAGAGCCGGTCGCGGTGGCCGAGCGGTTCTAGGCGCTTCAGTCCGGAACTGCGCGACAGTTATGGTCGCAGGTTCGAATCCTGCCTCAGGCATGGATGTGTGTGATGTCCATAGGTTAGTAATGTTTAAGTAGTTCTAGGGGACTGATGACCTTAGATGTTAAGTCCCATAGTGCTCAGAGACATTTGAACCATTTGTTGTGCAAGGCAGAATCTGTGTTGATCATCTACACATGCTGCAGATGACTGTTCATACCTGGAACTACGTTAATGCACTGGTATGCACTGGTATGATATGCAAGATTGGAACTCAGGATTTGGTTGTGTTCTGGACTGCCAATGAGGTGTAATGCAGATTCTTTTTGGACTCTATTTTTGTTTAGTGTGGTGCTTATACAATCTATGGCGGTTGCTTTAAGAACCATGAAGTGGAAGGATTTTTTCAGTTCTGTGTCATTTCTCTGAGCAGATAATAGTCCAGCACAGTGTAGCCCTTTTCATTTTATGAGTTTTGAACTTTTGTACCTAACTACATTGCTGTAAGTGGCTTCCCTATGGGTGACTGGCGACGTTTCGACAGGTTGTGGTGCAGTCGTCATCAGGAGGAGACGGTAGCCGCCGCGTGCTGCTCCCTGATGCGCTGTTCCCCGGTTTCATCAATGGCTTCATGCCGGTGGTGGCGGGCAGCCGGCTCCCGCGGACAGCAGATGGGGTGTGCCGCTACCTGGGGCACGCGGGTCTGCAGACGGCCAGGGCTGGAGACGCCACAGGCGGTTTCCTCACGCTGCACTCCGCACTAGCCTCCATCGCGCCTAAAATGTCGGGCTACCACGACACGGTCGAGTCTGCCGAGAAGATTCTGGCATACTTCCATGTGAGTACCGAGATACCCACCACTTTACTTGTCGGCAGAGGCAAGATTTTCAAAAAGAAATCTAGAAAATCCAATTTAACTACAGCTGCCTTTAGGTGTTATGTAGAGGAGAGACGGGTATCCAAAAGCAACTCTAGAAGACTCAAACAAACGGCAGAGAGACATAGAGAGGTTCAATGACTGGTGCAGGAACTAGCATTGACCTTGAGCGTTAATATATCTACATCTACAGCTGTGTGATTACTCCATTTCACTCTTAAATGTTGCTTTGTGTTAGCATATACACTCATGGAAATTGAAATAAGAACACCGCAAATTCATTGTCCCAGGAAGGGGAAATTTTATTGACACATTCCTGGGGTCAGATATGTCACATGATCACACTGACAGAACCACAGGCACATAGACACAGGCAACAGAGTATGCACAATGTCGGCACTAGAACAGTGTATATCCAACTTTCGCAGCAATGCAGGCTGCTATTCTCCCATGGACACGATCGTAGAGATGCTGGATGTAGTCCTGTGGAACGGCTTGCCATGCCATTTCCACCTGGCGCCTCAGTTGGACCAGCGTTCGTGCTGGACGTCCACACCGCGTGAGACGACGCTTCATCCAGTCCCAAACATGCTCAATGGGGGACAGATCCGGAGATCTTGCTGGCCAGGGTAGTTGACTTACACCTTCTAGAGCACGTTGGGTGGCACGGGATACATGCGGACGTGCATTGTCCTGTTGGAACAGCACGTTCCCTTGCCGGTCTAGGAATGGTAGAACGATGGGTTCGATGACGGATTGGATGTACCGTGCACTATTCAGTGTCCCCTAGACGATCACCAGAGGTGTACGGCCAGTGTAGGAGATCGCTCCCCACACCATGATGCCGGGAGTTGGCCCTGTGTGCCTCGGTCGTATGCAGTCCTGATTGTCGCGCTCACCTGCACGGCGCCAAACACGCATATGACCATCATTGGCACCAAGGCAGAAGCGACTCTCATCGCTGAAGACGACACGTCTCCATTCGTCCCTCCATTCACGCCTGTCGCGACACCACTGGAGGCGGGCTGCACGATGTTGGGGCGTGAGCGGAAGACGGCCTAACGGTGTGCGGGACCGTAGCCCAGCTTCACGGAGACGGTTGCGAATGGTCCTCGCCGATACCCCAGGAGCAACAGTGTCCCTAATTTGCTGGTAAGTGGCGGTGCGGTCCCCTACGGCACTGCGTAGGATCCTACGGTCTTGGCGTGCATCCGTGCGTCGCTGCGGTCTGGTCCCAGGTCGACGGGTACGTGCACCTTCCGCCGACCACTGGCAACAACATCGATGTACTGTGGAGACCTCACGCCCCACGTGTTGAGCAATTCGGCGGTACGTCCAGCCGGCCTCCCGCATGCCCACTATACGCCCTCGCTCAAAGTCCGTCAACTGCACATACGGTTCACGTCCACGCTGTCGCGGCATGCTACTAGTGTTAAAGACTGCGATGGAGCTCCGTATGCCACGGCAAACTGGCTGACACTGACGGCAGCGGTGCACAAATGCTGCGCAGCTAGCGCCATTCGACGGCCAATACCGCGGTTCCTGGTGTGTCCGCTGTGCCGTGCGTGTGATCATTGCTTGTACAGCCCTCTCGCAGTGTCCGGAGCAAGTATGGTGGGTCTGACACACCGGTGTCAATGTGTTCTTTTTTCCATTTCCAGGACTGTATATTGTACTTTGTTACTTTGGTCAACAAAGTATTTTTACATCGAACCGAGCAGATTAGTCAAAGAAATTTCGTGACTAGATCTCACTGCAATGGAAAACCTCTTCGTATTAATGACTCAACTTCTTTATCGTTTCACTGACTCTCTCACCACTATTTCGCGATAATGCATAACGGGCTGTTCTTCATTCAGCTTTATTAACGTCCTCCATCAATCCTATCTTTTAAGCGTCTCATGCTGTGCAACAATTATCCAGAATAAGACGGACAAGCATACTGTATGCAGTCTTTCTCTTTGGTTTGCACAGCTTTTGGTACACATTCCATACAAATTTTTGTATACAGTGTTAACAATTTAAGAGGTTCGTAATTTAGTCAATACTAATTTAGTTGGAATAATTATTCACAAATGGAGTATGGTGTGGGCGGGGAATGTGGTGTATCCAAAGCTATTCAATTTCACCATTTCCAGCCAACCCCTGGAAACAGTAACATACCTAAAGTAACCATCTGTATTAATAATATAAAACAAACTGTTTGAAAGAAGCAGACGTTTGAGTTTCATTGGAAAGATCTCACAGCAACATGATTCACTCTCGAGAGAAGAGGCTTATAAAGCACTTGCTCAAATGATGAGTGAATATTCTTAATCACTCCGGGACCCTTACCAGTTTAGGTTAAATGGAGAAAACCCAAAGAAGAGAAACACATTTCATCAAACATTCATCTACATGACATCTACATCTACATGACTACTCTGCAATTCACATTTAAGTGCTTGGCAGAGGGTTCATCGAACCACAATCATACTATCTCTCTACTATTCCACTCCCGAACAGCGAGCGGGAAAAACGAACACCTAAACCTTTCTGTTCGAGCTCTGATTTCTCTTATTTTATTTTGATGATCATTCCTACCTATGTAGGTTGGGCTCAACAAAATATTTTCGCATTCGGAAGAGAAAGTTGGTGAGTGAAATTTCGTAAAAAGGTCTCGCCGCGACGAAAAACGTCTATGCTGTAATGACTTCCATCCCAACTCGTGTATCATATCTGCCACACTCTCTCCCCTATAACGCGATAATACAAAACGAGCTGCCCTTCTTTGCACCCTCTCGATGTCCTCCGTCAATCCCACCTGGTAAGGATCCCACACCGCGCAGCAATATTCTAACAGAGGACGAACGAGTGTAGTGTAAGCTGTCTCTTTAGTGGACTTGTTGCATCTTCTAAGTGTCCTGCCAATGAAACGCAACCTTTGGCTCGCCTTCCCGACAATATTATCTATGTGGTCCTTCCAACTGAAGTTGTTTGTAATTTTAACACCCAGGTACTTAGTTGAATTGACAGCCTTGAGAATTGTACTATTTATCGAGTAATCGAATTCCAACGGATTTCTTTTGGAACTCATGTGGATCATCTCACACTTTTCGTTATTTAGCGTCAACTGCCACCTGACACACCATACAGCAATCTTTTCTAAATCGCTTTGCAGCTGATACTGGTCTTCGGATGACCTTACTAGACGGTAAATTACAGCATCATCTGCGAACAACCTAAGAGAACTGCTCAGATTGTCACCCAGGTCATTTATATAGATCAGGAACAGTAGAGGTCCCAGGACGCTTCCCTGGGGAACACCTGATATCACTTCAGTTTTACTCGATGATTTGCCGTCTATTACTACGAACTGCGACCTTCCTGACAGGAAATCACGAATCCAGTCGCACAACTGAGACGATACCCCATAGCTCCGCAGCTTGATTAGAAGTCGCTTGTGAGGAACGGTGTCAAAAGCTTTCCGGAAATCTAGAAATACGGAATCAACTTGAGATCCCCTGTCGATAGCGGCCATTACTTCGTGCGAATAAAGAGCTAGCTGCGTTGCACAAGAGCGATGTTTTCTGAAGCCATGCTGATTACGTGTCAATAGATCGTTCCCTTCGAGGTGATTCATAATGTTTGAATACAGTATATGCTCCAAAACCCTACTGCAAACCGACGTCAATGATATAGGTCTGTAGTTAAATGGATTACTCCTACTACCCTTCTTGAACACTGGTGCGACCTGCGCAATTTTCCAATCTGTAGGTACAGATCTATCGGTGAGCGAGCGGTTGTATATGAGTGCTAAGTAGGGAGCTATAGTATCAGCGTAATCTGAAAGGAACCTAATCGGTATACAATCTGGACCTGAAGACTTGCCCGTATCAAGCGATTTGAGTTGCTTCGCAACCCCTAAGGTATCTACTTCTAAGAAACTCATGCTAGCAGATGTTCGTGTTTCAAATTCTGGAATATTCCATTCGTCTTCCCTGGTGAAGGAATTTCGGAAAACTGCGTTCAATAACTCCGCTTTAGCGGCGCAGTCGTCGATAACAGTACCATCGGCACTGCGCAGCGAAGGTATTGACTGCGTCTTGCCGCTTGTGTACTTTACATACGACCAGAATTTCTTCGGATTTTGCTAACTAAACATTCGTTTAGTTAGCAAGAAAGCGTTAGTAAGATGTTCAACGAACTCCAAATGTACATGCTACACGAGAGACGTTGTGAGTAATGAAGAGATTTACTATTCCAAATCACGGGTTTCCGGATGTGTTGGACAACTTATTACTTCTCCCCACATGTGTCTCGCTAAATGGCCACGACGAGGAATCAAACAAGTTAGGGATCATATGGAGATGTATCGACAATCATTCTTCCCAAGTGCCTATCGTGACTGGATTAGGAAAGGAGGAATAGACTATGTTAGGAGATGTACAATCTACTACGACATAAAGTGACTAGCGGATTGTAGATGTAGATGTATAATGTTCCTCCTGAAGTAGAAGGGTTTTCTGGCAAGAACTTCCTCCTCAGATTCTCTCCTGTCTACTAAATCCCCAGAAAAAAATCATTACCCTGAGAATCTGATGAGAAAATTGAAGCAGATTTTGCTGGAAGAACTGCTATTAAAGAGATGAGAAGCATTTCTCAGCAGATTCTTTTCCTGACGTGTTTGACATCAATAATGTTCTCAATAGTATACCATTTTCACTTCACACGCCAAAACAGTGTCAACATAGCTGACAAGATGATAACGCAATCCAAGTTGGTAAATTTTTTGCTTCTAAACAGAAGCTTTTGCTAAAATGAATGCGCCTCATTGTTTCAATACGATATCAATTTTCTGCCCAACAGGGAAGTGTACCTGTCCATCGGACATCTGTTTCGTTCATCTGCCTGTCATTACAGACCAATAGGCGGCTGCTAGGGCAGTATTTATACTACACGTCTACCGTCTCAAAGACTTAAACAGACGTGAGATCCACTAGTTACGTATCTGAGACAATATCTTCATAATAAAATTTTTACACTTCATGCACTTCATTTTGCGGTCTCCATATGTATCAATTCTGTATCTAAAAATGGTAACTGAGTTGAGGCTGATAATGTAGAATAAAGTTAGGAATTGTTTTTTCTTCTCTGACAGAAATGTCACATAAATGACTATGTCTGTCTTTTTGCAGCAAGTGATCAAGGAACACGAGAAGACATACTCAGATGATTACATGAGGGACTTCATTGACAGATACCTGAGAGAAATAAAGGAGAAGGAGAAGACAGGGACTGACACAGTATATTCCAGTAAGTACTAAATGGAAGCTGTATCTTATTAACTAATAAACGTGCTCCTTTTTCTGTTAAGTTCTATCATAAAAGTATAAAAATATACAAATCACGTTTCTTATAAGTGCTGTTATTGAGGGTTCGAGGGGTGGGGGACTTCATGTCTGTCGACTTTCACTTGACAAAAACTATTGCTGTTTGCTGTGGTTATTTCGATATCGTTAACACATGTTCGCCACAACTGTTGTACTCCTCATGGAGCCCTTGCTCAATATCCATCATGAGCGCCTGGATATGTTGAGCTGTTGTACAAAACGTCAGCACATCATCCAGCATTACATGTAAGATGCTCTGTTACATTTGCTATACAATGTGTCAACATCAGTTGTTTGTGTTCGCAGCTGACCAGCTGGGGGTCACCCTGTTCGATACCTTCTTGCCAGCTTCCATGGTGCAGTCAACAGTGCTCTCGTAGGCCCTGCTGTACGTGGCCCGCCACCCAGCGGTACAAAGGCGAGCACAACTCGAGCTGGACTCAGTCGTGGGAACCTCCAGGCTTCCAAACCTCAACGACCGCCCCCAGTGAGTATGCACTAGACATCTAGCCACTGGCTCACACAAGTTGGCTAGTCGATACAACCCACAACCTACAGGTGGTGTCAGTCCAGCTGTAACAACTGTCTCACCAAAATAGTTTCCACATCTCCTTCATCACATGTCACACGTCTTTACCGCAACTCATCAGTATAGGGTTCTACGCAGAGTGCTAGTATTATATACAGTCACGCTCATGTTTTTCATGATTGGACGATATCAGAAGAGACTGAAATTTGTTTGTGATGTGTAACCCCCCCCCCCCCCCCCCTCTTCTCGCTACCATCATCACCACCAAGGGCGTCTCCTGATTAACATCCCCAGAGGATGAACTACCAGCACACATTATGGGCTGTTTTGCACATTCACCCCAGACGATGCTGACAGTCTGATGATCAAGAACTGTAGAGCACCACTTACTCACTTTTCACAAAACGTGAGAGTTGGGCACACTGGCCTGCACTCTGGAATAGCTGGGTTCACTTTTCAGAAAATGCTGATCAAGCCCCCATGCAGGGATGTCGATTTAGGTTTTAAATGATTCCCAGAATTTGACTAACACAAATTCCAGTACAGAAAATTTGAAAAAGAATCTATCTTAACTACTGCCCTTCACTAACGACCACACTTCTGATATGATGTTAACCCTTTCTTTACTACCCAGACGAATTCTAGAAGTGAAAATTTTTCAATAACCCGCTTTGCCGTACAGTTACCCCTGATATGGTTACCACTTCATCCTAGCTACCATGGTAATGGAGAAAGTTAATTATTATCGACTGATTACCTGAATATTCTGTGCTTTAATGCTTCAGGACAAGAATGGAGAGATGAATATGGAATAAAATTATCTGACTGCCCTTCGAAACATATTCTCTCATTAATTTGTAACCAGTCATATTCTAATTCTCCCAAGGCCATAACTGGTAACGAAATTAGAATTACCTATTACATTAATTTTTGGGTTAAGCGTATCACATAGCCCAATTCTTTTCACATTCGATACTTCAATATATAACATTTTTCCAATATTTGCATTTTATACTGTTGAGATGACGTTATTTCTATGTACACATAAACATACCTTGCACTCTTCAGATAATTCATTGTACAACCAATATACTCCAGTCTTCCTATCATTCATCATAGAGAGTTCTTTTATGTTTATAAGAATGTTATGTTTATGATAATGTTATGTTTAACATATTAACATCAACCTGTTGTCTGCAGCTTACCGTACACAGAGGCCATCCTGCGAGAGACGATGAGGATACAAACGCTGCTGCCAATCGGGATCCCCCATGCAGCTACAGAGGACACAACCCTACAGGGGTACTCCATACCAAAGGTCAGTTCACAGTCTCTGCCTCCTAATGGAATCCTTCATGTAAACTGTCAGAGGGAATTTCTACCGCTGTTGGTCTCATCTGTACCAAAGTTAAGCCAGGTACCTCTATCCCCTTTCTGGATGCTCCATACCCATGGTCAGTTAGAACCATTACTTCATATTGTAATGCTCCATACCAAAGTTCAGTTGGAAACCTCCAGATCCTGTTGGGATACTCACTAGCAAAGTCAGCTTTTGGTCTCTAGCTTCTGCTGTTTGGCGCAGGAAGACGAAGTATTTAAAAAGGTTTGGTGCTGTGGTGACTATAATTTCATATTAATTATAATAATTTCATATTGAAACACATTATTTGTACTTTACTAAGTCGGAGTTTGAGTGACATGTGGGTGTTACAATATTTACAGAAGTCATGTGTGTATTACTTCTCTAAGCGTCACGGAGATAAAAATTTCTGTGTGCTGATTAATACATTGTGTTGCAGGGAACTGTGGTGGTGGCCAATTTATGGAGCATGCACATGGACAAGGGTGTGTGGGGAGACCCAGAGAGCTTCAGACCAGAGAGATTCCTCAACAGCGACGGCGCTCTGTGCACCAAGGACCTCACATTACCCTTCAGCACTGGTATGTGTTACCATGTCCTAGTAATTTACATTAAGAGTGTTTAAGCGTATTAAATATCCAGTTTTTGTCGCTATATTTCATCGTCTGCCGACTGGAAAGTTGGTTGGCTTATGTTTCTTCTTACGCCGATCTCATGGAAGTTGACAAGCAAGTGTGTGGCTGTTTTAGCACAGATGAAGTTCAATGTAAGAATGTAGGTTTCTTCAGCTAAAACCCATTTTAATAACCTCTTTTTCTATGTGTGGTTGCATGTGTGACTGGACTGTCTGCAATAGCAGACGAAACATTGGTAGTTATTCTTCATATGACGTAGTCACACCAGAAAGAATTTTACTGAGAAGACCAAGAAGTCGTTCATGTTGTTATTTCTTTCCCGTAGAAAACAGAAATTATGCCATTTTCTGTCTCTGAAAATAAGAAATAGTCATTTTTTTATTACAATACAGGGTGTTTCCGTAAGAGCGTGCAAAAATGTAAGAGGACATAGGGAATGCTCTACTGACCAATTTGAGGTAGAGAGCTTGGGGTCAGAGAAGCCAGCTTAAGGACATGTGGAAATAAACTAGTCTACTGCTTTGTCTAGCATTACTGTATTCCCAGCTTATTTACAAATAACACACGTACAATTTTACGCGTTCTGTACTGTTTATTTAGATGTACATTGTTTATTTCCTGCAAGGAAATAAGGAAAGCGATCCTGATTACGAGGAAGTCATGACGCAAGTTTTGTTTATTTTACTTGTCGATAACGAGGGTCTGTTGTCCCATGACAGAAGGTGTTATGAATGAACAACAGATCCATTCATTGGTTAAAATGGCTCTGAGCACTATGGGACTTAACATCTATGGTCATCAGTCCCCTAGAACTTAGAACTACTTAAACCTAACTAACCAAAGGATATCACACAACACCCAGTCATCACGAGGCAGATCTATTCATTACTCATTGCTGTTAAGTGACGTGTAGAACAATACGATGGAGCAGTACTGGTTCAGTATTTCCTGGCCTTTGGATCGGAATGGGAGGTCCTATTCCATGTCCTGCAAGGTCACCTGACCTGAATCCCCTTTTTTTATTTTCTATGGGGATATCTAAGGTAACTTGTTTGTGAGACCCCAGTGGATACGGAGACGGGAACAGTTGCCTGTGATGTGATCCGAAACACGAAAGGGATATTCGTCAGTGTGCGTCAGACTCTTATTCGTCACAGACGTGCTTGCACTGGGGATGATGGCAGTGAGTTTCAGCGCATTTTGTAATATACAATTCAAATGGCAGGTTTATTTTGTCAGTGATGATTTTAGCAGTTAACTGACGCAAATAAAAAAGAACACAGTCATGTGGTTTTATTCCTATTATCTCCTTAAGCTGGCTTCTCTGACCCCAGATTCCCTACCTCAAATCGTGCAGTCGAGCATCCTCTATGTCTTGTTAAATTTTTGCACGCTCTTACGGTAGCACCTTGTACATTAACCTTTTGCAAAACTTTATTAGCATTTGCTTCTGTTCCTGTCATCTAATCAGATTAATTATAACTAACATTTGTGTCGCCTGCAAAAATTATCACTTGTGCAACTACTTCATTGTAAATCTCCATAGTGGGTAATAATTTTATCGCTGTCAGAATTATTCAGCAACCCACTTTGATTTCTCTTCGTTGAATATGGTTCACACTAGTTGTGTGTGCCAGCAATTTAATAAAACATGAGTTTTAATTTTATCTTTATGACATGACTCTCGCTATGCAATACTGATTAACCAACAATTATTTGTATGTGTTCGCAGGCAAGCGGGTATGCCCCGGTGAAACGTTCGCCCGGCAGAACATGTTCCTCATGCTGGCGGCGCTTCTGCAGAACTTCTCGGTCCGGGCAGACGGCCTGCCGCCTCTCCACTGCAACATCCCGGGGGCCATCGAGACCCCGCCTGCCTTCTGGGCGCAGTTTGAGCCTCGGTGAAGAATCCCATCGCGGCACTGTTGCCACATAATGAGTTTTTTGATGCATCCCTCGTCAACAATGCTATGAAACACAAAAAATGTACATATTGAGTTCTGGTGTTAGTAAGAGGTAGCATGTCATGGACTCGGAAGAAGACGGTATTTTTTACCTGTCTTTAGTGAAGACACAAAGCTCAACATAGCACTGCGAACTATGATGTCAAATGTTGATTTCTCGAAGACTGATTTATTGTTAATTTTAAAATATTCCATGAATTTGTACAGTATTTATTACACAGACTTTATTTATTTTATTAAAATATATTATAATTATTAATAGGTGTCTGATGTTGGTTATTATCCTTTTATAGTTGTCAGATACTCTACATCTGCACCTACATCTACATCTACATGACTACTCTGCAATTCACATTTAAGTGCTTGGCAGAGGGTTCATCGAACCACAATCATACTATCTCTCTACTATTCCACTCCCGAACAGCGAGCGGGAAAAACGAACACCTAAACCTTTCTGTTCGAGCTCTGATTTCTCTTATTTTATTTTGATGATCATTCTTACCTATGTAGGTTGGGCTCAACAAAATATTTTCGCATTCGGAAGAGAAAGTTGGTGACTGAAATTTCATAAAAAGGTCTCGCCGCGACGAAAAACGTCTATGCTGTAATGACTTCCATCCCAATTCGCGTATCATATCTGCCACACTCTCTCCCCTATAACGCGATAATACAAAACGAGCTGCCCTTTTTTGCACCCTTTCGATGTCCTCCGTCAATCCCACCTGGTAAGGATCCCACACCGCGCAGCAATATTCTAACAGAGGACGAACGAGTGTAGTGTAAGCTGTCTCTTTAGTGGACTTGTTGCATCTTCTAAGTGTCCTGCCAATGAAACGCAACCTTTGGCTCGCCTTCCCGACAATATTATCTATGTGGTCCTTCCAACTGAAGTTGTTCGTAATTTTAACACCCAGGTACTTAGTTGAATTGACAGCCTTGAGAATTGTACTATTTATCGAGTAATCGAATTCCAACGGATTTCTTTTGGAACTCATGTGGATCATCTCACACTTTTCGTTATTTAGCGTCAACTGCCACCTGACACACCATACAGCAATCTTTTCTAAATCGCTTTGCAGCTGATACTGGTCTTCGGATGACCTTACTAGACGGTAAATTACAGCATCATCTGCGAACAGTCTAAGAGAACTGCTCAGATTGTCACCCAGGTCATTTATATAGATCAGGAACAGTAGAGGTCCAAGGACGCTTCCCTGGGGAACACCTGATATCACTTCAGTTTTACTCGATGATTTGCCGTCTATTACTACGAACTGCGACCTTCCTGACAGGAAATCACGAATCCAGTCGCACAACTGAGACGATACCCCATAGCTCCGCAGCTTGATTAGAAGTCGCTTGTGAGGAACGGTGTCAAAAGCTTTCCGGAAATCTAGAAATACGGAATCAACTTGAGATCCCCTGTCGATAGCGGCCATTACTTCGTGCGAATAAAGAGCTAGCTGCGTTGCACAAGAGCGATGTTTTCTGAAGCCATGCTGATTACGTGTCAATAGATCGTTCTACATCTGCATCCACATCCATACTCCAAAAATCGCTGTGAAGTGCATAGAAAACGGTACTTTCCACTTTACCGCAAACTTTTTCTCCCACTCTAATTGCATATGAAACGCATGGCAAATACTTTTTGTAGGACTCTGTGAGCTCTGTAATTACTCTAACTTGTTTTCAAGCACGCCCTGAGAGCAACACGTACGAATACTAGGGTATTCCTAGATTCCTCGGATAAAATTGCCTCTCAAAGCAGTCCTTTGCACTTTAATTATTATCCGTGTCCAAACGAATGATAGTTAAGACTTCCACCATTTCCATTATGCTCTTCTATGTGTCCTGAAGACATTCATTCTTTCGCACTGCATTCTTTGTGAGCTTTCAATATCTCCTCTTAATACTTTTTGGCATCAGTCCCACACATTTGAGCAATATTCTAGGATGAGTCGCACAAATTTTCTGTAAGCAATCTCCCTTACAGAGTGATTGCATTTTCCCAGTATCCTAGCAATGAATCAGAGTCTTAACACATACTGTACCTACAACAGTGGAAAATTGGAAATTTATGATAAGTTCTATGGGACCAAACTGCTCAGGTCATCGGTCCCTGGTCATACATACTATTCAATCTAACTTAAACTAACTGACGCTAAGGACCGAGGGAGGACTCTAACCTCTGCCGGGGTGGGGGGTGGGGGGGGGGGGTTGGGGGGGGGGGGGGAGCCGCGCGAACCATGGCAAGGCGCCTCAAGCCCCACGGCTAACCCGCGTGGCGACAACTATGGTAATTCCACTTCATATCCCTCAAAAGTATTACAACCATTAGTTGTATTTGTCGATTCTTATTGTGACTCATCAATATCGAAGTCATTTTGCCTTTTGTGAAAGTCACGATGTTACACAATGTCTAGTAGATATGGAATTATTTCATGTCATAACTGAGTCAACTGCTGGCTGTTAGAAGCTTATAGCTCACCTCATATGTGAAATATCGTGGCATATAGGCTGCTGATGAAATCCTAGGTTACCTAAAAAGAAACAAATGCACTGAAATTAAAGCAATGGATCAATGAATACGAAACCAATGAAAATGAAATGAAATGTAATTATATAATGATATTATAAACAGTATGATTTTTCTGAATGGCGAAAAACTGCAGGAAACAATCCCTGAGAGGAATAGGAGCAGAAAATGTGATATGGATGTATAGCCGGGAAAGTGTTCCATGGAAGGTACACTCAAGGCAATGTGGGGGTAAAAGACGGTGGGCAGTGTTGGTTTCAGTAACTGAGATCACATATGAGAACACAGAAAACAAGTGAGAATGTTCTGTCTGTACTAGTGTTCTACTGGTATAGTGGAAGCAAACCATAAGCATTGATTACCTCAATATGTGGATCGGGAATGCTGGTGACTGCCTCGTGGGATGAATCGTTTTACAGGTGACACTTACCTGCACTTCCTGCTGGTGACCCTGCCTCCCCTGGTGGAAGATGTTCCTCTGATGGTGGTTAGAGCACAGTAGCTACTACGAAATGGTACTCCAGCTTCTTTGGGTTCACGTGCAGACGCAAGTCGACAACATCGACACCTATCTCACACTGGGGCTAAACCGTTGCCGATGCCAGCACTAATACTCTAGTACAAACAGCACATTCCATTCCCACCTGCCTGGAGTGTTCTCATGTACGTTTTCTGTCTTGAAACCTACGTTCTCAAAGAATGTTATCTCCACCTTCCAGTGGGTGTACTACCCTTGGAACACATTCCTGGCCACATTTTCACACGAGCCTTGTGGCTCCTTATCCTCTCCGTGACCGTTTCCTACAGTCTGTCCACACTTCGAAAACTGAACCTGCATACGCTTTGTACCACGGTCATAGTTCTCCTCTAACTCAGCTACCCCACTGATGGCATCCCCACTGCCCAGGAGGACAACATCTGGTGGTTGTGTTACGATTTATTTTGGGGGATACATTAGTGACAATAAAAGCTTTAGTAAAGTCTGGGATAACGCTCAGATAGGGTAATGGTTAAGGCGGGGCTAGGGAATAATCAGAAAATCCAAGTTCATGTCCCAGCCTGGCACGAAGTTAAGAATTGTTACCATACATTCCCGTATATACGGTGTCCCGGACACTGTACGAAGATCGAATGGTATTAGAGGCTGATAACAAACATCCAGCACTCACCAATTCAACGAACAATAGAGGCCATTCAAGATACTGAATCTGTTAACAAGAGTGTTCTGTCTGATCATAAATATCTTGTGTGATCTTCTTCGATGGTATGGAAGCAGAATATAGTTTCCGTATCAGTGACGAGGCCTTCCTGCTGGAATGATTGAAGTTTAAATTTTCAACAGTATCTATCCACCTGTCTCTCCTAGCGTTGTCCAGAGATTGTAATAGTTCAGATGCTTTCTCTTTGCTGCTGTTTTCATCAAACTCTTCTCTTAATATGTTGGTCTCCTCATTCCAACCTAGTATGTATTCCTTGCGGAAACCTCTTGGGATCTTTTGGCTGCTGGTTTAATCAATCCTACAGACCTTGTGTAGTTCTCAGGTAATGCCTGAATCCACCAGATGTTAGCATCAGTGTAGTTGGTATACATCTTCCAATCTGCCTTTCGATAATTCCATCGAGGTCTGTGCGTGGAATGCATAACTGGTAATTGGAATCCGATTTTGTATGTTACTGGCCTGTGTTGACTATGGGGAAAATCTTGAAGCACTTGTCTCCGAACTCGAGGGACTGGTGTTATTAAGCCAGGGGTGACGAAACATAGATCTGGTGTGTAATCTTGCTTCCAGCGGGCTGAGTGAAAAGTACCTCTGTCTTTAGGGTCGTACACTTGAGTCAGATTGTTTACTTCAGCCCATTCTGAGAGACAATACTGGTAATAAAAATTGTACAAAAGGCTGTCCTTTCAAGAATGTGGTAAGGTAGCTAGGGTTCCGCTCTTCATTGGCTGGTATGAGATGGCTGCAGTGCCGTGTGTTAGGAACTGCTTCATTTTCTCTCATTTAACATTTACAATAAACCAAACTCGATTGCTGGATTTGCCAAACGTCCTAAGTATATTTCCAGAATTATCTTCTTGAGATATACATCTGCATGTTGCACTTGCATGTCTCTTAACATCTTTTACCTATTTTCCAGGAGACTGCATCATTTTCTTATTTCTTGGAATCCATCAAAGAGCTTCCTTGGTCGACCTAATATCCATTCCCTTGATTACATTTTCCGCCATCTCAATTTCTATTGCATGCATAATATTACGGTACGTATTCTGTTCCATTACCCATGTGTCCTCTTTGCATATACCAAATTTGTTGCAATCTAGTTAAAATGTTTCTGGAAGTTTATGGATCCTAGAGAAAGTGGCCATTCATACTCACAGCTTGAATTTGAATTCTCAGACCATAAGTGTATGGACACACCTATGTAACGCATAATAGAGCACTAGATGTCATGAGAGTCGAACCCACCGGTGTAGAAGGAGCTTGGTAGTATTATGTAGTCAGTAGATTAGGTTAGATTACATTAGTTCTTGTTCCACGGATCATGAATATGACACTTCATAATGATGTGGAATGTGTCAGGTTAATAAAAGGTGTCTATACAATTATTACATTACATAAAATATTACATGACCCTTAACATTTTTCATTTTTTGTGGGGGTTGGGGAAATTACCCACTTACTACATCCAAAAATTCATCTAATGAGTAGAAGGAGTTGCCATTAAGAAATTCTTTTAATTTCCTTTTAAATGCTATTTGGCTATCTGTCAGACTTTTGATGCTATTTGGTAAGTGACCAAAGACTTTTATGGCAGCATAATTTATCCCCTTCTGAGCCAAAGTTAGATTTAACCTTGAGTGGTGTAGATCATCCTTTCTCCTAGTGTTGTAGCCATGTACACTGCTATTACTTTTGAATTCGTTCGGATTGTTAATAACAAATTTCACAAGTGAATATATATATTGTGAGGCTACAGTGAAGATCTCTAGTTCTTTAAATAAGTGTCTGCAGGATAATCTTGGATGAGCTCCAGCAATTATTCTGATTACACGCTTTTGTGCAATGAACACTCTTTTACTCAATGTGAGTTACCCCAGAATATGATGCCATATGAAAGCAGAGAATAAAAATAGGTGTGGTAAGCTAATTTACTCAGATGTATATCGTCAAAATTTGCAATGACCCTAATAGCATAAGTAGCTGAACTCAAACGTTTCAGCAGATCCTCAGTGTGTTTTTTCCAGTTCAACCCCTCATTAATTTTGAATATTCTACCTTAGCTACCGATTTCCGATCGAAGTCTATATTTATTAATGGTGTCATTCCATTTATGTGTGGAGCTGTATATACTGTGTTTTGCCAAAGTGTAATGAGAGCCCTTTTGCAGAGAACCACTCAATGATTTTCTGAAAAACATCGTTTACAATTTCACCAGTTAATTCTTGTCTGTTGGGTGTGATAGCTATACTTGTATCATCGGCAAAAAGTACCAGCCTTGCATTTTCGTGAATATAGAATGACAAGTCATTAATATGTATTAAGAACAGGAGAGGACTCATGACCAAACCTTGCGGCACCCCATTCTTGAGTGTTCCCCAGTTTGAGAAATCACCAGTTTTTTTTGCATATTATGTGAATTGCTTACTTCAGTTTTCTGCACTCTTCCAGTTAGGTATGATTTACACCATTTGAGCACAGTCCCATTCACACCACAGTACTTGAGCTCATCTAGAAGTATTCCATGATTGACGCAATCAAAAGAGTTTAATAGATCACAAAAATTCCCAGCGGGTGACTTCCGGTTACTCAGAGCATTTAATATTTCATTAGTGAAAGTATATATAGCATTTTCCGTTGAAAAACCCTTCTGGAAACCAAACTGACATTTTGTTAAAACTTTATTCTTACAAAAGTGTGAAGCTACTCTGCAATACATTAATTTTTCAAGAATTTTGCATAAGGCAGTCAGAAGAGAGATTTTGCGGTAGTTGTTGACATCAGACGTATCCCCTTTTTTATGCAGTGGTTTAACAATGGCATACTTCAGTGTACCTGGGAAAATAGAGAAGCAGTAACAGGAGAATGTGTCTGGGAGGAGGGGCGAGCGACTTAGAATGTGTGCTAGTCACTGGATGTCACCTGAGAAACAAATCCATCAGGGATATTTCAACCCTTCTAAAGCTGCCGAGGTCGACTGTTAGTGACGTGACTGTGAGGTGGGAACAATCACAGCTAAATCAAGGCCAAGCATATTTCATATACTGACGGACAGGATCCCTCAAGGTTTGTGGATGGTGACTGTAAAAAGTCGAGTGAAATTACAGTAGAAGGAATCACTCGTGAGTTCCAAACTGCTACCAGAAGTACAGCTAGCACAATGATGGTGCATAGGCAATTAAAATCACTGTGCACGATGATCGAGCAGCTCCTCATAAGCCATAAATTCCTGCAGCCAGTGCTAACAAACGCTTGAGATGAGGCAAAAGAACGACGCAATTGGACAATATGTTACTGGACAGTAGATTTGAAGTGATGAATCACTCTCTGTCCTGTGGCAATCCGAAGGGGTCGGTTTTGCATGGCGAATGCCAGTGCCTACAGTGAAATGTTATAGGCACAGATAAACATAACCTGACTATTTGGCCTTCTGCGACAGTGTGGTGTTCGGTCCCAAGAATTATCGCCTCCTCCTTCGGACGGTGCGGCAAGCAACTGAACTATGCCACCGATTCTGCTTCTCACGGACATGACATACTTCCCGAACGAAGACCAATGCAGTGACTTGGATTCGAACTCTTTCTGTTTTTTTTTCCGAGAGTGGCATCAGAATGTGGGGGCCTTACTACAAGAAAATCACTTTTCAAACTCCATGATATTGAACACATTACACAAATTTTTTAGGCAGTGATTTTCTTGATCACCCACCCAGTTGGGATGCACCGGGTAGAAGAATGCAATTACTACATTTGATGATTCTGAACAGGAAAGGATCCAGACAGTGGAGAGAATCCTCCAACACACAATAAGACGTACCCTGCTCCAACACGAGGTACAACGGCATTAGCAAGATACGCTGCCATGAAAGGCGATGTAGTCCACTAATATTTTGTACCGAAAGAAGCAGTTAATGTCTATTGTCTTTCATAGCATATAAATCAAAATAGTGATGTCGCAAGAGCACACATATTTAAAATTTCAAGAAATATTTTTTTTTAAGGTGAACATAATCTTTTATGATAGAAAAAGACAATAGAGCACTTGCCCGCAAATAGCAAAGATTCATAATTCGGGTCTCGGTCGGGAAAATAGTTTTAATCTGCCAGGTAATTTCATATAAACGCAACCACTGCTGCAAAGTGAAGAATTCAGCCTCGTAAAAAATAATGTTTGCTGAGTGATTAACGCGAAACACGAAAAGCATTGGCCCCGTTACACACAACTCTGGCTCGCCTAATTTTGCTTCATTATCGCTAGTTGACTCTCCACGCACGATATAGTGCTTCTGAGCAATTTTCGAGTCCATCGAAAAACTAGTTAGGTATCCTATAGAAATGTACACTGATGTGACAAAGCTCATGGGATACTCCTAATATCGTGTCGGGCTGCCCTGCAGCTAAACTATGCCATGATGCCTCTACAGCTATCGATAACTGCGAAAGTGTTGCCTGTGCAGGATTTTGTGTACTAACTGACCTCAAGATTATGTCACATAGATATAAGTTGGTAGTCTTGTCAGGTGATCTGGATAGCCAAACCATTCACTAGAATTGCCCAGAATATTCTTCAAATAATCACAAAGAGATATTTCCCAGTGGCGCATTGTCATCTATATAAATTCTATCGTTGTTTGGGAACATGACGTCCGTGAATGGTTGCCAATGGTCTCCAAGTAGCCGAACATATATATACGTACAGTCCATTCCATGTATACACAGCACACTTCATTATGGAGTCACCATCAGCTTACACAGTGCCTTGTTGACAACTTGGGTCCATGGCTTATTTGGGGTTAGCGACACACTCCAGCCCTACCATCAGGTCTTACCAACTGAAATCAGGACTCATGTAAATAGTCTAGAGTCCAGCCGATATGGTCAAGAGCCCGGCAGAGGCGCTGCAGGCAAAGAAACTCGTGTTGGTCGTATGCTACCACAGCTCGTTAACCCCATAGCCTTTTACCGCCACATTTCGTCGCACTGTCGTGACGGATACGTTCATCGTACGATCCACACTCATTTCTGCGATTATTTCAGGCAGCATTGCTGGTCTTTTAGCACTGAAAACTCTACGCAAACGCCGCTGCTCTCGGTCGTTGTCGGTAGGCCGTAGGCCACTGCGTTGTCCGTGGTGAGAGCTAATGCCTAAAGTTTGGTACTTTCGGCACACTCTTGACACTGTTGATCTCGGTTTATTGAATTCCTTATCGCTTCCCGAAATGTAATGATCCATATGTCTAGTTTCAAGTACTATTCTGTTTTAAAAGTCTGTTACTTCCCATCCTGTGACTATAATCACGCCGGAAACGTTTTACGCGACTCGCCTGAGTACAATTTACAGCTCCACCAATGCACTGCCCTTCTGTACATTGTGTACGCAATAATAGCAACATCTGTATATGTTCATAATTCTATCTTAAGGTTTTTGTCATTTCAGTGTATTTTCTTCGGAAGGTTTCGTTATGATATTGAATCAAATGTTTCTCGAAACAAACGTGTTTTTTCTATGAATGGCACTGAGGGTCTCGTGCACATCGAGTATGAGGTGAGTTTTGCGTGAGTGCTGTTCTCAGTAGCCATGCTGGTGTCCATGGAGTCTGCTGTTATGTTCCAGGCAGATCATAATGTATGAATATATTTCAGTAGCATAGTGCTATGAGACATGGGCGACAAAAGGCAGCAGATGTGGCGGTCAGTTCTACCTGCACTTTCCGTGAGTAATGGGCTCTTTCCCATTGACTAGGATTCTTTCTCAGCTCTGCTTAATGGCGGCCAAGATTCCGTTCTCATGCCATACCCCGACGCACGTGGCGTATTCCTCGACGTGGCTGCACCCATCCTCCTCTGCCCAGCCATCGTGTCTGGGCGGAACGAGGGAGAAGTGGGGAAAACTGAAACATGAGGTATTTAGATGCAAATGCAGGTGCACTGCGTGTGAGTTGGTTCCAGATTTCATATTTCTCAACAACATAGATCATAAAATAATAAATTTTCCATATTATTTAAATATTTGGTATGCATTGAAAAGTATCGTAATTTTTATCTGGTAGTAACTCTTGGCTTAAGGACAGACTCAGGTAATTTCATAGATCTTCATTATCACGTTGCCATGTATCATGACTTATTTTCTTTCATAACCAGGAAAATTTCTTTCACACACATACACTCCTGGAAATTGAAATAAGAACACCGTGAATTCATTGTCCCAGGAAGGGGAAACTTCATTGACACATTCCTGGGGTCAGATACATCACATGATCACACTGACAGAACCACAGGCGCATAGACACAAGCAACAGAGCATGCACAATGTCGGCACTAGTACAGTGTATATACACCTTTCGCAGCAATGCAAGCTGCTATTCTCCCATGGAGACGATCGTAGAGATGCTGGATGTAGTCCTGTGGAACGGCTTGCCATGCCTCGGTCGTATGCAGTCCTGATTGTGGCGCTCACCTGCACGGCGCCAAACACGCATACGACCATCATTGGCACCAAGGCAGAAGCGACTCTCATCGCTGAAGACGACACGTCTCCATTCGTCCCTCCATTCACGCCTGTCGCAACACCACTGGAGGCGGGCTGCTCGATGTTGGGGCGTGAGCGGAAGACGGCCTAACGGTGTGCGGGACCTTAGCCCAGCTTCATGGAGACGGTTGCGAATGGTCCTCGCCGATGCCCCAGGAGCAAGAGTGTCCCTAATTTGCTGGGAAGTGGCGGTGCGGTCCCCTACGGCACTGTGTAGGATCCTACGGTCTTGGTGTGCATCGGTGCGTCGCTGCGGTCCAGTCCCAGGTCGACGGGCACGTGCACCTTCCGCCGACCACTGGCGACAACATCGATGTCCTGTGGAGACCTCACGCCCCACGTGTTGAGCAATTCGGCGGTACGTCCACCCGGCCTCCCGCATGCCC
Organism: Schistocerca gregaria; assembly: GCF_023897955.1. Taxonomy (NCBI): domain Eukaryota; kingdom Metazoa; phylum Arthropoda; class Insecta; order Orthoptera; family Acrididae; genus Schistocerca; species Schistocerca gregaria. Next base: position 184,153,350 of record NC_064924.1, read on the forward strand.
ACTATACGCCCTCGCTCAAAGTCCGTCAACTGCACATACGGTTCACGTCCACGCTGTCGCGGCATGCTACCAGTGTTAAAGACTGCGATGGAGCTCCGTATGCCACGGCATACTGGCTGACACTGACGGCGGCGGTGCACAAATGCTGCGCAGCTAGCGCCATTCGACGGCCAACACCGCCGTTCCTGGTGTGTCCGGTGTGCCGTGAGTGTGATCATTGCTTGTACAGCCCTCTCGCAGTGTCCGGAGCAAGTATGGTGGGTCTGACACACCGGTGTCAATGTGTTCTTTTTTCCATTTCCAGGAGTGTATAATACCACTCTGAATCAGCAATGCCTTCACAGCTGTATCGCACAGAATGTTCAAACAAACAGCCCAGTCAAACTTGGTGTTAAGCTGATTGGGCCCAAGTTCTCGTCCAAGAAAAATCACCCAGAACATCATAGAACCACCTATAGACTGAACTAAACCCTCCACAAATTTCTGGCTAAACGCTTTGTAGGGCCATCAGTGCACTTAGACGCCTTGCTTCATTTAAGACGCAACATCGCGAATAGCCGTACCGCACTCATTCCATCAGTGGAGGATCACGTAACAGCGTGATACCATTTGTGCTCCAGCTACAGCACTCAGAAGAGACGAGGCTGCCCTTCTAAGAGGGTGGCTATTTCCATTCCCTTGAGTTTATAATCAGTAATTTAATATGGAAACATCACAAGAGATTGCCTTTCGCAGGGAGTAAGTTTCACCATGAGAGATGTATACTTGAACATAAATGCAGATACACTGTTGCATTTGACCGTGAACGGCACCTGTACAACGTTCTCAATACGTTGCAGGTCTCAGTCGTACTCAGAAAACGATCGGTGTGCTGGTGAGTGGATTATGTCTGCGATTACTGCATTCGAATGTGTGCATATTGTTGGTGCTCGTATGTTAGATGCTTCCGCAATCAAGGCCACCAAATTGTTTGGTGTTGCAAAAGGCACCTGGCCGAAGATCTAAACGGATACAGGGAGAGTGAAAAAACATCATCCGCTATGTCACAACGCGGACGTATGTTGTGGCGATACCTGTAAGACACCGCTAGCCCACGCCTCTCGCGGTGTGCGTTTAACCCCATTTAAATGACGCGCCAAGCGCGCGCCCAGCGGCTGTACGATTAATTAAATAATCGGCGTGCTAATCACAGTTGAAATCTCTGGTCCAGAGGGACGTGAAGAGGCTGTGGTCCAGAGAGAGAGTAGAGTCAGTCGAGTCTTGTTCAGTCTTAAGAGTCAGTCGAGTCTTGTTCAGTCTTAAGAGTCAGTCGAGCTAGAAAGTGTCTTGTGAAACGATCATTCTGTGGATAATATTAGTGTGATGATTTCTTTTATATGTGTTGTGTTGTCTTCTTCGATGAGTAAAAAAAATATAGGTAAAATAAATTTTTGTGATGTCCATCAATAAGTTCATTCCAGTAAAAATAGAACCACTTCCCTTCACCTTTATTCACCCATTTTTCTTTCTTTCCTTTCAACAAAACAAAAAACAAAAAAACTACCACCCTCCCTTTTTTTTTTTTTTAATTCCGGACATCACAATGTGTGTGTTGAGCGATCTTGACGATCGGTCATTGAAAAGGATTTTGACGGAAAACAAGATGCAGACAGCTGCAGACATCACCGCATAGCTGCATGTCGCACTCATTCCTTGTCATCAGCAAAACTACACGAAAGAGGCTCCATAAGAATGGAATTGTAGAGCGAGCTTGAATTCCAAAACCATTCATCAATAGCGAAGATGCTTGTAACGGGAAAAGGTGGTGTCGAAGTCATAAGACCTGAACTATGGAGAAATGGAAGAAAGTGTTTTGGTCTGATGTATCTCGTTTCACAATGTTTTCAACTTCTCAACGTGTTTCCGTCGCAAGAATAAAGCATGGGATGGGGGCTGGCGTGGGGAAAGGGGGAAGGGGTGGATTTAGATGATGATGTGGGCAACCATAGTGTGGTATTCCATGGACCGCATGTTTCCTACCCAAGGTTATATGACCATTCTGGCTGATCTGATCAGATCCACCCCATTGTACATGGTTTCTTCCCCAATAGTGATACTGTGTTCCAACGTGACAAGGCCCATTTTCGCACAGCTCGCATCGACCTAGATTGGTTTTGTGAGCACTAGAGGGAACTGTCGCTTCTCCATTGGCCACCACGATCGCCAAATCCCAATATTATTGGCCCTTTGTGGTCTAGTTTGTAGAGAAGGGTGCGTGATCGCAGTCCACCTCCCTAATCGTTACTTGGACTTCCCACTGTTTTAGAGAAAGAATGGTATAGGATTCCTTTGAAAACTATACGGGACTTGCATTTATCCATTCCCAGACGACTGGAAGCTGTTTTGATTGGCCAACAGGTTTCCTACACCGATGACAATGTATTGTGTTTTTGATATTTCAATGTTTTTGTCCATAGAAAATTTGTCGTGTCAAGCTAGTGAGCACATTCTCTGTGATAGGCGGATGTCTCTTCGCACAGAGCATGTAGGAAGTGGTTAGTACTCACAAGGGGAAGCCATGACGTACGGACAATGGATTTACTTACACACTTTTAGTACTACATTAGGAAAATATAATGTAGCAGCAACAAGGCTTTCTGCTTAAGCGATTTCGAGGAGATCGCAACAGGAGCTTTACAAGTCCATGATGCACTGGTGTGCTTAGACTCCTAGGACGAGCTGGCGGCGATCATGTGGTTAGCCTTCTACCCTCCACAATGGTGGATCGCTGGAATGACTTGCGCTCATGGTTTTTTTTGTAATTTATGTATTTTCGACTCTTGTCATACAATTTCGTACATATTAAATATCAAAGGTAATATAATGAAAAGACACTTGTATTTGCAAGAACTTTTATTGAATTTCCAGTGTCACACTATGGCCATTAAAATTTCTACACCAAGAAGAAATAAAGTTGATAAACGGGCATTCATTGGACAAATATATTATACTAGAATTAACATGTGATTACATTTTCACGCAATTTGGGTGCATAGATCCTGAGAATTCAGTGCCCAGAACAATCACCTCTGGCCGCAATAACGGCACTGATACGCCTGGGCGTTGAGTCAAACAGAGCTTGGATGGCGTGTACAGGTACAGCTACCCATGCAACTTCAACACAATACCACAGTTCATCAAGAGTAGTGACTGGCGTATTGTGAAGAGCCAGTTGCCTGGTCACCATTGACCAGACGTTTTCAATTCGTGAGGGATCTGGAGAATGTGCTGGTCAGGGCAACAGTCGAACATTTTCTGTATCCAGAAAGGCCCGTACAGGACCTGCAACATGTGGTCGTGCATTATCCTGCTGAAATGTAATGTTTCTCAGGGCTCGAATGAAGGGTAGAGCCACAGGTCGTAACACATCTGAAATGTAACGTCCACTGTTGAAAGTGCCGTTAATGCAAACAAGACGTACCGAGACTTGTAACCAATGGCACCACATACCATCACGCCGGGTGATACACCAATATGGCGATGACGAATAGATGCTTACTATGTGCGTTCGCCAAACACGGATGCGACCATCATGATGCTGTAAACAGAAGCTGGATTCATCTGAAAAAATGGCGTTTTGCCATTCGTGCACTCAGGTTCGTCGTTGAATACATCATTGCAGGCGTTTGTGTCTGTGATGCAGCGTCAAGGGTAACCGCAGCCATGGTCTCCGAGCTCATAGTCCATTCTGCTGCAAACGTCGTCGAACTGTTCGTGCAGATGGTTGTTGTCTTGCAAACGTCCGCATCTGTTGACTCAGGGATCGAGACGTGGCTGCACAATCCGGTGCAGCCATGCTGATAAAATGACTGTCATCTCGAGTGCTAGTGATACGAGACCGTTGGGATCCAGCACGGCATTCCGTATTACCATCCTGAACCCACCGATTCCATATTCTGCTAACAGTCATTGGATCTCGACCAACGCGAGCAGCAATGTCGCGGTATGATAAACCGCAATCGCGATAGGCTATAATACGACCTTTATCAAAGTCGGAAACGTGATGGTACGCATCTCTCCTCCTTACACGAGGCAATACAACAACGTTTCACCAGGAAACGCCGGTCAACTGCTGTTTGTGAATGAGAAATGGGTTGGAAACTTTCCTCATGTCAGTACATTGTAAGTGTCGCTACTGGGGCCAACGTTGTGTGAATGCTCTGAAAAGCTAATCATTTTCATAACACAGCATCTTCTTCCAGTCGGTTAAATTTCGCATCTGTAGCACGTCATCTTCGTGGTGTAGCAATTTTAATGACCAATAGTGTATTTGCCTGCTTAGTCATTTTCATTACTACAACAAATGTTAAATGACTTTTATTTCTATAGGCTAGTCAAAAACTTTATGAAGAGCCTTCTGACTTATTCATATTTTATTGACAACGAAAGTGAAATTTTTTCTCAGAAGATACTATTAAATTTTCAGCACCGATATTTTGGAAAACGTTGCATCCAAATACACTCCTGGAAATGGAAAAAAGAACACATTGACACCGGTGTGTCAGACCCACCATACTTGCTCCGGACACTGCGAGAGGGCTGTACAAGCAATGATCACACGCACGGCACAGCGGACACACCAGGAACCGCGGTGTTGACCGTCGACTGGCGCTAGCTGCGCAGCATTTGTGCACCGCTGCCGTCAGTGTCAACCAGTTTGCCGTGGCATACGGAGCTCCATCGCAGTCTTTAACACTGGTAGCATGCCGCGACAGCGTGGACGTGAACCGTATGTGCAGTTGACGGACTTTGAGCGAGGGCATATAGTGGGCATGCGGGAGGCCGGGTGGACGTACCGCCGAATTGCTCAACACGTGGGGCGTGAGGTCTCCACAGTACATCGATGTTGTCGCCAGTGGTCGGCGGAAGGTGCACGTGCCCGTCGACCTGGGACCGGACCGCAGCGACGCACGGATGCACGCCAAGACCATAGGATCCTACGCAGTGCCGTAGGGGACCGCACCGCCACTTACCAGCAAATTAGAGACACTGTTGCTCCTGGGGTATCGGCGAGGACCATTCGCAACCGTCTCCATGAAGCTGGGCTACGGTCCCGCACACCGTTAGGCCGTCTTCCGCTCACGCCCCAACATCGAGCAGCCCGCCTCCAGTGGTGTCGCGACAGGCGTGAATGGAGGGACGAATGGAGACGTGTCGTCTTCAGCGATGAGAGTCGCTTCTGCCTTGGTGCCAATGATGGTCGTATGCGTGTTTGGCGCCGTGCAGGTGAGCGCCACAATCAGGACTGCATACGACCGAGGCACACAGGGCCAACTCCCGGCATCATGGTGTGGGGAGCGATCTGCTACACTGGCCGTACACCTCTGGTGATCGTCGAAGGGACACTGAATAGTGCACGGTACATCCAAACCGTCATCGAACCCATCGTTCTACCATTCCTAGACCGGCAAGGGAACTTGCCGTTCCAACAGGACAATGCACCTCCGCATGTATCCCGTGCCACCCAACGTGCTCTAGAAGGTGTAAGTCAACTACCCTGGCCAGCAAGATCTCCGGATCTGTCCCCCATTGAGCATGTTTGGGACTGGATGAAGCGTCGTCTCACGCGGTGTGGACGTCCAGCACGAACGCTGGTCCAACTGAGGCGCCAGGTGGAAATGTGCATGGCAAGCCGTTCCACAGGACTACATCCAGCATCTCTACGATCGTCTCCATGGGAGAATAGCAGCCTGCATTGCTGCGAAAGGTGGATATACACTGTACTAGTGTCGACATTGTGCATGCTCTGTTGCTTGTGTCTATGCGCCTGTGGTTCTGTCAGTGTGATCATGTGATGTATCTGACCCCAGGAATGTGTCAATAAAGTTTCCCCTTCCTGGGACAATGAATTCACGGTGTTCTTATTTCAATTTCCAGGAGTGTAGTCGGAAGAAAGAGAAGTTTTTCAAAACGACAAAGATCCTTGTTTTTCCTTAGAAACGCTGAAAGTTCCTCGTGCATGCGGGAAGACTGCATTGATTCGATGTAGCAGATTCCGTTTTAATTGACGTTTCCCATGTCTGTATGAAAAATATCATTTTGCAACTTGTCACGTCGAAAGCACATCCGACGATTAGTTGTGCATTACCCTCATATTCCTGCATTTTATAACTCATTGTATTACTGAACGAAGTTATTCACACCTTTATTTATCGCCGTTTCCCTTGTCTTTTCAAGCCTGTCCCTCGTCCTTGAAATCAGTATCTGCAGTCCGAAGAGCCCAAATGCAAAACAGTTCGCAATATCTTACACGATCGTAGGTATAGAGGAACGGCATCATTTTCAGCAAAACTTCATCCGTCTAGTCGTTTACTTCACCAAAAAAAAAAAAAAAGTTCTAATGTGTGTGAGATCTTATGAGACTTAACTACCAAGGTCATCAGCCCCTAAGCTTACACACTACTTAACCTAAATTATCCTAAGGACAAACACACACATACACCCATGCCCGAGGGAGGACTCGAACCTCAGCCAGGACCAGCCGCACAGTCCATGGCTGCAGCGCAATAGACCGCTCGGTTAATCTCGCGCGGCTGCCCTTCCACCAGCATTTTATGTTGTCCTGACGGATTACTAGAAGTTTACTAAATTTCAAGTAAATCCATGATCCACACATCGTGGCCTCCACTTGTCTGTAGACCACGCAGCAGGCCTATTTGGCTTTTGGCTTCTACGAGGGTAACACGTATTCTGCTTGAGCAACGTTCCGTTTTAGACTTGATTAATCACTGCAGTTATTCACGTGTGCGAACACACTTAATATTTTGTATTTTTTTAAAGCAGTGCTGCCAGAAAATGATCACAAGTATCGACTATCGTGCAATTCCTCTCAGCAGTGGCTATTGGATTATGGCAATACAGTTAAATCTTCTGAGTATCGATGAATATGATTCACGAGATTACCGTTCAGATTCCTGGGCTGATAGGGCTCTTTTTTCCTTTTCCAGTTGATGAGATGTAAGGGAAGTGAGTTCTCACAGTTCGCAGCTTCATCTGCAACTCACAGTGGCAACCGAATTACGAAACACCTAGCAGCTGATGCCACATCATGTCGCAAAATGGCGAGTCAGAATACAAAGAATGCTAGTGCCGGTAAATCCGTATGTCATATTAATCAGAATGATAGCGGCTGGCCCGTGGAGATAGTGTTATCTGTTATTATCGTCTAACCTTGCAGGAGAAAGAGAAAGAGAGGGAGCGAGAAGACAGAAAGACAGAGAGAGACAGGAAGACAACAAGTGCCTGAATAGCGAGTCATGTAGGCCAGCAATGCCAACTCAGAGCTTCCATACGCTTGTCAACAAATCAGGAGGAATGTGCTGACAAATGCTGTCTTGCAAGGGACGTATCAGCTCTAATGGCCGCAAAAGAATTTAAAAAATATGTTCAAAAGTGTGTGAAATCTTATGGGACTTAACTGCTAATGTCATCAGTCCCTAAGCTTACACACTACTTAACCTAAATTATCCTAAGGACAAACACACACACCCATGCCAGAGTGAGGACTCGAACCTCCGCCGGCACCAGCAGCACAGTTCATAACCGCAGCGCCTTAGAGATTAAAACAATTTTCAAGTATGGAGACTTGTGTGTTCTCCCACTCATCATGTAAAACTTTGCACTTGTTTGCGATGATATTTTAAGATTAATAACGATGAAGACTAGAAAATAGTATCGCATAACGGGCAATTATTACCAGTAGTTTCACAAGAATCGTAACTGAAGTATTATTATCCAAAACGCGAAGCATTTGCTTGAAACACTTATGTACTAAACACATGAAGCGTCTAAAACCTCTCCCGAAAGAGAAGTTGCTGAAGTGTCGTACTTTGTATATTCTACATCTATACATGTACTCTGTGAAGTGCTTAGCTGAGTTTACGAAAACTTATTCCCGACGATTCGCATATGTAGGACAGGAAGAAAGAATGCTTAAATCATTCTGTGCGTGTTTTAATCGGTATAATTATGACTTATCGTTCCATATGGGAGCCATACATATTGATACCATGCTACAAAAGTGACACGATTCAGTAAGATTCATTTTTGAGTTTTCATGTGATAACGTAGCATAAACGATACCTCAACAGTCATCAAATGTGTGTTTCTGTAATTTCATAATTGGACCGTTAGAAGACCGTTGTTTCACATTAACTCTTCTGAGTGGCTATTGGATTATGGCAATATAGTTAACGCTCTCACAACAACAAATACGTTGCATTATTAGTTGACTATTGAATTCCATAGAGAACGGATCTTTGTCGGAAAGTTCAAAACAGTGTTTTTTTTATTGTGTTGTTCTTGTGGATTGAAGTAAAAAAAGGCAGCGTGTAATTTTATTTTCGTCACTTTAGTCGATCATGGTAAGCGTAGAACGCTTAAATAATATGTATTGTACCCAGTTTCTAGAATCATTTCGGGGAATTCCGAGTTTGTTAATGAATAAAGTAAAAAGTCCATTTCTGTATTTTGGATATAAAAAGTTGCTAATTTTCTAATTTAACCATTGTTAAAGCAAACTTTACAATTTTGACAATAGTATGATTTGCATTATTTGTGATGATGTATCTTTGATATTTTGAGTTGCTTCATTTTGGAAGAATTATTTTCTAACGCTCTCAGTTGTGTCGATTTAGGAAAAGTAGATTAGAGTCTTTTAAGTTGAGTCAGTTTTTACGAATATACTGATACATTTCCTTTTCTGTTCCCTTCTCATGTAGAAGCATGATGTTGCCAGTAGTGTCCACCTGTCAAACTGCACATTAGTAGAGAGGATTGACATCTTGTTAATCTGAAATGTACTCATGGAAAAGAAGCCCACGCAAAAAATCCAAATGATGGGGAAGCAAAGGAAGAATATAATAAAATACTTTGTGAGCTACATTGTCCTAGAAATGCATCATCCATAATGAGATCCTGCAAAGAAATAGTATCAATTGCTACTGCTAGCAGTTTTGAAGTAATTAAAAGTGATACTTATGCTGCTACAAATAGGTCAAAAAGCAGATTGCTTAAAGTGTTTCTAATCAGTTTCCTCTGCATGAAAACAACAATAAGTTATTGGAATTCATATTATAATGATATTCTCAGTATGTGTTGTATATTTGAACTGTTCATTAAGATTCAATCAATTTCGTGTCTAATAACTGTCAGACCTTCATAATGTGAATGAAAGTGTCATTTGACTTACACATATCAGTTTATCGTGGGTTTTGCTAACTCCATCTGATTCCCAGAATGGGTCGCACGAGAGTTTCGTGAGCGATAAGGAAACTTGTTGCCATTCGTGCTGCCCTCTCTGTGTAAGTTCAGTATCCATTGTCAGTCCTGTTTGGTACAGGTCCTACACAACTAAGCTGTAATCTAGGATGGGTCACTCGGGAGTTTTGTAAGCAGTCTCCGTAAGAGACTGACTACATCTTCCCAGTGTCTTCCAGTGAACCGAAGGGATCTATGGTAACTTTTGGTGAAACCAAGGATAGGTCACTGGTGAATTCTGTGTATAATGATTACTGTGGACGCTGTGACCTTGATTTGTTATAGCTATTTAAAGTGCTTCCATCTTCTTCTACATGAATACTCTTCAATTTACAGGTAAGTCCCTGGCGGAGGGTCCGTCTAACCAATTTTACTGTATCTCTCTACCATTCCAGTCTCGAACAGCGCAAGGGGAAGAAAGACCCTATCCGTGCGAGTTCTTATTTCTCTTACTTTATTACGATAATCTCCCTATGTAGGTGGGTGTCTATGAAATATTTTCCTGTCTGGAAGAGAAAGTTGGAGACAGAAATTTCCGGAAGATCTTGCCGCTACGAAAAGCGCTTTTATTTTAATGATTCCCACCCCTACGCGCGCATCATATCAGTGACACTCTCTCCCCTATTTCATGATAATACAAAACGAGATGCCCTTCTTTGAACTTTTTTGATGACTTCCGTCAATTCTATGTGGTAAGTGTCCCATACCGCACAGTAATACTCAAGAAGACGGAGAATCGTAGTGTAAGCAGTCTCTGACTTTATTTGCTAGTGTTTTGTCAATAAAACACAGTCTCTGGTTCGACTTCCTAAGAACAGTACTCGTGTGATCGTTCCAATTTAAATTGTTCCTAACTGATATTCGATAATATAGAGGCGAGCCATTTAATCAGAAGCCACTTGCGAGGGCCGTTATAAAAAGCCTTCAGGAAATCTAAAAATATGGAATCAATTTGAGATACCCTGTCGACAGCAGTCGTTATTTCATGATAATAAAGAGCTAGTTGTCTTATACCAGGACGGTGTTTTCTGAATATTTGCTACGTATTGGTCAATAGAACGTTTGCTTCAAGATAATTCAAAAAGTTCGAACATAGTCTGTGTTCCGAAATATATGAAAAAGTTCACGACTTTATGGTGTTTCATGCAGGATTTTCGGAAGCAATGCGTCCCATTTTCATGATCAGATAGCCAACTGACATCTCTAGGCCTAACTCAGAGCAACTGACGCCGTATCACGTCCCAAAATAGCGAGTCAGAACTATGACAGCCCGTGGCTCGGAATCCTTACGTCATATTAATCAGCAAGCTGGCTACCGGTCCGTGATGTGTTATCTCATAAAACGGCCTGACTCTCAGAGAGAGACAGAGAGAGAGAGAGAGAGAGAGAGAGAGGGGGGGGGGGAGGGGGGGGGGGGGGGGAGAGTACGAGACGCGAGAGAGATAGAAAGGCAACAGGTGCTCGACTTGCGAGTCACCTGCGCCAACGATAACAGAGATACCAACTACTTGTAAACAAACCTGGACGAATGAGTTGACAGATTTTGTCTCCCAAACTAAGTACCACAGTTTTATCGGCTGACTTCTTCCAGGGGGGAATGCGTTGACAGATTTTTCCTCACAAAGGAAGTACTGTAGTTTGATGGATTGACTATTGTACTATGTTTATTCGTCTTGTGAAGTGCAGAATATTATAATTCTAAACACTTAAAAGCAAGCTGTCAGACCTTGGCCACTTTGAAATCTTATCAAAATATGACTTAAAATCTCTGCAGTTTATTCAGAGACCCCTCCATTGTAGATAAATACGTCATCTGGGAAAAGTCAGAGGTTACTATCAATATTGTCCGCTAGTTCTATAACACGCAGTATGATCATCAAGGATTAGCAATACACTTCCCTGGGGCTTGCCTATAGCTATGCGCACACCTGTTAGCGACTTTACCTACACTGAAAAGCTGAATCAAAATTTCGCTTGATACCCCATACGATCGACTTTCTAAAACAAGCGTAGAGGTGGCAGTTTTTTTTATGCTTATTGGAAGTCAATAAATACTGCATACATCTGACTGCCTTGATCCATAGTTTTCTGTATGTCATGAGAAGAAAAAGAGTGAAGTTGGTTTTGAAGGGCCGATGATTTGGAAATCTATGCTGGCTGGCATGGAGAAGGTCGTTCTGTTCAAAAGACATAGTTAAACTTAGGCCCGCCTGCTTAGCTGGGTGATAACTTGCTTGCCTCTGGTGCAAGCGGGTCCGGGTTCGATTCCGGACCGGGTTGCAGATTTTCTAGGCTCGTGGACTGGGTGTTGTGTTGTCATCATCGTTTCATCCTCATCGCCTGCACGCAAGTCACCCAATGTGGTGTCGAGTGAGATGACTCGCACTTAGCTACCGAACTTCCCCGAATGGGGCCTCCCAACCAACAATGCCATTCGCTCATTTCATTTTAGTTAGGCATGGAGTTCAGAATATGTTCTAAAACTCTACATCAGACGAATGCGTAAAATATTGTGGATCACTTCTACTACCTTCTCTTAGACGAGCGTAACTTGCACATTCTTCCAACTACTGGGCACTGTTATCCGTTGGAGAGGTCTAGGTCATATTTTAAACTCGAGGGAGCTTAATTCGTCGAAGTCTCAGCAGTGTGTTTACATGCCGTGGCGTGCAATTGCAGTTCCAGTGGTTGTAAAACTAAGTACTGACAAAGTTGTTTTCCAGTGTATTCGGTTATTACATTTAGCATTTTTCAATGGTTCATTCAAATATTAGCAGTGTGTTTGCATGTCGTGGCGTGCAGTTGGGACTGTAGCAATTCTTAACTTAAGTACTGACAAAGTCGTTTGTGCACTGTTATTGGGTTATTAAATTTAGTAGTTCTCAACGGCGTCTCGTGCTGTTTCAGTTGAAATAATGGTTTAATAAACTTTCGGAAAGTGTGTTTTAAGTTGCTTGTGCGCTGCAGTCATTTATTAAATTTATTGCTGTGTTTTTCAGCCGGCATTTCTCACTGTTTCCAGTGAAACATTTCAGTAAAATATTTCTCTCACTATGTTTAATTTCGTTGAGTGTTCCAATGGACGCTTGAAGTTTTGGTTTTGGATAAGAAATTGTGTGAAGTTTTTGTGGTATTGGTATTAATTGTTGGCTAGTAGTATTAACAGGAGTAGTCGCTTTCTCAGTAGAGAGCGAAATTTGAGATCACTATTGTTAGTTCTTTAAATCGTTCTATTGTATAATTTAGGAAACGTAGACTTTTAGTTTTTCAATATTAGTTAAGATTTTACCATGAGTGAGAAGCGCTGGCTTTGTAGTACGTTTTTGAGTTGTGGTTTACGGTGTGAAATTTGTTCAAAATATTTTCATTAGGGGTATGCGGTGGGGAATCGAGTGGGAATTCTGGTGAGAACCTCTCCTCTGAATGCAGAATTTGTATGGGAAATAAGGTAATAGAGGAGCAGGAGCGTATGATTTCTGCTCTTCAGGTGCAGCTGCAAAACGCAAAGCAGGGACAAAATAGAATGAGGAGGGAGAAGGACGCTGGAAAATGGGAACTGGCAGTTGCTGAGAAGGCAGCTAAGAGGAGGAGATATTCCGAAAGTTGTACTTTGCGTACTTTGTGTAGTTTGCGTATCACTAACAGATTTGACCAACTGTCAGAGTTTAGTGGAGAGGAGCCTCCGGTAGCTGTAGGTGTAGGAAACATGCAGCAGAACTCAGTAGTTAAGGACCCTAAAACAGTTGCAGATACAAATATAAGGAAGAAGTTTCTGCTATTAGGTAGTTACATGGAAGAAGTGTAGGCCAGCAGTAGCGGGAAGTGAAGTGTTTGGAGTAACTACCAGATCACCAGCATTGTGAAGCCTAGTGCAGGGTGGCTCAGGTGGTTGTTAATTTAGGTGAGCTATGTAGGAATTTTACGAAAGATGACCAGGTAGAGATTGTGGGTGGAGATGGGAATAGTCTTGATAGAGACTGAGAGTACGATGTTTTTGTACTCAAACAAATGTTACCTATACCTACACTCTATGTAGAGAAGCTAATCCAACGTCAATAGCGAGATTGTTAAACCTCGTTAAGGAACAAGAGTGGCAGAATGTTTATAGTGCTGGTAACATAGATAACTTACGTCTGATGCTTTTTGAAAGTTGCCCCCCATTAGAACGTTCTAAATAGGGTACCAGCAGTGAAAGCAGGGTAGTTGACTAGTGTGATAAGGATATCACACAGAAGAAAGTGAGAATTATATCAAAATGTTGGAAACAATCCCACTCGAGGAACAGTAGCCCATTACGGACAGGACTTAAGGTGACTAAAACGTTATTAGAAAGGCAAAGAGTATGTGATACGCAAACAGGATAGCTAATTCAAAGGACAAAATTAAAATCATATGGTCAGTCGTGAAGGATATGTCTCATCAGCGCAAGATCGAAGACGTAAAGTCAGTACGCAGCAAGAATGTTTCTGTTAGTGATAAGCATGGGAAATAAGGTAATAGAGGAGCAGGAGCGTATGATCTCTGATCTTCAGGTGCAGCTGCAAAACGCAAAGCAGGGACTAAATAGAATGAGGAGGGTGTTTAAAAGTCACGTTCTGGACATAGCTGGTGAATTAAATAAAAACTTAGTTTCTACAGGGAATCATACACTGAAGAGCCACAGAAACTGGTACACCTGCCTAATATCGCGTAGAGCCCCGCTATTAAGTGCCGCATCGTGACGTGGCATGGACTTGACTAATGTCTGAAGTAGTACTGGAGGGAACTGACACCATGAATCCTGCAAGAGTATGAGGAGGTGGAGAACTCTTCTGAACAGCGCGTTGCAAGCCACCCCAGATACGCTCAATACTGTACGTGTCTGGGGAGTTTGGTGGCCAGCGGAAGTGTTAAAACTCGATAGAGTGTTCCTGGAGCTAATCTGTAGAAATTATGGACGTGTTGGGTGTCGAATTGTGCTGCTTGAATTGCCCAAGTGTGTTGGAATGCACAATGGACATGAATGGGTGCAGATGATCGGACAGGATCAGGATACTTACACACGTGTCAGCTGTCAGAGTCGTATCTAGACGTATCACGGGTCACATATCACTCCAACTGCACACGCTCCACGCCATTACAGTGCCTCCACCAGCATGAACATACCCCTGCTGACATGCAGGGTCCATGGATTCATGTGCTTGTGTCAATACCTGTACGCGTCAATCCTCTAGATACAATCTGAAACGAGGCTCGCCCGACCAGACAGCATGTTTCCAGTAACAACAGTCCAATGTCGGTGTTGACGGGCCCAGTCGATGCGTAAAGCTTTGTGTCGTGCAGTCATCAATGGTGCACGAGTGGGCCTTCGACTCCGAAAGCCCATATCGATGATGTTTTGTTGAATGGTTCGCACGCTGACGCTTGCTGATGGCCCAACATTGAAATCGGCAGCAATTTGTGGAAGGCTTGCACTTCTCTCACATTGAACGATTCTCTTCAGTCGTCGTTGGTCCTTTTCTTGGAGGATCTTTGGTTCAAATGGTTCAAATAGCTCTGAGCACTATGGGACTTAACATCTGTGGTCATCAGGCCCCTAGAACTTAGAACTACTTAAACCTAACTAACCTAAGGACATCACACACATCCATGCCCGAGGCAGGATTCGAACCTGCAACCGTAGCAATCGCGCGGTTCCGGACTGAGCGCCTAGAGCCGCGAGACCACCGCGGCCGGCTGCAGGATCTTTCTGCTACCTCTGCGATATCTGAGGTTTGATGTTTTACTGGATTCTTGGTGTTCACGGTACCCTAACGAAATGGTCGTACGAGAAAATCCCCTCTTTATAGCTACCTCCTAGATACTGTGTCCCATCGCTCTTGCTCCGACTATAGTATCACGACCAAACTCACTTAAATCTTGATAACATGCCATTGTAGCAGCAGTAACCAATCCAACAACTTGTCTTATATAAGCTATTGCCGACCGCAGTGCCGTATTCTGGCTGTTTATATATCTCTGTATTTGAATACGCATGCCTATACCAGTTTCTTTGGCGCTTAAGTGTAAAACTCTCTTGGGAAATACCTTTTCGAAACTGGTACCACAAGTACTCCTCTGTGATACAGACATGTGGTAGATCGATTCAATAATTAAATCACTGAAGACTAAGCACTCTCATGTATATGATGGAGTATCTAGCAGAGTATTTCAGTACTGTGCTGCACATGTTAGCCCTGTACTTAGCTATATTTGTATTGTTACCTTTAGGAATGGTTAGTTACCTTAACGATTAAAGTACTCAGCAGCAAAGCTGTTTTACAAAAAAGGAGAAAGAGGTAATGTAGGCGATTTTAGACCTGTTTCTATGTCGTCAGTGTTTGCTTAAGTTACTGAAAAGGCTATGTATGTAAGGACAATTGATCATTTTATTTCACATAATTTGCTGTGAAATCTACAGTTTGGTTTCAGAAGCGGTTTAACAACTGAAAATGTTTTATTCTCTTTCTTCTGTGACTTACTGGGTGGATAAGCCAAATGTTCGAAAACTAGGCATCTTTTTTTATTTAACTTAGGAATCTCATTGTGTTGATCAGAAAATATTGCTCCAGAAGAAGGAGAATTATGGAATACGGTGAGCAGTTCACAATTGGTTCAAGCCTTACCTTAATAACAGACATGTTCATTGTAAATAAGTATTATAGTAGTTGTATTACACGTTTATTACCTTATAAATAAACAAAAAAAACTTTTTTCATTTTAAATTCAGTGCACTAGTATCTGTAAAATAATTATTTCATATAGTGTTCATTAAAAAATGATGATCATTCCACTTTGGACCTGTGGAATGCTACATTGGCTTATTTGTTTGAGTTGTAAATATTTGTTATGTATTGTTGTTTTTCTGAGATGTTCTACATCCTGGAGGACCTCCTCACTACGGATCAATTGGAATGAAAGTAAATCTAATCTAATCTAAACAGCAAAATGTACTGAAAATGGCTATGATGTGGGGTCCCAGTAGGTTAAATGGGGGGGGGGGGGGGTGCCCGAGCTTTCAGTGTTGGGGTCACTCCCGTTCCTTATTTATATAAATGATACCCCTTCTAGTATTACAGGTGATTCAAAAATATTTGTGTTTGCTGATGACACTACTTTAGTAGTGAAAGACGTTGTGGGCAACGTTGGCACTGTTTCAAATCATGCAGTTCAAGACGTAAGTTCATCGCTTGTAGAAAATAAACAACGCTAAAGTACACTAAGAGTCAGTTTTTGCAATTTCTAACACACATTTCAACAAGCCCTACGTTTTAATTACGCAGTTCAAATTTGTAGATGTTCTGATAGATAGTAAACTGTCGTGGAAAGCCCTTGTTCAATATCTTGTTCAAAGACTTAATGCTGTCATTTTTACCATTTTTACAACAGTACCTGAAGAACGTGAAAGTTCGACGTGGAAAATAGCCTATTTTGCTTATTTCATTCGCTCGTGACGTATGCTATTATATATTAGGATAACCCCACCCATTCTCAAAGGTTATTTTAGGCTCAGAAATGTGTGGTTCAGGCTATAAGTAGTGTAAGTCCGCGAACCTCTGGTCGATCCCTGTTCATTAGTCTGGTTATTCTGACATTGGTGTCTCAATACATACATTCTTTACTGCCGTTTCCTGTCAACAGTATCAGCTTATTCCCAAGAATTAACAGCTTTCACTCAGAAATCGAATTCGCATTTGGATCGCACTTCCTTGATTCTTGTGCAGAAAAACGTGAAGTATTCTGCCGCATCCATTTTGCATAAGCTACCACAAAAATTCCAAAATCTTGCCAGTAGTCCACGCGCTTTCAAATCTAAACTGAAGTGTTTCCTCAAGGATCACTCCTTCTATTCTGTAGAATTGTTAGTTGAGAAATTAAGCTGGCTCCTGTGTTATATTCTCGATCGGTTTATATAAATTTATAGCTTGACGTCTTTTTTGGATACATAAACATGTTATTTTATCTATTATTACTGTTCTGTTGTAATGTCATGTAGTAACACGATCCATGACCATGAAAATGAGCTCCTCGATTTGGTCCTACGGAGCTAGATATGTAAAATTAAAAAAAAAAAATTCATAGAGATCCCCATCACACTCGTATTGTAGATACAAAAAAGAAATTTGGTATACAGATAGGTTGACTGTTCATATTACGAGGGTATATCTTCTCCCAATACATGTCACACAAATTAATCATGATAGGAACATCAGAAGAACGTAGAGATCATACAGCATTAACATCAACAAAAGTCAGACGTAAAGAAACTCCATGTTGGGATGAGAGAACTGCGGAAGCGCTCAATAGGAGAGAATAATTCAAAAGCAAAATGGAATATAATAGACACAAATGGGAATGAATAAGCAGAGCAGCAAGAAAAAACATGACGTTGGTTAAGAAGATGTTTTGGGAAAAATTCACAATTTTAAGGATGATAATAGTATATTATATCGCATATTAGATAACAAAAGGAAGAAAAAAATATTTCAATAGTCATCAACAAAGAAGGAAAACTTCTGTGGGAATAAGAAGTTATGTAAATATGGAAAGAATATTCCCAATATTTATATGAAGGGCAGGATGAAACAAACAGACTGATGAACGAGAGGGAGACGAAAGAAATGACACTAACACAGAGGAAATAGAAAGAGAAGATCTGCAGCCGTTGGATGTAGAGAAAGCTGCTAATCAGGATAGTAGGAGGATACAGAAAGATTCCTAACGACTGCACACAGACAGTTATTGTACCTACTTTTAAGAAGGATAACAAGGCGCTCTGAGAACAACAGATGTATAGCATTACTGTGACACCGCATGAAAACGTTTGAAAAGATAATTTTACGGAAAATAAGGAAAAAGATGTAACCACAATTAAGAGATCAACGAGGACCGAGCTGGAAGCTCGACTATGAATGCCAATTATACAACTAGACAGGAAGTAGAAAAGAAATGGCAATTTGGGAAGGGTATCGTAGTTGCTTTCATAGGTATAAAAAAGGCTTAAGACATTGACAGGAGGGAAGCGATATGCCAAGATCTGAATAAACTGGAATTGCGGAAAGTAGTACAACTGAGAATTAGAAACATGTGTAACAAACGTCTGAACTGCGTTGTAATAGACGGAAAAAGATCAGATGGTTTAGAAAAGACAGACGGGCTCGACAATGATACCGTTACTCTTCAATATAGTCATGGACAACTTCATAAGGACAATTCGTCAGGGGTCAACAGTGGATGATATGAAAATGTTAGACTATGAAGTACATAATCAACAAGATTTTCCCGATCGCAACACTTTTAAATTTCAATAGAATGTCTGTTCCCAAGAACATGACCATGAAGTAGCTTCGAATACTTTTTCACATTTTCTAAAAACTTTTGTTTTCCAGAATAACTTTTCCAATTTCAGGCAAAGATCGTAGTACACAAAAACTGATGGTCATCATTAAAAATTAAGTAAGAAAACTTGTTAAACTTCTAATGCAGAGACGAAAGTCTGGAAACTGTTCTAAGGTACAACACTTTCCCCAACATGGAGAGAAATTAAATACAATCTGGATTTTTTCCATGCCACTAAGAAGTGAATATTGAAGTGTATGCATGAGGAATCGGAACTTGATGAGTTATCCTCTCACATGTTATGGTTGGTTGTTTTGAGGGAGGAGACCAGAGTACGCGGTCATCGGTCTCGTCGGATTAGGGGAGGACGGGGAAGGATGTCGGCCGTGCCCTTTGAAAGGAACCATCCCGGCATTTGCCTGGAGCGATTTAGGAAAATCACGGAAAACCCAAACCAGGATTGCCGAACGCGGGATTGAACCGTCGTCCTCCCGAATGCGAGCCTCACATGTTAAAAACTAGTTATTGTCCAGTATAATTTTAAGCTGGAAGCTGTAAAGGTAATTTACAGGCAACCAACAGTTTATTTACAGCACTGAAGATTCTTCGTCGAGTCCATTCTTTTAATGTAACACTGACTTGAAGAATCATACAAGGTGGTGTCCAAAAGTTCCCACAATTCAGGCCTACTATAAATGACTCATACATTTTTGAAGGTGTGTATTTTCATTAAAAAATGGTCTAGATGGCTCTGAGCACTATGGGAGTTAACATCTGAGGTCATCAGTCCCCTAGAACTTACAACAACTTAAACCTAATTAAAGTAAGGACATCACACACATCCGTGCTCGGGGTAGGATTCGAACCTGCGACCGTAGTGGTCGCACAGTTCCAGACTGAAGTCCTAGAACGGCTCGGCCACTGCGGCCGGCTCATATTTTCCAAATTATTACATATAATATATGAATGATACGAGGACAGAATCATAAACTCACCAGGTTGGCAGTCAGATTATTTACATACCTTAAGTAGCAGTATCGTATTAATGATCATCACAGCAATACTAATGTGTTCTCTAAGCTGTTCTATTGTCCTTGGCAGTGGGGGCACGTAAACACTACCCGTAAAGTGTCCCCAAAGGAAAAAGTTGCCCTGGCGTTAGGTCTAAGTCAAGCGGCAAGCGGCCAGAATGACGGCGTGGGGGGTCTAAGGGAACATAGTCACACCATCGTCACCACTATACCCATCGAGAAGCTTAGGAAGTGACGAACATCGATGCCCCAATGACGGGGTGCCCCATATTTTTGGAAGATGAGATTCTCGGAATGACCAACAGGAAGTGAAAAAAACAGCTACATATCAAGGTAAAAGGTACCTTTACACTCTTCTGACAGAAGAAAAACGACCCATACAACTTCATCCATGACATCGTAAAGAATCATAACCTTCGACATACCCCATTCACGTGCCACAATTTAGTGTGGATGTTCGGTGTCTCTCACTCTCACACTGTGGTGATTAACTTTTCATGATAAATGGAAGATTGCTTGGTATCAGGTTGGAGGTGAAATGTTCATCTTCAAGTGCTTCCTGCACTGTGATGCAAAATTAAGGGCGCCAGCCATATCTTCCGGTTTTAATTGTTGCGTGAACTGCACACAGTATGGTCTGAAATGTAACCGCCGTTGCAAAATCTTCCACTTAGTTTTCTGTGGTATTCCACGTTCGTGGATTGGTCAGATCCTCGATCTTTTTGGACTGTGCACGAAACATTCTCTCACGCTCTTCCCAGTTGCATGTGGCAGACTTAGTCGACTAGTACTTTTCTGTTTATAGAGACAACCAGCGTCCCTAACTTGATTGTACAGACAAACAGAGCCCTGTTGACATGGTGGTTCTTTCTATTCATTCTGAATGCATGCTACATTTTATCAAGGCACTGCATTCGTAATGCCAACTGGAGGGCAAATTCAAACTCTGAGAGTTTATGGTTCTATTTGTGCATCAGTCATATGTGTACATGTAATACTTTGGCAAATGTAGAACTTTGAAAACTACTGCATCATTCGTAGTAGCCTTGTATTTACATTAAAATTATTACTTCCTACCTGGGTCTTATGTTTTCTCCTAAGGAGTGAATATAATAACCCAGCGTTTATGTCACTTTTGAAACGAACGTTGGAAGTTAGTCTCTGCGCGACTGGAATTCATGGAACAAACGTTATGGCTAGGAGATGGTTTATACACAGCCTGTAGAATTATTTCCAAGAGCTGCTGGTAGTGAAGGTGCGAGGGCTTGCATGGGTCGTGCCCGTCTAGCTCAGTCGATAGAGCTTTATCCCAAGAAAGATGAAAGTTCTGCTTCGAGTCACAGTTCTTCTCATTGCCTTACATTGCCAGTGTAAGTAGGCTATTTAGGTTTTTATGTTGGTAACGCCACGTAGCGCTCTGTATGAAAATCACTGGCTGTGCTGTGTGCAGTCTGTGGTTGGTTGACATTGTTGTTCAAAAAAATGGTTCAAATGGCTCTGAGCACTATGGTACTCAACTGCTGTGGTCATTAGTCCCCTAGAACTTAGAACTACTTAAACCTAACTAACCTAAGGACATCACACACACCCATGCCCGAGGCAGGATTCGAACCTGCGACCGTAGCAGTCACACGGTTCCGGACTGCGCGCCTAGAACCGCGAGACCACCGAGGCCGGCATTGTTGTAATATTCGCTATTGTAGTGTTGGGAAGTTGGATGTGTACAGCGCGTAGCGTTGCGCAGTTGGAGGTGAGCCGCCAGCAGTGGTGGATGTGGGGAGAGAGATGGCGGAGTTTTGAGAGCGGATGATTTGGACGTGTGTCCATCAGAGGCAGTAAATTTGTAAGACTGGATGTCATGAACTGATATATATATATATATATATATATATATATATATATATATATATATATATATATATATAATGACTTTTGAACACTATTAAGGTAAATACATTGTTTGTTCTCATTTGCTAACTACTCCTATCAGTAGTTTGTGACTTCAGTTGTTAGAATCTTTATTTAGCTGGCAGTATTGGCGCTAGCTATATTGCAGTCGTTCTAGTAACGAAGATTTTTGTGAGGTAAGTGATTCATGAAAGGTATTGGTTAATGTTAGTCAGGGCCATTCTTTTGTAGGGATTATTGAAAGTCAGATTGCGTTGCGTTAAAAATTATGTGTCTCAGTTTACTGTTGATCAGAATAAGTAAAGAGAGAAATGTCTGAGTACGTTCAGTTCTGCTCAGCTGTTTGAAAATCAAATAACGTAAGGGGTTTATCGGCCCAGTAATTCATAAATTTTTCTAAGGGTAGGTTACACCAGGAAGTAGAAAATCGGCACACAATCGATTGCAAATAGAAAATTCAATCTGGAAAGAAATGATTATCAGAGGATGAGTTAGAGACATTGACAGTCTGGTCTGCTGATGACACAGTGAAGTGTAACAGGATCTCTCCTCAGTTTGTGGACTTTAAAGCGGATGTCATTCATCCCGCATCTGAATTGCGCCATTTCATATGACACTAAAGATTTCTTGAAACTATAGCAGTGTACATGTATTTGTGTCAAATCATGACAAGTTTCCGCCGCTGCAAATTGTTGGTGTTGTGTGATGACCATAGATTTCGTGGGAGTAGCTCTTCAGCGATAGAGGCGCCGAGTCACGACACGTGGCGGTGTGGGCGTGACCTCCGAGAGGCAGGGCATCGCTATCTCAGAGGGGTCTCGTGGTGACGGAAGCGGGCGTCGCGCTGCTTAAAAAGCAGCTAAGGGGGTACATGTGGTCAGAAGGCAGAAAGAAAGCAACATCACTAGTGCTCTGCCTGTGCATCTAGCGTGGTCAGGAAACACGAGTACCTCCGGTGATGATTCGACAGAGAGTGAAGACAGAGACCTATCATAATGTCGCCTCTTGCCCTCCTGCTGTGTGGCGTGATCATCGTACTACTGCTGATTTTGCTAGTGAGGACCGTGTACTCCAGGCCCGATAACTTCCCTCCACGTACGTACTTCCTGCTGTCTGTCTATACAAGCTGATTACTGAATCGCAGCTTTTCTTTGGTCTGCTTCCAGTGTACACATACTACATGGAAATAGCCGAATGTCGAAAAATGACCAGTTACTTAGGGACCTTACACAAGCCATGTGTGGCCAAGTGTGAGGCAATACTCGATTTTGACGAGGTGCCGATGAACACAGTTTAGTGTTACCTGGGAGCAGTAAATGGCGTAGTTGTGTGCTACTGTGTGTATTGTACCAAATATCATGGCTACAGTTTTTAAAGTTTGGACACCCATGGAGTGTCCATGGAAATGACTGTAACTCAAAACGTTTATAGTTAACGGCTTAAGCATTTCACTTGAGGAAGGCTGCACAACCGAAACGACATAGTATCCAAAATAAAATCGAAGTGGAAGTAAATAACAGCCGGAGCAAGAAACTTTTTTCTTTCAAAAAGATAGTGGATACTTCTTGCTAACACTGTTGCCCCATTCTGAGAATATCTCGCTGCGCATTTCTAACAGTCTATCCATATTATGAATTAAAGGCTTCCACCGCAATTTTCTGTCTGTGTCTTATGACTACTCACAGGAATTGCTGTAGGGATTTTGAAATGCTTTACACTAAAAGATATACTGACTACGCGACATAACTCGCGCGGCTATAGATACTTAACGCTATCCATGCGAAGCTGCAAGTCAATGTATTAAATAGTAATCAGATGCCATATAATACTTCTACATGGACTTAATTTCTCAGTCTTTCCAAGGAATCCTGGTAAGCATTCTGTTTTTCTCCTCCCACATCAAAAAACTTCTGTTGGTTTTACCTGATCAAGTGTTTCTATTGTTTTTTTGACGTGCAATATAACGGTTTACAACTGCAAACTTATTTCGCCAGTAATACAAATATGAGAGGTAATGTTGTGTTCGTTCACGATTATCATAATACCGTGTTTAAATCGCTCTACACCATTTTTATGAATATGAAATGGAATGTGTACACAAGCTCAGTAATTGTTAAAGAAATGGCGGACTTCGGTTAATTGGAAAAATACTAAGGAAATAAGTCTACAAAGTAGAATGTTTGCAAATCACTTGTGCAATCCATTATAGAATATATCCGAAGTGTATGGGACACACGCCAAATAGAACTGACAGGAGTTGTTGAACGTACCCAGAAAAAGCAGAGTGAATGGTCAAAGGTATGTTTAACACATGGGAGAGTGGCATGGAGGTTCTTAAGAAAATAAAATGGCACAAGATTGACACACACTGCCCCAGTTAGGTCCCTTTATAAACTACAAAACCCAACTTTAAATTCTAAATATTTGAATAACTACAACCCTCTATGCATCGCTCCCGTTGGGATCACAAAGACAAAATTAGACTCACTACAGCGGCCGCAGAGGCGCTTAGACATTCTTCCCGCACTCCGTACATGAATAGACCGAGAAGCAGCCCTGGTAACTGGTAGAACTGAAAGTACATTCTGCCACGCATGTCACAATGGTCTGGTAAATGTAACTGTAGCTGTAGATGTATTGGAAAACTGGTACACCATACACAGTATGAGCAAAATATTTGTCTATAACTTAAAATTGTAATCGAAACAATGCTGCTAGCACACATCGTCGTAAGTCAATAATGTATAATATTCACTTTTGATTTTCCTGCAGCTACTTATGTGAGAAACTCCCCGTCGTAACCACCTCAGATTTAGTGGATAGCCATTCAAAAACTGAACACAGATCTAGCATGAAAACAAGAAGGTGCACTGTATTTTGAAAGAAGAAGCAAAATAGAAACAGTGAACGGTCCAAACTTAAGAAGTGCAACATCGAGCAAATTGCCAGAAGCACGGCGTCGCGGTTTCGTGGTCCGGTGTTATAGCGCAAAGCGGGAGATCCATATTCGAATCTCCCTAGTGACCCATTTTTTCCCACAAATATATGAACAGTCCGTCTGGTCACTGACGTGTCTGTTTTCCTTCTGCGGTCTCGGAAACTGTAATGCTATGCATTATTTGTGGTACATGAGTCACATGGCAAGAATATATTACCGTCGCAAGTAAATATGATGAATAGCAAGAGCAAGAGAGATGCCCCACTGATCTTTCACGGAAATGAAAACAACAGATAAAAGGGTGTGAATTATGCTACAACAAAGGAATTAAGGAGTCGAAACCTCCAAAATGACACGCAAGCACCATAATGAGTGGCACTTGTGTCGAAGAAATAGGAGGTACGTATGTCTGGAGTCCCTTTGCTACACATATAGAAATTTGAATACAGTAAGCTGATACGTCAATCACCGGACGGGCAGTTCATACTTTAGTGAAAAAAAAAAAGAGATATCGGACACGAGGGAGATCTGAACCCAGATTTCCCCTTTCCCAGTCCAGCAGCGCAACCACAGAACCACGACTCCAGAGTCGTTCAAATTTGCTCATTGTTGCATATCTTGATCTTGGCCCGTTCAGTGCTTCTATTTTGCTTCTTTTTTTACTGTTCAGTACGCCTTCTTCCTGCTTTCATGCTTGGTCTGTGTTCAGCTTTTTACGAGCTATCCACTGGTCCATCTTACCATTATATGTGAAGGGGTGCGTCTAGGACCTTTCCTTGTCGGTAACACATGTTCGAAATGTTGCTCACATAGTATAGATAATGTTTTCTTCTAATCTATTCTTCGCACGTTTCAGTAACATTGGACTGTTCTTCAAGCCCAAAATAGATAGCTACACATTTCTTCCCTATAGTGTATCTGTAGGCTTCAGAAACTCTGTATACTGATAGCATGCTGATAGCATTTACTTTCGTTCTTGGTGATCTTCAGTTCCACAAAAACGTAACTGAAACGTACGCTGCAGCACTCCTCTACCGAGATGTTTTCCACCCAAACAGAGTGTCCTCGTCTACCTTTTATCTAAGGAAATAAGGAGCTCGATGGTCCTGTAACTGTGTATAATATTCCGTAAGCATAACTGTTTTCAGACACAAGTGTTTTGAACGTGTGCAGCATTTGACTTAAATGACAAGTCAGAATGGAGATTCTGGAAAGTTTGCCTCCATACCTGTTTCCGGTGTTATCTGAGTGGCAGAAAACACTCACAGTGTTGTATGTTACAGGGCCCCCTAGACTACCAATATGGGGGAGCTACATCCAGCTGCTGCTGGAGAACTACAAGTTCCCATACAAAGTGATGGACGCCTTCACGGGACCCTACAACTCCAAACTGGTGTGCTTCTACTTTGGACCGCTATCTGTGGTGGTCATCAGCGACTACGAGGCAGCGAAGGAGGCCTTCAACAACCCCAGTCTACAGGGCCGCATATCCAACATCGCCATAAAGCAGAGGATGCCGCATGAGGACCTAGGTAAGCACTGTCTGCTGCCTGGAGAAGGAAGTTTAACATTAGTTTAGTAGTTTTCCTTAAGCTGGAGTAATGACGCAACCTTCCACATCTAGTATTTACTTTTCACTTTTACCCTAAAAATTTATAAGGCAGAGTCCCCAACTATGGAACCGTTTTTTCATCACTTGTAAATCCATCAGACTGCTACATCACAGAAGAGCACATGGGTCATTAGGCTGAAAAGTCTGTTTACTCTTTGTGCGAAAGTCAAATTTTGTAACACCCTTATGAAGACTGTGAAAAGTAATGATGATACAAAAGAGTAGCCATCATTTAATTATGAGAAAGGTGACCAAATACGACCCCCATGTATTAATGGTGCACAAAACTTCATGAGATGGCAATAAAATCCCTAAATACCAAATAATTTGGAAAAATCAGTTAATGCTAGAAAATGCTCTAATTTTCAAACAAACAGTGCACATAAATTTAGTTTCGGCCAGTGCATTTGTCGTGGCTCCACAAAAATACTATATACACCTAATCTAATTTGTTCCTTTGTTGTCCTGCGAATACAGTTTATTTCACAATGGACATTTTGCATCTTCTCGCAGGTCACTTCCATCAACAGGATCTACTATAGGGAACATATCATATCAGGAGAACAGCCTGCATTACAGTTGGTGTTTGATTGCCAAAGGTACATTCAACAAATCCAAAACAAAGCAGTGATGGATGCCCTGTGATTAAAAAAAACTGGTTTTCTAATATTTATATTTCACAGTGAAACACATTCTATAACTAAAATGTACCAAAAACTCACCTTTTCCCTAAAAAAAACCAATATTGAGGACTATCACAGCGAAGTCTTCCTTTTTTAAGGCACTCTACTTAACTTATCAGGGCCCTCTGAAGACGTTCATACTAATATCATACTAGTTCACCACTTCCTGGAGAGTTTATACAGGGTGGACTATATTTGGCTCCATTACGTTACACTAAACAGAACATTTCAGAAATGTTGGTCTTATGTTAACGTCAAAATCAGAACATGTGAGCACTTTCTTTCTAAGTAGTAAGTCCGCCTGTAAGGATTCTGTAATGCGTCATGCTCTATCGTTATCAGGTTTTCAAGTTTTAAAATTAGTTCAAATTAATCGACAAGAACATGAATTATGTCTTTTATTTTCAGTATTTTGGTCAATTGATTTATTGTATTCACCTATTACCATGACCACTTGTAGCAGGTCACACACGTTATCAACAACTAGGTCTGCATCGTCAGCCTAGCAGACGTTGTTGCTCCACTTCTTATTTTGCCAAAACTATCGTTCCACTCCGTTTCTGGGCATAAATACTACGTCTCGTGAATCTTGAAGCGTAGGGATGATGATGATACATTGGTCTGGACATATGATAGCCAGGTCTTCGGTGAAGTCTTTAATGAGATAAGTGTTATTAATATTGATAAAACAAGTACAAAAACAATGCGAAACAATGAGAATGTACAAATCCCCCCCCCCCCCCCCCCCCACACACACACACACACAGACACACGGAATTACCAGAATCATAAAATAGGACAAGATATGTGGCTGGCTGCTCACTGTAATAAAACCATATGATCCAGCCACTGTGCAACGCTTGACAGCCTAAAACCCTTGGCTGGAGTTCAGACATCACACAGTTTTTCAAATTTTTACTGCATCTGTCTCGCCATTAGCTAAAGCAGAGCAGCTCTTAGCTATGTTTCCAGCCTGTCACCTATATATCCTCTCGTCAAAACGCATAATGGACTTGAATTAAACGTGGCGTGCAGTGATCTGTATGCCACAGGTTTACAGACTGGGGCATTAAGCTGTGTGATAGCGGCTAGTGTCCCATTTGGAAGTATGGCAGGGTTAATTCATCTCACTGGAGCGACCGGTATAAGGAACACCATCGCCAAATGGTTTCCTTCGCACCTTTCCAGCCACTCCCTCACCCACAGTTCCGTGGCACGTTCCATTCCGTGCAACCTCTCAGTGTAAGTTCATAAACGAAATGCATAAGATTCTTCAATGTCATGTGAGTGCTGGTAAGGCTATGCGTTCGACGCTGTGCAGGCATAAACTTCAGAGTGGGCCCAGAACGCATGGAGCGGCGTCGCTTCACGCTGAGGTACCTGCGGGACTTTGGCTTCAGACGGCGTTCCGACCACCTGGAGTCGGAGATCGAGGCGGAGATGGCGGAGCTGGTAGAGCTCATCCGGGGAGAACGGCAGGATGAGGTGAGTCCCAGGAACGGCCTTCCTTCTTGCTAGCTGCACGCAACGTAGAGAAGCAGTGTTGGTCGCAATCCTGATGTTCCAGACATCTATTGTATAGGTGGTAATCTGTAATTACTACAATCGTTGCGATAGTTCTTAGCTGTAGTTCGTGTCCATTAAAGAAGGTAGTGGCTGTTTCAGTATGTAGGACTATTTCTGTTCACAATCCGTACATATTATAAAAATGGAAATATGTATGTGCTACGTATTGGACTATGTTCCAAATCACCTCCTAAACCACTGGCTCAATTTCAATCAAAATTGCCGGCCGAAGTGGCCGAGCGTTTCTAGGCGCTACAGTTTGGAACTGCGGGACCGCTACGGTCTCATGTTCGAATCCTGTCTCGGCCATGGATGTGTGTGGTGTCCTTAGTTAGGTTTAAGTAGTTCTAAGTTCTAGGGGACTGATGACCAAAGAAGTTAAGTCTCATAGTGCTCAGAGCCATTTCAATCAAAATTCGTTCACATATCCTTTAATATTAGGCAACAATCGCTTTGGGGGGTAAGAACCACGTGCGCATCGTCGTTCAGGAGATATGAAATCATAAACACTGAGATGTGTGAAAAACTGCCGCATCATGCGTGAAGTTTCAATACATTTATTCTTTACTACTAAGACGCTCCTACAGTCCAGTGAAGGAAATCCCTGATACATGGCAGTATTTCGACAGCTTTGAACTGCGAAGCCCAAACAGATGTTGGCGTAAACTATAGGCGTGCATAGAGCTATGAAGAGGCGTTTTCATAGAGTCGTTTACAAAATCGTGTTGAAGGCACGCGAAGTACCTGCGCCCATTGTACAGAAACTGTCCGGAATCATTTTTCTTAATTTGGATGCTGTTAGTATACATTTGTACATTACACATATTTCTTTGTACGAATGTTTTCACGAATACCTGGAGATTAATTTTTTTGATACTTCTTTACAAACACTGTTAATTTTTTGTTTTCGTTTCTAATAGAAAACTGATAAAATGAAAACCAAGAAATTGGCGGGTTCGTCAGCTAGTACATATATAAATGAGCTTTTGGGCAACGTAGTTAGCTCCGGATGGCTGTTTGCAGACCGAACTCTTAACCAGATAGGATTAATGGCGTAAAGTGAGAAGATTCTAAGAAAGCACTGCATTTTATCTCAACTTTGTTTAGTGCTTTTCCGTTAAAATTCGGAGAAGGCATTCTTCTGAAACGTCAGTAAATTAATACCCGTGTCCTTGTGCATTTGGCGAAAAGACAATGAAGGTAAAATCAAACAGATTCGAGCTTATACGGAGATTTATAAAGAATATTTCTTTCCGCACACCACTGGCGACAGGAAGTGGAAAGGGGGAATGTGTCAATTGTACACAAGGAACCCATGTCACACGTCTTGACGAGGCTTGCAGAGCATAGATGTAAAATGACTAATTGCTCAGCTACACTACTCAGAAAGGTGGCTCCCTTAAATATGCGACCAGGAAAGCTGTAACGGTGCGGTTCAGCCATAGAATGATCACAGAACACAACTGAGCACCTCATTGTGGGTCTGTCCGAGACATAATCTGTGCTGGTAAGCTATAGATCCGACAGTTGACTATTCAGAGCTATAACTACGTGAACTTCACACCTGGAGTACAGTGGAACGATATGCAAGTCTTGAACATAGTGTTTGGCTGTATTCTGGGCTCTCAATTAAGTGTAATGCACATAATATTTGGATTGTTTTATTCTATGGTGATCCTTATATTATCTAAGCCTTAAGGTTTAATAATCATATTCTAGAAAAAAACTTGTTTAGTTCAGTGTCATATATCCTTCATATGTGCTTATGCAGCAACAGGATATGCAGAATCGGTGAAAAAAAAGAGCACAAAATAGCAAGGGTGTCAAAGCATGATATTAAGGTGGTTACGAGGGACTTCAGTGCTCAAGCAGGAAAAGAAATCGCATACAGGAAAACAGCTGGTAAGGAGAGCTACATCAAGTGTCTAATGATAATGGTATCAGACTAATTGATTTTGCCTTGAGCAATAACATGATTATTAAAAGCACATAGATGCCAAGGAAGGATATGAGGAAAGTTACATGGAGCTCTCCAGATGGGATCACAAAATATCAGATTGATCACATACTCATAAATAGACGACACGCTTCAAATGTATTAGAGGTGGATAGCTGTCATGGTTCAAAATGGCTCTGAGCACTGTGCGACTTAACTTCTGAGGTCGTCAGTCCCCTAGAACTTAGAACTAGCCTGAGGACATCACACACATCCATGCCCGAGGCAGGATTCGAATCTGCAACCGTAGCGGTCGCGCGGTTCCAGAATGTAGCGCCTAGAACCGCTCGGCCACTCCAGCCGGCAACTGTCATGGTGCACATGGCGATAGTGATCATTATTTGGTAAGAATCAAATACAGACAGAGGATAGCCAAGTATAGGCAGATCAAGAAAGTTATCGCGCCAATGTTTGATGATACGAAGTTTAGAAATGATGAAAATGCTGTACAACAGTATAAAACTATCTTTAAAAATAGACTTAATGAAGCCGAAGAGCTGGCAGGAGAGGATATTGAAGAAAGATGGGAAACGATTAAAGGAATAATACATGAGACAGCTGAAACTGTACTGGGCGGAAAGAAGCAATCGAGGACCCAGAGCTGGTTTGATGAAGACTGTAGGAGGAAGATAGAAGAAAGAAATCAGGCAAGAAAAATAATGCTGCAGAGGAGAACTAGTGGTACTGTAGCAGAATACCAGGAGAAAAGAAGGGAAGCAGGTAAGTAATGTAGGAGGAAAAAGAGAGAATTTGAAGAACGATGGATTGATGAGGTAGAAGAGAGAAATACTGCTCAAGAAACAAGGAAATTCTGTATGAGGGTTAAAGATATAAGGAAAGGATTCCAATCCAGAGCAGTTTTCTGTAAAGATAGGGAAATCTGATTGGAGGAAAAGATAAGATTTTACACAAATGGGTAGAGTATTTTAGTGAACTACTGATTGCAGAATCGGAAAACGAATGTGGGGTTGACACCAGTATGGCAGAAGAGGTGGAGCAGGAAGTAAACAGAGATGAAGAGCACACACTGGAAGAAGTTGAAGTTAGTATCAAGACTCTTAAAAGCAATAAAGCTCCGGGAGAAGACAATATTACAGTAAAAATTATAAAAGATGGTGGCGGAAAACTAGTTAGGGTTTTGCATGACATTATAGTCGAAATATGGCGGAAAGGAAATATTCCGAAACAGTGGAGTACAGCAATACTGTGCCCTATACATAAGAGAGATGAGAAAGTTGACTGTGGGGATTATAGAGGGATGCCCTGCTCTGTATAGTATACAAAGTATTAGAAAAAATCATGGCTGGGCGGTTAGGAACTTACGTAGAAGAGTATTTAGGATCCACTACAGATCAGATTTTCACTATCAGACAGATCCCTGAAAATTTTGTAACATCGATGTCTACCAGGTGTTCATTGATTTTCAAACAAGCTTACGATAGTATCAAAAGGAATCAAATTTGGAAGGCAATGCAAGAGGAAGGAGTCCCTAACAAATTGATACGAGCCCGCATCTCGTGGTCGTGCGGTAACGTTCTCGCTTCCCACGCCCGGGTTCCCGGGTTCGATTCCCCGCGGGGTCAGGGATTTTCTCTGCCTCGTGATGGCTGGGTGTTGTGTGATGTCCTTAGGTTGGTTAGGTTTAAGTAGATCTGAGTTCTAGGGGACTGATGAACATTGATGTTAAGTCCCATAGTGCTCAGAGCCAATTGAACTGATAAGATTGGTTCAAATGACTCTGAGAAGAACAATGAGCAAACTAAAGTTCGAGGGCACTTTATCAAAGGCATTTGAAGTTAACCAAGCACTGCGAAAGGGTGGTGTGCTCTCCACTGTTCCGTTTAATGTCGCCTTGGAGAGTGTAATGCGAAAGACACAAAGCAACAATCCTGGGGAAACACTGTTTAATTGAGTGACTCAGGGGCTTGCGTATGTGGATGATATTGATTTTTTATCCAGGACGAAACATGACCTGGAAGGAAAGCTTGAAAAAGTAGAAAGATACGGTGCGGAGATTGGTCTGACCATTAATCAGTCAGATACCATTAAAATTGCTACACCAAGAAGAAATGCAGACGATAAACGGGTATTCATTGGACAAATATACTATACTATAACTGACATGTGATTACATTGTCACGCAATTTGGGTGCATAGATCCTTAGAAATCAGTACCCAGAACAACCACCTCTGGCCCTAATAACGGCCTTCATACGCCTGAGCATTGAATCAAACAGAGCTTGGATGGCGTGTGCAGGTACAGCTGCCCATGCAGCTTCAACACGATACCACATTTTATCAAGAGTAGTGACTGGCGTATTATGACGAGCCAGTTGCTCGGCCACCATTGACCAGACGTTTTCAGTTGGTGAGAGATCTGGAGAATGTGCTGGCCAGGGCAACAGTCAAACATTTTCTGTATCCAGAAAGGCCCGTAAAGGGCTTACAAAATACGGTCGTGCATTATCCTGCTGAAATGTAGGGTTTCGAAGGGATCGAATGAAGGGTAGAGCTACGGGTCGTAACAAATCTCAAATGTAACGTCCACTGTTCAAAGTGCCGGAAATGGAACAAGAAGTGACAGAGACGTGTAACCAGTGGCACCCCATACCATCACGCCGAGTGATACACCGGTATGGCGATGACGAATACAAGCTTACAATGTGCGATCACCGCGATGTCGCCAAACACGGATGTGACCATCATGATGCTGTAAACAGAACCTGGATTCATCCGAAAAAATGACTTTTTGCCATTCGTGCACCCACGTTCATCGTCGAGTACACCATCGCAGGCGCTCCTGTCTGTGATGCAGCGTCAAGGATAACCGCAGCCATGGTGTCCGAGCTGATAGTCCATGCAGCTGCAAACGTCGTCGAACTGTTCGCGCACATAGTTGTTGTCTTGAAAACGTCCCCATCTGTTGACTCAGGGATCGAGATGTGTCTGCACGATCCGTTACAGCCATGCGGATAAGATGCCTGTCATCTCTATTGCTAGTGATACGAGGCCATTGAGATCCAGCACGGCGTTCTGTATTATCCTCCTGAACCGACCGATTCCATATTCTGCTAATAGTCATTGGATCTCGACAAATGCAAGCAGCAACGTCGCGATACGATAAACCGCAATCGCGATAGGCTACAATCCGACCTTTATCAAAGTCGGAAACTTGATGGCACGCATTTCTCCTCCTTACACGAGGCATCCCAACAACGTTTCACCAGGCAACGCCACTTCTGTTTGTGCATGAGAAATCGGTTGGAAACTTTCCTCATGTCAGCACGTTGTAGGTGTCGCCCTCGGAGCCAACCTTGTGTGAATGCTTTGAAAAGCTAATCATTTGCATATCACAGAATCTTCTTCCTGTTGGTTAAATTTCGCATCTGTAGCACGTCATCTTCGTGGTGTAGCAATTTTAATGGCCAGTAGTGTCTTAACATCTAAGAAAAGATATAGTGAAGAAGAAAGAAGCTTTACTTTGAACGGGAAAAAATATGAATGGTGTGAGAGGTTTAAATATCTGGGATCACTGATAACTGAGAATAAGGATATGAGTGAAGAAATACATGCAAGGATTGCAGCTGGTAACAGGAGTTACTTTGCACTGGTGTTTACAGCAAGGAGCCCTAGTAGGAATATGAAGCAGACTATGTATTGTACAGTAGTTGGACCTGCGGTGATGTACGGTTTGGAAACCTGGACTATGACACAAAATGATGAGGAGTTGTTGCTGAGATGGGAAAGGTAGACACTTAAGAAAATCTACGTGCCAGAGAATGACTGGGGTTTTTGGAGGATCAGAAATAACAAGGAGATCAGAGAGTTGTACAACAAATCAAATATAGTGACATAAATGAAGAGTAATAGACTACATTGGTTGGGGAATGTAGAAAGAATGGTGGAGAACAGCAGAGTCAAGAAAGCTTTCGAAGGAAAACCTGAGGGACGTCATATAAGGGGCAGACCAAAGACCAAACGGTTAAACAATGTGATCCTGAGAAGAATCGGAGTTGATGGAGAGCCAGGGCAGCCAGCAGAGAAGAGTAGGCGGAGATTTTCGGAGAGGCCAAGGCCCTACAAGTACTGTAACGCCAAGGAGTAAAGTAAAGTAAAGTTCAGTGTCATATCTTCAAATATTATACCTGATATTTGAATTACTTCTACGTCAGGAACACTAATAAAAAAACACTCACCTTTACACAGTAGTCATAGGTAACGGCCTTGCCGCCCGCATCTCGTGGTCGTGCGGTAGCGTTCTCGCTTCCCACGCCCAGGTTCCCGGGTTCGATTCCTGGCGGGGTCAGGGATTTTCTCTGCTTCGTGATGGCTGCGTGCTGTGTGATGTCCTTAGGTTAGTTAGGTTTAAGTAGTTCTAAGTTCTAGGGGACTGATGACCACAGCAGTTGAATCCCATAGTGCTCAGAGCCATTTTTCAACGACGAACCTGGGTGCACGAATGGCAAAACGTCATTTTTTCGGATGAATCCAGGTACTGTTTACAGCATCATGATGGTAGAATCCGTGTTTGGCGACATTGCGGTGACCCCCGCATACTGGAAACGTGTATTCGTCATCCCCCTACTGGTGTATCACCCAGCGTGATGGCATGGCGTGCCATTGGTTACACATCTCGGTCAACTCTTCTTGGCATTGACGGCACTTTGAACAGTGGACGTTACATTTCATATGTATTACGACCCGTGGCTCTACCCTTCATTCGATCCCTGCGAAACCCTACATTTCAGCAGGATAATGCACGACCGCATGTTGTAGGTCCTGTAGGGCCTTTCTGGATACAGAAAATGTTCGACACTGCTGCCCTGGCCAGCACATTCTCCAGATCTCTAACCAATTGAAAAGGTCTGGTCAATGGTGGCCGAGCAACTGGCTCGTCACAATACGCCACTCACTATTCTTGATTAACTGTGGTATCTTGTTGAAGCTGAATGGGCAGCTGTACCTGTACACGCCATCCAAGCTCTGTTTGACTCAATGCCCAGGGGTATCAAGGCCGTTACTACGGCAGAGGTGGTTGTTCTGGGTACTGATTTCTCAGGGTCTATGCACCCAAATTGGGTGAAAATGTAATGACATTTCAGTCCTAGTATAATATATTTATCCAATGAATACCCGTTTATCATCTTCATTTCTACTTGGTGTAGCAATTTTATTGCCCAGTAGTGTACATAATCTCCCCCAATCTAGTACAACATACAGAACTTTCATACAACCGTGTGGAACTCAGAAATGTTCTTCTTTCAAATGTTGTTCAACTTATGCGTTATTTTAGTCTAAATTTCTGTTAAGTTACCAACGCATTACCACGTCATGTACATTTTTGCTCTTTGTTATTTTGTGGTAGGTTCGTACTAATAACAATAAATCTCATCACCCATGATGCCTGTTCTCCACCATTATTTCTACATTTCCCAACCAATGTAGTCTATTACTCTTCATTTCTGTCACTATATTTGATTTGTTGTACAACTCTCTGATCTCCTTGTTATTTCTGATCCTCCAAAAACCCCAATCATTCACTGGCACGTAGATTTTCCTAAGTGTCTACCTTTCCCATCTCAGCAACAACTCCTCATCATTTTGTGTCATAGTTCAGGTTTCCAAACCGTACATCTCCAGTTTCAGAGTTTCCAAACTCTATACCTAACTATAGTACATAGTACAGAACTGGCTTCTCTATAAGTTCAATGTTTCGACAGATTGTGGTGCAGCCATCATCAGGAGGAGACTGCAGCCGGAGCGTGCTGCTGCCGGATGCCCTTTCCCCTGGCTTCATCAACGGCTTCATGCCGGTGGTGGCGGGCAGCCGGCTGCCGTGGACAGCAGACGGGGTGTGCCGCAACCTGGGACACCCGGGCCTGCACACGGCCAGGGCTGGAGACGCCACAGGCGGTTTCCTCACGCATTCCGAACTGGCCTCCATCGCGCCCAAGATGTCCCGCTACCACGACACGGTCGAGTCCGCCGAGAAGATCCTGATATACTTCCATGTTAGTAGCGAGAGTACCCACTATTCCTCTCTGTGGCAAGATTGTAGAGTAGTTCGAAAAGGTCTGGCTGCCTGTAGCTGCCTTTAACTATTGCGTAGAGGAGAGGAAACAGCAACACTGGAAGGTTCTAACAAATAGAAGAGACGCAAGAACTAGCAATGACGTTGAGCGAATAAAGCTACTTATGCAGCAGCGTGATCATTTCAGACTTAAATGTTCGGTTAAGGTGCGTTGAAAAATGTTCGGACTATTTCCCTACTGTTTTACTCTAGTACATGCAAAAATTAACATCAAAATATTCCTGTATGTTATCAGATATATTGTATTTTGTCACTTTGGTCATTTTAAAGTATGTACGCAAGAGTCAATAAAATGTCAAGAAGATTTGGCACCTCATCTTCCTTATTGTGTCAGTGACACTCTCGACCCTATTTCGCGGTAATACACTATTCGCCATTAAAATTGCTACACCACGAAGATGACATGCTACAGATGCGAAATTTATCCGACAGGAAGAAGATGCTGTGACATGCAAATGATTAGCTTTCCACAGCATTCACACAAGGTTGGCACCGGTGGTGACACGTACAACTTGCTGACATGAGGAAAATTTCCAACCGATTTCTCATACACAAACAGCAACTGACCGGCGTTGCCTGGTGAAACGTTGTTGTGATGCCTCGTGTAAGGAGGAGAAATGCGTACCATCAAGTTTCCGACTTTGATAAAGATCGGATTGTAGCCTATCGCGATAACGGTTTATCGCATCGCGACATTGCTGCTCGCGTTGGTCGAAATCTAATGACTGTTAGCAGATATGGAATCGGTGAGTTGAGGAGGGTAATACGGAACGTCGTGCTGGATCCCAACGGCCTCGGATCGCTAACAGTCGAGATGACACGCATCTTATTTGCATGGCTGTAACGGATCGTGCAGCCACGTCTCGAGCCCTGAGTCAACAGATGGGGACGTTTGCAAGACAACAACCATCTGCACGAACAGTTCGACGGCGTTTGCAGCAGCATGGACAATCAGTTCGGAGACCATGGATGCGGTTACCCTAGACGCTGTATCACAGACAGGAGAGCATGTGGTGGTGTACTCAACGACGAACCTGGGTGCACGAATGGCAAAACGTCATTTTTTCGGATGAAGCCAGGTTCTGTTTACAGCATCATGATGGTCGCATCCGTGTTTGGCGACATCGCGGGGAACGCACATTGTAAGCGTGTATTCGTCATCGCCATACTGGCGTATCACCAGGTGTGTGGTATGGGGTGCCACTGGTTACACTTCACGGTCATCTCTTGTTCGCATTGACGGCACTTTGAACAGTGGACGTTAAATTTCAGATTTGTTACGATCCGTGGCTCTACCCTTTATTCGACCCCTGCGAAACCCTACGTTTCAGCAGGATAATGGTTTAAGAATCATGAAAGAAGGTTGTATACATGGAAGAACCCTGGAGATACTAAAAGGTATCAGATAGATTATATAATGGTAAGACAGAGATTTAGGAACCAGGTTTTAAGTTGTAAGACATTTCCAGGGGCAGATGTGGACTCTGACCACAATCTATTGGTTATGACCTGTAGATTAAAACTGAAGAAACTGCAAAAATGTGGGAAATTAAGGAGATGGGACCTGAATAAACTGAAAGAACCAGAGGTTGTACAGAGTTTCAGGGAGAGCATAAGGGAAAGGCCCCCGGAATAGACAACATTCCATTAGAACTACTGACGGCCTTGGGAGAGCCAGTCATGACAAAACTCTACCAGCTGGTGAGCAAGATGTATGAGACAGGCGAAATACCCTCAGCCTTCAAGAAGAATATAATAATTCTAATCCCAAAGAAAGCAGGTGCTGACAGATGTGAAAATTACCGAACTATCAGTTTAATAAGTCACAGCTGCAAAATACTAACGCGAATTCTTTACAGACGAATGGAAAAACTAGAAGATGCGGCCCTCAGGGAGGATCAGTTTGGATTCCGTAGAAATGTTGGAACACGTGAGGCAATACTGACCTTACGACTTATCTTAGAAGAAAGATTAAGAAAAGGCAAACCTACGTTTCTAGCATTTGTAGACTTAGAGAAAGCTTTTGACGATGTTGACTGGAATACTCTCTTTCAAATTCTGAAGGTGGCAGGGGTAAAATACAGGGAGCGAAAGGCTATTTACAATTTGTACAGAAACCAGATGGCAGTTATTAGAGTCGAGGGGCATGAAAGGGAAGCAGTGGTTGGGGAAGGAGTGAGACAGGGTTGTAGCCTCTCCCCGATGTTATTCAATCTGTATATTGAGCAAGCAGTAAAGGAAACAAAAGAAAAATTTGGAGTAGGTATTAAAATTCATGGAGACGAAGTAAAAACGTTGAGGTTCGCCGATAACATTGTAATTCTGTCAGAGACGGCAAAGGACTTGGAAGAGCAGTTGAACGGAATGGACAGTGTCTTGAAAGGAGGATATAAGATGAACATCAACAAAAGCAAAACGAGGATAATGGAATGTAGTCAAATTAAATCGGGTGATGCTGAGGGAATTAGGTTAGGAAATGAGACACTTAAAGTAGTAAAGAAGTTTTGCTATTTAGGAAGTAAAATAACTGATGATGTCGAAGTAGAGAGGATATAAAATGTAGACTGGCAATGGCAAGGAAAGCGTTTCTGAAGAAGAGAAATTTCTTAACATCAAATATAGATTTATGTATCAGGAAGTCGTTTCTGAAAGTATTTGTTTGGAGTGTAGCCATGTATGGAAGTGAAAGATGGACGATAACTAGTTTGGACAAGAAGAGAATAGAAGCTTTCGAAATGTGGTGCTACAGAAGAATACTGAAGATAACGTGGATAGATCACGTAACTAATGAGGAGGTATTGAATGGGATTGGGGAGAAGAGAAGTTTGTGGCACAACTTGACTAGAAGAAGGGATCGGTTGGTAGGACATGTTTTGAGGCATCTAGGGATCACAAATTTAGCATTGAAGGGCAGCGTGGAGTGTAAAAATTGTAGAGGGAGACCGAGAGGTGAGTACACTAAGCAGATTCAGAAGGATGTAGGTTGCAGTAGGTATTGGGAGATGAAGAAGCTTGCACAGAATAGAGTAGCATGGAGAGCTGCATCAAACCAGTCTCAGGACTGAAGACAACAACAAACAACAATGCACGACCGCATGTTGCAGGTCCTTTACGGCCTTTCTGGATACAGAAAATGTTCGACTGCTGGCCTGGCCAGCACATTCTCCAGATCTCTCACCAACTGAAAACGTCTGGTCAATGATGGCCGAGCAACTGGCTCGTCACAATACGCCAGTCACTACTCGTGATGAACTGTGGTATCGTGTTGAAGCTGCATGGACAGCTGTACCTCTACACTCCATCCAAGCTCTGTTTAACTCAATGCCCAGGCGTATCAAGGCTGTTATTACGTCCAGAGGGGTTGTTCTGGGTACTGATTTCTCAGGATCTATGCATCCAAACTGCGTGAAAATGTAATCACATGTCAGTTCTAATATATTTGTCCAATGAATACCCGTTTATCATCTGCATTTCTTCTTAGTGTAGCAGTTTTAATGGCCAGTAGTGTATATAACAGAATGCCCTTCTTTGAACTTTTTTGACGCCCTCTGTCAATCCTTTCTGGTAAGAGTTCTGTGAAGCAGAAAACCAGAAGAATGGGATGAACATAATTTACACGGTCTTTTTCTTGAGTCTACACAACCTCTGGTTTCGGTAGGAGTCGGACAACATATTACTTCCTCCGATACAAAATGATCACAATGAGGAAATC
Source organism: Schistocerca gregaria (assembly GCF_023897955.1). Taxonomy (NCBI): domain Eukaryota; kingdom Metazoa; phylum Arthropoda; class Insecta; order Orthoptera; family Acrididae; genus Schistocerca; species Schistocerca gregaria. The sequence continues at coordinate 184,193,541 of NC_064924.1, forward strand.
AGACAAGTTAGGCATGATATGTAGATTTATTGACAATCATTCTTCCCAAGAGCCTATCATGAATAGATTAGGGAGGAGGGAATAGATGGTGATACGAGAAATGCAGTGCGCCACAACATTAATCCACAAGCGGAATGGAGATGTAGATGCAGAATTTTCAGCTCGAAGCAGTAGGGTTTTCTGGCAAGAACTTCCTCCCCAGAATCTCTCCTGTCTACTAAATACCTGAAGAAAAGCATTACCCTGAAATCTTAACAAGAACGTTGAAGCAGCTTTTGCTGGAGGAACTGCTAATAAAGAGTTGAGAAGCTTTTCCCAGAAGATTATGTTCCTGACTGACTTGACATTAATCAGCTTCTCAATAACATATCATCCTCACTTCACATGACAAGACAGTGTCAAGCTAGATGACAAGATTTTCAGCTATTTTCACGTTAGTAATGTGCTTACGCTGTTTCAGTAAATTTCTGTATTGTGTACTTTTTTCCTGAGCATTCGTGAAACATCATACCTGTCAGTGAGCGTTAGTATGATTCGTGGCAAGATTGCTAAACATCCTAGATCACAGCTTCTGCTTTCAAATGTATTTAAATCGTGGATGTTTAAACACTGAAAATTCCATTGCAAAGCCGTTACCAATTTAAGAAGCATTTTGTAAACTTAGGAGAGAAAGTATTATCTAGCGAGAAATGTAAGCATGAGTTACATATGCAATACGGTCTTCAATTGATTTCTGAGAGGCTTGTCTGTCTTTATATCTTTCTTTGTGACCTCGTATTTTTACCAATTTTCAACACCTTTTGCCAGTTCCCATATTTTACTGTTATTGACTCTAGCCTTACAACTTACTGGTAATTACTATCTTTTATATCAATAGATTTTCTTCTCCTTATTTTACATCTTTAGTAAAATTAGTACTGAATTTAAACGGTTGCTTCTCATTTTCTAACGCTGAAATTTCTCTGAAACACCCAGAGCTCCGTGATGGGAAAAATTATTGATTGAAATCTCCTATATGAGCAATTATGAGTCATCAAAGGTGCCAGTTTACAACCCATTAATATGAAGATTTTACATGTACGCATTTCTTTCCCTTAATGTCGTCACTCGTAAAACAGTAATGCTTAAATGTCTTTCCATGTTCAAACTTTCTTCCCGGCTTCTATGACTGCCTAAAAAATTTTCAAGCTGAAGAAATAAAGAAAAGAACGTAATCTATGTTGGTAAATCTTTTGCTTCTAAACAGAAGCGTTTACTAAAATGAATGCTCCGGTTCTTTCACCACAACAAAAATTTTCTGCCCCACTAGAAGTGTATCTCCCCATCAGAAATACTTTTTTTCTGCTGTGTCACTACAGAGCTATTGACGAATGCCAGGACATTATTTATACTACAAGTCTACCATCTCAAAGACTTAAATAGACGAAATATCCACTGATCACGTATCTGTGACAATATCTTCATAATACAATTTTTACACTGTTGTGTTGGCAGAAGAGCCAACACCGTGTTATGACTGGAGGCCGAAATGCACACGCTCTAGCTCACGCAGGCTGGCGTGAGGAGGGAAGAACTATAATGACGTGAGGTCTGGAACATGACAAGGAATTAGAATTCAGAAAGCGGACGTAATTAGTTTGATACTTAACTTTAATCCATTAACGTTGAACGTCGCTCTTGACGGTGCATGATTCACAATATTGTCTGTTCAGAATACATACATAGTAACTGAATATGGCGCCTTGCTAGGTCGTAGCAAATGACGTAGCTGAAGGCTATGCTAAACTGTCGTCTCTGCAAATGAGAGCGTACGTAGACAGTGAACCATCGCTAGCAAAGTCGGCTGTACAACTGGAACGAGGGCTAGGGAGTCTCTCTCGACTAGACCTGTCGTGTGGCGGCGGTCGGTCTGCAATCACTGATAGTGGCGACACGCGGGTCCGACGTATACTAACGGACCGCGGCCGATTTAAAGGCTACCACATAGCAAGTGTGGTGTCTGGCGGTGACACCACATACACCTTGAGCACTACATTTTTTGATCTCCATATGCGTCGTGTTCGCCATCTATAACGTAATAGACTTGAGGCTGATAATGTAGAATAAAGTCAGGAAATTTTTTTCTACTGTGACAGAAATGTCACATAAATGACTAAGTCTGTTTCTTTGTTGCCGCGCGGGATTAGCCGAGCGGTCTGAGGCGCTGCAGTCATGGACTGTGCGGCTGGTCTCGGCGTAGGTTCGAGTCCTCCCTCGGGCATGGGTGTGTGTGTTTGTCTTTAGGATAATTTAGGTTACGTAGTGTTTAAGCTTAGGGACTGATGACCTTAGCAGTTGAGTCCCATAAGATTTCACACACATTTGAAAATTTTTGTCTCTTTGCAGCAAGTGATCAAGGAACACGAGAAGACATACTCTGATGATCACATGAGGGACTTTATTGACAGATACCTGACAGAAATAAAGGAGAAAAAGAATACGGGAACTGGTACAGTATATTACAGTAAGTGCAAAATGGAAGTTGTATCTTATTAACTTGCACCTGTTTCTGTTTGGAAAAAGTATAAAAATATACAAATAACTGTTGAACTGGTGCTCCGTCTCAGTACTACAAAACGTCAGCACTACCACCCAACATAACATGTAAGATGCCCTATAAAGTTTGCTATATCAGGTGTCAACAGCAGGTGTTTGTGTGCGCAGCTGATCAGCTGGGCGTCACCCTGTTCGACACCTTCCTGTCGGCCTCCATGGTGCAGCCAACGGTTCTCTCCTGGGCCCTGCTGTACGCAGCCCACTATCCAGCGGTACAAAGGCGAGCACAACTCGAGCTGGACTCAGTCGTGGGAAACTCCAGGCTTCCAAACCTCAACGACCGCCACCAGTGAGTATGCGCTAGACATTTAGCCATTGGCTCACACAAGCTGGCTACCCGATACAACCCACCACCCACAGGTGGTGGCAGGTAGTCCAGTTGCAATAACTGTCTTACCAGAATAGTTTCCAAATCTCCTTCATCACATGTAACACATCTTTACTGCAGCTCATCAGTGTAGGCTTCTATGCAGAGCGCAAGTATTACATACAGTCACGCTCATGTTTTTCTTGATTGGACGATAGCAGAAGATACTGAAATATGTTTGTGATGTGTAGCCTAGTCTGCTCACCACCATCACCACCACCAAGGGCATCGCCCGATTAACAAGTGGTTCAAATCGCTCTGAGCACTATGGGACTTAACATCTGAGGACATCAGTCCCCTAGAACTTAGAACTACTTAAACCTAACCAACCTAAGGTCATCACACACATCCATGCCCGAGGCAGGATTCAAAGCTGCGACCGTAGCAGCAGCGCGGTATCGGACTGAAGCGCCTAGAACCGCTCGACCACAGCGGCCGGTACTACTTAACATCCCCAGTTGATGGATTAGCAGCACACACTCTGGACTGTTTTGCACATTCACCCCAGACACTGCAGATAGTCAGATGATCAAGAACTGTAGGGAACCAGCTATTCACTTCTCACAGGCATAAGACTTTAGGCACACTGGTCTTGTACTCGGGAATAGCTGGACCCATTTTTCAGGAAATGCTGATCAAGACCCCATGCAGCCATGTCGATTTAAGTTTTAAATGCTTCCCAGAATTTGATTAAGACAAATTCCAGGATAGGTACTTTGAGAAAGGAGCTATCTGAACTACTGCCCATCACTAATTACCACACTGCTGATACGATGTTAGTCCTTCCTTTACTCCCCAAACAAATTCTAGCAGTGAAAATTTCTCAACAGCCTGCTTTGTCGTACACTTATCCCTGATGTGGTTTCCGCTTCAATTGAGCTACCGTGGTAATGGAGAAGGTTAATTATTATCGACTTAATACCTGAATATTCTGTACTTTAATGCTGCCGGACAAGCGTGGCGAGATGAATATGGAATAGAATCATATACCCTCAGGAATTTGTAACCACTCAGACCCTTCTTCTCCTAAGGCCATAACTGACAAAGAAATTAGAATTACCGATTATATTAATTTTAGCGTAAAGCGTACCACATAGCGCAATTCTTGTCACGATCGGCACTTCAAGGTATAACATTTTACCAATATTTACATTTTATACTGCTTGGGAGACGTTATTTCTCTGTACACGGAAAAAATACCTTGCACTCTTCAGATAATTCATTGTACAACCAAACTCACTTACGTACTCACATCTCCCCATCATTCAACAAAGAGAGTCCTTTGAATAACTGAAAATTATGTTGACGAGAATTTTATGTTTATGTGAATTTATATGTATGATAATGTTACGTTTAAGATATTAACATCAACCTGTTGTCTGCAGCTTACCGTACACAGAGGCCATCCTGCGAGAGACGATGAGGATACAGACGCTGCTGCCAATCGGGATCCCCCATGCAGCTACAGAGGACACAACCCTACGGGGTTACACCATACCAAAGGTAAGTTAGAAATCTCTGCCTCCTAGTGGAATTCTTCATGTAAATGGGCAGACGAATCTCTATCCCTGTTAGTTTTCACTGTACCAAAGTTAAGCCAGGTACCTCTATCTTCTATTTGGATACTCCAAAGCAAAGGTTAGTTAGGAACTACTACTCCCTCTTGGAATTCTCCATACAAAAGGTTAGCTGCGAACCTCCAGTTCCTATTGGGATACTCAGTATCAAAAGTCAGCTGTGAGTCTTTAGCTTCTGCTGTTGGCCCACGAAGACAAAGTATTTAAAAAGGTTCTGTGCAGTGGTGACTACAATTTCATATTAATTATAATCATTCAGTATCCAAACACAATGTTTCTGCTTTGTCAATAGAATTGTGAGTGTCACACGGTGTTATAATGTCTACAAAAGTCTTGTATATATGATTCCTCTAAGCGTCACAGAGTTAAAAATTTGTATGTGCTGAATTACATATTGTGTTGCAGGGAACTGTGGTGGTGGCCAGCTTATGGAGCATGCACAAGGACAAGGGAGTGTGGGGAGACCCTGAGAACTTTAGACCAGAGAGATTCCTCAACAGCGACGGCACCCTGTGCACCAAGGATCTCACATTACCCTTCAGCACTGATACGTGTTATCATGCGCTAGTAATTTACAGTCTTAGTATATACACGTATTAAATATCCAGTTTTTGTCACGGTATTTCACTATATTTCAACGTCTACCGACTGGAAAGCTGGTTGGCTTATGTCTCTTCTTACTCCGATGTTATGGAAGCTGAGAAGCAAATGTGTGGCTGTCTTAAGACAAAAGAAATTCAGTGTAAAAATGTAGGTTTCTACAAGTGAAATCCATTTTAATAACCTTCTTTCCGGTATGCGACTCCACGTGTGACAGGGATACCTGCAATAGCAGACAAAACATTGATAATTATTCTATATATGACGTAGTCACACCAATAAGGATTATACTGAGAAGGGCAAGAGGTTGTAAACGTTATTGTTTCTTTACCGCAGAGTACGGAATATTATGTCTTTTTCTGTATGTGACATTAAGGAGAAGTCAATTTTAGATTTCTTCTATTCCTGTCTTCTAATCGGATTAATTATAACATTTGTGTCACCTGCAAAAATAATAACCTCTACTTGATGGACGTTAAATGGAAAGTCATTCACACGCATAATAAATGGGACTGACCCAAAATTAAAACTTGTGCAACTCCCTTTTCGATATCTTCATAGTTGGGAAAAAAAACTTCCTATGCCAGAATTATTCAGTAATTTTTTGTGTGTGCCACCATTAATTTAACAAAACATGAGTTTTAATGTTACCTCTATTACATGTCTCTTGCTATGCGATATACATCAGCCGGCAAGTGTTCTTATGTGTTGACAGGCAAGCGGGTATGCCCTGGGGAGACGTTGGCCCGGCAGAACATGTTCCTCATGCTGGCGGCGCTACTACAGAACTTCTCGGTCCGGCAGACGGCCTGCCGCCTCTCCACTGCAACATCCCGGGGGCCATCGCAACCCCGCCTGCCTTCTGGGCCCAGTTTGAGCCTCGGTGAAAGCTCCCATCGCGACACTGTTGCCATACAACGAATTTTTTTATGCATCCCACGTCAACAATGCTATAAAACACAAATTTATACATATTGTGTTCTGATGTTCATAAGAGGTAGTACGTCAAGGACTCGGAAGAATTCGGTATTTTTTTCCTGTCTTTAATGAAGACACACGAAGCTCAATATAGCACTGAACTATCAAGCCAAATATTGATTTCTCCAAGACTGATTTATTGTTAATTTTAGAATATTCCATGAATTTGTAAAGTATTTATTACACAAACTTTATTTATTTTACTAAACAAATAAATATTCTAATTATTTATAGATGCAATCGCGTTTGTTATTACCCTTTCGTCTCTGTCAGATACTCTACATCTGCATCTATACCTTCATCCACGTCCATACTCGAAAAGCCACGGTGAAGTGCGTAGAAGAGGGCACTTTCCACTGTACCACATATTTTTACTACCATTCTATTTGCAATGAAGCGCATGAAAAATAGGTTCTTGAATCACTCTGTGCTAGCTGTAATTAGTCTAACTTGTTTTCACGGACTCTACGACAGCGACACTTACGGGCTCTGGGGTATTTCTAGATTCCTCAGATAAGATTGACTCTCGGATCTGTAAGAAGGCCTTTGCAGTTTAATTGATATCCATGTCCAAATGACTACTAGTTAAGATTTTCAGAATTTCCGTTATGCTTTCTCATGAATGCATTTGAGCAAATATTCTCGGGTGAGTCGCACAAGTGTTTTGCAAGCAGTACACCTTACAAACTGCTTGTATTTTCCCAATATCCCACCAATGAACCCGAGCCTAACACCTACTGTACCTACAACTGTGGCAATTCAGTTTAAAATCCAGCAGTTGTATTTGTTTTGTTGATTCCTATTGTGATTCATCATTTTGTAGTCATATGATACTACAGTTTTGCCTTTTGTGAAGTTCACGTTTTGGCACAATGTCTAGCAGATATGGAAATATTTCACGTCATAACTGAGTCAAATGCTAGCTGGATGATACAAGCTGATAGTTTGGCTCAGATGTGAAATATTGTGGCGCATAGTGTACTGATAAAATCCTAGGTGACCTAAAATGAATCAAATGCACTGAAATTAAATTAATGGATCGATGAGTACGAAACCAATGAAAATGAAATGAAATGAAATTATATAATTATATTATATACAGGGAAGTTTTTCTAAACGGAAAATAACTGCAGGAAACAATCCCTGAGAGGATTAGGAGCAGAAAATGTGATATGGATGTATCAACGGAAATGCGTTCCAATGCAATGTGGAGGTAAAAGATGTTTGGCAGCATTGGTTTCAGTAACTGAAATCACATATGAGAACACAGCAAACAAGTGAGAACGTTCTGTCTGTGCTAGTGTTGTACTGGTATAGTGATAGCAAACCACCAGCATTGGTTACCTCAATACGTGGATCGGTATTAGTGACTACTGTCTCGTGGGATCAATCATCATTCCACAGAGCTTCAGAGGTGAGACTTATCTGCACATCCTGCATGTGATCCTGCGTCCACTGGTGGAAAGTGTGGCTTTGATGGCGGTAAGGGTGCAGTGACTAGTACATGATGGTGCTCCAGGTCACTTCTGCATTTACACTGAAGCGCCAAAAGAACTGATATAGGTATGTGTATTCAGATACACAGATACGTGAACAGGCAGAATACGGGGCTACGGTGGGCAACGCCTATATGAGACAGCAAGGGTCTGGCGTAGTTATTAGATCGGTTCCTGCTGGTACAAAGACAGGTTATCAAGTGAGCTGGAATGTGGTGTAATAGTGGGGGCACGAGCGATGAAACACAACATCTCCGAGGTAGCGATGAAGTGGGGATTTTCCCGTACGACCATTTCACGAGTGTACCGTGAATGTCAGGAATCCGGCAAAATATCAGATCTCCGACATCGCTGTGGCCGGAAAGAGATGCTGCAAGAACGGGACCAATGACGACTCGAGAGAATCATTCAACGTGACAGAAGTGCAACCCTCCCGCAAATTGCTGCGGATTTCAATGTTGGGCCACCAACAAGTGTCAGCGAGCGAACTATTCAACGATACATCATCGATATGGGCTTTCGGAGCCGATGGCCTACTATTGTGTCCTTGATGACTGCATAACACAAAGCTTTATGCCTCGCCATGGCCCGTCAGCGCTGACATTGGACTGTTGATAACTGGAACCATGTTGCCTGGTCGGCCGAGTCTCGTTTCAAATTGTATCGAGCGGACGGACGTGTACGCGTATGAAGACAACCTCATGAGTCCATGGAACCTGCATGTCTGCAGGGGCGTGTTCACGCTGGTGGAGGCTCTGTAGTGGTGTGGGGCGTGTGCAGTTGGAGTGATATGGGACCCCAGATACGTTTAGATGCGACTCTGACAGCTGACTCGTACATTAGCATTCTGTCTGATCACCTGCCTCCAGTCTTGCCCACTTTGCATTCCGACAGACTTGGGCAATTCCACAGAATTTCCACAGAGTGGCTCCAGGAACATTTCCGCTGGCGACCAAGTCCCCAGACATTAACATCTTTGAGCATATCTGGGATGCCTTGCAACGTGCTGTTCAGAAGAGATCTTCACCCCCTCGTACTCTTACGGATTTATAGACGGCTCTGCAGGATTCATGGTGTCAGTTCCCTCCCCTCCAGCACTGCTTCAGACATTAGTAGAGTCCATAGGATATCAGACAGGTGTACCAATTTCGTTGGCTCTTCAGTTACGTGAAGGCGCATCTCGACAACATCGCCACCTACCACACACTGGGGCTCAGTCAGTGCTGATGGTACCACTAAAACCCTAGCACAAGCCGAGCATTCCCACCTGCCTGGTGTGTTCTCATGTATGTTTAAATCATTGAAACCTTCACTGTAAAAAAATCTTTTAGCTCCACCATCAAGTGGATGTACTTCCCCTGAAACGCAATCCCAGCCATGTCTTCGTATGATAGTTTTTACTCATTATTTATATGATGCCGTGCGTTCAACATAGAACTGAAGGGAAACTGTACGATGATCCACTTGGTTTTAGAGGCTGTTAACAGTTCCCATCCAGCCTTCAGCAATACAACCAAGAATTGAGGCGATTCAAAATACCAGGGCCTGTTAATCTGAGTGTTGATTCAAGATACTACAGGCTGTTAACCAGTGTTCCATCTGATCATAAATATCTTGCAGAAATAATGTAATACGATAAGGGTTTTAGCCACGATCTTCAAATCACAAAGTTGACAATAACTTTTTGTTTGCTTGCAAGTATATGCCAGCGGTTCTGGTTTGCATTGAAAGCCCCGCCCCATAGTACCAGAGCAGGCCACTTAAGGAGGTAAAATATAGTGACGTGGTCCGTTGACAAAGTAGAGCAGTCGTCGTACAAATTTTCCTGCTCAAGAGCCAATGCTGACTTTGTGGGGCAGCACTTCGGGCTGTATATGTGCCGATCTTATTATTAATTTACAACCTAAGCCAATTAGCTAACGGACTTGGCGCAGTGGTAACACCAGTTCCCGTCAGATCACCGATCTTGTGCTTCGCTAGCACATGGATGGGCTACCACCTGGGTCTACCGAGCGCTGTTGGCAATCGGGGTGCATTCAGCCCTTGCGATGACATTTGAGGAGCTACCTGACTGAGAAATGGCGGCTACGGTCACGAAAACTGGCAACGGGTGGGAGAGCGGTGTACTGACCCGACGCTCCTCCATTAATGCATCCGATGATGCCATATGCGGAGGGTGTCTCGGCGGTCGGTCACTACCGATCAGGGGCTGAGGACGCAGTTCATATCTTTTATTACATGATTTAGTATATTATTAGACCCCATTAGGCAAGCTGTGATAACAGCCCGATAAGTCGACAGCTGGCCCCTAAGTACTGATCGTTAAAAGTCGGCACCACTCAGAACACTCCAAGTCGACTGTTTTCTGTTTCAGATTGCCGACACCCTAAATGACCACAAGGCTGTTATACTGACGAAGTGATGTTCTGTTTTCTGTGAGAGTGGATGATTAATTGATTAATAACAGTAATTGTACTTACTTATAAATGCATTACACAGTATGGAACAGATCACGAATGTTTACTAAATGTTTTGAATGTCATTTATATTTCGTTCACTGCATTGTACACTGAAGAATCAAAGAAACTGTACATCTGCCTAATATCGTGAAAGGCCTCCGTGAGCACGCGGAAGTGCCATAACAAAATGTGGCATCGACTCTACTAATATCTGACGTAGTGCTGGAGGGAACTGACACCATGAATCCTGCAGGACTGTTCATAAATCCGTAAGAGTACGACGGGACTGGAGATCTCTTCTCAATATCACGTTGCAAGGCATCCCAGATATGCTAAATAATGTTCATGTCTGGGGAGTTTGTTGCCCAGTGGAAGTGTTTAAACTCAGAAGAGTGTTTCTGGAGTTACTCTGTAGAAATTCTGAAAGTGTGGGTTGTCGCATTGTCCTGCTGGAATTGCCCGACTCCGTCGGAATGTACAATGGACATGAATGGATGCAACTGATTAGACAGAATGCTTACATATGAGTCACCTGTCAGTGTCGAATCAGGGTTCCTATACCACCCCAACTGCACACGCCGCACACCACTACAGAGCCATCATCAGCTTGAACAGTCCTCTACTTACATGCACGGATTCATGAGGTTATCTCCATACCCGTACACGTCCATCCACTAGGCACAATTTAAACGACCAGGCAGCATGTTTCCAATCATCAGTGTAATGTGGGTGTTGACGGGTTCAGGCGTGCTTAAAGTTTTGGTCGTGCAGTCATCAAGGGTACACGAGTTATGTTTCGTTGAATGTTTCCCACGCTGACATTGGTGATGTTATTATATATAAAAAAAAAAAAAAAACAGTTGAGAACCGCGTCCCGCATACAGTCCGCTGGCCGCAGCTTGACAATCTCTGTTCTAAACCTACGGTGGCTACACTTCTTATCTCTCTACCCCTGAAGTAAGCTACCACATTGAATTAGCTCAATTCAGAATCCACGAACGTCAATTAAAATGTATCACATTCAGAAAATTACTGTCTGTATAATAATCCTTGTTTTATTGACCAGGAAAACTGCACTCTTAAGAAGCTCTTGATGTTATTTGACGTTTTTGCCGTCGGATATTAGTTGCTAAACGCATATTGTGATAAAACATAACTGAGAAAAGCGAGCTGCACGATAACTGAATCGGGACGCATGCGGCCCGAGGGCTACAGTTTGACGACCACTGAACTGGAATATCGTGCGGTAATTCGCTTTCGGCATGACATTTTAAGCCATCTGGATTGGCCTGACACAGAAACATTGCTGCTGTTGCACTGCTTCGGCAGGCTTTTTAAAGCATTTAAGCAGTCATGGAAAGCAGCGACTGGCGACGTTTGTCACCTCGAAGATGTTGAAAAGTGTTCCACCTCTCGCTTTTACTTTTTCCACTATCGCTCCGATCGTGTTACGCCGCTATTTGGTCACTATGGCCTTCACAACTCTGCCGATTCTTGATTCTTCTGACAGACGTGGTCTGCACCTTTGTTCTTCATCTCTTGGGCTTGTCTGGCCACACCTAGCCATTGTGGCCTATGATGGTGCATTGTTGCTGGACGTTTCCACAACCATGGCATGGACAGAAGCAGATTTTCTCCCCTTCAGAGTCAAATTGTAGCGCAATGATCCACTAAATCAATGGCTTGTGACATGGCGTGTGAAGGTTTCTGCCCAGCGTATCGTTTGCCGATGGGAAATTCCCTTTCACTAACTTCATTCCTTCTTGGTATTCGGTAAATAGACAACTATCGCTACTCCTATAAGGTTGCCAGGAGACAATTGATTTGCAGGGTTAAGATTCATCGTTTTCTTGTTACAGTTAGCAGCTCAATTAAAATAGTAACGAAAGATCTGATATGATGCAGCTGTTGCAGCAAATGTGGAACTTATTTCAAAAGCAACTACCATTTTAGAAAGTGAGCACTTTACAACTGCGTGCAAAAGGCATTCTGCAATAAACACTCTCTTATAGCCATAATCGTAGATGTGATAGATAGCTCGCAACGTGAAAGGTGAGAGTAGAGGAAGCGTATGAATAAAAGGACCTTCTTGGAATCAAAAACTTTACTCGTGTTATCTTATTAAGTAAGAATTTTACAGAATGTTTCGCCGAGCTGACAAGAAAAAATCAAACGAATTTAATAGGATCAGTCAGTCCCGCACCCGAAAATCACTGTCACGCAACGGCGGCTCCCTAGTATACATTCTGGGTGTTCACAAATTTTTATATTCTGAAAAATTTGAGAGTGTGAAATGAATAGCATCTGCTGTGTAAAAGTTATGCTTATCAACAAGTTTATACAACTACAGCTGCTGCAACAATAACAACAATAATAATATGAAGAAGATGCACAACGTACCTGACGACAGAAGGAATTATTTTTGTGGAGTTTTGTTGTTCTGTACATAATTAAGTACAGTTTAGGGCAATAATGAAATAATGTGTAAGCTTTCGCAATTCCCCATTTAGAATTTTTGCGTTAAGTGGGAATTTTCGTTCTTTTCCATTCTTATTGACAAATGTGCAATATCTATAACAGACGTATTAGTTCACGAATTTACTTACGGGCTGAAAATCATATATTCTCGTGCTGCACCCATACACGTGTGCTAACTGTACACTTCCTTGTTAAATGTTCGCTCATAGTCACACTTATTTGATTTTGTGACTCTCTCAGTCAAAGGATCTGTAATTTACTTTCCTGTTCCCAGAATGAGATTTTCACTTTGCAACAGAGTGTGCGCTGAATGAAACTTCTTGGCTGATTAAAGCTGTGTGCTGGACCGAGACTCGAACTATGGGCCTTTGCCTTTCACAGCAAGTGCTCTAACGACTAAGTTATCCAAGCACGACTCACGACGTGTCCTCACAGCTTTACTTCTCTGTTAGAATTTAAAGTAAATTCAACATAGTTCATGTTTACAATGCACATGAAAGCCGATTTCTGAACAGTAAACAGCCAACTCCAAACACAAAGTGGCGTTTGTGAAAATGATTAAACTCAAATAGTAATGTTACTACATGGTTACTTGATTAGAATACAAGTGAGGCGCTGAGATCCATAAAGGCTTAAAGCACACCGTCGTCGATCCCACATTTAAGTGAATGTCAGAGAAACCAGTGATACAGCTTTTCGTGAATTTTCATATGTACAATGTGGGCCTACAGCACAGATAAACCTGACTCACCATAAGATCAACAGATTTCAGAAGTATGAATAAATGCTACAATCTACAGTGATAGGCTTTAGGTCCTTATGATTATCAGCGCTTCGAATGGATTACTGTATGATAAAATTCACAACTTCATTTGCTATAGTTCAATCACAAACCACAAAATAGGCTTACTGTCTGTTGTGTCGTCGGAACAAGACACAGCCAGGACAAAGGCACCACAGGCGCAAAGACGTGAGCTTATACCAATGCCGTAAAGACTCCCCACTTACGCGAGTTTCACCTGCGCATCGGGCGGCGCCGGAGGTAAAGATATCGCCTTCGCCTCGGCCAGTTGGCAGCCGAATACAGTCCGCCAATGACCGGACGACAACGGACAGAAGGCTACTCGGAGCAGCTCTCGCCCACTTGATTACAGATCATCGAGCAGGGCTGACTTATGACAGGGAATGTCGTTTAGTAAACTCTTAGAAGTGAACAGACTGTTGTAAATGGCATTTGCTATGTACTGTGAAGTTTACCTACTATTATTTGCACTTAGCCATTGAGGGCTTTTTCTGTGTTATATTATATGCAGTGTTGCACAGTTCAGTTCATTATTCAACAAGTTACAAAGATAAGTAAACCTTTTCAACTCATTTGTGTGACTTCATTACTAATTTTTTGGAGTGTTGTAGAACCTTCGTTCTCCTATCCTGTTACCTGACCCTGGTGCATAGCTGTGTAACAGTGGCAGGTACAAATTGTCTTAGCAGTGTACTGCACCAGAAACCGTTTCACAAACTCGGCCTGCCGTAACAAGAGAGGCAACTCGACCTCTACAGCAGTAGCGACAAGGGTTCAAAAAACTGTGAGTACAATCTTAACATATGTTGTTGTTGTTGTTGTTGTCTTCAGTCCTGAGACTGGTTTGATGCAGCTCTCCATGCTACTCTATCCTGTGCAAGCTGCTTCATCTCCCAGTACCTACTGCAACCTACATCCTTCTGAATCTGCTTAGTGTACTCATCTCTCGGTCTCCCTCTACGATTTTTACCCTCCACGCTGCCCTCCAATGCTAAATTTGTGATCCCTTGGTGCCTCAAAACATGTCCTACCAACCGATCCCTTCTTCTAGTCAAGTTGTGCCACAAACTTCTCTTCTCCCCAATCCCATTCAATACCTCCTCATTAGTTACGTGATCTATCCACGTTATCTTCAGTATTCTTCTGTAGCACCACATTTCGAAAGCTTCTATTCTCTTCTTGTCCAAACTAGTTATCGTCCATGTTTCACTTCCATACATGGCTACACTCCAAACAAATACTTTCAGAAACGACTTCCTGATACATAAATCTATATTCGATGTTAACAAATTTCTCTTCTTCAGAAACGCTTTCCTTGCCATTGCCAGTCTACATTTTATATCCTCTCTACTTCGACCATCATCAGTTATTTTACTTCCTAAATAGCAAAACTCCTTTACTACTTTAAGTGTCTCATTTCCTAATCTAATTCCCTCAGCATCACCCGATTTAATTTGACTACATTCCATTATCCTCGTTTTGCTTTTGTTAATGTTCATCTTATATCCTCCTTTCAAGACACTGTCCATTCCGTTCAACTGCTCTTCCAAGTCCTTTGCCGTCTCTGACAGAATTACAATGTCATCGGCGAACCTCAAAGTTTTTACTTCGTCTCCATGAATTTTAATACTTACTCCAAATTTTTCTTTTGTTTCCTTTACTGCTTGCTCAATATACAGATTGAATAACATCGGGGAGAGGCTACAACCCTGTCTCACTCCTTTCCCAACCACTGCTTCCCTTTCATGCCCCTCGACTCTTATTACTGCCATCTGGTTTCTGTACAAATTATAAATAGCCTTTCGCTCCCTGTATTTTACCCCTGCCACCTTTAGAATTTGAAAAAGAGTATTCCAGTCAACATTGTCAAAAGCTTTCTCTAAGTCTACAAATGCTAGAAACGTAGGTTTGCCTTTTCTTAATCTTTCTTCTAAGATAAGTCGTAAGGTCAGTATTGCCTCACGTGTTGCAACATTTCGACGGAATCCAAACTGATCCTCCCCGAGGTCTGCATCTACCAGTTTTTCCATTCGTCTGTAAAGAATTCGCGTTAGTATTTTGCAGCCGTGGCTTATTAAACTGATAGTTCGGTAATTTTCACATCTGTCAGCACCTGCTTTCTTTGGGATTGGAATTATTATATTCTTCTTGAAGTCTGAGGGTATTTCGCCTGTCTCATACATCTTGCTCACCAGCTGGTAGAGTTTTGTCATGACTGGCTCTCCCAAGGCCGTAAGTAGTTCTAATGGAATGTTGTCTACTCCGGGGGCCTTGTTTCGACTCAGGTCTTTCAGTGCTCTGTCAAACTCTTCACGCAGTATCGTATCTCCCATTTCGTCTTCATCTACATCCTCTTCTATTTCCATAATATTGTCCTCAAGTACATCGCCCTTGTATAAACCTTCTATATACTCCTTCCACCTTTCTGCCTTCCCTTCTTTGCTTAGAACTGGGCTGCCATCTGAGCTCTTGATATTCATACACGTGCTTCTCTTCTCTCCAAAGGTCTCTTTAATTTTCCTGTAGGCAGTATCTATCTTACCCCTAGTGAGATAAGCTTCTACATCCTTACATTTGTCCTCTAGCCATCCCTGTTTAGCCATTTTGCACTTCCTGTCGATCTCATTTTTGAGACGTTTGTATTCCTTTTTGCCTGCTTCATTTACTGCATTTTTATATTTTCTCCTTTCATCAATTAAATTCAATATTTCTTCTGTTACCCAAGGATTTCTAGCAGCCCTCGTCTTTGTACCTACTTTATCCTCTGCTGCCTTCACTACTACATCCCTCAGAGCTACCCATTCTTCTTCTACTGTATTTCTTTCCCCTATTCCTGTCAATTGTTCCCTTATGCTCTCTCTGAAACTCTGCACAACCTCTGGTTCTTTCAGTTTATCCAGGTCCCATCTCCTTAATTTCCCACATTTTTGCATTTTCTTCAGTTTTACTCTACAGGTCATAACCAATAGATTGTGGTCAGAGTCCACATCTGCCCCTGGAAATGTCTTACAACTTAAAACCTGGTTCCTAAATCTCTGTCTTACCATTATATAATCTATCTGATACCTTTTAGTATCTCCAGGGTTCTTCCACGTATACAACCTTCTTTCATGATTCTTAAACCAAGTGTTAGCTATGATTAAGTTGTGCTCTGTGCAAAATTCTACTAGGCGGCTTCCTCTTTCATTTCTTAGCCCCAGTTCATATTCACTTACTATGTTTCCTTCTCTCCCTTTTCCTACACTCGAATTCCAGTCACCCATTACTATTAAATTTTCGTCTCCCTTCACTATCTGAATGATTTCTTTTATTTCATCGTACATTTCTTCAATTTCTTCATCCTCTGCAGAGCTAGTTGGCATATAAACTTGTACTACTGTAGTAGGTGTGGGCTTCGTATCTATCTTGGCCACAATAATGCGTTCACTATGCTGTTTGTAGTAGCTTACCCGCATTCCTATTTTCCTATTCATTATTAAACCTACTCCTGCATTACCCCTATTTGATTTTGTGTTTATAACCCTGTAGTCACCTGACCAGAAGTCTTGTTCCTCCTGCCACCGAACTTCACTAATTCCCACTATATCTAACTTTAACCTATCCATTTCCCTTTTTAAATTTTCTAACCTACCTGCCCGATTAAGGGATCTGACATTCCACGCTCCGATCCGTAGAACGCCAGTTTTATTTCTCCTGATAACGACATCCTCCTGAGTAGTCCCCGCCCGGAGATCCGAATGGGGGACTATTTTACCTCCGGAATATTTTACCCAAGAGGATGCCATCATCATTTAATCATACAGTAAAGCTGCATGTCCTCGGGAAAAATTACGGCTGTAGTTTCCTCTTGCTTTCAGCCGTTCGCAGTACCAGCACAGCAAGGCCGTTTTGGTCAATGTTGCAAGGCCAGATCAGTCAATCATCCAGGCTGTTGCCCCTGCAACTACTGAAAAGGCTGCTGCCCCTCTTCAGGAACCACACGTTTGTCTGGCCTCTCAACAGATACCCCTCCGTTGTGGTTGCACCTACGGTACGGCCATCTGTATCGCTGAGGCACGCAAGCCTCCCCACCAACGGCAAGGTCCATGGTTCATGGGGGGAGGATCTTAACATATATTGATGTCTAATCTTTATTACAGTATAAAGTGAATGAGTTAGCATATCTGAGGAGAGTGCTGTCGTCTAACTGGATTTATGCCGAGCAAATGGGGATAAAAGTCTGCCGCAGTGTGTTACCACCTGGTGGCACTGACGTAAACTACTAGTTGAGTGGCACATCGTGAAGGGTGCACGTTGTTTATCAAATCTGGATGTATTTGGCCCGTAAGGCAATTACATCACACGAGTTAGACTTGCACAGAAGCTCCTTAAAACGTGAACAACTGAAAGTGTGCTAGAGATGCTGATGCCAAGTTTCATGGAGGCTAGAGGAACAGTGGTGCAGTAGATTTAAGTGTCATATCTTTCAGATTGTAGCATAACCCGCCACGTTAGCTGAGTGTGCTAACGCACTGCTTCCTGGACTCGGGTAGGCATGCCGGCCCCGTATCGAATCCGCCCGGCGGATTAACGATGAGGGCCGGTGTGCCGGCCAGCCTGGATATGGTTTTAAGGCGGTTTTCCACATTCCCCTAGGTGAATACCGGGCTGGTCCCCACATCCCGCCTCAGTTACTCTGCTCAGACATCTGAACACTTTTGCAGTATTCCATGGATTACACTAGTCGCAGACAGTTGGGGTACACTAATTCCTTCCCATGGGGTATGGGGTGGCGGCAGGAAGGGCATCCGGCCACCCCTTCAACTAACACTGCCACTTACGATTAACCATGCTGACCCTGCGTATCTGCATGGAAAAAGGCACAAGCGAAAGAAAGAAAGAAAGATCTTTCAGATTGTAGCATCTGTGTTAGGTTTAACAGCAATCAAAGAAAAATAACCAACAAATCTGCAAGGTGTCGAAAGTTAAGGTGTTCATGTGCTCTAGTGCTCCTACACAGCAGTGTGTGTGTGTGAGTGTGTGTGTGTGTGTGTGTGTGTGTGTGTGTGTGTGTGTGTGTGTGTGTGTGTCATTCAGAGCCTAGTGTTATGCTGAGCAACGGACTGGCAGGTCGTTGTGTTGATCTGTCACATCTCATAGGCAATAAAAATTGTACAAATGGTTTGCCTTTTAATGAGGTGCTAAAGTAGTCAGGATTCCGTTATTCACTGAATGGTATGAGACGGCTGCAATGCCATGTGTTAGGTACTGCTTCATTTCCTCTGGTTTAACATTGCCACTAAACTACACTCGATTTGCCAATCATCCTCTAGACTATTTCCTAAATTACCGTCTTCACGTATACACTTGTGTGTTGCACCTGCATGTTTCTTGATATCTTCCATCCACTAGATCACTGCATCTTAGATTTTGGAATGCAGCAAAGAATTTCCTCGGTCGACCTAATACCGATTCCCTTGACTACATTTCCTGTTCACCACAATTTCTATTACATGCATAATAGTACAGTAGGTATTCTGTTCCTATATCCTGGTAGGGCTAGTGGTTTTGCATATACACAATGTGTTGAAACCTAGTTAAAATTTTTCTTAAAATTTGTGGATCCTACACAAAATGGCTTAAATTTCAATTATCTGATCATAAGTGTCTGGACATTCCTATGTAATTCAGAATAGACCACTAGATGTCATGAAAGTCGAACCTGCCGGTATAAAAGGATGCTGGGTGTATTGAGTTGTCATGCACGCACTCCGCTGCTCGTCTCGCTGTGGCTCACTTCGTTACCGTCGCTCGCACACGCCAACACCACTAGCCCAACGCCATGCCGGGATGTAGGAATGGAGGAAGAGACAAGATTGTGGCTGCTGTTGAGCTCCTGCTAAAGACATGGAAGCAGCGTAAAGGGGCCACCAGACACGAAGAGGTGGCCCAACAAGAAGAAAGGGTGGACACCCTGCCCTCCTACCCTAGTAGGAGAAGCAGGATGAACCACCAAGATGACGAGGGCGCGTTCCACCAAGCACTGCAGGAAGCCAATGAGGACACCATCACCACTCTTAAATCCGGCTTGGCATAGGAGATGGCGGACCTGAGGGCGGAACTATATTGGATGCTACGGGAAGTGACACAACTGAGGGTCGCACTGTACCTCGTGTCTCGCACGACACCAGATGAGGCGCTGACCCCCACCAGAATGGGGGTAGACGCGGCAACACAAACGACCGCCGATGTGACGACACAGGTTGCTAGAGAGGTGGTCATGCAGTCGGGGACAACCGCAGCCCCCTCAGAAGCAGCCGTCACTCCTGTCTCTGTAGAAATGCAGAGGACAGAGGAGAAGCCCATGGAAACCGAGGGTAAGGAAGAAGATGAGCTGTTCAAGTGGCTGCCCCTCCCCAACAAGAACTGTGTGAGGGAGGTGCTCACCAAGAGCGCAGATTCCCTGTGCGATGGCAGCTACCCCCATCATGGTACTCCCTATCTCTTCACTGTAACCAATATCCCTCCCCTATCACATAAACCATATCCGTTTCACTGCGGGTGCGAACCATTAAACAAGAAGATCCACGGGAGGGAACTCGTCAGGTGTGCAGATCTGGAGCTGACAAACAAGCATCCAATCTTCACCGATGAGTACTGGTGGTACATGACTGACCAAGCAGTCCTGTTCATCCAGATACAGATGCCACCAGTGGATTTCTCCCGCCTGAAGAAGATAGAGTTCAGGCAGCCCAGAAGTAACAAGAAAAAGAAGAACAAGAAGCCGCCAGAGGCATCCGGCAGATAATTCTTTCTTTTACAAAAACCAGAGGCCAATTCAAAACCTTAGGAAAGACATCCCTAACAGCATGGAATTGAGGAGGAATAGCTTAGTCAAGCTTAAACTCCTACACTTTGGACCAAGGCAGGCCCGTCAATATAGCGACAGTGACACCGACAATAAGTTGTCAGTAGAGAAGCAGTAACAGTAGTGTGTATCTGTCAAGAGAGGTCACATACTTGGACTGTGGACTAGTCATTGGATGTCACCTGAGAAACAAATTCATCAGGGATATTTCAATCCTTCTAAAGCTGCAAAAGTCGACTGTCGGTGATGTGACCATGAAGTGGAAATGCGAAGAAACAACAACAGCTAAATAAGGCCAGGCATATCTCAGGTAATGACAGACAGTGTCCATTGAGCAAATCAGATGATGCTTCTAAAAAATCCCATAAATCAACAGAAGGAAACAGTCATGAGTTCCAAATTGCTGTCAGACGTCCAGCTAGCACAATGATTGTACATAGGCAGTTAAAATGAATGTGGCACGATGGTTGAGCAGCTCCTCATAAGCTGCACATTTCTACAGCCAGTGCTAACCAACACTTAAGGTGGTGCAAAGAATGACTCCATTGGACAGTAGACAACTTTATTTATTTATGCATTTACTTATTCTTTGCCCATGGACTCCAGCTGAAAATCTAGCTGAGAGTATTGGGTGTGTCATACGATAGGCTATTAACATCAAACTTGATTTCATTACATATAAATGAAACAAATAATTAAACAGAAATAGTCTATAAGCATATAAAGGTATTACATGTTTCACATTATATATACAAACAAATCCAAACAACATACAGAAATGATAATTTTTAAAGGTACATTTCAGTAATGGTGTAACATATTTAAACACCATCTTAATATTTACTCAAACTGTATATACATTTCTCTGTGAGATATAGTTTCAAATGATTTTTTAAACATTGTAGGTCTGTTTCTTTTTCAATGATTTTGAAGAGTTTATTAAAAAACTTTTTTCCTACTTCTTCAGGGGCAGTCATAGACAGTTTTAGATTTCTGTTTATCATGTAGTAATTTTCATTTCCTCTTGTACCATGTTTGGGTACATCTTTATTTACGAGGTGTTTATCGCTTGACCGTACCGCCTTTATGCTTTGGTATATGTACAGTGAATATACTTTCATAATATTATAGTGTACAAAAGCTTGCCTACAGGTCTGTCTTGGTGGTATTTTTGCAATGCATCTCACTGCCATTCTGAATCGTGAATATTCTTTTTAAGTAGCCAGCTTGTGCACTTCCCCATATAAATTGAATAAGACAAATGTGGGAAGACAGGTCCATAATACATTGATCGGAGGACTTTGTCATACACGGTGTTAGCTGTTTAATGCATGATGAAGATCTGTTTGTTTATCTTTTTACACAGTGCATCTATGTGCTCCCCCCATGCCAAATGTTTGTCTATTATAGTTCCTAGAAAGTTTGTGCTGGTTAATTCTTTAATAGTCTTTCCATATATATTAACATTTATATTATAATTTCTACTATCCTTGGTCTGAAATACTACATTCATTGTTTTAGACTGATTCATAAACAGATTGTTTTGTGTTAAATATCTACTTGCATTTTCGATATTCAGGAGTGCTTCCTTCTCAAGCTCCTCCTTTGTGTTAGCTGTACAAATGATTGTTGTGTCATCAGCATACATTATAAGTTTCTAATTTATATAGCTAGAGAAGTCATTTCTGTAGAGTATAAATGATATTGCCCAAACACCGACTCTTGTGGCACACAGTGTTTAACTGTTTGCAATTCTGATCTGTAGTTTTTTCCCCCACTAGTATGTCTGATTTCCATGCAGTGTTTCCTATTTGTAATGTATGAGTTAAATGTGTCATAGCATTTTCCTCTAATTCCATACTGATACAATTTCATCATTAATTTTGAGTGGTTTACACAATCAAATGCTTTAGATAGGTCTATAAAAATACCACAAGTCTTTTGTTGCCTGTCAAGTAAATTAAGAATGCTCTCAGTTATATCTGTTAATGCTGATTTTGTTGACTTCCCTTCTCTGAAACCATGTTGTGATGAATGCAGTATACTGCACTTTGTTATTAAACTTACAATTCTATTCTTTATCATTATTTCATAGATTTTAGCAAATGTTGAGATCAATGATATTGGCCTTTAATTTCCTAATTCATCCCTGTTCCCTTTCTTAAATATTGGCTTCACTTTACTTACTTTCAGTGAATTTGGAAATATACCGTCTTCTATCACAGCATTCAGCATTTGTGTCAATGGTTTTAATATACATTGATGAGATGTGATGTAACTCCATCCAAGCCAGATGAATGTTTCATTTTAAGTTGTTTTATTAGGTTTGACACTTCTGTATCTGTTGCAGGTATGCCGGCCGCTGGTGGCCAAGCGATTCTAGGGGGCTTCAGTCTGGAACCACGCGACCGTTACAGTTGCTAGTTCAAACCCTGCCTCAGGCATGGATGTGTATGAGGTCCTTAGGTAAGTTAGGTTTAAATAGTTATAAGTTCTGGGGGACTGATGACCTAAGATGTTAAGTCCCATAGTGCTCAGAGCCATTTGTTTGTTGTAGGTATGAAAACCATAGTATGATTTATATGTGGGGGGTTTAACAATTTACTTACTGCATTTGTTTTATTTTGTCTTATTACTTCATCTGCTACAGTAACATAATATCTGTTAAAAGTATTGGCTATTTCTACAGGATTTGCATTGCTCTTCCCACTCATCAGTGGGGAGATGTCCACTGCCCGATTTCTTACTTTTCCTTTCTCTTCATTAATGAAAGACCATAGACCTTTTGAGTAGTTCTTTCCCTTATCCATAGACATCCCAATGAATGATGCTTTAGTTTCTCTGATAAAACTACAGTACTCTTTCTTGTTTATTTTATACATTGTGTTGTAGGCCTCAGTATTTTTTGTTTCCAGAGGTCATAATACACTCTCAGATTATTTGTGTCATGGATTACTTCTCCAGTCACCCAGCTTTTCTTTTTTGTTTCTTTGTTTTTTGATGAGCCTTTTACGAACAGGACATGTAACATAATAATAATAATTGAATAAAGAAAGAAACTGGTTCCATTTGGTGTTTGCTTCTTCAGCTGCATATATTGTTTCCCTGTTTTCTGCCTCTAACATCTTTTTTTAGCAGATTTATGTTATGTGGGTAGTTCTGTCTTCTCATCTCCCATATATTCTGCACTAAATCACTAGTCGTTATTGTTGTGATAGTGCCACGACATTTAACAGTGCCGCCACGACAGTACGCACAAACGGCGATAGAGGCGCTCCGCAAATCAGATGAGCGTGGGAGCGCCACCTAGCTACGAACGGTACCGGCCGCATGTCACGGCACGGCAGTCGAATACGAGAGACTGAGTTGTAATCATGTGATCAGCTATTGTTTCTAAGAGAGAGTGTGAAAATCCACGCAATTATTGTGATTAAAGGTTATAACACTTTTTGGCGACGAGGTCGGGATATTTTCACCGCGTTGTGGATTTGCGTGTTCGTGACGGGGCAAACATGGAACAGCTTATGCAAGCGCTCATTGAACAACAAAAACAGCTGACGGCAGCGATTCAGGCGTTGTCGACGTCGCTTACTCATCGTCTGTCTTCCTCTTCTCCGCCTCCATTCCCTCCTTACGACGAGGCCGCTGAAGACTGGGAGAATTATGAGAAGCGTTTGCGGCAACACTTCTTGGCTTTCGGCGTTGTCGACGCTCCTATGTGTAAGTCGTTATTTCTATCTTGGATTTCCCCTCGGGTCTATCAGCTGCTATCTCAGTTAGCCCCTCTGCGGGAACCAGCCTCCCTGTCCTTCCAAGAAATGTGTGACTTATTGTCTGCCTATTATCGAACAAACACCCACGTCGTTGCCGCCCGCGTGGCGTTCTACCGGTGTCGTAAACAGCCCCATCAATCTTACCGGGCTTGGGCGGCGGAACTACATGGCCTGAGTAGGAAATGTCAGTTTGTCACGGACACTCATCACGAGTCTTATGCGGATTCAATGGTTAGGGATGCTATTCTACGGCTTGCTCCTGATAAAGAAGTTCGGCAACGTGCCCTACAACTGCCAAACCCGTCGTTGTCGGAAGTTCTAAGCATCGCTCAATCCTTTGAAGTGTCTCACGCTGCTGGCGCGCAAATAGACGCGTGGTGTGATGTAGGCGCTGTACAGTCAACTCTCGACAAGGACAATTTGCCTGTTGCACAGGAGAACGAAGATGTGGCGGCGGTTCACTCGCGTAAACAACGTCGCGTTGGGCCGCAACGCTCGCAGCGAAACCAGCAACCACAGAAGCCGGTTCGTTCCGCGCTTCCTTCTTGCCCCCGTTGTTTCGTACAGCACGACAGGGCAGCGTGTCCAAAACGTTGGGCCACGTGTAATTCATGTAGGAAAAAAGGCCACATTGCTTCTGTGTGTCAGTCCCATAAAGTTCCTGTCGACGAGGACGAGGCGTCGGACATGGATGTTCACTGTGTGCTTTCTCAAACAAATAAGTTGTTTGTTACTGTTCGTGTTCTGAATAAAGACATCCGCATGCAAGTGGACACTGGCTCTGCAGTAACTCTCATTAATTCTCGCACGTATTTGGCGTTGGGCTCCCCTCCTTTGTCTCCAGTTACGCGCAATCTGAGGACTTATAATCAGCAGAAAATTCCTATCATGGGCCAGTTTGATGCTTCCACTGCCTACAAGTCTGTTGTTCGGCCCCTCACGTTTTATGTGGTGGATCATGCGGGCACTGAAAACCTGTTCGGTTATGATGCTTTCCAGTTGTTTGGGATTCTCCTTCCGGTTACCTCCAGCGAATGGGCATCGCCGATCGTGGTGGTTTCTAAACCAAACGGGAGTCTGCGATTGTGTGGTGACTTTAAAGCCACTGTCAACGCTCAGAGCGTCATTGACACTTATCCTCTTCCTCGTCCTGAGGAGTTGTTTACCAAGCTCGCTGGGGGCCAGTTCTTTTCCAAACTTGACTTATCGGAGGCGTACCATCAGTTGCCGTTGGACGCTCCTTCCAAGGAATTTCTCGTTATCAACACTCCTTGTGGGTTGTATCAGTACCAGCGATTACCATTTGGCGTCGCTAGCGCACCGGCCATTTTTCAGCGGTTTTTGGAACAGCTCACGGCTTCTGTTCCCGGCTGCATAAACTATCTGGATGACATTGTTGTCACGGGAGCCTCCACTGCGGAGCACCTTCGTAATTTACGTTCACTGTTTCGAGTTTTGCATTCGGCTGGGTTGAGGTGCAATCTGGACAAGTCACAGTTCTTCCAACACTCCATTGAGTATCTTGGTTTCCAGTTGTCCCGTGAGGGCATACGCCCTCTCCGTGAGCACGTTGCGGCCATTAACGCTCTACCCCGGCCGTCTACGGTCAAAGAACTTCAGGCGTTTCTAGGCAAGATTGCTTATTATCACAAATTCATTCCATCCGCAGCAGCGGTAGCTTATCCTCTGCATCAGCTGTTACGCAAAAACGTCCCCTTCTGTTGGTCCGACGGGTGTGAGCAGGCTTTTGTCCGCCTGAAGGCTTATTTGCAGTCGGCGCCTTGTCTTGCCACATTCCGTCCGGGTCAGCACTTGGTTCTGGCGACTGACGCGTCACAGTATGGCCTAGGGGCTGTTCTCGCCCATCGGTATGAGGATGGGTCGGAACGACCCATTGCCTATGCTTCCAAGACCCTGAACGAGGCGCAACGGCGTTACTCTCAAATCGAAAAGGAGGCGCTCGCTATCATTTATGCTCTAAAAAAGTTCAGCGTTTTTTTGTATGGTTCTAAGTTTCACCTCATCACCGACCACAAACCGCTGGTCTCTCTGTTCAGCCCCTCGGCATCACTTCCGGATAAGGCAGCTCACCGCCTGCAACGTTGGGCCTTATACCTGTCTCGTTTTCATTATGAGATTCACCATCGCCCCACGGCCCAGCACGCAAACGCGGATGCATTGTCGCGATTGCCGATGGGCCCCGACCCTGTTTTCGATCGCGATGAACTCCTCTGTTTCCACATTGATGAGGAAGAACGTCGTGCAGTCGAGGGCTTTCCACTTACAGGTTCCCAGGTCGCGTCAGCTACTGCGCGGGACCCGGTCCTGCGTCGGGTGATCGGTTTTGTTCAACGAGGTTGGCCAGACAGGACCGGGGGCCGGGCATCGGATCCCCTTCGCAACTACCATGCCTTGCGCCTTCGTCTGTCTGTTCGTGATGGTGTTGTTCTTCTGGCCACGGATGGCGCATCTCCACGGGTCGTGGTGCCAGCCTCTCTTCGCAAAGATGTTCTCAAACTGTTGCACGGAGGCCATTGGGGTATTTCTCGGACTAAGTCCCTGGCCCGCAGGCACGTTTATTGGCCCGGCATTGATTCGGACATCGCCCATATGGTTGCTGCATGTGGCCAGTGTGCTCAACAACTGGCGGCACCTCGTACAATGCCCTCTCCGTGGCCTGATCCAGCTCAGCCATGGGAACGGGTGCACGCCGACTTTGCTGGCCCCTTCCTCGGTACTTATTGGCTACTGTTGATTGACGCCTTCTCGAAGTTTCCATTTGTTGTTAGATGTCCGTCGCCCACCACTGCGGCGACGACGCTGGCTTTGTCCAAAATCTTTGCGCTAGAAGGTCTTCCATCCACGATCGTCACGGACAATGGCCCTCAGTTCTCTTCGCAGGCCTTCCGTGATTTTTGTACTGGACAAGGGATTCATCATGTTACCGCACCTCCCTTCCATCCGCAATCGAATGGGGAGGTCGAGCGCCTTGTCCGCACTTTCAAATGCCAGATGAAAAAATTCCTTAGTGATTTTTCCACAGATGACGCCCTGCTGCAATTTCTGAGTTCTTATCGCTTCACGCCTCTGGGTGATCGCAGCCCTGCTGAACTCTTGCATGGCCGCCAACCGCGCACTCTACTGCACCTGCTTCACCCTGTCAGGCCTTGTACTGTGTCCCCTAGTGCGGGAAAATACTCGGTGGGCGCCGACGTGTGGGCACGAGGGTATGGATCTCGCCCTAAATGGATTCCAGGGGTGGTCAAGGCTCTTCGTGGCCGCCGGCTTTGTGAAATCCGTACGGGCGACGGCACGGTTGTTCGCCATTACGACCAGATGCGCCCACGAGTGGTGGCCACGCCAGTGCCACCGCCCCATCCTTCGCCTCCACCAGCTCGAGACGCCAGTCCTGTCGCTGCTGCCGATCTACCGTCCGTGTTGATGCAGCCGCCGTCGCTGCCGCTTCCAAGTACTCCGGAACCGGCCCCAGTCGCGACGCCGCCTTCTCCGGGACCCATCTCGCTGGAGCACACTCCCAGGTCAATGACACCTATGGATGCTGCTCCGGAGTTTTCACCCATCATCTCATCCAGGAGGCACGTTCCTCGCACGAGCTTCCGTCCTGGACATTTTCGACCATACTCCCGTGTCTCTGCGCGGGATCTCCTCGGGGCCTCACAAGAGGCCATGGATGTCTCTGCGCTGTCCATGTCTCCAAGGAAGTGAGTGTTTATTTTTTTCAAGGGGGGAAAAGTGTTGTGATAGTGCCACGACATTTAACAGTGCTGCCACGACAGTACGCACAAACGGCGATAGAGGCGCTCCGCAAATCAGATGAGCGCGGGAGCGCCACCTAGCTACGAACGGTACCGGCCGCATGTCACGGCACGGCAGTCGAATACGAGAGACTGAGTTGTAATCATGTGATCAGCTATTGTTTCTAAGAGAGAGTGTGAAAATCCACGCAATTATTGTGATTAAAGGTTATAACAGTTATATTTATGTCTATCATGATTGCAAAATGGTCTGCTAATGTGGAGTTTATTACCTGTTTGTCACAATAGCATGTAGGAATATTTGGTATTACATAATCAATTATAGTTTCACTATGCTTCGTTACTCTGGTTGGTTTATCTATTTTTATTTTTAGATGCTATATGCACAATACGTCCAGTAAGGTCTTAGTATTGTCTGTATTTTTGCTTGTGTCTATGTTCAGATCTCCTATAATGATCAAATAAGCATATGATTGCAAAATGGTCTGCTAATGTGGAGTTTATTACCTGTTTGTCACAATAGCATGTAGGAATATTTGGTATTACATAATAAATTATAGTTTCACTATGCTTCGTTACTCTGGTTGGTTTATCTATTTTTATTTTTAGATGCTATATACACAATACGTCCAGTAGGGTCTTAGTATTGTCTGTATTTTTGCTTGTGTCTATGTTCAGATCTCCTATAGTGATCAAATAAGCATATGTTTTTGAGAGGTGTTGGATTATATCTTCCAGCTGTTCAAAGAAGGTTTTAATTAAACCATTTGGTGATCAATACAAACCTAATGCACAACATAAATTCCCAGCAATCTTAGTTTCCAGTGCTGCAGCTTCAAAGCTCAATTTATAGTATATTTTGTTATATTTATGGCTTTATTTGGTTTATAGTTAGAAAAAATGGCAACCCCACCACCTTTATAGGAAGTTCTGCAAAAACTGGCTACTTTCACGTAATTCTTCAAGTTGTACATTCGCATGTGTTTTTCTTTTAGCCCATGTTCTGTAACTACTAGAATGTTTGGCCTATATTCCTGTAATATTACCTCTAGTTCCTCTGTTTTATTGTTAATGTATTGAACATTTATTGAATTGGACAGTAGATTTGGAGTGATGAATCATGCTCTATCTTGTGGCAATCCAAAGGAACTGGTTTTGTTTGACAAATGCCTGTTGAACTTTACCTCCCACTATGTGAAGTGCTAACAATGAAATATGGAGGAGATGGTGTTATGGTATAGGGGTGTTTTTTGTGGTTAAGGTATGGTTAGGAAAACTCTAAATAGAGAACAATATGAACACATTTTACAGCATTGTGTATTGCTCATAAGAAGAGGCACAGTTTAGAGATGATGACTGCTTATATCAGCAACTGATGACCACAAAAGCCACATGATGGAGATGTGATTATGCTTGAAGCAGTAGGTCCAGGACTTCAAACAACCTAGTTGTCATAGTCTCATTCGAACTGCCATTGTATAGTATGCCTAATAGGCTGTTGATAGTTTGTGTCTGCTACTCATTGAAATTTTGGAACCATCCAACTCAAGAAGTTCGGACAATTCAGTCAGCATCCCAGCTTTCAAGATTTGTCGATTTTGATCCCAATCCCAGAGCCCAACAGCATTACCTTCTCTGGTTTCAGTTTTTGAAGAGGAATAGGCTGACATTTCTCCACAGACATTCAGATACCTCATTGAAAGTCATCCCAGAAGAATTACAGCCATCATTATGGTGAATCGTGAACACACTCCATCTGCTAATAGGTGTCCAGATACTTTTGATCAGATATTGTGCAGTCTCATTCAAAACTGGCAAATAGGCCATTATAACATATCTACTTCTAAAGGTCACTTGTCCTTTTACAGACTCTGAGTAGATATACATATAATTTCATAGCCATGGTTGATTGATGTAAGCAAGCCGGAGTGGTCGGGTGGGTCAAGGCGCTACAGTCTGGAACCACGTAACTACTACGGTCACATGTTCAAATCCTGCCTCGGGCATGGATGTGTGTGACATCGTTAGATTAATTATGTTTAAGTAGTTCTAAGCTCTAGGGGACTGATGACCTCAAAAGTTAAGTCCCATAGTGCTGAGAGCCATTTGAACCACTTTTTTGATTGATGTAACTGTCTTGAAAGAGCTCGTCATTATTATTATATAATTATAGCTATAACTATTTAGTCTTCACATCCACTAAACAGAATTTTTGTAGTCATTCACTTAATTGTTTTCTCCATGGTTGGTGACTAACCTATTCATTCCAGAGAGGAGGCTGGTGGGTCTGCAGCTTTCTAAGACTGGTCTTCTCTATTTCTTCAAGTAATTACAACACGCACATCAATGTTTCAAATACATTATGAAACAGGGTTGATTAACTTACCTTCTGGAGGCAATATTTGTAGTACCATCAATAGACTATGTAAGATTTTTGTTCTTTGTTTTCATTATTTAGTGTATGTTTTACTTGCTTGGTGATCAAATTTTGTTTCATTGTATCTTTTCATTGTGTTGTAGTCCACTTACACTGTTTGACTACCCACTTCCAGTGTTGAACAGCTTCTCTCTGTGTTCTCCAACAAGGACTTAGCAAGAGAGGGAGGGGGGAGCTTTGGGGGGTCCAAAGGCCTCCCCTCTTACCTGGATGAAACTGTGCTTGACCTAATTGCCACAGAGTAAAACTAAAATATATTTTGATTTTCAATCAGATGACAAAACAGGGTTGTTCACTACTGATAGTCAACAAGGCCATCACTAGATTTAAACTAGCCAACACTATATACTGTACTATACATTCTTAGCCTTACTTGAACTCAGTTGTTGTTTTGTTAACCAAATCCATTCTTACTTGCAGTTGAATTTAATGTAAGTACTGCTGTTTACTGATTTTGTGCTGTGTTGTGCTGTTCTGATAGTTTCTAATTATGGATAGTTTTGTAACAAGAAAGAAGATGAAAACCGTTTTTGATTCATGCAGTAAGGTATGGTAAAGTAAAAACATGTATGCATTACTACAATAGATAATTAGCAGTCCATAGCAGTTTAATGTTAGTATTTGAGTCATTATTTGGGGATTGGTAGGACTTTGAGGTTGCAATGTTTCAGTATTTCACAAGGCAGCAGAGCAGTAAACATCATTACAAATAATATTAAATTAAAATCAGTGGATAAAAATACACTTAGATTTACCTGCATCACCCAAAAATCGCATTGATCAACAAAAATATTGCCCAAATTGCAATGGTTGTATTTCTTTAAGAAATTTTTCTGAAAACTCTATCATTTGTAGCACAAGTAGCAAAATAGCATTATGAAGATCAGTTAGAATATGAAACTATGAGGAAGGAGGTGTGAACAGCAGAATTTGGTGTGATGACAGAATGCTCTACAGTTCATTTGTTTCTAAACGTTTTTTTCAGCAGGCTGTTTGAATTTGTCTGAGATAACTGCGCCATGATAGCTTTTTCAGAAGTTGTATGATTGTCTTCAAATTACAATGTTTTTGAGTTGTAGAAATAGTGACATAAATAATGACTGTTTTATAATTTTTGCAACAGTACTTATCGTAAGTTGGGGAATAGTTATTTATTTCTCAGGCAGATAGTATTTAATTTTAGCATTGGTTTAAATTTGATTTTGACAATATGCATAGTTCAGCGATATATACATAGGAAAGCAGCTGGTGATCATCATTTTATACTATGTATCTCCGAATAAAGATGGCTCGCTTGTGGAACAGTGATATATGTCTTCACGTTTTACTACAAGGATGGTATTCTACTGTGATATGTCTTATTCATAGTATCCCTGGTACAGTGAGTCTAATTGTCACAACTCTAGCGTATGAGGGCTATTCATAAAGTGGGGAATGTTTCTGTCTGATGCCACTAGGAGCATGCCGATTGCTTATATTTTCAATGTGCGTGCTTGGCAGCTTAGCCGGCATCCATCTGTGGCAGCGGGAACATCTCTGCTTGTCTGGTTTTTTTTATATTTGAATTTAAACTGTATGCTGCAATTGACGTGCAGTCTGTGATATGAGTTTTGTTGGCAGAAAACCTAAAACCTATAGAAATTTATCGTGAACTGTGTGAAGTGTACGGCAACAACGTAATGAGCAAATATTCCATCTAGAAATGGTACATTCAGTTTAAAAATGGCACAACCAATGTTCATGACAAAGAGAAGAGTGGACGCCTGAGCATTGTGACTGACTATTTTGTCACTAAAGTTAATGAAACAATTTGTGAAAACCGTCACTTCACAATAACAGAGCTTTTGCTTTCGTTCCCACAAGTTTTGAGGCTGTTGTTGTTTGAAATTGTCACTCAAAAGCTAGACTACCACAAATTTAGTGCATAATGAGTGCCCAAAATGGTTACAGAGCACCATAAGAACAGTGAATGGGGGCAACATCATATTTCTGGAGGCCTACCACAAACATGGTGATTCATTACTGGATCAAATCTTAACCGGTGGTGAGACTTCGGTGAAACACACCAATTGTGAGACAAAATTACAGTCCACGGAGTGGGGGCACACAAGATCCCCCCAAAAACCAAGAAAATATTTGCAAACCTTGTCAGAAAGGAAGTTGATGGCAATAGTGTTTTGGGATAGGCAAGGTGTGCTTCTTACTGATTTTCTCAAATGTGGAGCAACCATACATTTTTTCCGGTACTGTCAAACTTTGCACAGCTTTAGAAGACCAGTTGAAAACAAACATCGAGGAAAGAAAACATCCAAAATTTTTTTTTTTTTGCACAAAAGTGCCAGACCTCACCCAGCAAACTGCACTAAAGAACTCCTTCATTCATTCAAATGGGAAATTTTCCCTCATCTGCCGTACAGCCCTGACCTAGCACCAAGTGACTTGCACTTGTTTCCCAAGATGCAGAACCGGCTTGCAACACAGAGCTTTGATGACAATGCGGAACTCCAGGTGGGTGTGACATACTAGCTGAAGTCTTAGGTGGCAGAATTTTATGACGAAGGTATTTCTAACCTTGTCCATCGTTGTGATAAGTGTCTCAGTGTGTTTGGTGGCTATGTGGAAAAGTAGTATGTCAGTTGCTATTTCAGATGTATATAATAAAATGTATTTCTTGTACTTTTTTTAATGCCAAAATGTTCCCTACTTTCTGAATAGCCCTCATATTTGTAAATAAATGTCATATAAACAACAACATATTTTGTACATCATAGAGGAGTTTATTAGTATCAAAGATTGTATAACCATATTGCATAAATACAAATTCATTTATGAGGTCACACACATTACAAGTGTAGCTGAAATCAATGTGTGAATCAATGTTAAGATGCTAAAACTGTAGCTCATAGTGTTTATGTATTCCATTCCATTTTCTAAATAAAATTAGTTGCCATAGTTTAAAGCTGACTGTTGACATAATAATTTAAAAGTAAGTTCTTTGTCATTTAAGGGAACTGAAGAATTTTAAAGTAAAGTTTGAGCCTAAATTGAAAAACTTGGGATGCTTTACTGTGCTGAAGGGATTTTAACTTGGTTTCAGGTAAGTCATATATTTAAATACAAAATTATAGTAGGGAAATGTATTGTCAAAAGAAGTTTGGGGGTCTTTTGACTTAACAAGTTATTCAGCCCAATGTTAAGATCCTTGGAAATGAATACACTTTGTGTGGCAAAATCGCTGTGTCGACAATTTTATTGTTCCAAGATTCTTGTGCTCTGTGACCAAGAACCTTATATCAAAAGACTGAGCTTGTTTTGTTAGCAAAAAGGGGATACATTATGTTAGAATTGCAATTAGTGTGGCAATAACAGACACTGTTGAGAATATATATTATATTTTTTTAAGGAAAGTTTTTGTGCTCAGTTTTGTAGACCAACTACTATTTCTGTTAAGGCCTCCCAAGATCCAATTTCTTTCTTTCTTTGGGGCTTTGTCCCACTCCAATGCAGGGTCGGCAGTGTTATTACGGATTTGGCAGTGTTAGTTGAGGAGGGTAGCTAGATGCCCTTCCTGCCGCCAGCCCCCAAAGTCCAATTATGTACATAAAATTAAAAACTAAATAAATGTGTTTTCAAAATAAATGCAAAACATGAGCCTTTTTAAGGTCCTTTTTAACTAATTGGACCCCCCACCCCTCTTAATCTCCGACATCATCCTGACTATGTCCTTGTCTGCGATGAAATTTTTCATCATTTCTGCCATAAAGCATCATCTGTGATGCATTTTTTGTGGGCTGTAGCATTGCTGAAATGGTCTGACCTGCTTTTCTACATTTGGAGGTCTTTTTGCACTTTCTTGCAGCCCTAGTTTGTTTTCTTAAGTGAAATTAACAGCACTGTAGGTTTTACATGTGGGAAGTGCACTGAATGAAACTCTGAAACCACAGGATACAATTATGTGTGGTTTATTAATACCATGAATACTATGGAGACACATTCGCAGAACATGGAAGTGAACAACAGACTAAATAAATCAAGTGGGAGTATAACTGCGGTCGCCCGCCCAGCTAGCTGCACAGTCTAACGCGCTGCTTCCCTAGAGGGAAGGCATGCTGGTCTCCAGCACAAATCCGCCTGGCATATTAGTGCTGAGGTATGGTGTGCTGGACAGCCTGTGGATGGTTTTTAAGGCAGTCTTAAAAGTCTTTCATCTACTTTGGTGAATGTGTGCGATTCCCCTTATTCCACCTCAGTTACGCTATGTCAGTGACTGCTGGAAAACACTGTCTTCACATATGCCAACATCATAATTTCTCTATTACGCAAACATTTGGGGTTACACTCATCTGGTATGAGATGTTACGGGGGGGAGGGGGGGGGCTGTTGTAGGGTTGTGAACCACTGGGAGCTATGAGCTATGGTGGGACAAAGCCTCTCTGTCATTTCTAGGTCCCCACTTCGATACACAATACAAACAAATAACTGCCCCCACATTTTGCTCAAGAATAACATGTTGTTACTGTCAAAAAATGTAGTTTATGACATATTCTACACCACTGGGTGAAGTCCCCACACAGCCCCCTCTGTGCCCAACAATGTACAGAGCACTGGGGAAGGAGACATATCATTTTCTCATAGTCAAGGATGTAGTTGTTGTGCCAAGGTGATGGTCAGTGGATGCAGCCATAATATGATTGTGGAGCACAGCTGTAGGGGTGTGAGGAGAATAGGCCAGAGTCATTGCTCTTAGCAACACTGTTGGTACAGCATGTTGGTTTACTGATGTGCTTTGGCAGTTGATCATGCAGTTTAGGCATTCTGTGTGTTGTGCAGGACTCAGGTAAGTTTGAGTCTGTGCAGTGAGAATGTTGCGGGTTTTTTGTGGAGAAGTATGTTGAAATTAGTATTTTCTCTCTGCAGAACCTCCTAGGGCAGGAGAATAGTGACTAGAGGGATCCCCCCACTGTGTCATCATGTGGT
The DNA here is from genome assembly GCF_023897955.1 of Schistocerca gregaria. NCBI lineage: Eukaryota > Metazoa > Arthropoda > Insecta > Orthoptera > Acrididae > Schistocerca > Schistocerca gregaria. Next base: position 184,228,703 of record NC_064924.1, read on the forward strand.
GCTGTGGAGGTGGTGGTATTCTAATGTACTAGAAATGCTGTTTCTCCCACCTGACAAGACCTGTCAACTGTGTTGAGCCCATCCACAGTAAATGTTCAATGAACTCAACTGGAGGTTCAGTGACTCACTAAACAGTATCTCAGCTGGTGATGCCTAAAGGTCCATCTTACAAGCAGAACATATGACCATTAGCTCCCAGCATTTGTATTCTGCCCACTGACTCTCATGGGACATGAGTACTTTTTTTAAGGTGTACTGACACCATTCTACCAGCCCGTTGCTCCCTAAGTGGTAAGACATCTTGCGTTTACATTTAACCCCACAAAGAATAGGGGTGATTCAAACTGGCAGCCATGGTCTGTAGTGGTGGTGTCCTGACATAAAAGTACAAAAACCATATTTGTGCAAATGTACTCGCTGTGGCCTCTGCTATAGTATCTGGTAGGAGTGCTGCTTGGAAGCAGCATATAACATTGTTAATTATGGAAATTACTCATCAGTTGCCACTAGACTCTGATAATGGGTTGACTAGGTCCAGGTGCACATGTTGCAGCCTACTTGTGGGAATGTTATATTGTCTGAGTGTGGGGTTGGCATTGCAGCCCATATACACCTGTGGCATGTTTCACAAGCCTGCGACTGTCTGACATTTTTTTTTTTTTTTTTCACATCTGGGCAGACAAAACAATGAGAGACAAGCTTGGTAGAGGGTCGTATCCTCACCTGCGGCAAGCAGTGGAGGCTGTCAAAGATGTGTTTCCAAATCAGATGTGGAACTAATGGGCAGGTTTTACCTGGTGACATACCGTACCTGATTCTTTTGTCAGAAATGGGAAGGGAGAGGCATTCAAATTTTAGGCTAGTTGATTTGTCCTGCAGAAGCTTGTGGATTTGTGATCTTGTTTTGGACTGAGGCAAGATCTTCATAGTTAATGTCAATATATAGTCTGCCACTATGTTATTAATGTGTTGGATATTGGTGGTGAACTGGCCAAAATTGTCAAGGTGGTGGAAATGACTCAGAGGGCAGTCTTTACCTGGGGCATGTATAGCTTTTGTGAGTGTTTTATTATCAGTATAAATTGTGAATGACCTGCCTTCTACACTGAAGATCCAAAAAACTGGTACACCTGTCTAATGTCATGTGGGGACCCCATGAGCACACACAAGTGCCACAACATGACATGGCATGGACATGACTAATGTCTGATGTAGTGCTGGATGGAACTGACACCATGAATCCTGCAGGGCTGTCCATAAATCCACAAGAGTTCGAGGGGATAGAGGTCTCTTCTGAACAGCATGTTGCAAGGCATCCCAGATGTGCTTGATAATGTTCATGTCTGAGGAGTTTGATGGCTGGCAGAAATGTTTAATCTCAGAAGAGTGTTCCTGAAGCCACTCTGTTGCAATTCTGGTTGCATTGGGTGTCATATTTTCCTGTTGGAAATGCCCAAGTCCATCACAATGTGCAATGAACATGAATGGAAGCAGGTGATCACACAGGATACTTATGTATGTGTCACCTGTCAGAGACATATCAGGGGTCCCATATTACTCCAACTACACATGCCCCGCACCATTACAGAGCCTCCACCAGTTAGAACAGACCCCTGCTTACATGCAGTGTCCATGCATTCATGAGGTTGTCTCAGTACCCATAAATGTCCATCAGTCTGATACAATTTGAAGCAAGTCTCATCAGACCAGGCAACATGTTTCCACTCATCAACAGTCCCATGTTGGTGTTGACAGGTCCAGGTGAGGTGAAAAGCTTTGGTCATGCAGTCATAAAGCATACGCGAATGGGTCTTCAGCTTTTGGAGCCCATATCGATGATGTTTCATTGATTCGTTCACATGCTAACACCTGATATTCGTAGTACACTCATGAAATTGTCATACGGGAAAATTACCACTTCATAGCTACCTCGGAGATGCTGTGTCCCATTACTCTTGTGCTGACTATAGTGCCACATTCAGACTCACTTAAATCTTGATAACCTACTGTTGTAGCAGCAGTAACCACTCTAACAACTGTGCCAGTCACTTGTTTCCTTATATAGGCATAGCTGACCACAACATTGTATTCTGACTGTTTACATATCTTTGTATTTGAATACACATGTCTATATCAGTTTCTTTGGTGCTTCAGTGTATATCTGCTTTGAAGTGCTGCACTGTCTCATACACAGCTAGAAGCTTGTGGTTGGAGGTGGACTGTTTGTGTTGTGAATGAGTAAACTTTTGTGAAAAGAACTGCAGTGATTGCTGTTCCCCATTGACAAGCTACTGGATATACGTCCCTACTGTCATGTCACCAGCATCAGCTGTGATTGTCAATGAGGTGTTTGCAACAGAGTGAGCCAGGTCTTGGTCTGTTGCAGGCAGAATTTACTGTTGTGAAATACATATTGCATTTCCTTCATTTTCATGGGAGATTGCTTGCTGTGATTGCTTTACCTGTGATTGCATCTGTAAATATGACATGTACCACCACTGCAAAAATGGGTGAAATCTTATGGGATGTAACTGATAATGTCATCAGTCCCCAAGCTTATGTACTACTTAACGTAAATTACCCTATGGACAAACACACACACCCATGCCGAGGGAGGACACGAACCTCCACCGGGACCAGCCGCACCGTCCATGACTGCAGCACCTCAGACCATTCGGCTAATCCCACACGGCACCACCACAGCCTGAGAAAAATGTCTTCTATAGAAATTTGTTGCTCCAGGAAACTTCTGTAATTGCCAGTAGTTGGTTGGTTATGAACGATCAAATTACTTCAGTCTGTTTTGTTATTACCCATATCACAGTTTGACTGATGGACTTGTCAAGGAATGCATCTTCTATTTGTCTGGGTTGGCATTTCCTGATGTTTATCACCACCCTTTTTTTGCATCAGTCTTCTAAATGGTTTGATGCTACCCACCATGAATTTCTCTCCTGTGACAACCTCTTCATCTCAGAGTAGCACTTGCTACATACATCCTCAATCATTTGTTGGATGTGTTCCAACCTGTGTATTACTCTAAAGTTTTTGCCTGCCACAGCTCCCTCTAGTACCAGGGAAGTCATTCTCTCATGTCTTAACAGAAGCCCTAACATTCTGTCCCTTCTCCTTATCAGTGTTTTCTACATATTCCTTTCCTCTCCAATTCTACTCAGAATGTCCTCATTTCTTACCTTATCATGCCACCTAACTTTAAACATTTGTCTGCAGCAACACATCTCAAATTCTTTGACTCTTTTCTAGTATATTTTTCCCACAGTCTATGTTTCACTAGTGTACAACACGGTACCCCAGACATATGTTCTCAGAAATTTTTTCTCCTCAAATTAAGGCCTGTGTTTAATAATAGTAGACTTCTCTTGGCCAGGAATGCCTTTTTTTGCCAGTGCTGGTCTGCATTTGATGTAGTCCTTGTTTCATTTGTCATTGGTTATTTTGCTGCCTGTACTCCGTATGTTGAGAGAAGAGCTGTGACAGCTGGCATCGCAGTTGCCAGTATTAAACACTGACAGGCAGTGAGCCAGTGATGGGGGAAGGGAGGTGACATACCTTCCCATCCCACTCTTCAGCTCACGGCAACATTCAGCTCCTTCAGAACCTAACAATGCCACGTCATTCATTGCAGCATTCCTGTAGGGGCAGCATTCTGCTGTCCGACATGTTCGTTGATGGAATATTTTTTCACGTGTGCTACCAGTGTTTGTCACCATACACAAACAAACATAAATATTTTCTTTAATGCTGTTGCAGCCATTTGACAGCAACAATTTTTATTTTATAGTTATATGGTTCAGATTTTGCTGTATTTCATACCAGTCTGATATGATATTATATGAAATTCCCTTGTTGAGAGCCCTTCCTGGCACAAAGTAACAATGCAGGTATGATCAAACCACAGTATTGACCGTTTAGGCATGGTTTAACTACAGACAACAAGAGCTATGAACTTGCTTCTTGGTGGAATGACTGGAATTGATCGGCTGTTGGGCCCATCTGTTTAATAGGTGCTGCTCATGCATGGTTGTTTACATCTTTGGGTGGGTTTAGTAACATCTTTGAACACTCAAAAAGACTGTGTCTGTGACACAATACCCACAGTCAACATCTGTCTTCAGGTTTTCTGGGAACCAGGGTGATGCAAAACTTGTTGGTAAAGTGCATGAACATACACAAGTTGCTTGAAGTCAGCCAACTTTCAAAAATCACAAAGGGGCAAGATAAAGTGTGTGACCAGTACTAGTTCTCTAAAGAGGAACACGAGAATATGAAACACTGGTTGCAAAGCAATAGCTGGTTCACCTTAAACAGCTTTAACTACTGGTGCAGAAACCCTATACCTCAGTTTGCCTCTTGGAACTATTCAAATAATTCCAATCAGAATGTTGTATGAGTGCAAAATACTTGTTTCCAGATTGAGATTTTCACTCTGCAGCAGAGTGTGTGCTGATATGAAACTTCCTGGCAGATTAAAACTGTGTGCCCGACCGAGACTCGAATTCGGGACCTTTGCCTTTCGCGGGCAAGTGCTCTACCATCTGAGCTACTGAAACATGACTCATGCCCACTTCTCACAGTTCTACTTCTGCCAGTATCTTGTCTCCTACCTTCCAAACTCATTTATCACTAATAAATTTAGTCAAATCCAAGAAAACTGCACCAAGTCTGTTGCACTGCTCTCTGACACAATTGTTTACCCTGTTTATGTATTTATCACTTACTACACTTGGCTTATGAGTTTTTCTGTCAATGAAGAACTGTATTAAACAAGGCCATATTAAAAATTTATGATGGCCAAAAAGGTACAATTTTTTGTTAGTAATACAACTATAGTTATAAACAAAAATTAGGAAAGGCAACCACTATACCTTAGCTGCATAATGAATAGGCATATAAAGTGTAATAGCATAGAGTAATTATTAGTTCATGAGTTGCCAGTGTTTTTCTAGTAAATGTATGCATTATCACACACGCAGCTACATAGACACCCAAAGACATCCTCTCACAACAATGGTCACATTGATGTTAACTGTTTGTGAATTGTTATAGAAGTTGCCAGAAACCGGAAGTGTTTGTGAGTGTTGGTTTTAAGGGACAGGGAAAGGAGTCATTCCAATCCCGGGAGCGAAAAGACATACCTTAGGGGGGAAAAGGACAGGTATACATGCACACACACACACATACATATCAATCCGCACATATACAGACACAAGCAGACATACGTCAAGGCAAAGAGGGTGGGCAGAGGCGTCAGTTGAGGCGGAAGTACAGAGGCAAAGATGTTGTTGAATGACAAGTGATGTACAAGGGGCAGCAACTTGAAATTAGTGGAGGTTGAGGCCTGGTGGGTAACGGGAAGAGAGAATATATTGAAGGGCAAGTTCCCATCTGTGGAGTTCTGATAGGTTGGAGTCAGTGGGAAGTATCCAAATAACCCAGATGGTGTGACACTGTGCCAAGGTGTGCTGGCCATGCACCAAGGCATGTGTAGCCACAGGGTGATCCTCATTACCAACAAGCAATGTCTGCCTGTGTCCGTTCATGCGAATGGACAGTTTGTTGCTGGTCATGCCCACATAAAAGGCTTCCAGTGTGGGCATGCCAGTTGGTAAATCATGTGGGTGCTTTCACACGTGGCTCTGCCTTTGATCGTGTACACCGTCTGGGTTACAGGACTTGAGTAGGTGGTGGTGGGAGGGTGCATGGGACAGGTTTTACACCGGGGGCAGTTACATGGGTAGGAGCCAGAAGGTAGAAAGGTGGTTTGGGGATTTCATAGGGATCAACCAACAGGTTTTATCTTTCCCTCCGCTTCTCTCTTTCCTGATGAAGCAACCTTGGGTTGCGAAAGCTTCAAATTTGTGTGTGTATTTATGTGTTTTTTATTGTGTCTATCTACCAGCACTTTCTCGCGTGGTAAGTCACAGCATCTTTGTTTTTTATATATATTTTTCCCATGTAGAATGTTTTCCTCTATTATATTCATATCATTAATTTGACCCCAACAATTACGTTTGTTATTGTCACTGTTGCATTTCGAAATCTCTTCTGTCATCTTACTTTCTATTTTTGTTTGTGCAAGTAGTTTCACTTTGTATTCACCTTCTTTTTTACCGTAATCTACCATAAAATTTTATCCTGCCTATATATACTCAATAATATGTAACTTCCTTCCAAACTATAACCAAAAAAATTTTTACCGCTTTCAACACTACCGCTGCTATAAAATTCACCATTCCCAGGTAAAAACATTTCTCGTGTAACCTTGTGAATACTATTTCACAGCTTCAGTTCCTTTCTCCTATTAAAAAACCATTTCGTATAGTTCTAACAACTTTCACATTATTTCCATTCCCGTTTTCCCCACATGACTGATCATTTTTTAGCAGCTTCCCACAGGTCTTAACGTTATTATTTCTTCGTCAGACAATTGTTAGCGTAATTTTCATAATCTGCCACCACATAACCAGTCCTTTTAATATGTTTACACGCAGTTTTTCCGAAATTTTCCCGAATTTCTCCACCCTTTAACGTGTTTTAGAGGCAACACAACTACCTAACCTTTGTACACATTGCTGTTTACCAACCTAAGTTCACCACAGGATCAACATAGCTCAGCTTTAACCAAAACGTTTTCGACTTTTTTCACACCAGAACTCCAGTTGCTTTTCAGTTCACCTTTATCTCTCCCCATATATTTTTATTTTCACTTTAGCCTCATGTTACACTTTCCACCTTCTAATACCATGTCACCCTCACAACATCCCCACAATGACCTCACAACGACATTCCCTCCACATACATGCCTTCACCCTAGCCAGATTATGCTCCCATTTTTTATTTACTCAGGCTTGTCTGACATTTGGAATTACCCCCAAAGGCCCCACACTTAAAGTTCCCATCTCTGGCTGTAACCCTTCTTTCCATCAGTCCCTATACCAGTTCCAAACCAAACGATCCATAGCCCTCACCTGCATAATCCTTCACCTACACATCAACTCTGCCAATGAACACACCCATCAACTCCTATCCCTAATCAAAGTCCTCAATTTTCCTCTCCCACATCCACACCGATTGTTCAGAGCATCCTCCTACAGGCCAACCACAAATTAGAACAGCATACCACCCTCCACCTCAAAAAACTATCCAATCCCTGGTTTCCCACCTCCAGAAAGGCAACACACTCACCCTCCACAACCTTTCCAACAAACCTGAACCTCTTCTCATTGCACCCAGACCCAATCTCTCCCACTTTCAGCTCCACTCCCCCCAAAACCTTAAAATTCTAGTCAACACAATCTGGAGCCACAACACACCAATTCAGTGGTTAACCTTTCCTCCAAACCTATCTCCCAATCCGAAACCTCTGTCCTATCCAAAGGCCTCACCTTGAGCCCTACTGCCAGATTCAACCAAACAGCCCTCATCAAAGATTTACTGTCCTACACTCGCAGTCTCTGCTGGAAATGTCACTTTGCCACAAAGACAAATAATCCTAATCCTACTCCTAATGATCCAACTCCCCAAGACGCTATCCAAATTGAACCCTGCCTGGAACAGTTCCATCCTCCGTCACAGTGAGACCCACCTCCTCTTCCTCAAAATCATCCTCTCCAAACCTTCCAGGAATTTCTCACTTCCAGTCTTGCCTCTCAATCTTTCTTGAAAAACCTTAATTCTACTCCCAACATCACCATAGCTGAAGCCCAGTCTAACCATGATCTGAAGGCTGACCCATCAATTGTCATTCTTCCTGCTGACAAGGTTTCCATGACCATGGTACTTGATCGTCAGGAGTATGTGGCTGAGGGACTGCGTCAGCTTTCAGACAACACTACATACAAAGTCTGCCAAGGTAATCCCATTCCTGATGTGCAGGCGGAGCTTCAAGGAATTCTCAGAACCTTAGGCCCCCTACCAAACTTTTCAACCTAACTCCTTTAACTTCCCGACCCCACTGACACCCCGCACCTCTTCCTTTTACCTACTTCCTAAAATACACATCCCAGCCGCCCCATTGTAGCTGGTTACCAAGCCACCACAGAATGTATCTCTGCCTACGTACATCAACACTTTCAACTCATTACATGCAGTCTCCCATCCTTCATCAAAGTCACCAGTCACTTTCTCAGACTCCAGGAATTCTTACACAATCTGTTACCCCTGGAAATCATCCTTGTAACCATTGATGCCTCTTCCTTATACTCAAATATCCCACACATCCAGGGCCTCGCTGTGATGGAGCACTTCCTTTCACGCTGATCACCTACTGCCCTACCTAAAACCTCTTTCCTCATTACCTTAGCAAGCTTTATCCTAACTCACAACTTCTTCACTTTTGAAGGCCAGACATACCAACAATTAAAGGGAACAGCCATGGGGACTAGGATGCCCCTTGTAAGCCAACCTATTTATGGGGCGCTTAGAGGAAGTCTTCTTGGTTACCCAGGCCTGCTAACCCAAAGTTTGGCACAGATTTACTGATGACATCTTCATGATCTGGTCTCACAGTGAAGAACTCCAGAATTTCCTCTCCAACCTCAACTCCCTTGGTTCCATCAGATTCAACTGGTCCTACTCCAAATCCCATGCCAGTTTCCTCGACATTGACCTCCATCTGTCCAATGGCCAGCTTCACACATCCATCCACATCAAACCCACCAACAAGCAACAGTACCTCCATTATGACAGCTGCCACCCATTCCATATCCAACGGTCTGTTCCCTACAGCTTAGGTCTTCATGGCAAATGAATCTGCTCCAGTCCTGAATCCCTGAACCATTACACCAACAACCTGAAAACAGTTTTCGCATCCTACAACTACCCTTCTGACTTGGTACTGAAGCAAATAACCAGAGCCACTTCCTCATCCCCTTAAACCCAGAACCTCCCACAGAAGACTCCCCAAAAGTGCCCCACTTGTGACAGGATACTTTCCAGGACTGTATCAGACACTAAATGTGCCTCTCCAGCAGGCATACAACTTCCTCAGATCCTGCCCTGAAATGAGATCCATCCTAGATGAAATCCTTCCCACTCCACCAAGAGTGTCTTTCCACCATCCCCCTAACCTTCATAACCTCTTGGTTCATCCCTATGAAATCCCCAAACCACCTTCCCTCTCCTCCGACTTCTACCCTTGTAACCGCCCCCAGTGTAAAACCTGTCCCAAGCACCCTCCCACCACCACCTACTCCAGTCCTGTAACCCGGAAGGTGTATATGCTCAAAGGCAGAGCCACGTGTGATAGCACCCACATGATTTACCAACTGACATGCCCACACTGTGAAGCCTTTTATGTGAGAATGACCAGCAACAAACTGTACATTCACATGAATGGACACAGGCAGACAGTGTTTGTTGGTAATGAGGATCACCCTTGTACATTCAACAACATCTTTGCCTCTGTACTTCCTCCTCAACCGACATCTCCGTCCAACCTCTTTGGCTTTACGTATGTCTGCCTGTGTCTGTATATGTGCAGATGGATGTGTGTGTGTGTGTGTGTGTGTGTGTGTGTGTGTGTGTGTGTGTGTGTGTGTGTGTGTGTGTGTGTATACCTGTCCTTTTTCCCCCCTAAGGTATGTCTTCCCGCTCCCGGGATTGGAATGACTCCTTACCCTCTCCCTTACAACCCAAATTCTTTCGTCTTTCCCTCCCCTTCCCTCTTTCCTGATGAAAGGGTTGCGAAAGCTTGAAATCTATGTTTGTGTTTGTGTGTTTTTTATTGTGTCTATCTACCAGCACTTTCTCGTTTGGTAATATTTTAATCAATTATACTGATAATGAGGTAAGTAAGTTTTGTTTAGATTTAGCAGTTTCTGATCATTGTGCTCTGTTTACAGAATTACCAAAAACAATGGAACCTGGATCCAAAAATCCTGTACTAAATGCCAGCTCTATGCAGAAAATATGGAGCCATTCCATCATAGATTACATAAGGTGGAGTGGACAGCAGATCATAATATTTAATCTTCTGAAAACTTTGCTACTTCCTTGAAAAACTCCTTATATCTATTTAATGAAACTTCCCCCTTACTGTACATTATAAATCTGTGAAATAAAGTAAAGGCGATTATTTAAGGAATAAAAATCTCTAGTGCAAGGAGAAGATAGCTACGTAGGGAACTAGAATGTAACAAAAGTATAAAAAATATTTTTAAAAATGTTGTAAAGGCAGCAAAAGAAGTAGCAAATAATAAATTTATTTTGGATAGTGAGAACAAATCAAAGGCATTATTGTCAGTGATAAAAACTGAAACAGTTGCTACAGCTAGAAGCCACGGTATTTCTGAAATCAAGATAGAGGACAAATCTATTGTAAATCCTAAACAAATTTCTGGATTATTTAATGAATTCTTGATGAATGCAGAAAAATCAAACATCAACACTGAACATTATCCAGATAAGGTCAATTTCTTTAACACTGAGCAATTTGAAGGTAAACTTTCCAGAACATGCAGTGAAACTAATGTGAAAGGTTTGGAAAATGTGACAGTAACACTAAAAAGTAAACCATCAGCAGCATGGGTTAGGATACCAACAAGAGCATTAGAAATCATCTCTAAAATAATTACACAGCCACTATCTACAGTAGTTAAGCAGTCCCTTCCTTCCCAGACACACTTAAGTATGCAGTAGTTAAACCTCTATTCAAAAATGGCACAAAAGAACATGTGGGAAACTATAACCCAGTTTCTCTTGTTCCATCACTATCAAAAATATTTGAAAAGATAGTCACAATACAAATTGAACATTTCATAGAAAAATGTAAAATAATTTCAAAAAATCTGTGTAGATTTCAAAAAAGGCAAAAGCACAGCATCTTATTTAAACTATTTTATAGATAAAATGAGCTCCCCACTAGACAACTCACTTCATGCCAGAGGAATCTTTTGTGACCTACCATAGCCCTTTGATAGTGCAAACCACTGCTTGCTACTCTGTAAACTGGAAAAATATGGAATTAGGGGCATTGTATTATGAAGGTTTAAGTCATACCTAACCAACTGAAGACAGAGAGTAGTTATATCTTCAGAGAGAGGAACTTATACTTCAAAAAGGAAGACCATTTCACAGTAAGTAACCCCCAAGGCTCTGTCTTAGGTCCTATTCTCCTTGTTTCACATAAACACTCTGTTACTTAACAATGAGTGCTACTCAGGTTTATTTGCAGATGACATATCTATATATACATCTATACTCTGCAAACCACAGTGAGACACATGGCAGAGGGTACATCCCATTTAAAGTTATTAGGCTTTTTTCCTGTTCCACTCACCTATAGAGCATGGGAAGAATGACTGTTTTAACATCTTTGTGTGTGCTATAACTATTCTAATTTTATCCTCATGATCCCTGTGTAAGCAATATGTAGGGCTTCACTGTATATTCCTATAGCAATCATTGAAGCCAGCAGTATTAAATACCTTAACATAATTAGATACCTGGTTTTATTTAAATGACATAAAATTAACCATGAAAAAGACTCAGTTAATGCAGTTGAAAACAAAAGGAGGACAATTAAATGGTATTCAAATCTTCACAAGAACCAGAATATGCAGGAAGCGAGTTGTACGTATCACAAAACTGGATAAAAGTCTATCATTGGTCTCAAATATACAGTGCCTTGCAAATAAATTAAATAGCTTGGCGTTTGCAATGAGGATATCGTAGAATGCTGTCAGTGTGGACACAAGAAAAGTAGTCTATCGCAGCTCCTTTGAATTGGTAGCAAGGTACAGAATTACATTTTGGGGTAACTCAAACCATATGTGTCATATATTAAAACTTCAGAAAACTATCATTAGAAATATGCAAGTTTCAGGGCAAAGAAAGCCATGCTGCCCACTCCTAAAAAATCTAGGTATGTTAAGCATCTCTCCACATACATATAGCATTTGATTAGGTTTGTATGTAGTAACCCTGATTTATTTGTAGCTAATCATTTTCAAAATGACTGAAAGATCAGAAATCAAAATAACTTTATGCTGCCCACCCATAATTTAAAACTTTATGCTCAAACTCCACAGATAATTTATAACAAAATGAAAGAAAGAGAACTGCTCAGTATAAATTTAAAAAGACTGAAAAATCCTCATATGAGAGACTACTGCATAAATGTTACCATTCAGTAGAAAAATTCATGAAGGACTAATTGAAAGTTTGAGCAGAAGAGAGCCAGTACTTAGGACTGTTTCCAAAAGTTTGTTGCTTACTAAGAAAAATTATTAGTTGCATATTATTAAATATTGGCTTTAGTTTATTATATTAATGATATTATAAGAAAAACAGCAAGCAAGTTTTTCTGTATGATATGAGACAATGAACTTCTATTCTATTATACTCAAACAGAACTGTTAAAATTGATTAGAATAACAAAAAATTGAAAAAGATTCTGATAGCTTTGAGGTACATTTTTCTGTAAGTGGTTCAAAACATCTTCTCTAAATACTGGCTGCAACAACAGCTGCAGTTAGTATCAGAAAAAAATTTATCATCACGATGAAAATGTGGGAATTGGGTTACCAGAGGTGTGATAGTAGAATAGTGACACACCATAGAGATTAATTCCCTCACTGTTTATTGCTAAGTGCAATGTAATTGTTACAAGTTTACAGAACATACTAACTCTCTCTCCCTCCTCAGGCAGTGATCTTCCTTTTCTCCAGTCAGAGATGTTACATTGCTGCAAGAATACAAGAAATAATTGGTACTTAGGAAGAATATTGGCGTGGCCTCCACCCAGTGTGTCAAGCAATTTGTCATTGATAGGATGTAATGGTAACATGCAATTCACTGTCAGTGTGGATGTGCTGGAACTGTCATTTTGGAATCGGGGATTTACCACAGGGGCTATGTTTGTCTGCCGGCATGGAATGCAAGTCCTGACCCACATGGCACAATCATTTTTAATGTTAGTCAAGATAAACCATTCTGTGATGAAATGTACAGTAGGGCATAAGCCTGGATGTGTAAGGCTGTGTAGAAGGTCAAAAATGGTCGTATGATATGGCCCTGGGATGACTGGTTGAATGCATCCATTGAAAATGTCACGCCAAACTTGTTTGGTCACACTGGGTAGTGTGCATTGTTGCAATTAGATTCCGGTATTTGGTTTGTTAAACAAGCTGTGGAGATCAGTGTCTGTCACTTCTTCATCTGCGATATTATCTAAGTCTAACTGGGTGGAGGTAGCAGCAATACACGGAAGATAGTCCACCACAATATTATTGACACCTTTGATGGGTCTCACAGCAGTAGAGAATTGTGCTATGAAATCTAGATGGTGGAATCTCCTGGTTGAAGAATCTGCTGACAGGTTCAGGAATGTGTCTGCAATTGGTGATGGTCTGTATATGTGTAAAGGGTCTCCCCTCAACATCATCTTGCAAGGAATGAGCTGCTTCATTTATGGCTAGTAGTTCATGATCAAATGTGACCATTTTTTCTGGGTGTCTGTAAGTTTATGAGAGGTAAACATGAGAAGCTGAATGATTCCAATGATATCTTGCTGCAAAACAGTCCCAATCACATGATCGCTATCTTTGGACACAATAATTTGATGTGCGTTGGGTGATGAGTGGGCAAGGGTCATGTAACAGGAGTTCTTTTATTTTGTCAGAGGCTGTCTGCATTTGTGGTGTTGAATTGAGGCATCATTTACCAGATATAGTCTTGTCCTGTAATGCTTGTGTGATTGGTAGTAAGTTCCAATAGCACATGGCTATTGGTTCCTATAGAAATTTGTGACCCTGAAAAACCTATGCAGCCCTTTTGTAATTGTTGGGAGGTGGGAGGAGCCATATGTGGTCAGTTTTTTCAGGAGTATGATGCATCCAAGATGGTCAATGTGGTGTCCAGCAAGTGTCACTTGGGGTTGCTGAAGTTGGCACTTATCTTTTATAATGACCCTTTGTGAAGCCAGATTATCAAGAATGAAATGCAAGTGATTGTCATGGTCTTACTCATTTTTTTCCAGAAACATTATGACATTGTCTAGATATGTGTAACAAGAAACCAAATTGAACAACCACATTTTTTAGTCCATAAGGCATGTAAAGGAATTCAAAGTTACCAAATGCCATGATTATCACAGTTTTTGGTACGTCTTTCGCCACAATCAGAATTTGCAGGTATACTGTTTTGCAATCAATTATGCTGATAATTTTTGCCCCAGCCAAGACATGGGAAAAATCATGCAATTTTGGTACAGGGTAGCTGACAATGATCGTACGGGTGCTGAGGTAGTGGTAGTCACCACATAGCCACCAAGTGCCATTCCTTTTAGGAACTAGTTTAAATGGGGAGGCCCAAGCACAGTCTGATGGCTTGTCTATGTGAGCTTGCAAAAGTCTATCCACTGCAACTTTAGCTGCTTTAAGTTCGTGGCCAGCTAGACATTGGGGCAGTCATTGGGCAGTCTGCAGCTCACAGAATGTTGGGGTAGCTTGTGCAGGATCATGCAAAATCAGGTTCAATGCCCAGTACAACTGTGGTATTGTGATAGTGTCTTAGTTCTGTCAGCAAGTTGATGTTTAAATTCCTACGGTAACTCCTCATGCACTAACATCACTGTCTGGATGTTCTCTGGAAGTTGTAGGAGCCAAAGGGTCCATAGTGTGTGATCAGACAGTAGCATTGTGTCAATTATAACTTGCAGGTGATGCCAGTGTGAAGACAACATACTGTTGCTCAAAGCAGTCTTGTTGATGACGAGATTAGCTGGGGTTCAGGCATGCATGCTAGTCATTTTAGCAGTAGTGTCTTGGCAGTTTTGTATTTGTGGGAAGCTGGAAATCTAAAAGCAAGTCACTAATAAGGCCTGCACTGTCTCTGAGGTGGTTACGAAGAGTGGCAAACTTCTTGTTGTCCCCAGTGATGACACTGGCTGACATCAGACACTTTCTGAAGGCAAGCCACATTATGGGAGAATCTGCACAGAACAACTGTAGTTTCAGATGGTGCTGGATTATATGACGGCTGTCAGGGGTTTGATTATAAGGTACCATTGCAAGGTGGGCGTGGCATGACACAGGAGGCACAGGAGCAGCAATGTGTGAGACTGGCAGGAAATGTAGCTTGACATAGGAAGGCACATGATGAGGCGATTCATGTTATGGTGCAGGTGTTGTTGGTGTCATGTAGCAATGTGCATAGAACTTGGGTAGCTGTTCAAAGAACAGCTACCGGTGTGAGTGAAGTTCTGGAGCCAATGAAGTATGCATGAATTTCCCAATGTCATATGCCTGAAACTGCAAAAAATGTGTCTGAGAGTGTGCATGAGGTCATAGCAGTGCAAAGAAAGAAGGCATGGTCCATTTGTTATCCGGTAGTACAGGTGGTTTCTCATGGAGTTCATGTGAATATACAGTCATTTGCAACTTGGCTGACTGAGGTATGATGTCACATGAACCAGGATGCAGGTCTTGAAAAATATATTCTCGGAGCCCATATGTGGTTTTGGTTCTGAGGGTGGGAGATGCACATGTGAAGCCTGGTGCTGGACCAGAAGCAAGTTGGTTGTGGTGGCTGGTGCAGCTGGGATACAAGTGATATCTTAGCCTGTCTTTCAGAACTCACATTTAGTTGCAAAGGTTGGAACCAGAATTGGAAAATTGTAATCCACAAGTACTGAAAGATGATATAAACCTTGATCCTGTGGTCCATTGGCAGATGGGTGATGAAACAGAATGATGGAATGGTATGGCTCGGGCCTTTGTTGCTCCACTGTAATGGCACTGTGGGAGGCTTCCATATGGTTCTCATCATTAATCCAAGTGTTGCAGCACTCATAATCACTATCACTGGAACATGCGATGTTTTATCCTGTCCAGAGTTAGAAGCCATTTAAATTAACTTTTATTTTGCAGGTGGGCATCCATTGTTTATTGTGGTTCTCTGTATAACTTTTTTCTGAAGGATCAGGAATAGATTCATTAAGTGTCAGATCTGCAATGTTTATCATCAAGGCACCCAGTAAATTTCACACTCATGGTGGCACAGTTTTCTGCTTGACATCAGCAATGATGTGAGGTTGGTCTGAAGATGTGGCAAACAATGAAGTCATTGTTACTTTGTCATTAACTACTGCAGTACTGTTCAAGCCTTGGCATATATTTAGTGATTTTGCACACAGAATGTTTGTGGAATTCACAAGCACTTGTTGAGAGATGTTGACATTGCTGAATAAACAATGAGTTTATACCATTTGTAATGGCTACATTCTCAATGGCATAACCAATGTGGCAGGTTTTTGATTGAACAGCAAAATCACACTGTGATTTGGAAATTACAAGTCACCACCTTGGGAAATATGGTACTAGAGGTGTGATAGCAAAATAGTGACACATCATAGAAATATGATTTCCACACTATTTATTGCTAAGCACAATGTACATAACACATGTAATAATTACAATCTTACAGTGCATACTATCTCTTACTCCATTCTTGAGCAGTGTCTTCCTTTTCTCCAGTCAGAGACTGTAGTAACATACAAAAAGTAATAGATAGTGGGAAAGAATATGGATTTTTGATATGTGAAGCAACCAAGATTGAAAACAGAAACTAGTATAACATTTTGTATTTATCACACCAACATAAATCAGTATGTTACACATTAAAAGATGCAGCATCTTTGTTCATGCAACAGTATAATGATCAATATACTGATGCCTTTGTCAGTATAGATAGTTTCCAACAAAAATGATGTAATGCATGTTCTGTGCAGAATATTCTAAATTATTTTGATATCACATAATTTTATTGACATGGACACTCCAAATGGAGGAAAGTTTGGAAATCCATCAGTGATGAGAAATGTTTGCATCTACAGCAAGGAGCCTACACTGTTTACTACACAATAATATTAACAAATTGTTGTTACAGAAATAGCATTGTTCAAAGGGCTTGAGTCACTCCATACAGGCAATGGATATTTCTTGTATTGGAGACAATTATTTGTTATTGGAGGCAACCACATTTTCCACACTTGCTTTCATGATGAGATTGTTTATGAAGATATTAGAGAATTATCTGGTATGTTAGATACTTGTATTCCTGAATTGTCTTGCACTGAAAGAATCGCTAAGAAAAATTTCACAGGCGGAAGTATTTGTTGTAAACATTCCCCATAGGCACGACTTAACAGAAAACTCATGTGTAAACAGAGAAATCATCGCAACAAATCGAAAATTCAGGAAGATTTGTAGCAGTTTTGTGCACACAACTTTCATTGAAGCGACGACTTCAGTAAGAGAGCATTTTACTAGACATGGACTACACAGAAACAACCTAGGCAAGAAAGTGCTGGCCAAAGAAATTCTCCAGGTGATAAAAACTGCAGGAGTGGACACCCATGTGAAAACAGCACTACCTGCAACAGGTTCTCTGCCAATGACAACAAAAATGAAAAGTGCACCTACAACATATGAGGAAGAAACATCTGCAGATACAGTCTGTGATGAAAAAATTACATCTGTGCCAACATGTGAAGTATCACAGTCACCAGTGGCATCATCAGTAACAGCAAGGGAAAAGGAAGTAACTGTAGCAGTACCAGCAGAAGTTTCACCAGCAACAGTAACCACATCACCAGTAGCAGAAGTTTCACCAGCAACAGTAACCACATCACCAGTAACAGTAGTGGAAAAGGCAGTACCAGCAGAAGTTTCACCAGCAGCAGTAACCACATCACCAAGTACAGCGGTGGAAAAGGAAGCAACAGTAGCAGTACAGTGCAGCTTAAGGAGGAGCCAAAGGAAAAATACATCTGTGCCACTTAGTGATAATTTTTTATGGTTTCAAGCCAAAAAGAAGACAAAAATGTGAAAAAACGGCCTGCAAACTCACAGATAAGTAACAGTAGTATCATATTCTTAAACATTCAGGGTCTTGAAAGTAAAGTTGAAATACTGGAGGAGGCAATGCCACATAATAAGTACTTCTTCCTATGTTTATCTGAACATTGGCTTAAACCAGGACAAATTGAATACTATGTACCAGAAGGCTATAAACATGGAAACAGTTTTTGCAGATCTCAGTACCGCAAAGGAGGTACTGTTATCTTCGTTTCAAAGGAAATAGAGTTTAGACCACTAGATCTTAGTTGGGCATGTGAAGAGAAACACTTTGAAATTGCTGGAATCATATGTGATGTAATGAAACTTACCTTAGTATGTATATACCATACCCCTGACTCAGATGAAAAAACTTTCTTAGATAAGTTAGACAGTATACTCTGCCACATAACAAAGTGGAAACAATATGTAACTATAATTGGGGGAGACTTTAATTCAGGCTTTGATGTAACATGTAACAAACCAAGTGTAAATAAGTTACTAAACATGCTAAGGCAGCACAACTTCCATCATGTAAATTCTGAACCGACAAGACTAAAAGCGTGCCTGGACAATGCTTTTGTCAACTGTACTCGTGATATTTACTCCACCAATGTAAAGGAATTTGCTTTCTCTGACCACTCTACCCTAACAGTAGAATTAAGACATATTATGAAAAGGAATGGGAACAAGGCCACACAAAAAGTATCAAAATGCAATACCTTTATACTAACAAAAAACAATCTCGAAAAACTAACACACCAACTAAACATAACTAACTGGGACAAATTATTTCAAATATGTGGTTCTAATGTGCAGTTAGTGTATGAAACATTCCACAATTACTTAATAGGGGTTTTAAAAGCTCATCTTGTACCAAAGAAATATCACAAAACAAGAAAGGGTAAAATGTGGTACACGAAAGAGTTGGAGAATCTAAAAAATAAGATAATGCTGTTAAAGTGCCTAGGCAAAGTAATTAATTCTAAAGAAATTAAGGATCTTGAAATCAATGCAAAAAAATTGTATAAGAAAGAGCTACAATTGCCTAAACAAAGATACAACACTAATCTCATAAAAAGTTGTAGAAACCAGTGCAAAACTGCCTGGACAATAATTAAGACTGTTAAAGGTCAAATAAGAAACTTTGATGAGACAGTCCCAATACCAGTAGATACATTCAACAAATATTTTGTAGGCTGTGCAGATGAAATAAAAAACTTGATCAGTAAACCCAATGTGACGCATATTGATTATCTTAAGACTGCAAACCGAAATCATAATCAGGCCGGACCTTCATTGAAACACCTTCAAGAGGTATGTCAAGACGAAGTTATCAAAATTGTCAAAGAAATGAAAAATTCACATAGTACAGATATTTACGATATGTCAAACAATTTACTGAAAGAAGTAATACCTTACATTGCAGCACCATTAACGTATTCTATAAACTTGTGTCTCAGAGAAGGGGTCTTTCCTGATTCTCTCAAACTATCCAAGGTGACTCCAATCTTTAAGAAGGGAAGCAAAGCTGAGCCTGCTAACTATAGGCCAATTTCACTAATTCCAACACTAGCCAAAGTCTTTGAAGGCATAATGTATCAGCAGATCTACGAGTACCTAGAACTAAACGATATGCTGAGTACATCACAGTTTGGTTACAGGAAAGAAAGGTCAACCATACATGCCATAGAACTCTTAGTGAGTGACATTTTAGCAGCATTTGAGGACCAGGCTCACATACAGGTAACCTTATGTGACCTGAGCAAGGCCTTTGACTGTGTTGACCACTCTGTTTTACTCTCTAAACTCGAATATTATGGAATATGTGGCAAAAGTTTAAAACTCGTCAAATCATACCTTAATAACAGGAAGCAAGTGGTAAGCTCAGGAAGTAATGTGTCAAACACACTTGAGGTTCAACACGGAGTGCCACAGGGATCTAAATTAGGACCACTTCTATTCCTCATACATATAAATGACCTACCGGCAAATATTAATGTAAAGACATATATGTATGCAGATGATACAACTCTGCTGTCTGTAAATCATGATTTTGATAAACTTGTAAGCAGTATGAATTTGGCAAAAGAAAATGCAACATCATGGTTTAATGCAAATGGGCTACTATTAAATGAGACAAAGACCCAGAACATGTGGTTCAGTCTATCAAAGACTACAAAAATAGAAAAACAAAGTGCAAAATTTTTAGGTATAATCCTGGACAACAAACTAACATGGGACTCTCATGCAGAACACATAGCAGTTAGGCTGTCAAGAGTTATATACCTGTTGAAGAGGCTGATGTTCTGTGTGACATCGGAATATGTAAGGACAGCGTACTTTGCTTTTTTTCAGTCTGTTTTAAGGTATGGGCTAACGCTCTGCGGAAATAGCAAAAAAAATAAATGAAATTTTGGTGATCGAGAAGAAAGCAATCAGAGTAATAGCAAAGGTAGATAATAGGACACATTGTAAACCATTGTTCATTAAATATAGAATTTTAACAGTTATTAATCTATATATTCTTGATAGTGTTAACTTCATACTTGCGGAACTACCTAATTTAAGTGTAATGAATCAAAGACATGACTACAATACAAGAAACTGTACATCTCTGATCTTGCCACAGAATAGATTAGCAAAAACAAACAATAGCCATAAGTACATGTCAATTAAAATATATAACAAATTGTACAAATATGCCACAAGCATGCCAATCAAATTATTTAAGGAAAAGCTACACAGCTTCTTGTTAATGAACCCATTCTATTCAATAGAAGAATTTTTAGAAATACCCAATATCAACTTAAGTTAAATGTGTTAAATGTATTTAATAAAAATATTAGGTTAAGTGAACTGACGAAGTCTATTGCATGTAATAATGCTGAATGACCAATAAAGAATCTGAATCTGAATCTGGAACATTGCTACAGGAGTGATGCCAAAAATTATATTGCAACTAGGCAAGTGGTCTCAGTATCTCCTCATTGTAGAAGAATACCATTAAGGTGACTGAAATTAATATTAGCTTCGATTTGGTGCTGCAGGCATTCTCCTGTCACAGTGTGAGTTTACCAGGCTTATTCACCTTATGGATGTCATTTGCACTAACTGCCATTCCTCCCATTTTTAGTGTATGATTTATTTAAATAACAATGTTTAACAGCCATGATGGGTGAGGTAACAGCGCTGGTTATAGGTGGCTTAGGCCGATAATTTTGTGACTTAAGTTCATCTGTGCTTAAGCTAATAAAGCCAGTGTTGCCACTTCCAAGATGAAGACATTCTACTCAATTAAGTTACAATGTAAAATCTGACATGTCAGTCAAACTTTGTACAAGAAGAACATTATTTAACTGTGTTATTAAATATCATTAGTCTGCTTATCCTAGATATCATCATAGTTCAATACAAATTGTCAGAGCAGTGATACCTCAACTTTACTGGCTGCTTGCACTCCCCACCTACACTATCTGAGCTAAGGTACCCTCTACATGATGCAGAATTGACCACTGGCTGTCATGGGTGGCAGATTAGCACCAGTAAAAGGAGGCAGGGACTACTGTGTCGTCATCAGAGAAACAATAACAGCAAAATGGGTCATTTAGGAAAGTGTGGACTAGTCACTACATGTCACCTGAGTAACAAATCCATCAGAGACATTTCAGCTGTTCTACGGCTGTCAAAGTCAGCTGTTGGTGATGTGATGGAGAAGCAAAAATCCGAAGGAACAACTGCAGCTATACCAAAACCAGGCAGACCCTCATGCGCTGATGGATTGAGACTTGTGGAGGATGAGTGTAAAAAATCACATTAAATCAGTTGAAGGAATCTCTTATGAATCCCAATCCAGCTAGCACAATGACTGTGAGTAGGAAGTTAAAAAATGGGTTATAATAGTTGAGAAGTACTTTACAAGCCACACGTTGGTTAGCAACACTTAAAGTGGTGCAAAGAATGATGAGTTATAATGCTGACATTGCTATGGAGCCCACCATCTGATAACACTTCCCTCTTTGGTTCTGGCTCTTGAGGAAGAAAGTACTGCCATTCCTCCACATACATTCAGACACCTCATTGTAAATGGTTCCAGCAGAGTTGAAGCCATGGTAAAGCCAGGGAGTAGACACACTCCACATTAATGTCCATTAATATGTGTCCAGATACTGTTGATCATATAGTACACATGATAGCAGGCATAATCACTGAATGCTGGACATCATACACTGCCAGTCTGTGTCTATACATGACTTTGTTGTGTGAGGCATCTTTATAATCTTTGCAAGTATATGTGAGTGGTTAAGGAAGGTCGTCATTGTGAGCATAGTATATGAGTTTTTTGGCAAAAGTCATTAAAACTACTGTTTCCCCTAGCAGATATGTGAGCACATGACAAACTGCTTTTTGTCACATGGAAGCTATGCTGCCAGTGTATTCACAAAAATATATGACTCTGTGGTTGCTGATAGTAACATAGAGTGCCCTGTGAATTCAGTTGTGTGGTGAGGGTCATGTGACATGGAGGTAACCCATCTTTAGCAGTGCACAAACATCAAAATAGCAATTCTCCAAGGGAAAAATGTGAGATAATGTTTTAGTGAGTGATGGTTTCCATACTATGCACTTGCATGGTAGATAGGAAAGTTTCAGCAATGCTCAGGGTGACCTGTCAGTGTGCAGACCAATGAGGCCTGTGGAGTCACTGAGCAGCTCCTGGAGGAAGACAACAATCGGTGTTACTGGAGTTAGAGAGGGTAAGTAGCATCAAGAATTGCACCATCCACAGGACAGACTGAGCTGTAACTGCATGAAACTGAATTGCAGTAGTTACTGCATGAATTGACTGAAATTCAATGGTTGATGTGATTTTGTAATGTGTTCCAGCCACTTACTACATTGGCAAGAGGACAGAAACAATTTCCTGACATGAATAGTCACCATCAATGAACATTGTGACTAGTCATATAACCAGAACATCAGTGGCAAAATGCTGGGTCACCAAGTTGGCAGATTTCTTCAGTTTTAGCATTTTGTTGACAGGGAACCAGCAAATTGTTTATTAATGATTCTGTTAACAGTTGCAGTATTTTTATTTGGTAATTAGTTTCAAACTTTACAGGTTCATTTTCAAGCCTGGCCTAAATTGAGGAAATAGCAGAGTTCATGGATCTTTAATAATTATTTTGCATTGAATGGTAAGGTATACCAGCAGAAAAACAGCATTGCAGTGGCAGTTGTCTCTCTGGTATGTTGGCTGATATTTTCATTAACAGCATTGAATCTAAGGTGTTTTCTGATGGCTCTGTTTTGGCATGAAAGGTAATATTATGCAAATGATATCTGGACAACACGTTTGTAATACTTGAGTGCGATCAGAACAATCTGGTGTCTGTGCACTCAGTTTTTAACCAACAATTTAGCAGTGTGAGGTACACACTAGAGGTTGAAAAAGACAGGAAAATTAATTTTTTACACTTGACAGTGACCAGGCTTGATGATAAACTCAATTTACCACAAACCCATGCATTCTGATGCAACAATTAATGCTGTCCCCAGCAACATAAGAAAGCCTACTTCAGTGAAATTATATCATGTCTATTAAAACTATACATAGAGGAGTAAGAAGTACAGAGCGACTTGAATATCTTAAAGCAGTTAGTGGTGTCTAGTGGATTTAAAAGGAGCATAATAAATCAGGTTTTAAATAAGCATGAACACAATAGGCAGGATAAAAGTAAGAAATTTGACAATTTACAGTATCATTGCTCCTTATATCAAGAACTGGCATATGCATTCCCTAAGAAATATAGAATCACATTCCATACCTCTGGCTCATCACAACAGCAGCTAAGACACAAAGTTGCAGAAAAAGTCAGGAATAGTAGATCAAAATTTGAAGCATTAGAGGCATATAAATTTAAATGTGGATTGTGTGATAGTTATTAAAAAGGCCAGGCTGGCCAAAGATTTCTAAAATGATTTAGGGAATACATTGGCTCCAATAACAAGACCTTTTCTGGACAGCATTTAATTGCCACAAAACACAAAGCAGGTAGAAATGAGATGATCTGGAAATATTGCACAAGGCACCAAAAAGAGGCAAACTGGTTATTTTAGAGGAACGGGTAATTTATACATATAAAGTAAAGGAGCCAGATAAACTGTCCAATGAGCAATCTGCTTTTAGGTATAATGACTACTTTGGCCTTTTTAGAAGAGAAATTTAGGGCAATAAAGCAGAGCCCACTTTGGCAGCACCATGATAAGGTGTGTCTCAAATAGAGTGTTCATGAAATTGCCACACACAATATTCATCTACAGTACATTTTAATTTGAATATTGGGTTCAAGTTACTGCATGAGACACTGGTAGTCTGTTGTATCATTAACAATAGTAAATAGCTGGGACCCTACATATTAAAGTATCGGTCTAGAACTTTTTTGAGAAGCAGCATATTTGGTCAGAGATTGTAATAAAAAGGTCCCTTATAAGGCACACATGTACATTGTGTATTGACAATCATGATGATGTAGGCATGAGGTATGATGTAACTATGCTACTGCTTCATGTACAGGGAACTAGCAGGTACATCATATTATTGCTTTCCACTAGGATAGATGCCACTGTGTCTGAAATTTAAGATGCTGTTCCACACATAGGCTTGGGTATGCATCACAGAAACATTGGTTATACACAGGGCAATGAACCCCCACACACAAATGTTTCTTCTTAGTGTATCTGCATGTCTTTGAAAGTTCAACTTATGGATTAGAATGAGATTTCCACTCTGTAGCAGAGTGTGAGCTGATATGAAACTTTCTGTGCCGGATTAAAACTGTGTGCAGGACCAAGACTAAAGCTTGGGAGGACCTTTGTCTTTCTTTGGCAAGTGCTCTACTGACTAAGCTACCCAGGCATGACTCACAACCCATTTTCACAGCTTAAATTCTGCCAGTAATTTGTCTCCCACCTTCCAAACTTCACAGAAGTTTAACTTAAGAAGTATTTTCTGTAAATAGTAATTTGAGTATAATAAGATATATATAGGCATACAATGGAAGGACACTAACAGGTTAACTAGATTACTTTGTATGTTTATTATGGTTATGTTCCCGTGAAGGTGTCTTGTGAGCTGGATGAAAAACTATTTACTACTGTAAAGACAGTAATTCTATAAATGGAGGTGTTGGTTGAGCAACCAGGGGTTATTATAATATAGTCATACTTCCCAAATTGGTTTCGGGTGTGTAGTGACTTCTGTTTTTGTGGTTTCCTGAAGTGCTTAATACCGTCACATTGACAAGGTTGGCGGAATGTAAGCACTCCATGCCTACCCATGTAATTAGTAACACATGGACTTTTCACTGAATGCTCACTTAATGTCATCAGTTTCTTTACAGCATGTTCTGGGATGCCCGTGTAATGCAAGGCCATTAACAAGAGCTACAGTGTATAGAGCATGGACTATGAGCATAAATGAAGCAGTGTGTGCAGATGACATGCAAAAATGCTCATACATGGAGGCTGGACACAGTGACTTGATTTTTTAAAATGTATTTCTTGAATTTTTGAATTTTAATTAGTAATTTTAACTTTTATTTTATTTCATTTTTAGTTTAAGGTAAGCAGGTTTTCACATGCAGGCTACATATAATAGTGTTTTCAATTTTAGTCACTGTTTTAAGTGCCCAAAATAGTGTCTGATGATCTCACAGCCAATAAATAGGAAATACTGCACACACTATGACACATAGCACAATTTTTCCCATGAGAATGCTTTGCAGTGGATTTAATATCATTTGAGTGTAATCCATAATTAGAGGTTCATGTCAAGCCAGGAGATATATCTAATCATGATGTCTGAATTTGAAACAATGTTTAATAGGAGAGCATGTAAGTGCATCTGTAATTGGATTAGCATGTCCAGTTAGTAAATTACATCTGGTTATGATGTTTTTACCTGATTGGTGGAGTAATCATACAGGCACTGTATGAAAAAGGTCATTCATGCAGCATGCATGGCCACTAAAGCAAAGTTGTTTGGAATTATGTAAAACAATTGAGTATCCATATTTCAGTATTCATCCTCTGTATTTCACAATGGGACTAGCATGAACAGATAAGTACTTTGATTACAGGACAAGGTGGTTATGAATGATGAGATATCATGATTCTGTGCTGTGAGTCACTGTTTCAGTAGCACTACATAACGATTCTTCACAAAACTAATTGGTTAAACAAACAATATGTATTGTTTTTAAATGTTTTACTTGTAATTGAGAAAACTATTTATGCATGTAGACTTTTGAAGACAACTTTCTGTATATAAAATGCAAAATTTGTAATGAAGCAACAAATGTGATTTGTTTCATTGTACTTTATATTAAATGTGAGTGTTTAATAAAGATGCTACAGTGCCCTCTGTTTTAGTTCAATGTATCCATTGGCCACAGATGCACACTTGAATGTGAAATGCTTGTCTTATGTTCAAATATGTAATGGGTACACATGACACTAGTATTTGTATTTGTGTAATACTTGTACAGTTGTTCTTGTCATTTACTGTACCAATGTCAGGTTTCATAAAGGTGCTTAGACACAACCTTATTTTAAAATACTGCATGCCCATTGAACGCAGGGGGAAGGGGGGGGGGGGGGGGCGAAGCCCAAAACTATAAAATTTTAAAAAAGAGCTATAGAAAAACAATAATAGAAGCAAAAGCAAGAGCAATTGACACCACCATAACGAACTCAAAAAACAAGGTAAAGGCAGCTTGGAATGGAATTAATGGTGAAAGAAAGGAAAAAGATGGGTGAAACAAAGAAGGAGGTATTAGGTCAATTAAAATAGACAACACAGTGGTCACAGATGGCATGGAAATAGCAACCATACTGAATAATAACTACATCAGTGAAGTAGAAAATTTAAAATAGGAAAGAAATAGTCAAAAACAGAAGAGCATTAAGGTACCAAAAAGAAGATGCAGTACTACATTCTTAAGACCAGTCACAGAAGATGAACTATGGAAAACCATACAGAAACTGAAGTCCAAGAAATCAGCTGATGATGATGAATTATCGAATCATGTAATAAAGCTGGTAAATGAGCAGATAATAACACCACTGTTGAACATTGCAAACTGTTCTTCCAGAGATGGAATTTTTCCAGAAAAACTCAGGATAACAAAGGTGGTGCCAGTGTACAAGAAAGGGGATAAGGATGCCCCCAACAACTACAAACCAGTTTCACTTTTATCAGGTTTCTCAAAACTTCTAGAAATGCTATGTATATCAGATTAGTTAAT
Organism: Schistocerca gregaria; assembly: GCF_023897955.1. Taxonomy (NCBI): domain Eukaryota; kingdom Metazoa; phylum Arthropoda; class Insecta; order Orthoptera; family Acrididae; genus Schistocerca; species Schistocerca gregaria. Next base: position 184,255,869 of record NC_064924.1, read on the forward strand.
TATTTGGACAAACATAACATTCTCATGGCCTCACAACATTGTTTCAGAAAGGATAAATCTGCAGAATCAGCAATTTCCAGTCTAACAGAATACATTTTACAGTCATCAGATGAAAAAAAGGTTGTCTCTGCAATGTTTCTGGATCTTTCAAAAGCATTTGATACCACTGACCATGAAATGATGATACAAAAATTAGGCAACTATGGCATTCGAGGGCAACCATCTGAATGGATAAAATCATATTTGTGCAACTGCCAGCAGTATGTATCATCAGGAAGCTCATACCAAGCAGAAACGAAACCCATCAAATATGGAGTGCCACAGGGTTTGGTAATGGGGCGATTGTTATTTAATGTGTTGGTTAGAGATATAGGTGTTGAGGAGGAAGAAAACCAAATATTGTATGCTGATGACATGACAATACTAAATAGTGACCAAAATATGGAATAGCTTGAGAGAAGAGCATACATATCTCCAAAAGTCACAGCTCAATGGCTGTTGGAAAATGAACTGGTTATAAATCTAAAAAAGACTATGTGTGCAATGTTTATAAACAAGGAGAAAGCTGTAGACATGGATTTAGAGGTTGATAAAACAAGGCTGGAAGAAGAAGAATCTGCTAGATTCTTAGGTATTCTTGTGGATAATGAACTGAAGTGAAAAAAAAAAAAACATATTAATAATGTCTCTAAGAAACTGAGCTCTGTTATATTGCTAATGATGCAGCTATCACAGTATTCATTCAGACAAGAACCTTCTGTGTACAGTGTATCATGGACTTTTTGAACCATACTTACAGTTTGGACTGACTGTGTGGGGAAATTTAAACAAACAAGAGACAAAACGAGTGTTCATGTTAAAAAAAATGCAATTAGGACCATTTTAAGAAGAAAGACCTCTGAAACGTGCAGAAACTTTTTATCATTGTATATATACAATACAATAATGTACATCACAAAAGGTAGTGAGTATTGGATTACAAATGCTAGCGTGCACACCCACAATACAAGAAGGAAGAATGAAGTATGGAGCATATCCCACCGAGTGGCAATGCTAAAGAAAGGGCCCCAATACTCTGGTATCAGACTACTAAGAAGTCTGCCTAAAATCCTGCAAGATAGTGTACTTGACAATAACTTTCCAAAGGAACTTAAAGACTGTCTCATTGAGAAAGAATTTTACAGTGTTGCAGAATACTTATGCCATTAAATTTGTGTATATTATTATTCATTATCAATTATGTAAAAATGTAAAGGGGTAAAAAAAAGTGATAATGAATGTTACTACTTTGACATGTCCTATATTACTGTACACAATGTAATCTAACAGGGGCAAATGAAATTAAATTAAATTCAAATTCAAAGGAAGGGAAAAGAAGTTGCAATGAATGTTGCCCTAACCCTCATATTTTGTCATGGAGATGCATGTAGAATACTTATTTGGGTGACGTGTGTTTATCTGCTTGTTATGCCTATCAGGCATCCTCTTTAGGGATGGTCTGTGTGGAAACAGGAAGGTATCTCTGCCTTCATTGTTTGCTCTAAACAATGCATTGTGCAATGGGTGCACATACCCAATCCATGTGATGTAGACTGCATGAAAAGGGCCAAACTGGTTCATGTGTTTTGTAATGAGGTCCCTCCTGAGAAGATATAAGTGCTTACATGGCACACACGTTCTTCTCATGCATATTACAATTCCAGAATTGCTTCCACCATGTACATGTGAGTAATACAAATATATCTATGCCACAGAATACTCTAATACAGTCGGTGGTGCCTGCTTTGCTGTGTGAGACCTACTTTTAGTGACATAAGCACAAATACTCCTCATAAAATTTTAATTCGTTTCATTTAGCTTTGATATCCATTTTAACATGGTGATATGAATAAAAATTAATTTCAGCATCAAAAGAAAAATTGCTTCAACTTATTTAGGTTTACTCACATCACTGTTGAGTTGGCACAGTGTTAATAAAACATTTCATGTCAGTACTTATCTTCAGAAGGCGAAATGTTTAATAATGCCAAAAGACACAAGGAGAAATAAAAGTGGTGACGCTATCTTAGTTTTGGGTGTTATTAGTTCCTTCCTCAAAGAGCAGACAGGAGGGGAATGGGGAAGGTTAAGCCGAAAGAGTAGCTAATTCAGACTCCCACATGAGAGGGAACCAACTGTAATGAGGATAAGGATAGACAAAGATAAAGGGGAAGGTGTCAAAGTAGGTCATAGATAGTACAATGATAAGCACTGTGCCAGCTTCGGTCCATGGATAATGACAGAGGGGGAAGTAAAGACAGATCAGGGCAAACTGAAATGAGTAGTGAAATTAAGACAGCAGAGAGCAGGAAAATACCCATAAAAGAGGTGGGAGGGCATGAATATGAGGAAATAATACTTACAAGATATGTGAGTTTTTTTGTATATAATAAATAAAAATAAATGATCACCATATAATTCATAGCTGACCTCCGGACCCAGTGGTATCATCTGCAAAAATCATGATGAACATGAATCATAGCCATGGAAAAACATGTCACTTCAGTATGAATATGAAAACCCATATTAATATCAGCATTGAAGACATAAAGGTGAGAAAATTCACTCACTGCTTGTATTTTATGTTAAAAAAGGAAAATATATTGCTAGGTCAGAGAGAGGCAAGGAAGGATAGCAATCAGGAAATATATTTCCATTCATGCTGGTAGGTACCAGAAGTGATTCACACTGGAACATATTATCCACATTGGGTTGCATGTACCACTGGTGGCTAGTGCTCAACTCAACCAATTATGATACCAGTAGTACCCTAATGTATAATGTTTTCTCTATCACCCATGTGCAACAGACATCTGTAAATTCAGTTCTGTGTGACCCTCTGTAGCAAAACAAGCTGGGACCCATTCCCATTTTGTTTTGTCATTTGTCTCCTTAAATGATATTTTTCTGCTTTCTTAATTATCATTATTGTTAGTGGGACATGCACCATATGACAAAGCTGTAATTCTGAATGTAGGACCAAGGCCAACTTTGATAAATTACTTCACTCAGAATAATTTGCTGATTAATTTGAACCATTTATTCACATTGTCCACATGTAAACAGATCTAAAGCACATATTACTGGTAAAGTTAGGAAGATAACCCATAGCAATCTTTAAAGTATTAATGTAGCTAACATGGAAAACATGGTAGAAACATTGGCACTTAATTAGTTTCAAGGTAATTAACAGTTTTACATATGGTGTTTTTTATTTTGGTATTTTTGCAGTTTTCATCATGAAGAAGGCCCATTGCAGTTCAAACTCTTATTGTAATATAAAGTTCAGACCAAAAAGAATTTTTCAGCACTATTCAACTAGCTGCTATTTTTACAATACTATATAAGCCCTGGACCGGAAGACATTTTGGATGTGAGCCTATTTAGGGATTTTGAATGTGAAACATGTGTCAGTCAAGACAGCAATAATTTAATATGCAATGGTGTGTTGTTGTGAATAAGGAGATAAACAGTGAAGAAGGACAATTAACAATGATCACTGGTGAACTATAATATAAAAGTGCCATGCACATTATTCGTCAGAGTGAGTCTGTTGTCAGTTGGTAAGGTTGTAGTCCACAGTGACTATTGTTGCATAATTAGAAGGTGCAGTATGTGTATATCTTGTAAATGAGACTGAGTTACATGATTACAACACTGATTGGCCATAACTAATGTAGTGAGGGCATCTGTCATTTATGGAAGTAAAACCTGTGAAACCAAATATATATCTGTCAACCACATTACTGAATGCTGCTAGTGTCATGCCCACCCACTTTTATAGCCAATTTTTCACTGCGATCACTGCCACTGAGGAGCTACCGGCTGATATATGACCTGGTATGTCACACCTTCACTGAGGGTGCTGGCTGAACAAATGTAGGTATCACATAAATTGTGATTAATCTAATGTAAAATTATTTTATCTGATTTCTTGTTGTTTTAAAAGAATTGACTTTGAAACTAAAAATCAGCATCTGAATATGACTGCTGCCCCACAGTGAGAAACAGGAAAAGCAATGCCAGGAGATCCTGCTATAGACACAATCTACTTTTTCCAATCACTACGAGAGCAGACTGTTGCATACAAAACAGTACAGATGTATTTCTTCTGAACAGAAGATTTTAATTGCCACCCAACTGAACTTCTGTAAAGGATTCTTCAGAGAGGAAACCATATGTGAGCTCTGAAACCAAGTTCTGGCAGGAATAAATAAAAAATTGTATCTGTTATTGTATTCTGTGCCTTCAAATTTCTTTGTGCACATTATAAAACTATAATCGAGAAGACAAAATGTTTTAGTAAGAATGGCATCTTTCTTGTGTTGACGGAGACTTACCTTCCTAACATAAGTATGATAGTTACATTAAAAGCTAAAATATATTGTTCCAGATGGTTCAGTACTAAGTTTACTACTTCTCTTAACCTACATAACTGACTCTCCAGTCATTCTAAGTGACTCACAGAAAACAGTAAACTTGGCTGTCAACAAAGCATACTAACAAATGTCTATACCACACACAGTCCACATGTCAGTTCAGCAAAGTCTATAACTGCTTTACAGCTTATGTTACAAAGTCACAAATGTTATGGTATTTCAAACAGACAAAAATGATATGCAGATTTCAGGTGCAGATAATAATTGCACACAGCATATGAAAAATTATGTGTTAAATTACCTGGAGTCTACTTAGTTAACAAAATGAAGTAAACTTAATATATAATAACTCATCAAGAACCTCAGATCACCTTGTTTTGTACCTGAAACTGAGAGAGTTTACTTACCCCAGTTTAACTTTAACTTCGCTTATGGAATCATTACAGTTTAAATGAATTATGTACTAAATCAGCAGCACTGAGCAGTACAAGCACTGTGTAGAACAGATAACCATTTGTCTTGGAGAGGCTGTTTATAGCCACTGATAGAAACAGCTTCATCTGATCTATGTTTACAGCATCACAGTACAACACTTAAGTAATCTGTGTTTCATAAAGGAGATTATGCATTCTTATACAAGACTTCTAAGAGCCTCCATAATACATAAAGTAAGAAATTGAGGCTCTCTCAAAGTCAAAGGAAAAGTAATAATGTAACCTGATAGCTGTTATTTCTACTAATTATCTAGATTCAAGAATGGAAAATTCCTATTACTTGTGTTATGAATAACTAAATTCACTGTAATTAAGCCTCTGTTCCAACAGTAAGCAGATGATTGTTGTTCTTTGATACATACCAAGGTGGTCACATAATTATTAAGGTGGTACCAACTGATAAACATCAGCTGTTTACTTTAAAGTTTTTTGATTATGGTGGTGTACCTACTAATTTTACAATTTTTCATTTACCCTGAATCAGAGTCAATATGAAATGGCAGTTTAGCGTTAATTATTTGCTCATATAGCCTGTAGGCTATGTTTTTGATAGCTGATTTGCTTTGTTAAAGTATTCCTTGACTCATTTCACATCCCATGTGTGATAGAATTTAGAGAACAGTGTGAATCAATTAACATGTTCATACCAGCATTGAGATTTGTGTTACTTGCTATGTGGCTGCATGCATATTCATGATTTCTGCCATCTGCTTATTTTCATCTTTATGGATAGGTATTGGTACTGGTTACTTAAGTGTGTCACAACATACACTCCTGGAAATGGAAAAAAGAACACATTGACACCGATGTGTCAGACCCACCATACTTGCTCCGGACACTGCGAGAGGGCTGTACAAGCAATGATCACACGCACGGCACAGCGGACACACCAGGAACCGTGGTGTTGGCCGTCGAATGGCGCTAACTGCGCAGCATTTGTGCACCGCCGCCGTCAGTGTCAGCCAGTTTGCTGTGGCATACAGAGCTCCATCGAAGTCTTTAACACTGGTAGCATGCCGCGACAGCGTGGATGTGAACCGTATGTGCAGTTGACGGACTTTGAGCGAGGGCATATAGTGGGCATGCGGGAGGCCGGGTGGACATACCGCCGAATTGCTCAACACGTGGGGCGTGAGGTCTCCACAGTAAATCGATGTTGTCACCAGTGGTCGGCAGAAGGTGCACGTGCCCGTCGACCTGGCACCGGACCACCACGGATGCACGCCAAGACCGTTGGATCCTACGCAGTGCCGTAGGGGACCACACCGCCACTTCCCAGCAAATTAGGGACCCTATTGCTCCTGGGGTATCGGCGAGGACCATTCGCAACCGTCTCCATGAAGCTGAGCTACGGTCCCACACACCGTTAGGCCGTCTTCCGCTCACGCCCCAACATCGTGCAGCCAGCCTCCAGTGGTGTCGCGACAGGCGTGAATGAAGGGACAAATGGAGACGTGTAGTCTTCAGCAATAAGAGTCGCTTCTGCCTTGGTGCCAATGATGGTCGTATGTGTGTTTGGCGCCGTGCAGGTGAGCGCCACAATCAGGACTGCATACGACCGAGGCACACAGGGCTAACACCCGGCATCATGGTGTGGGGAGCGATCTTCTACACTGGCCGTACACCTCTGGTGATCGTCGAGGGGACACTGTATAGTGCACGGTACATCCAAACCGTCATCGAACCCATCGTTCTACCATTCCTAGACCGGCAAGGGAACTTGCCATTCCAACAGGACAATGCATGTCCGCATGTATCCCGTGCCACCCAACGTGCTTTAGAAGCTGTAAGTCAACTACCCTGGCCAGCAAGATCTCCGGATCTGTCCCCCATTGAGCATGTTTGGGACCGGATGAAGCGTCGTCTCACGCAGTCTGCACGTCCAGCACGAACGCTGGTCCAACTGAGGCGCCAGGTGGAAATGGCATGGCAAACCGTTCCACAGGACTACATCCAGCATCTGTACGATCGTCTCCATGGGAGAATAGCAGCCTGCATTGCTGCGAAAGGTGGATATACACTGTACTAGTGCCGACATTGTGCATGCTCTGTTGCCTGTGTCTATGTGCCTGTGGTTCTGTCAGTGTGATCATGTGATGTATCTTACCCCAGGAATGTGTCAATAAAGTTTCCCCTTCCTGGGACAATGAATTCACCGTGTTCTTATTTCAATTTCCAGGAGTGTATTTTTTAAAGCATCAGCTGATTGCAAAGGCATCTCAAGGTTGATTCTATTTAGCCAACCCAATGTTGTAATATTCTGGCACACAGAACATTACAATCAGAAGAATTACTTGTCTTTTTAATAACTTTGTTAGGAACTGTACGGGGAGTGGGGCGGAGGGGGGAGGAGGAATTATGCTCACCATGTTTGTGGTATTTTTGATAACCCCACATGTTCCCCCCATGTCATTCTAAATGATGAGCAACTTAGGGAGCTCAGTATTCATTTATGGGGTACTGGGCTGGTGACTCCAGATTTCCTGAGTTAGGGACTGGTGAGTGCCACCAATCCTCTGCAAAAATAAGCTCTGGAGATGCTTGTGATGTGGTGATGGAATATTGTGTGTTGCAGGGAATGGGGATCTTAGCTTCACTGTCTGGATCATGCAAATGGTACAGACCTCTAAAAGCCTGTAACCTCAAGTTGTGCAACACACCAATGAGATAAATGACTGCTGATGTGGAACAGTCATTAGTAGGCAACCACTGAGGGACTTACTGTACATCAGTTGTGTAGGGCCTACCCAGGCAAGTGGGGCTCTGTCTGGATGGACACTTGCTTCTGTAGCTGCTTGTGCAACTTCCTTGGAGCCTAAATGACTTTCCTTTACTCCCAGCAGTTTGGATAGTCAATTGGGCAGTATTAACATCCAAACCTCATAGAAACCTCATGTGATTAGCCCACCTGGGACATCTGTGCATCTGAAAACATCAAGTATTAGCAATGGACCACATCCTGTGATTAATGATGTATTTATTGTTGTAAAATCTGTAGAATGTTCATTTGAAAGGTTGTCACATTTCTACATCCATATAACCCTAATAGAGCTTGCAGGGAAACTTAAAACTATCAAGGGGCTTATAATAGTGCACTGCTGATCAAAACACTGTAGGCTGACTAAACAAACAAGTTACTGAACAATAAATTACTTGGAAAATATCCTAAAAACAATGTGTATCAATCACTCTCAAGTCTGTTCTATTTGGAACAACAAATGTCTTGCCAAAAGAGAATAAAATCCAGAAGATTAATATGACACAATGCCTCTCATACTCCAATGTGTAAGGGATGTAAAAGGCCTCACAGTCACCCAATTTTGTGCAGTTGTTTACCTTAACATTGAAGTAGCCCAAGCAGAAAACTGATGTTGGCACTCAAACATTGACACCTGATGAGCGCACCTCCACTTTCACCTGTAAATTCAGCTATAATCTTTTATTACTAATCACACAACCAAGCTTACCCAGTATGGCAATAATGGTGGTTGCAGAACCTGATGTGGGAAAGGATAGTGGGCCCTTGGAGCAGACAATAGAAGAGACCCAACAGGCTGTGTATAGTAAAACAGCCTTGCTACCATCTCCAAAATCCAAGCTAGGGATGTAAACTGTCAAGACATAATATTCAGGTCTGAAGCAATCAGACCATGTGACCTTGGTCCTGTCTGATGGATCAATTGATGAAAATACTTTAGATGGTATGGACATTGATGTCTGCTTGTGGGAACAGACAAGACCCTCAAGTTTGCCCCCATCTGCTGCAGTCTCTCCATAAAGGAGGAAAGACAAGGAGAAGGACAAAGGAAAACCTCCCTATTATGATGCCTTCCATATTGTCATGCAACTTGAGGGGTTTCAGGACATGTGTGGAGGAACTTCATCTATTTACTCAGGGTAGAACAGTGTGTGTCTGTCTTCAAGAGGCAAATTTTAAATTCTCTAACGACCCTGAGCTTTGTTCTACATTCTCTATCAAAAAAGTTTACCTTAGTGGAGTGAGAGCTAAAGTGGTAGTTATTTTTATGAGCAACATCTACCACTCCCAGCTTCACTCCCTCACAACCAGCCTGCAAGCAGTCACTGTATCAGTTTATGTGTGTGTCACCAGTTGACAGTATGTGCACTCTACCTGCTGCTACATGAGGTGCTTGATGAAGAGGTTCTCCATGATCTCCTTATTCAGCTCCTCCACCTCTTCATCCTGTGTGGTAATTTTAATGTACATAATATGCTTGCAGCTCTGCAACCACCTGTTCTAGTAATTGAGCCATTGAGTGCTTTCTCATTCCTTGTGTGTGTATTTGTTGAACATGGGGCAGAGCATGCACTGCAGCAGTGCAAAACGGTCATTCACTGCTATCAGTCCCCTGGTGTATTTTCCAGCCTTCACATATGCCACTCATTGGGAAGCAGCACACAGTGGGTGCTTTGAAGGACAAACTTGATGCCTTACAGCCAAACTGCTGTGTTTGAATACTGTGGTAGCATTCAGGAATGTGTGGATGATGTTATCAAAATGATCCATCATGCTGCTGAGGTTTCCACTCTGCAGTCTTCAGGCAAGGTGAAAAGGCAGACCGTCTGTGGAGTGAAAATGCTGCTCTGCAATTGGATACAGGCAGGTGGCTCTGTGTAAGTTCAGTGCTGGCCAACTTGAGGGAGCATCATAGCCTTTTAGACAGTGAGGGTGAATTATTAAGAGAGCAAGAAGAGACCATGGCAACAATTTCTGAATAAAATAAACCATTCCACTAAGAGTACAGTCAAATGGGAGACCATCAGGAGGCTCTCTGGGAGAGGTGGAAAATGACCACGGCTGCTGTAATGGGAAATGGCAGTCTCCATACCAACCTAGGAGACACTGTCTAAACTATGGTGGTAGGTTTTACCACAGTTATTGGGATTCAGCTTTCAGGTGCTACAGAGTGGCTGCTGAGATGGGTACTTGGGACTTAATTTCCACCACTGATTAAGAATGGAACTGTCACTTCTCCATATGGGAGCTGGATTCTGCATTATGTACAGCTCATGAAAAGTCACCTGGTCATGATAGAGACCATTATAGTATATTACAGCACCCCACTGTGTGGAGCAAGGTAATCCTCCTCTTCCTTTTTAACCTCATTTGGCCATCAGGTCAGTTTCCTAGCACATGGTGAGAGGCCATTTTAAATCAGTTTTTAAAACCAGAGAAGGACCTATCATACCCAAGTAGCTATTGTAGTGTTGCCCTCACTAAATGTACAGGAGAGACCTTGTAGCAGGTGGTCAACTGCCACCTTGTCTGGACCTTAAGCTCCATCAGCTCCTCAGCCACTATCAGGTTTGAGTTTGGGAGGTCAAACAATGGAAACTCCAGGTTGGAATATTAACAATGTAAGGAAAAGGTAATTGCTACTTATGGGGGTAGTTGCTACTTACTGTTAAGATGACATGTTAAGTTGCAGACATTTATGCACTAGCTTTTGGCCCTGTCTTCACCAGAAAAAGAAAGAGAAACACACACCAGTTGTATATGGTCTGAGCTGCTGGAGACAATGGTCATGTGTGCGTGAGTGTGCTTACTTGTGTGAATTAATGTGTGTGTGTTTCTCTTTTTTTCTGATAAAGTCTGTGGCCAAAAGCTAATGTGTAAGTAACGTTTAATTGTGCCTGTCTGTAACATAATGTGCCATCTTAATGGTAAGTAGCAATCTAACTTTTACGTACATTATTGTGTTCCGCAGGTGTCCCTCTACCTTCTACAACATGGCCTTCCTGGAAGCTGTTATACAGCTGGCTTGGCTGTACCAGCAACATCTCCAGAGCATATTTTTTGACACTGAGAAGGCTGATGATAGTTCTTGGAGGCATATTATCCTCAGGCAGCTTTGTGACAGGAGTTTTTCAGGATATCTTCCTATCTTTATGTGATACTTCCTCCCAACCTGCTATTTTCAATATAGAATCAGTGACATCCTCTGTGATCACTTTGAGCAGCAGATTGGTGACCCTCAAGGTAGTGTTTTAAGTTGACTACCTTTGCTACAGCTGTGTCCATTGTTAAATCTTCTGTCCAGTGTTTTTGTTGATGACTTCTCGTCTTTTGTTCTTCTTCGAGCTTTGTAACAACAATTCATCTATTGAAACTGACTCTTTGACAGTTGAATAAATGGGCACAGAAGAAGGGCTTTAAATTCCTCGTTGAGAAATCTGTGTGCATTCCTTGTGACTGTTCCCTATTGGTTTTAAACTTTCCGTAGCTGTGGATGAGGGACACTGTTCTTAATGTTAAGGAAATTATGAGATTTCCGGACTGGGACTCATACTTAACTTCAAACTTACATGGTTGCCACACCTTAGGAATCCAAAAAGATGCTCACTGAAAGCACCCAGTATTTCAACCTGTTTTAATCACAGTTTATGGGAAGCAGACCAGGTTTCTTTGGACTGGTTTTACAAAGTCATTCTGTCATCTTGGCTTCATTATGGGCTCATGGTGTTTGGGTCTGCATGAACATCTTATTTAAAGATATAGGACATGGAGCACCATGAAGGAGCACCTTTCAAAACAGCCCCATACCATGCCTCTGTGATGAGGCTGATGAGCCACCACTTCACATCAGGCAATGTCTCCTCATGGTGTTACAGGCTTATGAAAAACTGTCCACACCATACACACCTGCATGCTGTACTGTGGCTCAGCTGCCAATGGGAAACCACTTTCATACTCAACATTGAGCAACTAGGATGTATAGATTCATGTGAAGATTTGCCTTTTAGAGATGGGTGTGCCTGGTTCTAATGCTTTACACCAAGGTTGGGGTATATTTCCACCTTGGCTCCTACAGACAGCCAGAATTAGTTTAGACTTGAAGTATCTGCAGAAAGATTGCACTCTCAATTTTATGTTTCAATCTTTGTTTTTTAACATTTTAAAAAGGTGCCATGGTTTTACAAATGTTTATATAGGTAGCTCATAATAAAGGGCATATTGCCCTGCCCATGTCTTCAGGATTTCCTATCCCCGTACCTATACTTATTTTCTGCAGAGCTCCATGTGATCCTGAAGGCAATGGAGCTTAGGGGTGTCTTCTAGGCAAACAGTTTCTCATCTTCTCTGTTTCCCTTAGTGTCCTACAATCTTTGCAGCACATGTATCCAGCAGTGAAATGCCGTGGCTCATACATTATCAACTGTACTTCCTGCAGCAATGGGAGAAGATGTCACACTATTGATTACCAGGACACATGGAAATTTGGAGCAATGAACAAGCTGCCAAGGCAACCTGCATGGAACAAAATGTTACAGAATGCACCATTCCCCTTCAGGTTGTCATTTTGCTGGTGAGTCAGAGATCCATACAGTTACGGGAGAAGGAGTGGCTGGTAGAACTTGCAGTTGGTGGAACCAATTGTACGGGCATCATGACCTTCATACCATTCACTGCAGCAAGATTAGGTGGCCCTGACCCCTCCTCAAATTGGGCAATGCCACTTAACAAATTGCTTTTTATCTTTTGAGACGGCCACCTGGATGTGATGCCTATGGTGTGCAAGTCATTGTACACCACATTGTAGCTGACTGCATTATATTTTGTGACATGTGGGCTGAGATGAATTTAGGTAGGGATCTGGCCTCCATTTGATCTGATGATGAGTTGGGTGTGGCCAAACTTAAAAAAAATTCTGTGTCATGTCTGGAATTTAGTCTAACCTTTTAGGCTGGAGATTTTGGTGTGTTACAGAGTGTCTAGCTAACCTCATTTTATTTCAGCACTTAGCCAGCCACAGGTGTCTTCTGCCTTCTTTTAATTCCTTCCACTGTTTCTTCCTTTATGTTATGTGTTAGATCAATAATGTGATTTTGGTTGTATTATGTGTATGTGTGTGTGTGTGTGTGCAAGTTTTCAGGACTTTCTTTCTGTTTTTATGCATTGTTCTCATTTTTGTAATTCTATGATCTTCTCTACACTGCTCCCCTTACATTTTAATACAGGCACTAAAGACCTTCCTGTCATGCACCCATAAAATCTTATCATCATCATCTTAGGGATTGTATATGTTCTATTTATTTTTTGTAACATTTTTGTGTAAATGTTTTATTTTATTTTAGTTTATTACTTATTTGTTTTCAGTTCTTGTGAAATAGGTTTTGATTTGCTCTTTTAAAAACAAATTGGAGAATTTTACAAAGCATGTTGGTAACAAAGTTTCAACACCAATGTATATGTATTTCTTCTGTCTCAGACATTGTCAATATTTCATTTTTCTTTCATTACAGTATTACCTATAATCTATGTACATCGAGTTTTCAGACAAGATGATTGCAGCATGAATGAATGTGTTGTTAAGGACAGGCCTGTTATCACTAACCTTGGGGAAGAATTGTTAGTCTGATATAAGCTATTGTATTGTAATTATCTTCTCAAGAGTGTAGAAACAAAACTCGAATTTGTGTACACAATTTGTATTCACAGTACAATAAAAAGTACCCTTTTCATACCCAAGAAATGATAGAGTGAAAGAAAGAAACTACAAAGCGAATTAGTTTACCTTGAGCAGCCTGGCACAAAAAAAGAGGTCAATGATCATGTAATAAGAACTTACACAGGATACAATGTTGTTACAGTATTCAGGTGAAACATAGATTAGAATGCAGAAAAAGCGAACTGCAAGAGGAACACAGGCAAGTCCACAATTCAGTATGCAACAGGAAGCAAAAGAAAAAAAAAATACAATAAAATCTGAGAAATAAAGTTATGTTGTGAAATGAAAGTTCAGGTATTCCACCACTACCTATGCAATAAAAGACAGAATATGCATAATACAAAATTTAGGAGAACATACAATATGAATTAAGTATGTTTAAAGTGAGAGAAAGGATAAAAATGAAGAACCAGCAGAGACCTTATAAAAATGAACATGCACTGTTAACCTAGAAGTAAGAGTTTATTTGTGACTTTTCATACTTTCCCGACGGATCTGCTGCAAATACTCTTCTCGGGTTTGCCGCCGGATTGTATTGTGTAACTCGCACAATATTTCGTCGATGCAACTGCTCGACATCATCAGGTGGTGGTAGCTGCTGTTATCACTGCTGCAAGGTGCTACTGATGATAATCGCACGGCGGCGACGGAATTTATCATGCCGGGGGCAGGCAATACGCGTGCGCGGGAAGACGCTCATGGTTGGAGGAAAGCGGCGCTCCTGGTGCCCCCTGCTGGGCGCCGCAGAAAGGCCATCCGCGCGTGCGCTGTGGGCAATGACTGTGCTGCCGGACGCTCCTGTGGTTAAGGTCCGAACTAAACCTCAGTTGCGCGCTTCGTCACTTGACGGATCGGAAGTTCTTGTTTCCCTTTTTTTCGATTTAATGGCAGCCAGTGCTGGATTCCAGGCGGCAGTTAGCTGGAACCCTGCATCCCTGTTGATAAGATTGTCAGCTGTACGGATATGTATGGCCTCCTTAACAACACAGTCCCAGAAAGATGACGCTGGGGATAAAATTTTCGTCTGTTCGTACAGCATACGATGTCCCGTGTCCAGGCAATGCTCCGCTACCGCTGATTTATCAGGTTGCCCCAGGCGTGTGTGACGATGGTGTTCGACGCAACGTTCTTGCACGGTTCGGCATGTCTGTCCAATGTAAGATTTTCCACATTGGCATGGGATTTTATACACACCACGTTTCCTAAGGCCAAGATCGTCTTTGACCGAGCACAATAAATTCCTCAATTTTGCTGGTGCCCGAAATACACACTTGATATCGTGCTTTTTGAGGATTCTTTCTATTCTCGAAGACATGCCGCCAAAATAGGGCAAGAACGCTGTTGCAGTGGGTGCCTCCTCATCTTCGTTTACATCCCTGCTTCGAATTTGCTTGGAACGGAATGCATGGCGTACCTGCCTATTGGAATAGCCATTCTGTTGGAATACCGTTCTCAGGTGTTGTAGCTCACTGGGTAGACTGTCGGCATCTGAGACTACATGTGCTCAATGCACCAAAGAGCGTAGGACACTACCGCGTTGCGCAGGGTGATGGCAACTTGTCGCCTGCAAATTTAGCTCCGTATGAGTTGATTTGCGGTAGACGCTGTTTCCCAGTGTACCATCCGCTTTTCTCCTGACTAAAACATCGAGGAATGGTAAGGTGCCATCCCTTTCCACTTCCATGGTGAACTGAATGTTGGGATGGAGCGAATTCAGATGCCGGAGGAACACAGGTAATGTCTCCATTCCGTGGGGCCACACCACAAAGGTATCGTCTACATACCGCCAGAAACAAGAAGGTTTGAGACTTGCCGACTGCAGTGCTTTTTCCTCAAAGTCTTCCATAAAATAGTTGGCCACCATGGGAGATAGAGGACTTCCCATGGCAACACCGTCCACTTGTTCAAAATACTGGTCATTGAATAAGAAGTAAGTTGAGGTAAGCACATGTTTAAATAATGCCACCATGTCTCTCTCAAACTGGTTGCTGATAAGCTCTAACGAATCCTGCAGAGGCACTTTCGTAAACAGAGGTATAACGTCAAAACTAACTAAAATATCCGACGCTTGTAGGTTAAGTGTCTTCAGGCGTCCTATGAAGTCCTCTTAATTCCGGATGTGGTGATCACACTTGCCTACGAGAGGACCCAACAGTGTAGCAAGATGTTTGGCCAGAAAATAAGTGGGAGCTCCAATGTTGCTCACAATTGGCCGAAGTGGTGTTCCATCCTTGTGTGTCTTGGGTAGGCCGTGGAGTCTTGGAGGGACTGCAGCCTGTTGGCGTAGACTTTTGGTCACTTTAGAAGGAATGGAACTCATCTTGAGAAGATCTAATGTTTTCCTCTGGATTTTGCGAGTGGGATCCTCTCTTAGCTTGCGATAGGCAGGATCGTCGAGCAGCGCCTCCATCTTGCTGTTGTATTCAACTCGTGAGAGAAGGACGGTGGCGTTCCCCTTGTCGGCAGGTAAAATGACGAGTTCTTTGTCCGCTCTCAAGTCTCTCAGAGCCTTCCTTTCTGCTGAGCTGATGTTGAACTTGCTCGGTGGGGCACGTGTTAAAATTCGGCAGGTGTCCCTCCTAATCTCTTCTGCAACGTCACTGGGAAGCTTCAAAATTGCCTGTTCTATGCCAGCTATGACATCTCGGATTGGAGCTGTCTGTGGTGTTGGTGCATAGTTCAAACCTTTCTCGAGCACTGCAACAGCTGCGTCATCCAGAGTTCTGCCCGTGAGATTAAACACGGTGCGTCGACGTGGCGCATTCCCTTCTTGCTGTTTGGCCTCGAGACGAGAATACTTCGACATTTGGCGGACCTTGGCCTGTTGTTTTGACCAGTCAGCTAGCGCCCAGGTAGCGCTGTCAATCCAATCCCAGGATAACGCTGAGAGTTTCGAAGAGATCTTCAGATGCAGTGATAGCAATTTTGTGGACACTATGTGCAGTTCCCGTCTTGTATAACGCACCCTCTCTCTCACTAGGGCTACACCCGCCCGTCGTTTAATTCTAGCAGCGGCCTCAGATTAAATATGATGTTTAAGTTTAGCAAACGTAGGGACAGTTTGCTTGTCACGGCATCTCAATAAAAACGTCATAGTGCACAGCAATCTACCTCTCTTATTACGTAACTTGTCAAACTCACGTATGTCGTTGGCCATCTCCTCCCCGTAGAGGTACCAGATGTGACTTTTCATACTTTCCCGACGGATCTGCTGCAAATACTCTTCTCGGGTTTGCCGCCGGATTGTATTGTGTAACTCGCACAATATTTAGTCGATGCAACTGCTCGACATCATCAGGTGGTGGTAGCTGCTGTTATCACTGCTGCAAGGTGCTACTGATGATAATCGCACGGCGGCGACGGAATTTATCATGCCGCGGGCAGGCAATACGCGTGCGCGGGAAGACGCTCGTGGTTGGAGGAAAGCGGCGCTCCTGGTGCCCCCTGCTGGGCGCCGCAGAAAGGCCATCCGCGCGTGCGCTGTGGGCAATGACTGTGCTGCCGGACGCTCCTGTGGTTAAGGTCCGAACTAAACCTCAGTTGCGCGCTTCGTCACTTGACGGATCGGAAGTTCTTGTTTCCCTTTTTTTCGATTTAATGGCAGCCAGTGCTGGATTCCAAGCGGCGCTTAGCTGGAACCCTGCATCCCTGTTGATAAGATTGTCAGCTGTACGGATATGTATGGCCTCCTTAACAACACAGTCCCAGAAAGATGACGCTGGGGATAAAATTTTCGTCTGTTCGTACAGCATACGATGTCCCGTGTCCAGGCAATGCTCCGCTACCGCTGATTTATCAGGTTGCCCCAGGCGTGTGTGACGATGGTGTTCGACGCAACATTCTTGCACGGTTCGGCATGTCTGTCCAATGTAAGATTTTCCACATTGGCATGGGATTTTATACACACCACGTTTCCTAAGGCCAAGATCGTCTTTGACCGAGCTGCCGTGCGATTATCATCAGTAGCACCTTGCAGCAGTGATAACAGCAGCTACCACCACCTGATGATGTCGAGCAGTTGCATCGACGAAATATTGTGCGAGTTACACAATACAATCCGGCGGCAAACCCGAGAAGAGTATTTGCAAGAGTTTATTTATTTAGTAGGAAAAAAACAAAAAAAAAAGAACACCTGGGAAAAGACAGCTGAACATAAAAAAAAATTAAATCATACCCCATAGCTTCATAATGCTTTTAGAATCTTTCTGTCTGGGCTTGTAAACTTACCTTCTCACACACCACCAATAAATTTTCAATCTCTTCATAAAAATTAGATTCATTTCAAAAGCTTCAAGAGGCGTAAGGTATACAAATATGGTAACTTTTTTTATTATCTTCATTTTCTTGCTGTTGGCTGCAGTTCGTCATGTCTAGAGGGAGATTCTTGAGGCTAAGATTTTTTAACTATGTGGATTTCAGATGACTAAATAAATATTAAGTAAGCCTGTTGCATAATTTCTGTTTGCACTTGTTTTTTATTACAGCACATTCTTTTGTATCACACTGACTTTACAATCTCCACTTCCATGAAACCCAAAATTACATTGTTATTGCTAAAGTTAGAAACAAGTCTGATTCCATCAGAGGCATGCCCACAACTCTTAACTCATTCTGTTGTTCTAACAATATTCCAAAGAGTTTGCAAAACAAAAGGGTTTACAAAATTTGTTGACAAAATAAGAATCTTCAGGTTATATCATTATTTTATAAATGAGTTCAGAAATAGAGCTAATAATTAGCATCAGATTGTGTAAATAATAAGAGGAATTTTAAGTATACCAGATATGTTGTAATTTCTAATATTTCTATCAGCAGAGTGATTTTTAACTGTACATACAGAGTTAGTACATATTGATTGTACATATTGATTGTAACCAATTAATTTCTTTTTATATGTTTTAACCAGAAAAACAATACATTGTTTACAATATCACATGAAACAGTTGAGACTATTTTAACCTATACAAGATTCAAAAATATTTCTGGTATCAATTATTTCTATAAAGAAAGATGAGGTTAGAGGAGATATTAGAGGAGGGTGTCTCTTTACAGGCTCTTTGATGGTTAGTAATTTTAGTAACAAAGGAAAATTATCCATGAACAAGGAAAAAAGTAATTTATACAGTTGTTTAGTGGATATGGAGGCAAAATATTTATTGCTGTCATCATAAACAATATGAAAGTGTTAAATCAGAAACATCCTTTTAGGTTCTTAGGCTAATGAGAGGCCCCTTGAATTTTTGGTTGTATCTAGTAAATTGTGTGAAGTTCAATGGGTTTGGTATTAGTTGTGGTTTAGTAGTATTAATAAAAGTTGTTGCTTTCTTAGTAGAGAGAGAACTTTGAGATCACTATTGCTAATTCTTAAATAGTTCTGCTGGTGTAATTGAACTTATGTAATATAGACATTTAGTTTTTTTCAGTAACTGTAAAATTTTACCATAAGTGAGAAGTGGGGGGTTTTGTGATGGGTTTGGGAGTAGTGGGTTATGGTGTGGGATTAGTATTTTCATTGGGGGAATGCAGTAGGGAAGCCAGTGGCCATTCTAGCAATATCCTCTCATGAGAATGCAGAATCTGCAGTAGAAATAAGCTGACAGAAGAGCAGGAGCATAAGATCTGTGCCCTTTAGGTGCAGTTACAATGTGCAAAGGAGGAACTAGATATTTTAAGAAGGTTGAAGGGTGTTGGGGAATGGGACCCTGCAGTTGGCAAGAAGGCAGATAAGAAGGGCATAGTCAGAAAAGTGTACTTTGCATATATCCAATAGATTTGACCAACTGTCAGAGCTGAGTGAAGAGGAGCCTCTTGTAGCTGTAGGTTTAGGAAACATGCAACAGTCATCAGCAGTTAGGAGACCTAAGTCTAACAAAAAGAAGAAAGTACTGTTGCTAGGTAGTTTGCAAGATAGAGGTGTGGGCCAGAAGTTGCAGGAAGCGTTGGGGACTAAGTACCAAGTCACTAGCACTGTGAAGCCTAGTGCAAGGTTGGCTCAGGTGACTGACAGAATAGGGAAGTCATGTAGGAATTTTACAAAAGAGGATCAGGTAGTGATTGTGGGTGGAGCAGTGAATAGTCTTGATAGGGATGGGGAATATGATGCAGGTGGTGACCTGATAAAGACTGATAGCACTAATGTGCATTTCATGCAACTGTTTCAGCATCATGATCGACCTCATCTTAATGTGACTGTTAGGCATGTTTACATGGAGCTGGAGAAGGCACTGATGGCAGAGGGCATGGGTCACATTGCAGTGGTGTCAGATGAGTCTATTAGCAGATTAGGTTTTATTTGGCATTGCCTGCACTTCAATAGGCAGGGGAAGGGGTGGCTCACAAAACTTATTGGTTACAGTGTAGTGGGTGGTTGTGGGATCACTCATGGAAAAATTCCTATAGTAATTTGTGTTCGAGCAGCACCTTTTTTAGCTTGAAGTCAGCTGATAGATATACCTTCTTAAAGGAAGTGCCTCTAACTAAGAAATCACCTTCAGAGGAGGTCAAGTATCTAAGTAGAGAAGGAAGTAGCATATTTCATCAAAATATAAGAGGTATTAGAGATTAAGATAGTGAACTGCTTATAGATGTTGAATCTGACATTCTTGGTATATTGGAACACCACTTAAATAATTTGATGGTTCAGAGGCTTCCTTTACTAGGATACAGATTAGCTGGCTGTTTTTCAAGAAGTTCCTTATGGAGTTGGGGACTGGCCATGTATGCCAAAAACAGCATTCTGTTCAAGTCCATGGATCTATCACAGCACTGCACTGAACAGATACTTGAATATTGTGCAGGGGCAGTTGAATTTAGTGAAACGAAACTTCTAATTATTGTTGTTTATAGGTCCCCCAACTCTGACTTCTGAGCATTTTGGCTTAAGCTAAAGAGGGTTCTTCATTCACTTTATAGGAAGCACCAAACATTAGTATATGTGGTGACTTCAGTATTAATTTTGTATGTGATTATGCAAGAAAAAGGATGTTGGTAGAACTCCTAAACCCATATGATTTGACACAGACTGTGTTTTTCCAACTATGGTGCAGGAGAACAGCAGCACAGTAATAGACAGTATTTCTATTCATTCTTCATTACTAGAAGGGGGTCTGCGGCCCGTTGTCTTGCGGTAGTGATCTCTCTTCCCACACACGGGATCCCGGGTTCGATTCCCGGCAGGGTCAGGGATTTTCTCTGCCTCGAGATGACTGGGTGTTGTGGGTCTTTCATCGTCATTTCATCCTCATTGACTCACAAGTCGCTGTAGTGGCGTTAAAGAACTTGTGGAGCGGCCCAACCGCCCAGCGAGGGGTCTCCCGGTCACCAATGCCATTTGTTCATTATTATTATTATTACTAGATGGGGATTCTGCTAGTAAAAGGGTGAATGGCCTATCAGACCATGATGCTCAAATTTTAACAGTAAAATGCTTTTGTACTCAAACAAATGTCACATATAATTACAAACTATGCAGCAAAGCTAACCCAATGGCAACAGAGTTTTTTAAACATTGTTAAGGAACAAGAGTGGCAGGATGTTTATATTGCCAATAATATAGATGACAAATATAATGCTTTCCTTAACATATTTCTATGCTCTTTAAGAGTTGCTTTCAATTAGAACATTATAAATGTGGTACAAGCAGTAAAAGGCAGCCTGGTGGCTAAATAGTGGGATAAAAGTATCATGTAGAACAAAGCAGGAATCATATGAAAATGTTAGAAGGAGTCACAATCAAGCTTCAGTAGCCCATTTCAAACAGCACTGCAAGGTGCTTAAAAATTTTATTAGGAAGGCAAAGAGTATGTGGTATGCAAATAGAATAGCTAATTCACAAGATAAAATTAAAACCATATGATGAGTTGTGAAGGAAGTGCCTGGTCAGCAGTATAAGGTCAATAATAAAAAGTCAGTTTGTAGTAAAAATATTTCTGTTACTGATAAGTCAGATATATGTACAATATTTAAAATCACTTTCAGAGAATTGCTGGTGAATTAAATAAAATTTAGTTCCTGTAGGGAATCATATAACACTCTTGGAAAATGCCTTTCTGACACTCCATGTCTGAAATACTTCTCTGTGACACTGACAAGGGGGAGTCTAAGTCAGTAATTAAATCACTGAAGACTAAGGACTCTCATGGAAATGATGGAGTGCCTTGCAGAATATTAAAATACTGTGCTCACATGTTATCCCTGTACTTAACCATATTAGTGATTTTTCCTTTAGGAATGGTCAGTTTCCTGGATGATTAAAGAACTCAGTAGTAAAGCCGTTTTATAAAAAGGGAGAAAGGGGTAATGTAGACAATTTTAGACCCATTTCTATGCCAATAGTGCTTGCTAAAGTTATTGGAAAAGCTGTGTATGTAAGGACAACTGATCATTTTATATGACATAATTTGGTATCAAATGTACAGTTTGGCTTTAGAAGTCATTTAACAATTGAAAATGCTATTTTCTCTTTTCTCTGTGAGGTACTGGATGGATTAAACTTACAAGTGTTTCACCTCTTATTTTAACAACAGACAGGAAAAGGTCATTATTCAACGTACTGAGAATGGCTGTGATGTGGGGTCTGATTTGGGTATGGTCGAAGGGGGGCTGCCCCAGGGATCAGTGTAGGGGCCACTCCTGTTCCTTATTTATATAAATGATATGCTCTCTAGTATTTTGGATAACTCTGAAATATTTCTGTTTGTTGATGATAATAGCTTGGTAGCAAATGATGTTGTGTGCAACTTTGACATTCAAATATTGCAGTTCATGGCTTGTAGAAAATAAGCTAATGCTAACTTACAGTAAGGCTCAGTTTTTATTGTTTCTAACACAATTTAAAAAAAAATCAGTTTCACAGAATGGGCAGATGACTAGTGAAACTGAACAGTTCAAATGTCTAGGTGTTCAGGTAGATAACAAACTGTCATGGAAAGCTCTGAAGTAAGTGATCATTTGACATTAAAATTAGTCTACTTTGCTTCTTTTCATTTGCTTGCATCATATGGTATTATATTTTGGGGTAACTCTTCCCATCCAAAAAGGATATTTTTGGCTGAGAGACGGGCAGTTTGGGTAATAAGTGGCGTAAGTTCATGAACCTCTTTTCAACCCCTGTTCACTAGTCTGCATATTTGGACATTGGCCTCTCAATATATATATTTTATACTGCTGTTTCTTGTTAACTATGTCAGCTTATTCCCAAGAATTAGCAGCTTTCACTCAGTTAATCCAATCTCCATTTCCCTAACTCTTGTGCAGAAAGGTGTGCATTATACTGATGTATCCATGTTTAATAATCTACCACAAGAATTCAAAAATCTTAGCAGTAATCCATGTGCTTTCAAATCAAAACTGAAGAGTTTCCTCATAGGTCACTCCTTCTGTTCTGTTAAGAAGTTACTTGAAAAGTTAAGCTGATTCTTATGTTTTATTGTTGACTACTTTTACTTAAACTTATGGACTGACTATTTTTTTCAGTTCATAAACATTTTATTTTACCTCTTATTGCTTCTATATTGTAATTTCAGGCACTGACACGTTCCATGAACTTGGAGATTTGCTGCTCAATTTGGTCCTACAGAACTAAAACAAATAACGGCATTTTACAACGTTTTGTCAGCAAGAAAAGCCATATTTGTAACAGGAACAGTGGAATTCGACAATTATTTGCTTCTGTTAAGCTTTCAGAAGGGGAATACAGATTTTAGTTAATGTAAATGAATTAATTTTTTGTGTTTATACTCTTTTTATATTCTGTGTTTAGTAAAACAGCTGTTTACTGTTTGCCTTTTTCCTTTGCTGGTAAAATTTTGTGATACTTTCAAAAGTATCCATGAACAAAGGATCAGAACAGTTGTTAATTTTAACAAGAACTGGTATATTATTGAAATTAATGATGTGTTTGTCCAATCTGTTCTACTTCAAATTCATGTTTGATCTCAGTGGAATTCTTTGCCTGATCCTCTCTGGACTGCTAAGATGTACACTCCATTCAGATGTCCGGTTTTTTTGAATTACCAGAGACATACTAGAAAGAAACTTGGTATTAATGGAGTAACTAGACATGCATTTGATCTATCCTTAGACTATTGATTTTGTTTGTCAGGTTGTACATATGCTGCTGTTCATTAAAATTTCAACATTGGTAAGGATATGTAATAATGTACTTTTACTGATAGGGCATATAAAGTATAGAAGGAGGAATACATGATTAAATTTTTGTGTGATTTGAAGAATACAGATTGCAAAATTCAGTGCCCAGAACGGCCACCTCTGGCAGCAATAATGGCTCTAACCCTGCTGACATCCAGTCAAACTGAGCTGAAATGACAGACAGGAGGACATCATTCCATCCTGCTTCAATTTTGTGTCAAAGTTCATCAGTTGTAATCAAGGACACATATAAAGGAGGAAGGGGAGGAGGCACCACCCCTCCCCTCATGCTTTCAGGGATAGGAAAAAAAATAGTGTAGACAGGTAATTTTTTTTTCAAGAAAATTATTTAAAAATCAATATTACGCAGGTTGTTAACAGGGTCAACTGGAACGTTTTTATGACTACTTAAAAATCATTATTTGTCTTCCAAAATATTAAAAATACTCCATACCCTCCACTCTTGACATCCGCCCCCCCCCCCCCCCCCACAATAAACTATTGTAATGGTGCCCTTGATTGTACTTGCTGGAGAGTGGTGACAAGCCAGTGTCTTGAGAACCCACACCCAGAGAGATATGGAGACGCAAACATCTTCTGTATAGGGATAGGTCAGGATAAAGCAGGTGGCATGGGGCCTTGTGAGATACTCTTAAAAGATAATAGCACAGATTGTGATTGTATAAGGAACGTTCAAAAAGAAATGAGCAAGAAGCACAATTTCAGAAACCAGTACCTGTATGTTAGAAGTATTGACCCTGGCTGTTGACACACTTGTCCCACTGTGACACAAGATGGTGAATGGCTGTCTCATAAAATTCCCGGGGCTGCCATGTGAGCCAGTTCCGCATGTACTGCTGGATGTTGTCATCCACATGAGTGCAGGAAAGGTGATGCTGACGTTCTCCTTTGGCCAAGATGGCCCCCTTTTCATTCACTTCCTGCGACACAGGACAACAACGAATGCCCAGTGTTACTTGCAAACCTTGACCACCCTTTGCCAAGTGATCAAATCAAAATGACCAGGCAATCTCACCCATAGAATCATTCTCCTCCACAACAATGCAAAGCCCCATAGGACCAACACAGTTATGGCACACCTGCACAAATTCAAATGGGAGGTTCTCAGTCACCCTCCATACAGTCCAGACCTCTCTCCCTGTGATTACGCCATTTTTGGTGCCCTTAAAAAGGCTCTTAGGGGAAAAATATTCACCTCGGACAATGACGTCCAGCTGTATGTGCAGAACTGGTTCATCACAGCCCCAGGATTTTTTTTTTGAGACAGCCATTCACCACCTTGTGTCACAGAGGGACAAGTGTCTCAACAGGCAGGGTCAATACTTCTAACATACAGGTGCTGGTTTCTGTAATTATGCCTCCGGATCAGTTCTTTTTGTACGCCCCTTACATTGTGTACCCAGTGGCACCACATATCGTTTTGTCAGGGCCTGGGCCTGTCTGTTGGTGATGAATGAAATCCGGCAATGTTCATTCTTCTCAGAGACTCCACTTGTGAGTACAGCCATTCTGATGCCATATGCAGAACCAAAACTTACATGAAAAAAGAGTGTGGTGTCACTCCAGTGCTCAGTGTTATTGTTTGGAGCACCTCTGTTGATGTGACTCTCTCTAGTGACTCACTGAGGGAAATCATTACAAAGGTCACCATACTGACAGTGTGTGGCCTTCCAGATGCCATCACACTGAGTAGATATTTGTCTTGCTGCAAACAAGTGCATTTTCTGATTTGGAATATGTGACAAGGCTGTGTAATCCTCCATGGCCAAGAAACCAGTCTCTTTATCATCTCTGTCCTCTATCCAGGTTAAATAAACCAATGAACAAAAAATTCACTTGGAGACATTCAGGTACTACATAGTGATGATTATGATCCCATTAATTCAATATTCACATGACCAACAAGTGCAGCCATGTCACGGACACTCATCATGAGTCGTATGCTGATTCAGTGGTTAGGGATGCTATGCTACAGCTTGCTCTTGATAAAGAAATTCGGTAACGTGCCCTACAACTGCCAAACCAGTCGTTGTCGGAAGTTCTAAGCATCGCTCAATCCTTTGAAGTGTCTCATGCTGCTGGCGCGCAAATAGATGTGTGGTGCGATGTAGATGCTGTACAGTCAACTTTCGACGCGGACAATTTGCTTGTTTCACAGGAGAACGAAGATGAAGCGGCGGTTCACTCACATAAACAAGGTCGCGCTGGGCCGCAACGCTCGCAGCGAAAACAGCAACCACAGAAGCATGTTCGTTCCACACTTCCTTCTTGTCCACGTTGTTTTGTACAGCATGACAGGGCCACATGACCAAAATGTTGGGCCATGTGTAATTCATGTAGAAAAAAAGGCCACATTGCTTCTGTGTGCCAGTCCCCTAAAGTACCTGTCGATGAGGATGAGGCATCGGACATGGATTTTAACTGTGTGCTTTCTCAAACAAATAAGTTGTTTGTTACTGTTCGTGTTCTGGATAAAGATAATCGCATGTAAGTGGACACTGGTTCTGCAGTAACTCTCACTAATTCCCACATGTATTTGGAGTTGGGCTCCCCTCCCTTGTCTCCAGTTACGCGAAATCTGAGAACTTATAATAAACAGAAAATTCCTATCATTGGCCAGTTTGATGGTTCCACTGCCTACAAGTCTGTTGTTAGGCCCCTCACGTTTTATGTGGTGTATCATGTGGGCACTGAAAACCTGTTTGGTTATGATAATTTCCAGTTGTTTGGGTTCTCCATTGATGTTGTGCATCTCATATCTGAGGATATTCCGTATCAACAGCTGGATGGATTGTGTTCTGAATTTTCGTCCGTGTTCTCTGCTGGTCTGGGTCGTGCCAAGGATTTTGAAGCCCACATTACTCTTAAACCTACAGCTCACCCTAAGTTTTTCCGGGCATGCCCTATTCTGGTGGCGTTGCATGCCAGGCTGAGATAGACAGGTTAACAGCTTCAGGGATTCTCCTTCCTGTTACCTCCAGCGAATGGGCATCGCCAATCGTGGTGGTTTCTAAGCCAAACGGAAGTCTGCGATTGTGTGGTGATTTTAAAGTCACTGTCAATGCTGAGCCTCGTGGACACTTATCCTCTTCCCCGTCCTGAGGAGTTATTTACCAAGCTCGCTGGGGGCCAGTTCTTTTCCAAACTTGACTTATTGGAGGCGTACCATCAGTTGCTGTTGGATGCTTCTTCCAAGGAATTTCTCGTCATTAACACTCCTTGTGGGTTGTATCAGTACCAGCAGTTACCATTTGGCGTCGCTTGCGCACCGGCCATTTTTCAGCAGTTTTTGGAACAGCTCACGGCTTTCGTTCCTGGCTGCATAAACTATCTGGATGACATTGTTGTCATGGGGGTCTCCACTGAGGAGCACCTTCGCAATTTGCGTTCACTGTTTCGGGTTTTGCATTCGGCTGGGTTGAGGTGTAATCTGGACAAGTCACAGTTCTTCCAACCCCCCATTGTGTATCTTGGTTTCCACTTGTCCCTTGAGGGTAAATGTCCTCTACGTCAGCACGTTGCGGCCATTAACGCTCTACCCCGGCCGTCTACGGTCAAAGAACTTCAGGCGTTTCTAGGCAAGATTGCTTATCACAAATTCATTCCATCCGCGGCAGCGGTAGCTCATCCTCTGCATCAGCTGTTATGCAAAAACGTCCCTTTCTGTTGGTCCGACAAGTGTGAGCAGGATTTTGTCCACCTGAAGGCTCATTTGCAGTCGGCGCCTTGTCTTGCCACATTCCATCCGAGTCAGCACTTGATTCTGGCGACTGACGCGTCACAGTATGGCCTAGGGGCTGTTCTCGCCCATCGGTATGAGGATGGGTCGGAACGACCCATCGCCTATGCTTCCAAGACCCTCAACGATGCGCAATGACGTTACTCTCAAATCGAAATGGAGGCGCTCGCTATCATTTATGCTCTCAAAAGTTCAGCGTTTTTTTGTATGGTTCTAAGTTTCACCTCATCACTGACCACAACCCACTGGTCTCTCTGTTCAGCCCATCGGCATCGCTTCTGGATAGGGCAGCTCACCGCCTGCAACGTTGATTGATGCCTTCTCAAAGTTTCCATTTGTTGTTCTATGTACGTCACTCACCACTGCGGTGACGACGCTGGCTTTGTCCAAAATCTTTGTGCTAGAAGGTCTTCCATCCACGGTTGTCACGGACAATGGCCTCTTCGCGTGCCTTCGGTGATTTTTGCACTGGACAAGGGATTCAACATGTTACAGCACCGCCCCTCCATCCGCAGTTGAATGGGAGGTCGAGCAACTTGTCCTCACTTTCAAAAGCCAGATGAAAAATTCCTTAGTGATTTTTCCACAGATGATGCTCTGCTACAATTTCTGAGTTCTTATCACTTCACGCCTCTGAGTGATCGCAGCCCTGCTGAACTGTTGCATGGCTGCCAACCGTGCACTGTACTGCACCTGCTTCACCCTGTCAGGCCTTGTGCTGTGTCCCCTAGTGTGGGAAAATACTCAGTGGGTGCCGACGTGTTGGCACGAGGGTATGTATCTCGCCCTAAATGGATTCCAGGGGTGGTCAAGGCTCTTCGCGGCCGCCGGCTTTGTGAAATACGTACGGACGATGGCATGGTTGTTTCCCATTATGACCAGATGTGCCCACGAGTGGTGGCCATGCCGGTGCCACCGCCCCTTCCTTCGCCTCCACCAGCCCGAGAAGCCAGTCCTGTCACTGCTGCTGATCTACCGTACGTGTTGATGCTGACATCGCTACCACTTCCGAGTACGCTGGAACCGGCCCCAGTCGTGATGGCGCCTTCTCCGGGACCCATCTCGCTGGAGCACACCCCCAGGTCCACAACGCCTATGGATGCTGCTCCAGAG
The DNA here is from genome assembly GCF_023897955.1 of Schistocerca gregaria. NCBI lineage: Eukaryota > Metazoa > Arthropoda > Insecta > Orthoptera > Acrididae > Schistocerca > Schistocerca gregaria. The sequence goes on from NC_064924.1 coordinate 184,284,274, forward strand.
TTTTCACCCATCTTCTCGTCCAGGAGGCCCGTTCCACGCACGAGCTTCCGTCCTGGACATTTTCGACCATACTCTCGTGTGTCTCCACGGGATCTTCTTGGGGCCTCACAAGATGCCATGGATGTCTCCGCACTGGCCATGTCTCCAAGGAAGTGAGTGTTTTTTTTTTTTCAAGGGGGGAAAAGTGTTGTGACAGTGCCATGACATTTAACAGTGCCGCCACAACAGTATGTGCAAATGGCGATAGAGGTGCTCCACAACTCGGCTGAGCACGAGAGCGCCACCTAGCTATGAACGGCGCCGGCCGCATGTCACGGCATGGCAGTCAAATAAGAGATACTGAGTTGTTGTTATGTAACCAGCTATTGTTTATAAGTGAGTGTGTTTGAATATCCACCCAATTACTGGTGATTAAAGGTTTTAACAGAAACCAAAATCAAAAACTGTGTACAACACAGTACAAGAAATGTGCATGTGATTATTATTTCAGAGAGGAGGCATACATTTAAGACCATTAGTTCTGTGCTTGTGTTCCCAAAAGGTCCGTATTATATGAAGATGAGGTAATGCAGAGCTTTTAAATGTAGTGGTGAAGCAAAAGCATTTACAAGGTGCCTCACTGATGTCAATCAGTGAAACATTGAGTTGGGATGGGACAGAATAATTAATATGGTTATGGGTTTGTAAAAAGTTACATTTGGGCTCATAATGGGCAATTTTCTGTGACACAGATCTGTTTGTAGAGCCAATGGATGAACCAGGGTTGCATATAGTGATTCACAATGTGATCACAACAGAGGGCGACTGCCATCTTATGTATATGGCCTAGTATAGACAATACAGTTATCTCTTAAGTGTTGGATCAATACTGGAACCCTGTAACAGGTGTAGACATTTCTATGTGGAAGGACTGATGCAATCTACTGAGGGCTCGACTGCTGGAAAATATGCAGATGTGTTGTTTCTCATAGTCCAGAAATAAAAAATGCCTCAGACAGTAATGCCCATATAAATACCATCAATAACAAGAATAGTGGTAAAAGATAGTCCTTGATTTGATGAGTCCCAATTTAATCAACTCTGCAGTGATGATCACATACTTTATATGCTGCTGTGAAAGTTGCAATCTGGCAGTGTGCATTATTGAGTGGTGCAACAGACTGACAGCAACTGTAAGGGTTGATGTGAACCCATGTCCTACATCATGAGGGTAACTTACATAGCAATGGCTAGACATGGAGGTTCTGTAATCTGACATAATGCTGCTTAGTCATGCAATATCACATAAAATATTTTGGCTGGGCTGTTTTTGGCAATGTGTGATGATAGGTGGATGAGTCTTCTTCAAAGAATGATGGGTAGTACTGCTTCACTAGCCTGAATGTTTCACTGATTTATCATCCGTCATACATGTTTGGAATACAGTTGGTCAGCAGTTTGTTTATTATGGTTCTCTGGTGATTAATGTTCCTTTGTGTACATGTGTACAGAGTTTTTGAGGAATAATACACCAGAAATTTATTTAAACCATCTTTGATTCCATGCCACAACATTTAAAGCCTGTGACTGCAGCATGAGTCTCCACACTGACATAACAGGTGGCTTCTTCTCTTCTCCCATCTGTTATGTTTTTCTTTTCCCATAAATAACTATTTTTTTGCTAAATCTTATTTTCAATATATTCATCTATTGTTGCGTAGTATCTAAATAAAAATCTCAAGTTCTTATTTGGACTGGATTTCAGTTGAATATATTATCTAGATCATTATTTCATTGTTGTAATTAGTGGTTTATCTTAAGCATGTCAGTAGTCAGGCATCACAAAAAATTGGCAGTTCCCAATTTGAGTTCTGATGAGTACAACCTATGTTCGAGTGTGCTCTCAATGATGGCTCACACCCCATATATGTTTCTTCTGTATGTGAAAATTTAAGCACTGTTCACTGTAAAACTCAAGAATGCTAATTCTTAATAACTTTCAAGTTAACTGTGCAACTTTAATTAATGAATGTTTAAAATTGTCTGTGTGGAAGGTAATTCTCAATGTAGTGAACTATTGTTGGATCCAGTGCTCTGTGTAATGCACTGATTTAAATGTACTAGTGGAGTGTAACAGTCTTTAATAGAAACTGATAACTGAGAACTGTCACAATTTTTAATAAATGTGAACTTTTCACTTTATGCCACAATAGAATAATCAACTTTGTGATTGTAATTGTGGGTGCTGATACTAGATTATTCTACATGTAATTTTCTGTAATGTGAAAACTAGTCATTGCAGTTAATAAAAAATATAGTGTACATCTTTGAGCAAACACCACTTTGCACTCATTTAAAGTTCAGCTTTGAGATGATCAAGAATTGTGCTTTTGAGGGTGAGACTGATATGAAGGTCAATACTACCCCAATACCTCTCCGAAACTATGAAAGTCAGATAGTAAAGTGAGGTGTTACTTATAGTTTTGTAATCATATGATTGTTTGTGTACCTGCATATAATGATACCTGATCTGCTGTATAACATTCACAACTGCAGTTAAAAGAAATGTTAATGGTTTCTCCCATCTAATTCTTGGCATTTTAACTTTCACATATATATGTTTATCTACAAGTACAGTAAAATTAGATTTTACATTTGACTCTAAAGTTTCCTCTGCAGATAAAAACACAATTATTTAAATGTGTTTCCAATTACATTCATTTTAGTTCCAAAAATTTATTACTACTATCCATTTTTATAAGTTCATCTTCAAGAAAAGCTGATCAATGATTGTTACTCTCTACAGAGTATTGGAAAATAAGAATAGTAGCCAGAGTTTGAAGTCCTGTTTACCTCTAGGTCATACAGTTTGAAATGAAGCATGTTTAATCAAGTTATTTAACAAGCAACCACCATTCATTAGTATTTTTTGCATTACAAATACAGAATTGTGATTGCACATGAATTTGAATTTTTACATGCGGTATAGGATATCATATTCTTATTGTTATAGATAACCTGTCTCAAGGTCATAAATATTGTGGGGCGACTGTTTTCTCTTAAGCTTTATTAATTCAGGAGTTACCAGGATTTTAAGATGCAACATATTAGAATTTTGTTATCATTCAAAAATACATGTAAAAATTCAAACCTAAGAATCAGTAACTCAGTCAGCACTGTAGACTGATCATTCTTGATATGAGAAAGTGATTTATGTAACTCAAATTTCTGTAGTTCAAAACTTTTGATTTCAAGGCACCACCCATTTTTATACCTTATAATATTTCAAAATTCTGTTCTCATAATAGTGAAGTCCAAAATTTTCTGAACACAGTTTTGTTCTTTAATTTCAAATATTTTAATTTTTAAAGGAAATATTCAAAGTTTATTATATTTTTCATAATCTGGGATAGTTTTGTTGAATACTAATTTGTGATATCACATTATTAACAGTAGTGTCTTGTGTTTCTGTAACACACGAGGACACAATTCATTCATTGAATGAAGTAATGTGTTCAAAACATCGAGCCTATTGACTTCTATGTTCTCTCTTTTGTATTGCTTATTAATGTAGCTTTTCTTGTAATTGAGTGAAAACCATGAAGTGATGTTTTGTTGTCAAAGAGTGAGACTATAAATAGCCAGACATGAGCCTGAAATGGGAGGTGGACTGTGAATTCTAAAGATCAAGAGCTATGGTAATAATTATGGAGCCAGTCTATATGAACATTAGTACTATCAGAACTTTAGGTCAGTGTAATTACAATAACAGATGAGCAGTTTAAGCACTGGAATTTCAACTGTGCACTTGTGGGCAAACAAACCATGAACAATAATTATGGTGTATATATTTTGAGATTGTGCTAGTGATTAGTATCTGGCACAATTAAATTATGATGTGAGGATAAACTGCTCATAACTTACAATGTTGTGTGTCTGTTTTTTTTAAATTAAGATAATACAAATTCATATTACAATGTACCTTCATTATAGAGATTTTAGATTCGCTATTCACATGGACAATGGAGAAGCTTGACTGGGTGAGGGATGGACAACAATAACATTTCAGTGGGTGCACTGGCCAGCACGTGACTAACAAACATTTGCACATTTATTATAAATTATATTAGTCAAATGCTATGAAAAGTGTCAAGTGAATAAGTGAATGATGATTAACAGTGGGATACACATAATACAGAGTGCAGGTCAGCCAAACAGTGAACTGGGTAATGTGTTGTGAATATCAGTGAAGATCGGTGCCGCCATGGGGTGTGGCGGAGGGCACACAGATGCAGAAGATGCAATGAAACACTGGAGAACCATCATGCATATCCACTAGCTGACAATCATGAGCAGCACCTGCACATCATGATGGCATCACAGTATGATAAGTTGACAACAAGATCGTACACTACTTTGCTTAATATTCTGAGATTTTTCATAAACCATGGCAGATGTAGGTGATGAAGTGAGTAACTTGTTTACTCATTTAAGGAAAAGCCAATAAATGACTTGAGCTGTGGGTTGAAAGTCTGGATATGACTTTGGTTTTGAAATGAGCAGAAATATACAGTAAACCAGGGGTTAGATGAGAGTTAGCTGAACTTCAACTAGTAACCTGGTTGAAGGAAAGAATTCTAAAGTGGGTAAGATGATGGCGACAAACCAGTAGTGAAGTGAAAAGTGTTCTAGTAACACAGAGATGCTTTAACAGTTATTTAAAAGTATTGTTAACTCTGGGTCTGATATAACTAGCAAAATGAATCAATAAAGGCTAATCTGAGTTCTGACTTAATTAGTACAATAAGCAGTATGAAACAGATATTAGAAGTTCAAGGAAATAATTAATGTGTTGAGAGGTAATTCTGGAAGTAAGCTGGAAGAAAATACTTTAAATTTAAAACATGAAGTAATAGATGTTGATAAAAAGTATTATATTAAGGTTCAAGAAATAAGCAATCAGTCTAAAGAAAGGAGTAATGCTACTGTTAATTGTCGCCAGGAAAATTTTCATGAAGCAAAGAAAAGTAAGGAAATATAGAGAATTTTGTTGATCTGTAAACTTTTGACACTGTGCCTCATTGCAGGCTGTTAAAGGAGGTATGAGCATATGGAATAGATATGTGAGTGGCTAGAAGACTTCTTAAGTTATGGGACCCAGTATGTTGTACATGACAGTGACTGTTCATCACAGACAAGAGTATCACCAGGAGTGGCCCAGGGAAGATTCATGGGGCTACTATTATTCTCTGCATACATTAATGATTTGGCAGACTGGGTGGGCAGCAATCTGTGGTTTATTTGCATATGATGCTGTGGTGTAAGATATGTCAAAGTTGAGTTACTGTTGGAGGACACAAAATGACTTCGACAGAATTTGTACTTGGTGTGATGAATGGCAACAAGCTCTAAATGTAGAAAAATGTAAGTTAATTCAGATGAATAGGAAAAACAAACCCATAATGTTTGGATGCAGGAGTACTAGTATTCTGCTTGACACATAGTTTAAATATCTCACTGTAATGTTGCAAGGCAATATAAAATGAAATGAGCATGTGAGTATTGTGGTAGGAAGAGTGAATGGTCAACTTCAGTTTATTGGGATAATTCAAGGAAAGTGTGGTTCCTCTGGAAAGGAAACTGCTTATAGGATGCTAATGTGACCTATTCTTGCATTCTGCCAGAGTGTTTGGGATCCGTAGGTCAGATTAAAGGAAGACAATGAAACAACTCAGAAATGGGCTGCTATATTTATTACTTGTAGGTTCAAACAACTAACAAGTGTTACCGAGATGCTTCAAGAAACCAAATGGGAATCCACTGGGGGAAGCCAATGTTCTTTTTTAGGCACAATATTGAAAAAAATTATAGAACCAGCATTTGAATCTGACTGCAGAATGATACTGTTAACTCCAACACACATAATGCATAAGTACCATGACGATAATATACAGGAAATTAGGACTCATATGGAGGCATATAGGCAGTCATTTTTCCCTCATTGTGGTTGCATGTGGAACAGGAAAGGAAATGACTAGTGGTGGTATGGGTGCCCTCTGCCATGTGCCATAAGGTGGCTTGTGGAGTATGTGTAGATGTAGAAGTTGAAACTAAATTCAAGGAAAGCCTAATATCATTAACACCTAGTTTGAGAAGGGACATTTCCAACCAGTTAAAAATTTTGAAAATTAATCCACACAAAAAAGGAGAGAACACTGTCATTCAAAATTATAGGCCTATTGTAATACTACGAACATTTTAAAAATTTTTTGAATACTGTTTCCTTAAGATTAGAAAGCTTTTTAAGCTCCAACAATATTATAACATCTTTCCAATATAGCTTTACAAAAATAGGTCAACCATAAATATACTGTATAATTTTTTACAGAATTGCTCAGGTCTAATTGATCATAAAGAGCCTGCTGTTGGTATATTCCTTGACCAATCCAAAGCCTTTGATATAGTCAGCCCTAAGGTGCTCTGCACAGAAATTGAGATGTTTGGAATCAGGGGCACTGCCCACAGCTCGTTCAATAGCTACCTGAGTGAAAGGAGACAAAATATAGAAATCAAAAACTCCTGGGATTCTATCTATTGCAGGACAGATACTATAAATATAACTTGTGGTGTCCTACAGGGGTCTGTTTTTGGCCCAGTCCTTTTCATGTTGTTCATCAGCAACCTCCCAGAGAATCTCTCTTATGCTGATTCTTTTTTTGTGCGCTGATGATACAAACATTTTAATTTTCACAGAGAAGATGCACTTCAAGATGCAGTCAATCAAACTGCCTGCACATAAAATCTTGTTTGAGACAAAGAGCCTGCTAAGAAACAGCCAGAAAACTGTTATTTGTTAATATGTTTCATTCTCTTAAATATGTGAACTTATTTAGAAGTACTGCACAGTTCTGAATTTTTCACAAGATATCCAACTATACTCCTTTCTGTTTTTTGGCATTATATATGTATTATATGAACATTTTTGTCATTATGATGTCACTATTATAATCATTTTAATCGTGTATCATATCATCTTCATTGTTGACTTGTTCTATATCATCATGTGTTTCTCTGCACAAAACATATGATCTACAGGATAATTAAAATAATTAAAATTAATTAATTACTTGAACAAGGTGAGCTTTATTTGTTTTTTATTTATTTACTTGGCATCCTTGTATCTCATCATTATAAAAATGATATAGGATTTGTAATACATTGCCTTACATAGAAAACAGGACATGAAATGATTTACAATAATATGTCCATAAATAAAATATTATTACATATAACATGAAACCATACACATGACAACTTTCATAATATGCTAAATTAGAATAGTAAATGAATACAATTTAGTTTTCAATGAACATTTTGGGTCATCATGATGAAGAAAATAAGCTACTGTATATTGAATGCAGGTGATTTAAGTATTCCTTGAGACTATAATAACTCTTGCTAATTAGCATTTTTTAAGTTCTTTTTTGAATATGTGGAATTTTGGTATACTTTTAGTTTCCTTTGGTAGTGCAATAAATAAAATTTTTTGCTGATAAAGAACAATTTTTTGATACATAACTTTTGTGTGACTTTATGAAAGTCGTCTCTGTTTCTCATTTTGTGATTATGAACTTGACTGTTTAACAAAGAATGTTCCTGGTGTGCTTTCATAAAACATATACTGTCATAACCATAGATACTTTGTAGAGTCATGATTTTTAGTTCCTTGAAAACTTTTTTACACGATTCTCTGTGTCATAGCTCTGATTATCCTTATCACCCTCTTTTTAAGCACAAACGAGTGTTTGGCCAAACTGGTATTCCCCCAAAATATGATACCATATCTTAGTGTGCTATGTATGAGTGCAAAGTATGAACATAACACTGCATCAACACTACAGGAATTTTATTGTATTCTAAGAACATAACAATACTGACTTAATTTTTTGTTTAACATTGTGTGTGTTTCTCCCACATTAAATATTCACTAGCCATAATCCCAAAAATTGTGTGTGTGTGTGTCATCGGCAAACAATACTCTATCTGTTGCTGATATATGGCTTGGCATATCATTTATAAATATTAAGAACAGCAATGGCCCCAGTATACAGTCCTGTTGAATGCCATACCTGACTGTTTGTTATGCCGATGAGTAGACTTTAGGTCCCGGCGGAGGTTCGAGTCCTCTCTTGGGCACGCGCACGGGGGTAGAAACATAGAATTTGAACCAATCAAGTACTACTCCATGAAACCCATAGCAATATAGTTCCCTGAGCAGTAAATTCTGCTCAATGGCATCAAATGCCTTAGACAGGTCCAAAAACAAGCCACAGTTTAATTCATTTTTGTCTACAGAATTTATGATCAGTTTTAAAAAGCTATAAATTGTTGTGTCAGTTGACCTACTTTTCCTAAAACCATTTTGTCCATTATCTAGAATTTGATTTTTACTAAGAAACTGAGAAAATCTTTCATACATTACCCTTTCAATGACTTTCAAAAATCCAGATAACAATGATACAGGCTGGTTGGTTCAAATGACTCTGAGCACTATGGGACTTAACATCTGAGGTCATCAGTCAGCTAGAACTTAGAACTACTGAAACCTAACTAACCTAAGGACATTACACACATCAATGCCCAAGGCAGGATTTGAACCTGCGACCGTAGCAGTTGTGCATTTGTGGACTGGTCCACACAAGCCAATAAATATATCTGCTTGTGTCTGTATATATGTCGATAGATATGTGTGTGTGTGTGTGTGTGTGTGTGTGTGTGTGTGTGTGTGTGTGTGTGTGTGTGTGTGTGCGTGAGTGTATACCCATCCTTTTTTCCCCCTAAGGTAAGTCTTTCTGCTCCCGGGCTTCGAATGACTCCTTACCCTCTCCCTTCAAACCCACATCCTTTCATCTTTCCCTCTCCTTCCCTCTTTCCTGATGAAGCAACCATTGATTGTGAAAGCTTGAATTTTGTGTATATGTTTGTGTTTGTTTGTGTGTCTATCGATCTGCCAGTGCTTTCGTTGGGTATGATATTGATTTTATAAGAGAATTTAGTATTCTGTGATATAGTAGGACAGAATAAGATAAAATATCATTCACCAGTGAATACCTAATAAGAGATGCCTATAGGTCAGCATCTGAAATAGTTCCAGTTGGAAGGAATTTAAACAGTCACTTCTACATGGCTATTTGTCTAAAGATGATCAACATGGAATACTTGGTAAATTTTGGTGTGAAGAAAAATATCCATCTAAAAATGGCTATATAAAAGCATTTTTCCAGTTCTGGGTAAACAAAGTAATGTATTTAAACTATCCCTTGATTGTAAAGTCAGTAACGTTGGGGTAGAAAAAAAGCTGCCCAACAAGTATCCATCCTTCCTGACTTTTATAGCACTGGTATGTATTGCATAATTTGTCTTTTTTCTGCACTGTAGGATTGGTGTGTAGTATGATAGAATTAAGGGATAACATATTTATTTTGGTGGGAACAATGTTTGTCACTAATGCAGTTTGTTTGTTTTTTATGAACAGATAGAAGCGAAACATCTCTTTTAGTTCTTCTGACAAATAAATTAAAAAAAAAAAACTTTGTGGTACAGTGCGTGGTAACAAAGAACATGAATAACAAAAATAATTGTCACCTGCAATAAAAAAGAAATGTAGTGCATTGGTAAATGGGTGGGTGGTGTGAGTTAGCTTGTTGACATAGGTTCAGACCTCTTGATATTCCCCTGTTCTATACTAAGAGACTGTAGGGAGGCAAAGGCACTCTCTGTCACTGTGGCAAACAATTCAGCCATTAAAATGTATGACACACACAACTGCAATTTAGATGGTGGACTACACGGCACATTCTCATGGACATTTACATTGGCTGATGTCAATGGATCCATCTGGATGTGGACTTTCTTGGCCACTACAGGCTGCTAGCTGACAATCACTAATGGCCAGTTCATTGATGTAACAACAAATTTAAAGAGGGTGGTACAGTGCTGGCTGGTCACAATGTACAGTGTAAAATCTGTGAAGAACCCTAGATATTATGCTGACATTCTGGAAAAATTTCCTGGACTCACCTACCTTGCTGCTTGTCCAAAGAACATAAGTGTTCAACATTGCACCACATAATAATTATGCCCAACCCACCCACACTGTGAAACACATGTTGATTCAAGGTAACAAAGGCAGAGTTTGTGGCCATGCTGTGGCAAGGCATCATTCAGCCACCAAGCAGTCCATAGTTGTCTGCGTAGCATTCAGTTTAAAAAAAAAAAGACAATTTGTTGCACTCGTGTAGGGACTAACACATGTTTAGTTTAATTCATAAACGGTGCCAGATCAATATCCAGTACTGCATCTTTAACATTTCAACCATACCTTTGTGAGCTGCATCGTATTTAGCAAGAATTATTGCTCAAGGGCATACACACAAATTCCAGTGGTGCCTGAAGACATTCAGAAAATGGGTATCATCATGTCCTTTGGGATTTTCAAAAGTCTGTTTATAGAGTTAGGTCTTTGGAATGGTGCTCAAACCTGGCAATGTTTCTTTAGAGCATATTGGAAGGCATACCATGTTGTTTTGCTCACCTGGATGATGTCCTGATGTTCTTGAAGTCATCTGAGCTCCATGGCCACAAACTAATGACTGGCTTTCGGCACCTCAATGATGCCATCATCATTATAATCCCAGTGAAGTGTGCATTTTATGTGGCACAAACTGCGCTCTTGGAAATTTAATCACCCTCATCTGATTGATGCCTCTGTCGGAGAAAGTACAAGCAATTCTGAACATGCAGCATCCACAGAATTATGCCATTACTTGAGCATGTTTAACTTTTATTACTGCCATCTGCCCAATGCTGCACTCATGCACAAACCTATCACTAAGGCAGTGCACTGCCACAGCTCAAAAGGTAACACTCCTGTGAACTGCATGGATGCACAAGAGAAGAGCTTCACAGAGGCAAAACAGAGTCTCACAGAGGCGACACTGCTCACAGAATTGTTACATGACACTGACTTAACCATACTGACAAATGCCAATCAGACCACCACCGGCATGATGCTACAGCAACGTGTTGGTGGAAGCTATCAAAATCACAATGTGCTTGGAGCCCTTATGACCAGGAGTTGCTTGTTGTGCATGCAACAGTGAAATACTTCCACCCAGCAGCAGGAGCCTGACAGTTTGTCATTTTCACTTTTTCACTGACCATAAAAAAATAACTCAAGCATTTTGGAACAATCACTCCAAGTGTTCATCCCACCATCTCCAGTGATTAGAATGTGTGTCACAATTTACGACAGGCATGCACAATATTAACAAGAGAGAGAATGTAGTTGCTGATTGCTCATCCCAAGCATGTGCCATTATCTTGACCACTGTGAACTTTGAAATTATCACCCAAGTACAGGAGAGTAATGAAGAACTGCACAGTTGCTGTCACAATACTTCCACTGGCCTACAGCTGGAGCTAGCACCTGTCTCTGGGTCCACACAGAAGATTTTGCGCAACATTTCCACTGGCACACACTGACTGTTCCTTCCAGAGATGATTACTCCCCCAGCACCAATACCACTGTCATGTTTGTAGCTGCGCATTATGTCTAATTTCTAGAAAGACTGCCATAAATGGGCATGCACTTGCACCACATGCCAGTGTGTTAATGCCAGAAGGTACACTCACTTATGTGTTCTCTTTGGTGTCAAAATAAATACCCAGTAATTTTACAGAAGTTTTGCAGTGACAGTCAATTAAGGAGAAAATTACTCTTTTAGTTTATTGTTGTTTAGCATTAAATTATTTGGATGGAACTATAAGGACACATCAGTCTAGTTCTTGGGTCATATGTGAGACTAATGAACACATCGTGTACACAGTACCTACATACAACCTACATAGAAAACAGTAAAATCCTGTTAGTTGAGATGCTACCAGAACATCAAAATACTTGTCTTTCATTCATGATTTTGTTGACAAGAAATCTCGATTTTTTAACCCTTTCAGATCACCTGACTACAGTTATGTACATTAATGATCGCTATGTATTAGCTGCAACACAAATATTGTTCTACAATGGTAACTTTGTGTCTGCTTTTGTGACTGTTCAGTATTTTCACCCTGAGATATGTTGTGGGGCACAACTATAAAAAATATCAACAGTTTTTTTGCAGATAATCATGGGTAACAGATAACAGAAAAGGTAGCAGATCCACAAACTAACGTAAATGTTCAAGCCTTTGTCAAACCAGGGGCAGGCATTGCAGAAGTGACAAAAACAGCAGTAAAATCATGCGAAAACCTTAACCCAAAAGACTGTCGTAATTTGTGCAGGTGCAAATGATGTTGCCAGAGATAAAGGTAGTGAATTCATCACTATTCTTGAAAGTGTACTACCCAAATTAGGCAACACAAATGTAGTTGTTGTAAATCAACCACACAGATACGACCTACCTCCTTGGTCATGTGTTAATAAATTAATAGAAAGAGTAAACAAAGAGTGAATGGAAAGATGTTTCAGTGTTATATTTTTGTGAGAACTGGTTACAAAATGAGTATTTTCAGTACTTAAAAATACTGCATTTTAATCTTGCAAACTGCTTTCATAGAATGGAATCAAAACGTGGGGGAACTTGTATATATGTAAAAGAAAATGTAGATTATAAGAGCATAGCATCTGTTTGCAAACTTGGTTGTGAAAGAGACTTTGAAATCTCAGCTGCTGAGTTAATGTCTGAAAAAACAATTATTTTATATGTGTATAGATCTCCTGTTAGCAACATAAGTGTCTTTTTAAAAGAAATTGGACTTTGCTTTAGGCAAACTTTAGACAACAGGAAAAACAGTGATACTATATGGTGATTTTAAAATTGACTTTCTGAGCCATAGCCCTCACAGGGAAACGTTTTTAAATATTATAAAAGCCTACAATCTTTGTTTGACTGTTAGCTCCCCAACATTTGCAACAAAAACTAGTGTCACTAGGTATGTGTGGACAAGTGTACATCAGAAAACTTTGATACCAGCTATAATGACCAGCTTTCACAATTACTGACCACACCTGTAAATGACATTTCCACCAGTATAGAAAATGTCATCCATAAAAGAATTTATAGTAGGAAAAATATTGAATACTTCCAGTACCTAATCCATGAACAATCTTGGAGAGAAGTATATGATACCTCTATTACCAACGAAAAGACAAAGTTTTTTGAACATTTCCAAGCATAACATTGACATAGCTATTCCACAAAGGAAAGTTATTTCCAAAAGCACAGATAGATTCAAAAACTGGATTACATCAGGCATTAGAGTATCTTGTAAAAGGAAGCGGGAACTTCTTCTGCACTCCAGAATTTATTTATTATTTCAAAAAATACAAGTTAGTTTTGAAAGAGGCAAAAATTAAAGAAAATGACAAATATATTATGAAGTCATCCATTAAAACTAATTCCATGTGGAAAGCTGTGCAGGATCTTAAGGGGAAGAAGACAACTCACAAAAATATTGTGATATGACATGATGGCAAGAATGTCACTGACCCTAGGGAAGTTGCAAACAGTTTCAGTTCTTATTATGCAACTGTTGCTGGAAAATTAGTGAAGGAAAAATTTGGAAATCCATCTAATACAACATGTAAACAACTTTCATCTATTGAAATAAATAATATATCCATGTTCCTCAGCCCAGTAAGCCCAACAGAGCTACTACATACCATTAATTCACTGAAGAGTAAATATTTAACTGGTATTGATGATATTCCAGATTATATTATAAAAAGAACAGCAAGGCAAATACTTTTGCCTTTATTGGGCACATGCAATTTATCCTTATAATGTAGTGTCTTCCTTAAACAACTGAAATGGCAAAAGTAATACCCCCATATAAAATAGGTGATCATCAACATGTGGGTAACTATTGGCCTGTGTCTCTATTGTCAGGGCTTCCGAAAATTACTGAAAAAGTGATTCTTTCAAAACTAATTACATTCTTCGACAAGAATAATATTATTTCTGGATGTCAACATGGCTTCAGACCACAGCAATCAATTGAAACAGCCACTTTCAATCTGATAAACCATGTCTTAAATGCAGTGGACAACCACAGAAATATATCAGGTTTATTCTAGGATCCAAAAAAAGCTTTTGATGTGATTGATCATTCTATATTCCTGAGGAAGCTTGAATGGTATGGTGTATGAAATGTGCCACATCAGTGGATTAAATCATATTTGGAATAACACTCTCAGATAACTGAAATTAAGTACATGAAAAGAAATGAACTCCAGGTACACCTTTCAGAACCATGTGGCCTAAGTCATGGTGTTCCACAGGGCTCCATTTTAGGGCCCTTTCTTTATTTGGTTTACATTGATTTCCCATCACACGTTAGGGAGTCTGAACCAGTACTGTTTGCAGATGACACCAGTCTATTGATTGAAGGGAATAAAGAAGAAAATCTTACTGTATCTGCAAAAGATATTACAAAAACAGTGTCTGAATGATTTACCAGAAACAGGCTAGTACACTCCTGGAAATTGAAATAAGAAGACCGTGAATTCATTGTCCCAGGAAGGGGAAACTTTATTGACACATTCCTGGGGTCAGATACATCACATGATCACACTGACAGAACCACAGGCACATAGACACAGGCAACAGAGCATGCACAATGCCGGCACTAGTACAGTGTATATCCACCTTTCGCAGCAATGCAGGCTGCTATTCTCCCATGGAGACGATAGTAGAGATGCTGGATGTAGTCCTATGGAACGGCTTGCCATGCCATTTCCACCTGGCGCCTCAGTTGGACCAGCGTTCGTGCTGGACGTGCTGACCGCGTGAGACGACGCTTCATCCAGTCCCAAACATGCTCAATGGGGGACAGATCCGGAGATTTTGCTGGCCAGGGTAGTTGACTTACACCTTCTAGAGCATGTTGGGTGGCACGGGATACATGCGGACGTGCATTGTCCTGTTGGAACAGCAAGTTCCCTTGCCGGTCTAGGAATGGCAGAACGATGGGTTTGATGACGGTTTGGATGTACCGTGCATTATTCAGTGTCCCTTCGACGATCACCAGAGGTGTACGGCCAGTGTAGGAGATCGCTCCCCACACCATGATGCCGGGTGTTGGCCCTGTGTGCCTCGGTCGTATGCAGTCCTGATTGTGGCGCTCACCTGCACGGCGCCAAACACGCATACGACCATCATTGGCACCAAGGCAGAAGCGACTCTCATCGCTGAAGACGACACGTCTCCATTCGTCCCTCCATTCATGCCTGTCGCGACACCTCTGGAGGCGGGCTGCATGATGTTGGGGCGTGAGCGGAAGACGGCCTAACGGTGTGCGGGACCGTAGCCCAGCTTCATGGAGACGGTTTTGAATGGTCCTCGCCAATACCCCAGGAGCAACAGTGTCCCTAATTTGCTGGGAAGTGGCGGTGCGGTCCCCTACGGCATTGCGTAGGATCCTACGGTCTTGGTGTGCATCCGTGCATTGCTCCGGTCCGGTCCCAGGTCGACGGGCATGTGCACCTTCCGCCGACCACTGGCGACAACATCGATGTACTGTGGAGACCTCACGCCCCACATGTTGAGCAATTCAGCGGTACGTCCACCCGGCCTCCCGCATGCCCACTATATGCCCTCGCTCAAAGTCCGTCAACTGCACATACGGTTCACGTCCACGCTGTCGCGGCATTCTACCAGTGTTAAAGACTGCGATGGAGCTCCGTATGCCATGGCAAACTGGCTGACACTGACGGCGGCGGTGCACAAATGCTGCGCAGCTAGCGCCATTTGACGGCCGATACCGCGGTTCCTGGTGTGTCCGCTGTGCCGTGCTTGTGATCATTGCTTGTACAGCCCTCTCGCAGTGTCCGGAGCAAGTATGGTTGGTCTGACACACTGGTGTCAATGTGTTCTTTTTTCCATTTCCAGGAGTGTAGTTAATACTCAAAAAGCGGTACTCATGAATTTCCATGCTGATCAAAATAAAAAATCCAGCACAACCTGTAATATGTATAGATAACCAAAATATTAGTGCTGTCAATGAAACTAAATTTCTTGGGATTCATAACCAGGAAAATCTTAAGTGGAGCACTCATATCACATTGCTAAATTCAAAACTAGCAAAAATGAGCTATGTAGCAAGAATTCTCTGCAACAATGCTAGTGCAGCAATAGTTAGACCTGTATACTTTGCTCATGTACATTCAATACTGAACTACAGTATCATTTTCTGAAGATAACTGTTTTAGGGAAAAAAAGGCAATTATAAAAATAATGAAACAAGTGAGCAGCAGGTAACCATGCAAACCTTTCTTTAAAGATCTAAACATCCTACCCCCTCTCTGCATTTATATACTGGAAGTAGTCATGCATGTCAAAAAAAGCATACTGAGAAAAGAAAACCTTTTCCCTCAAAACAAAAATGTCCATGATTACAGTACCAGGTCAGACAGTGACATACATGCTAATCATTGTAACACCACATTATTCCAAAAAGGTGCATATCATGCAGGAACAAAACCTTACAACAGATTACCAAGACATAAAATCTCTTCATGAACTAAAAAGCTTTAAAAAGTATGTGAGAGCCTACCTTCTGAAAAACTGCTACTGTTCAATCTTACAGTTTCTTATGCAAGAAAAGATGTAATTTGTATCTTTAATTGTAGAAATAAGTTATAAATATATATTATTTAAAAAAATTGTAATTATTAACTGGTTAGATCCAAGTTGTTGTAAAAATGTAAGTAATGTATGTTTGAGATTTGAAAAACCAATAGCTGAAAAGGTTTTCTGTCCAATATTCTGGGTACAATATATGTACTGAAAAAGAGAATTATATGGACAAATAAATAAATAAATAGCAGTATACCGCAGCTTGTGGCTGCCATAGTAGACAGAATTGGTTGGTTAGTTACATTCTATTGCATAACTGAATATTAAAATTGTTATTTTCCATGGTAATTATTAAATGATCAATTTATTTATTAAAGCAGTGAATATTTCAAAACAGATTAGTTTAGTTCTTAAAAAGAAGCCAAGTGAACAAAGTATATTTTGAAAATGGTTACATATATGAGTATAAATCTAGCATCTAAAATCATTAAAAGTCACTTAAGATGTGTGAAATTCTGTACTCAATTGCAGAGAGTCTTGCTCTCAACCTGTGATGTATCGCTGCAAATTGGGAAGCACACAGCACCAAAGCTTATAGGAGGAAAGTGTTAGTGGAGATAGTTGTGGACAGGCAAGGGATGTATTGGTTTACAACCAAGCACACAGCAGTGCATTGTTGAAACTGAGTTCACTGCAGGCATGAGATGGCATGGTGTTGAAATAAACTTCAAAAACTTGTGGTAGCAGTGTGACATGTCATGAAGCCATTTTGTACAGGCTTACATGTAGAGGTGGCACTAAGCATGAAGGAAGTTCCTCATACCATCAGATTTGTTGGCCATTGTAACCACACAGGGCAGTGGCACTTTTTTGGGTCACTAAAGAGTAAGATCAGTGTCAAGGGCCTTGTTGCTGTCACACTGGGACAGTGAAGTGCACTGATGGAAAGGTTATTCTATGTCGGTGAACAGAAATGAGCTTTGCTTTGGCATGATATTGGTGAGCATCTGCAAGCCTGTAAAGCTTTGTTCATTGCTTTTGTTTAATTGTTTACTGTGTTTTGCCCTTCCCTTAGTAGCTCTCAGCTTTATTAGTTCTATGAGAATTTGGTACATTGGTGTCCTGGTTAGTTTTCATAAACAGTGGTTTTGTTTTCTTATGTGTGTTAAAGTTCATTTTAAAGCTTTTGTGTGGTTTCCATTTTATTGAGTTGTCTTAAGTGGACCAACTTTATTGAAATACAGTCTTTCTCAGTAACATTAAACCTGCAATCATTGGCTCATTAGCTTATCACAGCACCTGTTCACTAATTGCTTGTTATTGTGTGGCTGTTGCTACAGTGTATTGCCTGTGGCTGTTTTGGGAAGGTATTGCCTGTTTCAAGTAAAGTAACTTCTCAGTGATTTTGAGGCACCAGTAAAGGACACAGTGTATATTTTATTTAATGCTGGGATATTCTTATTTATGAAAATATTTTATGAATTGTAGTTATTGCCATTGTGTTGTACAATCTAAAGCTTGAGGGAAACGGGTATTGTGGAGTTGTGAAATCATTTTGTTTGTCATTTCATGTATGTTCATTTCTTGTTTTAGAAGTTTCCTACATGACCCTATGATCAGAGTTTTTATCATATGGCAGGTGGTCAGTTTTGCATAATGTGGGGTTTGGGGCATGTTGTGCTTGTTTGTAACAGCCTTTCTAAATAACAATGTTTTTTGGTTACAGTTATTTATTTGATGTATGAGATTGTAATAAAGTGTTTTAAACTTGGAATATAGTAGGAAATATAAAGGTAGTTGTTAGCATCAGACCTATCCCCACTTTTATGCAATGGTTTGGCGATAGCAATAGCATATCTATCTGGAAAAATGTCCTGTTTCAGTGTGGTACTGCATATGTGGCTGGTTTTAACACTCTGTTGGAAATGACATCACTGCCGTGTGAGCTTTAACTTTTGAGTGAATTTATTATATTCCTAATTTCAGTAGGAGAGGTGGGTTGAAATTCAGTTTTATCAAATTGCATAGGTATTGCCCGTTCCATATACCGCTTTGCATTTTTTAACAAATACCTGGATCCTATTTTCTGTAAAACACTTAAAAATGATTATTAAAAATGTTTTCTGCTTCTGATATTCTCTTAACAAACTTTTCATTGAGTCTGTAAATAAAATAGACAGAAACTTCCACATGGGAAAAATATATTAAAAACAAAGATTCCAAGACTTACCAAGCGGGAAAGCTCCGGCAGACAGGCACATGAACAAAACACACAAACACACACACAGAATTACGAGCTTTCGCAACTGGCAGTTGCTTCGTCAGGAAAGAGGGAAGGAGAGGGAAAAATGAAAGGATGTGGGTTTTAAGGGAGAGGG
This sequence comes from Schistocerca gregaria, assembly GCF_023897955.1. Taxonomy (NCBI): domain Eukaryota; kingdom Metazoa; phylum Arthropoda; class Insecta; order Orthoptera; family Acrididae; genus Schistocerca; species Schistocerca gregaria. Next base: position 184,303,268 of record NC_064924.1, read on the forward strand.
TAAGGAGTCATTCCAATCCCGGGAGCGGAATGACTTCCCTTAGGGGAAAAAAAGGACAGGTGTACACTCGCACACACACACACACACACACACACACATATCCATCCGCACATACACAGACACAAGCAGACATATTTAAAGGCAAAGAGTACGGCAATTACTCTTTGCCTTTAAATATGTCTGCTTGTGTCTGTGTATGTGCGGATGGATATGTGTGTGGGTGTGTGTGTACGAGTGTACACCTGTCCTTTTTTTCCCCTAAGGGAAGTCTTTCCGCTCCCGGGATTGGAATGACTCCTTACCCTCTCCCTTAAAACCCACATCCTTTCATTTTTCCCTCTCCTTCCCTCTTTCCTGACGAAGCAACTGCCAGTTGCGAAAGCTCGTAATTCTGTGTGTGTGTTTGTGTGTTTTGTTCATGTGCCTGTCTGACGGTGCTTTCCCGCTTGGTAAGTCTTGGAATCTTTGTTTTTAATATATTTTCATTGAGTCTCATAGAAATACAGCCTTCCTGTGCTTTTTCCCCTTTTCCCCTTTCAACAACATTTTAGTTTGTTTTAATTTTATTATCAGAGTTGCTAATCTCAGACATAATGTAGATACTTCTGGATTTTTAATGACTTTCCTTAATGCACTGAAGTAGTATGTATAATGTTTCACTGTTTTTGAATCATTACTCCTTCTAGCTATAAGATACATTTCCCTTTTCTCTTTACAAGACATTTTTATCGCTTTAGAAGTCATGGCCTCTTACATGCTTTCTTACAATTATGTTTCACTGTTTTCTTAGGGAAATTGTTTTCAAATATACTCATGAAAGTATCATGAAACAGATTAGATTTTAAATTAGCATCAGGTTCTCTGTACACCTCATCCCTGTCTAAATGTTGCAAGCTTTACCTAAAATTGCAATTGTTAAAATTTTTAATGAAATGCACTATTTTGGAGGACAGTTTTGCATTAATATACAGAGCTATGTCATATATTGTAACTAGCTGTGCATTATGATCAGACAGACCATTCTTAACACAAACAGTTTTTAGTTGATTGAATTTGTCTTGGTGTATAAAAACATTATCTATCAGTTTGCTGCTTTACTGCACCACCAGAGAAGGAAAATCAATAACTGACATCAGACTGAAAGAATCAAGTTACATTTCAAGGTAAAGCTTTCTATCAGACTCTTTCAGAAAGTCTGCATTGAAATCGCCACAAACAATAATTTGCTATCCTCTGCCTAACAAATAGCACAGCAAAGAGTCCAAGTTTTTCAAAACTAGCTGTAAACTTACTGATTGGGACCTATACACAGCTACAGTTATAAAAGTACCATTATTTAGTTTAAGTTCACATGCACATGCTTCTATGTCTAGCTCTCCACAAAAAATTTTTAGTTCCTAAATTTTTCACACTATGATAAATTTTAACACATATGGCAACTCCTCCTGTCTCCATATTGTCTCTACTTACATGTGCAGAAAGCTTATGTCTATCTACATTTACCTTTTTGATATCTGTGACTATATGATATTCAGACAGGCATAGTAGGCCACATATATTCCACCCTTAGTTTCTAAATCTTCTAAATAAAGAAGAAGCTCATCAACTTTGTTTTTTAATCCCCTGATATTCTGATGCAATATACTAACATTATTTCTCACTGTGCTTTTATGAGGATCTTGTGACATACTAACATTATTTTTCACTGCACTTTTATGAGAATCTAGTGATAGTTTAAAGTCTCTTTTAGCTGTCTGCCTGAGCTTCTCATTAAGCGTAACTTCATTCAATGGTAAATCATTGGACACTGATCTTAGCTTAAAGAAGAGGTACTCCCTGAGTTTAAGTGCCCCATCACTCTTAAAGATTATGCTACAGTCCCATTCCTATTGAGATGCAGGCCGTGTCTTGTGAAGTCTCACCACGCCACACCACACGACAGATGTGATGCAATAAAAGAATGTTGAAAATCAGGTGGATCGCTAAGATAAATACTGAAGGTGTTTTGTGCAGAATTGGTGAAGAAACAAACGTGGAAAATACTATCAAGAAGAAGGGACATGATGAATCGACATGTATTGAGACGTCAGGTACTAGACAGAATTGTAAAGTGTAAAAATTGTAGGGGAAGACAGAGATTGGAATATGCCCAAAATATAATTGTGGATGTAAGTGAAAATGCTACTCTGAAATGAAGAGGTTAGTGCAAGACGGGAATTCATGGCGGCATGTGTGTGTGTGTGTGTGTGTGTGTGTGTGTGGTTTACGGGAACTCAACGACGTCATTTTCTGTGCCCTTACTAAAACTGGTACAATCGTATGTCATTAAAGGTCTAAAATATTAAAAAACGAAGTAAAAGACCTTTCTACATAAAGCTGCACTCATTCTCTCTCAATCTCACTCATGTTCTGCAACCTATTCACACAATCTTACATCCTATAAGATACTGTAACTATTGTTAATTATTCTAAAACTTTCTGTTAAAACAGAAGAAGAAAGTTGAAATCTTTGCACAACTCAAAAAATGTAGATGAGCCAGCTATGTTAAGAGCAATGCATTAAAATGTAGATGAGCCAGCTTTGTTAAGAGCAATGCATTAAAAACTTTTCGCTGCTAATTTAGTAAGCAAATTGGTCGTCGCATAGAATCTCAAAAGTCGTACTATCTTCATCTCACTGTCATCTAAAATAGAGAGAACATCTGAAGGTAAATTAGCCCTTTCCCTCAAGTCCTAATATAAAATAGAGTCAACTAAAAAATGGTGAACTATGATGTGTGTGTATCACAAGCACTACACACTGAAGCGTACTCACCTTGGAGCAAGAAGCCAAAAGAGTGTCCTATGCGAAGAAGAGTGAGAAGGATTTAGTTTGTAAGCCTCATGACCATTTACACATGGTTATTTCTGTAACAATCTGACACGTTCAACACCTTGGCGATACACTCGCATCAAGGATCTATAGAACACGAAAATACATAAATAAATCAATTACTCGTCTGTGTGGTTGGAAGGAGGTACGTCACCGCTACGTTGTTGACCTTTCTAGGTGCAGTTTATTGTCTGTCACTTTCAGCCACTGTTCTTACCATCTACGCGTGACTGTACTTCGACAGGAGGTGATGACATGAACGAGAATGACACATTGAACTATATGACTATCGCTACACGCCTACCTCGATGCCACATCTGACAGTTCATTTCCCTTTAATATTCGTATTCCCTGGTACCCAGCACAAGGGCATCTCCTTTCCCAGCCTTTGCAGACGAAGAATGGCGTCCTGCATATTCTGGACTACTTTACCTGCTGAGTACAAGAGTTGTAGACGGTTAACGGAACACTGAGATACTGAGAAGATGAAAAATATAGCAGTCTCAACATACCTCATCCACTCCAGTGCCCTCAAGATCGCTTATATTTCTTCAGGTAAATGGATCTTCAGGATACAGTTAGCGAAAATGACCGAGCAGCCAATGTTCAGGACAAGCTGTGCAAACAGCTGTTTGGTTTTGGTTTTCATTTAAAGATATCGTATCATTGCATTAAAAACATGTGCAGGAATGCAGTCTCTCCTGCACCTCAGTAAATAAAAAATAACTTTGGGTCTCTTCAGTGACTTCGATGGCAGTCGAGTCCAGCGCTGTTCTTTTTTATTGTACTTGCTCCATATCAAATATTCCATGTGTACGCCAATTGGTCTCTCTGCTCTTGGATGATTTGGGAATATTTGTTCCATAGCCAGGCGAGCACTACAGCTTCAGCTACATACGTACTCAACAAGCCACCTTATAGAGTATGGAGGAGACAATCGTGTACCAATAGAAGTGATGTTCTATCTTCTTCGACTTGCAGAAAGAGCTTCTGAATTATGACTGACTATATGCCGGGATACGAGCCCTAATTTCTCTATCTTGTCTTCGTGGTCCTTATGTGAAGTTATCTTTGGTGGGAGCAGCATCGTTCTGCAGCCAGCCACAAATGGCGGCTCTCTAAATTTTTCAGTGGCGGATCGCGAAAAGGACGTCGTCTTCCCTCCAGGGATTACAGTTTTACCTCACGAAGCATCTTGACAACACTTGCATATTGATCAAAGCCACCGGTAAAAGCACGTTCTGCATTGCTTCGCTGTCTTCCCTTAATCTATTGGAGGAAATCTCAAACACTCGAGCAATACTCAACAATGGGTCGCACAGGTTTCCTATATGCGATCTCCTTTGCAGATGATCAAGACTTTCCCAAAACTTTCCTAATAAAGCGCAGTCAACCATGCACCATCCGTTCAAACTCCTTCGTGCTCCTTCAATTACATATTGCTTTCCTACCTTACGATTAAATGTTTAACGGACGTAAACTTGTCAAGCAGAACATCACTAATACTGTATTCGAACACTGCAGGATTATTTTTCTCACTCGTCCGCATTAACTTACATTTTTCTACATTTAGAGCTATCTGCCATTCATCACACCAAATAGAAACTCTGTGTAAGTCATCTTGTATCCTCTCACAGTCACGATACTTTCCCCAGATTGCTGCTCATCCTGTTGGCCATATCAAATATGTATGTGGAGAACAAGAGCAACTCTATCAGACTTCCCTGGGACACAATTATACCTTTGTCTCTGATGAACACTCACCGTTAAGAACAATGCATTGTGTTCTGTAACTGAAGAAGCCTTCGAACCACTCACGTATCTGGGAACCTATTCCCTGTGCTTCGACCTTCATTAACTATCTGCGTTGGTGCATCTTGTCCAACACTTCACGATGGTCTAGGAATATGACTCTTTCTAAATCTCTGCTCAGTAGTAGCTTCTGGCCCTGGAGCAATGCAGAAGGCACACAGTTTTGTTTGAAGTTGACGCAGCTTCTCATTAGAAGCGACTTATTTTAATTTCCTGTGTGCTTTTTAGTTTAAATTCTTAATTTTTTGTATGTTGGTATATTTGTTAGGCTCACTTGCGCGTTTGAAATCACTGTCGAGTGTACATTTCTGCCGTCTTTAGTACGGATAAGGACTGCGATTGCTGTGTTTAGATGCGAGCTGTGTTGTTGACCATTTGCTCACAAATCCAGTTGGTGCTGGTTTATATCACGTGGCTTGAGGCTGTTGCCAATAGCTATAACAGTGGTGATTAGGATGAAGGGATCCAAGAGACTTGCACCAGTCCCAGGTGTTCCTGATTGGTCCACTACTGTGGCTACCCCAGTTAATTCCCGCACTGAGGTTGACTTCTTACCTGCAGTTGAATGAGAAGTCTTTTCAAGTTATGGCACACAGCGAAAGATATTCTGGGGGCTGACTGAAGGGACCCCGGCTGTCTGAAGAAAGGATTTCAGGTGCTGTCTATGTCTAATAAACACCCTGTGCTAGACGCAATCGCTTGCCCTGTTTCTAAGCATAGTAGGAGGGAGGGAGAGTCATCCCAGGTAATGGAATGGGTGGTTCTAGATGCCACGAAGAACACAGGATGCACCCAACTGCAGGTGATAGCCCACGTTGGTACTAACAGTGGGTGTCGCTTTGGACAGCAAGAGATTTTATCTGGTTTTGGGCGGTGTTTTAAGTGGTTAGGACTGTGAGTCTTGCTTGCGAGATGAAGGCAGAGCTCAGCATCTGTAGAAATGTCGACAGGACCGAATGTGGACTATTGGTAGTGGAGGGTCTGAATCAGAGGCTCAGACAGTTCTGCGACAGTGACAGCAGCAGATTCCTCGACTTGCGCCATAGAGTGTTGAGGCATCAGGTCACAGTTTACAGATCACGGGTCCAGTTCATTCAGGAGTTGGTTACGCAGGTACCGGGGGCTGTGTGGTAAGGGCTGAGAGGTTTTTAGGTTAGTGTGTCTTTGGAAGCTACAGTAAGCCCAAAGAGGAGCAGGGAAAACGTAGGACGAGAGTAGACATAGCAAGAATCGTATTCTAGTTCCAAACTGTAAGTTTCCTGTAATTTATTATAGACAATTTGTTTTGTACATTCTATATTTCAATTTCTGTGTATGACAAATCCACTTGTAGACAATTTCATTACATATTCTATATTTTTAATTTGAATGTGTGACAAGTCCAATGTCGTTTGAACGACGACACAGATGCTAAATAAATAAATAAATAAAAATAGCTGTGTTGGGAAAGACGCAAGAAAGCATCGAAGCTCAGATCGTTTTAGGTACTGAAAGGATGCTTAAGCTGGGGATAATTTCAGCCGAAATTTTTACAAACGACCTAATGGTGTTCAAAAAGAATAAACTTAGCAACGTTGATGATGGAGTGTTTATTGCTGTTAGAAATAGTTTATCTTCAAGTGAAGTTGGTACAGATATCTCCTGTGAGTTAGTATGGATGAAGGCTATACTTAACAAACACAATAAATTAATAATTGGTTCCTTTCATCGCCCCCCCCCCCCCTTCCCTCCTCGATTCAGATGATACACTTGCTGATCAGTTCCAAGAAAACTTGAGTCTCATTTCAAACGCATGCTCTACTCATACTGTTATAGTTGGTGCTGGTTTCAATCTACCCTCGATATGTTGGTGAAAATACATCTTCAAAGCCGATGGTAGGTATAAAGTATCGTCCAAAATTGTACTGAATGCTTTCTCCTAAAATTATTTGGAACAGTTAGTTCAGGAGCCCACTTGAAGCAACAAATAATCCTGTGGAAATAAGGAGTATTGATGGATACATCGATTAGTGGCCACAAGGTCGTTGTAACAAGAAACGCAAATTAGAAAATTATAGATAAATATTCGCTTGGCACCTTCCTAGTCTGCACTCCTTGCCGACTGACTATGTAAGATTACACCAAAGTGGATTTGATTCTAAGGACTAGGTCGATAGCGACTGAGAGATACATACCAAATAAATTAATAAGAGATGGTATTGATCCCTCATGGTACACAAAACACGTCAAAATAATGTTTTGGAAGCAACGAAAAAGGCATGCCGAAGTTAAAAGAAAGCAAAATCTTTAAATTCCCAACTTAACAGAAAGCAAAATCTTCAAATGCCCCAGAAAACAAAACCTTCAAGGCTGCCGATGTTTTACTGAAGGTCGAAATCGAGTGCGCACTTCAATCTGAATTGCTTCAAACAGTTTCCAAAACGAAAATCTGTCACGACACGATATCTGGCATAAAATTCAAATAGATTCTGGTCATTAAATGTTCCACAATTCGAATCAATAAAAGATGCCAAAATGATTAACTTAGAATTAGATAGCGACGGTGCAGCAAAGTAGGTTAAATCACTTGATGATTTCATGTCCTCCGGTCCATGCAATGAAATGTGTGTACGCACTGTTGGTCTGGAGTCCCTCCTAGATAGATCGGCTGCTTGGTGCAACTCTTCCTATGAGATCGTGTATCAGTTAGATTTGTTTTATAACTGGCTTGTGTACAATAGCGCATACTTAGCAATCATATACAAAGATCGCTCGACACAAGTTACGCACCTAAAGACTGGAAGGTTGCACAAGTCACACCAGTACTCAAAAAGGAAATACAAATAATTCGCTGAATTACTGCCCAATATCACTAGCGTCAGTTTGCTGCAGGATTTTGGAACATATACTGTATTGAAACGTTATGACTATCACTCACAAGCGACTCCTAATCGAACTGCATGCATACGCAGTATCATCTCAGTTAGGCGACTGCATTCGTGATTTCCTATCACAAAGGTCACTGCTCGTTGTAAATGACAAAAAAAACATCGAGTAAAATAAAAATTATATCTGGCGTTCCCAATGCGTTTTATAAACTCTCTGCAGTTCCTAAGCTTTATAAACGGTTTAAGAGACAATCTGGGCAGCCCTTTTCGATTGCTTGTACATGATACTTTTATTTACCGTCATGTTAAAATATCAGATGATCAAAACCAATTCGGAAAATGATTTAGACATAATGTGAAAAATGTTAACTGACTCAAGTAACGAAAAGCGTGAGATCATCTACATGAGCAATACAAGTAATCCGCTATACTTCGGCTTCACGCCAAACCACCCAGATCTACAGGCTGTGAATTCAACTAAATACTTAGGGATTACAACTACGAATAACTTAACCTCTTAATGACTGATTAAATTTGTAGCTGAAAGACAAAAATAAAAAATTGTACCCTGAACACTCAGGAGAATGCAGTACTTGTCAGAAACGTTGGTAGCTTCGTGAAAAATCAGCATCTACTGGCACTGGAATTCGAAAACAGTTTATTTTCCCGCAATTAGCACAGCAGTGGCATGAGGCGAACTAGTGACACTCGGCATTAAGAGGTTAAATTTTGACTATGACATAGATAACGTTACAGGGAAAGCTGATCAAAGACTGTGAATTATTGGCAGGACACTGGGAAGTTGCAACACGTCTACTAAAGAGACTGCCTAAACACGCTTGCCAGTCCTCTTCTGAAGTATTGCTGTGCGGTGTGGTATCCGCATAAGACAGGATTGACTGAGGAGGTCGAAAAAGTCCAAAGAAGAGCAGCTACTTTCGTATTATAGCGAAGTAGGGGTGAGAGGGTCACGGATATGATACGTGAGTTGGGGTGGCAGTCATTAAAACAAAGGCGTATATCCTTGCGGCTGGATCTTATCACAAAATTTCAATCATCAAATTTCTCTTCCGAATATGAAAATATTTTGTTCGCACTCACCTACATATGGAGAGACGATCATTGTAATTAAATAAGAGAAATCAGAGCTCGCACGGGAGGATTGAAGAGTTCATTTGTCTCGCTCACTGTTTGAGAGTGGAACGGTAGGTAAATAGCTTGAACTTGACCTGTAAACCATCTGCCAGCCACTTAACCGTGAAATGCAAAATTGTCACGTAGATGCAGATGTAGGAAATTTATTAGTTTCAAATTTAGAGTATGTTCAAGAATTCTGCAGGTTACCGATGTTAAAGGTATGGGTAGGTAATTTTGTAGGACCGTTCTCTTATTCTTATACACTGAAGTCACGTGCCCTTTTTCCCAGTCTCTTGACACTTTGCGTTGGCCGAGAGATTCGCAATAAACGCAAGGTAAGTGAGGGCTCGTCGTACAGTTCTTTCTGTAAAACCGACTTGAGATTCCGTTCGCGTCTGGAGACTTAGTTGCTTTCAACCATTTCAGTTGCATCTCAGCGTAAGGGATTCCTATTTCAATATCCTAACTACGTGAATCGTTGCGATGGTCATGGGATGGTATGTCTGTACGACTCCCTTGCCTAAATGATATTTTAAAAGTGAAATTTAATATTTCAACTTACGCTGTGCTGTCTTCTGCTACCACATTCCACTGATGGACGAGTGACTAGATTGAAGCGTTCGATCCCCTTATTGGTGTTAAGAAGGGCCAGAATTTTCTCCAGTTCTGGGCAAGATCCTTTGTTAAGGAATTACGATGTAAGTTGTATTCCTCCTTCGTCGATCTATTCTATAGGCGCACGAATTTCTACTAACTATTCCCTGTCGACATTTCCACGTTAGTTTTTGACCTGAGGGTACAAGAATCACTGCTTCCTCAGCATTTTCCAAATTTTACTATACCGTGGTTGGCCTTTTCCGTTCTTACCCACTTATTCGGCATACACTGTTCAGGAGTGCCATTTACACTCCTTTCAAATTTTGCCCGTAAGTCCTCTATTTCCATCATTTTGGAAATAAATAATATTCGTTCAGTGTATAACTTGTAAGTGCAGGAAATGTATTCGCAATTGCGAATACGGATAACCATCAGCTGCAGTATGGAGTGACGACAGTGAAAATTTTTGCCGGAGCGGGACTCGAAGCCCAGAAGCCCGATCTTCCGCTTATCGCGAGCGGTCGCCTTACATTTGGCTATCTGTGTACGACTCACGGCTAGACCACAACTTCCATACGTGGTCAACCATTAGTCTACAACCTGCACTTGCATATCCATTGTGCATATTCCTGTACATGTCCGAAAATTTTACTTGAAAATCGCTTGCCCGGTGTCGGCGGATAAATACGGTATTCCAGTCCCTGTGCGATTCCGAATTACGACAAAAAGTTGCTTTGGACATGCATCGTATCCAAATTGTAAGTAGATGCTAACAACCGCTTATCTGCTCTTTATAACGTAAATGCTATCCTAGTCTTGACGGATATATTAACTTTAGTGGCCATCGTCGCCGAAACGATAGCATGATCACTGACCCTGTTTCTATACTGACTCTGTCGGTAAGTTCAGATCTCTTTGCAGCTGCAACGTCTAAAATATTTCAGACTCTATATTGATACTGTCTGTCTTTATGATATACGTTCCATGCCTCGTAAATATTTCGGAGCTTTCTAATTCGGGTTCCATACAGCTCCAAGTTCCAAGAAGAATCTAAGCGTGTCTCAGAAGGGCAGTAAATTCAGGAACTCTTTTTACGAATACTGCGGTAACTAACTGTAAAATTTTGACAGTCGAATTGCCTTTATTTTATACACGATCTGATTTCGTTTTCTGAGTTTGGACTGGCGATCGTTCATCAGAGGACTTCAAACTATCTACTACCCCAACGACAAAAGCAAAAGCAAAAGCAAAAAAAAAAAAAAAACCTTGTATACTCCACAGGTACTTTGTTTCCCGAGCAGCTGATTTTTGTGTGTAATATAACCATGAGGAATTGCCTCCGGATAATGTGGGTAACTCTCCAGCATCAGCCCAGAGACTGGCTATGAGGCTGTCCCTGTAAGCAGCCAGGCTGTGGGTAGCGTTAATGGTCTTGAGGTAAGAAGGTCAGCCGGCCGTTGTGGCCGAGCGTTTCTAGGCGCTTCGGTTCGGAACCGCGCTGCTGCTACGGTCGCAGACTCGAATCCTGCTTCGGGCATGGATGTGTATGGTGTCCTTAGGTTAGTTAGGTTTAAGCAGTTCTAAGTTATAGGGGACTGATGGCCTCAGATGTTAAGTCCCATAGTGCTTAGAGCCAATCGAAATTTAGGAAGGTCTCGCTGATCCATACAAGGTGTACCCATGGTCTAGCGGAATCGTACGAAGACATAAAACTAGAGCGGACGCCGCCTGTTTCGCCCCAAGACTCGTGGCTAAGGCACTTTAAGATGTTCAGTAGTTTCAGGGTTCTTTCCTTCAGATCATTTACGTTTGATTAATGCAAAACTTCTGCATTAAATATAAGGCTCTGAAATCTCACCGAAACTTTTAAAGTATAGTGTGGTCTTTCTCATTTCTAAGTTGGGTAGACTTTTCAGTCTACTATGAGAACGACTAAAATAAACAAACAAAAAACACAAGCACACACACAGACACACGCACAAATACACACACACACCATTTCCACACATAATTTGCACACACATACACACACACACACACACACACACACACAATTTACACACACACACACACACACACACACACACACACGCACACACATTTATTTAAAATATGAAAACTGTCTTGGCAGCCTTCTTCTCCAGTCTCTTTACTGTGAGTCCTTCTTTCACGGTTCGTTAAGGTGACGCTTCAGTAACTACTGGTTTGAAGAGAATTATCAGAATTATCTCCGTTCCCCACGTTCCCCAGTTGGGGAAGCTGTCTCATATGTTATATCGAGCCACACGGGTCAGCCGCGTGATCTGAGGTGCCTTGCCACCCCTCCCTCAGGCATGGGTATGTTTGTATAGTCCTTAGCTTAATTTACTTTAAGTTAGATTAAGTAGTGTGTAAGCCTACGGACTGATGACCTCAGCAGTTTCGACCATAGGAACTTACCACAAATTTCTAATTTTTTTATATCGAATTAAAGCGTTGCTTTGATTCTGGGTTCAACTGTGTATAAGTCTGCCGTATTGGATACGGTCATTGCCAGGTAGAGTATGCTGAGCTTTAGACAGTGCTGAATTCAGCTCCCACATGGAGAAGGGCAGTCATGTGACTCAGAGCTGTTAAGTCAGCATGGTCCCTTCTACGTCGAACAGTAATGGTGGAATGCTGTATCCTGGCTGGCTGCAGTATCCATCACGAAACGTTATATCTTAGTCCGTGGAATTACTACGGTTGTTGTTTGGAGACATACATGCTTCAGAACAGCTGCTATAGTTGACCAACTGCATTTACCGGAAATGTTCCTGCTGTCTTTCCATACTTTTGTAGAACAGTTGGAGCTATTGAAAAAGGTCAGAAACACTTACCATGCTCTTTTCTTGCTTTCCTTGATTAAGCGTCGAGCTTTGGCTCTCATCACTCGGAAGTGGTGAGGATTTCTGCCGTTGCACGGTATATAAACCTTTAGGACGTTGCGCACAAGGCCCAGATTTCTGAGCGGCCCTCATGATTCCATCAAGATACAGGCTGCCTCCTAAGATGACCGGAGGACTTGGAACAGGGAATTAGGGGGCGTTGTGGATTACACTTATGAGACAGGCGACTCGTTTCTGGATTCTGTGTCGATGTTTTGCATTCATTTTCTTCTGCTGATCGTCCATCTTTATGACTTCCCTATGAGGACTGCTACATGTGGTAGGTTCACCGAAGTTGAGAAGAAGTTACTGGAGTGAAAGTCATTTGTGATTTCCTACCGAGCAGAATCTACAAGGGCTGGTGGGCTGAGAAGTGTATGGCTGAGAATGACCCATGTAAGTAGTCTGTATGTATGTTGGCAGCACTGTAGACTGTGTTAATATCGCTAAAAGCCCCCCTGCACACTTAGCAAGAGATTCTGTGGTTGGACGGACTAGCAGTAAGCGAGTGGACAGGGAAGAGTATGGACGTGATTTTCTCATTGGAGACTCTGTGTTGGTATGTCTTGCAATGTAAAATGAGATGAAATGATGTGTTTATATGAAAGTATGCAAGGAAATGTATGATGATGAACGTTGTTGATAATTGATTGGCGACTCCATGGAGTGTTCTGTGCACCACGACCAAATAGTGGATATAATTGGAAGGAGGATAAACATTGGCCGTATTTTGTTTTGTTTTATTATCCGCAAAATCGATTTTCGGTCACTTAGTTACCATCCTCAGTGCTGTAATATACAATTTAAATTAGTAAGCACTGGTATCAACAAGCTTAGAGCGATCACAAAAAGGATGGTCACTAAGTGACCGAAAATCGATTTGCGGATAACAAAACAAAAACAAAAAAAAGGCCAATGCTGATTCTCCTTCAAATTCTATCCACTATTTGGTCGTGGCGCACTCCATGGAGTCGCCAATCAATAAAAGTTTGGCTAGCTGGGCATGTGCAGCGTATTTTTAATACAAGAAGTTAAAAATCAAGCTGGCGATCACAAGTCAACATATCCAGTTCAACAAAGAGTGTATTCAGAAAAATGTTGCCCCACGGTATGTACAAAGTTACTTCAATAGACGATGCGTGTAGTGACAATGAAAAAATGCGAAGAGGTTTTGATGAGAAGTGAAATTAGGAAACTGTTTTTTAAAAAAAAGGGGTTATTAATTCTCAGCTGTTCGGAGCACACACCAATTTGATTGAACTTGTTTCTCCTTTGACCTTAGAATTGTTACTCTCAAGAGTGAATGAGATTGTGAATAATGCAGTTAGCAAAATAAGAGCTAAAAAACATGTCAAAAAATAGCTAAGCTAATGGGACAAGGGAAAAGACAAGTGTCAAATGACGAAGATAAATAAAACTTCTATCCTAGAGTTAAAAATTTAACCGACATAGTGTTTAATCAAGAAAAAAATGAACTTTTGAGTAAAGGTTTAAAATACAACGTACATAAACAATTGGATAGTAGGGCAATTAAGAATGCACTAGTGCAGAAAAATTTCGCGATGGATAGTTGTAAAATAAGTAAGGTAGAACAGAATAATATGGCTGCAACGGTAGAAAAGCTATTAAAGAAAGAGGTAAAAAAACAAATAATCAAAACAGGAGGGATCGTTTGACAGTAAAAAGCTTGAATAATAAATTACAAGAAAGTAATGCAATGTCACAAAGGCAGACAAAGGGTATTCTGTTATTATTGTTACAAAAGAAATGTATGTAGAAAAAACTATACAATTTTTTCAAGAAAACGGTATTACATCAACTGCGAGAGACTCAACGAATGAAATTCAAAGAAAGTTAAATGAGAAACTTAAATCACTTTCAAATTTAATATCCCCTCGTGAGACACAGTATCTCAAGCTAATGAATCCAAAAATTCCTAGGCTACGATCATAATTCAAGGTTCATAAGGAGTCTAACCCCATTAGGCCTGTAGATGTTGGAAGAGGGGCCCATTGGTGAATATTGCGAAAAAATGCCTAACTATTTTGAATAAGTATTATAAAAAAAAGTTTATGTGATCGCTCTAAGCTTGTAGATATCAGTGCCTTCCAATTTTAATTGTTGATAACGTCTGGGTAGTGGAATTATTGACAACTATATAATTTTTGGAACTGGATGTCATATGAACAAGATCCATTAAATAAGAATTTTATCATCCCATTCTAAAAGAAAGGAGCACTTGGAAAGGAAAGAACAATAATAAGGACAAAGGACTAGTAACAGGAACTGCATACATAATTTTCTTTTCAAGAACTTGGTAATTTTTTTAAATTAGTTTTTGTGGTGCACCATTTTAGTGTTAAGATGTGACATAGAACCATTGCATTTCACTTGAGATATAGTACAGATCTTGTTCCTTGTGCTGGCACTTTGCATAGTTTTGATGATCACAGATGCACACATGCTATTGTAGGTATACATGTATATTTCCCTTATCTGGAATTCTGCCTTTACTGTATTATTTTTTCTGCTTGTACTTTGCCATGTTTAGGTATATGTTATTGTAGTCGCTGCTGTTATTTGTCAGGCACCGTCCTATTGAATTTTTCTTTGTATTACCATTATAAGCCAGTTTCACCGATGATTTACTTTTCTTGTTTGCTGCCTATTGCCTAAAATAAGTTGTAATGAACCATTTGCTTTGTTAATTTAGATATGCTGCTGTTTGCTATGCCAATTTGCATTTGTGTCATTGTTGTTTGTGTTAATTTTTTGTGCGGCTGCATTGACTCGTTCTCTATTTTATGTATCTGAGCTCATTAGATCTACGTTAGCTTAAGAGGGGTTATGCTTTATAAGAAAATGAGTTGTGATGAGTTGGGAAGAAGTGCAGGTTATATTAGATTGGATTTGCTTTCATTCCAATTGATTCATAGTGAGGAAGTCGTCCAGGACGTAGAACATGTCAGAAAAACAATAATACATGACATATATTTACAACTAAAACAAATAAGCTAATCTACCTTCCACAGGTCTCAAGTGGAATGATCGTCTTTTTTTTCTAATGAACACTATATGAAAGGATCATTTTACAGCAGTCATTTACTAAGATCATATTAATGCAGTGAATTTAAAATTTAAAAAAAGTGTTATTTATTTATAAGGCAATAAACATATAATAGAACTACTACGATACTTATTTACAATGAACACATTACTGCACTGAAATGGTGGAGACTTTAGATTGTACTTTATATATAGATAGATACACACACACACACACACACACACACACACACACACACACACGCCTTATCAGTTAGTTCTACTGAGAAAATCATCAATGGAGTAGGAGGAGTTGGCCACCAAAAAATCCTTTGGGCTCCTCTTAAACTCGAATATCATTGGTTGTTAAGCTTTTTATGGCTGCTGGGAAGTTATTGAAAATGTGTGCTCCTGAATAGTGCACACCCTTTTGTACATGAATAAGTGACTGTAAATCCTTCTGAAGATTATTCCTATTTCTAATATTTATACTTATGTCCTGCACTGAGGAGCAATAAGAAAAAAGTCTGGTCAAAGAGTGTTGTATAATGAGGAACAATTATTTTGAAAGAGGAAATGAACAGATATAAGAAGGATATTGTAAAACAGGTTTAGGTAGGATTTTCTTGGAAACGAGTGATGAGGTAAGAAAAATATGGAAGTATATGTACTGGTCGAAAGTATAAATACAGACAGCATGATTAGGTAGGATTTTTGTGGCAACAAATGTTGAAATAAGAGAGGTCTGGGAGAATAAAATGAAGTTTTGATTGGAAATGAAGTAATTTTGGGTGCAAGTAAAGGAGGTATGAGCTTGGAGGATATTATCGAAAAGAAAAAAATGAAACAGAGGTATAAAATGCACACCACAAGTTCTGCAGTACCAAATGTTACAATCACACTTTCACACATTTACACTTGAAAGCCGGTATCTAGGCGCTACAGTCTGGAACCGAGCGACCGCTGCGGTCGCAGGTTCGAATCCTGCCTCAGGCATGGATGTGTATGATGTCCTTAGGTTAGTTAGGTTTAATTAGTTCTAAGTTCCAGGCGACTGATGACCTCAGAAGTTAAGTCGGATAGTGCTCGGAGCTATTTGAACCATTTTACACTTGAAAACACACACTGTCCTTTCCTTTTGTGCTATTCTGATATGTTTACGTGTACCCTTGTGTGTCTGTGTTTTTCCTATCTCTTTGTGTTTACCTGATAAGATAAATTTGGTTGAATTTTTTTCCCTTCTAATACTAGGCTGCATTCACAACGATGAGGAATACTATTATACTCAAACCTAATCTCTGTTTCTGTACCACGTTCTTTACTTTAGGAAGATATTCAGACATTATTTATTTTGTTATGTTTTCTTTTAATATTCATTTGTCAAGTTAATGTTTTTACTAATATTCTCATTTTTCATTTACTTACTTATGTCGTAATTCCTGTAACACTCATTTCTATTCTTTTTGTAAAGCCTGTATTACTACAAATGTTATTTGTATTATCATGTTCTTTATTATAATGATGTTTTCTTTACATTTGTAATTCTATTCTTATCCTGCAAAACTGGAATTGTATAGACACCAGTTCTCGAAGTTAGGTAAATAGTAGGTATTCGTTTTGCTGCACTCATTTGTCTGTTGGTCATATTACGTTTATCAAATCTCAGAGATTATATGACTAGATTAATGCTTGCACATTTGTTGATAATTCAGCAATGGACTCGTTAACAGCATTGGTGGTTGTAAGGACATTGCAAGGAAAAAATAAAGATTAGTGAGTGCACAAGTGATGGCCCAGGAACTTGTAATATGCGTTATTACTCACTACACAATGGTGGCTCATGGACTTGCTATATTATCCTCAAGACTTTGCAATTTTGATTGTGCACCCGCACACTCACAACGGATGGCTGCTAGGCATCTCTACAAGGACTACAGTTGGTGGCCCACTACTATCATAATCTCTACTAAGACTATACTATTTTAAAACTTCATGTCAAGAGTCAGCACTGTGTTTCCATGGGGAGGACAACAGAACTTCCTCAAGACTGAATGGTTGTGCACTGATTACTTGTGCATTTTCATATACTGCTCAGCCTTTGTGCGTAAAACTGGTGTAAACTTTTGATGAATTATTAGGACTGTCTTCAGGGACTGTGAGGAGAATTTTTACTTTATTGACCAACAGCATATTACTTAACCTTTGTGTGCATCTGCTCTATTTGATACTGTTAATACGAGGGTCGGTCAAAAAGTAATGCCTCCCATTTTTTTTCTACTTAAAAAAATTAAGTTAAGTGAAAAATTTGAATTTGGCGCCATTCCTCAAACCTTCTTCTGCAATCCACTGCAGTAGTAACTTTCTGTGTCAACAGGTGGCAGCACAGCAGAAGTTTGTAAGATGGCCGACATCGATGTTCGTTTGAGACAGCGTTGTGTGATTGAATTCTTGAATGCAGAAGGTGAAACGCCCATACGCATTCATGAAAGACTGAAGAAGGTGTATGGTGTTGTGACAGTGGATGTCAGCACTGTTAGACGATGGGTTCGTCGTTGTAAGGAAGCTGAAGGGCAAACACCGTTGACTGACGAAAAGCGGAGCGGCAGGCCGGTGAGTGCAGTGACTCCACACAACATTCAGCAAGTTGATGACATCATTCATGGTGACCGTCGGGTGACTGCAGATGAAGTGTGTCGCATTATTTCTCTTAGTAAAGGCAGTGTGATCACGATTATTAAACAACTGGGGTACTCAAAAGTTTGTGCACGGTGGGTTCCAAGAATGTTAACAGATCAGAATAAAGAGGCAAGGAAAACAATAGCCTCCCAACACTTGCAGCGCTTCCGTTTGGAGGGAGATGAGTTTCTGAAAAAAATTGTGACCGGGGACGAAACATGGGTGCATTTTTTTGAACCCGAATCAAAGAGGCAGTCAATGGAGTGGCGTCACACAAGCTCGCCGAGGAAGAAAAAATTCAAAACTGTGCGATCGGCAGGGAAAGTTATGGCAACAGTTTTCTGGGATACAGAGGGTGTGATTCTGGTTGATTTTTTGGAGCAGGGATGCACAATAAATTCTGTTCAATACGTCACAACCCTCAAAAAACTTAAAGCACGTCTTCAGCGAGTTCGCCCAACAAAATCAATGGCAGATGTTCTTCTTTTGCATGACAATGCAAGACCACACACCAGTCGTCACACCTCTGACGAGATTGTCAAAATTGGATGGGAAGTTTTGCCTCATCCCCCATACAGCCCTGACCTGGCACCATCAGACTTCCATCTGTTCGGGCCACTAAAAGAAGCTCATCGTGGGATTCATTTTGAAGATGAGGAGGCCATCAAAACATCCGTGCGTCAATGGCTTAGGAAGCAGAGCTGTGATTTTTACCGTGCTGGGATACATGCCCTTGTTCAAAGATGGACCAAAACTGTAGAGATGGGCGGAGATTACATTGAAAAATGACAAAATGATCCTCAATGTTGTGGTTTTCAACCTATGTAATTGCATTTAAATTTCCTGACAATTAAACGTAGAAAAAAAATAGGAGGCATTACTTTTTGAGTGACCCTCGTATAAAAATTTTAACAACTTAGTGTCGGCCGCTGCCCAAAACACTTTGTAAAATTTTTTGAGGGGAGCAAGGGGGGGGGGGGGCTATGTAAGCAGCCTGTTTGTATGTTGGCAGCTGTATAGACTGTGTTAATATTGCAGACAGCGCTTTGCGCCCTCGACAAGTGATTCTGTGGCTGGATGCACTAGCAGTTAGCTGGTGGATAGGGAAGAGTATGGACTTGATTTTCTTAGAGGAGACTCTGTGTTGGTAGGACACGCAACGTGAAGTGAGATGAAATGATGTGTTTATAATAAAATACGCAAGAAAATGTATGATGATGAATGTTGTTGATAATGTTTGGGTAGTGGACCTATTGACAACTATATAATTTTTGGAACTGGATGTCACATGAATAAGGTAAAATTTTCTAAATAAACTGTTTGGTCTTCAACAAAATCTTTCTTTATGCTAACCGTATGCACCGTAGTTGCTTAGTTGGCCATTTTTGATACTTGCTGTACTTGCTGTGGTACGTGGTAAGAAGATTTTTGGTGAGGTAAGTGAGTTATGATAAAGAATGGGATTTCCACTATGGGGATTCGTGACTGAAATTAATTTAGGCAATTAACAGAGTTGGAGGTAGTTTCATATTTGCTTAATTTCATATTTTTTGGATTTGTATTACTGTTAAGATTTCTTGCAATTCAAAGCCATTCTTTTGTGGTAATAATTGGAAGTCGTGTTGCCAATGTATAGCAGTCAGGTTGCGTTGGGCCTGGAAATGGAAAAAAGAACACATTGACACCGGTGTGTCAGACCCACCATACTTGCTCCGGACACTGCGAGAGGGCAGTACAAGCAATGATCACACGCACGGCAAAGCGGACACACCAGGAACCGCGGTGTTGGCCGTCGAATGGCGCTAGCTGCGCAGCATTTGTGCACCGCCGCCGTTAGTGTCAGCCAGTTTGCTGTGGCATACGGAGCTCCATCGCAGTCTTTAACACTGGTAGCATGCCGCGACAGCGTGGACGTGAACCGTATGTGCAGTTGACGGACTTTGAGCGAGGGCGTATAGTAGGCATGCGGGAGGCCGGGTGGACGTACCGCCGAATTGCTCAACACGTGGGGCGTGAGGTCTCCACAGTACATCGATGTTGTCGCCAGTGGTCGGCGGAAGGTGCACATGCCCGTCGACCTGGGACCGGACCGCAGCGACGCACGGATGCACGCCAAGACCGTAGAATCCTACGCAATGCCGTAGGGGACGGCACCGCCGCTTCCCAGCAAATAAGGACACTGTTGCTCCTGGGGTATCGGTGAGGAACATTCGCAACGGTCTCCTTGAAGCTGGGCTACGGTCCCGCACACCGTTAGGCTGTCTTCCGCTCACGCCCTAACATCGTGCAGCCCGCCTCCAGTGGTGTCGCGACAGGCATGAATGGAGGGACGAATGGAGACGTGTCGTCTTCAGCGATGAGAGTCGCTTCTGCCTTGGTGCCAATGATGGTCGTACGCGTGTTTGGCGCCGTGCAGGTGAGCGCCACAATCAGGACTGCATACGACCGAGGCACACAGGGCCAACACCCGGCATCATGGAGTGGGGAGCGATCTCTTACACTGACCGTACACCTCTGGTGATCGTCGAGGGGACACTGAATAGTGCACGGTACATCCAAACCGTCATCGAACCCATCGTTCTACCATTCCTAGACCGGCAAGGGAACTGCTGTTCCAACAGGACAATGCACGTCCGCATGTATCTCGTGCCACCCAACGTGCTCTAGAAGGTGTAAGTCAACTACCCTGGCCAGCAAGATCTCCGGATCTGTCCCCCATTGAGCATGTTTGGGACTGGATTAGCGTCGTCTCACGCGGTCTGCACGTCCAGCACGAACGCTGGTCCAACTGAGGCGCCAGGTGGAAATGGCATGACAAGCCGTTCCACAGGACTACATCCAGCATCTCTACGATCGTCTCCATGGGAGAATAGCAGCCTGCATTGCTGCGAAAGGTGGATATACACTGTACTAGTGCCGACATTGTGCATGCTCTGTTGCCTGTGTCTATGTGCCTGTGGTTCTGTCAGTGTGATCATGTGATGTATCTGACCCCAGGAATGTGTCAATAAAGTTTCCCCTTCCTGGGACAATGAATTCACGGTGTTCTTATTTTAATTTCCAGGAGTGTATATTGAGGGTAATAAGTGAATAGGTTAAGTTTGAGTTGTCTTTGTCAGGGAAAATTCTGTAGTCAGTGTTTAAAAGAAAATAACTAAACAGATAGTTTCACCCAATAGGAGCACTGAAATATTTGGGATTGCCCACGTTGAGAATTCACAGCTTCTGAGGATCTCTATGACTCGACTCCTGGGGCAGTAGGTATTTGAAGTCTTCCAGTAGAATGAATGGTTGGGCTAATTTTCGACAACGTCTTTGAGCGTCTCATAATTTAATCGTTCTTGTGATGGTTCCTGAAGGGAGCGTACAGCGATTCTTTGACACACAAGAATTTAACTGCAACTGATTGCGGGTCAGTAACCAGGGGTATGTGATATTTACATGCACAGATATCCCCTCCTTTTGCCCTTTCTCCAGTCAGCACGTTCTTTGGTGGAAGGTATAGCCCCTTAACATGGAGGCATCAATAACTTTAAAACGCGTTTCTTGCGCAAAGCACTTGGGCTTCCCTGCATTAAGAGTTTCAGTTCGTCAACGCGTGTACTGGTTTCACTGTTACATTGAGGCCATCATATCGGTGAAATTTTCCTCTATCTTTCACCTGTCATTCCTCTGTGGCGGGCAGAATGTGGTGGAGGAGGGATTACTTGAGAGACTTTCCGGTTGCCTCAGACAGACGTTGACTTCCGCGTTATCTTTGCTACGGATCCATCTGACACTATCAAGATCGCGTGGTCTAATGGTTTTTGGCGTGTCCCCATGGTCTATTGGTTTTTGCTCCCAGTCTGTATTTTGGAGACGGTGGTAAAGCAATTTCAATAAGAAAATTTATCTGGTTCTCTATCAGCCATGAGGGTGGATTATTCCTCTGAAAACTATCGTCTGCCTCCATCATTGTTGCAGTTGTAGTCAAAATCTATAGTTTACGCAGTGGTGCAAGCTTGCAGCTACATTTACAGCTCCATGTTGCTGAACTCTGTTTACCTGTCAGTGTCTGGGTGCCAGCACTACTCTTTGGTACTGGCTACCTTTGTTCGGAGGCGATTTATGTGACAAAAATACGTGACTGTGTGGCCTAATGCTCACTTTTTATCTCAGAGAGAGACGCATTGTGTAAGATGGGTCTCCTGTTCTTCTAATATCGAACAAATTATGCTCCAAACAGCATAATTTTGGGAGCAATTTCTATACATAGACGGGTCAGTGCACTGATTGCCTGGTTCGTGGGCGGATGAACGGCATCTTCCTCATGTTGTCTGACCTTTGCAAATTATAATGGTTTGAATGAAGTGTTGATGCTTAAAGAAGGGTTTTGGGTTATATCTGTAGGAGCTAAATTTAAGGTGGATAAACGTGTGTATTGGTCTGAGGTGGCTTCGGTAAACTGAGCATAAGAGTAGAAGATGATGCCTTCTCCAGCTTACCATTCACTCTTTTCATAAAACGTTGGGCGACAACTCCTCTTTCCCATTCCTGTTGCAGTTCTTGGGTTCTATACCCATGGTGTTCCAGCAATTACAACAGCCTTAGAGCAATTTAGCGTACTGTGTAGATCACTGTTGGTGGTTTGTTCGCGAGGTAGTGTGGCATTAATAACTTGCTAATTTTGGTGCATTTCATTATCTCTTTCAGGAGTGTTCTGTTATGCACCCTTTTAAACGATATAAGTTGCCATGTAGGTCCCTGTAGACCTTAATTTATGGAGAAAGGTGACAGTCTTTCGTATTAAACTTCCACATGAGTCGGACTCGGGACCTTTGCCTTCCGCGGGCAAGTGTTCTACCGACTGAGTTACCCAAGCACGTCTCACGACCCGTCCTCACAGCTTTGATTCCGCCAGTACCTCGTCTCCCACCTTCCAAACATCACAGAAGCTCTTCTGCGAAACTTGCATGACTAGCACTCCTGGAAGAAAGGATATTGCGGACAGCCTGGAGGATGTTTCCAGAAGGAGATTTTCACTCATCAGCGGACTGTGCGCTGATATGAAACTTCCTGGCCTGAGACTCGAACTCGGGACCTTTGCCTTTGGCGGGCAAGTGCTCTACCGACTGAGCTACCGAAGCACAACTCACAGCTCTCCTACCTTCCAAACTTCATATCAGTCGAAGTACTGGCGGAATTAAGGCTGTGAGCATGGGTCGTGAGTCGTGTAATCAGGAGACTCTCAAGAAACATAGAGAGAAGAGAAATCTACTAGTATCGAACACACACCTTAGCCTGAGGAAGAAAACTCTGATAATGTACGTTTAGAACACAGCACTGTATGGTGGAGAAGTCTCAGATGCTGTCCAGTCGAATCCCTAGAGCTGAATGAAACTATAATCGCCTTTCTTATCACAAATTCGCTGTAGTACAGCAGCCACAAGTTATATGGTAATAGGATCAGGCCTGCAAATCAATTAATTAAAATGTCAATGAATGTAATCTGCCAATTTAGGCACTAAAATCAGGTTTCCCTTGCAAACTGAGTTCGTCTGAACAAGGGACTATCGAATGGTGGATGTGGAGCAGTTTTCATGATCGTCAATCATTTCAAATTCAAGCCATAGCAACGGTAGCGCGTAGGAACGATGGCCCGACCCGTGTTTGGAGAACTAATGAGGCCACAGAGTCACTAATTT
The DNA here is from genome assembly GCF_023897955.1 of Schistocerca gregaria. Lineage (NCBI taxonomy): Eukaryota > Metazoa > Arthropoda > Insecta > Orthoptera > Acrididae > Schistocerca > Schistocerca gregaria. The sequence continues at coordinate 184,326,864 of NC_064924.1, forward strand.
GAGCAGAGGGAGGCCGAAAGCGGTAGGAACTATTTGCATTGCCACACCCAGTCAACTTGACTATAGGTACCTTTTTCTATCGGAGGAGGAACACTGTTGCGTTACGTCCGTGGTTACAAAACTACTGGGAGACGCTCTCTCTCCCACGCCCGGGTTCCCGGGTTCGATTCCCGGCGGGGTCAGGGATTTTCTCTGCCTCGTGATGGCTGGGTGTTATGTGATGTCCTTAGGTTAGTTAGGTTTAAGTAGTTCTAAGTTGTAGGGGACTGATGACCATAGATGTTAAGTCCCATAGTGCTCTGAGCCATTTGAACCATTTAGACGCTCTCTCGCCCCCATTTCTTTGCAGTTCTTAGTCGGCAGTAGCAGACATGCGGTAGTTGCAGCCATTTCGTGACCCATGTATTGGCTTCCTTCATCTTGGAAGTAACTATAAGTAGATTCAGACAGCTTTAGTCAATACGTTTCGCATTTGAATGGTCGTGGTAACTTCGTCTGTTATTAAGACGCATCTACGTGGTTTGCACTGAGACCAAACTAGTATTATGCTCCCACCAATCTTAAAAGTGGTAACCTTTGTCAGGCTGCCCCTGTATGGTGTTCGTATTACGTGACTCCTCAAGGTTAATAACTTTCGTTGGTGGTTCTCAGTTCACAAAATTCATCCCCGCTTTTCCGATTATCACTCTCTCTCTAGGGACTGTTGTTTCTCCATTGATTTCATATTTCTAGCATTCCAAAAGACTTTTGACACCGTTCCTCACAAGTGGCTTACAATCAAATTGCGTACCTACGGAAAACGGCCTCAGTTGTGCGACTGGATTCGTAATTTCGTGTCGGAAAGATCACAGTTCATAGTAACTAACGGAAAGTCATCTAGTAAAACACTAGTGATGTCTGGCGTACCCCAAGGTAATGTTATAGCTCCTCTGCTGTTCCTGCTCTACGTAAGCGACTTAGTCTAAGTAGACCTCTTATATTACTTGTAGCTGATGCTGTCATTTATCCTCTAGTGAAGTCAGTAGAAGATCAAAACCACTTGCAAAATGATTTCGACAAGATATCTGTATGGTATGAAAAGTGGAAACTGCCCATAAAAGTAATGAAAAGTCTGAGGAACTCCACATGAGTACTAAAAAGAATTAGTTAAATTTGTGTTGTGCAATAAATCACTTAAATCTAAAGGCTGTCAGTTCAGGTTAATACCAAGGAATCACACTTATGAAGAACTTAAATTGGAACGATCGCACAGGTAATGTTGTGGGGAAGACAAACGAAAGACGTTTTATTGGCAGAATACTTATAAGATGCATCAGGTCTAGTAAAGAGACTGCATACACTACGCTTGTCCGTCTACTAGAGAATTCGTGTGCAGTATGGGATCCTTACCAGATTGTACTGACGGAGGATATCGAACGAGTTCAAAGAACGACAGCTCGTTTTCTGATATCATGTGACTTGGGGGATAGTGCCACGGATGTGACTGGCTACGTGGTTAACTTCTGAGAGTTAATGATTTATTTCCACATGTTACATTACATTAATACTCGCACATTACATTAATACTCGCATGTATACGTAGGTCAGATTCCCTAATAGTCTACATGAAGCACGGAGTATGAAACTAGTTGACAATCAAAGAGTAACACAACACACAAAATTGTACTCGTACACGTCACAGAGAATTTACACACACTGCCATTGTGCTTGTCGCCTTGGTGTGATGCTCTACTGCTCTACATGACTCCCTCCACTACCACAACCCCCACCCCCACCCCCCTCGCCATCCCCTGCACCTCCGAGTGTCAAAGGTATCTGAGGCTGAATCGGACATGATGACCAGCACGCGTTCTCACTGTTTTCTGGAAACCAGGTATTTTATTACTAAATGAGTGACACTGTCTTCGTTATAGCGCCAGTTGGCTGTCACATCTTGTCGGTATCCTGTTGGGTCTGTGTAGTTTCAGGTACTGCACCTTTATCTTTGGCGTCTCGGGGCCGGCCGTCTTTGTTGCATCATAGAATGTTTCAACGGGTACGTTGGTAGACATACCTCTGACGTCTGTCTTAAAAGTGTTTTTGCTTCTACCAAGCACTTTGTGTGGCCCTTCTTACGGTGATTGCAATGGTTTACGCATTGCGTAATTTCATACGATTACATGTTTGCATTTGGAGAGGTCTTTAGGTACGAAGAGGTGTCATCCACTTTGCTCTCTAGATGTCACTGGCCGGAGTTGTCGGAAGTACGGTCGTAATTTGGTGACAAACTCTGACGCGTTAAACGCATCATCCGTCACATTATGCACGAACTCTCCTGGTAGACCCACTGTTTGTGCACACACTAATTCAGCCGCTGTAGTCTTCCGGTCGCTCTTAAATGATGTAAGGAAACCATGGAGCAAAGTGGGTAATGCCTTTATCCAATTTTGTGTTGTGTGACACCAAACAGATGGCTTCAGTTGGCTATGTAGACGTTCTACTATTCCATCCGCTGCCGGATGATAAACAGCAGTACGAATGCGCTTAGTTCCCAAGAAAGTGACCAATGTTTTGAATACGTAAGCCTCAAATTGGCGTCCTCGATCTTTTGTAATGCGTACCGGTGCCCTAAACCGGGCTATCCGTCCACGGAAAAACATTTGTGCTACCGTCTCGGCTGTAATACCTTTCATAAGGAAAGCTCCAGGACATTCTGCAAATCGATCCACGACCGTGAATCAGTATCTAAAGCCTTCCGATACGCGGAGGGTACCCACAATATCTTTATGAAAATGTTCAGTGTGTTGACTTGCAGACACAAATGTGCCTAATAATGCCTTGACATGACTAGTATCTTATTTTCTGGCACTCCATGCAGTCTCGGACAAATGTCTTACAGTCTGCATACAATCCTGGTCAGACAAAACTCGTACTGATTTCGCCGTGCTGCGGACCCCCGGGTGAGCCACGTTGAGCACTGACTCCATTGCTCGTGATCGAAATTGGTCGGGAATGACCGTCGTCGCACAGCAATACAACGTTGGTTCTGGTGTTGTAATTTCAATCCTCTGGGACTGAGCTAGGATCTCGTAATCAATTGCAGTGGTTATAGTTTCAACAGGTGGGACAGCGTGTGCTGGCAAATTTGACTTCCCTTGCACATAGCGTAAGTGAATCGTAAACTGGTTAATATAGTCCAAATGCTGAAGTTCTCTCGGTGATGCTTTCCCTGGTTTCATGATGAAAGCATATGTCAGTGGTTTATGGTCCGTGTATGTGGTAGACCGTCGGCCTTCTAATGAATCCCGGAACTTCCTAACAGAGACATATGCAGCCTACAGTTCTCGATCGTAAATTGCCCTGTGTTGCTGTGACGGCGACAGCTTGCGACTGAAAAATACGGTTGGCTACCGACTATCTTCCACTTCTTGCTGAAGTACGGCGTCAATGGCATTAGCTGATGCGGCTACCATGAGCTCAAGTAGTGCGTGTCATACTGGTTAAGCTAATTGTGTAGTCTCTGTTATTTCTGTTTTTACAGATTGGGAAGCAGTATCCTTGTCGTATGTCCAATGCTTCTTACTATCAGGCTTCGGTGTTCCCTTCAGAAGTTCATTCAATGGAGCTGTTAGTGCATGACTCAGTACAAATCGATAATAGAAATTACTGATACCGAGAAAACTACGTAGGTCCCTAAGGGTTCTAGGACGGGAATACTTGACTATCGCTTCTGCCTTATCTTTAGGTCAGATGCCATGGGCGTTGATGGTATATCTCAGAGAGTAATCTGTGTGGCCCCCAATGTACACTTTTCAGGGTTAATAACAATTCCTTGCATATATAAACGATCAAATATCTTATTTATATGTTGTAGAGGTTCATCTTCTGACTCAGAAATCACTAAAATGTCGTCTATGTAGACGTAACAGAAATCCAGATCTCTTGTGATTTCGTCGATAAAGCGTTGAAATGTTTGCGTTGCATTACACGGTTCCAAAGGCATTCCCATAAACTGGAAAAGACAAGGGCGCTGTTACAGCCATCTTATGTATGTCTTCTGCTGCAGCAGAATTTGGTAGTACGCTCGAAATAAGTCATAGTGGAGAATACTGTATTAACGTGTATGTTGAAAACGAAATCTTCTATGCGTGGAACCGGATATCGGTCAGGAGTGATTATTGCGTTGAGCTGGCGACAGTCGCCACGAGGGCACCCATTATTCTTCTTTGGCACCACGTATAACGGGGCTGCCCGGCTCATGCTGGAAACTTGGCAGGTGCGTTGACTCTGCATGTTATAGAAATCCTTCTTCACGGCTTTTAATTTTTCCAGCGTTAGATGTCGAGGACGTACTAGACTGATGGTCCTGATGTGGTAAAGATATGGTGTTCTGTGGTGTGCTTGTCGGCCGCTCTGACCGAGCGGTTCTAGGCGCTTCAGTGTGGAACCGCGCTGCTGCTACGGTTGCAGGTTCAAATCCTACCTCGAGCATGGACGTGTCTGACGTCGTTAGGTTAGTTAGGTTTAAGTAGTTCTAAGTCTAGGGGACTGATGACCTCCGATGTTAAGTCCCATAGTGCTTAGAGCCATTTGGACCATTTTTTTGTGGTGTGCTTGACTGGTGCTAGGGTGCGCGATTGCTTTTTGATGTCGGGGAACTTTCGTAACAGGTTTATCTGTAGTATCCCCCGAAATCGTGTCTACTACCGTCTGAGTGACACAGCATACCTTTTCTCGGCTATCCAGATTGGTAGTGGAGTCTACCAGTATCATTCGCTGATGTCGTGGGACGGGGACCATGCCGTAAAACGATAAGGAATCAGCTCTCAGAATAGGCTGCGATACATCTGCAACCGTAAATCGCCATTCTGTGGTGTTATCCGAGATTAAGTACTAGTGTCACAGACCGATATGTCCTGATCTTGGAGGGAATAGGCTGTAATCATCGCGGTTTCAACCTGTTAGTCTGGTTTCCGGATACACTGACACTTCCGTCCCTGTGTGTACCAAATATATTTTTATGTCACGATCCGTGACGAAAAGATGATGACTGCTATTGCTTGGAGTAGCTGCTGCACATATGCACTCTGTGTCATGTTTCCATGTGCATGGTGGCGTACATATCCAGGTGTTGCTGCCGAATTTCTCTTGATACCAGCAAATGTTCGATGTGGCACGTGATCGATTGCGGCTTCGCGTCGATAGACGAATTAGCAGACGACAAGTATGCGTCGTTTGCAGTTGCGATTTGTGTACTCAGTTCCGCTAACTGCGTCTACAGCATGAAAGAGTCACTGCGGGCATGTTATCTTGCGACACTGATGTTGACACACTCGCAGACGGATACATTTCCCCTAATCTGTATGCTGTCTGTGCTAGCGCGTTCGAATCACCGGCGCAAAACGTTAAAATTTTCCGTGTATCGGAAAGCGTCCGTAGAAGCTGCGATGGGGTACGATGGCTGAGTTATTCCGTTCGCAGAAGTTTTTTTCAATTCTTTCGCCTCTGGTTGGCATAGCCGTGTCAGTAAAGCGTTTTTAACACACGTTTGGTGTTCGGTGGTGCAGCGAGGATGTGTTGCACTTCGGCAGCTAGATCTTCATTTAGTCTGCGACGATATAGCTGTATTTGGTCTCATCTGACGATATTTGTGCTAGCACGAACAGGCTTTCCACTTGCGCGAACCATAATACAATGTTATGTCGCCAGAAGTTATGTTTCCAGAAGTGTGAGGGGTTTGATCGCGACTTTTCTGATCCCGCTGCTTGCAGCTGGCTCCGCATTTGTTGTTGAGTCTGTCATTTCAAGCGTGTAAATAAACGCGACGCGGCTGGCGCGGGGGAAAGGATCCTGTGTGTTGTGACGCGATACGGCACGTTGGAGCTGGAGCTGTTGTACTGACGTAATATCATGTCGGCGTCATCAAAATATTTGGCTAACTTCTGAGAGTTTATGATGTATACCCACGTATTACATTACAATCAGTGGTTCCCAACAGGTCGTCCGCGGACACTCAGGGGTCCGCAAGCTATGCCAGAGGGGTCCGCAAGATGCTGTTAGAATAAAAAATATATTAAATATATTTCGTATGATAACAGATTTATCGTTTTGGCCGCTTCCTGCATGAGCAGAGTGTGGTGTCACCGCCAGACACCACACTTGCTAGGTGGTAGCCTTTAAACCGGCCGCGGTCCGGTAGTATACGTCGGACCCGCTTGTCGCCACTATCAATGATTGCAGACCGAGAGCCGCCACACGGCAGGCCTAGAGAGACTTCCTAGAACTCAGCCCCAGTTGTCCAGCCGACTTTGCTAGCGATGGTTCACTGACTTCTACGCTCTCATTTGCCGAGACAATAGTTAGCATAGCCTTCAGCTACGTTATTTGCTACGAGCTAGCAAGGCGCCAGTATCCGTACTATTGATATTGTGAATCATGTACCATAAAGAGCGACGTTCGTCATTAATGGATTGAAGCTAAGTATTCCACCAGCTACGTCCGTTTTTCTACATTCTAATTTCCTTGTCCTGTTCCAGACCTCACGCCAGCCTGCGTGAGCTAAAACGCGTGCCTTTCGGCCTCCTTTAACCATACGGTTGGCTCTCCTGCCAACCACAACACAGAGCTTTAGCGAACGCTAACTTCTGCGTCTAGTTTCTTCCTAGAGTGCAAAGAGATCGGCAGTGAGCATGAGCAACTTCTTATTCATACGGAGGTAATATGGCTTTCTCGAGGTAGGATCTTGTCAAGATTTTTTGAACTTAGAGACGAGGTTCATGTCTTCCTTCTTGACACAAAGTATGCGGATTTTCTCACTAACTTCTCTTGGCTTTGCTCAGTTGCGTACATAGCCGATGTGTTGAACACTTGAATCTGTTAAACTTGAGTTTACAAGGAAAAAGTGTAGACATGTTCAAAGTTGAGGATAAGATTAGTGCTATGGTCAAAAAGTGTCAGATCTGGGCGTTGTCAGATCTGGGCGTCAAGGATAGAAAACGAGTCACTAACTAACTTTTCTACTTTAAAAGAATTCTTGGAGTTATCAGAGGAGAGTCTGCCTGACCAGATCAATGTCAATGTAGCCACCACTTTTAGAGAGTATTTCCCTGAACCTGACCCTGACAACAGATGGATTCGAAATCCCTTCAGCTGTGAAGAAATAGACAAAATCCAAGGCCTCACTGAAGATGAACAAGATCAACTGTGGACCTGTCCAGATGTGGTACGATGATAAACATTTTCATCGGTGATAAAATTACAGACTTCTGGGCATCGGCAACGCAAGGACTACAAGAAACTTGCAGATAAGGCAATGAAAAAGATCCTTCCATTTGTAACCACATATCGGTGTGAACAAGCATTTTCTTCCATGTGTTTCATGAAAAACAAATATAGGAATCGGCTCGACATGCGGTCGGAGTTCAGAGTAAAAGTTTCAAGTTTGGAACCCAATATTTCAGAAATAATGGACTCAAAGCTCAGATTGAACTCATCTCATTAAGAACTGAAAATAAAAATTAACTCTATACTGATGGGGTACTCTGTTGTAGCTGTATTTTTTCAAATAAATAATACTTTCTATGAAATTAGTGTTTTCTTATTTTTCACACATGTCTATTTAATGCAATCTCAAGTGTAGCACACTTGAAAGACCAATACACTGAGTTTTAATTTTTCCTGTCGTTTTCAGTTCATACTCAATTTTTATTTTTTTAAGGAGTTTGTTATACTAAACACCCTGATTTGAAGACAAAGATTTTGAGCAATAATCAGAAATTTAACAAAAACTATGATGGATAAATTGGAAAAGTTTTAAGCTGAATATTTTTTCGATAATGGATATGTCAATGTTTTTTCTAAGTAACAAAAATAGAAAACGTATAAAAAGACTCTTAATTTGGCTTTTTTAGGTACTTGACATTGTGATATGACAAGCTACCAATTTCATGCTCGATGAGGGCGTCCTCGAGCAAATTTTGTTGGGAACCTTTTTTTTTTTTTTTTTTTTTTTGTCGTCAGTCTACTGACTGGTTTGATGCGGCCCGCCACGAATTCCTTTCCTGTGCTAACCTCTTCATCTCAGAGTAGCACTTGCAACCTACGTCCTCAATTATTTGCTTGACGTATTCCAATCTCTGTCTTCCTCTACAGCTTTTGCCCTCTACAGCTCCCTCTAGTACCATGGAAGTCATTCCCTCATGTCTTAGCAGATGTCCTATCATCCTGTCCCTTCTCCTTATCAGTGATTTCCACATATTCCTTTCCTCTCCGATTCTGCGAAGAATCTCCTCACTCCTTACCTTATCAGTCCACCTAATTTTCAACATTCGTCTACAGCACCACATCTCAAATGCTTCGATTCTCTTCTGTTCCGGTTTTCCCACAGTCCATGTTTCACTACTATACAATGCTGCACTCCTCAGAAATTTCTTCCTCAAATTAAGGCTGGTATTTGATATTAGTAGACTTCTCTTGGCCAGAACTGCCTTTTTTGCCATAGCGAGTATGCTTTTGATGTCTTCCTTGATCCGTCCGTCTGGATAGTAATGTCATCAGCGAATCGTATCATTGATATCCTTTCACCTTGTATTTTAATTCCACTCCTGAACCTTTCTTTTATTTCCATCATTGCTTGCTCGATGTACAGATTGAAGAGTAGGGGCGAAATGCTACAGCCTTGTCTTACACCCTTCTTAATACGAGCACTTCGTTCTTGGTCGTCCACTCTTGGTTGTTGTACATATTGTATATGACCCGTCTCTCCCTATAGCTTACCCCTACTTTTTTCAGAATCTCGAACAGCTTGCACCATTTTATATTGTAGAATGCTGTTTCCAGGTCGACAAATCCTATGAACGTGTCTTGATTTTTCTTTAGTCTTGCTTCCATTATTAGCCGTAACGTCAGAATTGCCTCCCTCGTGCCTTTACTTTTCCTAAAGCCGAACTGATCGTCACCTAGCGAATTCTAAATTTTCTTTTCCATTCTTCTGTATATTATTCTTATAAGCAGCTTCGATGCATGAGCTGTTAAGCTGATTGTGCGATAATTCTCGTACTTGTCAGCTCTTGCCGTCTTCGGAATTGTGTGGATGATGCTTTTCCGAAAGTCAGATGGTATGTCGCCAGACTCATATATTCTAAAGACCAACGTGAATAGACGTTTTGTTGCCAATTCCCCTAATGATTTTAGAAATTCTGATGGAATGTTATCTATCCCTTCTGCCTTATTTGACCGTAAGTCCTCCAAAGCTCTTTTAAATTCCGATTCTAATACTGGATCCCCTATCTCTTCTAAATCGACTCCTGTTTCTTCTTCTATCACATCAGACAAATCTTCACCCTCATAGAGGCTTTCAATGTATTCTTTCCACCTATCTGCTCTCTCCTCTGCATTTAACAGTGGAATTCCCGTTGCACTCTTAATGTTACCACCGTTGCTTTTAATGTCACCAAAGTCTGTTTTGACCTTCCTGTGTGCTGAGTCTGTCCTTGCGACAATCATATCTTTTTCGATGTCTTCACATTTTTCCTGCAGCCATTTCGTCTTAGCTTCCCTGCACTTCCCATTTATTTCATTCCTCAGCGACTTGTATTTTTGTATTCCTGATTTTCCCGGAACATGTTTGTACTTCCTCCTTTCATCAATCAACTGAAGTACAGGGTGATTCAAAAAGAATACCACAACTTTAGGAATTTAAAACTCTGCAACGACAAAAGGCAGAGCTAAGCACTATCTGTCGGCGAATTAAGGGAGCTATAAAGTTTCATTTAGTTGTACATTTGTTCGCTTGAGGCGCTGTTGACTAGGCGTCAGCGTCAGTTGATGCTAAGAAGGCGACCGCTCAACAGAAAGCTTTTTGTGTTATTGAGTACGGCAGAAGTGAATCGACGACAGTTGTTCAGCGTGCATTTCGAACGAAGTATGGTGTTAAACCTCCTGATAGGTGGTGTATTAAACGTTAGTATAAAAAGTTTACAGAGAATGGGTGTTTGTGCAAAGGGAAAAGTTCTGGACGGCAGAGAACGAGTGATGAAAATATAGCACAAATCCAGCAAGCATTTGTTCGCAGCCCAGGAAAATCGACTCGCAGAGCTAGCAGAGAGCTGCAAATTCCACAATCAACTGTATGGAGAGTCCTACGAAAAAGGTTAGTTATGAAACCTTATCGTCTGAAATTGGTTCAAGCACTGTTTGCAGCTGATAAGTTTAAAAGAATCGATTTCTGTGATTTTATCCTTGCTCAAATGGAAACAGATGAATCTTTCATTTCAAAGATTGTGTTTAGTGATGAAGTAACTTTCCACACTAACGGGAAAGTCAACCGTCACAATGTCTATATATGGGGCACTGAGAATCCGCGGGAAACAACTCAGTATGAACGTGACTCGCCTAAGGTGAACGTTTTCTGTGCCATTTCAGCCAATAAAGTTTTTGGTCCCTTTTTCTTCGAAGGTGCTACTGTAACTGGACTTCAGTATCTGGAGATGTTAGAGAATTGGCTGTTCCCTCAGCTCAAACAAGAAGCACAACAATTCATATTTCAGCAGGATGGAGCGCCACCACATTGGCACTTATCTGTCCGTAACTACCTGAACGTCAACTACCTGAGGCGATGGATCGGCCGCCAGGCAGCTCGTGACAGAGCGCTTCATCACTGGCCTCCAAGAAGCCCTGATCTTACCCCGTGCGATTTTTTCTTATGGGGGTATGTTAAGGATATGGTGTTTCGGCCACCTCTCCCAGCCACCATTGATGATTTGAAACGAGAAATAACAACAGCTATCCAAACTGTTACGCCTGATATGCTACAGAGAGTGTGGAACGAGTTGGAGTATCAGGTTGATATTGCTCAAGTGTCTGGAGGGGGCCATATTGAACTTCTCTGAACTTGTTTTTGAGTGAAAAAAAAACCTTTTTAAATACTCTTTGTAATGATTTATAACAGAAGGTTATATTATGTTTCTTTCATTAAATACACATTTTTAAAGTTGTGGTATTCTTTTTGAATCACCCTGTATTTCTTCTGTTACCCATGGTTTCTTTGCAGCTACCTTCTTTGTACCTATGTTTTCCTTCCCAACTTCTGTGATGGCCCTTTTTAGAGATGTCCATTCCTCTTCAACTGTACTGCCTACTGCGCTATTCCTTATTGCTGTACCTATAGCGTTAGAGAACTTCAAACGTATGAATATGTCAATTACCAAATACTCGCATGTATACCAGTAGCTACGTCAGATTCTCTAATCATGAAGTGTGGAGTACTAAGCTAGCTGAAAGTCAAAGACTAACGTAACACACATAATTGTACATGTCACGGAGTACTTACGCACACGGCCACTGTGCTTGTCGTCGTGGTGTGAGCTGTAGCAATCATTAAAACAAATTCGTTTGTCGTTGCTGAGACATCTTTTCACGAAATTTCAAGTTGCAACGTGCTCCCCCGAATGCGATAATGTTTTGTTGACACCCACTTACACAAGGAGAAATGGTCATTCTGACAAAATAAGAGAAATCAGAGCTCGCGAGGAAAGATTTAAGTATTCGTTTTTACCGCGCGCTGCCAAAGAGTGGAACGGCAATAAAATAGTGTGGAAGTTGTTCTCTGAAGCCTCTGCCAGGTTGTTAAATGAGAATTGCAGAGTAGTCATGTAGATTTAGATTCTACATCTGCTGTATGAACAGGTGGCTTCGCCTACAACAAGCCGGGAGCTGGCTATAGTTGGCCTATCACCTGGAACTTGCACCGCAAATATCGCGGGAGTGGAAAGTGCTATTGATGTGCGGTTTTCACAGAATAGATTGGTGTGCAAGGGCTCATATTGTTACCCAGTCAACAGATTATAGTAGTATTTAGAAAGTGTATTTTTGAGCAAACATGCACTTCATAGAATTGGACAATGCGTATTGACATTAATGAACTGGAAGCTGGGTAAATTAGAATGTCAGAGGTGTTTGTTGCACGATTCTAGTGTGATATGTATAGGAGATACCGTATTTTGAAGAGTTCCCACACCGACACTTGAGCAATACCTGTGGTAGCACACACTAAAGAACAGTACAAGTGTATACACCAGTTATGTGTATTTGTACCAGTAGCGAGACAATTTCTCGTCACAGACTGTGTTCAGAATGACTACCGGCAGCGGCAGTACAGGCTTACAGTGTGGTATACAACGACTGCTTCACATGTGCTAGCATTTCAGCAGAGATGTCTGAGCAGGCCGAAGTAATACGTCGATGTTTTTCTACGGAAGTAGTTGGTATGTCCTTGTAGACAGCTTCTTTCAGCTGTCCCTAAAAGGCTTGGTTCAAATGGTTCAAATGGCTCTGAGCACTATGGGACTTAACGTCTGAAGTCATCAGTCCCCTAGAACTTAGAACTACTTAAACCTAACTAACATAAGGACATCACACACATCCATGCCCGAGGCAGGATTCGAACCTGCGACCGTCGCAGTCGCGCGGTTCCAGACTGAAGCGCCTAGAACCGCTCGGCCACACCGGCCGGCTCCTAAAAGGCTACAAGCATCAAACCCGGAGAAGGGGTCGGACAAGATACTAGTCCCCCTCGTCCGATCCAACGGTCTGGAAACAATTCGTGAAGAAATTCTGTAGAACTTCGTACACCATGGGTCGGACAGCCATCATATTGGTACGACGGGTTCCTCCTAGCCTGCAAAGGGACGACTTCCAGCATCCGTGGAAGATGGTCTGTTAGGAGTCTGCGATACTTGTGCGTGTTCGTGTTCCGTCTATGAAAAACTGGCCTAAGGGCTGATGATTCACTACTCTACACCAGACGTTTATACTCCATGGACGCTGACGTTCCACCTGACCAAACCAACGGGGATTGTTAACAGACAAATAGTTCACGTTACAGAGGTTTACGTGGTCATGGTCGGTAAATGTGGCTTCATCGCTAAGCAAGGTACCTGATACATCTGCAGTATCCTGTCTTAATACCTACGAACAGAAGTTAACGCGATTCTCATAATCTTTCCCAAGCAGCTCTGGAAGCAGAGAGATGTGACAGGAATAGAACCTATACCGATGGAGAATGCTTCTCTGACCCGTACCACTTCCTCTTGCGATTGCGCAAAGGATTACGTGCGTATCAACTGCGACAGCAGCAACAGCAGTAATTTCCCTCTCTTCTGTCATCATTTGTTTCCTTCTGTTACGGTGTTACACTACCACTTTCACGTAACTGATTGAGGAGATTGATAAATAGTTGCCAAGATGGTTGATGTCTATTGAGATATCTTGTCGCGAGTACTGCAACAAAGCCGGTACCATTCCAATGCCGGTACCACTCCAAAGTACGGTTATCCAAGATGGCGGACATGACGTCAGAGAGACACACCACCCGCCTACTTACACGCGCTAGACATAGCCTTTCGTAAACATTTTCATAACACCGCCACCATTCCAAAGCACCGTTATTCAACAACAACAAGGCCGCACCCAGTGTATCCACCACGTGGTGCGTGTCCAGTTCCTGTTGTCGTGGCGCGGTGCGAGAGAGACAGAGATAGCGTCATCTCTCTATGTCTCACCCCCCCCCCCCCACCCCCCGCCAACATACACACACTAGGCAGGACCTACATAAATCAGTGCACGGTCCACCTCTCACTCTGCTCGTATACTTCGTTCGTTCAGTACTTGCCGCGTCTTCGTAATTAAACGTGCAAAAAAGAAGCGTTCAGGATCCGCCAGTGGCAGCAGCAGCAAACGGGCTCATGTGGACGAAGTATAATGTCCCCACAGCAAATATCCTCTACCACGCACCAATTAATCATTTTCAATCAAACCATCCACATTCATTCACTTTGGAAAAGTTATCTGATCTGATTTTCTCGTAATACACTCCTGGAAATTGAAATAAGAACATCGTGAATTCATTGCCCCAGGAAGGGGAAACTTTATTGACACATTCCTGGGGTCAGATACATCACATGATCACACTGGCAGAACCACAGGCACATAGACACAGGCAACAGAGCATGCACAATGTCGGCACTAGTACAGTGTATATCCACCTTTCGCAGCAATGCAGGCTGCTATTCTCCCATGGAGACGATCGTAGAGATGCTGGATGTAGTCCTGTGGAACGGCTTGCCATGCCATTTCCACCTGGCGCCTCAGTTGGACCAGCGTTCGTGCTGGACGTGCAGACCGCGTAAGACGACGCTTCATCCAATCCCAAACGTGCTCAATGGGGGACAGATCCAGAGATCTTGCTGGCCAGGGTAGTTGACTTACACCTTCTAGAGCACGTTGGGTGGCACGGGATACATGCGGTCGTGCATTGTCCTGTTGGAACAGCAAGTTCCCTTGCCGGTCTAGGAATGGTAGAACGATGGGTTCGATGACGGTTTGGATGTACCGTGCACTATTCAGTGTCCCCTCGACGATCACCAGAGGTGTACAGCCAGTGTAGGAGATCGCTCCCCACACCATGATGCCGGGTGTTGGCCCTGTGTGCCTCGGTCGTATGCAGTCCTGATTTTGGCGCTCACCTGCACGGCGCCAAACACGCATACGACCATCATTGGCACCAAGGCAGAAGCGACTCTCATCGCTGAAGACGACACGTCTCCATTCGTCCCTCCATTCACGCCTGTCGCGACACCACTGGAGGCGGGCTGCACGATGTTGGGGCGTGAGCGGAAGACGGCCTAACGGTGTGCGGGACCGTAGCCCAGCTTCATGGAGACGGTTGAGAATGGTCCTCGCCGATACCCCAGGAGCAACAGTGTCCCTAATTTGCTGGGAAGTGGCGATGCGGTCCCCTACGGCACTGCGTAGGATCCTACGGTCTTGGCGTGCATCCGTGCGTCGCTGCTGTCCGGTCCCAGGTCGACGGGCACGTGCACCTTCCGCCGACCACTGGCGACAACATCGATGTACTGTGGAGACCTTACGCCCCACGTGTTGATCAATTCGGCGGTACGTCCAGCTGGCCTCCCGCATGACCACTATACGCGCTCGCTCAAAGTCCGTCAACTGCACATACGGTTCACGTCCACGCTGTCGCGGCATGCTACCAGTGTTAAAGACTGCGATGGAGCTCCGTATGCCACGGCAAACTGGCCGACACTGGCGGCGGCGGTGCACAAATGTTGCGCAGCTTGCGCCATTCGACGGCCAACACCGCGGTTCCTGGTGTGTCCGCTGTGCCGTGCGTGTGATCATTGCTTGTACAGCCCTCTCGCAGTGTCCAGAGCAAGTATGGTGGGTCTGACACACCGGTGTCAATGTGTTCTTTTTTCCATTTCCAGGGGTGTATATGCGGCGACAGCACGTCGACGCCAAAGTACACTCCTGGAAATGGAAAAAAGAACACATTGACACCGGTGTGTCAGATCCACCATACTTGCTCCGGACACTGCGAGAGGGCTGTACAAGCAACGATCACGCACGGCACAGCGGACAAACCAGGAACCGCGGTGTTGGCCGTCGAATGGCGCTAGCTGCGCAGCATTTGTGCACCGCCGCCGCCAGTGTCGGCCAGTTTGCCGTGGCATACGGAGCTCCATCGCAGTCTTTAACACTGGTAGCATGCCGCGACAGCGTGGACGTGAACCGTATGTGCAGCTGACGGACTTTGAGCGAGGGCGTATAGTGGGCATGCGGGAGGCCGGCTGGACGTACCGCCGAATTGATCAACACGTGGGGCGTGAGGTCTCCACAGTACATCGATGTTGTCGCCAGTGGTCGGCAGAAGGTGCACGTGCCCGTCGACCTGGGACCGGACAGCAGCGACGCACGGATGCGCGCCAAGACCGTAGGATCCTACGCAGTGCCGTAGGGGACCGCATCGCCACTTCCCAGCAAATTAGTGACACTGTTGCTCCTGGGGTATCGGCGAGGACCATTCGCAACCGTCTCCATGAAGCTGGGCTACGGTCCCGCACACCGTTAGGCCGTCTTCCGCTCACGCCCCAACATCGTGCAGCCCGCCTCCAGTGGTGTCGCGACAGGCGTGAATGGAGGGACGGATGGAGACGTGTCGTCTTCAGCGATGAGAGTCGCTTCTGCCTTGGTGCCAATGATGGTCGTATGTGTGTTTGGCGCCGTGCAGGTGAGCGCCACAATCAGGACTGCATACGACCGAGGCACACAGGGCCAACACCCGGCGTCATGGTGTGGGGAGCGATCTCCTACACTGGCCGTACACCTCTGGTGATCGTCGAGGGGACACTGAATAGTGCACGGTACATCCAAACCGTCATCGAACCCATCGTTCTACCATTCCTAGACCGGCAAGGGAACTTGCTGTTCCAACAGGACAATGCACGTCCGCATGTATCCCGTGCCACCCAACGTGCTCTAGAAGGTGTAAGTCAACTACCCTGGCCAGCAAGATCTCCGTATATGTCCCCCATTGAGCATGTTTGGGACTGGATGAAGCGTCGTCTCACGCGGTCTGCACGTCCAGCACGAACGCTGGTACAACTGAGGCGCCAGGTGGAAATGGCATGGCAAGCCGATCCACAGGACTACATCCAGCATCTCTACGATCGTCTCCATGGGAGAATAGCAGCCTGCATTGCTGCGAAAGGTGGATATACACTGTACTAGTGCCGACATTGTGCATGCTCTGTTGCCTGTGTCTATGTGCCTGTGGTTCTGTCAGTGTGATCATGTGATGTATCTGACCCCAGGAATGTGTCAATAAAGTTTCCCCTTCCTGGGGCAATGAATTCACGGTGTTCTTATTTCAATTTCCAGGAGTGTATTTTCCAGTGCGTTTATTCTTTGAAAGGACAGAGATGCATATATGAATTCTCCTTGGTTGTTAGAGGGGTAACTAGGACAGCCTTCTGGAATATCTGTTGAGGGATCGATGTGTTTCTGAGAGATACATATTCTGCTTTTCTTCTCGCGAAAGCGAACCAATTAACGTTTGTGCCGGTAGCGGTTGGTTTTGCAGGGAAAGAGACTCTAAAAGGAAAATAATTAGGGCGTGGAATCACCGGAGATCTGGACATGTAATGGAGATGGATTTAATACACGATTTCCTCCATAAATTACGTTTGTGACTTTTTGTTCTGGAATGAATGAACGAATGAGTTTTTTTCTGAATCATTTGTTGATCACCTTGACCCTGTAATTAGTGGGGAAGTTTCAGCTGTGTCGAAGAGAGCCTGCAATTACTGAATCTGTGTTAAATCGTCAAAAAGGCTTCGTACACATCTGGAATTCGCAGTCTTTCGTAAAAGGAACAAATTGTCCAAACGATTGATTCTCCCGACTGACTGCAGTGTTTAACAGTAATAATAAATGTAAAGATCTCTTACAGCAAGCCAGCCGCTGATTACCAATACTAAGGACTCCACCAAAGATTCTATTTGGCTGATTCCTTTCATCCACATACCACGTAATGAAATCTTATATTAAAAACTATACATAGACAAAGGAGAGAAAGAGAGAGAGAGAGCGAATGAAAACAGAGATAATACTAATAATCCTCCATCAGTCTAATTTTTCGCCTGTCTTATCATGGATCAGCCGACAACTGGGAGGGCCTTACTTTACTGTATAGATTTATGTGTGAAGGTGAATGGATCTTAAAGGCAACAGATACACGTCTGTACAGACAAGACATTACACAGAGATAGCGGCTAGCTGCATTCGTCATCTGTTCTTAGATAAAGAGACGGCAACTTATTATCCGAACATTTAAAATGTTAAAGAAGTTCCATTCCTTGGTAAGTATATTTTCACTATTCCGATGTCTTTACCCTTTAACTCTGTGTATGAGTGCTACATATCTTTTATAATGCTCTCTATAAAGATCGCTCGTCCACGTGTTGTGTGTTTCGGTTTACGACCTTTTGGACTTCTCTCTCTACAAAAATAGTTTTTCCACGTCTTCTTTCCCTCTACCTTGCGTGACTGAATCTTTTATTTTACGTGTTATATTTGTTTTGGTTCAAATAGCTCAGAGCCCTATGAGACTTAACTACTGAGGTCATCAGTCCCCTAGAACTTAGAACTACTTAAACCTAACTAACCTAAGGACATCACACACATCCATGCCTGAGGCAGGATTCGAACCTACAACCGTAGCAGTCACGCGGTTTCAGATTGAAGCGCTTAGAAAAGCACGGCCACACAGGCCGGCTTTCTAATAAAAACGTATTTCTTAAGCTTAAATAATTTCATCTAATATATACCTATTTTCCAATTGTATACATTTAGTCTTCATAATCCTGTCTTTTCTTTGTAGATGCTCCTAATTCAGCACACAGGGAGGGGTGTGCCACCGAAAGCGTTCAAGGACGCGGCATTCAAACGACGTCCGCCCCACAGGACACACAGTCTTCAGAGGAGGAGGAACAGATCAATCTGCCTGACTGGTTTGTGGACCTTGATTGTGGCAATGAGTTGCTCAAAGCATGCAGTCAGAGCGGGGAAGCTGAATAATTTTGAACATTAACATTCCTTCAAATAATTACCATTATTTACTCTTATTATTATTTATCCCTCTCTTAAATATAAATCATTAAATTATGTTGTTTTCTTATTTATCTTACAAGTATATCACATGGTGTATGCCCTGTACCTAGAACGGGGCGCTGAAGACCTTGCTGTCGAACCGAACTGCACCAGCCGGTAGATGAATGGGCTGGTGATGGGGCGTTGTGATCATCATTTGCGTGGGCAGGTATACGTCTCCGAACGCATACCTTGCGTGGGCGGCTTCCGGTGGAGGAGGAGGGAGAGACAGGCCAGGCTGTGGCGACGGCAATCGGGCTGCGCTGCTGCTGGCTCTACCTGCCCGTGGCGCGGAGACCCGGTGTTGTAGTTGTTCGCGGCCAAGGGGTTGAGTTGGGCCAGGACACCAGAGCGGTTGCCGCAGCGCTCGGGGCGGAGGTTGCGCGTTTTCTGCAGCCGCCTCCCGCGAAGCCCTTATAGGGGCTGCGCGCGTCGCGGCGTGTCTTTGTGGTTCGGTTCGACCGAGTTCCGCCCCCGCTCTAGGTACACGGCCTACACTGTATGATATACCTGTAAGATAAGTAAGAAAAAAATTAATTTAATGATTTATATTGAAAAGAGGGATGAATAATAATAAGAGTAAATAATGGTAATTATTTGAAGTAATGTTAATGTTCAAAATTATTCACCTCCCCCGCTCTGACTGCGTTGAAAGGTCTCTGTTGGATTCCTTTCATGTTAATTTCTTAAATCTGTTGTCATTTACCGCATAAATTCCTCTTCTAAATTTACTGTGGTGTTTTTGACTATCTGGGAGGAGACTGAGCAGTGAAACGTGTTACTTTTACACATAAACAAGAACGATCTGTCACACTACCACACTCTAAAACACAGTTTATATGTAATTCATGTCACACAGTCTCATGCGGAACCTACATCCGCTTTCTTTTATATATTGTATATGATAAGGTACTGTCATCCCCCTTCCCTTCTGAGTGAAAGAATGAATGAGCAAATGTATTTATAGTTGCATGCTTGATGGTAGCAGAGAAGCCTGTCTGCTAGAGAACAGTAGGACCAACGTCGGAACAGGTAGCTACGCTTTCTACAAGCAAAGAGGTTTCTATTCTTAGTATGATCCTGTCCGTCCCTTGTCATGATGATATACGGAGCTGCCTCTCTGGTCACTTCCGTTTGTATTTGTGAAGCACGCACGGTAGGAGCGCAGGTCGGTCTATCCGCGGCGAGCGTCTGAAGTGGTAAGATCTCTGGCTAAGCGCGTGTCTGCTAAGTCCGCAGGACAATGGATTTCTTAAGTTCAGCCTAACTGAAAATTTAATCACGTTTATTTCAGGTTTTAGCTCTAAAATATCTAATGTTATCTTAAATTGCAAAACAGTGTATTTCGAGGGTCAACTTCCGAATATCTTCCAGTAGTTGCTTTGTCACTACTTTGTGAGTAAAATGGAACCACGTGTTGATCAGAAGATCATCAATCTTAAATGCGAATGTGCGTGAGATTATAACGTCTCGTCTTAACAACATTTTTTAATATAGCAACTTTTCTTTATGTTCAACCCACGTGGGGTGTACTTTGTGAGTCCAGTACCACGTGCTTATACAATTGTTTGACCCATCAGGTTAATAGTAAGACGATAGTAACCAGTTCGAGGTTTCTCTTTTGTAAATTGCTTTTCGATCTAATTTATTTTAATTATCAAAATTATTGTGGAGTTACACTCTTTGTGTAAACCAAGTTGACCACGTGAAACATGTGGTGTAATCATCAAAGTAGCCCTCAGCTATTCTTTTCGGGAAGATTTCACAGAGAGTTAGTATGAATTTAGTATACCAGTGTGTGGTAATTACATGACGGACAGGATTGCGCTACGAACGTAACTTCTTTGGGTGAAAAGTGAATCGGTTAGTTGTGGTTAATTTCCTCTTGCATATGTTTTAACGTTCTTCGTGTGTTATTTTATGAATGTAGTGTTGTATGCAGTCTCCCAATCTTGGCTCCATATTTGATGTGTTCCGTAAGATTACAAACCCACATTTTCACAAACCTAAATAAGGCACCAGCTTAGTTATGACTCAAGTTTAACATGCTGAAATTTCAATGATCAATGATAAAATAAATTTTCAAGCATAAACTGATTTATTTATTTTTATTTAAATTCTCTATTTTATATATGTATCACCGGTTTTCGTATGACTATTAAAAGATTATAATTAATGTTAGTCTGGTTGGAAATTTGGTAAGCTAGACAGGATACCTGGTGAAACAGCTGCTCATTAATGCACGGTTAACTTCCTCAGATACCTCACAGCTTTTAACTCGCTTTTATTGTCTATCAGCACCGCTTTCACAACAAATTAATAGAACAATATTACACATGGTGACCCTGTTCTGTGATTCCGCTAGACTCTGGAATCTCTGAAACGTTAGATTGCGTGCGTTGTATAATCTTAATTTTTTTTTCCCTGCAGCGCTCAAACAACTTCTGCGTTGTTTTTGAGCATACTTTCAATAGATTCACGGCGTTGTTGAGCGGCTTTGTGTTGTTTGTCTTGTTTTGTTTTCTATATTTGTGTGTTTTATATGTGTGTGTGTTTTTTTCTATCTTGTAAATTGCTCTGTTTCGATGAAAGATATAAATTTGTTTTGCGTGTGAAAAAGTGCGTACTAGGTTGGGTACCTTTCGTGTGACTCTCGTGATTTTTGGGGGATACATTTATTCTGATTAGTGTGTTGCGTACCGGGTACAATAAATTGAACTAATGCTGACACGTAATCAAGCTAAAAGTAGGCAGTCCAACAACTTAAGCAACATGGACCAAGGGGATAATCTGATTTCGAATATTAACGCGTCGGACGGTTCCGAAAATGCAATAGGGAATGCTTCAGAGGAAATGCAAAACAGGACGAACAGACTCACATCAGAGCCAGAAATTAATTTGCCTCCAACTAACCAAATTGATTTGGCAGAACTCATGAAAGCCTTATTGCAACAAAATAAAGAAAACGCAGAGAAATCTGAAAAATCGATCCGAGAGCTAGGCGATCAAATGACACAAAAATCTGAAAAATCGTTTCGAGAACAAAAAGAATCATCTGAAAAATCGATTCGAGAGCTAGGCGAACAAATGACAGAGAAATCTGAAAAATCGATCCGTGAGATAGGCGAACAAATAACTCAAAAATCTGAAAAATCGATCCGGGAGCTAGGCGAACAAATAGACGAAAAACGAATCCAGCAGACAAATAAAGTCGACAAGTCGATACAGAGAGTGTCCGATGATATCTCACAAAGAATAAACAATCTGGCAAGTGAAATAAAAAGTGATATCATGAAAGAATTAGGCCGTACATTTGAACAAATCGATGACCGTCTGCAAGCCTTAGAACAGGGCAAGCGGAGTCGCAATGCGGAATCGAAAGAGAGCGAAGAACAGCTACTTAGGAATTTCCAAGCGCTGAGAGAACAATGCCAAAGAGAACACCAGCAGGTACTCTCGAGGGTCCAGGAGGCGGAAACGCATTGTCCCGCGTCCGTTGGCAACATAGTAGCGGACAACAGTCAATCGATTCACGCACTCGAACAGCAAGTAGAACAATTGAAGCAGACTGGGGCGGAGGACAACAGACAAATACATGATAAGATTGTGGCATTAGCGGACATCGTAGGCATGATGAAGGTGACGGAGAGCGATAACAATACTACACCGGTAGCGGTCGCAGAGACCGAAGAAGTGCGTCCGCTTCTTAGATTTCAGAAGGGACAGTTCGAAGTGAACACACGGCACAAAGCTGTAACAGGCGAATTACAAGAACCCGTGGCGTATGTGGAAAGCCGCATTGGGTGTGATTCCAAACTCGCCAATAGCACCAAAAATAGCTGTACGAACAATTCAGAGAGGGACTCCAGCCACGAGGGAGATTTTGACGACAGGGAAGAATGTGTTTTGAGGGACAGACATGAGAAAAATAGAAACATTCAAAGGCCTCGCCGGGAGGAAATGCGGGTATTAGATTTCAAACATTTCCTTACAGTGAGAAAGTTTGAGATACTTTGAAATTCGCAAAAAGGAATACATCCACGAGCATGGCTCGAGCAATTTGAGTTCTGTCTTCCCCCTGACTGGGCAAGTTCACATAAGATGGAATACATGTGTGGCTATTTGGAAGGCGAACCGGCGATTCGCATGAGGTCGGCAGCGCGTCACTGCAACTCCACTCGGGAGTTTCGACAAGCCTTTCTATCCTCCTATTGGTCGGAAGCGGCACAAGATAGGGTCAAGCATGGCATAATTATGCTGCCAAATTTGAACTAGTCTGGTTCCGGCAGCCCAGCACGCCTATTCGACCACATGCTGCAGTCAAGTCAATTTCTATACGACCCATACGGGCCTGCGGAACTAATTAGGATATGCATCACCAAATTGCCTATGCACTTGCACCACGTCATTCTTGCGGGACGATGCAAAGAGGACGTGGAAACGTTTAAGACACTTCTCCAAGAGTTGGAATATAATACAGCACAATGCCCGCCTAATCAGGCACAAAGTTATTGCGGGGCACAGCAGCGCGATCACAGTCGTGGCCGTAGTACTAATCGACGGCGTGACTGGTCGTCGCGACGCGAACGGAACAATAATCGGGACCGGCCGTATAGAAACTGGGGTAACAGTCGCGAACACAGGTGGATCAACGGAAATGATCGAGGACGTGGACAGGATCGTGAACGCAACAGTTACGGCAACCAGAATCGATACTACGGTGAACACGGTGGGAACAGGACTGTAGGCGGAGCACCTCATGATGTTGAAATTCGGCAGGCTATCCCTAGACATAATCCAGCAAATGGAAATGAACAAAACCGGCAATGACAAACGATCAGCGCAGAAGGCGCCCAATCGGAACAAATGAGCGACATGGAAAATGAGTTCGTAGGGTATATAGAGAGGGAAGATATTAGAGAGGATTTGTTGCAAGAAACTACGAGTGCAAAAATTTCGGGAATAAATCGAGTCGTGACAGTTGCAGTAAACAAAATATGTTATAAGTGTGTCATTGACACTGGAAGCCCTTTCTCGATAGTGAGCGAGGCAGCATTTCAAAAATGCGAAGGGACTGGGACTTGACCTGTTTTTCAAGTGCGAGGAATAAAGGTGAAGGGCGCAATCTGCGGTAAGAGCGTAGAAATCCGAAGGCAGACTCGGCTTAATTTTACCTGCCAGGGAAGAGAGTTTGAGTACAACTTTTCTGTGCTCCCAATGCTGAATGTGGCAATGGTTTTAGGAAATGACTTCATGAATGCCCACCATGCAGTAATTGACATGGGTGGAGGAGTAATGACAGTTCAAGTTGGAGATCAGCCAATTGATTTAGTATTTGATGAATGCATATTACGTGCCGAGTTAGAAATTAGTTGCCTAAAATTTCAAGCTCAAACCGAGTCGCAACCCAGACTGGAGCTACTCGTGAACTATGTAAGTGAGTCGTGCTCTACGTCTGGTGAGCAGGGGAAAGCTGATGTTTTTGCTGATGCACTGAGAAAGTGCATCGCGGGTGTCAGAACCACGGACAGGGAAAAGGAGAAATTGTATTGCCTACTTAGGAATCATGAACGGGTATTTTCTGAGACTCCGATGGTGATTAAGGGTTTTACTTACCAATTCAGAGTACGTGACCATCAGAAGTTTTCTGTTAGACCACATCCTTTTCCCGTGGCGTATAAAGCCCATGTGGAGAAGGAAATAAACAAGATGTTAGAACAAGGAATAATTGAGGGGGCAGTAAGCTCGTACAATTCACCCTTGCTTGTCGTACCAAAACGCG
This sequence comes from Schistocerca gregaria, assembly GCF_023897955.1. Classification (NCBI taxonomy): domain Eukaryota; kingdom Metazoa; phylum Arthropoda; class Insecta; order Orthoptera; family Acrididae; genus Schistocerca; species Schistocerca gregaria. The sequence goes on from NC_064924.1 coordinate 184,351,132, forward strand.
ACAACTCGATTCGTTTGGTACTAGACTCGAGACAGATAAACAGAATTATTATGTCGGAAACGGACAGGCCTGAGAGCCTTGAGGAACTCTTACAACGTTTCCACGGGGTAAAGGTACTATCATCTGTCGACCTCCGTTCGAGTTTTTGGCAAATCGTGCTACACCCATCTTGCAGATTATATACAGCGTTCCTGTGTTATGGAAATTGTTTCCAATTCCGGGGTCTCCCGTTCGGACTAAACGTCTCATCAGGTGCTTTTATAAGGGGATTAAATAGCATTTTGCCTGATGATCTGAAACAGCGAGTGACAATTTACGTGGATGACATATTAATTGCGGAAAAGTCATGGGAGGATCATAATGACGGTCTTAACAGACTACTGGATGTTTTTGAGAAGGCAGGTGTAACAGTCAACTTAGATAAGTCACAGTTCGGACGAGAGAACATAAAATTCTTAGGCCATATTGTCTCAGCAAATGGAATACAACCTGACCCCGAGAAAATTGCGGCGATAGCGGAGTGTGCAGTGCCGACAAATAAAAAACAGTTGCGAGCATTCTTAGGCCTGTGTAATTTTTATATGTGATTTATAAATTTTAGTGTACTTGGTACATCCCTGTCTATGTGGACTAACAGGGAAGAACGCTTTGTGGGCCTGGGATCAAGAGGCACAGGATTAATTTTATAAACTGAAAAACGCTTTGGTAGAGGCTCCCATCCTTGTGCATCCCGACCTGACACAAGAATTCTGTTTAATGACGGACAGTTCGTTGTCAGGATTAGGTGCGGTACTGTTTCAAGCGGAAGGAAATGATGATATTAGAACTTGGAAAACAATCTCGTTTGGGAGCAGGGTGCTCTCTCGATGTGAAAAAAATTATTCAGTGACAGAACTCTAAGCACTCGCGATAGTTTCGGCATTCTCAAAATTTAGGTATTTCTTATTTGGGAGGACCACCAGAGTATACAATGACCATCGTGCACTCCAATTTCTTATGAGCACAAACATCACGCATGGGAGACTAGGACACTGGGCACTATACCTACAGGAATATAATTTCACTGTCGAATACATTCCGGGACAGAAAAATGTAATTGCTGACGCTTTATCGCGCATTCCTGTAGGTTTGGTTCACACAGAAGAAGGGGAACTCGGTGAAAATAATTTTAGCATCCTATACTTACAGAATGTTGCGTTCGAGAACTTTGTTACCACCTCTTTAGGGAGTATAGCGGACGAAAAGGATAAGGACGGAGTATTGAAAGATATAAAGAAGAAGTGGGAGGACAAGGAGAATGTAGGAATACGCGAGTACTACTTAGTGCGCAATATAATACTATTCAAGAAACGAGCCCCGGACGACTCCAGATGGGTGTTGGTGATTCCGGAGGAACTTGTAAACAAAATTATATGGTACATACATTTGAGTTATGGTCACTTCGGAGCACAGAAATGTTGTGAAAAACTAAGGGAGACATGCTATTTTAATAACATGCTACGGCGTATTCGTTGTGTACTTGGAGTGTGCGGACCTTGTCAGCGAGCAAAGGCGGCCACAGTGACGTACGCTGCATCATTGCACCCGATAATACCAAGCAAACTTTGTGACCTCGCGGCCGTAGATCTATTTGGGCCACTAATACGATCTAAAGCAGGTTTTGCATATGTTTTCGTAGCGTTGTTGCATTAATTTGTGGTGTAAGCGGTGCTGCTATTCATGACCATAAAAGTGGGATAAAAGCTGTGAGCTGTCTGGGGAAGTTAACCTTGCATTACTGAGGAACTGTTTCACCAGGTATCCAGTCTAGCTTACCAAATTCCAAACCAGACTAACAGTAATTATAATCTTTTAATCGTCATACGACAACCGGTGATACATATATAAAAAAGAGAATTTAAATAAAAAGAAATAAATCAGTTTATGTTTGGAAATTTATTTTAACATTGATCATTGAAATTTCAGCATGTTAAACATGAGTCATAACTAAACTGGTGCCTTATTTAGGACTGTGAAAATGTGAGTTTGTAACCTTACGGAACACATCAAATAGGGAGCCAAGATTGGGAGACTATATGTAAGTAGGCTGTTAAGGTTTTTTTTATTGGTAACGCCACATAGCGCTCTGTATGAAAAATCACTGGCTGTGCTGTGTGCAGTCAGTGGCTGGTTGGCACTGTTGTAATACTCGCCATTGTAGCGTTGGGCAGCTGGATGTTAACAGCGCGTAGCATTGGGCAGTTAGAGGTGAGCCGCCAGCAGTGGTGGACGTGGGGAGAGAGATGGCGGAGTTTTGTAATTTGTAAGACTGGATGTCATGAACTGCTATATATATTATGACTATTAAGGTAAATACATTGTTTATTCTCTATTAAAATCTTTCATTTGCTAACTATTCCTATCGGTAGTTGGTGCCTTCCGTAGTTTGAATCTTTTATTTAGCTGGCAGTAGTGGCGCTCGCTGTATTGCAGTAGTTCGAGTAACCAAGATTTTTATGAGGTAAGCGATTTGTGAAACGTATAGGTTAATGTTAGTCAGGGCTATTTTTTTGTAGAGATTTTTGAAAGTCAGATTGCGTTGCGCTAAAAATAATGTGTGTCAGCTTCAGCACAGTCTTGTATAAATTTTTCAAAGGGGACGTTTCATATGTCGACCCTTAGCCGAGGATACCTCACTGGAGTCTTCTGATTTTTTTCTTGTAGTTTGTGTAATTAGTGTTCTCTTATTTTTGCTTTTCAAATTGTGCTTTTCTGTGTTATCGTGTGAAATATTGTGACAATAATGGCGTGTGAAAAACGAAATACTAGGCTCCAAAGTAAACTGAGAAATGACAGTGAAGACGAAAGCAGTGTGTTAGCGCCACCATGTAATGAATTAACTAATGTTCAAAGTAGTAATTTGATAATAGTGCATAGGGAAATGGAGCGGGCTGCAAATAATGGTGTAGGCAGTGAAACAATTAGTGAACAGGGAAGCATTATCGATCGATCGGTGGGCAACAGCTCGCCTCAGGATTCCGAAATGACAGGACACAATCTTGCAAATACTGTAGATTCAGGTTTTGCGTCCTCACCGTTTTCTCAAATAAGTCAAGACACATTTTCTGTTTTTCAAACTGCGAATATTGCCGGTTCAAATGCATTGCCGAATAGCACTGAGGAACATGTTTCAGACACCAGTACATTGTTATTACAATTAATGCAACAAATGGGACAAAAGCTTCAAAAGTTAGACACAATGGAACAAAATCTTCAAAAGTTAGACGCAATGGAACAAAATCAGAGACAAACACAGCAAAAGCTTCAAAAGTTAGAAACAATGGAACAACACCAGAGACAAACACAGCAACAGTTGGACACAATGGAACATAATCTTAAAAAGTTAGACACAATGGAACAAAATCTTCAAAAGTTAGACGCAATGGAACAAAATCAGAGACAAACACAGCAAAAGCTTCAAAAGTTAGAAACAATGGAACAACACCAGATACAAGCACAGCAACATTTGGACACAATGGAACATAATCTTCAAAAGTTAGACACAATGGAACAAAATCTTCGGAAGTTAGACACCACACTTGAACAAACACGTGAAGATTTAACTACTGATTACATAACATTGAATCGAAATGTCAAAACATCTGTAATGATGTAAAAACATAAATTTGTGAGCATTTTCAACCTATTTTTTCGTGGCATGAAAATGCATTACAGAATCACGAAGCAGCCATAAAAGAACTGCAAACTATTGTTCGTGAAAATCACGACACCTTGCAAGCTAAAATGGACTCAGTTGCATCCACCGATTCGGTTACGCAACTTTCAAGAACTCAGGAAAACTTAAAGGACACAGTAGATTCGATTTCAACACAAATGGACACTCTGAAACTTGGTTCAGAAAAACACACTGAGGAATTGTGTACACTATCGGAGAAAGTAGCTGAACTTTCGGATCAGTTCACTAATTTATCTGCAAAGGTAGATGATGATCTGAATGACGCAAGACCTGTAGCCATGACTGACACAGAAGAGTATGAACAAATTAAGAAATTCAAACAAAATCAGAATCAAATTAATACGCAATACAAAAGAGAAATCCGGGAAGTACAAGATCAGTTGCCGCAGGTAATACAAAAATTACATATTTCAGAGGACACTCGCGCTCCAACACGGGAAGAGGAACTTAGAAATACGGAAAAGCCACAAAATAATAACACAGGGCATTTCGGAAATCATGAAAGAAATTGGCAAGGTGCACCGAATTTTGAGATGGAGCCGCCTACACGACGTAACAATGACCGATATGCTACTCGTCGACACGATGATTTTGACTATAAGCTGTTCATTACTGAACGTAAATTCAAAACATTTAAGAATTCAGGCAACGACATTCATCCACAAGCGTGGCTCCATCAATTCTCTCATTGCTTTCCTCCCAACTGATCATTAGAGCACAGATTATAATTTATGTGTGGCTACTTGGAGAATGAACCAGCTGTAAGAATGCGATCGGTCATTCACGATTGTTACAGTGAAGGAGAATTTTATCATGCCTTCCTCTCAGCATATTGGTCTCAAGCTACACAAGACCGAGTAAAACATAGCATCATGATGATGAAACACTTTGAACAATCTAAATTTTCCAGTCTTGTCAAATATTTTGAAGACATGTTGCATAAGAATCAATATCTTTCAAACCCATATAGCCCTTCAGAACTCATCCGCATTTGCATAATGAAATTGCCTGAACATTTAAGGAATATTATTTTGGCAGGGGGTTGCAAAGACGACATTGAAGCTTTTGAGGGACTCTTACAAGAATTAGAAATTGACACAGACAGTTGCGGGATGCGAAAACAGGAAAACAATCACTACAGTTCACATCCGTCACAATTCCGTGACGACAGAAACAATAACTGGACACGACAAGTCTATTCTTACAACGCAAATCGTGACCAAAACAGACACCACCCATATGACAACCACTGGCGGAGGAATAATAGTTACAGAGAAAGATCGCATTTCCGTAGTAATGACTATCACAGAGACAATCAGAGAAACAGACAATATGGAAACCAAAACAATTATTATTACAGGAGACAGAATAATTTCGGACGCAAGGGTCCACCGCGCAGTGATAATTCAGGGAGAAATTCTCCACCACTTAACCGACAAGAAAGGAACTACAGGAACTACCGACATGACAGACGATATAATCATAACGACAGACCGGAATTTCATCAGATCTGGCGGGATTCAAACAGAGCTGGGCCCTATCGGCAAGGTGAATTTGTAGAAGTTAGGTCTCCTAATCCCAATATCGACGCACGCCAACAAAGAGATAGCAGACAATGACTCGCACCGCAGGCAGCCACGTGCGCCGGCTGGCTCAGAGAAAAATAACATAGGCGCTAACCTTGAGAAAAACTCCAGTATTCTTTACCGACGTTTACCGCATGATAATTGCGTTCAAGTTGAAACTCTGAGTACTATGAAGAGTAAGGGATTACACCACATTTCCATGTAAAACCGTTTATTGAAAGATAATCTGCTTTTTAACTTTATCTTTACTATAAAACATTTCACTTCACATTTCTAGTATGCTTTGTCACACTGAGAAACTGTTAACATGCAACAATGTTTTGAAGTTAACTATCCAGTCTAGAACCAAGGGAACATTTTTAAACAGAAATTACGAATGCATTGTTATAGTGAACAGACGACACAGTGTTATTATTTGTACATTCTTGCTAGTTAGTTGCACGATTACATAACGACTATAAGGCTTACATACTTAGAACATATACTGATAATGAGATTTTAATGCAACATTTTGGTTTAGTTGAAAAGACATTCTTTATTTGAAGTACTTTATGTGAGATTAAAGATGACTCAGTATTTGGTTTCTTTGATAGCTACACTATTATATCACGACACTACTAATGTGTGACAATTTACATTGTTTCTTTTGCGGTGTATCTGTTTTATGTTTTATATCTGCACAGTTTTTCTGAATTATTCTGGAAAGTAAAACATGTTTTAGTAGTAACTTTTGTGGTATAGCTACAATGAGACAGCCTTTTCCATAGCAAAACAATACGTTACAGCACAGTACTTTCTTCTTCACAGCAATAAGCGTAATAACTAAGATATCTATACGCAAAGCATTTCACTTTTGTTTATCATTAGGTAAGTACATTGAATTCTGCAGAACTTAGCTTTCGGAGGACAATAACTACGACACTTCCACCGAGATTGTCTTACAGCAAGACGCACATTTAGCGCTACAGGACACTCATTTGAGTGATTAAGTTTGTACTTAAACCACTTTTTTTCAACACATTTGAATTACAAAGCCAGTTTTCCGTGATACATTTCATTCCATTGCTGTAATCTGTAACACCTGAGGATATAATTACATTAGTCCTCAGGGGGGTACACGCTTACTTTGTGTACCATGTGTATGGCAAGCACAAGGAGCCCTAGCTAATATGGTATTTGCTTATACAACTTTACACATCGGTACCATATTTCACTAACACGTTAATTACACAGCTATCTGATCATTTAACTGAGAGAGACAAATATTTATTTTACTACATCAGTGACAGATGTTTACGTAATTACACAGTTGGATAACTTCAGACGTATGTAATTGTATTTTGTCTGTACTTTTTGAAATGTACATATTTTTTCGGAACCGTGTGATACTATGAGAGCTTTGGATGATGTATTTGGTATGGGATCATGATTTTTAAAGTACGTTTGAGGCAGATGACACTTTTGATATGAGCAGAGAATTTTTTTTAGGTTTTGAAACTATTGGAGGAAGCTACGACGATTTTGAGAGTTAACTGAGGTGTTATGATGTTATTATTACGATGACTATGTGTATTATGCTGTTGCGGTATGTTTATGATCAATAAGCTGATGCTATATGAGTTATTTGATTATGTTACGTATTTCTTATGATTAAATATTGAAGAAGTGTCGACGAATAAGGTAAGGAATAATGAGTAGTGGTTAGGGACTCTGGTTTGTGAAAAAGGTGGTTGGAAACCAAGAATCGTAATTTAAGAGTTACGAAATGTATGTAAATGTGTGATGTATTACAATGCCGACGAAATTTTTTTTGGACACTGTTATATCAATAGGATTTTGTTTCTACAGATGTGTAACGCAAATTATTGACCTGTGAAATTTTTTAAATGAGACTGCCACTGTAGCGGAAACTGATGTCGTAAATATTTCGGTAAGACAGTTAAGTGACCACCTGCACGTAATGCGTCGTGGGCACCCAGCTGCGCCACAGCCACCTGACAAAAGAAAGCCATTAGGTGAAAAAAAAGAGGCCATTATCCTCGCTATTGACATTCCTTTGTAGAAAGCATCGTAAATACGACACCCTCAAACTTGAAAACATGTGATTATACTGTGGAGCTCTTAATTTATGATATTTACTAAGATGTCTAATGAAACGATGAGAAACATTTCACGTCTATTGTCTTGATAGTTGAAAGCTTGTTTACTGCACTATGATACGCCATATGGCTAGTGAATGACGTTTCACGCCCTGCTTTGTCTATTTTGTTTAATATCTAGTTTCTAGATGCACTGCAGCATTGGTTAAAATAAAATTTTATAGATGTACTAATATAAATATTTTCTGTCTACAGACCCAGTAAAGAATAATTTTATGATGTACTTGCTTAGAAAAGAGAGCACAAAAAGACATTTCCCTTCACAGGAATTGCAAAAATAATTTTTTTACGATTTGGTAACTTATCTGCTAGCGTATGTTCTCGTGATGCATCACTCTAGTGTTAAGACGTGACATAGGTATTAAACATTTTTACTGTAATATTTTTTTCTTCAGATATAAATTATTACATTTATTGCTGCTTGCTTTGCTTACTTGAATTTTTTTGTCATAGCTGTTTGAATTAATTGTTTTGCGCTGCTGCATTGCCTTGTCCCTTAGTTTAGCATCTGAGCTCAGTAGATTTAAGTTAGCTTAAGAGGAAGGTATACTATATAAGAGAATGAGTTGCGATGAATTGGAAGGAATGCATTTAGAAGCTATAAGAAAATGGTTTGGCCAAAAAAAAAAGTATTTCGAAATAGGATATGAACAACAGTAGGGTTTAGAGACAACAGGTTAGGTAGGATTTTCTTGGAAATAAATGATGAGGTAAGATAACGGAAAATAAATAATGAGGTAAGAAATATGTGAACATATAACTACAAAAAGCATGCTTGGATAGGATTTTGTTGGTAGAAACAAATTTTGAAATAAGACGAAAGATCTACGGAATTAAGTTTTGGGTTGGACTGCAGTTCCAAATGTTACACTTAAAACAAACCCTGCCCTTTCCTCTTGTGTTATCCCACTATGTGTTTGTGTACCCTTGTGTATTTGTTTTCTTCCTGTCTCTGTGTACTGTTTCATACAATTTTTTCTCTTCTAATACTAAGCTACATACACTATGATGAGGAATACTGTTATCCTCAAATATAATTTGCATTAATAACATGTTATTTACTTCATAAAGATGTTTACACATTATTTATTCTGTTTTGTTCTAATGCACATGTGTGAAGTTGATGTTTCAAAAGTTATTCTGATCTTTTACGTATGTACTTATGTCATAATTTTTGTAACACCGATGTATTTGTTATTTCGATTCTTTTGTAAAGCCTGTTTTACTACAAATGTTATCTGTATTATTATGTTTTAATGATGTATTTTGTACCTTTGTAATTGTATTCTTATGTTATAAAATTGTAATTGACACCAGTTCATCAAATTAAGTAACTTGTAAGTTATATTTCACTGCACACGTTTCTGTTGGTCATAGTATATGGACAATATGTGAGAAGTAGGGACTGATAGTGTTTGCACTTGTGTTGATAATTCAGCAAGGGATTGGTTAACAGCATTGCTGGTTCTAAGGACAATTAGAAAAAAAAAACTTTGTGAGTGCACAAGTGGTGCTGCAAGGACTTGCAATATTGTCTGCAAGACTCTTCGATGGTGATTGTGCACCGGCACAGTCGAAAAGGATGGCTGCTAGCCATCTCTACAAGAACTACAGTGGGTCTGCATTTTTGATGACCCACCAATACCATTATTTCTACAAAGACTGCACTAGGTCTGCACCTCTGGTGCCCACCAATACCGTAATCTCTACCAGGACTACAGTGGGTCTACTCTGTGTTGACCTACCTACCAATGTTCTTCAAAACTTCGACTGACTCTGCTGTGGGTTTGCTCTGTTGTGGCCCATTACCTGTCTGCATGTCAAGAGTGAGCACTGTCTTTCCGTTGGAAGGACAACACTACTTCTTCAAGACTGCATGGAAATCCACCCTTCTGTGTGCCTTTTTTTTATTGCTCAGTCTTTGAAAAAAACACTGCTGTTTTACTGTGATGAATGATCAGGACTGTCTATATGGACTGTGAGAAAATTTTAGCTTTTCACCAACATTGTATCAATAAGTGTGTGCATCTGATTTCTTTGTTATTGTAATCATAATTATGAAAAAAAATTTCAAATCTGTATTGGCCACTGCCCAAAACAATTTGTAATTTTTTTTGTGGGGAGAATGGGGGCTATGTAAGTAGGCTGTTAAGGTTTTTTTTATTGGTAACGCCACATAGCGCTCTGTATGAAAAATCACTGGCTGTGCTGTGTGCAGTCAGTGGCTGGTTGGCATTGTTGTAATACTCGCCATTGTAGCGTTGGGCAGCTGGATGTTAACTACCCGTAGCATTGGGCAGTTGGAGGTGAGCCGCCAGCAGTGGTGGACGTGGGGAGAGAGATGGCGGAGTTTTGTAATTTGTAAGACTGGATGTCATGAACTGCTATATATATTATGACTATTAAGGTAAATACATTGTTTATTCTCTATTAAAATCTTTCATTTGCTAACTATTCCTATCGGTAGTTAGTGCCTTCCGTAGTTTGAATCTTTTATTTAGCTGGCAGTAGTGGCGCTCGCTGTATTGCAGTAGTTTGGGTAACCAAGATTTTTGTAAGGTAAGCGATTTGTGAAACGTTTAGGTTAATGTTGGTCAGGGCTATTTTTTTGTAGAGATTTTTGAAAGTCAGATTGCGTTGCGCTAAAAATATTGTGTGTCAGCTTAAGCACAGTCTTGTATAAATTTTTCAAAGGGGACGTTTCACATACAACACTGCTTTCATAAAATAACACACGAAGAACGTTGAAACATATGCAAGAGGAAATTAACCACAGCCAACCGATTCAATTTTCACCCAAAGAAGTAACGTCTGTAGCGCAATCCTGTCCGTCATGTAATTACCACACACTGGTATACTAAATTCATACTAACTCTCTGTGAAATCTTCCTGAAATGAATAGCTGAGAGCTACTTTGATGCTTACACCACATGCTTCACGTGGTCAGCTTGGTTTACACAAAGAGTGTAACTCCACAATAATTTTGATAATTAAAATAAATTAGATAGAAAAGCAATTTAAAAAAGAAAAACCTCGAACTGGTTACTACCCTCTTACTACAGGGTGTTTCAAAAATGACCAGTATATTTGAAACGGCAATAAAAACTAAACGAGCAGCGATAGAAATACACCGTTTGTTGCAATATGCTTGGGACAACAGTACATTTTCAGGCGGACAAACTTTCGAAATTACAGTAGTTACAATTTTCAACAACAGATGGCGCTGCAAGTGATGTGAAAGATGTAGAAGACAACGCAGTCTGTAGGTGCGTCATTCTGTACGTCGTCTTTCTGCTGGAAGTGTGTGCTGTTCACAACGTGCAAGTGTGCTGTGGACAACATGGTTTATTCCTTAGAACAGAGGATTTTTCTGGTGTTGGAATTCCACCGCCTAGAACAGAGTGTTGTTGCAACAAGACAAAGTTTTCAACGGAGGTTTAATGTAACCAAAGGACCGAAAAGCGATACAATAAAGGATCTGTTTGAAAAATTTCAACGGACTGGGAACATGACGGACGAACGTGCTGGAAAGGTAGGGCGACCGCGTACGGCAACCACAGGGGGCAACGCGCAGCTAGTGCAGCAGGTGATCCAACACTGGCCTCGGGTTTCCGTTCGCCGTGTTGCAGCTGCGGTCCAAATGACGCCAACGTCGACGTATCGTCTCATGCGCCATAGTTTACACCTCTATCCATACAAAATTCAAACGCGGCAACCCCTCAGCGCCGCTACCATTGCTGCACGAGAGACATTCGCTAACGATATAGTGCACAGGATTGATGACGGCGATATGCATGTGGGCAGCATTTGGTTTACTGACGAAGCTTATTTTTACGTGGACGGCTTCGTCAATAAACAGAACTGGTGCATATGGGGAACCGAAAAGCCCCATGTTGCAGTCCCATCGGCCCTGCATCCTCAAAAAGTACTGGTCTGGGCCGCCATTTCTTCCAAAGGAATCATTGGCCCAATTTTCAGATCTGAAACGATTACTGCATCACGCTATCTGGACATTCTTCGTGAATTTGTGGCGGTACAAACTGCCTTAGACGACACTGCGAACACCTCGTGGTTTATGCAAGATGGTGCCTGGCCACATCGCAAGACCGACGTCTTTAATTTCCTGAATGAATATTTCGATGATCGTGTGATTGCTTTGGGCTATCCGAAACATACAGGAAGCGGCGTGGATTGGCCTCCCTATTCGCTAGACATGAACCCCTGTGACTTCTTTCTGTGGGGACACTTGAAAGACCAGGTGTACCTCCAGAATCCAGAAACAATTGAACAGCTGAAGCAGTACATCTCATCTGCATGTGAAGCCATTCCGCCAGACACGTTGTCAAAGGTTTCGGGTAATTTCACTCAGAGACTACGCCATATTATTGCTATGCATGGTGGATATGCGGAAAATATCGTACTATAGAGTTTCCCAGACCGCAGCGCCATCTGTTGTTGACAATTGTAACTACTGTAATTTCGAAAGTTTGTCTGCCTGAAAATGTACTGTTGTCCCAAGCATATTGCAACAAACAGTGTATTTCAATCGCTGCTCGTTTAGTTTGTATTGCCGTTTCAAATATACCGGTCAGTTTTGAAACACCCTGTATTAACCTAATGGGTGAAACAATTCTATAAGCACGTGGTACTGGTCTCACAAAGTACGCCCCACATGGGTTGAACATAAAGAAAAGTTGCTATATAGAAAAATATTGCCAAGAAGAGACGTTATAATCTCACGCACATTCGCATTTAAGATTGATGATTTTAGTTAGAGTTACTGATCAACACGTGGTTCCACTTTACTCACAAAGTAGTGACAAAGCAACTACTGGAAGATATTCGGAAGTTGACCCTCGAAATACACTGTTTTGCAATTTAAGATAGCATTAGATATTTTAGAGCTAAAACCTGTAATAAAGGTGATTAAATTTTCAGTTAGGCTGAACTTAAGAAATCCATTGTCCTGCGGACTTAGCAGACACGCACTTAGCCGGAGATCTTACCACTTCAGACGCTCGCCACGGACAGACTGACCTGCGCTCCTACCAAGACTGTGTGACATGAATTACATATATGAATTAGATATAAACTGTGCTTTAAAGTGTTGTAGTGTGACAGATCGTTCTTGTTTATGTGTAAAGGTAACACGTTCCACTGCTCAGTCTCCTCACAGATAGTCAGAAACGCCACAGTAAATTTAGAAGAGGAATTTATGCCGTAAATTACAACAGAGTTAAGAAATTAACATGAAAGGAACCCAACTGAGACCTCTCATAACCCCAACGCTCCGGGAAAAGACTTTGCATGTAACTTTCTAGCCATGCTAGGACATTCCCAAGCAGGCTTCCCACACCCAACTTAAACCAAAAATGTAAAGAAAAGGCAAAAGGTCACCAGCTACTTGCTAAAACAACAATTTCAACACATCTTAAGAATCTACTAATTTCAAAGAAAAAAATAAACAATCTGTGACACCTATTTAAAAGATAGTGTAGCTCTAATTCGGTCAGAATGTAAAAACAATGGTTCCTGTGCCATTAATATGAAAACAATTTCTGGTTGTTACCCTTATGGAGTTCACCAGTATTTGCTCATTGCAAGAGCCAACTGATCACAGGAAATTTTATGACTGTTTATTAACAAGTAAAATTTATGAAAATAGCAAAGATGCCACAGCAATTAAAAAAAAACATGAAAATAACATCAGTATTATAAAGCAGAACATTACAATGCACAATCCGCAAAAAAAAAAAAAAAAAAAAAAAAAAAAAAAAAAAAAAAAAAAAAAAAGAGAAAAAACATGTTTTAGAAAGTGGTTATCGCAAAAAAATTCTATATCTTATAAAACTAATAATTTGTAGAATTAAAATAACTTAGTGGTATTAATTTAATCACTCTACTATATTTCAGTTAGTTATCAAACAGTGATCACTGTGTCATTATACTGAAACTACAATTAATTATGTGATTGTTACCCTTAAGGGGTTCCTCACTATAAATATGCCACATGCAAAGGCTACTCGATCACTGTCCAATGAGCATGAATAACTATGTGACTGATAAACGAAACAATGCCACAGGAATGAATTTACGAAACAAAATATCACAAATCTAATACAACACACAAAAACAAACATTGAGAAATAAAACAGCTCTGAAAGTACAGTAGCCAACGTCTAAAAAAACCACCAATAAATAAAACACCTGCAAAATACGAGAGTCAAAGCCTAAAAAGAAATTAGAACACCTGCAAAATACAAGAATCAGTCTAATAAAAACCAATAAATCGAACCCCTGCAAAACACACGAGTCAAAGTTTCTGTGATAGAACACACGTATATGCATTGGACTAAGAACCGTATAATCACTGTTCACTGACACACTCAGTAGTTCCACTGTTCCGAGGCACAATATAAGGGGGGGGGGGGGGGGTTCGTCGCCGCAGCTGTCTGTGTGAAAGAATGAATGAGCAAATATATTTCTAGTTGCATGCTGGATGGTGGAGCTAACCTCCAGGTTTGTGTGTCTGACTCCGTTGAGGCGAGCCACACGAAGGGCAGTTTTTGCATGAAGTTAGGCATGTGAAAAGAGTTTTCTCGGATAACGGACAACAATTTAGATCGCAATACTGGCAGCGGATGCTTCGAAGGAGAAGAATTAAACCTGTATTGCCACAATCCAATATGTCCTCAAACCAGTCAGGTAGATTGATCTGTTCCTCCTCCTCTAAAGACTGAGTGTCCAGTGGAACTGACGCCGTTTTAACGCCGCCTCCTTGAACGCTTTGGGTGGTACACCCCTGCCTGTGTGCTGAATTAGGAGCATGTACAAAGAAACGACAAGATTATGAAGACTAAATGTATACAATCGGAAAACGGGTATATATTAGATGAAATTATGTAAGTTTAGGAAGAATGTTTTTATTAGAAATGTACTTACATTCAAGCTGCGCTTGGGCCCTCTCCATCTCGAGCTGCTTGTCTATATCAGACAAGATTTGATGGAAGAAATCTAGAAAGATGGAGAAGACTGAATATTATATCGTGTATGGAAAGGAAAGTGTGCATTCACTTAAATGGCTCTGAGCACTATAGAGCTTAACTGCTGAGGTCATCAGTCCCCTAGAACTTAGAACTACTTAAACCTAACTAATCTAAGGACAGCACACACATCCATGCCCGAGGCAGGATTCGAACCTGCGACCGTAGCGGTCGCGCCGTTCCAGACTGTAGCGCCTAGAACCGCTCGGCCACACCGGCCAGCTTCACTTAAATGATATAGAAATAAGCAGACCAGAAAATATTGACAAAAAGGAAAGAAATGAATTATTTATACACAGTACTGAACACAACAAATCTAACAGACACACAACACGTGGAAGCTCTATGTTTATAGCGGGCACTATTAAAATAATTATAACACGTAACACACATCACGTGGAAGGTCATTCTTTACACAGAGAGATACAAAACGTATATAAGACGTAACACACAGAACACATAACATGCAGAGATATAACATTGAGACACACACAAAAACATAGAATCCGTTAAAAGAGATAGGAAAATTTACAAAGAGAGGTCCAAAACGGGTATAACACGTAACACACTGCAAACACACCACACGTGGACGAACAATATTTACAGAGAGCAGTACAAAAGAAATATAACACGGAAAATAAAAGATTCAGATACGGAAAATAGAGGGAAAGAAGACGTGGACAAACAATTTTTATAGAGAGAGAGAGGTCCAAGGAAAGATACTATAAACTCCGCCAAGAAACGCAAAGAACCCTAAGACAAGAGAAAAGGGAATACTATGATAATATGATCAGACAAGCAGAGGATGATTTCCAACATCACAGGGCAAGGCAGATGTATCAAAATATAAAAAAATCATTTCGTAAATTCAATAAAAGGGAACAGTTTATAAAGGATCAGTATGGGAAAATACTGACCAACAAAAGTGACATACAAAACAGATGGAAGACACACTTTTCACAAATTCTCAACTGCAATGACCCACACTCTTACTTTAAATTGGAAGAACCTAATACAATTAATACAGCTGATAAAGTTACTACCCCATCAGTAAATGAAATACAGCAAGAAATAAAGAAATTAAAGAATAACAAGGCTTATGGCGAGGACAAGATATACGTTGAGTTATTAAAGAATGGAGGCCCACAACTGTAATTATAAATACAGGCGTTAATAGAAAGAACTTGGGAGACGGAAACCATGCCTGCAGATTGGAAAACTGCAATTGTGTACCCCATAATTAAGAAGAATGATCCGCTAGGATGTGATAACTACAGAGGAATTGCCTTACTGGATGCCACCTACAAAATCTTATCCAACTGCCTATTAAAAAGGCTGATGGCAATAACAGAAGAACTGATTGGGGACTACCAATGCAGCTTCCGCAGAAACAGATCCACATTTTATTCGTAGATTTTAAAAAGGCCTATGCTAGCATACACCGACAGACACTCCTAAATATAATGAAGAAATTTAAAATACCATCAAAATTAATCAGATTAGTTAAACCGTGTATCGATGAAACTTTATGTCGCATAAAGATACCGGTAGGAGAAACTGAAGATTTTAAGGTATACACTGGACTGAGACAAGGGGATGCCATTTTACCTATTTTATTTAACCTTGTCCTAGAGAAGATTGATAGAGAATTTTCTAAAACCAGTCCACAAGGGATCCAGCTACAGGAATTGAACATTACAAGACTTACCGATGCAGATGAAGTAGTTACAAAAGAGAATTAATCAGAATGATGCAAAATTACTACAAAATTACTGAGAAAACAGGATTACATGTTAATGAAGAAAAGACAGAATACCTGCTCATAAGCAAGAAAACCAGAAAAGATGCACCTCTGACAGTTGACGCTAAATAACGAAAAGTGTGAGATGATCCACATGATTTCCAAAAGAAATCCGTTGGAATTCGATTACTCGATAAATAATACAATTCTCAAGGCTATCAAGTACCTGTGTGTTAAAATTACGAACAACTTCAGTTGGAAAAACCACATAGATAATATTGTGGGGAAGGCGAGCCAAAGGTTGCGTTTCATTGGCAGGACACTTAGAAGATGCAACAAATCCACTAAAGAGACAGCTTACACTACACTCGTTCGTCTTCTGTTAGAATATTGCTGCGCGGTGAGGGATCCTTACGAAGTAGGATTGACGGAGGAAATCAAAAGCGTGCAAAAAAGGGCAGCTCGTTTTGTATTATTCCCTAATAGGGGAGAGAGTGTGGCATATATTATATGAGATTTGGGATTGAAGTCATTAAAGCAAAGACTTTTTCGTCGGGGCGAGATCTATTTACGAAATTTCAGTTACCAACTTTCTCTTCCGAATGCCAAAATATGTTGTTGAGCCCAACATACATAGGTAGGAATGATCATCAAAATAAAATAAGAGAAATCAGAGCTCGAACAGAAAGGTTTAGGTGTTCGTTTTTCCCGCGCTGTTCGGGAGTGGAATGGTAGAGAGGTAGTATGATTGTGGTTCGATGAACCCTCTGCCAAGCACTTAAATGTGAATGCAGAGTAATCATGTAGATGTAGATGTAGACTGTGGATTGATTCAATTTCAAGATTGTTGACCACTTCAAGTACCTAGGAAGTATTTTTAGTAATAACAACAGAACAGATATAACTTCAAAATCCGCTTATATCAATCGACCATTATACCTGTGATGCTATATGGATGTGAAACATTAACATTTAGAAAGAAAGATGAAGAAAAACTGTTAATATTCGAAAGAAAAATACTAAGGAAAATTTTTGGACCTTATACGACGTAAATAACATGGAATGGAGAATAAGAAGAAATGAAGAATTAGAGGGCTGTACAAACACTGTGACATCGTCGAAGTGCTCAAGAGGAGAAGGTTGAATTGGGCAGGCCATATAGCATGAATGACAGAGAATAGACTACATAGAATGGCATTCATCACAACAATAGAAGGAACGAGAAAAAGACGGAGACCCAGAATCAGATGGAGGGATAATATTCGGGAGGACACAATGAGGATGAACAGCATCAGCAACTGGACAAACAGCGCATTGGACAGGCAGAAGTGGAAGAGGCTCATAGAGCAGGCGTATCGTCGATAAGGCCCTTGGCACATGTAAAGTAAAGTAAAAAAGAGAGGTCAAAAAGGGATAAAAGTCGTAAGCCGGAACGCACAACACGTGGACGAGCGATCTTTATAGAGAGCACTATATAAGATACGTAGCACTCATATATAGAGTTAAAGGGTACAGATATCGAAATAGTGAAAATGTACTTACCAGGAAATGGAACTTCGTCCACATGAGCCCGTTTGCTGCTTCCTTTTTGCACGTTTAATTACGAAGACGTGACAAGTACTGGACGAACGAAGTATACGAGCAGAGTGAGAGTGAGGTGAACCGTGCATTGATATATATAGGTCTTGCCTAGCGCGTGTATGTAGGCGGGGGGACATAGAGAGATGACGCTATCTCTGTCTCTCTCTGTCCGCATTTGGTACTTTGGAATGGTACCGGCATTGGAAAGGTACCGGCTTTGTTCCAAATCTGCCGCATACACCGTACGTCAACGAACCGCATTCTTCCTTCCCTTCTATACACCACGAGCATGACGGGTTTTTCTGCGTCGGTGAATCCCATTGTCCATTAACGACCTACTGTTTTGACTGTCACACACTAACTGACTAGCGGGTCGACATGAACTCAGAGAACACACAAACGCACTGTAAGAAAACATAACAACATCGCACCTAGCAACTACAGAGTTTGAAAGTCGCAAACGAGTGTCGATGTGGAAACTTTGCTCAATACGATATGTCGTAAACGACTCGCACTAGACTACTGCAGCAAACAGCACTGACATTCAAGTTTATCCTACTTTTAGTTTTTTAATCTTAATAGGCATTATTCCATTTAAAGAAGTGTATGTTTCCACAGAAAATAGACCTTCCAAGTATTATTTCAATCTTTGCTTTGGCTAATAATCTCAGCTCCTGACTATCAATCCCTTCTGTGAAAACTGCACTGCACTAGAGATTTTCCATTTCCGCAGTATTTGCGGTGCAAATTTTAGGTGATTCACCCTGTATAGCCAAGAACTGTGGGATGGATAAATCACATTCTTTGTGACAAGACTGCTTCGCATTTGTTTTATACAGAATGCATTTGCTTTGATTACCGTCCTGCGTCTGATACCAGTCTGTTGTTCTCTCCTCGTTCCCTTAATTATTTTTCGAGGGGCTACTCCCGTCGCGGAGGTTCGAGTCCTCCCTCGGGCATGGGTGTGTGTGTTGTCCTTAGAGTAAGTTAGTTTAAGTTACATTAAGCAGTGTGTAAGCCTAGGAACCGATGACCATAGTAGTTTGGTCACATAGGATCTTATCACAAATTTTTCCTTCATTATTTAAGTCATTTATCTCCACAAAAGAATTTCCTGCTGTAGGTAGCGTACTCTGGTGTCTCCACAGTCCAGGGAACAGAAGATTAACAGGTGAGATCGTTTGTATCTAGTGGTAGAGGAAACGGTGACAGCATTTCCTCCTTTACATTCCTCCAAGTATCTGAGACTTAGAGAACCATCTCAACAGCCACCCACTGCAGCGCCACGTAGCACACCTTCTCTATTTCTTAAAAACAGGGGTTTGTACCACCCTCGCTATCCGGGAAGTTGAGGCAAGAACCTCGTACACTGTGGCACAAAATACTCAACCGCTCCGCCGCAATGTACTCACTGAAGCATTATCCTTATGATTGGTTACGCTTACGACGTTACTGAGTAAAGTTTTGAAGTTAACCTGCTGTTCATTGCACAATGTAGGTCGTCAAACGACCTACCGTCTAAACGACATCAGTGGTTGCTACAAGGTAAAGGAAACAACTTCGGAGAATAGGTGCTTAATTAATAACAAAGCACTACTACGTAATGATATACAGGGTGTCCACAAAAATCACGGAAAAACTTAAGGGACACGTTCGTTACAACAAAAAAAGAAAAAAAAAGCCTTGTAAACAAGGGCTCTAAAGCGCTTACCTTGAGATATACAGGCACTTGTTCATTTTCGATGCTGTGGAAACATCTCTTCTACTACAAGGTCATTGCTTTTCGTATTTTGGGAGGAGGTAGTACAGCCCAAAGCAAGGGCTAAAAGACAAGTAAACATGGGCTCTAAAATGCATGCCCTAAGAGCTATGAGCGCTTTTTCAGTAGGAGAGATGAACATGTGCTCTTAGCTTTAAAAGCTATGCGTTTTAGGCTCCATGTTTACTAGACATTCTTTTCTTGTCCTGCTCAATACTTCCTCCTCCCAAAATATGGAAGGTTAAGACCTTGCAATGGATGACATCACATTTCATAGTATCGAAGATGAACAAGTGCTTATACTTGTTAAGGTATGCACATTAGAATCCACGTTCACTAGACTTTACTTATTTCTATGTAAGGAACCTGCCCCTAAAGTTTGTCAGTGTTTTTTTTTTTGAGACACCCTGTATATTGACGTTCTGTGGGTCAACTTAATCATCAGAACGTAATCAATATTTTATTCATTTATTCTCTTAGAATCGACAATACAATAAAATATTGTAGACGACACCAGAAGTATTGATTTTAATCTTTCGCACTGTTCTGGATTATTTACGACTTAAGTAGAAAAAAATGATTGACTCACATTTCACGTCATTTCAAGGAATAACTAAAATTAATCGATAAATAAATTAATATTACAGCAGCTTTTGGTGCTTTCGTGAAGTCGTTAGTTAAATACTAAAATCAATATTAACTTTTGTAAATTCAAGAAAAAAGTAGATTTGACATAGATATGAATTAGTTAAAGTCCGTATGTGCGGATGTCGCCTGCCTTACGGCAATTATCGGCCGATGTAGAACTGGATATCGTTTTTACCCCTCAGAGTTGGCATCGGAATGAAATATCGTTCCTCTAGTTGAAGAAGTGAGATGTAAAACTGTTGACGATAGTTTTTGTACTTGCTTCACGCCAAAACAAAATGGTTAACATTAGAAACTGTGCATTATCACAGTCGCAATAAGATGTGCCCATGTTCATTCAGTGGAGATGGAAAGGAAATATCTGTTACTAAATTTTCGACATGTTTTTGTTCTACTGAAATGAAATGAAACGTCGTGTGACGAGGGCCTCCCGTCGGGTAGACCGTTCGCCTCGTGCAAGTCTTTCGATTTGACGCCACTTTGGCGACTTGCGCGTCGATGGGGATGAAATGATGATGATTAGGACAACACAACACCCAGTCCCTGAGAGGAGAAAATCTCCGACCCAGCCGGGAATCGAACCCGGGCCCTTTGGATTGACAGACTGTCGCGCTGATCTCTCAGCTACCGGGGGCGGATTGTTCTACTGATATCTGTTGATTTCGCTGTAGTTATTGTCTCATTGGACCATCGTCAGGAAAGAACTGACTAGCGCTCACAGGAGACACCAGTGTGTAGATAGCCATATGTTAGATACAATGGTACTTTAGACACACATAGGACCATCGATCGCGACATTAGGTGAGAAAATCGAGCGCCCTTCACTGATGTTACACACGAAGAATATTAAAACACGGTATTAAAATTAGGAACTTGGCTAGTATCATAAACCGTACGTAACGAAAACACACAATATTAATGCACAGTAGTTGTATGAGTCAATATTAAACGCCTAACCCGGTTTACGGTACATAATATCAGTTGAAGGTTGCCAGTCCAATAGCCTTCAGTGGCAACGGAAGTATGATTTTTCAATGTTTAATCTAATTATTGGCCGAATTTAAAAATATTAAATGGTTTCCTAATCTAATCATTAAGAGGCATAATCTTATGTTAAAGGCTTATTACACTTAGATAAGAATTAAGGTTAGAAACTGTATATGTCTTCAGGTAGCATAACTCACGACATACAAATTACACAGACTATGTTCATCAAGTATTTGAGAATGAGAGCACTTATTGACTTCCAACAAATTTTACACAGAATTTCCGTACCTTACGAAACTTTATCTCGCCGACACCCCTCACAAAATGATAAAACGATAAAAATGTTACTACATTTTCGCTGTTCATACAGCAAAACTTCAGCATCATGTTGTTTTAATTTATTGCTTCTTTACTACTAATTCTATTCGAACGAATTTTTCATACAGTACCCATACACCACTGAATGTACCTGCACAATTGTTCGGTTGGTGCATAAGTTCGTAGCGTCTTTGTTTTGTATATTCATATTCCGGTTGCTATGGGTTTATTTATCGATTCTTATTTTTACACTCTACTGGCCATTAAAATTGCTACACCAAGAAGATGACGTGCTACAGACGCGAAATTTAACCGACAGGATGAAGATGCTGTGATATGCAAAAGATTAGCTTTTCAGAGCATTCACACAAGGTTGGCGCCGGTGGCGACACCTACAACGTGCTGACATGAGGAAAGTTTCCAACCGATTTCTCATACACAAACAGAAGTTGACCGGCGTTGCCTGGTGAAACGTTGTTGTGATACCTCGTGTAAGGAGGAGAAATGCGTACCATCACGTTTCCGACTTTGGTAAAGATCGGATTGTAGCCTATCGCTATTGCAGTTTATCGTGTTGCGAAATTGCTGCTCGCGTTGGTCGAGATCCAATGACTTTTAGCAGAATATGAAATCGGTGGGTTCAGGAGGGTAATACGGAACACCGTGCTGGATCCCAATGGCCTCGAATCACTAGCAGTCGAAATGACAGGCATGTTATCCGCATGGCTGTAAAGGATCGTGCAGCCATGTCTCGATCCCTGAGTCAACAGATGGGGAAGTTTGCAAGACAACGACCATCTGCACGAACAGTTCAAATGGTTCAAATGGCTCTGAGCACTATGGGACTTAACTTCTAAGGTCATCAGTTCTCAAGAACTTAGAACTACTTAAACCTAACTAACCTAAGAACATCACACACATCCATGCCCGAGGCAGGATTCGAACCTGCGATCGTAGCGGTCGCGCGGTTCTAGACACGAACAGTTCGACGACGTTTGCAGCAACATGGACTATCAGCTCGGAGCAGATGGCTGCGGTTACCCTTGACGCTGCATCACAGACCGGAGCGCCTGCGATGGTGTACTCAACGACAAATCTGGGTGCACGAATGGCAAAACGTCATTTTTTTCAGATGAATCTAGGTTCTGTTTACGGCATCATGATGGTGGCATCCGTGTTTGGTGCCATCGCGGTGAACGCACATTGCAAGCGTGTATTCGTCATCGCCATACTGGCGTATCACCCGGCGTGATGGTATGGGGTGCCATTGGTTACACGTCTCGGTCACCTCTTGTTCGCTTTGACGGCACTTTGAACAATGGACGTTACATTTCAGATGTGTTACGACCAGTGCCTGTACCCTTTATTCAATCTCTGCGAACCCTACATTTCAGCAGGATAATGCACGACCGCATGTTGCAGGTCCTGTACGGGCCTTTCTGGATACAGAAAATGTTCGACTACTGCCCTGGCCAGCACATTCTCCAGATCTCTCACCAATTGAAAAGGTCTGGTCAGTGGTGGCCGATCAACAGGCTCTTCACAATACGCCAGTCACTACTCTTGATGAATTGTGGTATAGTGTTGAATCTGAATGGGCAGCTGTACCTACACACGCCATCCAAGCTCTGTTTGACTCAATGCCCAAGCGAATCAAGGCCGTTATTACGGTCAGAGGTGGTTGTTCTGGGTACTGATTTCTCAGGATCTATGAACCCAAATTTCGTGAAATGTAATAACACGTCAGTTCTAGTATAATATATTTGTCCAATGAATACCCGTTTATTATTTGCATTTCTTCTTGGTGTAGCAATTTTAATGGCCAATGGTGTATACGCATCGCCACTTGGTCGTCATCAATTGGCTAGAATAGAACACCGTCCATTAATACCATGTGACTTGAAATGGAGTCTTTATGCTATCATAAGGAAAGAAAGGAATGGATGAGTTCAAGCAAAGCAGCAAACCACATACAAAAATCTGCGCGCAACGAAAGATAATTTTATGCACGGGGTGGAACAGCGACGGTCTGGTGCTCTACGAATTGCTTCCCCGAGGTGTAACCATCACTGCTGACATTTGTTGTCAACAATTGAGACGTCTTTCAGAGGCAATCCAAGACCAACGACCACGGAGACTGGTGAAGTGATGCTACTACAAGATTCTGCCCACCCGCATTCTACGAGACTGACGCTATACGGGGGTTGGGCTGGGAAGTCATTCCACAGCCACCATATTCACATGATCTTCCGCTGTTAGATCTTCACCTTTTTACGCCCTACTGAACAGCCTTCAAGCAACTTCCTTTCGGGATGAAAATCCGCTCCGAAAATAGCTCGACGAGTTATTCGCTTCAAAATCACGCGATTGCTACATTCGCAGAGTAAACAAGTTACCACAGCATTGGAAAACTGTTGTAAATAGTAAAAGAAATATATTACTGACGAGTAAAGTACCTGTTATGTCAATCTGTTGTGTTCATTAAACTTATGGAAAAACGCGTGAAACTTATGCACCAGCCCAATATACCGAGTGATCAAAAATTCAGTATAAATTTGAAAACTTAATAAACCACGAAATAATGTGGAGAGAGTGTAAAAATTGACACACACATTTGGAGACATGGAGTTTTATTAGAACAAAAAAAAAAGAAGTTCAGAAAATGTCCGTCAGATTGCGTTGGACAGCAAAAGTCAGTGAATGCGCATGACAATAGTGTATAAAAGGAGCTGTAATGAGAGAGAGAATCAGATGCGCCAGCAGTCGCAGCATGTTGAAGTTACCTGAAAAGGCGCTTTTAGTGAAGCTGTATTATCAGAATGGGGAATGTGCTAGTTCAGCGTTACGATCCTATCGCCATAGGAAGGAGATTCGAACGGGTAAAGGTCCATTGACCAATGCAGCTGTGGCGAGAATGATTTCGAAATTCGAAGCCACTGGTTGTTTAGACGATAGACCCCGTAGTGGTCTACCGAACACAAGACGTAATGCTGGTGAGACAGTTCAGGAAGAAATGGCGACTGTAGCGGGTTCGTTCCACGCACGGGGAAGTTACCGCTCGTGCAGTCGCACGTCGCACCGGCATTCCATACACTACTGTTTGGTTGGCACTTAGGCGTATCCTCCGATGCTATCCGTACAAAATCCATCGGCATCATGAACTGTTACCTGGTGATTTAATGAAGCAGAGGGCATTTGCGGTGTGGGCGTTTCAAAAGATGGTGAAAGATGACGATTGGTTGAGTAACGTGTTGTGGAACGACGAAGCTCATTTCACGCTCCGAGGGTCTGTCAACGCCCACAACTGCAGAATTTGGGCTACCGAACACCTAGAACTGTCGTGGAAACTCCATTGCACGACGAGAAAGTCACGGTATGGGTTGGATTTACCACATCTACCGATATCGGGCATTTTTTTCTTCGAGGAAATGCGTGATTCTGGTTTTCTAACTGCTACCGTGACGAGTGATAGGTACGCCGATATGTTACAGAATCGCATCATCCCCAGCCTGGGTGATAAACACCTGCTGGAGCGTACGATGTTTATGCAGGATGGCGCTACACCCCATATTGATAGACGCGTGAAAGATTTCTTGCGCGCGTCGTATGGTGATGATCGTGTGCTCAGCCGCCACTTTCGTCATGCTTGGCCTCCCAGGTCCCCAGACCTCAGTCCGTGTGATCATTAGCTTCGGGGCTACCTGAAGTCGCAAGTGTATCGTGATCGAGCGACATCTCTAGGGATGCTGAAAGACAACATCCGACGCCAATGCCTCACCATAACTCCGGACATACTTCACAGCGCTGTTCACAACATTATTCCTCGACTACAGCTATTTTTGAGAAATGATTGTAGACATATTGAGCATTTCCAGTAAAGAACATAATCTTTGCTTTGTCTTACTTTGTTATGCTAATTATTGCTATTCTGATCAGATGAAGCGCCATATGTCGGAAATTTTTTGAACTTTTGTGTTTTTGTGGTTCTAATAAAAGCCCATGTCATTCCAAGCATGTGTGTCAATTTGTACCACTCTATCTACATTATTCTGTGATTTATTCAGTTTTCAAATTTATTTCAAATTTATTTTTGATCACTCGGTATAATTTTACGACACGTGGTCCAGGTGACAGGACGTCCTAAACATTGAAACTCGTGAAAAAACTAGTTTTTGCTTTAAATGAGCTCAAATTAACCAGCATATACTCACCCAGTGTTTGATAATGAGAGCACGTAGCAACTCCCAACCAACTTTAAACATAATTTCAAACCAATTCGAAATTTTTCCTCGTTTACATTCTTTAACGTTAAATATTTAACACACTAAGTCGCCTTTAAAGTAATCAGACGTGAGAAACTGTTTTATAAGCGACTAGAGGTTTGTCTCCACTCCACAGACGCTATCTTTACTGCAAGTGTGGAATGATGGACCCATGTATCATCGCCTGTAATAGCGGTGCTTAGGAATACCGCTCGAGGAACTCCAAGAGACACCGTAAATCTTACTCCTTTGTGTGCAGGTGACAATGATCTTGGAATCCAGGGTGGGCACGAATTTCTGATACTGCAGACGATCTCAGACGATGGAATGGGAACTGCCTATTGAGATGTACACCTTCTGTGCAATGTTCACAATAGACGCTCTGCGTTTGCTGCATATGAGTTCCTCGATTCTCTAGACATTGTTGTCTGTGGTCTATGCCGATGGTTTTCCTTCCCAAACAACATCACCTACGCCGGCCGGGGTGACAGAGTGGTTCTAGGCGCTGCAGTCTGGAGCCGCGCGACCGCTACGGTCGCAGGTCGAATCTTGCCTCGGGCATGGATGTATGTGATGTCCTTAGGTTAGTTAGGTTTAAGTAATTCTAAGCTCTGATGACCTCAGAAGTTAAGTCCCATAGTGCTCAGAGCCAACATCACCTACATGCGCAGGCGCCGACTCCATGGGGCCTGACGGGGCCCGAACACCCTCAAAAATTCGTGTGAAAGGCAGAGCTCTCTCAACCCCCCCCCCCCCCCCCCCCAATAAATTAAGAAAATCATTTGTTACATTATGCTTTGTAAAATCACAAAATTAGGTTGGAATTTTTTTTATTTTCCTTGTTTAACGATATTTGCCTTTTAAAATACATTAAGCAATGAGTTACAACAAATAATTATTACGATGGTAAGCAGGTTAACTGAAAACGAGTAGTGTGAATCATGACAGTGTTACGGTGCTGCGGGCACACTTAGAATTTGTCCCTGAAGTCCGGCGCCGGCGGCCCGGTTCTACTGCCGTGGCGACATCAAAAGGACTCCGGCAGAAGTGCCTGGAATCCTCCGCCTCGCATCGCCGTCAAGGCGTCGACATATTACGACGCCGCAGCTATATAAAGCCCACCCTGCTGTCGCAGTCATTCAGTGTGGATAGTTTCGTCCAGTGCATGCTGCAGAAGTTTTAGGTTCGGACTTTGGTGTCTAGTGGACTGGTTTATATGACTATATTTTATTCGTTTGCCCTAGTCTCTTAGTGTATTGTGAATTAAGTTTGCAATTGATAAATTTGTTACCAAAAAGGCGCGCTTGGAAGTTGATGATACTGCGAGTCAAGCTCCAACAGTTATTGTGTCGTCTTCAGGCGAGAACCGTCCACAGGCGAAACCTGGACAGTCTGGTAAGGGAAGATCATTTCAGTAGTCTTGGTTGATCAAATATACATGGCTAGAAAATGAAGCATCAACCGAAAAAGTGTTTTACAAAACCTGCAAAGGGGCAGATGCTAAAAATCTATTACAGTTTTCTTCAAAAAGGAAGATGCATTTACTTGCGTACGTTTTCTAACTGGAAAAAGGCTGTGGAAAAATTCCGTCTTCATGAAAATACGTTTACGCGCAAAGAAGATGTTCTGAAACTAAATTCTATCAATAACCAGTGTGGCCTCCCAATTGAATGAACAGTTAGATAGGGATATGAAGAAAGGCCGTTTAGCTCTTGAGGCAATTTATACTACCATGCAATTTCTATGCCGAAAGGACCAGCAATTATAGGGCACGAAGATGTAAACTCAAATATTTTTCACTTGTTGGAACTATGAAAGAATGACATACATGAGTTTAAAGATTGGTTAGGGCGTTCGGGGTATAGGTAGACGTCCCACGATATTCAAAACGAGAACACATGTCGGCAGCTGAGGTTGTCGGTTAGTCATCATTTATTCCAGGGTAAAGCTGCACGGTCATCAACAGTAACTGTTCTTTCGAGAACAAGTTACTGTCTTCATATATATAGTTAAAGGCTACCCAGCCATTGACCTTCGTCTGTGCGAATGCACACAGGTTGCCCAAACTCTTACGGGAATCACCAAAGCGTGCGCGAATGTGGGCAAATGTCTATAAGGTACAATACATAAGTAGAATTGTGGACAGTTGTGAATGTGAGTCTCACGGGAAGCGTGCAAGGGATAAGTCCCTGCAGTCGCGCTATTCATCTGTGTCCTCGGTGGCTCAGGCCGTCACGGTAGCTCAGCGTGTTCGGTCAGAGGGTTAGCTGCCCTCTGTAATAAAAAAACTGAGTTAATCGATCAACAACGAACTGAAACAGGTGTCTTTCGACGTCCGCGCAGAGCAGATACAACGAACGAAAACGAGCAAAATGAGATTAAAAAAAAAAAAAGAAGAAGAAGGATTGATACAGTGTCTGGCATGTAAGCAGGAGATACCGGGTTCGAGTCCCGCTTGAGGTACACACTTTCAGCTGTCCACATCGAGGTATAACAACAACACCTGTCGGCAGCTGAGGTTGTCTGTTAGTCATCAAAACGAGATCGTCGATCTACTAGGAAAGTATGTGTTGAGAAAGGTACTGGCTTCAATCAAGAAGACTGAACATTTTTCTGTTATGGTTGACGAAACAAGTGATTCTTCGATTCACGAGGAAGCGTCATTTTGTATTCATACTGTCGACGAAGACTTTATTGACTCATGCGAGACCCCCAACACTGAACCACAAACTCTGTTTATTATTTTAAAAGACTTTTTACTCGTCTTCATTTGTTAATGGATAACTTAAGAGGACAGTGAGTCCTACGGTGGTGTCCTGAATATGAGAGGTAAGTTAAAAACAAGTTAGTTCTGCATATACAACCAAAAGCACGTTATGTGCACTGCACTGCTCACAGTTTAATCTTGGCAGTTATAGACAGACTCCACTATCTTACGTCTAAGAGGGATATTATGGCTTTAGCCAAGGACTTAATAAACACTGTAAGGGAATCCAACAAAAGGATGAAAATTTTCAGAAGCATGCGCTGTGAGAGTGCCAACGACAAAGCTAACTCGATGCTAGCTTCTAGTATCTTGAGAATATTGAAAAACTTTGAAGAACTTCTGGAGTTTTTTTAAACATTTTCCGCAGAGGACAAAACAGAGGAAGGTTACAAGTGTGCAGACTACTTTGAGTCAATGTTACAATTCAAGACTTATTTCATTTTACGTCTTTATTGCCTTGCAATGAACCCAGTAGAGGATGACTTTGAAAAATTCAATGCCCTCATCTAAGTGTTGATGATATGGAAAAAATACGTGAGGGTTTGTTTTGTATATTGAATGGAAGGCGTAATAGTTTTGAACACTTTGGGAATTTTGTTTAAAAGAAAAAGAAGTATGAAAACAACGAAGCCAGTTCACCGCAAACTTCCAAAACCCCAAAGGAATACTACAAAACTATTTACATTGAAATTTGTGAAATGTTGCAGTCTTGCATTACAGAGTGGTTTGCTTCAACATGTCTCACACAGGTCATTGCGGTTAAACAAGAGTGCTTGCTTTCAGTAAACAGAGGTAAAATAAATTTTGAAAAATCAACTGAGTTTTTTAAAAAATGACATAGACACTGAGAGGCTGCGCTTACACTTGAATGTTGTTGTTGTTGTGGTCTTCAGTCCTGAGACTGATTTGATGCAGCTCTCCATGCTACCCTATCCTGCGCAAGTTCTTCATCTCCCAGTACCTACTGAAACCTACATCTGCTTAGTGTATTCATCTCTTGAACTCCCTCTACTATTTTTTCACTCCACGCTGACCTTCAATACTAAACAGGTGATCTCTTGATGCCTCAACACAAGTCCTACCAAACGATCCCTTCTTCTAGTCAAGTTGTGCCAGAAACGTCTCTTCTCCCCAATCCTATTCAATACTTCCTCATTAGTTATGTGATCTACCCATCTAATTTTCAGCATTCTTCTGTAGCACCACATTTCAAAAGCTTCTATTCTCTTCTTGTCTAAACTATTTATCGTCCATGTTTCAGTTCCATACATGGCTACAATCCATGCAAATACTTTCAGAAATGACTTCCTGACACTTAAATCTATACTCGATGTTAACAAATGCCTCTTCTTCAGAAATGCTTTCCTAGCCATTGCGAGTCTACATTTTGTTCCCCAAATAGCTTGCTGATGGCCCAGCATTGAAATCGGCAGCAATTTGTGGAAGGGTTGCACTTCTCTCACATTGAACGATTCTCTTCAGTCGTCGTTGGTCCTTTTCTTGGAGGATCTTTGGTTCAAATGGTTGAAATGGCTCTTAGCACTATGGGACTCAACTGCTGTGGTCATCAGTCCCCTAGAACTTAGAACTAATTAAACATAACTAACCTAAGGACATCACACACATCGATGCCCGAGGCAGGATTCGAACCTGCGACCGTAGCAGCCGCACGGTTCCGGACTGCGCACCTAGAACCGCGAGACCACCGCGGCCGGCTTACTACTTTAAGTGTCTCATTTCCTAATCTAATTCCCTCAGCATCACCCGACTTAATTCGACTACATTCCATTATCCTCGTTTTGCTTTTGTTGATGTTCATCTTATATCCTCCTTTCAAGACACTGTCCATTCCGTTCAACTGTTCTTCCAAGTCCTTTGCTGTCTCTGACAGAATTATAATGTCATCGGCGAACCTCAAAGTTTTTATTCTTTCTCTATGGATTTTAATACCTACTCCGAATTTTTCTTTTGTTTCCTTCACTGCTTGCTCAATAAACAGATTGAATAACATCGGTGAGAGACTACAACCCTGTCTCACTCCCTTCCCAACCACTACTTAGCTTTCATGTCCCTCAACTCTTATAACTGCCATCTGGTTTCTGTACAAATTGTAAATAGCCTTTCGTTCCCTGTATTTTACCCCTGCCACGTTCAGAATTTGAAAGGGCGTATTCCGATAAACATTGTCAAAAACTTTCTCTAAGTCTACAAATGGCAGAAATGTAGGTTTGCCTTTCCTTAATCTAGCTTCTAAGATAAGTCGTAAGGTCAGTATTGCCTAACGTGTTCCAACATTTCTACGGAATCCAAACTGATCTTCCCCGAGGTCGGCTTCTACTAGTTTTCCCATTCGTCTGTAAAGATTCCGCGTTAGCATTTTGCAGCCGTGACTTATTAAACTGATAGTTCGGTAATTTTCACATTTGTCAACACCTGCTTTCTTTGGGATTGGAATTATTATATTCTTATTGAAGTCTGAGGGTATTTCGCCTGTTTCATACATCTTGCTCACCAGATGGTAGAGTTTTGCCAGGACTGGGTCTCCCAAGGCGGTCAGTAGTTCTAATGGAATGTTGTCTACTCCCTGGGCCTTGTTTCGACCAAGGTCTTTCAGTGCTTTGTCAAACTCTTCACACAGTATTATATCTCTCATTTCATCTTCATCTACATTCTCTTCCATTTCCATAATGTTGTCCTCAAGTACATCGCCCTTGTAAAAACCCTCTGTATACTCCTTCCACCTTTCTGCTTTCCCTTCTTTGCTTAGAACTGGGTTTCCATCTAAGCTTTTGACATTCATACAAGTGGTTCTTTTTTCTCCAAAGGTCTCTTTTAATTTTCTTGCTGGCTGTATCTATCTTACCCCTAGTGAGATAAGCATCTACATCCTTACATGTGTCCTCTAGGCATGACTGCTTAGCCATTTTGCGCTTCCTGTCGATCTAATTTTTGAGACGTTTGTATTCCTTTTTGCCTGCTTCATTTACTGCATTTTTATATTTTCTCCTTTAATTAATCAAATTCATTATTTCTTCTGTCACCCAAGGATTTATAATAGCGTTCGTCTTTTTACCTACTTGATCCTCTGCTGCCTTCACTACTTTATCCCTCAAAGCTACCCATTCTTCTTCTACTGTATTTCTTTCCCCCATTCCTGTCAATTGTTCCCTTATGCTCTCCCTGAAACTTTTTGCAGTTTCTTCAGTTTTAATCTACAGTTCATAAGCAATAGATTGTGGTCAGAATTCACATCTGCCCCTGGAAATGTCTTACAATTTAAAACCTGGTTCCTAAATCTCTTTCTTGCCATTATGTAATCTATCTGAAACCTGTCAGTACCTCCAGGCTTCTTCCATCTATACAACCTTCTTTCATGATTCTTGAACCAAGTGTTAGTTATGATTAAGTTTTGCTCTGCTCAAAATTCTACCAGGTGGCTTCCTTTTTCGTTTCTTAGCCTCAATCCATATTCACCTACTACGTTTCCTTCTCTCCTACTACTGAATTCCAGTCACCCATGACTATTAAATTTTTGGCTCCCTTCACTATCTGAATAATTTCTTTAATTTTGTCATACATTTCATCAATTTCTACATCATCTGCAGAGCTAGTTGGAATATAAACTTGTACTATTGTAGTAAGCGTAGGCTTCGTGTCTATCTTGGCCACAATAATGCGTTCACTATGATGTCTGTAGTAGCTTACCCGCATTCCTATTTTCCTATTCATTATTAAACCTACTCCTTCATTACCCTTATTTGATTTTGTGTTTATAACCCTGTAGTCACCTGAACAGAAGTCTTGTTCCTCATTCCACCGAACTTCACTAATTCCCACTATATCTAACTTTAACCTACCCATTTCCCTTTTTAAATTTTCTAACCTACCTGCTCGATTAAGGGATCTGACATTCCACGCTCCGATCCGTAGAACACCAGTTTTCTTTCTCCTGATAACGACATCCTCCTGAGTAGTCCCCGCCCGGAGATCGGAATGGGGACTATTTTACCTCCGGAATATTTTACCCAAGAGGACGCCATCATCATTTAACCATATGGTAAAGCTGTATGCTCTCGGGAAAAATTACGGCCGTAGTTTCCCCTTGCTATCAGCCGTTCGCAGTACCAGCACATCATGGCCGTTCTGGTTAGTGTTACAAGGCCAGATCAGTCAATCATCCAGACTGTTGCCCTTGCAACTACTGAAAAGGCTGCTGTCCCTCTTCAGGAACCACACGTTTGTCTGGCCTCTCAACAGATACCCCTCCGTTGTGGTTTCACCTACGGTACAGCTATCTGTATCGCTGAGGCACGCAAGCCTCTGCACCAAAGGCAAGGTCCATGGTTCATGGACCTATTCATGGACCTACTCATGGACCTAGTCAAAAATTTATCGCAGTGTACCATTCACTGAAACACTTGAATATGTTAGTCGATATCGCTAATAAAAAAACAACCGGTCTTAAAAACCATGCGTGACGTAAAAAAGTACATTACACGACAGCCTTCAGTTGAAGGAATGTTATGTGAAATAGTGAAGTGTATTAAGCTTTTCCAAGCAGTTCCAATCACAGCAGCTACAGCAGAACGGCCATTTAGCGCCCTTAGACGTCTGAAGTCATATCCCCGATCAACAATGGGACAGAAGCGATTGAACAGCTTGGCTGTTCTTCAAGCCCACCGCGATGTTTTGGATGAATTGGATCTCCGGCCAGTCATCAACGACTTCATATTCAGTAATCCAGTCAGGCGGTCCTTTCTATAGACACTGTATCCCTAATAATGGCATGTAGAGCAATATTAAATATCGTTATAAAATAGAGAATTAAATGCATACATAATGCTAAATTTTCAATTTCGAAATATTAGTGATAGTTTAGTTCTGTACTACTATATTACAATAGTACTGTATTAGTTATTTTCAAATAATTATAAATTTTTAGGGTGCAAGACCCAATCAAAACCCGCTATTTACATACTTGACTGAAAGTATTAGGCATTCTGTATTAACTTTACTAACTGTATTAAAGCATTAACTTTGAGATATTGTTTTTATTTAATAAACCCTGAGCCCTATTCAAAATAAGCTTAAATTGGCTATTTCACTTATTAATCAAAGTGCTTTTACTGTGCGACAGCAATATTTAATGTTTTATTCTTTTAATGATAGTTTATGATTTATTTAAATATAATTTCAGTCTTTTCAGAGCTATAATTCACTGCTCTGCAAGAGTCTACAAGCATGATTGTTACTGTCAATAAAGTTAGCTGTTTACGAAAATACCGTGGGTGTTTATGTTTGGTTTCTTTTTACAAAGCCAGATGATGTGTCAGGCTTGTCCAGTATTCGGGGTTCTAATGTTATCATATGACACTAAAATGCTTCTACAACTTTAAAACTCGCTATTTTTTATCTAAAATTTAGAAAATTTCCTAGGGAAAGGCTCCCAGTATGGCCACTCTAACAATTTTATAAGTCGGTGCTCCTGCTTGCATGCATGCGACTTAGTTCAAATTGTTGGCACAGGTTTGCCGCGGCCGGACGCGGCAGGGTATGGCGGCGAATCTAAGGGCAGTTTACACATTTTACCCCCAGAAATCGTACTGCCTCATGTGCTTTAACTGTGTACTTCTCTTACGGAAGGGCAGTTTACACATTTTACCCCCAGAAATCGTACTGCCTCATGTGCTTTAACTGTGTACTTCTCTTACGGTTGCTGCGCCGCGTAATTAGTATACGGTGATGCACTTGTTATCCGCACCGCAGCAGAATTTCGTCTGCGGGAGAATGCGAACACATACCCTCTTCTGACGATGTGTCACTCTAGTTGCACAATGGTCATAGAGTGGGAAGACATGTGTAACTTAACTTTCTGATGTCCCCAAGTAACTGTTCGTACAAATCACCTTGGCATTGGAAGCAATTTCGTTGCAAGCTTTTCTGGGCGGCCAGCCTTATATCTTTCTATTTGTACAGGACTGTTAGTATCTCTGTATACCATCTGCCCATAAAGTTCCATGAGTATTTTTATTGCTGACGTATGAGCGACTTCAGTGCTCAAACTACAGTGGTATCTTGAACTAAATTCTGCAAACAACAGAGGTGCATTAGAACAGTCAGTTGTGAGAAGGCAGTGTTAAATGTTGGACGTGTGACCGTAATACGTCAACGCTGCGTGTCACAAATCGTAGTGGCGCAACATCTCGAAGTCATCAACATCAAATGTTGAAGACGTACTCCAGAATGTTTTTAAGAAGAGAAAATCATGTGTGAAGTTTGTCCCACACACACTGACTTCCGAAAAAAAGAACGAGATGTGGATGCCTCCCGAAGCTTCACTGAAATGCAGTAAGAAATCATTATGGGTGATGACATTTATTGTTATTAGCACGAACCTACCACAAAATAACAAAGAGCAAAAATGTACATGACGTGGTAATGCGTTGGTGACGTAACAGAAATTTAGACTAAAATAACGCATAAGTTGAACAACATTCCAAAGAAGAACATTTCTGAGTTCCACACGGTTGTATGAAAGTTCTGTATGTTGTACTAGATTGGGGGAGATTATGTACACTACTGGGCAATAAAATTGCTACACCAAGTAGAGATGAAGATGATAAACGGGTATTCATTGGATAAATATATTATACTAGGACTGAAATGTCATTACATTTTCACGCAATTTGGGTGCATAGACCCTGAGAAATCAGTACCCAGAACAACCACCTCTGCCGTAGTAACGGCCTTGATACGTCTGGGCATTGAGTCAAACAGAGCTTGGATGGCGTGTACAGGTACAGCTGCCCATTCAGCTTCAACACGATACCACAGTTCATCAAGAGTAGTGAGTGGCGTATTGCGACGAGCCAGTTGCTCGGCCACCATTGACCAGACCTTTTCAATTGGTGAGAGATCTGGAGAATGAGATGGCCAGGGCAGCAGTCGAACATTTTCTGTATCCAGAAAGGCCCGTACAGGACCTACAACATGCGATCGTGCATTATCCTGCTGAAATGTAGGGTTTCGCAGGGATCGAATGAAGGGTAGAGCCACGGGTCGTAATACATCTGAAATGTAACGTCCACTGTTCAAAGTGCCGCCAATGCCAACAAGAGGTGACCGAGATGTGTAACCAATGGCACGCCATACCATCACGCTGGGTGATAAACCAGTAGGGGGATGACGAATACACGTTTCCAGTATGCGGGTGTCACCGCAATGTCGCCAAGCCGGCCGCGGTGGTCTCGCGGTTCTAGGAGGGCAGTCCGGAACCGTGTGACTGCTATGGTCGCAGGTTCGAATCCTGCCTCGGGCATGGATGTGTGTAATGTCCTTAGGTTAGTTAGGTTTAAGTAGTTCTAAGTTCTAGGGGACTGATGACACAGCTGTTTAGTCTCTTAGTGCTCAGAGCCATTTGAACCAATGTCGCCACACACGGATTCTACCATTATGATGCTGTAAACAGAATCTGGATTCATCTGAAAAAATGACGTTTTGCCATTCGTGCACCCAGGTTCGTCGTTGAAAAATGGCTCTGAGCACTATGGGACTTAACATCTATGGTCATCAGTCCTCTAGAACTTAGAACTACTTAAACCTAGCTAACCTAAGGACATCACACAACACCCAGCCATCACGAGGCAGAGAAAATACCTGACCCCGCCGGGAATCGAACCCGGGAGCGCGGGCGCGGGAAGCGAGAACACTACCGCACGACCACGAGATGCGGGCTTTCGTCGTTGAGTACACCATCACAGGCACTCCTGTCTGTGATACAGCGTCAAGGGTAACCGCAGCCATGGTCTCCGAGCTGATAGTCCATGCTGCTGCAAACGTCGTCGAACTGTTCGTGCAGATGGTTGTTGTCTTGCAAACGTCCCCATCTGTTGACTCAGGGATACGAGGCGTTCGATTCCATATTCTTCTAACAGTCATTGGATCTCGACCAACGCGAGCAGCAATGTCGCGATACTATAAACCGCAATCGCGATAGGCTACAATCCGACCTTTATCAAAATCGGAAACGTGATGGTACGCATTTCTCCTCCTTACACGAGGCATCACAACAACGTTTCACCAGGCATAGCCGGTCAACTGCTGTTTGTGTATGAGAAATCGATTGGAAACTTTCCTGATGTCAGCACGTTGTAGGTGTCGCCACCGCCGCCAGCCTTGTGTGAATGCTCTGAAAATCTAATCATTTGCATATCACAGCAAACCTGTCGGTTAAATTTCGCGTCTGTAGGACGTCATCTTCGTGATCCATTTATTTTAATGGCCAGAAGTGTAGAACATGTGAAGGAATCCACCTGAAGCATTCCAACATCTTAAATTTCTTCTATTTTTTATTAATGCAATATCGAAACTTTTTGGATTGATGTGGCAGAGTACTTATAGTTCTATCACAATAGTGAGACACTCTTTAACAGGTACATTTGAAAATAAAGTGCTAACATAAAAAATAACAGCCTTTCAATGAGTGGACTAGGAAGGTCTTTAGTTTATTGTTAAGGAGGTCTACTGAACCTATAGGCCCAAACTTTTCGGAACGAGTAAATATATATCTGAAATAAATCTTTCCACAAAGGTATTGGCAGTACCAGGAAAAGGTTTCAAATATTTCCCTTTTCAAAACCTTCCAGAAAAAAGAAAAATCGTTTGATGCATTAATGTGGATGTAGAATACAGTTTAAATAATGACATGGCAGCCAACACATAACAGGTCGTGAAACACAAAAATATTTTGATTAACATTCTTGTGTCACATGCTATGTACCAGAACATATCGGAGAACTTAAAGAAGGAAATAACTCAAAACAACGCAAGCCTCATGAAAGCAGATAATGGCAGTAGGCCCTGAGCTGTTCAGTGATTACGTTGATAAAGGAAATAACTCCTCACACACAATTTCTTCCATATTCTACGAAAGACTTAACCAAAACTTTTGATGAATGACTTAAAAATCTGACCAACACCTTCAAAAGCATAGTGCATGAATATGAACCTAAGTATTTGGTTAAAGTGGCTGATAACCTGTGTCGACTTCCTAAACTTCGAATGGAAACCGACCTATGCGATCTGTTGCGCCTACCTATACAGCTTCAAACCACAAAATTGTTAAGGAATTACGCTTCTGTATTAAAAGACGGACAAAATTTAAATCCAAATTTGGAACTGCAAATTCAGTGATCCAGTTAACAAAATTAAATGATGGACGTGTGACCGTAGTGTGTCAACGCTGCCCTGTGTCACATATCGCAGTGGAGCAAAACCTCTAAATCAAGTGTTCAAGACGTACCCCACAACGTTTTTAAGAAGAGAAATTCACATATACCAATTAAAGACGTCTCACTGTTCCGACAGAACTACAAGTGCTACACAGAACTGGTGTGCCGCGCACAGATAA
The DNA here is from genome assembly GCF_023897955.1 of Schistocerca gregaria. NCBI lineage: Eukaryota > Metazoa > Arthropoda > Insecta > Orthoptera > Acrididae > Schistocerca > Schistocerca gregaria. Next base: position 184,389,128 of record NC_064924.1, read on the forward strand.
AACACATAAAGCTCGCCACGCAGACATACTTGCAAGAAAAACTAACTCTGTACTGACAGTTAGATGGCTTGGCAATGGAATCTCCTCTCAAGCTTCATTTAGCAAACATCTTCATGGACCATTTCGAAAAGAAGCTCGCAGACAGAGAACTTCTCAGAGTTAATATTAAATATTGCATTAAGTATGTGGAAGATGTAGTGTATTTGTGGACTAGCAACATCAGATAACTCAACACATTACTGGAACTTCTAAACTAACTACAGAAGAACATATGGTTTACTATGAAGCTTAAAAACCCATTAACTTCTTACATATTAATGTTTACAGCATCAATAATACACTTTGTTTAAAAATTCATAGTAAACTTACAATAGACACTGCATTATCATCTTGTTCACAACACTCAGTGACATACAAACATGCTGCCTTCCATTACATGAAGGTCGTTTTTCATATATATGATGTCAAAAGTGAATTTCCAAACAGTCACAGTAAAATTTATTACATCTAGCAATGGCTGCCCCCCCATGAACCATGGACCTTTCCGTTTTGGTGGGGAGGCTTGCGTGTCTCTGTGACACAGATAGCCGTACCGTAGGTGCCACCACAACGGAGGGGTATCTGTTGAGAGGCCAGACAAACGTGTGGTTCCTGAAGAGGGGCAGCAGCCTTTTCAGTAGTTACAAGGGCAACAGTCTGGATGATTGACTGATATGGCCTTGTAACAATAACCAAAACGGCCTTGCTGTGCTGGTACTGCGAACGGCTGAAAGCAAGGGGTAACTGCGGCCGTAATTTTTCCCGAGGGCATGCAGCTTTACTGTATGATTAAATGATGATGGTGTCCTCTTGGGTAAAATATTCCGGAGGTAAAATAGTCCCCCATTCGGATCTCCGGGCGGGGACTACTCAAGAGGATGTTGTTATCAGGAGAAAGAAAACTGGTTTTCTACGGATCGGAGCGTGGAATGTCAGATCCCTTAATCGGGCAGGTAGGTTAGAAAATTTAAAAATGGAAATGGATAGGTTAAAGTTAGATATAGTGGGAATTAGTGAAGTTCGGTGGCAGGAGGAACAAGACTTTTGGTCTGGTGACTACAGGGTTATAAACACAAAATCAAATAAGGGTAATGCAGGAGTAGGTTTAATAATGAATAGGAAAATAAGAATGCGGGTAAGCTACTACAAACAGCATAGTGAACGCATTATTGTGGCCAAGATAGATACGAAGCCCACACCTACTACAGTAGTACAAGTTTATATGCCAACTAGCTCTGCAGATGACGAAGAAATTGAAGAAATGTATGATGAAATAAAAGACATTATTCAGGTAGTGAAGGGAGACGAAAATTTAATAGTCATGGGTGACTGGAATATGGATTGGGGCTAAGAAATGAAAGAGGAAGCCGCTTGGTAGAATTTTGCACAGAGCACAACTTAATCACAGCTAACACTTGGATTAAGAATCATGAAAGAAGGTTGTATACATGGAAGAACCCTGGATATAGTAAAAGGTATCAGATAGATTATATAATGGTAAGACAAAGATTTAGGGACCAAGTATTAAATTGTAAGACATCTCCAGGGGCAGATGTGGACTCTGACCACAATCTATTGGTTATGACCTGTAGAGTAAAACTGAAGAAACTGCAAAAAGGTGGGAATTTAAGGAGATGGGACCTGGATAAACTGAGAGTACCAGAGGTTGTACAGAGTTTCAGGGAGAGCATAAGGGAACAATTGACAGAAATGGGGGAAAGAAATACAGTAGAAGAAGAATGGGTAGCTTTGAGGGATGAAGTAGTGAAGGCAGCAGAGAATCAAGTAGGTAAAAAGACGAGGGCTAGTAGAAATCCATGGGTAACAGAAGAAAAGTTGAATTTAATTGATGAATGGAGAAAATATAAAAATGCAATAAATGAAGCAGGCAAAAAGGAATACAAACGTCTCACAAATGAGCAAATGAGATCGATAGGAAGTGCAAAATTGTTAAGCAGGGATGGCTAGAGGACAAATGTAAGGATGTAGAGGCTTATCTCACTAGGGGTAAGATAGATACTGCCTACAGGAAAATTAAAATAGACCTTTGGAGATAAGAGGACCACTTGTATGAACATCAAGAGCTCAGATGGAAACTCAGTTCTAAGCAAAGAAGGGAAAGCAGAAAGGTGGAAGGAGCATATAGACGGTCTATACAAGGGCGATGTACTTGAGGACAATATTATGGAAATGGAAGAGGATGTAGATGAATATGAAATGGTAGATAAGATACTGCGTGAAGAGTTTGACAGAGCACTGAAAGACCTGGGTCGAAACAAGGCCCCCGCAGTAGACAACATTCCATTGGAACTACTGACCGCCTTGGGAGAGCCAGTCCTGGCAAAACTCTACCATCTGGTGAGCAAGATGTATGAAACAGGCGAAATACCCTCAGACTTCAATAAGAATATAATAATTCCTATCCCAAAGAAAGCAGGTGTTGACAGATGTGAAAATTACCGAACTATCAGTTTAATAAGTCACGGCTGCAAAATGCTAACGCGGAATCTTTACAGACGAATGGGAAAACTAGTAGAAGCCGACCTCGGGGAAGATAAGTTTGGATTCCATAGAAATACTGGAACACGTGAGGCAATACTGACCTTACGACTTATCTCAGAAGAAAGATTAAGGAAAGGCAAACCTACGTTTCTAGCAATTGTAGACTCAGAGAAAGTTTTGACAATGTTGATTCGAATACTCTCTTTCAAATTCTAAAGGTGGCAGGGGTAAAATACAGGGAGCGAAAGGCTATTTACAATTTGTACAGAAACCAGATGGCAGTTATGAGAGTTGAGGGATATGAAAGGGAAGCAGTGGTTAGGAAGGGAGTGAGACAGGGTTGTAGCCTCTCACCGATGTTATTCAACCTGTATATTGCGCAAGCAGTGATGGAAGCAAAAGAAAAATTCGGAGTAGGTGTCAAAATCCATGGAGAAGAAATAAAAACTTTGAGGTTCGCCGATGACATCGTAATTCTGTCAGAGACAGCAAAGGACTTGGAAGAGCAACTGAATTGAATGGACAGTGTCTTGAAAAGAGGATATAAGATGAACATCAACAAAAGCAAAACAAGGATAATGGAATGTAGTCGAATTAAGTCGGGTGATGCTGAGGGAATTAGATTAGGAAATGAGACACTTAAAGTAGTGAAGGAGTTTTGCTATTTGAGGAGCAAAATAACTGATGATGGTCGAAGTAGAGAGGATATAAAATGTAGACTGGCAATGGGAAGGAAATCGTTTCTGAAGAAGAGAAATTTGTTAACATCGAGTATAGATTTAAGTGTCGGGAAGTATTTTCTGAAAGTATTTGTATGAAGTGTAACCATGTATGGAAGTGAAACATGGACGATAAATAGTTTGGACAAGAAGAGAACAGAAGCTTTCGAAATGTGGTGCTACAGAAGAATGCTGAAGATTAGATGGTTAGATCGCATAACTAATGAGGAATTATTGAATAGGATTGGGGAGAAGAGAAGTTTGTGGCACAACTTGACCAGAAGAAGGGATCTGTTGGTAGGACATGCTCTGAGGCATCAAAGGATCACCAATTTAGTATTGGAGGGCAGCGTGGAGGGTAAAAATCTTAGAGGGAGACCAAGAGATGAATACACCAAGCAGATTCAGAAGGATGTAGGTTGCTGTAGGTACTGGGAGATGAAGAAGCTTGCACAAGATAGAGTAGCATGGATAGCTGCATCAAACCAGTCTCAGGACTGAAGACCACAACAACAATAACAAGAATGGCTATTGCTCTGGTCAAGTTGACTACATTATACACAAGAAACAAGCAAGATCTTTCCTTACCTTGATACCCCTTCTACATTAACGGTCATAAATGTAATCAAACAGCGCACATCCCATACTTAAATTAGCAAAAGCTCTCAAATCTTGCAACTTTAAAATTAATTTTATATAAGTGTCATACCTTATCCAACAGCGAAGATAAAACAGTATATATTGGTCAAACATACACTGCTACAGCAGCTAGACTAACTGAACATGAACGCGGCTGCAGATTACATAAAACAGACGCCACTCTTGCTGAAGATGTGCCGTAGGAAGCTCGTAGATACAGAGTGTCCATTGTAGTACTACACTTAGCCAACAAGGAGAATAAACGTAGCTTGTAAGAACCTATGTGTTACAGCTGAGCACATTCCCAATCACATTCCCACTCCTGAGCGTATATGGTCCAGTCTGCTAGCCAGACACTCCCAGACCTCAGTCCCGGTGATCACACTCACAGCTACGGACTTCTACCACTCTAGATTTGTCATATATCTTACATTTTTTCCGCCACAACCTTCATTGTCGTATTCATTCAACATGTAAACATTAAGTCATCGACAGATGCAGCTTCGGATGTACCCTAGGGAAGTGTGTTGTGTCTCTTGCCGTTCATGTTGTGTATTAATGACCTTGCGGACAATATCAAACGTAGCCCCACAGATGATGCAGTTATGTACCACGAAGTACAGTCTGAAAGAAGCTTAACAAATACTCAGGCAGATCTTGACAAGTTTTCAAAGTGGTGCACAGACTGGCAACTTGCTTTCAATGTTCGGAAATGTAAAATTGTGCACTTCACAAATGGATAAAACAGAGTATCCTATGACTACAATATCAGGGAGTCACTGTTGGAAATTCAAATACTTGGGTGTAGCACTTCGTACGGACATAAAATGTGGGCAGAGCAGGTAGCAGACTTCTGTTTCTTGGCAGAATACTCGGCCAATGCAAGCAGTCTACATAGGGGATTGTTTACAGATAACTCTTGTGACCCATCCTTGAGTGCTGCTCAAGTGTATGGGACTCGTACCCACTAAGACTAACATGGGATATTGAACGCAAACAGAGAAGGGTAGCATGAACGGTCACAGGTTTATTTGGCCCACTGGAAAGTGTCACAGAGATTTTGAAAGAACTGAACTGGCAGACACTTGAAGACAGACGTTAAATATTCGGAGAAGGCCTATTTACATAGTTTCATCTTTAAATGATGAGTCTAGGAATATATTAGAACCCCCCTATATATCGTTCCCATAAGCAACGTGAGGACGAGGTAAGGTTAACTGCAGCATGGACAGAGAAATTTAAACAGTCATTCTTCCCGCACTCTAGAAATGAATGGAACGGTAGAAGCCCTTGTAACTGGCAGAATGGGAGTACCGTCTGCCATGCACTTCACAGCGGTTTGTGCAGTGTAGATGTGGATGTAGGTGAAGATATTGTGTGTTTTCTCTATGTACTGCACGTGTTGGTATTCAGATCGTTAATTGTAATTTAATATTGTAATTCAAAATGATTGTTGCATAATACGAGTATGCATGATGAGCGCTCAACTAATGTCGCAACCAATTGGTTATTGAGAGTGCCTTTGTTTCTACAGTAACGTTTCTTTTTCCACACACAAGCGTCTCTTGTGGACACTAGTCAGTTACTTCCTAACAATGGCCCAATAAGCCAAAAACCGGTTCGAAATAAACATTTCATTAAGTCTTCTGAGTGGTTTCATGGACAAGCCACGAATTCATGTCCTGTACCAATTTATTCATCTCAGTTGGAACCTACGATCTCAATTATTTGCTGAAAGTATTCCAATATTTATCTTCCTCTGCAGCTATTACCATCTACAGCTCGCTCTAGTACTATGGACTATAGTCCCTGATGTCTTAACAGATGTCCTGTAACCCATCAGTTCTTCTTGTGAATATTAGCCGTAAATTTCTTTCCTCGCCGATTATACGGAAAATCTCCTCACGCCTTTCCTTTTCAGTCCACTAATTTTCAACATTCGTCTGTAGCACCACATCTCAAATGCTACGATTCTCTATGGTTTCGGGTTTCCCAGAGACCATGTTTCATTACGATATGATGTGCTCCAACTGTCTACCATCAGTAATTTATTCATCACATTAAGGACTATATTTGACAGTAGTAGACTTCTCTTGGCCAGGAATGCCCTTTTTACCAGTGCTGGTCTGGTTTTTATTTCCTCCTTGAGCCGTCAGCAAGGGTTATTGTGCTTTCTTAACTTTGTCTACTTCGTGATTCCCAATTCTGATTTTAAATTTCTTGCTGGTCTCATTTCTCTTACTTCTCATTGCTTTTGTCTTTCTTCAGTTAACTCTCAGTCCACATTCTGTAATTAAATTATTCATTCCAGTCACATATCCTGTAATAATTTGCACTTTCATGTCATCAGCGAGTCTTACCATAGATATCTTTTTCCCGTTGAACCTTTAATTTACTTGCTTAGTTGCCTTTTCGAGGTATAGGGTGAACAGTAAGCGGGAAAGACTACATCCTTGTCTTACACCCTTTTTAATTCGAGCACTTCGTTCTTTGTTTTCCTGTCTTATTGTCCCTTTTGTTTTGGTGCATATATTAATAGAATAGAAGCACTGTTTTACAGCGTTTTCCATCAAGAGGTAACTGAAAAATCCATAAATATGAAATTTCAGCCCACTGATCATTGTACTGAAATTTCTAATTGCTCTGACCTTATGAAAGCAAGGTTAATCTGCAACATCTAATATTGACGACTGCTTAACGTTTTCCTTTCTGGAATTTTGTGGAATGACAGTCATTTTACTAACTTTTTGTGGCCTATTTTCTCAAAAAAATTGTTCAAATGGCTCTGAGCACTGTGGGACTTAACATCTATGGTCATCAGTCCCTTAGAACTTGGAACTACTTAAACCTAACTAACCTAAGGACATCACCCAACACCCAGTCATCACGAGGCAGAGAAAATCTCTGACCCTGCCGGGAATGGAACCCGGGAACCCGGGCGCGGAAAGCGAGAAAGCTACCGCATGACCACGAGCTGCTGACCATATTTTCTCGCCTGAGCGTATGACTGTAAGTTCTTTTACTACTTTCGGGGACTCAGAATGTAATTACATCACGTTCTAAGTCGACTATGATTTCATTAAAGAATATTCCCATCCACGAGTAATAAAACTTCGTGCGTTCACTTGTTCCATGGCCCCAAGCAAGCAGACGCATTTATAAAATACTGAAGCTGTATTCCCAGAATCATTAGAAAACAATGTTAAACCAAGTTTAATGAATTGCACACTCCTATTTGACTGTAAGTTTTCTTTCCCTGATATCAGCATTACTACTGAATAATACACGAACTTCGATGTTCCAAAGCCAAATATGATAGCTTAGCAAAATAAAATCCCAATGCAATTAATTTATTAGATACATACGTAGTTAAAAATGTCTTTACTAATTGCAGTATTTACAGACGATGTAACCAGTGGAAAATTTCGATTTCATTTGCTTTCTGTACTGTAGGAGCAGCCAATTTAGCACAGTTTGACGTAGTTGCTCAACCGTAATTCATTTACAAACGTATGCTTTTAAAATAGTGATTGGGATTAATTACTACCAATAACATGTAAATATTTTTACATAGAATGAAATATTTTTACATAGAATGAAATATTTACAGTAACAACAAGGTCGTTGCGTGATACTAACATTACCACAGCGTAGTCATAAAATGAATGTCTCGTCAGAGAAAGGGCCGTTATCACAAAATTTGGTTTTACAGATGAATCTTTTGTAGTATTTTTTCTCAGTAATTATGCTGTATGTATTTATATAACACCTTAGAAGGTGTACTATAATTGTCATTGATAACGAATATATAATAGACTGCAAAATAAAATCGTGGTTTTACATTCCAGCGAAGTAAGCGGTGGAGAGAAAATTCATCCAAGGGTTGCTTGTGTTACACTTTTGTAATTCACAGCGTCTTCTATAGAACCATGAGAGTCAGAATTTGTCACTAGTTGTAAACATAATATGATTTCGATAACAGCGTTATTGCTATTGTAATTTCTTGATTCATTCCTTACAGTTTTTTTGCAAGCAGATAAATGATTTTCGCAATAAAAGTTCATCCCTTACTGCCAAAACAGGTAATATAAACGGTCTGTAAACTTCCGGTTTCATATTAACCAGAACCATTGAAAAGTATATAAAGGTGATTTTTTCCACCGCATACAAACTTACCGAACTATCAGTTTAATAAGTCACAGCTGCAAAATACTAACGCGAATTCCTTACAGACGAATGGCAAAACTGGTAGATGCGGACCTCGGGGAGAATCAGTTTCGATTCCGTAGAAATGTTGGAACACGTGAGGCAATACTGACCATACGACTTATCTTAGAAGAAAGATTAAGAAAAGGGAAACCTACGTTTCTAGCATTTGTAGACTTAGAGAAAGCTTTTGACAATGTTCACTAGAATACGCTCTTTCAAATTCTGAAGGTGGCAGGGGTAAAGTATAGGGAGCGAAAGGCTATTTACAATTTGTACAGAAACCAGATGGCAGTCATAATAGTCGAGGGGCATGAAAGGGAGGCAGTGGTTGGGAAAGGAGTGAGACAGGGTTTTAGCCTCTCCCCGATGTTATTCAATCTGTATATTGAGCAAGCAGTAAAGGAAACAAAAGAAAAATTCGTAGTAGGTATTAAAATTCATGGAGAAGAAATAAAAACTTTGAGGTTCGCCGATGACATTGTAATTCTGTCAGAGACAGCAAATGACCTGGAAGTGCAGTTGAACGGAATGGACAGTGTCTTGAAAGGAGGATATAAGATGAACATCAAGAAAAGCAAAACGAGGATAATGGAATGTAGTCGAATTAAATCGGGTGATGCTGAGGGAATTAGATTAGGAAATGAGACACTTAAAGTAGTAAAGGAGTTTTGCTATTTGGGGAGCAAAATAACTGATGATGGTCGAAGTAGAGAGGATATAAAATGTAGACTGGCAAAGGCAAGGAAAGCGTTTCTGAAGAAGAGAAATTTGTTAACATCGAGTTTAGATTTATGTATCAAGAAGTCGTTCCTGAAAGTATTTGTATGGAGTGTAGCCATGTATGGAACTGAAACATGGACGATAAATAGTTTGGACAAGAAGAGAATAGAAGCTTTCGAAATGTGGTGTTACAGAAGAATGCTGAAGATAAGGTGGATAGATCACGTAACTAATGAGGAGGTTTTGAATAGGATTGGGGAGAAGAGAAGTTTGTAGCACAACTTGACTAGAAGAAGTGATCGGTTGGTAGGACATGTTTTGAGGCATCAAGGGATCACAAATTTGGCCTTGGAGGGCAGCGTGGAGGGTAAAAATCGTAGAGGGAGGCCAAGAGATGAATACACTAAGCAGATTCAGAAGGATGTAGGATGCAGTAGGTACTGGGAAATGAAGAAGCTTGCACAGGGCAGAGTAGCATGGAGAGCTGTATCAAACCAGTCTCAGGACTGAAGACCACAACAACAACAACATACAAACTCTAGGGATTGATCGATGAGAATATACGAAACACGAAAGGTCTAATGAACTTAAGTCCGGAAGTGCATGGTTTCCATTTTGGAGAACATTTATTCAATCCTACCTTGTTACAGAGACTGCGGTCCAATACGCGCAGTACGATGCAGCCACATTTACATAATGTATGGTTTCCTCCTAGATGATGGTACTGTTCCTCATACGTCATGTCCTTGAGCTCGCTCCTGGCATAGTAATCGGTAATGTGTCCGATTCACTTCTCTTGCTGCCTCATCTCGTAGTGGATTTGATACAGCGTTGTACACAGTGATTTCGCATTCTAATCGAGAGGTTGCTTACATGGTGTTTACTTACGAAAAGGCAAATGGCAACGGTCAGCGAGCAGCAAGGTTGGATCAGGAAAACTATCCCCGCCGACAACTACAGCATTCAATGTTTTCAACAATGCTTCGCCGTTTATCTGAGACAGGATCGTTTCAGGAAGCGGGAAATCATGAAGGACGTGCCCGAAGTGTTCGGACACCGGACTCGGAAGAAAATTTGATCAACACTGTCGAAGGAGACCTCCCTGTCAATACCAGGCAGTTGGCCCGCCACTATAGGGTAAACAAGACGACCGCCTGGAACATTTTCCATGAAAATTGTTACTACCCTTATCAGTTAGGCGTGTGCAGGGCTTACCAGCGATAAACGTTCCACATCGTGAGCAGTTTTGTCACCGGTTTCTTTTACCAGCCAACCGGCTTCTTTTGCCAGGCAAACACAATTCCGGGATATATGTCAGTCATCCCATTCACTGATAAGACCGCTTTTACGTGGACTTTCATAAGAGTTATCTGTGGGATAGTATACAGAACGCTCATGGTATGGTGACAGCGTATCATCGGAATCGGTTCAGCTGGAATGTGTGGGCCTTGATAGTTGGCGACTGTGTTTTCAGAACAGTCTTTCTTCCACGCCGCCTAACAGACCCGAACTACCAGCGTTTCCTGCGGGTGACTTTGTCTCCTCTGCTGAAAGAAGTGCCATTGATGATTCGAAGGATTATGTGGCTGCTACATGATGGTGCTCCAGCCCACTTCACTGTTAACGTCTGGACGCATCTCAATCGTGTCTTCCCTGATGGATCGGATGAGGGGGTCCAGTTGCATGACCTGCTCATTCACCAGAGCTCAACCGTGCGATTTCTCGTTATGAGGTCATTTCAGAAGAATCTTGTACGCAGAGCCCATTCCAGATGTAGAAACACTAGAGCAGCGAATTCATGCTGCCTTCGACACTGTTCGGATGCACTCTGGCGGATGTGAACTTCTGAGGCAGAACATGTTACTGCGTGTACACGCGTGCGTTTAGGCACATGCAAACCATTTTCAACACATACTGTAACTGAGGCTGCATGGTACAGAGCGTATTAGACCCCAGTCTCTGTAACAATGTATGACTGAATAAATGGTCTCTAGCATGGAAATCTTGCATTTCCGGACACCATTTCATTAGACTGTTTTTGTTCCTTATTTTCTCATCGATCAATCCCCAGAGTTTGTACCCGGTGAAAGAAATCACCCTGTATAAAAATGGTTCAAATGGCTCTGAGCACTATGGGACTTAACTTCTGAGGTCATAAGTCCCCTAGAACTTAGAATTACTTAAATCTAACTAAGGACATCATACACATCCATGCCAGAGGCAGGATTCGAACCTGCGACCGTAGCGATCTCGCGGTTCCAGCCTGTAGGGCCTAGAACCGTTCGGCCACGCTGACCGACTCATCCTGTATATTTATTCAGAAGTACGTCTACTGTTTCAGAATACGACAGCACAAAAACGTCCATACGTAAAGAAAATAGAAACATAAAAGTGGATACAGCTTCTCTCCAAGTTTTTAAATCGCATTATAGGTACTCAATACGAGCGACAGTGTGTTGATAGATTTGTCGTACGCACCTCAATGCGTCTTGGTCGATACGAGCAACCGCATTAATTATATTTCCTTGAAATAAGAATATTTGTGAGCCAAGATCGCGTGCTGTAATATTATTATCTCATTTTATTTTCACAGTCACCTGTTTCGACAGAATCTAGCAGTCACCTTCGGATCTTCTGGAAATAATATTACTGTACATGAATCACATAGAGGTTAATTACTGCACTCTATGAAATAAAATCGTCATAACTTCTGAACGGTTTTCGTTAGGACGTTCAGACTGCACGCTTGGCCGCGGGGCATGATGGGAATTAGTGTGTGATTATGGGTTGGTTTAGCGACGAAGCCCACTTTCATATGGATGCGTTCGTCAATAAGCAAAACTGGAACATTTGGGGGACTGTGGATCCGCATTTAACGATAGAGAATTCTCTTCACCCTCAACGTGTGACTGTGTGGTGTACAATGTCCAGTCACGGAATAATCGGTGCAGTATTTCTTGATGGCATGGTGACTACCGAACGGTACGTGACGGTTTTGGAAGATGATTTCATTCCCTTATCCATATGGACACTGATTTCTACAAGATGTGGTTCGTGCAAGGTGGAGCTCGATGCCATCGAAGCAGGAAGTGTTTGATGTCCTGGAAGAGCACTTTGGGGACCACATCCTGGCTCTGGGGTGCCCAGAGGCCTCTGGCATGGGCCTCATTTGGCCACCATATTCTCTGTATCTGAACACAAGCGAGTCCTTTTTGTGAGGCTATATTAAAGACAAACTGTACAGCAATAACCCAAAACCCATTGCTGAGCTGAAAACAACCATTCAGAAGGTCATCGACAGCATCGATGGTCTGACACTTCAGCGGATCATGCAGAATTTAGGTATTCGTCCGCGTCACATCATCGCCAATGATGACACGCATATCGAACATGTCATAATCCAAATCCGAGTATCTGTAGTCACGTTTACCTGTTGAATAAAGTGTATGCACACCGCAGTTTGGAACTATTTTCTGTTTTTTGTCACATAGTACAATAATTGACACCCTGTATAAACATAAGGAGAGTACATTCAAACTTATAAGGCAAAGGCACCACAATGGCTTGTCAAATACATTAAAAATGAGTAAATAAAAAGTCCTTAGCACCAACAGTGTGCCTCTGAGTGGCGGCGAATTCGTCAATGTAGCCGTTATAACTGCGGCACGTCAAGAATGAAACTCTTCCAAAGTGAGTGGCACTGGAGGAAGGAACACACGATATTTGAAATAACCATGTAAGAAGAAATCTAAAGGGGTTAACTCGGACGACAGTGAGGTCTATTGAAGAAGAGGAAGGTCTTGATGGGAAGCACGCCCAATCCAATCCCCCAGGCTTAGAAACTACTTAAACCTAACTAATCTAAGGACATCACACACATCCATGCCCGAGGCAGGATTCGAACCTGTGACCATAGCAAGCGCGCGGTTCCAGACTGAAGCGCCTAGAACCGCTCAGCCACAGTGGCCGGCTCAAGTTGGCAAATGACCAATCTTGCCTCAACATATTTTGACTCATCACACACACACACACACACACACACACACACACACACACACACACACTAGCGTTTTGTGAAAACTTTAATTCACCTACACTCGGCACTGATCGTTACTCCAATTTCCCACCTGGCAGCTGTATCATAACTGTTAAAAACACAAAATCATCTTTCCCTAATACCCGGAAAATAGTGACCAATGATGGGTGTTTGCGTCAAGGAGTGGTGTCGTAGGACGTGACTGTTCCCTCCTTTCCTTCCTTAGTTGTCCTAATTCTACCTGAGCTACCTGATATAGCAGATGCTCAATCGCATTCTGAACTTGTTTAGCTGAATTCTTCACTTGCTACAAACACAAAACACAAGAATCTATACAGTACGCTCAAAATAATAAGGCTGCAGAAAGGATAAGGAAAGATTCATACTATTAAAAAATAAACTTCACAGTTAAAATCATTGCTGAGCAGCACATGCCTGCAGCAGTACCCTGGAACTGGCCATTGTCTTCTGGTTGTCTTCCATCTTCATATTCAATTGTTCTTCTGACACCAGTTGTAATGGCTTGTCTAGGGCGGTTAGGTGTGGGTGGTTATTCTCTACCAAATATAGGAGCTATTACAGCAGACAAGGCAGCTCGTAGACACAATAAACGCTTGCTGGTCGCTTGTCTACAGTCATTTGACTTTGGTACTGGTAGTACCGATGACAAGCACAGCGAATATACCACCATTGTGCCTTTCGGTATGCCGATCTCTGGTCCAGTCTTGTAGGTTATAGCTCTAACTGTGCACCACCGCTAAGGCTGTACTGAGTCGACTCAGCGAAGAACGGATGCTTCTGTAAATATCTCAATTCCCCCACACTACAGGCCCGAGGAATTGGCGGAGTGCTAGGTTGTCCAGCCGCCTGGTTGCTCAGGCGACAGACAGGGATGTAAGTCCCGGCAACAATGGAGACATCAGCGTCATAGGTACGGCGCTGACCAACACAAACTGAACGCCACGTTACTGCCCAACTGTTCCAACGTGATGGTTTGGTTTGGTGTGTTTAAATACAGCTGCTATGGGATAACTTTAGGCTGCATTTGTGTGTGTGTGAAGATGTGAAACAGGAGCCTGATAATCGACGATCAGCTGTTGTTAGGCGGTAATCTGTGAAGCCCTCTGGATTTGATCAATTTCCGATTCCTTTGACATTTGGAAGTCTGATGACACGGAAGCGGCTGCTGCTGAGGTATTAAACATGCAGGAACATTGATGGCTGGCGGTTAGTTCCCGGGTCCTGGCATCCTGTCTTCGGCTCTGAGTACTGCTGTGGTCTGTCCCATTGCACATTCTACAACCATATGAAACTATCCTTTTTTGGGATGTTGTTTAAATCGCAGGGCACATTGGCTTGGATGTCAGCTTTGTCGTAAACACATTGATCCTTTATGTGTATTTGTGCCCCTTGTCGTTTTGCGGTAGGTTCGTACAGATGACACCAAGAATCGTCAATTGTAATCATTTTTTCCAGGACAGAATTGTCCATTTTCAACATTTCAATCAATTCGCGGGAGCTGTCCGCACTTTGTTGTATTTGTTCTGGACACAAGGTGTGCGAGACTAACTTTGTATACGACTTTCTGTTCTTCAGAACACTCTGGAGAATGTCTTGAACATCTGATGGCACTATTGCGAAAGCTCTGACCTGGAACCTGCATATGTGTGCAACAAATTAAAAATACCATAGTTAATTTGTGGATGGCTAAACGGAGCCAGTAATGAAAAACTAGTATATACATACAAGTGTGCATAAAACGAGTCAAAGAATATACAGCACCAGTTTGGCTTGTAAATAAAACAAATATCCTAAAAATACTTTGGACAGAAAGAAGGATTCTGAGAATAGCTGAGAGACTAGGCCCAAGAACAGGAAACAACACTGTCTACGCACACAGCGGTGTAATACTCCCAAAAAAAATTCCCTATCCAACGGAAAACGAAAGTAGGACGAAACAGACACAAACAGTCCAACCTAGCCATCGAACTACTAACTGAAAATTCCATCGCTCGAAATTTCCCAACATCGGCAAATATTGTAAAGAACGCTTGGAGACTGAAAACCATGTCAGCAACCAAGCTCAATAATACCACATAACTTCTGAAAAATATACTACGGAGCTCAGAAAAAATAGAAGTAGAAATAAATTAAAATTAACTAGTCAGAATAAAAAGATGCCGACCGTTGTCAGTCGAGCAGCGGTCATGTGCCAAATCGTTTTATCTTTTGACTTTGGTTTTACATATCTTAAGGAAAAGAATGACCATGAGAGCGGTTGTTTTATATTTTTTGTGACAATGATTTTATATCATCTGTTCTGCCTCATGTATCGTTATATCCAAATGGTTTAGTAATTTAATCTACATTCAGATCCGCCTTTAGCGTGTTGAAACCGGTTATCCAGTGAACAGTATTTAAGCGATCTTGGATTTTGAATTATTTCTAAATAAAAAAAAAGTAGAATAAAACTCAACCCTGTCTCAAGTTTCAGGAATGTTTCCTTCAGTACATGAGCAAATACGTGGTCAATATCGCACTTCCTACGTAGAGATAATTGAATAATAAATCTTAAGGTAGGATTAAGGAGACTAATTTCATCATAAATTGAAATAAAAGGAACCCAGACAGTCTTAACTCAGGTAGAATAAGGCTCTAAACAGCCTTCCACCTCTCAGGCAGTGAATGAAAGTCGAAAAATGGTTAATAGAAACGGAGTTAATAATTATAGCGACTACAAGTAGTTAGCAATACGTTAAAAGAAAAAAAAATATTTTCTATAATGAACAAATTAGTGGGGTGAGATCTTACAATTTTAGCTATCAGAAAATTTCTAAAGTTCGCAGATGTCTAATGTTGTGAATATTCACGAAACTTCTATGTGAGCTGCGACTGCAGTTTTGCCACTGAAGAGAAGAAACTATTAGAATATTAGTAAGCAAGTAAAATAAAGTTAAGTAAAGTAGACGGTTCGGTTCTACAGCCCTTTGTCCAGCAGTTGTCTGCAGCCCTAACTATGGGAAGGTGCTCTTAACTGACTTCAACTAGAGCAGGCCCCGATCTTCGCCTGGGGAGTAAATGATCGTGGGTGCTCGTTTAGTGTAATGCCAACATCAGAAGGCAGCACTCGTCGCAACCGTAAACAAGAAGTTATACGGAGCAGGTGCACGGAATTAAGACCTGTATCACTGGCGTTATGTCATGGAACACACTCTGCGCTATAACGTACTGCTACACCTTGTGTAATAAGGAAACATCTAAATAATAAGCCGAGCTAGTGAGTGCTAGTGATTGTCTTACAACACAGAACTCGCACGCCAGGTTTTTCGACACCATTCAACCATCCATGATAAATGACATGTCAGACTGATGTGCTGAGGTTACACATCTTACGTACCATACAGCCTGTGACAACTTCAGCTGAGTAACACAAGAAGAATATGCTCAGAGAGAGAGAGAGAGAGAGAGATAGACAGATAGAGAGAGAGAGAGAGAGAGTGAGAGATAATAAAGGGGTGAGGGAGATAAGATCCTTTGTGTAAGACATTTTTCATTCGGGAAAAGAGTATTCGATTCTTTATATTTTTCATTTCCTGACAGTTATTCTCTCTTATTATGGAACATTAATTTTTTTTGTAAACCAATCACTTAAAATTTGCTCTAATGTCGTTAAACACTAAATGCTACCACTACGCCGCAATATGTATCGAGGTGGCAGTCACCAGTAGAATTAACCAGCGGCGAAAACGTTTCTATAGCCGATTTTGCGTTTTTTTTTACAAGTACTGTAACATATATCGCGTACATGGTAAATTAGGATATCGACAGAAAGGCCGAGGTCACGGAGACGGTTGATAACAGGGACAGAATTTCTATTGGTCTGATGAATGGCAGCTTTCTCTGAATGTGGAAAATGTAGGTTAAGGTGGTTAAGTAGGGAAAAGAATCGTGTAATCTTCGGTTACAGTGTTAGTGGTCTGATTCTTCATACAGACAAATCGACGAAATATCCAGTGACTGGATTCGTGATTTCCTTCTCTAAGTCACAGTTCTAGTAATTGACGGAAAGTTATCGAGTAAAACAGAAGTGATTTCTGGCGTTCCCGAAGACAGTGTTATAGGCACTCTGTAGTTCCTTATCTATATAATCAATTTAGGAGAGAATCTGAGCAGCTACCTTAGGTTGTTTGCAGATGATGCTGCCGTTCATCGTCTGGTAAAGTTGTCGACTGACTCTGCTGTGGGTTTGCTCTATTGTGGTCCATTGCCTGTCTGCATATCAAGAGTCAGCATTGTCTTTCCGTTGGAAGGGCAACACTACTTCTTCAAGACTGCATGGAAATCCACTACTTCCATGAGGATTTTCTTTAACTGCTCAGATTTTGAGAAAAAACCACTGCAATTTTACTGTGATGAATGATCAGGACTGTCTTTATGGACTATGAGAAAATTTTAGCTTTTGACCGACATTGTATCAAAAACTGTGTGCATTTGATTTCCTTGTTATTGTAATTATGAATTTTTTTTTAAAAATCTGTACTGGCCACTGCCCAAAACAATTCGTAAAATTTTTTGTGGGGAGTATGGGGGCTATGTAAGTAGGCTGTTTAGGTTTTTATGTTGGTAACGCCATGTAGCGCTCTATATGAAAATCACTGACTGTGCTGTGTGCAGTCTGTGGCTGGTTTGCATTGTTGGAATTTGCTATTGTAGTGGTGGGCAGCTGGCTGTTAACAGCGCGTAGCGTTGCGTAGTTGGAGGTGAGCCGCCAGCAGTGGTGGATGTGGGGAGAAAGATGGCGGAGTTTTGAGAGCGGATGATCTGGACGTGTGTCCATCAGAGGGAGTAAATTTGTAAGACTGGATGTGATATATATATATATATATATATATATATATATATATATATATATATATATATATAATGACTTTTGAACACTATTAAGGTACATACATTGTTTGTTCTTTATCAAAATCTTTCATTTGCTAACTATGCCTATCAGTAGTTAGTGCCTTCAGTAGTTAGAATCTTTTATTTAGCTGGCAGTATTGGCGCTCGCAGTACTGCAGTAGTTTGAGTTACGAAGATTTTTGTGAGGTAAGTGACTCATGAAAGGTATAGGTTATTTTTGGTCAGGGCTATTCTTTTGTAGGGATTTTTGAAAGTCAGATAGCGTTGCGCAAAAAATTTTGTGTGTCAGTTTAAGCACAGTCATTTATAGTTTTTCTAAGGGGACGTTTCAAAGTCATCAGAAAATCAAAACAAATTGCAGAACGATTTAGAAAAGATATCTGTAAGCTGTGAAAATTGACCGTAAATAATGAAAAATTTGGGATCATCCACATGAGTGCTAAAAGGTATCTGTTAAATTCGGTTAACGATAAATCAGTCAAATCTAAAGGCCGCAAATTCAACTATTGTACATACATGGAATTACAATTACTTAAAACTTAAATTGGAAAGATAACACGAAAATGTTGTAGGGAAGGCGAACTAAATACTGTGTTTTATTGGCAGAACACTTACAAGATGCAACAGATCTACTAAAGAGACTACCTACTCTACGCTTGTCCGTCTTCTTTTGCACTACCGCTGCGAATTGTGGGATCCTTACCAGATATGATTAACGGAGTACATCGAGAAAGTTAACAGAAAATCAGCATGATTTGTATTGTTTGAATTAGGAGAAAGAGTGTCACTAACATGATACAGGATATGAGATAGGTATCACTGAAACAAAGGCGTTTCTCGTTGCGGCGGAATCTTCTCATACATTTCAGTCACAGGCTTTCTCCCCTCAATACGAAAATATTTTGCTAACGCTGATCTACACAGGGAGAAACGATCATCATAATAAGATTAAGCGAATCAGAGGTAGCACGCAACAGATATAGGTGTTCGACTTTTTCGCTCACTGTTAGAGATTAGAATAACAGAGAATTATTGTGAAGGTGGTTCGATGAACCCCCTGACAGGCACTTTGGTGTAGTTTGCAGAGTATCTATGTAGATGTAGATTATGAAATAAAAATTTTATAGGTACAAGCTTTTAGTGCCTATACCGCAATGTCCCTATAACAATTAAAGCTCGATAACTAATTTCGAACCGCGCTGGATTAGCCGAGTGGTCTAGGGCACAGCAGTCATGGACTGTGCGGCTGGTCCGGCGGAGCTTCGAGTCCTCCCTCGGGCATGGGTGTGTGTGTTTGTCCTTAGGATAATTTAGGTTAAGTAGTGTGTAAGCTTATGGTCTGATGACCTTAGCAGTCACACACATTTGAACATTTGAACTAATTTCGACTGCTATCTGCAATCATGTTCAGTTCTTTCAAAATATGGAAAGGCGCCGAACAAGCATTGGAAAGCATCGTTAGCTGTAGTCATGGAGCAACATGAATTCACAAGTACCAATAACTGTACGTAGTTGGAAACGTCACTAGAACAAGCCACACTGTAGACGGTAATTTCGCAGGGAGACAGTCGTATAGGAAATCGTCCCGTTTGCATGAGTAGAAGTTGTGTCAAAAGCTCATTGCTTGCAATATTTTAACAGGTATTATCGTGAGGGCAGCGCATGCAACGGTTCCAAAAACTGTCAGCTGTTTCGTAGCCCGGCTTGCACAACACTGATCCTGCGTGACGTACAACGTAGAGACCTTTATAAAATATGTACAAATTGTAGGATAATATGAGAACACTGCACACTTCAAATCTGACAAGACACGACAAAACGTTTTGAATACATGTTGTTGCGTGACTGCAGCTAACGACGCTTTCCAGTGCTTATTCACCGCCTTTTCATATTTTGAACGATCGGAAGATGTTTGCAGATAGTAATTGAAACTAATTACGTAACTTTAATTGTCACAGGAAAACTATGGTCTAGGCAATTAAAGGTTTTTACATTTAAGTTCTTTTATTTAATAAATCATATGAAGCCCCCCCCCTTGCCCCTACCATTAGCTCTCACTGGTAGATAAAGATGTAGCGTTGCAAAGCGAAATGAAATGGAACGAGCAGGTAGGGTTGGTTGCAAGGAAGGAGAATGGTCGACTATGGTTTGTTGGAAGATGGTGGGAAAGGTAGCTCATCTAAAAGAAGATCTCATACAGAACGCTTGTGTGATCATTTTTTTGTAGCGTTCAAGTGTTTCGGATCAACACCAGGTCAGTTCAAAGGAAGGCACAGAAGCAATTTAGAGATGTGCTGCTAGATGTGTTACCGGTAAAAACTTGGTTCCATTAAGGAATGACGGACAGAGTTCCTAGAGGGAGGCCACTCCACATTTAAGTAAGGAAGCAGACAGAATCTAGGTATACAGGGTGTTACAAAAAGGTACGGCCAAACTTTCAGGAAACATTCCTCACATACAAATAAAGAAAATATGTTTTGTGGACATGTGTCCGGAAACGCTTAATTTCCATGTTAGAGCTCATTTTAGTTTCGTCAGTATGTACTTCGATTCACCACCAGTTGGCCCAATTGAAGGAAGGTAATGTTGACTTCGGTGATTGTGTTGACATGCGACTCATTGCTCTGCACTACTAGCATCAAGCACATCAGTACGAAGCATCAACGGGTTAGTTTTCACCACGAACGTGGTTTTGCAGTCAGTGCAATGTCTACAAATGCGGAGTTGGCAGGTGCCCATTTGACGTATGGATTAGGACGGGGCAATAGCCGTGGAGCGGTACGTTTGTATCGAGACAGATTTCCAGAACGAAGGTGTCCAGACAGGAAGACGTTCGAAGCAATTGATCGGCGTCTTAGGGAGCGCGGAACATTCCAGCCTATGACTCGCGACTGGGGAAGACCTAGAACGACGAGGACACCTGTAATGGACGAGACAATTCTTCGTACAGTTGACGATAACTCTAATGTCAGCGTCAGAGATGTTGCTGCTGTACAAGGTAACGTTGACCATGTCACTGTACGGAGGGTGCTATGGGAGAACCAGTTGTTTCCGTACCATGTACAGCGTGTGCAGGCACTATCAGCAGCTGATTGCCTCCACGTGTACACTTCTGCGAATGGTTCATCCAACATTGTGTCAATCCTCATTTCAGTGCAAGTGTTCTCTTTACGGATGAGGCTTCATTCCAACGTGATCAAATTGTAAATTTTCACAATCAACGTGTGTGGGCAGACGAGAATCCGCACGCAATTGTGCACTCACGTCTTCAACACAGATTTTCTGTGAACGTTTGGGCAGGCATTGCTGATGTCTTGATTGGGCCCCATGATCTTCCACCTACGCTCAATGGAGCACGTTATCATGATTTCATACGGGACACTCTACCTGTGCTGCTGGAACATGTGCCTTTACAAGTACGGCACAACATGTGGTTCATGCACGCTGGAGCTCCTGCACATTTCAGTCGAAGTGTTCGTACGCTTTCAACAACAGATTCGGTGACCGATGGATTGGTAGCGGCGGACCAATTCCATGGCCTCCACGCTCTCCTGACCTCAACCCTCTTGACTTTCATTTATGAGGGCATTTGAAAGCTCTTGTCTACGCAATCCCTGAACCAAATGTAGAGACTCTCCGTGCTCGTATTGTGGACGCCTGTGATACAATACGTCATTCTCCAGGGCTGCATCAGCGCATCAGGGATTCCATGTGACGGTGGGTGGATGCTTGTATCCTTGCTAACGGAGGACATTTAGAACATTTCCTGTAACAAAGTGTTTGAAGTCACGCTGGTACGTTCTGTTGCTGTGTGTTTCCATTCCATGATTAACGTGATTTGGAGAGAAGTAATAAAATGAGCTTTAACATGGAAAGTAAGCGTTTTCGGACACATGTCCACATAACATATTTTCTTTCTTTGTGTGTGAGGAATGTTCCCTGAAAGTTTGGCCGTACCTTTTTGTAACACCCTGTAAAGAGTGGGGTTTCATTGCTTTTTAAATGTTGATTAGTTAATGAATTTATTTTGTTTTCTGCGCTAGTTGGTTGATGACTCTGTTGGTGGATATGAGATAATGGTTTGTCGTTTGGATCCTGCCATGCTGGTTTTATTATTGCAAATTATTTAATCCAGGAGAAACAGAAGGTCAGCATTGGTCGTAATATCATGTTTTTTTTTATTGCATTACATGTCTAGGTTTCAGGTGACAATGCTTGTACGTGCCGGAGATAGAGTGGTGTATGTGTGTCATAATTACGTTCGGTCTACATGACTACTTATAACGCGCTGACAATAGCTGCACTGTCACTTGAAATCTGTATCTGTAATGCAATAAAACACACGATGAATTATATACTCGTCTGTGAGACCCTGCTTACTCCACCATTAAGCTATTAATAACGTTATATTGTGGGATGTTTCGGTCAACACAGGAGTATTATGGAATTGCTACATGGGGTAAAACGGGGATTCCCAGAGGGAGGAAGACGTTCTTTTCAGAAAACACTGTTCAGGAAGTTTAGAGAAATGGGATTTGTGTAAGATTTGTGGAAGATTCTACGAACGGGAGCTGTACAGTGTCCTCAATAGATTGCAAGTGTCATCGGTGCTGGGATCAGTGTTCTGTGTGGTTGTGAGGGCATTATGTGGTGAATTCGAACAAGGGCAGATTGTTGGTGCTGGTATGGTAGGTGCTTCGTAACGAAGGAGTCAAAATGTTTGGTGTTGTTTGAAGAGCCACCGTATCGAAGATTTATACCACACACAGGGAAAACGGAAAAACAGCATCCAGTGAGTCACAAAGCGGACAAAAGTGTGTTTTGAGTGATCATGGCAGATTGTCATTGAAGTGGACTGTGAGGAAAAATAAGTGGACGACAGCTGAAAAGTCTCTGCAGAACAGAATGTTACACCTGTGAACCTATCAGCACCAAAACAGTCCGTAGCGAGCTCCATAAGGAGTACACTGGAGGGTGAGACGGAATTCCAAAATCACGTATCAGTGACACAGAAGATATTAAGAGGAAAACTTGGTGCCAAAGGAAGTTATTTGACCTGATGAGTCTTCTTTAGCACTATTTGCAACTGCTGGCCGAGTTTACATCCCAAGAATGAAACATGATGTGGTTCGGTAAGGATCGTTGCTGGTATTCTACAAGCCCTGTGGGTGCTCTGCAGTGTTGTGTTACTGCCAAGGCTTATGTAACCACTGGCGGATCAAGGTCCATCCTACGGTACAAAGTTTGTTTGCTAATGGTTACGATGTGTTGCGAGACGAAAGTGACCCTATTCAGACAGCTTGCAGCATCTACGACTAGTCTTGTGAGCATCTCTCCTGACCATTCCATTCATCAGATCTCAGTACTATTGAGACTTCGAGGTCTCCTTTGGAGAGAAGGATGCGTAACTATCCCCCTCCATCGCCGTTGCCTGACTATATTGCAGAAAGAATAGCATAATATTCCCTTGAAAACCACACAGGACCTGTATTTATCTATATCGAGACCACTGGACGCACTTTCGAATGCCAGTGGGTTTCCGACAACGTATTAGGCATGGCAGTGTGTTATGTTTTTCCTATTTACATATTTTTGTTCACCTCCTATAGGCCTATATGTCGTGTAAGGGCCACGAAGAGAAGATATGCGGAATCCAGAGCATGTGCGGAAGCATGTAGACAGTCGTTTTGCCACGCAGAGTGGCCATGCGGCTAGAGGCGACGTGTCACGGATCATGCGGTCCCTCCCGCCGGAGGTTCGAGTCCTCCCTCGGGCATGGGTGTGTGTATTGTTCTTAGCATAAGTTAGTTTAAGTAGTGTGTAAGTCTAGGGACCGATGACTTCAGCAATTTGGTCCCTCTGCAAAGCCGATTGTTGCTGTTAGTTGCGAGCTATGGCGCGAGCGTCGACTTTATACCATAGCAGTATGTTGCAGAAAGATGTGTAGTGAATACGGCAGCACATCGCGAGTTAACCGACTTTGAACATGGGATGGTAGTCGGTGCTAGACGCCTGCCTCACTTCGGATGTTACACACTTGTTTGGGCTTTCAAGGTCTCCAATATCTCAAATAATGTTTCCACAGGCGTAAACCGAACCACAGGACGACAACAGGTGTCTGACCACGTCTCATCCGTAGAGCTGTTCACACGAACGATGATCTACTTGGGGTCAGATTCCCTTTGTTTCAACGTGGGGCGTCAGGGACCCATTTCTACCACGATAGTACGGAGACCACACAGGCATCAGTAGCCAACGATCGAACATTTAGTGCCTTCCAAAGACGTTTGTTCACTCAGTTTGTTATCATCAGTAAAACTGCAGCACGGGAGAAATGAAATATGTAAAACTGTTTGCTGAAAGTTGCGGGTTTCGTATTCATCGGAACAGGAAATCACATGTAACAAGTCTTCCACTCTAGAGTTCAGCACCATTTCCTCTGCGCGTAATTGATGATTCTGGCGATGAAAGTAATAGAAAATTAGTTTACATTTCTCACGTTTACCTTCGTTGACGTGGTATTGAATAATGTTTTGAGGCAATTCCACCAATGGACACAAGGTATTCATTTCGCAGAAACGTGAAAAGAGCTGTAAGGATGATGTCTGGTGTCTATTCTAGATCTTCATGCGGACAGCTCTTTCAAAAATTTGATGTACTGCAAAAGCTCAGAATACATATCTCTTAAGAAGCTGATTGCCAAGAGTCAAAACAATTTGAAAATAATAATAGCATTCATAATTATCACCCAAGTAACACAAATAGCACCCACTCTCCACAACGTAATGTTTCCTTTGCACAGAAAGAAGCCAAATATGTATCCACAAAAATATTTGACGACTTCCTTTGTGTGTTACAGTTCAGATAAAAAATGGTAGTTCTTTAAAAAAAACTGAAATCATTTCTTCTTGACAAACTCTTCTAGTCATTAGGGGAATTTGGGGATAGACAGTATCTGTATGTTGTTGGGTTACATTTGTCAAGGTGACTATTTAACAAAAATACCAACTATATAAATAGCCAGCATGTAACCATTTTCAAAGAACAACTGCATCTTTCCACAGCGTAACGAGTTGTCTCGTGTATGATCCACGCACCATGAAAAAAACTAAACAGCACTAACGAAACTGATCAAAGGGTGGGGTCCGAAATACTTCTTCCTGCAAAATAAAGAGTGAGGAAATGGTCAAGTAATAAGGGACACCGGGGCAGGATATCACAATTTTTGATTTTTAATTTTTGAAAGAGTTATTGTTTCCAGCTTCCCTTTCTATCCGTAGTGTAACTTAGATCGTACACTTGGCTATATTATCCCACTGGTATGAGGCCATAACAGCATTTCGGTATTCAGAAAAAAGTTCTGTCGGATTACATTTCTGTGCCAACCTGCCCCAACTCCATACTGGTTGTCACAGATATAGAAGATGGTATCACTAGTTATTTAGATGGGAAAAAAGAAATTGTTTATTCAAAAAAATTGTATTATACGAATATAAAACAATGATATGTAAAACTGATGTTGACAGTAAAATCGTAATTAAAACAAATATTTAAGAATGAATAATCACTTTAAAGCAAACTCTAACAATTTCATTCGTGAGTCACTTCTTATGTTCCATGGACAGGATCTACTTTCCCGTACATTTACTGTTAGAAATGCTTCAAGACAAACTAAACAGAAAGTATCATTCTCCTCCCCTTTAGAGATTAAGATTTTTTGTTCTTTCTTCTTTTTACTTCTAACTTTTTGTGTTGTGGTTGTTTTCAGTTGCTTCTCTAAACAGACTTCTCATTGGTTTTACTTGCATTTTCATAGCTTTTCAAGTCTTCTTTTAAATGCTGAATCCTTGACTTGCTGTATCTACTTTTCAGGACTTACGCCTGACTGTTTTTGCTGTAGGAAGCCATTGGTAAAGGTCTCACAAAATAGGTGAGTTTCGCGCTTTGCCTTCGGATATTGGACAGAATTTGCCATGAAAAGATCTTATGCCAAAGCAGCGTCACCAGCCCTTACCGCTGCTCCAGTACTATCATCACTGCAACTTGGTCTAGAAACGCAAGAACCAGCCATAACTGCTCCAGACACAACTGAAACTGCATCAACTTCATACGCAACAGCTGTGATGGCGTCAGTCACACCTGCATCAACGCAATCTTCACCAGCCCCACGTAAGAAAACCAGTCATGCGAAAATCAGTCCGATTCCCCAACCAGTATTTTCCCACAACATATCCCAAAAACAACAGAAGCTCCACATAACAAACGTTTGGACTACACTCTCATCCACCATACCAAACACCTCCTCCATCACCTTTTTTCATATTATCATGTCTAGACTTTAAATTCCTAAATCCTAGAGAGCTGTCCTCAAGCGGGTTGGCTGCGAGATGACAATGATGGAAGTCGTCGAGCGGATCTGAATTCCAATCCCGGCTCCCAAATCAGAGAATCTCTTCGAATTTACCACCACTTTGGTTCCACATCCCTCGCTGAGTCTTCTTTGAAGGCCCAGCTATCATAAATCATTTCCTTCAGAATGGAGCCTACATATGTAGCCGAAAACACAAAGTAGAACCTTCCTGATCCAAAGCCCAAGGCTACTGCTGCCAAAAGTGCCTCATCTACAATGACCATTTAACTCTTGATTTCAAAAACCCATTCACATTCCCCCCTTTATAGCCGACAACCTGTACCAACAGTGTCCTAAACCTTAATCACTACCCTACTGCGACAACTGGAACCAATTCAGTCCCACCTACTCGTTTAAGTATACAGCTAAACTCCCTACAACGAAATCCAAAGTGACTGTACTAATCGAAACATCACTTCACCAAAACAACTACGTGTGTACTGCTCCTACCACTGAAGAAATCGTCTGCTTCAATACCACTGTTCATAACACCAACAATCCATTTGAGCGTCCACGTATCATCCACCGAGTCATCCTGACAGTTCATTCAATGTTCCATTAAACTTCCAGTATCATATTATCCGGAAACCATTCCTACTTCCTATTTTCCTGCCTAGACATCCTCACCTATACTTAACCTCTTACTCTTGTGCAGAACATCCACCCGATATTGTCCGGATGCTACAACACAGCTATATTCAAATGTTTTTTATTCCAGTCTCTGATCACAATATCAGTTCTTTAGAGGATGACCGGTTTCATTCCGTAATGACCATCCTCAGATCTTTTTTAACCATGTCCTAAAGTGATGGTCATTACGGACCGAAACCAGTTATCATCTAAAGAATTGATATTGTGATCATAGACTGGAATAAAAAACATTTGACAGTATTGGATCACTGTTTGTGTACGCGATTATGGCGCACTTGGTGACAGCTATATTCCTTTCATCGCCACAGCATTCACAGACCACACTCAACAAACTTTTCCCCTTATCTGTAACTCCACTATATCCGTCCACTGCCCATCATGGTCTCTTTACACCTACCAATTACATGGAGCTTGTTATCAAGCAATAACCGACCTCTGTAGCATCACCTTCAGCAACTTATCATTTCCAAGCAGCTCGCCATACAAACTCTACTCACCACATCAGCATCACACAGTTTCAATAATATCTTTATCACCTTTCAATTGTTTTTAAGACCACTGTTATGTTAACAAACTATAGACTGAAGAGAGGCTGGACAGATACTGTCGGCAAGCTCCCACATGGGAGAAATCGTGACAATAAGGAAAGAAAAGCTGTGCCCTTCTCATACAGTGATTAAATTTCGCCAAATTTAGTTGTGAATCTTAGCTGTTGTATTCGCCGAAGAAATTGAAGAACTTCCATCGTACACTGTTTTTTGAGAATATTCGGAGGCTTAAGAGGAATTTCATACTGAGCCCTTCCGTACGTATGTTTCTGAACACGGTCGCAGGTTCGAATCCTGCCTCGGGCATGGATGTGTGTGATGTCCTTAGGTTAGTTAGGTTTAATTAGTTCTAAGTTCTAGAGGACTGATGACCACAGATGTTAAGTTCCATAGTGCTCAGAGCCATTTGAACCATTTTTTTTCTGAACAATGGGAGTTGTCGTTCAGTTTCCTAATTTCTCGGTTTATGTGGCAAAACGCCATTAAGAAGTAACGAAAGTAGCTCAACAAGGGTTCATCGTTGCTTATGTCAAAAAAGGTCTGTCCGAATGTGTAATCATCGAACGACAAGACATAAACCCATCGAGTCAAACAATTATTACGGGATAGGATGCTCCACACGTACCACTCGTTGAAAGAATTAAAAAGACGAGTAACGAAGTCACACTAATCAGAGCATTAAATTACAAGTTTGATTTAGATGGGGCATTTAGGATGTACATAGAATAGTGCGCGAATGTTTTTCGTAGTGCAAGGGTGTGTCACAAAAACGCTGACATACATTAACAGGTGATACTAGAAGAAAAACATCTCACATCTCACGAAAAGCTACTAATCAAAAATCTTATATTTCACGTTTCTGTTTATTGCTCTCTCAACAACCGAGCAGTCAGGATTACACGTGTACAAGATTACCCAGAGGACTGTAACCAGCTGGTCGCGAGTGACTGCATTATTAAATGAAGGGAGGATACACCCTGTAACCTGGTCCAGTTAAAAGTAACCTCTGCATCGCATCTTGAAGTTATTTTTAGAGAATACATTCTAGATTTATAACAATCGCTTCTGTTTCGTCCGTCTGCACAGTCAGACCAGTAATCCCGACTTGACACCGTCAATGTAATCTTGCATAGTGAAACAGACAACCACCCATCTATACGTATAGGAGTAGATGATATATAGTTTTTAATTTGTCGTGGGTAAAGGATAAACGAACGGTAATTCGTAAGCTGCAAAACTGTAGCCCATACATCGAGACAATCACAATGGTTTGGTCGATATTTCCAGGTTGGGAAGTTCACGACCTGCATTGCGGTAAATAGTAAGAATAACCTTACCACAACTACAATTTCTAGTTAAAAAGAGAATCTGCAGGAGCATCTATGCTTGTAAACTATGGCTCTATTAAGCCTCGGGTTTACGCAGGATGCAATCTTCATAACAGTTATTTTTATTGATAACACCGCCTGGAAGAATTTTGCACTTTCCCATTTACCGGCTGCAGCCAAAAGAAATATTCTAATTTTTGGCTTATCAGTGGAATTTTCCACTACAGGGCGCTCCGTGTAAATGGGGCGCATTATAGCTTCAATTAACTTTAAGTGCCTTTAAAGTGAGATGAGCATACAAAGTTAAACGCTCGCTAAGCAAACAAAGTGATATCCTCATCGTTATTGGTTTCTTAATTATCTAACATTTACACAGCGCAGAAAACCAATAAAGTCGCTTGCCTTTAAAATGCCCTTTCAAAACTTTCTTGAGAGAGTTTTCATGAGCTGACTCACGATTAACTCTATGAGATTCTGAATTACGTGACCCGTTCCTGCGCTACCGGCTCATCTACAACCAAAACAAGATCCTGCGGCGAGCAAAACCTACCACCGTGCAGTACTTTGACAAAGTGAATTCTATGCCTCATCTGAAGATGAAGTATTTAACGAGATAGTTAGCGAAGTGTTTGTAATTGCTACTCGTATGAAAGAAGTATGGAATCTGGCATCTTTTTGACTTAAGTCGTAATTTTTGGCATACGTATATCTGAAATAGACCATGGGAAAAAAGTTTGATGACAGGTACCAATTACTACGTTAGTAACAGTGGTAAAACGGTCATTTTGCCACACAGTCAAGGAACCCTCAAAACGTGATCTACTTACGAGAAAGAGTATAAAAGAACTGAATTTCAGTATCTAGAAGACTTCACTGGTTTAGTTTTTTCAAATTTGTTGTTATCCGCTAGGAATTTCCGC
Organism: Schistocerca gregaria; assembly: GCF_023897955.1. NCBI lineage: Eukaryota > Metazoa > Arthropoda > Insecta > Orthoptera > Acrididae > Schistocerca > Schistocerca gregaria. Next base: position 184,418,760 of record NC_064924.1, read on the forward strand.
AGCTCTGTAGCCTAAAGTGGCACAAGATAGAGACTATTAAACCTTTATAAAACGATGTCAGACAGCTATGTGATGAAACAGAAAATCAACGCTACCAAGATACGTACTAACGTGGAACCAGGGCCAATGATCTCTTGTTTTGTCAATTCAGTAAGTGGATAACGCTAGAAGCATAAAGGTATCAATAATGAAGGGATGCCGGCGGTCTGTAAATTGTCCATATACTCCGCAACTTACATGGTATCTTGAATTGCTACCACGAGTCCCAACGAAGCCCAGGTGAATTTCCCCTATAGCGTAATACTGGCTCCACAGACATGTGGCCGTGGTGTGTGTGTGTTTCGAGCCCTGTTCGCCTGGGTCTTAGATGTGGGTTCAACTGTTAACCTGGTTGTACTGATACAGATTTTTGTGCTATACCCCTGAAAAATTGGCTGCCTACGCGATATATAGTAAAGTAAGACTTGGAACATATTGTATGTTAACCGTAGTAGCTTTTCATTGGAATAACCATTCAAAATAAAACTAAAAAGTTTTTTTTGTGATCCAAAGTAAATAATGATATTAGCTGCTGGTGGCACTGAAATACGTTTACTTCTATATCTGCATACAGACACTACAACCCACCATATGGAGGGTGGCGAAGGGTACCCTGTACCACTGCTCTACTCGCAAATAGAATGAGGAAAAAACGAATCTACAGGGTGGTTCATTGGTCGTGACAGGGCCAAATATCTCACGAAATAGGCGTCAAACGAGAAAACTACAAAAAACGAAACTTGTCTAGCTTGAAGGAGGAAACCAGATGGCGCTATGGTTGGCCCGCTAGATGGCGCTGCCATAGGTCAAACGGCTATCAACTGCGTTTTTCAAATAGGAGCACCCATTTTTATGACATATTCACGTAGTACGTAAAGAAATATGAATGTTTTAGTTGGACCACTTTTTTCACTTTGTGATAGATGGCGCTGTAATAGTCACAAACATATGGCTCACGATTGTAGACGAACAGTTGGTAACAGGTAGGGTTTTTAAAATCGTCCCGTCTCATTTCTGAGAACGCATGCTGTTACAACGTAATTACCTGTAAATACCACATTAATGCGATAAATGCTCAAACTGATGTCCGTCAACCTCTATGCATTTGGAAATACTTATTACGACATTCCTTTGAACAGCGAGTAGTTCGCCTTCCGTAATGTTCGCGCATGCATTGACATTGCGCTGACGCATATTGTCAGGCGTTGTCGGTGGATCACGATACAAATATCCTTCAACTTCCCCCACAGAAAGAAACCCGGGGACGTCAGATCCGGTGAACGTGCGGGCCATGGCAAGGTACTTCGACGACCAATCCAGCTGTCATGAAATATGCTATTCAATACCGCTTCAACCGCTCGCGAGCTATGTGCCGGACATCCATCATGTAGGAAGTACATCGCCATTCTGTCACACAGTGAAACGTCTTGTAATAACATCGGTAGAACATTACGTAGGAAATCAGCATACATTGCACCATTCAGATTTCCATCGATAAAATGGGGGCCAATTATTCTTCAAATGGTTGAAATGGCTCTGAGCACTATGGGACTTGACTTCTGAGGTCATCAGTTCCCTAGAACTTAGAACTACTGAAACCTAACTAACCTAAGGACATCACACACATCCATGCCCGAGGCAGGATTCGAACCTGCGACCGTAGCGGTCGCGCGGTTCCTGACTGTAGCGCCTAGAATCACTCGACTACCCCGGCCGGCAATTATCCTTCCTCCCATAACGCCGCACTATACATTAACCCGCCAAGGTGCTGATTTTCCACTTGTCGCAGCCATCGTGGATTTTCCGATGCCCAATAGTGCGTATTACGCCGGTTTACGTTACCGCTGTTGGTGAATGACGCTTCGTCGCTAAATAGAACGCGTGCAAAAATCTGTCATCGTCCCGTAATTTCTCTTGTGCCCAGTGGCAGAACTGTACAAGACGTTCAAAGTCGTCGCCATGCAAATCCTGGTGCATAGAAATGTGGTAAGGGTGCAATAGATGTTGATGTAAAGTTCTCAACACCGACTTTTTTGAGATTCCTGATTCTCGTGCAATTTGTCTGCTGCTGATGTGCGGATTAGCCGCGACAGCAGCTACAACACCTACTTGGGCATCACCATTTGTTGCAGGTCGTGGTTGACGTTTCACATGTGGTTGATCACTTCCTGTTTCCTTAAATAACGTAACTATCAGGCGAACGGTCCGGACACTTAGATGATGTCGTGCAGGATACCGATCAGCATACGTAGCACACGCCCGTTGGGCATTTTGATCGCAATAGCCATACATCAACACGATATCGTCCTTTTCCGCAATTGGTAAACGGTGCATTTTAACACGGGTAATGTATCACGATGCAAATACCGTACGCAGTGGCGGAATGATACGTGATACCACGTACCTATACGTTTGTGACTATTACAGCGCCATCTATCACAAAGCGAAAAACGTGGTCCAACTAAAGTATTCATATTTCTTTACGTACTACACGAGTATGTCATAAAGATGGGGATTCCTATATTCCTATTAAAAAAAAAAAAGCTGTTGACATCCGTTTGACCTATGGCAGCGCCATCTAGGGGGCCAACTATAGCGCCATCTGGTTCCTCCCTTCAAGCTAGACGAGTTTCTTTCTTTGTAGTTTTTCCGTTTGATGCTTATTTCGTGAGATATTTGGGCCGGTCACTATCAATGGACCATCCTGTATACGCATCCGTACGAGCACTAATTCCTTGCATCATATCTTCGTGGTTCTTACAGCAAATGTATGTTCGCCGCAGCAGAAAGTTCGGCAGGAAGTCTCAAATGCCGTTTCCTGAAATGTTCTCAGTAGTGATCCTCGAGAAGAACTGCTCCTTCGCTCCAGTGATTCCCATTTGAGTTGCCGGAGCATCTCCGTAATACTTGCGTGTTGTTCAAACCAACCGTTAACAAATGTAGCACCACGCCTCTGAACTGTTTTGATGCGGATCCCAAATAATCGAACAGTACTCAGCAATGGGTCGCAGCAGTCTCCTATATGCGGTCTCCTTTACAGATGAACCACATTTTCCTAAATTTCTCCCAGTAAATCGAAGTGCACAATTCGTCTTCCTTACTATAGTCCTCAGATGCTCATTCCATCTCATACTGCTGCGCAACGTTACGTCTGAGTATGTCAAGCAGCATATTACTAATGTTGTATTCGAACATTATGGGTTTGTTTTCATTTTTCTGTAGTTAGATATAGCTGCCACTCATGACACCAACTAGAAATTTTGTCGAAGTCATTCAACTTTGACACCTTTCCGTACACCACAGTGCCATCAGCAAACGGCTGCGGACTGCTGCTTACCCTGTCTGCCAGATCATGTATGTGTATGGAAAATAACAGCTGTCCCATCACACCTCCCAGGGACACTACAGACGACACCCTTACCTCTGATGGACACACGCCGACGAGGACTGCATAATGTTAACAAGTCGTATGGTCACTCACATATCTGCGAAACACGCACACACCACGGACGCATGTCTGTGGAATCACTCATTATAGGGGACATTCACCAGGGCTTCCATGGGACTTGTGGTAGCAATTTTGAAGTATCATGAAAGCTCGTACCTTCTTTAACAGTCGGCAGGGTAGTATTGTGTCAAATGCTTTACGGAAATCTAGGGATAAGGAATCCGCCTTTTGCCCTTCGTTCACAGTTCGCAAGATATCATGTGAGAAAAGGGCAAGCTAAGTTTTCTAAAACCGTGCTAATATGTGGACAGAAGCCTTTCTTTCTCAATGAAAGGTATTAGATTAGAACTGAGAATATTATAAAGGATTCGGCAGAAAACCTTTGTTAGTGGTATTCTTCTGTAATTGTGAAGGTCCGTTCTTTTACCTTTCTTATATATAGGAGTCACCTGCGCCGTTTTCCAGTCACTTGGGACTTTGAACTGTACGAGTGATTCGCGATAAATGCAAGCTAAGTAAGGGGACAATGCTGCAAATTACTCTTTGTAAGACCGAAGTGGGATCCCGTCAGGACCTAGCGACACATTTGGTTTAACTCCTTCAGTTGTTTCTCTACGCCAGGGATGCTCACTACTATATCCTCCATACGGGAGTCTGTGCGATGGTCAAACGACGTGTTGTTTGTACTATTTATTAAATAAGAAATTTAAAACTTCTGCTTTACTTCTACTATATCCTACTGCCACACCAGACTGGTCAACGAATGACTGGTTAGAAGCTTAGACCAGAATTTTGTCGGGTTGTCGGCGAGATCTTTTGCTAAGGTATGACGGTGGTAGTTGCTGTAAGCTTCGCGCACCGATCTTTATACAGACGCACTATGAGCAAAGTTGAAAATTTGTGCCTGGCCGGAACTCGAGCCCGGTTTTTTCTGTTTCTTGCGAACGGTCGCTTTGATCGCCTCGGCCATCCGGACACCGTCCCTTACCGACTTAAATTTCCAACTTATTCTCTCAATACTGTTGTAATGCTCCCGCCCGTTACCCTCGTTACTCTGTTACTCACAGCGGTACGCTGTTTGCTGTAAGAGCGATAGCATGTTTGTACCTCTGCACTGAAGGCATCGTTCGTCAGTCTTCTGAGTGGTCTGATGCGCCGGCACGGTAGCTCAGCGTGTTCGGTCGGAGGGTTACGTGCCCTCTGTAATAAAAAAACTGAGTTAATCGATCACCAACGAACATAAATGGATGTCTTACGACGTCCGCCCCGAGCAGGTGCAACGAACAAAAGCGACCAAAATGAGATTAAAAAAAAAAAAAAAGATGCGGACTGCCGTGAATGTCTCTCCTGCGCCAAACCCTTCATCTCGGAGTAGCACTTGAAACGTAACGACCTCTCTTATTAGCTAAATGTATTCCACTCTCAGTCATTCTCCAAAAATTTTATCCTCTGCAGCTCCCTCTATTACCATGGAAATTATTCCCTGATATCTTAACATGTGTCCTATCATCCTGTCCCTTCTTATGATCAGTGTTATCACATACTACTTTCCTCACCGATTCTGCGCAGAACCTTCTCATTCCTTACCTTATCAGTCCACATAATTTTCAACATTCGCCTGTAGCATATCTTAAATGCTTCGATTCTCTTCTGTTCCGGTTTTCCCACAGTTCATGTTTCACTACCGTACAATGCTGTACTCCAGACGCACATTCTTACAAATGTCTTCCTCAAATTAAAGCCGATATTAGTAGACCTCTCTTGGCCAGGAATGCCTTTATGCCATTGCTAGTCCGCTTTTGGTGTCCTCCTTGCTCTGTCCGTCATTGGTCATTTTGATCCCTAGGTAGGATAGAATTTCTCAACTTCATCTACTTTTGGTAATTAATCCTGCTCTCATTTTTGCAACTTCTCATTACTTCCGTCTTTTTTGGATTTTCTCTCAATCCATGTTCTGTACTCATTAGATCGTTCATTCTCTTCAGCAGACCACGTAATTCTTCTTCACGGTCAGCGAATCGTAATATTGATATCCCTTCATCTGGAATTTTAATTCTACTCCTGAACCTTTCTTTTTTTCCATTATTGCTGCTTCAGTGTACAGATTGAACAGTAGTGGTAATAGACTACATCCCTGTCTTACTCTCTTTCCAACCCCAGAATTTCGTTCGTGGTCTTCCCTTGTTGTATATACATGACGTCCATTCATTCAGGGAACAACATCCCCATCCGGCACGCAGATCCCCGTATGTAACGTCGAATGTAGTAAGATCTGCACCAAGGCGGCCGGACCTGCCCCACAAGGGGCCTCCAGGCCAATGACGCCAAACGCTCATTTCCATTTCCATTCAGAGATGTACGAAAGAACAGAGACGGCATATACAGGGGTCGCAAAATAATGTATACACTCTTTGAAATAGAATATCTCTTTAATTAAAGGAGTCAGAAATACAATTTTTATGGGTAATAATTTAGAAGGCCGTGAAAAACATAACAATGCTTCCTTTTGTTTCTGGATTGTCAGCAAACATAGCGTTATCGTTTGAACAACGGAAATGGGTGCTAAAGTGTTACTGGAAAACAGAGAATGTGAACGCGGTACGCCGACGTTGGAGAATTGGATTTCGAACGCCACCACAGACAAGAGTAGCTATTACAAGAATCAGAGATAAGTTTCCAGAATGAGGGTTCGCAGGAGAGCTTCTGTAAAGTTTGGAAGGTAGGAGACGGATACTGGCAGAAGTAAAGCTATGAGTACCGGGCGTGCGTCGTGCTTCGGTAGCTCAGGTGGTAGAGCACTTGCCCGCGAAAGGCAAAGGTCCCGAGTTCGAGTCTCGGTCGGGCACACAGTTTTAATCTGCCAGGAAGTTTCAGAGATAAGTTTGATGTCGAAGGAACGGTGCGCGATATGGAGAAGGCACGTAGCGGACGAAAGAGAAGTTCCAGAGACAATGACAGTGTTGATGCAGTAAACCAGGCAAATACTCGATCCCCGAAGAAATCTGCGAGGCAATGCTCTCGTGCGACTGGGATCAGCAGAAGCAGTGTTCATAGAATTTTGCGGTCTCACAACTTTAAGCCTTGCATTCCAAGACTTCTCCATGCTCTTAAAGAGGATGATCCTGACAGGAGAAGCGAATTTTCAGAGTGGTTCATTAACAGATGTGAAGAAGAGCAACGTTTCCAAGCTCGAATTCTTTGGTCAGATGAAGCAACGTTTAAACTTGATGGAAACATTAACCGCCATAATTGCGTGTACTGGGCCAGGGAGAATCCATACGTAACCGAGCAAAGGCGTGTTAATCTACCAGGAGTAACAGTCTGGTACGGTCTGTCTTCTAGAAAATTATTCGGGCCGTACTTCTTTGACAACACTGTCACGAGCGACTCATACTTGGAAATGTTGGAAATGATAACTCCTGGTCTTAGCGTTGTGTTTGTAAATGAATATTATTGCTTTCAACAGGATGGCGCGCCACCTCACTTTCACCTGGATATGAGGGAATTCATCAATCGTACATTCCCTGCCAGATGGATAGGACGAAGAGATTTAACTCCTCTCGACTACTTTCTGTGGCGTACTCTCAAGAACACAGTTTACGCTGCGAGACAACACACACTGGATGATCTTACGGAGCAAATTGAGCAAGCCTGTGATGCTATTCCGTTGGAAACAATAAAGTTGGCATGTCGTTCATTCGTAAGTCGTTGTCGACGGTGTATTCAGATGGAAGGACACCATTTTGAACATTTACCTCCTTAAGTCGGACCACGAGGCACCTAACACCACTAACATCGAACTCATAATCCATTTCATTAAAGAGATGTTCAGTTTCAAAGAGTGTATACATTATTTCTGGACACCCTGTATATTTATTTTCGGTCTTCCCTTTCTTGCACGAAGGTTGCGGCGATCGGGCAAGCAATGACTGTAGTTTTTAGAGCGAGATGCGAATGCCACATAGCCGGATTTAAATTTCAGCTGGTCGACTGCCGTCTACCTCAAGAAGAAGCCCGAGGCTGTACAAAATATCCTGCGGAGATTATTGATATAACTAAAGCAGTCGGCCGCGGTGGTCTAGCGGTTCAGGCGCTCATTCCGGAACCGCGCGACTGCTACGGTCGCACGTTCGAATCCTGCCTCGGGCATGGATGTGTGTGATGTCCTTAGGTTAGTTAGGTTTCAGTAGTTCTAAGTTCTAGGGGACTGATGACCACAGATGTTAAGTGCCATAGTGCTCAGAGCCATTTGAACCAGCCAACTAAACCAGATGAATAAACAAAACTGGCGACATCTCGTAGGAAATCTAGTCCCTTTTGCTATAATAATTATACACCGTATGGATCGCTTCTTTTATCACCGACTGCACTACTGGTCGACTTCAGGTCCAGGTGGAACAGGAAAAAGAGGTCAGTCGGCCTTTGGCTGTGGAGCGGTGCGGTATGTCCCGGCCGCTCCGTGTCGCGTTTCCGGGTGTGTTGTTGTTTACCGCGCCGGCGCGCTAGTGTTACGTATTGTCGTCACGTTCCTGACACACGATGGCTCTTTCGTATCGGAAAGCCACGATCGAGCTGCAGTTCGACACTACGTACTCTAGACCCAAGGCCCACGAAGTAGAGCGTTTTTTACGCGATGTGGTACATGTTGATCCTAACGAGCTGATCGGTATCCACTTATCTATTGTCTCAGCGTCGTATATCTTAAGTTCACTGACGACGAAGCATGTGACAAACTTCTCAGACGCTCGACGGCAGGTTATCGGTTCTGCCACTCAGACGGAAACGTGGGTGTGGTGACGCTTGAACGTGCTGGATTGGGAATCCAAAATGTGCGCGTGTTTGAGCTCCCTTTTGAAGTTCCAGCGGATTTGGTCACCCTTGCTCTTCGACCCTATGGAACAGTTCTCGGCCACACGGCCGAAAAATGGAAGACCTTCGACACCTACCCTGTCCTTAACGGGGTGCGACAAGTCCGTATTGACCTGCATCGCCATATTCCTTCGTATCTCACGATCGCTGGTTGCAGGGCAATAATTATTTACGACGGTCAGCCGAGAACCTGCTCCGGTTGTGGCCAGACGGGACACATGCGTACCGAATGCCTGCAACGCCGTCTCGTGCAGACACCCTCGACCGACCAGATTCGTCCGTCGACACCGACCTCTCTGCCGATTACGTATGTTGCGGCGGCGAGACGGGAGACGCCAGCTGTATGTGACGACCCCACTGTATTGGTGCGAGCTTTGGAGGACCCTGCAGTAGCTTCCACGGAGCCCCAAGCGTCTTTCAGTGCTGATGCTACTGATGTCCTTTCGTCGGACCCCGGCGCACCGTCACAACGGCTCGCCGACGGTGCAATGGAAGTTGAAGCACAGGATGCAGCGTCCTCCCCTTGCCCTACGTCGGAAACAGAGGCGCGGCAGCGTAAGCAGAAATCACCCAAGCGTCATAAGAAGCGGCGCAAGACAACCGACGACGTAGAACAGCCCGAGGCGACACCGCTGGATGACGAGGTGCCTCAACCGTTCCACCACGCCGACACAGGCGATCCTACCGTCTCACACGGTTCGACGTCTTCTCCCACTACCGCTGGGTCTGGACCACATGGGGATGCGGGAGATCACCGCAGCTCCGACACCGGGGATGCACCCTTGCCTCCGTCTGCCTCTCGAGATCCAGTGGTGTCAACGTCCCTGGGCGACTGGGCGCAGGAGATGGAGTTGCAGGATGCGTTTCAGAACCAAGACGATGCACCGATGCCGATGGCAGCGTCTACGCAGCCGGCGACAGACGCCTAGGGCGGCATGAGCACCTCTCGTCGCTGCCTAGCACTTCGCAAGACCGGCGCTCCACGTCACGACTACTGCCCTCCTGTCATACCATGGTCACCTCCCGAGACTTGATGGACCAGGCATACCGCCTCGCCACGATCAACGTCAATGGCATTACATCTGATGTCAAGACCCGTATGCTGAAGGATACGTTACGCGCTGCGGATCTGGACGTTGTTTTCCTTCAAGAAGTCCGATCAGGACTCTGTCTCGATGCCTACGGATATGACGCCTACACTATGCCTGCAGATGTGGGCGGCGGAGGTACGGCGATTCTACTGCGGGAAGGGATAATGGCCACTGATGTCTCCTATTTACCGTCGGCCCGGGGGGTCGCACTCACGATTGGTACAGTACGTCTGGTGAACTTATATGCTCCTTCAGGCACCGGCAAGAGGAGAGAACGGCGCACCTTTTTTGCCGAAGATATAGCCCCGCTCTTCCAGGGCAATACCGACCACTTGGTAGTAGGCGGCGATTTTAATTGTGTGCTCCGCCCATCCGACCAGGAGCCACACTATACCACCTGCCCGGCACTCCAGGCACTTATACAGGACTTGGCCTTGTTGGACACCTGGATCATCCAACACGGCAACCGTCGAGCACACACCTACTTTACTAGTCACTCCGCGAGCCGTTTGGATCGAGTCTACGTCACCCGCGGCTTACGATCGGCCGTTGTCGACGCTGAGATGTGGCCGGCAGCGTTCACGGATCACCTCGCATATGTGTGTACTCTCACCCTTCCCCGCCAGCGCGTCCGCCGAAGTAGGGGTCCGTGGCGCCTCAATGTGGCCCTTCTTGATGAGATAAATTGCAGACGCGCAGTCGAGTCCACATGGAGCAATTGCCACCGGCGTTTACCCGCCTACCGTTCTGTACTTCAATGGTGGTTACGGTGTGCAAAACCCGCACTGTGCCGAACATTAGTCAGCTATGGACGCGACCGAGCGCGCTGGTATACTGCGACTACTGATTTTTACTATACTGCGCTCCGCGAACTGGCTGTACAACCGCCGTCGCCAGAGCGACAATCAGCAGTACAACGCGTCAAGGCACAATTGCTTCGTATCAACGCCGTACGTCTTGCGGTTGTGCGGGTGCGAGCGAGGACGACTGATGATGTTCGTGGTGAACGACCTTCCCTCCACCATATCATTCAAGAACGCCGAAGACGCAAGAGGCAGCTCATTACCGAGGTTGAGACGGAGGAGGGGCGACGCGTTGACGCACAAATGGATATCGTCCGAGCGTTCACACAGTCATATAAACTTCTTTACGAGAGGGAGTCCCACATGAATGTAGGGGTCAGGGAAGTCCTATCTGACCTACCAGTCTCTCGGAACCTACAAGATGATGCTACGCTCTTGTCGGCGGTGACTTTGGAAGAACTGCGAGAGGCTCTGTTGCGTGGCTCTCCCAACAAAACGCCTGGCCCTGACGGCCTCCCTCTTGAATTTTACAAGCGGTTCTTTGATCTCATGGGCCCAATGTGGGTCAGGATGTACAGTGAACTCCTGGACGCCGATTTTCATGTACCATCTGATTTTACTGAGGGTCTCTTGATCCCTGTGCCCAAACCCGGCGGAGGCCGTCGCCCTCTTGATTTTCGCCCGTTGACAATGCTAAACACTGACTATAAGCTGTTGACACGCATGCTCCGTGAGAGGCTCAAACCTACGGTAATGGCGGCCATTCACACTGATCAAACCTGCCTCGGGGGCGACACTAATGTGTTTACGACTTTAAGCACCTATAGAGACGTGGTGGCGCTCATGCAAACTTGCCGCCTCCAAGGCGCTCTTGTTGCGCTGGACTTCGACCATGCTTTCGACCGCGTTAACCATGGTTTCCTGCGTGCTGTTATGGAACACATCGGTGTCCCGCGTCTGACGACGTCTGTTGTGCTTCGATTGATCCATGGGGCTGTCACGAGGATTATGATCAACGGCTGTCGGTCCGCCCCCGTCCGTGTCAACAGGTCCGTCCGGCAGGGTTGTCCTCTTTCTGCCATGCTCTTCGCCGTTGCCCTCGAACCAGCTCTTCACGGACTACGGCGACGCTTAGAAGGACTTACCCTCCGTTCCGTAACCTTTCGATGTGGTGCATACGCCGACGATGTGATGTTCTTAGCACGGTCTGGTGACGAAATACACACGGCGTTTTCCTGGCTCCACCAGTATGGGGCGGTGGCAGGCAGTGTGCTCAACCTTCGGAAATCACGCTACATGGAGGTAGGACGAGGAATGCCTGCAGGTCTGGCCGTACCTCTGACAAAGGTCCCGATGCTCAAGTGTTTAGGGATATCACTCCATCGACAAATACAACGCACGGCGGCCTTTACGTATCGTATGGTCTTACGACGACTCCGTTTAGAGGCTCGTCTCAATAAATTCAGATCATTGAACATTTTGCAACGCGCCCAATACGTCAATGTGTACATGGCTTCTCACCTTAACCATTACGCCCATGTACTGCCGATAACGGATACGATGGCTTCCAGGATACAGGCAGTGTTTGGACACGTGGTGAACGATGGTGCTGTTTTCAAGATCCGTTTTGTTACGCTTACTTTACCCTTCGACAAAGGCGGTGTTGGACTCACTCACGTCAAGCACAGAGCGCTGGCACTGTATCTCCGTTCCATGAGGCGACTCTGGCTTTCACCAACAGCCAGCCTCCCCGGCCTACTGATTGAAGAAGTGGCCCCACGTACGCTGTACCCACCGGTACCAGTTGGACATTTATCGCCCTCGCTGTCACATATTAGAACGTTTTTCGTAGAGCATAGCTATGTGTTGCGGGTTATATCGGAGACACGGAATCCGACAGCGAAGACTTATTATAGTGCTCTCCAGCACTGGACTCCGGATAACGACATTGTACGGCGCCACCCTACGGTCGACTGGCCACGGGTATGGCGAGTCATCCACGCGCCGTTCCTGTCTACTTTCGTGCGGTCGACGTGGTATGTGGTCGTTAACGAGAAACTTCCAACCCGACAACGGCTGCATGCCATTCACCTAATTGACGACCCTGTGTGCCCCCGTTGCACGACGTTAGACACGGACGAACATAGACTGAACTGTGGCCCCGCGCGTGAGTGCTGGAAACTGATCCGCCAGATCCTGGCTTTCCTGCTCCGCCGCCCCTACGTTTCGATTTTACCCCAAGAACTCTTTCATCCCGACGCTGTCTATTTCCCTATGACCCGGATGAATGCGGTTAATTGGGTACGAGGAATGGCGATACACTACATATACCGCGATGGAGACAAAGACGTCCTCGATTTATGGTACTATATGATCGACGAGTTTCTGGTCTTAACGAACAGACAGGATTACCGGAACCTTTTTGCGAACTATTTGGGTTCGTCATTCATGGACCCAGCACCCAGCTGGGGTGTGCCGGGTGTGAGAAGACATTAACTTGTAGATGTGATCTTTCCACGATTCCCCTATGGTAACAGAAACAGTCTCTGACTGTGTGCAGCGGCCCCGGGCGCTCCAACGATTGGTGGCTGGTGATGTCCAATGTAATGACGACCGCCCGTTCCTGGCCGCCCGCCTAGCAATGTGACCGCGGCGAACAAGATGGCCCTTTTTAGTTCACTTTATTGGCAACTTTTTGCGCATGGCTGCCTTGTTTTTTTATGCATTCTCAAAAAAAAAAAAATAAAAAATAAAAAAAAATAAAAAAAGTAATGTACCTTATTGAACATTAAAAAAAAACAACGTTGGTTAAAGCGCCTGTCTGGTAAACAGGAGATCGAGAGTTCGAATCCCTCCGGTGCCTAACCGAAATTTTTATGTAGTTTGTAAAACATATTGAAGTTCGTACATTCTAAATAAATAAAAAAAAGGTGTAGCGTTCTCGCTTCCCGAGCACGGGGTCCTGGGTTCGATTCCCGGCCGGGTCAAGTAAAAAAAAAAAAAAAAAAAAAAAAAAAAAAGGCGGTTCAGGTGCCATTCCGGAACCGCGCGACTGCTACGGTCGCACGTTCGAATCCTGCCTCGGGCATGGATGTGTGTGATGTCCTTAGGTTAGTTAGGTTTCAGTAGTTCTAAGTTCTAGGGGACTGATGACCACAGATGTTAAGTGCCATAGTGCTCAGAGCCATTTGAACCAGCCAACTAAACCAGATGAATAAACAAAACTGGCGACATCTCGTAGGAAATCTAGTCCCTTTTGCTATAATAATTATACACCGTATGGATCGCTTCTTTTATCACCGACTGCACTACTGGTCGACTTCAGGTCCAGGTGGAACAGGAAAAAGAGGCAGAAATTAAAAAAAAAATATTACAGAAGTGAGATATTACAAACACTAATATCAGAGGCTATACAATTAACAACAAAATACGTGTATTATGAGACCCACACATACTTAGCGCCGAAAAGTACAGTTTGTCAGATAATTTAAAATACATAGGTTGTGTCTAGGGGTAAAATTTTTTCTTGTAGCCGCGTGACGTGTGGATGTCATGAGCTATTACAGCAAAACAGCATTAAAGAGATTCCTTCATAATAAAATAAAATGAATAGTTAAATAAAGAAGTTAAAGGTATGATATTGTAATACATTTCACTATGTGCGATACGTAATGCACAGTGAAAGATACACTGATTAACAAGAACATTATGACAACTGATACACTAACGATATAATCTCGTCCAGGCGAAAGCAGCGTCGCCTGGCGAGGAATGACTGCTAGTCAAACACACGCACGGTGCATGTATTATCAGTGAGCGTGCTGTGAGTGTGTAGAATGGGGAAAGGGCGTTATCTATCTGACTTGTGAGTTTGACCGAGGGCGGATTGTGATGGCCCGGAGGCTCACCACGAGCATTTAGGAGACTGTACCACTTGTCGGCTGTTCGAGGAGTGCTGTGGTGAGCGTCTGTAACACATGACGAAACCATGTCCAGGCGTCGTGGGGTTGGGCGGCCATCCCTCATTACAGATGTCGGACGTCGTTGGCTGGACAGACTGGTTAAACATGACAGGCGCCGAACTGTGGCGGAACTATCGTCAGACTTTACTGCTGGGCAGAGTAAAGGAGTGTCTGAACACGCAGTGCACCGAATATTCATAACGATGGACATCAGCAGCCGACAACCCAAGAGTGTGCAAATGGTAACACCACAGTTGAATTGGGCAGTGGACGTTGGCATAGTGGCAGAGCTTTGCATGGTCTGATGAATCCCGACACCTTCTCTCTCATGCTGTTGGGAGGGCGCGAATAGTGGAGCTCTTGCAAGACACAGAGACGTCCAAGGAGTATCGTACACTGGTTGCAGACAGTGCACACCCTTCGTGATGATCATGTCTCCCGACAGCAGTGTCAGTTTTCAACAAGATAACACGCCATGCCACAAGGTCAACGGTACGATGGAGGGGTTCGAGGAACACAATGGTGAATTGCAGTTGATGTATTGACCTCCCAATTCACAGGATCTGACCGCACCTGGGATGTGACTGAACGTGGTGTCAGAGCTCATCGCCCTCCCTCCCGGGATTTGTGTGACTTGTGTGTGCAGATGTGGTGCCAACTCCCTTCAGCCACTTGCGAAGGCCTCATTGCTTGCATGCCACGACGCGTCGTCGCTTTTATCCGTGCTATTAGGCAGGTGGTCATAATGTTCTGGCTGATCAGTGTAAGATACGAAGATAAAAAACAATTTCTCAATACTGTGAACATCGTACATTTTCGCTCTTGGCTGTATATTTTAAAAGGCAGTGCGAAATTAACAAATGTATCTAACCGGCACAGTGCAGGTCATCCAGCTCTTAAATTCCAACTTTGAGAATTGGCGTTTATTTTAATCAATGAAGATAAAAATACACTGTAAGTGAAAAAACAGGAGAAGATGTAATATACTTACAAGAATAACTATAGATTTTGTCGAATACTACAAATTAATAAGGTGTGTGATGACAACAGTGTGGGAACATTTCAGTTCGGCTATGTTCAAAAATAGCTCTAAGCACTGTGGAACTTAACATCTGAGGTCATCAGTCCCCTAGAACTTAGAACTACTTAAACCTAACTAGCCTAAGGACATCACACACATTCATATCCGAGGCACGATTCTAACCTGCGACCGTAGCAGCAGCGTGGTTCCGGACCGAAGCACCTATAACCACTCGGCCACAGCGGCGGGCTTCGGCTGTGCCTCTTGTCACAGTTGCGAGGAGCAGATTATGTGCTAGTACCGGGTTTTACATGCACCCTCCTTTCTCTCTCGTCGTCATCAACAAAAAAAGACTCTACATTAAAACTCCACATGTGCTTATCAAAGTTACCTACGCTTTACTCATATCCTGAAGGCGTAAGGTTCACTCTTCATTCTTCCATCTAGCAGTGACACGAAGTCATCTTTCTTAACAACGCCATTAACCACTAAGGCAGCTAAAACAGGCCACCGAAATATATCCACATTAAATAAATATATAGAGGTGCCATTTTCTCCAAGTTGTACTGGATAATATGTCGAATTTTCTGATGTTCGTAAGTGATTTTTATGGTTCATTGTCGCCGAATTACGACACCGTCTCTGTTCCTAATGGAGATATACACATTTTTCTGTAGCATTTGATGGAAGCTTGTAGGAGAACTTCAACGACGTAACATATGTTGGTCTTGATCAAAAAGAATGAAGCTAACAGCGCTGCCAACATCCGCCCCGCCGTCAGGAGAAGAGATTCCACAAATTTATGCCCCATTATGCCAAACGTAAGTAAACCTGTAACTCAGAAACGGTTGTTGTGTTTATCTGTGTCCTTGGAGCTATCAGTCTGCGCTCTGCTTCTGGTAACAATCAAATAACTTACTCGCAAATCTACTGAGAAATTAACAATGTATACGGAAGTCGAAAAACTGAATACTGTTTATGCCGAATTTCGCCAAACTATTAACGCAATGGTACAGTTGCATGCTCAAGAGTATTCAAATCGTGCAAAGTTCTCAAGATCTGTCTTTGCAAACATCATAAGAAAGTTCTAGAAACTGGAACTGGAACTGGAATAAAATAGGCCAAGTAAAAAGAAGAGCAGTTGAAAGAAGTTAAGCTAACATATTAGCAACAGTAACACAGAATGCAAACGTCACTTATAGGTATTTGGGAAGTACGAGAGTTTTTCGAACACTACATTCCATCACATTTCATTCTATCCACATTTCACTGCATCTGCAACTTTATGACAATGGCTTCCAAATTCTCCGAGTGATATCCATGAAAAGAGCATAATGCGGCATATCTGGACAAAATTTTGTTTAAGGAAGAAGGATCGTTTACAAACCATGGGCAAATCAATCTTCGCAATATGCACTGATCGTCAGATGCAGACTCACGCTGACTCAAAGAAGTGGATAAAAACAACACTCTTGGCCTATCAACGTTTGGTGCGTGTTTTCCAAGACCAGCATCAACTGTTTTATTGATGGCAATTTAAATACACTCACCTGTCTCAAATTCCTAGTGCAATATTCTGTTGCTGACGTCATTGGAAGATATCCAGCTGGACATAGGCCAGTCATGTGGTACCAGCATGACGGATGTCCCTCCCATTCATCACACGTAATGACAGAACCTCCCAAGAAAACATACGAAGAGCTTAGGGACGGTCGTTTAGGAAATGCAAAATTATCTGCACACTTACTAAACTTAACGCTTCTATACTTTTATCTGTGAGGAAAATTAAAACAAGAGACTGTTACGAAATACCAACGACTCTCGAAAGTATGAAATTCCGAACGAAATTCAACGTGTAGTATTGTTTCTCCACAATCATGTTATAGTGTGTAGAAATGCTCAAGATCAACATTTTGAGCACTTGGCATGACAAGCGCGAGAGTAAACACAAGAACAGTACATGACTTGAGTGTTTGCTCACATTTGGTGTAACAGAGTAGATGTTTGTGGAAATTCTTCTCCTGACGGCGGGACAGTGGTGTGCGGTGCTGTTATCTTGATCAGGTACCATATATGTTACATCGTTGAAGTCCTCTTAGGACCTTCTTTCAAATGGCACAGAAAAAAGTATATACACTCCTGGAAATGGAAAAAAGAACACATTGACACCGGTGTGTCAGACCCACCATACTTGCTCCGGACACTGCGAGAGGGCTGTACAAGCAATGATCACACGCACGGCACAGCGGACACACCAGGAACCGCGGTGTTGGCTGTCGAATGGCGCTAGCTGCGCAGCATTTGTGCACCGCCGCCGTCAGTGTCAGCCAGTTTGCCGTGGCATACGGAGCTCCATCGCAGTCTTTAACACTGGTAGCATGCCGCGACAGCGTGGACGTGAACCGTATGTGCAGTTGACGGACTTTGAGCGAGGGCGTATCGTGGGCATGCGGGAGGCCGGGTGGACGTACCGCCAAATTGCTCCACACGTGGGGCGTGAGGTCTCCACAGTGCATCGATGTTGTCACCAGTGGTCGGCGGAAGGTGCACGTGCCCGTCGACCTGGGACCGGACCACAGCGACGCACGGATGCACGCAAAGACCGTAGGATCCTACACAGTGCCGTAGGGGACCGCACCGCCACTTCCCAGCAAATTAGGGACACTGTTGCTCCTGGGGTATTGGCGAGGACCATTTGCAACCGTCTCCATGAAGCTGGGATACGGTCCCGCACACCGTTAGGCCGTCTTCCGCTCACGCCCCAACATCGTGCAGCCCGCCTCCAGTGGTGTCGCGACAGGAGTGAATGGAGGGACGAATGGAGACGTGTCGTCTTCAGCGATGAGAGTCGCTTCTACCTTGGTGCCAACGATGGTCGTATGCGTGTTTGGCGCCGTGCAGGTGAGCGCCACAATCAGTACTGCATATGACCGAGGCACACAGGGCCAACACCCGACATCATGGTGTGGGGAGCGATCTCCTACACTGGCCGTACACCTCTGGTGATCGTCGGGGGGACACTGAATAGTGCACGGTACATCCAAACCGTCATCGAACCCATCGTTCTACCATTCCTAGACCGGCAAGGGAACTTGGTGTTCCAACAGGACAATGCGTGTCCGCATGTATCCCGTGCCACCCAACGTGCTATAGAAGGTGTAAGTCAACTACCCTGGCCAGCAAGATCTCCGGATCTGTCCCCCATTGAGCATGTTTGGGACTGGATGAAGCGTCGTCTCACGCGGTCTGCACGTCCAGCACGAACGCTGGTCCAACTGAGGCGCCAGGTGGAAATGGCATGGCAAGCCGTTCCACAGGACTACATCCAGCATCTGTACGATAGTCTCCATGGGAGAATAGCAGCCTGCATTGCTGCGAAAGGTGGATATACACTGTACTAGTGCCGACATTGTGCATGCTCTGTTGCCTTTGTCTATGTGCCTGTGGTTCTGTCAGTATGATCATGTGATGTATCTGACCCCAGGAATGTGTGAATAAAGTTTCCCCTTCCTGGGACAATGAATTCACGGTGTTCTTATTTCAATTTCCAGGAGTGTAGATTCCATTAGAAAAAAGAGTCAGTTTGGTAATTTGGAGGCTTTAAACGATAAAAGTTACTTGCAGACGTCAGAAAATTCGCCATTTTGTCCGCTATAACTCGGGGAAACAGCATCTCAATATATTTATTAATTCAGGATTACATTATGGTTGTCCTGTCTTAGCTGCCGCACCCTGACAAGTCCACACATTATGGTCACTGCCGACAGTGATACTTAATGCCACCTTGTGATTTTGTTCTGAAACCGACCCGTTGGACGGACCACCAGCATGTGTGACGTGTCCACACCCTCTGAGACGTTACCGAGAGTCTTGGGCTTTAAATCAGGTCTTGGTTGCCAAAGATGGTGATTAGGAACCTTACATCACCCCCTGTCATAGCTTTGTACATCAAAGTTTGTTTCACTGACAGGATTTAAGCCAACTACCTCCGAGTCGGGCACCTCCATCCAAGCGTGCGTTATCGAGCACGTCCAATGGGGCAATATCGATTTTACGTGGGACACTGATACAGGGAAGCTACGTAAATGAAACGAAACCCTTGATGAGAACAGAACAGCCACGAGTATGACAACGATGAGACCCTAACACCTGTATTCGACTTCCTGAATGAGAAATCTGTAGAGAGCACCGAACTGGGAGTATACACATTATGGTCGTAACAGGACGGTATGCATGAGCATGACTTGTGCAGTTTGTCGAAAGGTAACTCTACGATCCTGCTCGTCCGAGCGAAAACTATACCTGTCATCTCGAGTTCTACTGATGTGTGACTGTTTAGATCAGAAGTAGTCAGCCTTTTTTACCTACTGCCCATTTTCATGACTGTTAGAAGTAAAATTTTCTAACCACCCTCAAATTCCATTGTTACAGTGATTCATAATGTACGGAAATAAGCTCACATTATAAAATTTATAATTAATAGTTACAGCATGTTAAAAATATATAGCAACAATTATTTACCAGATTCTTTATGCCAAAATTTTGAGAAAACCTAAGGAAAATGTTTTTAAAATCCCTACCGCCTACAAGCCACCATGAAAACTGAACATCCACTAGAGGGCGGTAGGGACTACCACTTGTTTAGATACTCCATGGAGTTGAGTACCCATCGATTCTAAATTCGTATGGCAGGATCATGAGATACCGACTGACATGAGTAATAATATGATGCAACGACAAGCAGAAATCTCGACAGGCTATGTCCCTGCCATAGTTGAGTTCCAACACACACTGATTGACATTTCTCCTTGTTATGCGAGACAAAACACGATCTATTCAAAACAAAACAAAAAATTCAAATGCGATTTGTGAATGAGAAATCGACTGCAGAATCATTCCTAATATCAGAATATAAATGGCGTATCTACCTTCCTTGGGAGACTATGACGAAATTCTGACCATTTACATACCAAAGCCTGTTCCACTTTTGTGTAAAGGGCAGAAGTGTGCCAGCATAACCACTGATATGATCGTCGACATTGCGCTAACCTCTCGTAAAGCCAACTCTCGATTAGAATTTTGCTTTCCATACAACTGAATAAATTAGTAGAATGTATTGCTATTTAAACCACCCTCCATAGCTGAGCGGTCAAGCTGTCCTGTTTAGGGCATGGGTTCAATTCCTGGTACAGCCATGGGCTTTTCCTTATTGGAAGTACTGAATGGGAATGCATTTAACCCAGTGATTTCAATTCAGGAGCTACTTTAATGAGAAGTAGGTGCTCTATGATCTGCAAAGCCGACAGTGACCAGTAGCTCTATTCTCTATCTTTCGATCGCTCTGGCGATCGGTTCTGTTGGCGAGGGCACCGTATGGTAGAGTTACCGCAGTAGAGCATCCGAGCAATTGTGTAAGCTGTTCGGTAAGGCTCCCAAGACAGCAACTTGGGGCCATGCCGTGTTGCCGACTTTCAACGCACCAGCCAATAAAATACAAGTGACAACAGCTGCGGGCACGCTGCACTGCAGTGTGCGCGGCGCCCCACGCCCGAAGCGGCCAGCCAACACAACTACCAGACACAAACCTCCCGTTATTGTTTTCAACTGCAGGGGCATTGAGAGCTCTCGCAAGTTTGTCAGTCCACCGTGAGATGCTTGGCTGACTCATGGCAGCTGAATTTTCAACCCCTACCCCATTTTGTTCAAGACCCCTATCCTAAGAATTTAAGAGTTGTCAAAGCCTAGAATAAAAAAAAAATAACCATTGCATTTGATGACTGATGAGAAATGTTCAACTGATTTAATTATTTCAGGACTTGCTAAACAATATTTCTCAAGGTCCAGGTGGATGAAAAATCGACAAACACCTGATCGGTAACATGGTTGGTTGGTTGGTTTTGGGGAAGGAGACCAGACAGCGTGGTCATCGGTCTCATCAGATTAGGGAAGGATGGGGAAGGAAGTAGGCCGTGCCCTTTCAGAGGAACCATCCCGGCATTTGCCTGGAGTGATTTAGGAAATCACGGAAAACCTAAATCAGGATGGCCAGACGCGGGATTGAACCGTCATCCTCGGTAACAAGTCTCAACAGTATACAGAATAGCAACTTTGGCTACTGAACCGAAAATAACGTCACTACCAAGGCCAGGCTGCAGAACCGATCGGTATGGACGATAAAGAATAGGGATACAGAAGAGCTGTGTGATGACCCTACGCCGCTCTGTACCATATCCAAACAATGCAGTCGGCTCAGGATGACACAGCCGTTCAACAGTGCTGACTGCCACATATGAGATGAGAGTGGCGGAGCTTTGCTTTATTTCCCTTTTTCTGTTGTTAATTAAGGCTCATTTCTTTAAGTAGTTTGCTCTCCTGTGCCCTGTACAATTTTACAGAAAAAGGGTGTGGAATGTGTACCAAGATAACGAAGACATTACCATAGAGTGAATTATAATGAATGACCTTGTTTCGGACAAACAGGTAATTTCTCTTTCCTGTGGGGTTCTACAGCTGTCACCGAATTGCACGTACCTGTCGCAATCGGTTTCTATCTTCCCGTGCCTCCTCGTCTTCTCTTTTTAATTTTCTCATGGCATCATTTACCTCGTTGAACCGTGGAACCTTTGGTCTTCCTCTTCTTCTTCCCTGAGGATGATATGTCACGATCTTCTTTGGTCATTTGTCAGTTCACAGGCGCATTGCATCTCCGTATCAGGCGAACTTTCTTTCTTCTGTTCTATCTGATATGCATTCATGAGTCTGGGTCGTTTCCCAGATCTTTATATTTCTTAGACAGTCTCGCCGAGAATTCTACACGATCTTCAAAGATAGTCTCTTTGTACTACTCTCAGTTTTCTATTACATTTTAAGGTAAGTTGCCAATATTCGCATTGAGTGATCGTTATAGGCTCTACAATAAGTCATAGCATTCTCTTTTTATTTTATTTATCTTAGAAGACCGTAGCAGAGGGCTTAGCACCTGGGTGGCTGCTTAACCATGGGCCACTATTTGCTATGTTTCCATATTACTTGTTCACTCTTCAGATAGAATGGTACCCAAATAGTTGAACGTTTTATATGTCTTGATGTGCTGGCCCTCCATCATTACGTTTTCTACACTTTCTCCACTACATAGGGATTTGGTAGATTTAAAATTCACTTTCTATCCCAACATATTGTGTTCTTCAAATAAGGAAAAGGAGACAAGATTATTTTATCAGGCAGAATTCTCTTCCAGCAAAAGTGGATAACAACGACAGTAATTTTGGGTGAAATCGGTTCAGTTGGAGTTAACTGAGAGATCTGTGATCATTTAGTAACTATGAGAGTTCAACTGACTGAGAGTTGTGAATATAATGACTATCTCCTGTTGCTACTTGAAAGGACAGTTTCAAATATTTTCCTATAGCAGGAAATGATAAACACCACAATCCAGTATGTTTTCAATAGCAAATAAAAGTTCCAGTTACTAGCCATGAGTGGGGTATATAAATTTACTAATCCTGTTTGTCATAAGTTTGATATTGGTCACTGAGGCAGAGACATAACACTGAATATGAACACAACAGGAATTTCTAGAATTCTGGCTCCATATTTGCCGAACATGAGCTATGTGTGGGTCAGAGCTATCAGCCAGAGTCCCAAGTCCTCGGCTAAAACAAATGGTCACAAATTTAATCTTTTTTGGAAATCCTGGAAATCAATAAATGTCTTCACACAATATGCTTTTCGCATTAAATGACAAAACACAGCTCAGTACTTATGCTTTTCCGAACTTATCTTAAGCCTCACATTTCTCCAATTCTTCCCACACAATTTGCTGCTTATAACAGGAACTATCATACGAAAATTCTTGTACAAAGAAGTTTTGTTCACTTGAGCTCTAAAACTGCATGCCTTAAGAGCCATTTGCGCTACATATTCTACATCTACATGATTACTCTGCAATTCACATTTAAGTGCTTGGCAGAGAGTTCATCGAACCACAGTCATACTATCTCTCTACCATTCCTCTCCCTAACAGCGCGCGGGAAAAACGAACAACTAAGCCTTTCTGTTCGAGCTCTGATTTCTCTTATTTTATTTTGATGATCATTCCTACCTATGTTGGTTGGGCTCAACAAAATATTTTCGCATTCGGAAGAGAAAGTTGGTGACTGAAATTTCGTATATAGATCTCGCCGCGACGAAAAACATCTTTGCTTTAATGACTTCCATCCCAACTCGAGTATCATATCTGCCACACTCTCTCCCCTATTACGTGATAATACAAAACGAGCTGCCCTTTTTTGCACAGTGTCAAAGATAAGTGCTCATTGCTTTTAAGGTACACAATTTAGAGCCCATGCTTACTAGACTTTACTGCCTCTAATGATCGTTCATCCTTGAATATTTACCACTCCTCCTACGACACTCTGTGTAATGTAGCTTGTGTATTTCCGCTTATAGTTGGCAGTTGTATCTTTTACTCTGCTTCTGTGCCACCTTACATATGTAATACCTCTTCAAGCTATTCTTCAGTACTCTTGTGTTTTGTTAATTTTATTGTATTGCGATTGTTAATTTAATCTGAGTCATTATATAGGCTATCAGTTTGCTTTACCATATGTTCCATGTAATTCCTTGATAATTTAGTACTACTCCCTTTAATCTTATCTTCATTCCTCCCGTACCTCACCCTCGTCCCCACACACTCTACATAAACATAAAGACACATTGGTTTTTCGATATTTAGTGTTAATGTTTTTCTGACTTGTTACTGTAATATATATTTATTGTTCAAAATTTTTAATTGCGTTGTCACTGAAGTTTCAAAAGTACTAAAGACTCTAAGTTCGCATAACACTCTCGATGTGTAACTTTTTTTTTCAACGTTGCCCACCAATATTGTATTCTCTTTGACGACAATCGGTTGAAGTCCGATGATAGCCTTGAATATCAGAAACGGTTCTACAATCTAAATTAATACTGTAGAACATCTATAATTATGTGCTTTTAATTTATAGTAATGAACAGGCTTCATAGGAATTTTAGAAAAAAAATTTCGAATAAGTCCCCTGTCTTCGTAACTAAATTATAACAATCGTTTTTAACTGTCATAATTTTCAATAGACGTAACTGATGTAGTATTAATCTGACTCTGATGGCCACGACAGTCGTTACTTAACGCTGTGTTCACTACAAAATACTTTAGTTGTTATTTTACATTTTTGTATCTTTGGCGTTAGTGGAAATTTAGTATGTATGTGTGAAAAATACCATTTCGTAACAACCTCAGATTATTTATTACACAACGTAAGTAGGAATACTGTGCATGTTCTAGACCAACTTCGCACTTTAATGAGTTACTGAAGAGTGTGATACCGCTGACTGCCAGTGTAAATACGAGTACAGGTTGCCTACATGCAATGGCAGCAACAATCTTATCAGTGACGTGGTTATACTTATGAGCGAAAAAAAACCACGTCTATTTCCTCCTTCCTTTTGTTGTCTCCAGCGAGACATAGCGCAGTATTAAGAATGAAAGACTCAGTAAAAAAAATTCAAACTGGATTTTTCTGGCCAGAAATATGGAAATGCTGAATGTGGTGGAGGAATGTGGTAGGAGAGGGTAGGTGATAACCTTCAGGGGATGCTTTGGGATGGAGTGCGGCAAGTGGTGGTTTTGAGGGGGCGATTTCGAGTGGTGTTCAGGTAAGGGTCACCTTAACAGGGAAAGGGTGGAGTGGGTGACCTTGACGGGCAGGGATATGCTGAACCGTCCCACAAATCGTTTTCAAACACTACTAAAAACCCAAAATCCAGACATGGAGTTTAACACAAATATATAGGTATGCTTAACGAAAGGCTGTAATGAATAATCTTTCATAAAATTATGTACTGCAGTCACTAGCGAAAATTTCAGTTAATCCAAAGATACTACGTCTTCTAAAAATGAGAATGTAACAGTGAAACAAATAATAGGAAAATGACGGTGTCTGAAGCTGCTTGGGTCTTGTCATAGGCAGCGAAAGCGAAGTATTCTATAGACAATGGTTGTACCACCATTTCGACTTAGATCGCTGCGGCAGACTGTTTTCATATGGTACGTAGACTTCTTGAGACTGTGAATTTATTCAAAATAATGGTAAAAAATAAAAGGAATAAATTTATCTTGTCTCTACGTGTCATAATTTAGTAGTAAATAATAGACACAAAGACAATCGCGCATGGCACTTTAATCCGCAGCAGTCAGTCACGTTTTCAAATCCTCTTGAGACGACACTGAAGACGTACAACACAGTGATGTTGCAGCAATCTGCTTGCGTCCTCTTAAAGCCAA
The DNA here is from genome assembly GCF_023897955.1 of Schistocerca gregaria. Classification (NCBI taxonomy): domain Eukaryota; kingdom Metazoa; phylum Arthropoda; class Insecta; order Orthoptera; family Acrididae; genus Schistocerca; species Schistocerca gregaria. The sequence goes on from NC_064924.1 coordinate 184,444,314, forward strand.
CATCAGCACTGTGTGCAGTAGCACTTTATCAAACCATCAACGAGTGCTGTGTTGAGTTCTCAGTTTCTTTGCCCCGAAATGAACGATTACTCGTTTCTTGCTGAACTGCAGACACTTCCTAAGGCTCCTCGAAAAAGAATATTAATTACTACTATCATCAGTCTTCTGACTAGTGTGACGTGTATAAAACCACGATTTCCTCTCCTGTGTCAAATTTAGCTCAGAGTGACACACTCAACGTCCTTGATTAATTGATAATCGTCCCCTACAGTTTTCTCTTTTTTCAGTTTTCTCCCAATCTATGATCCATTTCCATACAATGTTGTGCTTCAAACATTTAGAATTTTTTTCCTGAGGAAATAATACTAATAGACTTCTTTCACCGGCTAATGCTTCCTTTGCATGTTCTAGTCTGTTTCTTGTGTCCTCCTTCCTTCGTAGGCGTTTCATTATTTTGCTTCCAAGGTAATAGAATCCCTTCAGTTCATCTGCTGCGTGGTCCCCCATTTTGTTCTTAAATTTGTCGCTGGTGTCATTCTTGCTATTCTTCATTACTCTCGTTGTTCTTTGGTTTGCCCCCCAAGACTTATTCTTTACTCATTAGGCTGTTCATTCCACTTAATAGGTTCTTCCTCAATTTCGTGGATGGTAGCACCGTTATCAACGTCTTGTCGTTGATAACCTTTCACCCTCAGTATAAACTCCGCACCTCAACATTTCTTTCCCTTTCGTTATTAATTCTTCAAAGAACTGCTGGAACAATAGGGGAGATGACACTGCATCTTTGTCTCTGTCCCCTTTAATCCAAGCACTTCATATTTGGTGTTCCCTTTCCTGCTATTGTTCAAATATGTGTGAAATCTTACGGGACCTAACTGCTAAGGTCATCAGTCTCTAAGCTCACACGCTACTTAACCTAAATTATCCTAAGGACAAACACACACACCCATGGCCGAGGGAGGACTCGAACCTCCGCCGGGACCAGCCGCACAGTCCATGACTGCAGCGTCTCAGACCGCTCGGCTAATCCCGCGCGGCATTTTCCTGTTCCTCTCTCTTGGTTCTTGTATTTACTGTGTATTACACGTCTATCCCTATCGCTTCTACTATTTTTCTAAGAATTTAGAACAGGTTGTAAGACTTTATGTTGTAGAGCACACTTTCTTGTCCCACAACTAATATAAAAAGTGTCTTGATTTTTATTGCCTCCTTTATCAATCCCACTATCAGAAATTCTTCTTTGGTTCTTTTACGTGACCTAAAGCCAAAATGATCGTCATCAGAAAGATAATGGACTGAAGACGTTGGTGCAATAGCCAAAAGTGTCCACTTTTGGCCGAAAATAATGTTTTACTGCCATAGCATCGTTTGAAAATTGCTCGATCGTACGATGCAAGAATGAGACTCATTTATGTGACCAATTCAGAATAACACAGGGAATGGACATTTCGGCAGTTGGTGTTTGGGTGCAACAATCAGATGTGTCGCCGGCCGGGGTGGCCGAGCGGTTCTAGGCGTGTTTGGGTGCAAGAATCAGATGTGTCGCCGGCCGGGGTGGCCGAGCGGTTCTAGGCGCTACAGTTTGGAATGGCACGACCGCAACCGTCGCAGGTTCGAATCCTGCCTCGGGCATGGATGTGTGTAATGTCCTTAGGTTAGTTAGGTTTAAGCAGTCCTAACGTCTAGGGGACTGATGACCTCAGAAGTTAAGTCCCATAGTGCTCAGAGCTATTAAGATGTGTCCAGGGCTTACCTTCTCTTTGCACAAACATTAGTCAGATTCTGGCAAGTGAAATAGATCCAAGAAGTTCACTGTGGCTGATGTTACACAAGATCTGCTTGTAGACTTCTCGTCCCACCTACAAGCTACGGTCTAAAATTAAGTGTGCTGATAACGAGAAGTTTAATATTTCAAAGTACTGGTTCTTTGAATACTCTATTAAAAAAAAAGGTTCAAATGGCTCTGAGCACTATGGGACTCAACATCTTAGGTCATAAGTCCCCTAGAACTTAGAACTACTTAAATCTAACTAACCTAAGGACATCACACACACCGATGCCCGAGGCAGGATTCGAACCTGCGACCGTAGCAGCCCCGCGGTTCCGGACTGCAGCGCCAGAACCGCACGGCCACCGCGGCCGGCATACTCTATTAAATACAAGCGTGTAGTTCACTGTAGTACAGCATTGTCACAACCTTTGTGTCATGATTTCTTGCTTCAGAAATCTGCAACTACATTGGTTTTTACTGAGGAGAAACTTTATAAACCGCACATTCCAGTTGAATCGGAGAAACATAAAGACGTCATGAATGTTGCCGAGAAAGATATACTAACCTCAGACATGGGATTTTGTAATAAGCTGGCCTGTTAAGGAGCTCTTACGGTTGCTACATTCCCATACAGTTGATCAGAAGAGAAGCGCAATGCACTTCTTATTAACCTTCAACAACTATGACTTTTTTTGTTCTAAGACTCTCCATAATATTCAGTGCTCTTAGAGCGCTAATAGAAAAAAAATTACGCGGAAATTGTTCCAGGAGATCGCGGAACATTCCCGCTTCAAGTCCTATAATTTCATAAAGTTCCGATAGGTGGTGGCGCTCTACGTCTGTAACGGAGCTGCATTCCAAGAAGCGAGCTGTCACTGAGTTTCTTTTGGCAGGAAACCAGAGCATCAAATTATTCATAGGCGCTTGCAGAACGTTTACGGAGACGTGGCTGTGAACAAAAGAAACGTTAATTGTTGGCCAAGCGCCTGTCGCAATAAGGTCGCGTAAACATGTCCACTCTCCCGTGTGCTGGCCGGAAGAACACTGCTGCAACACCTGCAATGTTGCAACGTGGGGCGATCTCATAGAGGTGATTGAAGAATCACAAACAAACACCTCGGTTCTCAACTCGATGCCTCTGGTCCTAGTGCTGAGTCCGCAGCTCGCGGTCGTGCGGTAGCGTTCTCGCTTCCAGCGCCCGGGTTCCCGGGTTCGATTCCCGGCGGGGTCAGGGATTTTCTCTGCCTCGTGATGACTGGGTGTTGTGTGATGTCCTTAGGTTAGTTTGGTTTAAGTAGTTCTAAGTTCTAAGTGACTGATGACCACAGATGTTAAGTCCCATAGTGCTTAGAGCCATTTGAACCATTGGAAAGTAGTGCTGACACTTTCGTTCACCAGTTGGGGAACTTGAAGGCCGTGTGCCCGCTGGGTTCCCCGCCGCTTAACGAAGGACCAATTGTGCGGAATTGCTAGGGGATTACGAGACCGATTGTGTACAGTGTTTAGTAGAAAATCGCTCCAGGCGATAAAACATGGTTCATCACATCGAATCGGAAACAAAAGAGCAATCAAAGGAGTGGCACCGCATCGTCAGCGTTTAAAGTCAAGGCGACTGTTTTCTGGGACTCTGAAGGGGGTATTCTGTTTGATGTCATCCCCCATCGTGAAACGATAAATTCCGAAGTGTACTATGCTGCCCTCAGGAAACTGAAGAAACGACTTCAGCGTGTTCGTCACCTCAAATATGCAGACAAACATCTCCTTCTCACACAAGTTTACCCAACCGAGAGGAACTCACAACACGTCGCTGGATTGTTCTTCGTCATCCACCGTGCAGCCCGGGTCTCGCACCGTGCAGCTTCCATCTGTTTGGCCCAATCGAGGATGCACTCCGCGGGAAGCAGTATGTGAATGATTGGGATGTTACTGGTGGGTCAAGGCGTTGGCTCTGACGTCTGCTGGTAGTGGTACCATGCGGGCATAGCGCCCCTCTCTTCTCCCCCCCTCCCCTGCAATAAGGTTTTGTAAGGCCACCTCATTGAAAGAAGACTACATTGAAAGATAGCGTTTTATAGCCAAAAGAGTGGGAAATGACCTGCTGTACTACAATCCCGAATAAAACTATTCTGATTTCAGAAAAAAAGACAATCTTTCATTATTGTATATGACGGTAGTATCTGCTCCCGAAAGAACAGTTCCTGTTTATGACCATGCAGCATTGCTAGAATGAAATGACAATTAAATGGACACCCTAGCTGCAAAGAGGCGTTGATATACCTCATTGGGGACATGTCGAAAATGTGTGCCCCGACTGGGACTCAAACCTGGGATCCCCTGCTTACATGGCAGACGCTCTATCCATCTGAGCCACCGAGGGCACAGAGGATAGGGTGCCTGCAGGGACTTATCCCTTGCACGCTCCCCGTGAGACTCACATTCCCATCATGTCCACATGGGGGGCGCGCAAGGGATAAGTCCCTGCAGGCACACTATCCTCTGTGCCCCCGGTGGCTCAGATGGATAGAACGTCTGCCATGTAAGCAGGAGATCCAGGGTTGAGTCCCAGTCGGGGCACACATTTTCATCATATCCCCAATAAGGTATATCAACGCCTTTTTGCAGCTAGGGTGTTCAGTTAATTATCATTTCATTGTTAACTGGTAGCCCCTCGTTCTTGCGTATTTATTTGACAACATATTCAAAAACTAAAGTTGTTCGGTGCAAGACCGAGACAAGTCCAATTTTTTAAAAAATCATTAAATATCATAATATATCTTTGTTTGCTTAAGTAAAAGGATAGTACACGTCGCTGCTGGCCTAAAAAGGGATTGGGAAAAAGACAAGACCGACCAAAAAGATTTTCCAATTTATGGACAGTTTTTCATGTTTTGCTCGAAATTGTTTAAAAGTGACTTAACATTGTTATTGCATCAATGCCTTCGACTTTGTTTTACAGTCTCTTGTATTTCATTCTCGTTACTAACTTAAATGAATGAGCTGTTAAGCCAATTGTGCGGACATCCTCGAATGTTTGTACCTTTGACATCTTCAGGGTTGTGTAGACACAGTTACTAGCTGCAGGTATAAAAGATAAACCTCTGTAGATACTCGATGCGAAGCTGAAAGAGTGGCATTGTTAACTGTTCTGGGTGGGGAGGATGGAACTTGTCCCTCTCTTTCTACATAGTGACTCTATGTGCGGCGTTCTATGTCTAGCATGCGGATAGATATTTCCTCCGCCCTCCTACATCAGGGCTCAAGAAAAATGTGAGCAAATGTCGTAAGCTCATGGTGCACCGCTGTTAGCTGCACATGACTATAACTTTGCTTCGGCTGAAAATCGGACTACTTCCTCTGTCCCAGTCCAGTGGAGCCGAATAAGGCATTTAAGCAACGACACCCTTTCAATTCAGGGATACAGTGAGGCGTGTTCTGTTGTTTATTCCTACAACAGAAAGTAATCCAATTAGTTCACTGGCCAGTAGAGCACAATGCCTTCGCTGCTTTCCCGTCACACTCTGCACAGCGGTCTGCAGAATAACTAAGCTCGTCGCTGAAGCGATTCTGTTGTCGCTCCCTTTCACACTTTCTTCTGCTGGTTCTCCCATTCCTCCTCCTGCCTCATTGTGCTCTTTGGTTTTACTCTCCTTTTAGTCGCGAAAATTATATTTTCGGATCGGTATTAGGACTCCCGCTTTATTTCATTTTTATCTGTAATGCAGAGCAGGGAGCGGGACTGCAGCAACTTCTCGCCGCTTGAATATGGCGCAATCTCCGGCGGCCAGGCCTTAATGCTCGATAGGGACCCTCCGGCGCCTGCGGCGGAAGCGGGGAACACCAGAGCTGCCATCTCGACGCGGTAAAATGCAGAACCTAGGAAAGCAGCTTCCTGCTCGCATCAGGAGGGACCGTTCGACCGCGATCTGCGGCAGAAATGTTGACTACAGTGCAAAGTGTGAGATGTCTGAGGCAATGTATTAGACTAGATTAGATTAATTATTCATTCCATAGACAAACAAGAGAGGATCCCCCTGAGGGTGGAAAATGTCTGATAAACACATTACAAAAATGTAGTTCGAAAAACTTGACATTCATTAATTTTAATGATCCTCAGACAATAAAAAGTAAAATTATGAACATGAATTATAACTGAACTTCTAATATTTCAGGTTTAATACTTACATCTGCTTTCATTAAGCCCATCATTCACACAGTAGCTCGTTACTTGGCTATTACAACCAAGTATTGTCCAAAATTAAAGTAAATTATTCTTTTCAATGATCCTTAGTTAAGGACAGTCAAATTATATGCAAGATTTAAAATTAAAACTTCCACTATTGTTAAGAATTAAAGCATAATAAATTTTTATTAAAATGGTCTATGGCACTTGTTGAGAAATTTATGGATGGAATAGAAGGAGTTGGGTACCAAACATTCTTTTAAATTATGTTTAAATTGTGCCTTGTCTGAAACTAAACTCTTAATGGTTGCTGGTAACTTATTGATAATATGCGTTGCTGAATACTGGACTCCTTTCTGGGCAACAGTACGTGATTTAAAATCTTTGTGTACATTGTTCTTATTCCTAGTATTGATACTGTGTACTAAGCAGTTAGTTGGAAAAAGAGATGTATTATTCATTAAGGAATAAATGTACTGAGAAGCTGTGGTCAGTATACCCATTTTTTTGAATAGGTTTCGACATGATGTTTTTGGATTTACATGACACATTACCCTTATTATACGCTTCTGTACTGTAAACATCTGTTCTTCGTTGGTGGAGTTACCCCAAAATATAATACCATATGACATAATGGAATGAAAATAAGTAAAACATGCCAGTTTTTTATATTTAAATCTCCTATGTCTGACATCATTTGCATTGCAAATGAGGACTTGTTCAGGCATTTTAGCAGTTCGTTAGTATGTAGCTCCCAAATGAATTTATTATCAAGTTTAATCTCAAGAATTTTACACTGTCAACTTCTCCTATTTCCATGTCATCATATTTTATACACACATTAGAAGGAAATCTCTTGGAAGTTCTGAAGTGCATATGGTAGGTCTTTTCAAGGTTTAATGACAATGAATTGGCTATGAACCACTTACTAATGTCAGTAAAAATATGATTAGCTGCTCTTTCTAAATTTATATTTGATTTACTATTTATTGCAATATTTGTATGATCTGCAAATACGACAAACTAGGCATCTGGTTATGTGACAGATGACAGGTCATTAATATACACAAGAAAAAGTAGTGGACCTAGTATGGAACCTGGGGGAACACCACATGTAATTTCTTCCCAGTCAGATGATGTCTGATTGCATACTGCTAAAGTCTTACATAATGACACCTTTTTTTCTATTAGTAAGATATGACTGAAACCACTTTGCAGCACTACCAGTGATGCCATAATATTTTAATTTAGTTAAAAGAATGCTATGATTCACACAGTCAAAAGTCTTTGACAGGTCACAGAATATGCCAGTTGCCTCTAATTTGTTGTCTAATAAATTAAGCACATTTTCATTGTAAGTGTAAATAGCCTTCTCATTATCAGAACCCTTAAGAAACCCAAACTGTGAGTTTGACAGTATGTTATTTTCACTAAGGTGCTCAAGTAGACACTTGAAGATAACCTCTTCAAAGATTTTTGAAAAAGCTGGCTAAAGTGAGATCGGTCAGCAATTTGACGGCATTTCTTTTTCCCCTTTTTGTGGAGAGGTATAACTTCAGCATCCTTAAACCAATCTGGGAATGTTCCTGTGATAAGTGAATGAGTACACAAATAAGACAGGACAAAGTGCACACGAACACTCCTTTATTAACTTTGTTGATATCTTATCATAACCACTAGAATGGATTGATTTCAAGGACTTTATGATGGATTCAATTTCTTTGGGTGAAGTAAGTGTCAATTCCATTTTACTGAGATTGCTTGCATGCACTGATCTCAGGTATTCCATTGCATTATTTACTGAGAGCCCTATGCTATCAGTAACAGAGACAAAATACTTGTTTAAATGGTTTGCAACACAACATGCATTTTGTTACCATGGTTTCATTTATTTTTAGAGTTGTTTGTTCCTCCTAATTTCTGGACCCATCTGTCTCTGACTTAACTATATCCCACACTGTTTTTATTTTATTGCTGAATGTATTTATCTTCTTCTCCTAATGCAGGTCTTTAGATTTCTGGATAACCTTCTTCAATATTTTGCAGTAATTTTTGTAATGAGCTATAATGCTAGTATCAAAGGTGTCCATCCCTACATATCAGAAAGAGTTTCTCACATGATATCTTTATCCCTTGTGTAATCCATGGTTTCTTATTAGACTTATGCTTAATTTGAGTTACCTTCAGGGGAAAACAATTTTCAGTTAATGTGCTAACTTTATTAAAGAATGTGTTGTATTTTCCATTTGTGTCTTGGATGCTGTAAACATCTATCCAATTACTGATTTCTTTGAGCAATCTCCTAAATTTCTCAGTTTTTGACTGTTTTATTGGCCTTCTGAACTAAGTTCTGGCAGATGTTTTACTCTGACAATTTTCAAAATTTAACATTAGGTGTTGCATGTCATGGTCAGATAGCCCATTTACTACTGGATTTGTAATATGGTTTAGTTGCTTAGAATTGTCTATAAAGATATTATCAGGGGCAGTTTTAGAACATTTATATGCCCTAGTTAGGAAACTTGCAGCAGAAATTCAATTGAATGACAATGTAACTGATTTCAGTAACTGTTCACTGACAGTGTTTTTCAGGACATCTATATTAAAATCACTAGCAACCACTAGTTCTTTGTTTTTTTTTAATTTTAGATGAGATAATAAATCTTCAAGACCGTTTATAAACAAGTTGGAATTTCCAGAAGGTGCTCTGTATATGGCTACTATTATAAAGGACCTATTATGAAATTCTGTCTCTGTTGCACATGCTTCTAGTGCTGCTCTAAGCAAAATTTATTAATGTCAATATTCTTAAATTTAAAACTGTTTTCAACAAATGTGGCAACTCCTCCTTTCTCCATATTTTGTCTTCAGAAGTAAGAGGCTAATTTAAGTTCTGTAAGGTTTAACATATCTATACCAGTGGTCACATGATGTTCAGAGAGGCAAATTATATTACCTGGGTCGACGACTCTTATTCATCAATGTACATAAGTTGTTCATTAATTTTACTTCTAAGCCCTCGAATATTTTGATGCTGAAGATAGTTGGCGTTTCACATTTACCGAGATGAAATCGCTGTGTTCGCTGATTCAATGTGCCAGAATTATGCTGTTTGATTTCTTTCTCAAACTGAAGGTTTGTTTCAATCTCTTACTTCTCTCAGAACTTGACTTCGTTCTGTCCTACCTATCCTAAAAAAAGGTGCTGCACCCAACGCCTATGACCACTGGTATATTACCACTCATGACAGTGCTTGCTCCCCTTACATTTCCTGCTATTAGCCCAGCCAGTTTACCCTCCCCTTTCCTATTGAGATGTAGGCCATGTCTAGTATAATCCCACCTACTGAGAGAATCAGCAGGAACCAAACCAATATGTGACCCTGCACCTGACCCTAGTAGCTGTTCCAACTCCAAATTAACTCTCCCAACAGAAGAGTTTAAATGAGGTCGGTCATGGCGTCTCAGGACAGGTACAAACTCAATACTGATATGTCTCGTTGCTGATGCAATCTTTGCCAGGCCACACTCTGTATTGTACCCAGGATCTCTGTCAATATTATTACCTGGCCCACCCACAATAACCACGGTGTCTTCCTTGGTAAAAGCTTTACAGAATGAACCTAAATCCTCTATCACCTGACCCAGACCAGCACTAGATTTAAAAAAAAATTGTGACCTGATATTCTGATCCCAACTGGTCCTGCAAGAGTTGGCCTACACCTCTGGAATGTGAACTACCTAACAACAAAACGTCCTTTCTCAATGCTGACTTTTCTACATTCTTATTCAATTTTCTACTGAAAGTTTGTTGTGCCTTCTCTACACCTATCTCTGTCCAAGGCTCATCAGTTTCTAACTGAAGCAACAGGTCAAACTTTTTCTTCACATTCACCACAAAGCTCTCTGATAAAGTTCTATGTCTCTTCCTCTTGTTACCTGTCCCCACTTCCGACCTCTCTTTACCCTTCTCCCTCCTTAACCTGTTCAGATCTTCCCTAGCCTGCTCTAACTGTGCATGAAGGACAGCGATTTTCCCCTCCTCTTCCACTATTTTCTATCTCTACTGCATATCCTACATAACCACTGATAAGTCTGATCCACTTCCCCATTTCCCACGCCGCTACAGTCATCCTAATGGGAAAAATTACTGCAGCCATCACACCAAACCCCGGAGCTAACAATTCTATGGCACGTCAGGCACTTTTCACTCATGGTAAAAATCTTACTTAACGAGAATAAGTTAAATTAAATTACTGAAAAACAAGAAAACACATTTTCGAAAGAATAGATCTAGTCTCAATCGTATGTAAACAAACTTACTTTAGTGACAATAAGTTAAATTAGCGAAAAAAGAAGAAAAACACGTTAAAAAATTAGGCCTAGTCGCAACTATATGTAAATAAAGCTTCTACCGTATGTGTAAAGTTTCCAGATACCGGAACTTAAATTTACACTGTGTTTCGCAAAATAAAACAAAAAAGGGATACGCTTTCTTAACTTGCTGGAACTGAACACAACAATTAAACTAAATTCTATACGTTTTTCTGCGCTAAAATGTATGCAAGAACACGATTGTAACCCTACTTTATGTTCCTTTAGCGTTTTATGGAATAATACGCAAACGGAAGTGAAACCTTCAATACTAAGCTTGCAAAACACACTTGTACATGTATTAAGCTAGTTTCATGAACTAAACTGAGTTTTATTATAGTCTAAATTACCTATCTGTACGCAGCACAAAACTCACGCGTCTCACCTTTTACAGGGCTACCAATTATTGGAAAATATGGGGTGAAAGAGTTCAAGAGAAAAATCAAAGCAATATGTTGAAGCAGAAACACACTTACAGTTCCATTATATAGATGTTTCACCAACTTCTACATGTATATACTCTTCAAAATAAAAGTCCATTTGTATGTTATAATGTTTCCAATGGAGTACTAAAGACACGTTCCGAAACAGTAACTCCTGTATTTTCTGAAACATTTAATGCGTCAAGAACTCATGGCATTTTTTCAGAGAGATTCCAATTTGCTACTGTTAAAGCCCTCTACAAAAAAAGGGACAGCGAAAGTGTCAACAACTACCATCCCGTTTCACTACTGACATTAAAGCTTCTATGCAAATATCACTGCAAGTGATAGAGGGTGTAGAATAAATGTGCAAGGCTTTTACGAAGTAAGATCACGTTGTAATAGTGGATGGCGCAGGAAACAAAAGTGATTAGGATCGGGGTTACGATATTGAATGTGACCTGGTAAAAATAGCATCTATGGTAATACTTGGTTCCTATTTTCATGCGGCCCCTATTGAACAGGTCTGTCAGGAGGGTAAATATGGAGCTAGATTATCTGCTTCAGAAACTCATGGAAATACCTCTGTTTGAGGCTAAGACTAGTGTACAGTGATTCGACATCGGATTAAATTAAGCTCAGAATAATGCTCTGAATAACCTAACATAATTCACCTGGATATTCTTTGATTTGACTTTGTGGATTATGAAATTCTTCTACATAAGTTTAAGTATTGAGATATGAGTGGGATAGTGCAGAAATAGCTTAATTCATATTTAACTGGAAGAATGCAGAAGGCTGAAATTAACAATACAGGTAGTCTACAAGTATCAACAGAGCTTCTGACAGGGAAGATACCAAGAATGGTGTACCACAGGCTTCAGTCTTGGGTCCCTTATTGTTCTTAACATACATTAATTACTTGGCACTCTAAAATCCTGAAGACGCAGAGCCCCTAATTTTTGCTGATGCTGCAGGTACAGTAATAACACCCAGCAAACAAGAATTAGCTGTGAAAATTTTACATAATGTCTTTCAGAAAATTATTGAGTCATTCTCTACAAATGGACTCACTAAATTTTAAGAAAACACAGTATATACAGTTCTGTACAGTAAATGGCATATCACCATTGACAAATATAGACTTTGAAGAGAAGTCTGTTGCGAAGACAGAATATTCAAAATTTTTGGGTGAGCACAATGATGAGAAATTGAATTGGAAGAAACATATGATTAACTGCTGAATCGATTATGTTCAGCTACTTATGCAATTAGGGTTATTGTAAAATTTGGTGGTGACATATCAGTGAATTAACGTACTATGCATATTTATTCATCATTAAGAGAAAAAATATTCACTGTACACAAGCATGTAATCAGAATAATAGCTGGAGCCCATCCAAGATCACCTTGCAGACATTTAAGCAACTTGGGATTCGAATTGAAATTAGACATTAATAACCCACACCAATTCAAGAACAATGGCCACGTGCATAGCTATGACACTAGATGAAAGGATGATTTTCATTATTCTGGGTTAAATCTGACTTTGCCACAGAAACGGGTGAATTATGTTGCCACAAAAATCTTTGGTCATTTGCCAAACAGCATTATTAGTCTGACAGATAACCAACCAGAATTTAAAAACAAATTAAAAGAATTTCTGAATGACAACTAATTTTACTGAACATATGAATTTTTAGATTTGAAGTAGTAACCAAAACATAAAATAAAATAAAAACTATGTCATGTAAAGAAAACTTAGTTTAACTGAAATGTTCCAAATCATTAAGAAATGTTGTATTCATGATCTATGGAACAAGTATTAATGTGATGTAATGTAGAACGCAAAAGGCATGACTGGACTCCAGTTACCAGAATCGTTTATGGTCAGAAGTACATTCGGAAAAGACTGTGCTTATAGGTCTTAATTAGCATTAAAATTTAGTAGGTGTTGCAATTTGTGAACAACATAAAAATTCGATTAAAGAAAAACAAAAAGTCCGTGCAGACCATACAGTTTACGGGAGTGAAGCAGTGTGCAATAAGCAAGTAATGAAGTATAGCAGTTATGAAAAATTTTATTCGTTTATTCACGGCAGTAAAATGGGACAAAGATTAGATTTTGAGAAGAACGATTTACTCAATGAAGTGGGCAGTGCTAAAGCTTTCATTACCGAACGATAAAAAAATAACCCAGTTCCGACTTCCACCAATTCAGGGTGGATTTTTCCAGCGTTGTTAACCATTAAATGCAGTTACAAAATACCGCATGATATTCCAGTTTAGCCCAGGAATGCGCCATTCTATTTTGGCTACTCTAGAGGCGCGCCAGGGTACAGTGACGCAGAGATTTCAATGCGTTCCATGACTGCAAATGTACATCGCAAATAAAGATAAAAACAATTTAAATTTTTTTTTATTTTCAATGTGATAATTACCTCTCACACGCGAGAGAGAATCTTCTCTAAAAGCAGCGGTGTGCAGCGGTGTGCTCGGCCTGTTTCACATGCACGTTCTTCTTTTGTGCAATGTTGATGTGGATGTAATCCCTGGCAGCAGAAGCATGAGCACACTCAGTCCACTATTGCACATTCTTCGTAAAACGTTGGTGGCTGCCTCCAGAGACATAACAAGCACTCATCTGCTATCATTCGGCCCATATGTGGCCAATTTGGAACGTAAATGCAGGAGATATTTTGAGATGATCATTTTTCTGACAAGCAAAGGAGATTGTGCCATACAATATCTGATTATCGGACAGTGTTTCCAAGTCTTACCTTAAGGTCTTGACGATGGTCGGTTCGTTAAATACTGTTGTGTACATAGTTCCGCATAGTCAGCGCGTACACAACTTTCGCAATAGAGCGCGCCGCGCTAAGCACAACAGCGCAGGCGCAGCGCTTGTCCGTCTCCGCACTGCGAGATGGCGCTGCATTAGAGATGGACCAAATTCTGCTTCCGCCGATCTCATGACAACACATGAGTCCTTGTTATGTCTCTGGAAGCAGCCACCAACTTTTTATGAAGGATGTATAATAGTGGACTCAGTGTGCTCATGGCTCTGCTGCCAAAGATTACATCCACATATGTAACGCAGGCAATGCGATTGCTGCTAATGTAGAACCTTTTCTCCTCACGGATCACACTCGCACAGTGATAACTAACACGCGAGGTATTATAACGAGTGTACAGACCTCCGATTGGTCAGTCTGCATTTGTCTGCGTTAGTCTGTACCAGTCTGCATTAGTCTGTACCAGTCTATAGTCAAATTTCAGTCTGCACCTAATAAGATTACCATATTCTTGTACATAGCTATGAAGATAAATGAATAGACACTTTGTCAAGTATCAGAGATATGTGAGAATAAGATTAACATACGAAGACCAAAGAAACTTCAGATTGTCAATTGTAAACAGCATCCAGAATCAAGTTAAGTAGGGTTTATGATTTTTATTATTTTAATAAATATGTGTGAAAATTAATCAAGTTCTGTTTAAAGTTGGTCACCATCAATCTGCTAGTCTAAGCGTGCAAGTGGCATTTCTATCGACTGACCTAACGGCAGAAGACAAATACGCCACAATAAGACCACGAGACATATTGCTGACACTCGCCTACTTCATTAGAGCGACAAGTCAAACAATCTGATGGTGTGTGTACCGAAGGTCGTACAGTACGCACACCACAAATACAGTCTCATTATTTTTCAGAAGTGGGTGCTCTGCCGACAATGGATTTCACCTCGACCCTCCGCCATTCATACATCTTTTTCTTTCGCCAGGAGCACCATCGTTGCACCACGCTCTACGCACTCTATCGTACTCGAGTCATCTACAGCAATACAGTTACTCATGGACGCTCACCGATGGTAGAACAAATAGGAGGCACAGCTGAAAATGACTAATTTATCGAGATAGATCGACAGTGAAGTGAAATGGAATTCAGTATTTTATATTTACCTACAAACAGTCCTTGCAGGGAATATGGCTTCTTTATAGACAAGATAATTGCTACCCAAGCAAGCCAAATGGTTTCAAAAGGCTTGTTCCAGGTTGCAATGGAAGCAAATAAAAGAAAGAATAAATCAGACTATCGTTCATGTTGATAGATCTACAACGATGCGGGAAACTAAAGCTCGGTTTGTCATCTAGATAGCAATGGATCTTTGAAGTCCACGCCGTATACCGTGTCGCATTCCTGACAGTTTGATCATACATATAGTAGCAGGTAGAAAGAGAGTTTATTTTATTTTATTGAAGCACTTTCTGCTAGTACTGAAACAAATATGCAGTGAATCCGTGAATCGGTTTACAGATTGTCTATATGGAGTTCTGACATTTTTTCGCAGTCTCGCTAATTAGCGATAATAACCTCAATTAATATTGTCAAACTGGCCAGTTACAATAAATATTCAAATGTGATTATCATTATTTATATTCATTTAATTACGTGAGCTGCATCGATCTTAATTGCTAATTAGCAATAAGGACTAAAAGTGACGCTCGCCGTTTGTGACTAATGGGAGGTCAGAAATTCTTAAATAACCAGTCTGCAAATATTACGCAACATTTGCAGCTACTAGCAGACACTTATTTCTAACGCTAATGAGGACTTACGGCGTCTTAGCAATGTTTTCCCACTGACATCAGTGGTGTGGGCATTCCGCCCACCAAGGCATGTTGCTAATCATTTCTAAACGTTTACGTGGATATTACTTGGGAATCATTGCCAACTGAAAGGAAGAATACTCCTTTATTTTTATTTGCTCTTGTAAGCTAAATGTAGACAATATTGTACATATGGTTGATAACTGGTAGTGTAGTACTGAAACGTACCCTTTGAACAATTAATGAATTACTGTGCTTAAACTGACAATATTTTTAGCGCAACGCAATCTGACTTTCAAAAATCCCTACAAAAGAACGGCCCTGACTAACATTAACCTATACCTTAATAGTCATCAAAAGTCGTAATATATATATAGCAGTTCATGACATCCAGTCTTACAAATTTCAAAACTCCGCCATTTCTCTCCCCGCATACACCACTGCTGGCGGCTCACCTCCAACTGCGCAACGCAACAGCCAACTGCCCAACACTACAATGGCAGACGACAATGCAAACTAGCCACAGACTGCATACAGCACAGCCAGTGGTTTTTCATACAGAGCGCTACGTGGCGTCACCAATAAGAAAACCTAAACAGCCTACTTACAGTACATTAGCGATGGCTTATTCTGTCGTCGCCAATCAAGAGCCGTGAACGACTGCGACAGAACTAAGATCTCGTTCTGTACACCGCTGCAACGTGTATTATATGTGGGTCTTCTAGAGAAGTCGTTGTATGTACGCCACCAAAGAGCAGCTATAAGTCTTCGAAACTGATGACGAAGTTGTCGATGCTAGTTGCGACACAATAAAATTTGTAGCAGCTTTATGGAGGCATGTACAAGAATATTCTTAAATTTACCTAAATTACAATTTTCTTTCGATATTTCGCAGATGTTCAAGACAAACGTATCCTTTCAAATATCAGTGGAATGCACATGTCGTAAGTAGTTAAATAAAGAAAAAACTGTGGATCAGTGAAAGAAAAATAAATTAAGATCAAAATGGAGTTAAAAATAGCAAAAAATGTAATTTTAAAAACATTTCTTGAGGCACTACGATCTGTGAGATTTACAAAATTGTTCTAGGGAACGTGCTTAGAGTGTTCCATTATGTCTTCTTACAGTTAGGAGACAACCACGAAAGTTCCTAATCTATTAGTTAATCTCTCATCTCTCATTAGTTATAACAACCAAACCGTAGTAATACAAGGCGAAGGGGCGAAATGTACATTGTTGTCACAGAATTAAAGTTCAAATTTAGTCATGCTGACGTCAGAACAGCAAGAGCACTGTTACACACGCCCAGAAAATAATAACGAGATTATCTTTGTAAATCTACATCTACGTAGATAATCCACAAGCCACTGTATGGTGCGTGGCGGAGGGTGTTCTGTACCACTACTAGTCACTTCCAATCCTGGTCCACTCGCAAATAGAGCGCGGGAAAAACGATTGTCTGTATGCCTCCGTTGTTGTTGTTGTGGTCTTCAGTCCTGAGACTGGTTTGATGCAGCTCTCCATGCTACTCTATCCTGTGCAAGCTTCTTCATCTCCCAGTACCTACTGCAACCTACATCCTTCTGAATCTGCTTAGTGTATTCATCTCTTGGTCTCCCTCTACGATTTTTACCATCCACACTGCCCTCCAATACTAAATTGGTGATCCCTTGATGCCTCAGAACATGTCCTACCAACCGATCCCTTCTTCTGGTCAAGTTGTGCCACAAACTTCTCTACTCCCCAATCCTATTCAATACTTCCTCATTAGTTATGTGATCTACCCATCTAATCTTCAGCATTCTTCTGTAGCACCATATTTCGAAAGCTTCTATTCTCTTCTTGTCCAAACTATTTATCGTCCGTGTTTCACTTCCATACATGGCTACACTCCATACAAATACTTTCAGAAATGACTTCCTGACACCTAAATCTATACTCGATGTTAACAAATTTCTCTTCTTCAGAAATGCTTTCCTTGCCATTGCGAGTCTACATTTTATATCCTCTCTACTTCGACCATCATCAGTTATTTTGCTCCCCAAATAGCAAAACTCCTTTACTACTTTAAGTGTCTCATTTCCTAATCTAATTCCCTCAGCATCACCCGACTTAATTCGACTACATTCCATTATCCTCGTTTTGCTTTTGTTGATGTTCATCTTATATCCTCCTTTCAAGACACTGTCCATTCCATTCAACTGCTCTTCCAAGTCCTTTGTTGTCTCTGACAGAATTACAATGTCATCGGCGAACCTCAAAGTTTTTATTTCTTCTCCATGGATTTTAATACCTACTCCGAATTTTTCATTTGTTTCCTTTACTGCTTGCTCAATATACCGATTGAATAACATCGAGGAGATGCTACAACCCTGTCTTACTTCCTTCCCAACCACTGCTTCCCTTTCATGCCCCACGTCTCCTATAACTGCCATCTGGTTTCTGTACAAATTGTAAATAGCCTTTCGCTCCCTGTAGTTTACCCCTGCCACCTTTAGAATTTGAAAGAGAGTATTCCAGTCAACATTGTCAAAAGCTTTCTCTAAGTCTACAAATGCTAGAATTGTAGGTTTGCCTTTCCTTAATCTTTCTTGTAAGATATGTCGTAGGGTCAGTATTGCCTCACGAGTTCCAGTATTTCTACGGAATCCAAACTGATCTTCCCCGAGGTCGGCTTCTACTAGTTTTTCCATTCGTCTGTAAAGAATTCGCGTTAGTATTTTGCAACTGTGACTTATTAAACTGATAGTTCGGTAATTTTCACATCTGTCAACACCTGCTTTCTTTGGGATTGGAATTATTATATTCTTCTTGAAGTCAGAGGGTATTTCGCCTGTCTCATACATCTTGCTCACCAGCTGATAGAGTTTTGTCATGATTGGCTCTCCCAAGGCGGTCAGTAGCTCTAATGGAATGTTGTCTACTCCTGGGGCCTTGTTTCGACTCAGGTCTTTCAGTGCTCTGTCAAACTCTTTACGCAGTATCGTTTCTCCCATTTCATCTTAATCTACATTCTCTTCCATTTCCATAATATTGTCCTCAAGAACATTGCCCCTGTATAGCCCCTCTATATACCCCTTCCACCTTTCTGCTTTCCCTTCTTTGCTTATAACTGGATTTCCATCTGATCTCTTGATATTCACACAAGTGGTTCTCTTTTCTCCAAAGGTCTCTTTAATTTTCCTGTAGGCAGTATCTATCTTACTCCTAGTGAGATAAGCCTCTACATCCTTACATTTGTCCTCTAAGCATCCGTGCTTAGCCATTTTGCACTTCCTGTCGATCTAATTTTTGAGACGTTTGTATTTCTTTTTGCCTTCTCCTTTCATCAATTAAATTCAATATTTCTTCTGTTACCCAAGGATTTCTACCAGCCCTCGTCTTTTTACCTACTTTATAATCTGCTGCCTTTACTACTTCATCCCTCAGAGCTACCCATTCTTCTTCTATTGTGTTTCTTTCCCCCATTCCTGTCAGTTGTTCCCTTATGCTCTCCCTGAAACTCTGTACAACCTCTGGTACTCTCAGTTTATCCAGGTCCCATCTCCTTAAATTCCCACCTTTTTGCAGTTTCTTCAGTTTTACTCTACAGGTCATAACCAATAGATTGTGGTCAGAGTCCACATCTGCCCCTGGAAATGTCTTACAATTTAAAACCTGATTCCTAAATCTCTGTCTTACCATTATATAATCTATCTGATACCTTTTAGTATCTCCAGGGTTCTTCCATGTGTACAACCTTCTTTCATTATTCTTAAACCAAGTGTTAGCTATGATTAAGTTGTGCTCTGTGCAAAATTCTACCAGGCGGCTTCCTCTTTCATTTCTTAGCCCCAATCCATATTCACCTACTACATTTCCATCTCTCCCTTTTCCTACACTCGAATTCCAGTCACCCATGACTCTTAAATTTTCGTCTTCCTTCACTATCTGAATAAGTTCTTTTATTTCATCATACATTTCTTCAATTTCTTCGTCATCTGCAGAGCTTGTTGGCATATAAACTTGTACTACTGTAGTAGGTGTGGGCTTCGTATCAATCTTGGCCACAATAATGCTTTCACTATGCTATTTGTAGTAGCTTACCCACATTCCTATTTTCCTATTCATTATTAAACGTACTCCGGCATTACCCCTATTTGATTTTGTATTTATAACCCTGTATTCACCTGACCAAAAGTCTTGTTCCTCCTGCCACCGAACTTCACTAATTCCCACTATATCTAACTTTAACCTATCCATTTCCCTTTTTAAATTTTCTAACCTACCTGCCCGATTAAGGGATCTGACATTCTACGCTCCGATCCGTAGAACGCCAGTTTTCTTTCTCCTGATAACGACATCCTCTTGAGTAGTCCCCGCCCGGAGATCCGAATGGGGGACTATTTTATCTCCGGAATATTTTACCCAAGAGGACACCATCATCATTTAATCATACAGTAAAGCTGCATGCCCTCGGGAAAAATTACGGCCGTAGTTTCCCCTTGCTTTCAGCCGTTCGCAGTACCAACACAGCAAGGTAGTTTTGGTTATTGTTACAAGGCCAGATCAGTCAATCATCCAAACTGTTGTCCTTGGAACTACTGAAAAGGCTCCTGCCCGTCTTCAGGAACCACACGTTTGTCTGGCCTCTCAACAGATACCCCTCCGTTGTGGTTGTACCTACGGTACGGCTATCTGTATCGCTGAGGCACGCAAGTCTCCCCACCAACGGCAAGGTCCATGGTTCATGGGGAGGTATGCCTCCGTATGAGCCCTAATCTTTCGAATCTTATCTTCGTCGCCCATACACGAGATGTATGTTGGCAGCAGCAGAGTCGTTCGGCAGTCAGTTCCAAATGCCGATTCTCTATATTTTCTCAGTAGCGTTTCTCGAGCATCGGGTTCCCTCCACGGAATCCCATCTGATTTTGAAGCATCCCCGTAACACTTACGTACTGTTTGAACCTGCCGCTAGCAAATCTAATATCTCGACTCTGAACTGCTGTGGTGTCTTCCTTCAGTCAGAAGTGGTACAGATCCCAAAGACTCGAGCAGCACTCAGGTATAGATCGCACCAGTAGGTCTCCTTTACAGGTGAACTACTATTTCCTAAAATCTTCTCCGTAAATCGAAGTCGACCATTCAGCTCGCCTACCACAATTGTCACACATTCGTTCAATTTTGTATCGCTTTGCAACGTTACACTGGTAATATTGTAACCGAACACTACAGGTTTGTTCTTCCTACTCATTCGCATTATATTTTTCAACATGTAGAGCTATCTGCTATTATTCACACCACCTAGAGACTTTGTCTAAGTCGTCTTGTATCTTCCAAAAGTTATTCGTCTTCGACACCTCACCGTACACCACAACATCATCAGCAAACAGCCGCTTTGCTGCCTACCCTGTCTGCCAAATCATTTATGTATATAGAGAACTACAGCGGTCCTGTCATATTTCCCTGGGGCACTCCTCATGACACCCTTGTCTCTGATGAACATTCGCCGTCGAGGGCAACGTACTGGCTTCTGTTACTTAAGGAGTCTTCGAGCCAGGCACATATCTATGAATTTATTCCATATGCTCGTACGTTCGTTAACAGCTTTCACTGGGCCACAGTGTCAAATGCTTTCCGGAAATCTCGAAATATGTAACCTTCCTGTTGCCATTCATCTATAGTTCGCAGAAATGGGCAAGCTGAGGTTCTCATGAGGTATGCTTTCTGAAACCATGCTGGTTCGTGAGCATAAGGTTTTCAGTTTATTATATTTGAACTGAGAATATGTTCGAGTCTGCAGCAAACAGAGGTTAGGGATATCGGTCTGTAAGTTCGAATGTCGTTCTTTTACCCTTCTTATGTACTGGAGTAACTTGTGTTGGTTTCCAGTTGCTTGGGGCTTTGTGCTGGGCGAGAGATCCACGGTAAATGCAAACTACGTAAGGGGCCAATGCCGAAATTGGGATTCCATTCGGACCTGGTGATTTATTGGCTTTCAAATCTTTCTGTTGTTTCTCTACGCCAGGGGTGTTTCGTAGTATGTCTGCCATATGGGAGTCTGTCCGATGGTCAAATGACGGTATGTTTGTACGATTCTCCTGTGTGATTTCTTGAAAGTGAAATTCAAAACTTTGGTTTTCATTTTGCTATTTTCAACTGCCACACCAGACTGGTCAATAAGAAACTGAATGGAACATTAGACTCACTTGCGATTTTACATAGGACCAGAATTTTCTCGGGTTCTCTGCCAGATATTTCGCTAAGATGTGTCGGTGATAGTTGTACGCTTCGTGCACAGATCTTTTCATAGACGCACCAGTCTCTACCAACCTTTGCTTGTTGTCATTCATGCGTTCTGTTTTGAACTGAGAGTGCAACGGCCTCTGCTTCCTCAACATCTTCAGAATTTTATTATTAAACCATGGTGGGTCTTTTCCATACTTTATCCACTTACTAGGCCCATATCTCTGCAGACAACGATTTACAGTCTGCTTGAACTTTGCCCATAATTCCTTTGCGTCGATCTTACTGGAACCAAGTGAAATCAGTTTAATGTCTAAGGAAATGGTAACAACTGCTTATCAGCTCTGTCTGGCAGATAGAGCTTTTGACTGATTTGTTAACTTTTGTAACCTAGGTGCTGCAATGACATCATGATCACTAATCCCTCTTTCTGTATCGACATTGTCAATAACGTCCGGCGTATTTGTAGCTACAAAATCTAAGATTTTCCATTGCATGTGATCTGCCGAGCTTGCTGCTCAAGACGGTTTTCAGAAAATGTGTCCAAACGTATTTCGCAAGACTGTCTTTCTATAGCGCTTGCAAGGAATCCATAAACATCCCAGTCTGTACTCGGTAGGTTAAAGTCGCCTCCAATTAGTACTGCATGGTCTGGTATTTCAGTACTACTGACCATAGACTTTCTTTGATGACTCTAGAACTTCACAGCGAAGTATGGTGGCCGGTAAAACATACAAGAATTGGTTTCACCTACAACTGTTATACGAGACCAGATAACTTCACTCCTACACTGAACTTAGGCCTCAATAGAGACATTTTTGTCAACAGCAATGAACACTACCCCTCCTATGGCCTCTAATGTGCCTTTCTGAAAAACGTTTCACGACTCATTAAATGTCTCGGAGGTTTCCGGTTTGGATTACAGCCAGTTCATCAAAGAAAAATTTGACCACGAGAACTTTCCTGGAGGGCTGTAAATTCGGGAACTTCATATTTGGACAGGTTACTGACAAAATATTGACAATCGAAGTGTCTTTACTCTGAATGCCATCTGACTTATCCTGCTGCGTATTGACTGGCAAGTGTTCATCAGAACATGTCAAACTATCGTCTACCCCATAACCCACTCATGTGGACTCCACAAGTACTCTACTAACCGAGTAGCTGCTTCCTCTGCGTAGTGCACCCCTGATCTATCAAGGGGAGTCCTACGATTTCCCACACGATGTAACGCAGGTCCAGAAATCCTCTGACACAGAGTCGACGACCCTCCACTGGGCTGCAAACTAAAGGACCCAGATCAAATTTTGGAACAATGTTGCAAATTGCGAGTCTGCTTGCACCCCGTGCATGAAGCCCCCACCATCAGCCATCTGTATGAACTGAGGATGGGTTCAGAACCCACGTGACAAGAGTCATTAGTGCCGACCACAGCCACGACTTGCAGACGACTGCACCCTGCACGCTCGATAGTCGCAGGCAAGGCAGCCTCCACATCTCGGATGAGGCCGCCCGGCAGATATACAGAGCGCACATTGGCTTTCTTTCCAGCCCCGAACGCTATCTGCCTAAGGGGTCCCATAACGCGCTTGAAGCTGGAGCTCCCAAAAGCTAGTAAATTCCTCCCCTTCCCCATCCCCTCCACACCCCCATGTGCCTGCTCGATGGAGCAGCGATCTGTTCATTCTCAGAATGACTGCGCGAGGCGAGATGGCCAGTCTTCACACTGGCCCACCGCCACCGCTACACACCGAGGCAGCAACCTGAAGGTGGTTGACGTGTAAGTAGGCTGTTTAGGTTTTTTTTATTGGCAACGCCGCCGCCACGTAGCGCTCTGTATGAAAATCACTGGCTGTGCCGTGTGCAGTCTGTGGCTGGTTTGCATTGTTGTCTGCCACCGTAGTGTTGGGCAGCGGCAGCTGGATGCTAACAGCGCATAGCGTTGCGCAGTTGGAGGTGAGCCGCCAGCAGTGGTGGACGTGGGGAGAGAGATGGCAGAGTTTTGTAATTTGTAAGACTGTATGTCATGAACTACCATATATATTATGACTATTAAGGTAAATACATTGTTTGTTCTCTATTAAAATCTTTCATTTGCTAACTATACCTATCAGTAGTTAGTGCCTTCTGTAGTTTGAATCTTTTATTTAGCTGGCAGTAGTGGCGCTCGCTGTATTGCAGTAGTTCGAGTAAACAAGATTTTTGTGAGGTAAGTTATATGTGAAACGTATAGGTTAATGTTAGTCAGGGCCATTCTTTCGTAGGGATTTTTGGAAGTCAGATTGCGTTGCGCTAAAAATATTGTGTGTCATTTTAAGCACAGTCTTGTATAATTTTTCTAATGGGACGTTTCAACCGTAGCCAAAGGTCATTTAGCAGTTCACGAACTTCGGCCAGCTTCTACCGCATCCGCACACAGCATGCATACATCCCAATCATCCTAGCAAGACTAACTGAAGAAGTAAACCACAAAATCAGACAGAATTTTAGATATGAAACTTACTACCCTCCTGGTGTGTTTCCAATGGACGCTGATGCATTAATGAGCTATGTAGCTGGCTCCTCAGTGAGCAACTATTGCGCTAAGATTGAAATCACTCCAACGAAAACGCGGGATTAAACCACTTAGAAAGAAAAGCACCCAACAGATTTAATAAATATACAACGAGGAAGACACAGAAAAAGATAAAAACTTTATTTTCCGCTCTGTAGATATATATCAGCCGAGAGCTGCGGCCTAACTGACTGGCTTACTAAACGAACGGACTTGGCCAAATCCAGTGAAGTTAAACAAGAATAAAGCACCAAGATCCTTATCTGTGCATCTCACGGATTCAATGTTTTATAACACTGCAGCTTACAATAAATCACATCGTCAACACAATTTACGTAGCAGAAACACGCAAGTAATAGAGTTGCTCAGAATTTGGACTACCCAACCGCAGATTGCCAACTTGCTTTTCCTCAAGGACATCAAAGTAGTCTGAACAGCCTCAGACGGCCGCTAGGAGGCGATTCCTCCAAATTACCTCCCTAATGATCGCCAGCCACCCATTCCTGACTTACTTGCTCCTTCCCAACTTCTGTTTCAAAGAACTCTGCATAGAGGGGATGGCTAAGCTCTTGACAATGTGACGGCGACAATTGTCGCTAAATTTTACGAAAATGGGAAAGCACACGTACTTACCGTCCTTTTGCATACCAGACGCACATTTTTAAACACGTACTTGCTAATGGAACAGAGGAAGGTCTTCAGAATCAGTCAACCTTACACGCCAAAAACATTCTCTAAAGCGAAGCAATTCTATTGGTTGAACCAGATGTTTGGAGCCGACGTAAGTAACTCTTCTGCACCGGTTGGATTCTACTATGGCGCCTTCGTATTTGATGTATGCGCAGAAAGGTAAAAATGTCGTATTCAACAACTCTTGGCGGATTTTAAGGGAGCCGTGACATTTACTAACCACTGGGGTGCAGATGTCAGTCCAGCTTTCTAAAGCCACGGAGTGGGTCGCTACCCAGTTTCCACAAAAACTACATCTTTCCCAAATGAAGCGCCCTTCACATAACGAGATCAGCAGACTGGGTTCTACCGACAAAAGAGACTCTATGGACGTTTTCGGAAACACACCACACCAGCATGGAGGGTGCAAGACTACCTTTACAAGCACACAGCTCCAGTATTACCACTAAAATAATCATGAGTAGCGACAGAAAGAAAATTAATAGCGCATAGCGATCTGTGACATTAGTATCAGAAGCATTTTAGAGGGTATTTTCAGAACTTTCTTTTTTTCTACCCACTGAAAAAGTATGAGAGGCGAACTCCGCATTTCACTAATGAAACGTCTCTGGTTATCAGATGAGTCATGTTGTCGTTTTTCCTGCTCTGCTGTCTGAGGATCACGAGTAACGAACTCGTCGAAACGTTGAGGCAGTATGACGCCAAGACTCGGCTGATACCCTGAGGAGATTCCATCATTTAAACCACAATATGTACAAGCTGGTAAACAATACAGTGTCTGATAGTTCATAGTGTAAACGTGTAAATTAACTGTTCTGCAAAAGTTCACACCATTAACCGCTGAACGTCCAGGAACATGTCTGTCGCTAATACGAGTTTGCAAAATGATGAGTTCTCCGTAGAAGCTATAAATCTGCTTCACTTGTGTCCTTCTTATCTTTAATATCACTGATGACACGACCTTGTGCGGGGAAAGGAAAATAAAACTGACCCGGAAAATATTTCACGCATCTTAAGATAGGTAAAACAGCTTACGTGATCCGTTGCTAGGGAAAGTGATGTGAATTATGTTGCCTGTCGTAAGGCGCATGAAGTATTTTCCGTGTCAGTTTTATTTTGTCCCTTTGAGGCAACAGTAGAACCAAGCAGTTGATCTTTACACTTCGAGAACTGTCAGTTGCTTTCTCACAACAAAACTCTGTTGTTTCCAGCTGAAATTCTATGCTGTAACGCTACGGCTCTATCACCAGAGATCGTACGCCCAGATGGAGAGAGCTGAAGCGATTCCATTTACACTGAACCTTACGCATGCTTTCAAACGTGAGCCACAAAGCTTCGTCTTCGGATCACTGTAACTTGTCGAAGTAAATCGCCGCTACTCGTCTTTCACAGAGTCATATGAGTGTGTTTACACGCGAGGCAGTGATCCGCTTACTGTTTGCAACTTCGCACGTAGTTTCGGTACCGGTACACATTATCAAGTCAACGACTCTGCTGTTTGTTTCTCTCTACTGCCCACTAATCATGATTAGAGTACAATGGAGTAAACGTTTACTGTGAGTGTCAGCCTTTTGGGACAACAGAGACTACATTCGACGTACAGCGTTTCATTGCGAAAGTACAAAGAAGGCTAGTACAGTGGAACTGTTCTATGCCTGACTATGCAAACAAATTAAAGAACGCTCAAGAGTGAAATGAAATAAGTCGATCATATAAGAGGGATTATGATACTTTACTGTACCTACAATTAAAGGAGAAACATGTATAAGATGACGACCGGTTCGGCTTTAGGAAGAATAAAGGCAATAGAGACATAGTCCTGATTTTGCGATCGATAATGGAACCGAGACTGAAGAAAATCAAAACAATTTCATAGGATTTGTCGAACTGGAAAAAGCGTTCTAAAATGTATTATGGTGCAAGATGCTCGGAATTCTGGGAGAAACAGGCGTAAGCTCTACGGAAGGGCGGCTAACGTGCATTATATAAAAGAACCAAGAGGAAACAATTACACTTTAAGACCAAGAATGAAATACTGGGATAAAAAAGGGTAAAAGACAGGGATGTAGCCTTTTGGCCCTGTAGCTCGACATTTACGTTGGAGAACCAAAACCAGAAATAAATAAAACGTTCAAAAATTGGATAAAAATCCATGATGAAAGGATATCAATGATATCATTCGCTAATGACATTGCTATCCTCACTGAAAGTGAAGAACTATAGACTCTGTTCAATGGAAAGAACAGTTTATTGAGTACAGAATATGGATTGAGAGAACGATAAAGGTAACGGAAACGAAAATAGCGGGGAAGGCTCTGGTTCTGAGTACTATGGGACTTAACTTCTGGGGTCATCAGTCTCCTAGAAGTTAGAACTACTTAAAACTAACTAACCTAAGGACATCACACACATCCATGGCCGGAGCAGGATTCGAAACTGCGACCGTAGCGGTCTCGCGGTTCCCGACTGTTGCGCCTAGAACCGCTCGGCCACCCCGGCCGTCAAAGCGGGGAAGATAAAATCAAAATTTGTGACCATGAAGTTGACGAAGTTGGGGAATTCTGCTACCATTGGACCAAAACCACCCTTGGCGGACAAAACAGAGAGGACATACAAAGCAGTCCAGCTTAGGGAGGGCTAAAGAAGCTAACTAGTATCAAACAAAAGTCTTAATTTGAGAAAGACACTTCGGACAATATGTGTTTGAGGCACAACATTGTGTGGTACTGAATCATGGGCTGTGGGGAAACCGGAACAGAAGGGAATCGAAGCATCTGAGATATAGTGATACAGAACTATTTTGAAATTTAGGTGGAGAGATAAGGTAAATAATAAGGATGTTCCTCACGGATATTGGTGAAGAAAGGAATACATGAAAAATACTGACAAGAGCAAGTCACAGAGTGACAGAATGATAGGGCATGTGTTAAGACCTCCGGGAATGACGTCCAAGCTACCACGGAGAGCTGAAGATGATAAAAACTGTAGAGGAAGACAGAAATTTTAGTACATCCAAGAAATAAATGACGAAATTGGGTGTAACTGCTACTTTGAGACGAAGAGACTCGAAAAGGAGAACAATTTGTGAGGTAGTCAGAAGTCTGATGACTAAAAAAAGAAAAAAGAGTGCTTGGGATATTGTTCATCTGAACTACAAAGTATGAAATATTAACTCACATTATTATATGAATGATAGAAAGATTTACTTACCTTAACACAGTCCCTGGACACAGGAGTGCTTGATAATTTACGGCTGACATTGACTATTAAAGCATAGGTCGGTGCACAAATTAACAAACTCTTCTCTCGAAATACAATGTTCAACATTTACAAACCTACATTTCCGTCTGAGGCTTGGTAACTCTTTAGTGCTACTCGATGGCCTTGACTGCTTCAGCTGAGGTCACGAACTGGGTCTAGGGCACTTCCAAGTTGGGCTCTATATTGACCTCTGTGCCAAGGTGGCGCTGTGCTGAGAGAGAGGGCGTGTCTTCTTCATCCTCTCTCATTCATCGTAGCGGATTGCAGCGAGACATCGCTGATGTCTGCTGTATTGATGCGCATTGCCGACTGTGGTGTAGCAACGCATCTTTGTTCGATACTACAACCTGTACAAAGGTTTTCTTTTCGGTATTTTGAATTCATTCCCAATGCCTAGACTTGTTTGAACCAGAACTACTTCCTCCACGGGAAACAGTGTTGAACTGTGTAGTTTTACAACACGCCAAATGACAGCAGTTCAGCTACCATGAACGAGATTTAAGTTATTTGTGGTATGGACCAGCTACAGGAAAGGGTTAACTGTATCGACAGATTCGCATGTGAAAGAGGCCTTAACAAACGAGAGAGAGAGAGAGAGAGAGAGAGAGAGAGAGAGAGAGAGAGAGAGAGAGCAGGATAATCAAACGTTGCACGTGATACGTCACACTACAAAATGACCAACAAGATGAACATTAGTTATTTAACAGTATACGTGGAATGTTGACCCTTTTGCCCTGCTGTTTTTAGTAAGTTTTAAACACGCTAGTCCATTTTCTGCTTTCCTACGTGGTTTATCTTCCAATAGGGATTTTAACGTTATGATAGAGATATGGCGTTCTTCTCAGACAGATAAGATGAAAAAAAAAAAACATTTGAGTGTACATATGATGTAGTATATACGAACGGAGTAGACGCAGATTAGAAGGTTATTGTTTGTGCCTAGGTATCCGAGAATTCAGACACCTCAGCAGGGTCGATACAGTAAAATTTAGCTGGTGGCGTTGACAACTAACCTGTTATGTAACCTGTGCTACAGAAAATAGTACCAGATTACCTGAAGTGGTACATGCTATAAGTCATACATATACTCGCACGCGTGCAGAGTTGTGAATGAGTTTAGGTTACACGGTTTGACCTAGCATCACAGTATTACCAAATTTCTCTATTTTTTATGAAACATAGATGTCACATGGAACACTGTGACGTAACACGCATCGAAGAGCACTGAATTGTTTTGTATCATTCAGTACATCCAAGGTGTGATTATTTTCATGTCGAGACAGAATTTAAATTTTGCGATCAACACCTCAATGAGAACCGGCTGTTCCCGACCTACAATGTGTTAACATTACTTCTGTACAAATTCTCAGACAGTCAACACTTATATATTTTTATATATAAACAATACGTGGAAATAAAATATGAATACTACTAAAATATCCAGAATAGTGGAAATATATCCATTTCATTATTAAAAACGATAGTCTCGTATTTCATACTTCAATACACAGTTTTTATATATGATAATTTTCTGTATAATTTAATAGTACATTTAATTCTAAGCAATATTGGTTTCTGTACACAAACTTGTTACTATTAAACAACCATATACTATGAGTCACCTAATAAGGAATCAGCTTACTTATAGCATAATCTAAATAACATAATAATTAGAATAGGTCAAAGTAGTATCACATTCATATTAATGCTAGCTGTACCCGGCTACGCTTTGCTGTGGTCCAGTCTGCTTAAAAGGAAAAGAAACAAAACGGAAAGCACACATTTGTAATATGTGCGGTGATTGGACGTAAGTCCTAATCTCCTTCTCTCCCCTGTCTCTGTCCACTCCTCATCCTACCCCCTCTCTCTGTCCATCTCCTCCTTTTAGTTTTTTATGAGCATTTAAAAAAAAAGTGCAAATGGCTCTGAGCACTATGGGACGTAACTTCTGAGGTCTTCAGTCCCCTAGAACTTAGAACTACTTAAACCTAACTAACCTAACGACATCACACACACATCCATGCCCGATGCAGGATTCGAACCTGCGACCTTAGCGGTCACGCGGTTCCAGACTGTAGCGTCTAGAACCGCTCGGCCACCCCGGCCGGCCTATGAGCATTTCCTGCGATCCTATGTTCATACCCCCTTTGCATCCCTCTCTGACCTTGAGCCTTGTTCACTGTTACTGCAAATTCAGACTCTGTATTAGTATTTTAATCATACACCAGTAAGTCATAAATACAACTTTATGCTAACAACGTTTAAGTAACACACATACACACACACACATATCTATACAGGGTTTTATAAAAAGGTACGGCCAAATTTTCAGGGAACATTCTTCACACACAAAGAAAGAAAATATGTTATGTGGACATGTGTCCGGAAACGCTAACTTTCCATGTTAGGGCTCATTTTATTACTTCTCTTCAAATCACGTTAATCATGGAATGGAAACACACAGCAACAGAACGTACAAGCGTGACAACACTTTGTTACAGGCAATGTTCAAAATGTCCTCCGTTAGCGAGGATACATGCATCCACCCTCCGTCGCATGGAATCCTTGACGCGCAGATGCAGCCCTGGAGAATGGCGTATTGTATCACGGTCGTCCACAATACGAGCACGAAGAGTCTCTACATTTGGTACCGAGGTTGCGTAGGCAAGAGCTTTCAAATGCCCCCATAAATGAAAGTCAAGAGGGTTGAGGTCAGGAGAGCGTAGAGGCCATGGAATTGGTCCGCCTCTACCAATCCATCGGTCACCGAATCTGTTGTTGAGAAGCGTACGAACACTTCGACTGAAATGTGCAGGAGCTCAATCGGGCATGAACCACATGTTGTGTCGTACTTGTAAAGGCACATGTTCTAGCAGCACAGGTAGAGTATCCTGCATGAAATCATGATAACGTGCTCCATTGAGCGTAGGTGGAAGAACATGGGGCCAAATCAAGACATCACCAGCAATGCCTGCCCAAACGTTTACAGAAAATCTGTGTTGATGACGTGATTGCACAATTGCGTGCGGATTCTCGTCAGCCCACACATGTTGATTGTGCAAATGTACAATTTGATCACGTAGGAATGAAGCTTCATCCGTAAAGAGAACACTTGCACTAAAATGAGGATTGACACAATGTTGGATGAACCATTCGCAGAAGTGTACCCGTGGAGGCCAATCAGCTGCTGATAGCGCCTGCACACGCTGTACATGGTACGGAAACAACTGGTTCTCCCGTAGCACTTTCCATACAGCGACGTGATCAACGTTACCTTGTAGAGCAGCAACTTCTCTGACGCTGGCATTAGAGTTATCGTCAACTGTACGAAGAATTGCCTCGTCCATTACAGGTGTCCTCGTCGTTCTAGGTCTTCCCCAGTCGCGAGTCATAGGCTGGAATGTTTCGCGCTCCCTAAGACGCCGATCAATTGCTTCGAACGTCTTGCTGTCGGGACACCTTCGTTCTGGAAATATGTCTCGATACACACGTACCGCGCCACGGCTATTGCCCGTGCTAATCCATATGTCAAATGGGCACCTGCCAACTCCGCATTTGTAAACATTGTACTGACTGCAAAACCACGTTTGTGGTGAAAACTAACCCGTTGATGCTTCGTACTGATGTGCTTGATGCTAGTACTGCACAGCAATAAGTCGCATGTCAACACAAGCACCGAAGTCAACATTACCTTCCTTCAATTGGGTCAACTGGTGGTGAATCGCGGAAGTACAGAACATACTGACGAAACTAAAATGAACTCTAACATCGAAATTAAGCATGTCCACCTAACATATTTTCTTTATTTGTGTGTGAGGAATGTTTCCTGAAAGTTTGGTCGTACCTTTTTGTAACACCCTGTATATGTATATCTGTAGGTGTCCAAACGTTTTGGTTCCTTTCAAAGGGCACGGCCGACTTCCTCCCCCGTCCCTCCCTAATCCGATGAGACCGATGACCTCGCTGTCTGGTCTCCTTCCCCAACACAACCCAACCCTCCAAACGTTTATTCACGTAACGTTTAAGAACTTTAAGTAAATCGGAAAGATACATTTTATGATATTTGGTAACAATATTTTTCAAAAAACACTTTCTTAGTAGAATTCAACGTCATGTCAAAATTTCAAAGCAATTGGGCAAGAACTTTCGGAGATACACGATTTTTAACAAATGAACGTTTTCATTTTTCCTTAAGTGAATGAATCTGAAATTGTGTCAGAGTTTAAAATGACGAAATCTGTACACTGCTAAGTTTTTATGTTAATTTAAAGGGTGATTTTTAAAGGCAGTAGGAAAAAGTGCGGGAAATGATTATAGCTATCCTCTGTAGTTAGTCTTCCTGAGTTAGCTCCTCTTCTAACGCTAATCTATCGTAGATCTCTTGAACAAAAAACAGTGCTCAGTTATGAGAAAAAAAGCTCAGGTCACACCTGTCTACAGGAAGGATAGTAGAAGCGATCCACGAAACTACCGTCCACTGTCGTTGACTTCGGTTCGTTGTAGATATTATAACATTCTGAGCTAAAACGCAATGAGATATCTTCAACAGAATGATCTTCTTAACGCCAACAAGCATGGATTCCAAGAACGTCGATCATTATGTGAAATCCAACTTACAATTTTCTCTTATGACACAGTGAAACCGGTGATTCAAGGAAATCAGGTGGATGTAATATTTCTTGACATCTGAAAAGCTTTTGACGCGGTACTATATCTACGCTTATTGTCAAAAGTACAGTCGCATGGGATATCAAGTAAAATTTGTGACTAGACTGAGGACTTTTTGGTAGAGAGGACACAGCATGTTATGTTGGATGGAGAGTCATCGTCAGATGTAGAAGTAACTTTGGGTGTACCCTAGGGAAGTGTGTTGGCACCCTTGCTGTTCATATTGTTTATTAACCACATTCCAGACAATATTAATAGTAATGTCAGGATTTTAGCAGATGATGCAATTATCTATAATAAAGTACTTTCTGAAACAAGATGCATAAATATTGGACCGGATCTTGGTAAGATTTCACAGCTGTGCAAAGATTGGAAACTTCCTTTATATGTTCAGAAATGTAAAACTGTGTACTTCACAAAACGAAAAAACTTCGTATCTTATGACTATAGTATCAATGAGTCACTGTTGGAAACGGGAAACGTATACAAATACCTGGGTGTAACAATCTGTAGTGATATGAAATGGAATGATCACATAGGCTCAGTTGTTGGTAAAGCATGTAGCAGCCTTTGGTTTATTGGTGGAATACTGGGGAAGTGCATTCAGTCTACAAAGGAGATTTCTTACAAACACTCGTGCGACCCATCCTAGAATTTTGCTAAAGAGTGTGGGACCCATAACAGACGGGATTAACAGGGGATGTTGAACTTATACAGAGAAGGACAGTACGAACGGTCACAGTTTTGTCTGATCCGTGATAGAACGTCACAGAGATACCAAAGGAACTGAACGCTGAATTAAAGGACATCATGGCATCATATTGAAACTGTTGCCCTCCCTTACCAAGAGGAATATTATAGAAGGATGGTTACTCCCAATGCCGTTTCCTTCTCCGGACGTAACATCGACAATACGGAAGACTGCTTATCACTGTAGGAACTGTGAATGGCATGTCTCTCAGCACTCTAAGGGCGGCCACCTGGCGGCCATACAAACGAACATCTCTTCTCGACCATGCTTCGTCTCGGTGCAGCTTCGTAGACATAACTGTAGTAGCGGATCTTAACCACATCATACTGGCACGTTCCAAGAACAAGACTGCACAATCAGATCTGTATAAGAAATTGGTTGGGAGAGGCTACCTCTTCCGTTTTGATAAATATAACTTGCCCAGAGGTTATTTGGAAGCCACCGGCATCCAAATCTACTTTATGAGTTGCTGAGGTCTTCATTTTTATATGGCATCAGCCCAGTTCGCAATCGGGTGCGAAATTTTACAATTTGCATACATTGCATACATTATTGCTCTCTGGTGCATTTTATTTCACTGTCCTATGGCACTATTGTACTTACCGTTGGTTGTATCGTGTTTATCATTTTGAGTTTTTATTTTATTTTAAGTACGTCAGTCTGTATGCTACACTTGTCACATTGTTATGTGATGTTATTTGCCGTTTTGTTCTTCAGCTACTTCTGTACTTATTGTATGATGTACGATGTTTGTCCTTCCACGTTTTGTTTTTTACTATGAGAGCATATGCATGTTTGTCATAAAGTTGCTTTATAGTATTGTTTTAGTACTGCCCCGGTGTCATTGTCATCACGGCCGTCGTCTGTTTGTCTCATTATTTTACTTTAAGAGTGTGTTTGTATGCTAAGTTCGTAATTTTGTGCTATTGCGCTTTTTTGCGATTTTGTTACTTTTACGCTTTGTACCTCTTGTTGGCTGTATGGCCCTTGCAACCCAAAGCCAAAATAAAAAAAATGAAGTGATCTGTCTGACTCTTCAAGATAGACGTAAACTATCCCGAGAAAGTCGATTAACAAAGTTTCAAGAACCGACTTTAAATGATGGCTCTAAGAATATAGTGCAATCCCCTACGTATCGCTCACGTAGGGATCGTGAGGAATAGATTAGAATAACTACTGCACACACAGAGGCATTCAAACCATAGTTAGTCCCGCGCTCTATACGTGAATGGAACGGGAAGAAACCTTAATAAATGGTACAATGGGATTTACCCTCTGCCATGCACCTCACTGTGATTTGCAGAGTATAGATGTAGATTTAGATGTAGCTCAGTGGTAAGCACGGCTGCCTACCACGCTGAGGACCCGGGCTCGATTCCTCGCACTGCCAGCGGTTTTCCCTTGGCAGGAGGACTGGTATCATGTGGTCAACTGTACATGCCTGCCCCCCCATATCACATCTGCTGACGCCACTGGCAGAAGATGACACAGCGGGCTGTCAAGACTGTTTGGTCCCTCTAGGGCCAGAATGCGGAACTTTACCTTTTTCTTTAATGATTCCAGCTAAACTTCGATTCACACGATGGTACATCGTTGCTATACGTCAAAGTGGAGAAAACAAATTAGCGTACAGTAGTCCAGTACATCTTCGAGATACGCTATTTGGTTTTGGTTCCTTTACTGTGGTGTGGTGGTTTCAGTGTGTATCACGCCTGTTGACATGTACCTACAAATAAATAGAAATTCAATTACGTTACCTTATGTGTCAAAATGATAATTAAAAATTAATGATTATTTGGGTACATTGTCCAAA
Organism: Schistocerca gregaria; assembly: GCF_023897955.1. Lineage (NCBI taxonomy): Eukaryota > Metazoa > Arthropoda > Insecta > Orthoptera > Acrididae > Schistocerca > Schistocerca gregaria. The sequence goes on from NC_064924.1 coordinate 184,479,633, forward strand.
ATGAATTAGTGGTGTCAACAGCAGTGTGGTATTAAAAGAAGAAATGTCGAAAAGACCGTCTGCTGGAGGTATCTGATATGATTTAGTTTGGGACAAGTCGTTAGGGTGGCGTCAGGACGGTCATTCATCTTGCGAAAATCGTGTAAACTTAAGAACGAAAGTAACTTTCGCATGAATGTGTCACTGCCAACTTGAACCATAAATGGAAAGAACTGTTGCAGTACAGTGCAGTAGTGTACCGCACAGGAGTTATCTGAAAGAAATGCGCAATGAGACAAACAGAAATTACACTTTTATGGAAAGACAATAATTATATTAAAGTCACCAAGATTCATGATGGTCTACTGGACATTAGCAACCTCGGTTCTTAATAGAGAGGGCAATCACCACGGACAGCAATGGGTGCTCTCCAACGTGCTCCCGTGCCACCACAAAGTTTGTAACGAGTTGTTATGGTAGGGCGTTCCATTCCTCCACAAGCGCAGATGCAATTTCTGGATGGTCGTTTGGTGCATGTAGACGTGTTGTAGTCCGGCTAACATGCAACTCACACGTGCTCGGTGGGATTTAAGACGGCGAAATGAAGAGGCCAATCCATTTTCCGAAAGAGCTCCAAGAGCTCTTCCACTTGCGCTATTCGGTGCAGTCGCACATTGCCTTCCATAGAAATAAAGTCACGACCGATAGCACCCCTGAAAAGATGCACCATGTTCCTAGGAGTATTACGTACGCCCTCCTCTCGCGATATCAGGGTACGACTAGCAGTATCGAACATTATTGTTTTCGTGGTCCGGGCATTACTGTGTGGGGAGGCATAACGCTGCACAGGCGTATAGACCTCCAAACATTTGAAAATGGTACACCCAACGCTCAACGATACTGTGACACTCACTCCTTGCCCATGTCCTTCTTCTTCAGGAGTGCATACGGCGCCCACTTAATTTTTATGGATGGCAAAATGGCAATGCGTGGCTACCCCTGCCACCCTGCCACCCCCCCACCCCCCCACCCCTCCTCCCATCCCGACTTAAAACCCACCGTCACGTTTGGGATGCGTTGGGAAGCCATATTGCAGCAAGTCCGTATCCTCCAAGGAACATCCAACAGTTGTCAACTGTGCTGGTGGAAAACAAGAACTCCTTTTCAGTCTTGTGACCGTCATTGGGCACTTTGCAGAGCATGCATCACTGTACGTGGATATCACACATGCTATTAAGTCGTCAGTATAATTATTATCTTAGAATAAATGTGAGATTTCTGGTCGCACTCTTTGCGGATGTGTTGCCGTTATCTACTGTATACTGCAGTAGTTCCTTCTATGTATGGTTCAACTTTGATCGAGGTACATTATTAGGCTTTTTATCACCGGCCGGCCGGTGTAGCCGTGCGGTTCTAGGCGCTTCAGTCTGGAACCGCGTGACCGCTACGGACGCAGGTTCGAATCCTGCCTCGGGCATGGATGTGTTTGTTGTCCTTAGGTTAGTTTGGTTTAAGTAGTTCTAAGTACTAGGGGACTGATGACCACAGATGTTAAGTCCCATAGCGCTCAGAGCCATTTGCACATCAGTGTTTTGTTTAAATATGCATTGTAGTGTACAGATGAATTTAAGTGCTGAACACAGAATTTGGAGTTTTACTGCGGACTGATAACACTGCTCATACTACTGAACCTGAGAAATAAACGTCCAATAATTGTAAACTGTCTTGACAACGGCAGTGATGTAAAAGCACCTATGACGCAAGCCGTTACCGTTTCTGTCGCATAGCTTCTTACTGTTTAGTGAATGCAACACATATTTCCCGAGTCAGAATTCTGTATTATATTATACCTGTGCTCAGGAAAACTATTTATAACAATATTTCCCTGCCAGAATGAGATTTTCACTCTGCAGCGGAGTGTGCGCTGATATGAAACTTCCTGGCAGATTAAAACTGTGTGCCCGACCGAGACTCGAACTCGGGACCTTTGCCTTTCGCGGGCAAGTTTGGAAGGTAGGAGACGGATACTGGCAGAAGTAAAGCTGTGAGTACCGGACGTGAGTCGTGCTTCGGTAGCTCAGTTGGTAGAGCACTTGCCCGCGAAAGGCAAAGGTCCCGAGTTCGAGTCTCGGTCGGGCACACAGTTTTAATCTGCCAGGAAGTTTTTTAATATTTCCCTGGTATATAAGTGAGGGACCCTCGTGACGTTAGAAATGCGGTAATATTTTCTCTCGGCTTGTAATATCCGTGAGACGTGACCCTCCACGGCAGTAAACTGGCTCTTTTGTCGTCGGCCTGTGAGGCACGCAGTACCGACGGAAAATCTGCGAGTAATTTAGAACGGAAAAGCAATAACGCACAGTAGCTGGTTACCTTGGCGGCGGCGCTTTTATGGAACGGGTCTTGTTAAGGAGGTGGAAAAGAAAGCGACCGTAGCATTAACAGCCCGACAGATGTTAAGACCCTTTGTTATAAAGCCGGTACACACAGCATAATGTGGCTCTGCAAAAAGAAAATAACAAGTAGCCCGACTTTAAAGTGGGAACAGGAACAAATGCGGTCCATTTATTTTTACAAGCAACTTGAGATCCACACAGACTACACAAAAAAAGGGGATGCTGGGAGAAGGGAGGAGGTGGCGGGAGGGAGGAATGAAATAAAAGGAAGGAGGAGGGAGAGAGGGAGGGAGGGGTTGGAGGAGAGAGAGAAGGATGCAGAGCAGATGATATGTGGGCAGTATTGAGCAGCGCAGGGTCGCCTTAGTGCTCGGCTGTTAGCGTGCCGACACAACATATAGCGGGCCATTCAGGCCCGGGGCGGCTGTTAGCGCCGCCGCTGACAAATCTCTCAGCGGCTTTCGGCGCTGGTTTCTGGCCCCCGGCAGACCTTCCAGTTTGTCCTCTCTCCGCAACATATTCACACCGCCCTTAGACCAACACAGACGGGACGTTTGCATTTGCGAAGCACAAAAGTTCATGCTGCGCACAGAAAATCTGCAACCAGGTGTTGGAAGGACACAAACATTGTGAAAGTAACAAGACACTGCCTAGTGTCCTGGTGTGTTGAAGAATGTGGTAGCCCACTGGACGCTAACACCATACTCTAGTGTTAAGCAGTTGACGCCACGAAACGAGACACACCCGAGAAAGGCAACAGCATGGAGTACCCCGTGCCTAGAAATGAGCCCAAATACTTTGTGTGACTAAAAGTATCTAGACACGGTTACGTCAGTGGCATGATCAAATAAGATCGAGACGATTTTTCTATGATAATTTCCTATTTGTACCACGAATATTTGAAAAAAAGCGTTTTTTGTATAATGTCCATAGGCTACAACACTTTCATATCGGTATGTTGTGGTAATGCTCTGATTTGTATACTCTCTTTGCTTTTCGCATACTAATGACGCGAGAGGAAAATACGATGTAACTGATTTATTTATTGTATGACACCAACAGCAACAATCCAACATCTGGCTGTTTAGACACACATAATTATGTTTCAGTTCTTAGATTTAATAATTCAATAATACTAAAAGGAGGAGATTTAAGCTATAAAATTAGGACTATTAACTAAAACAGATACGTTTAATCAGATTTCAGCATCTCCTGAGCGAAGCCAGTTGATAGCAGTGGGAGCAGCATTAATGAAGTCACTTTTTCACAGGGCAGTCTCTGATAATGGGCTGAAAGGTTTGTTTTTGGGCTCCACTTGTCCGTCATAGCATAGCACCTGGCGTGCTGGGTTCTTATCCTGTTCAGTCGCGCCAACTCACTTCTCTACAGATGAAAATCTTGGAAGACTGGGAGTTCGATCTTGAACACCTTGACGTTCTATTGTTGCAGCATTCCACCTCTAGCAGTACTCTTCTTCCGTTGTGTCACAGTGGTCTGGAGGAGAGTCACTTAAAAGTGTACAAACTGGAAGGTTTTGAGCGTAGTCGGGGTGATTCAGCTTCCTCCATTTCCAATCGGTCGCTCCTTTGCCTCGCAATTCAGGTGGCGAAATGTTACTGATGGTGTGTAGCCAAGGAATCGTACGGATTTTAGTGTATATAGCGGGCCAACCATAGCGCCATCTGGTTTCTCCCTTCAAGCTAGACAAGTTTCGTTCTTTGTAGTTTTTTCGTTTAGTGCTTATTTCGTGAGATATTTTGCCCGGTACACTATAGAATGGCCTATTGTCACTGCTGTGCTCAAAAATATAACTTTCAGTCGATACTATTAGCATCGAAGGCGAAAAAAAACTGTACCCTATAGTGAAGTACGGGATACAAATTGTATATGAGTCGTCTTATTGCCTCTTCGCGCACTCTCTCCGGCGGTATTCCGCAAGGTTACCACCCTTCGGTTGTGCCATTCCAGCACTAATCGAAGCGCTAGTTTTCCAGGTGCCAGCCAGCCAGCCAGCCAGCCAGCCAGCCAGCCAGCCAGCGGTACAGCCGAGCAGCAGCAGCAGCGGTCCCGGCCGGTAGCAGCGGTACCGTCCAGCATCAGCGGTCCAGCCTGTAGCAGCCAGCCACCCCTCCAGCAGCAGCGGTCCAGCCAGCCAGCCCGCCCTCCAGCAGCAGCAGCAGCAACAGCCCCGGCCCCGTACGCGGCAGCAGCGCCAGCTGCGGCATTCCTGCCAGTCGGCGTCAGCTTCAGCTTCCGCGTCAGCATCGTGGGACTCTGGTCGTCGTCCGTCTTCGTCCGTCTTCGTCTTCGTCTGTCCCCAGTTTTCTTCTTCTTCTTCTTCCCCTTTCCTTTTTGTCTTGTGTCCTTTTGTATATCCTTGTCGTCATGTCAGCCCCCACCACCACTACGACCACTACCACCACAGCCATAGTCTACACGTCCTCCTCTGCCCAGTAACACCCTCTTCTTTCCATCCCTCCTCTTCTCACTCTCCCTTCGCCTTCGCTCTTTGTCGCTCCCTCTCCAGCTTCTTCCTCCCGCTCCTCTCCCTCTGATCCTTTCCCCCCACTCCCCCAGCCTGTTACTGCAGCTCCAGCTAGGGTGGTGGCCCGTCGGGCCACTGCCCACACCCAACTCTCCCCTTCGCCTTCGCCATCACCGCCACCACCGTCGCCGTCGCCTTCACCGTCACCGTCTGCTGCGTCCACGCTGGGACCTGCCCGTTCCCGCCACCTCTCTATAGCTCCCATCCGTCATATCACCACCCACCATTCTGCCGCCGTTAAACGCCCTAGTGGCACCGCCACCTCCTTTGCTCCCAAAAAAGCCCTGCCCCATCCTCCTACCCCCTCCCAGGATGCCATGGATGTCACCCCACCTTCCCTTGCTCCCTCCGCTTCCTCCTCCTCCTCCCCCCCTTCTTTATACAAATACCTCCTCTCCTGTCCGGATCCTTCCATTCTCGAGGCCCGGAATCTCTCCCTCCTCCTCCGTCAACACGTCCCTGGTGCCCCCGTCTCTCTCCTAACTCCCAGACGGGATTCTGTTCTCATCTCCTCTCCCAGCCCTACCCTCCATACTGACATCCTCTCCCGCCTCCCCATCACCCGTTTTGGCCCCAACGCTTCCCTCACCCTTGCTCCTTCTCTATCTCCAGCCCGCCAGCCCCAACCCTCGCGTCGCCCGCCGACCCTCACCGCTGTGGTCACTCTGCTCAGTCCGATGATCACGGAGGAGGAGGTGTTGGCGAAGCTCAAGGCACATGCCACACTGGAGGTGCAGACGGTCCATCGCATTTTCAACTCGTCCGGCCCCACCTGCCTTATGCGGGTTTTCTCCGAGGACGCCCCATCCATCGACCATCTCTTGAAGGAGGGTGCCCTCCTCTTCCACCAGCGCTATAAGTTCGATCCCTCTCGTTCCCCCCCTCAATCCCTGCGCTGCCAGAGGTGTCTGCGCTATAACGCACACCCAACAGCTGAGTGCCGCGAGGCCCCCACCTGCCCGCATTGTAGACAAGCGCACTTCCTCCGGCAGTGCCCTAACCTACAATCCCCTCCCTCCTGCAATACCTGCAATCTCCCCCATCCCACCTACTCTCAAAAGTGTAAAGCCCGAACCCCTCCAGCCTCTCCTGAACTCACTGTACCTGTCCGTCCTCTGGACGCTCCCACCCCTCCTGGCAATTCCCTTCGTCCCTCCCCCCCCCCCACCGCTGAGGACATCATCAGGTTCCTCACCATTGTCTTACAAAACGTCCACCCTTTCCAGCGCCCTCACACCCTTCAACAAGGCTCCCTCGCCGCCCGTTCCATTTTCCACTTGAAAATGTATGCCACCTACTCCAACAACCAGGCCCATTTCACCTTCTCCCGTCTTGACACACTTGTCTAAATCCCTGTCATGGTGCGACAGCGCCGTATCCTTTTCAACAACATCCGCTCCCTTCCCGCCAACAAGAACCTCTTCCTGCACACCCTTGCCACCCACCATGTGGATTCCTTCGTCCTCAATGAAACTTTCCTCCAACCCCACCACACCGTCCACATGTCGCCCTACCTCCTTTACTGCTCCGATAATCCCCTCCCAATTGTGCATGGCGGAGTTGCCATTGGTCACCACCACCAGATCCCAGTTCAGCTCCAACGTCTCCTTCCCAACCCCACCGAACACGTGATCCTTAGTATCTTCTTTCCTTGCCTTACCGTCACCTGCGCCACCATCTATGTCCGCCATAACGTCACTATTCCCTTCGACTTCCTCTCCCACATTGACCGTTCCTTCTCCTGCTACATGATCGCCTCCGACCTCAACATCCATAGTCGTTCCACCGCCCAGTTACGGCGGTGGCATCGGTTCCTCTCCTCCCTTCAAGGGGACCTCATCCCCATCCCCCAGCACACCCATCTCGGATCCAACTCCACTCCCGACGTTATCCTTTCCTCCCCTAACCTCCTTGGCCGCATAACGGTGGATGTCCTGCAGCCTATTGGTAGCGACCATCTCCCTGTCCTCCTCACCATTTCCAACGGTCGTCACCCCTGCCCTGACCCTTGTAATGACCCTCCCCCAAAGTACATCCATGACTATTCCCGTGTCAACTGGAATGCCTACCGGGATACCCTCTCCACCCAGGTCGATAGCCACCCCTTCACCTACCGCCACCCTGACGATGTAACCCATGCCGCCTCCTTTCTCCAGCACACCTGGTCTGAGGCCGTGGAGGCCCACGTCCCTACTGTCACCATCCACCCGCACCATCCTACCTTACCCCCACAGGCCGTCCTCTTCCTCCGTGAATCCTGTCGTCTCTACCATGCCTTCCTCCACACGCGTGACCCGGACACACTACGACGCCACCGGTAACTCCAGCGACACATTCGTAATTTGCTCGTGGCCAAGAAACGCCGGGACTGGCGACAGACATGCACCTGTTTAAATGCTACCCTACCTATCAACTCATCCAAGTTCTGGTCAGCCTTCCGTCGCCTTACCGGAACTAAACCCTCCCCCTACTATCCTCTCCTCCATAATGATCACCCATTCCCTGACACCCTCAGTAAGGCCAATCACTTTGCCTCCTACCTCTTCGATGTATTTTCCATCCCCGACGATCCCCAGTTCGATTACTCCCTCTTCCTCGATGTCTGCAATCGAACTGACACCTCTGTCCCTCCCCTAGCGCCTGGTTTCCAGTACTTGGACAACATTGCACACACAGAACTCAGTGCCCCTATCACTACTCAGGATCTCATTGCTACACTCCGCAGCAAATGCAACACCGCTCCTGGTCACGATCGTGTCACCTACCGTCACCTTCGTGAAGCTCCTGTCTCTTTCCTCTCCACCCTGGCCAGGCTCTACAATGTAGTCCTGTCCACCGGTTACTACCCCGACCTGTGGAAAACCCCACGTATCCTGATGTTCCTTAAACCTGCTAAACCGCCATCCGCCATCTCCTCCTACCATCCCATCAGCCTTACCTTGGTCTTCAGCAAGGTCCTGGAATCTATCCTCACCCACCACATCCACTAGCATCTCCGCCAGCACCACCTCCTTCCCATCCCCCTGTGTGGCTTTCGGCCATCCTTTTCTTCCGACGACCTTCTCCTTCACATAACTCATCTCCTTTCTGAACAGCTTAATTCCCGTCGCTCTGCAATCTTCCTCTCCCTGGACATCGAACGTGCTTATGACTGCATATGGCATTCCGGTCTCCTCTTCAAGCTCCAAACCTTCGCCCTTCCCATTAATTACGTCCGTCTGATCGGCTCCTTTCTCTCCCGCCGTCCTTCCTATGTCACCATCCATAACACAGATTCCTACACCTTTTTTCCCTCCGCCGGTGTGCCCCAAGGCTCCGTCCTCTCCCCCCTTCTGTACCTTTAGTATACGGCGGACATGCCGCCGCCGTCACCCCCCGTCCACCTTCTCCAGTTTGCCGATGACACCGCCTTCCTTGCCCTTGCCCCCACCCTGCAGCGCTCCCAACACCTTCTCCAATCCCATCTTGACTGGTTCACTGCTTGGTGCAACCGGTGGTTGTTCAAGGTTAATCCCTCCAACATCCAGGCGATCATTGTAGGCAAAACCACCCCTTCCTTCCGCCTCCTTGATTTCTATCTCACCGTCTATGGCCGTCCTATCGCCCTCACCCCCACCCTCAAGTATCTTGGCGTCACCTTCGACCGTCGACTCTCATGGACCCCACATCTCTGGACAATCCAAGCCAAGGCATGCTCCCGTCTCCATATCCTCAAGCTCCTTTCCGGTACTACGTGGGGTCTTGACCTCTCCACCATACTCCACACCTATAAATCCCTCATCCGCCCTATCCTTTGTTACGCCTGTCCGACCTGGATCTCCGCCCCCACTATTTTTACAAATCCCTCCAAATCCTTGAACGCCATGCTCTCCGCCTCGCCTATCGCATCCATCTCTCCTCCCCCACGTGGATCCTGTACGATCTCATTCCATTCCCCCACCTCCTCCTTTTCCTTGAGAGGATACGGATCCTGTACACCTCCCGCAAACTCAATCCTCCTCACCCGCATGTCTCGCCCATCCTCTCCCGCCCCCACCCGCTGCTGCACCTGTATTCCCATATCCCACCCAGTCTCCATCTCTGTACCCTCCTTACCCTCTCCCAAAGTGGCTTCCGCCAGCTCCCCCTCCCTGATGATGTCCTCCTTCCCTCCATATACCCCTCCTACCAACTTTGGTCCTCCTTCCCTCTTCCTGTATCTGTTCCTTTGGGCACCCTCCCTCCCCACTCCTCCCCCGGGCTTCCCCTCCCCTGTCCCTCTACTCCTCCTCCCACCTCCTCAGCCATTGGCGTCTTTGTTCTCCCCTCTCCACCCCCTCCCCCGCCCTTCTTCCCCTCTTGGCAGGTCCCCGGACTCGCACACGCTACGTGGACTTTCGCGGGCCGGAGATCATCGCCATCAGTGTCTCTTGTGTGCCGTCGTGTTTAGTGTTCAGTGTTCACCGTCGCACTCCGTCGTTCACCTGTGCCATCGCCGTCTTCAGTGTTTGTGCGTCGTGTCAACAGTTTCAAGTGTGGATTATCGTCGAGTGTGAACGGCTCCGTGTTTGTCTTTATGTGTCAACTGTTTTCTTGCCCACCGTTCTGTAACCTATGTGTAATCTTTCTGTTTTTTTCTCATTGTGTATCCTATGGCTGAAGAGCAGCATAGAACGCTGCTGACAGCCTGCCTGTTGTACAGGTTTTAAAATTACAATAAAGAAAAAAAAAGCCTCTTCGCGTATTTCAACGGAGGTATAGGTTGCAAATTTAAAGTATATCTATTTCCATGTTTTCGTTATATATATATATATATATATATATATATATATATATATATATATATATATATATATATTCATGTCAACAGAAGTATGGGATACAAATATTATGTACGCAGCTGCTTCTGCCATCGGTAGTATTACTGTCTGTCTAAGTACTGACTATTAGTGGTAGCGGAGGCGAAAGAAACAACACATGTAAAATTTGTATCCCGTGCTTCAGTTGACCTACATAGTTCAACTGAACAACAGGATATTAATGGTAACGGAAACGAAGAAACCGACGTACACTAAACTTGTATCCCATGCAGCAGTTAATCAATTCAGTTCGATTGAGGTTCGAGATACAACCCATATACAGGGTGGTCGGAAATTCCCGTTACAGACTTCTAGGGTTTGTAGAATGGGCTCACTACATCGTATTTTGAACAGGAACCCATGTCCGGAAACGTCACCCAACGAGACCACAGAGCGTCAAAGTTACAGGCGCGGGCGTCTGTAAATGTACGTATACACAAGGTGGTTCCGTGATGATGTTACAGACTTTATAGGCTGATGGAGAACTATAAATGCATTAATTTGAAGTCAGGATCCCTGTACCGGAAACGAACGAGTCGAGTCATAAACTAAAACCGTTCTGATACCTCTGACAGGTGAATACATGTACCGGTTCTTGTGTTGCGAAGAGTGTAGGGTTGGTAACTTTCAGAGGAGGTAGTATGGAAGAAAACATGTTCAATAAACGTGGGCTCTAAAATGCATACCTGAGGAGCTGTAACCATTCGTTCATCTTGACTAATGTGAAACACATCTCCTCTATTGAGCAAGCGTTCATAGAGGTTAAGGTATGCACTTTAGAGCCCACGTCACAAATTCTCTTCGGTACTGATTTTGATAGGGTTTGTGGTTCTTGATGCGAAACTGTCGCCCATTCATTTAGCATCGCCCTTTTCAGCTCACACAGGGCTTCAAATTACCATATATCACGATGAACAGGTTTTGCAAGTATTCTCCAAAGATTCTCCCGGGGTTTAAATCCGGACTACATGTAGGGCAGGGCAAGACGTTGATAACTTTCTCTTCAAACCACTTTTTGGTTGCAGCAGGAACAGGCCGGATGGATTAGCTCGTTGAAGTATTAGAATTTCGTCCCCTGGGTCCTCATACATTCTAATGAGTTCTATCTCACCTCAGTGTACGTTTTAGTGTTCATTCTAGTGTTCAGTCTGCTACGGTCGAAGGTTCGAATACTGCCTCGGGCATGGATGTGTGTGATGTCCTTAGGTTAGTTAGGTTTAAGTAGTTCTAATTTCTAAGGGACTGATGACCATAGATGTTAAGTCCCATAGTGCTCAGAGCTGTTTGAACCATCTAGTGTTCAGGTGAGCAATACGTAATTTACCTTTTAGCACGGAAACCTGTCCAAATTCTGACACTTCTACCACAAAACTTCCTGCTCATTTTTACCTGCTTCTTTGTTCTCATATCATGCCAATAATATTGAAATCCATCCGGCCCATCTGAACTGAACTTCTTCACATCACTGAAGATCACTTTATCCTATTAAAATTCAGCCTGTATATGTTTGGGTGTTAGAGAAGGCTTCTACAGTTGTTTCTTGAATGCGTGATGTTTTCTTTCGACAGAATTTATCGTACACGTCTGGCTGCTACTGAGAATTTCAAGTCAGCAGCAGTTTGAGAGGAATAACTGTTTCCGGCCCTTGCTTTGCGGAAAAACATACGTTTCGATGCCTCAGGTAATTTTCTACTGTTTACCAATTTGCTCATGTCACGAGCCCAATCTAACGAAATTATCAATCACTGTACTTGAACGGTTTAACTTGTTGCTAATTTTACGATTAGACAGTCAAATTTTCTTGTTCCTACCAATTTTTGCTTTTTCATCTCATGACGACTGTGACATCGTCAGAATCGAGGTTTATGTACATAATACGCACTGCCTGTAATGGGGTCTGTTTCCTATCAGCAATGAAGACAAAAACGCACATACTAAACCGCACAGAGCCGAGTGCCTTTAAACCGAGTTCCACCCTCTACCACCTGATCGTTGATGTTTTGTTATACTGTATTATTGACATCAAATGTGATACCATATGACTACATTCATTAGTATACTGGATCTCATACTACTGCATATACACTGCACACAACTACTATTCCTACCGACAATGTTAATTTTCTTACAAACACCGACTACTGTACACACCTGACTGCTCTGTTCAAGATACAGGCTCCCAGGTAGATGCCATTTTCCTTGACTCCCGGAAGGCGTTCGATAAAGTTTCGCACTGTCGCCTGATAAAAAAAGTAAGAGCCTACGGAATATCAGACCAGCTGTGTGGCTGGATTGAAGAGTTTTTGGCAAACAGAACACAGCTTGTTGTTCTCAATGGAGAGACGTTTACAGACGTTGAAAGTAACCTCTGGCGTGCAACAGAGGAACAGGGGAGTATTATGGGACCATTGCTTTTCACAATATATATATATATATATATATATATATATATATATATATATATATATATATATATATATATAGTCGAAAGTTCCATGCGGCTTTTCGCCGATGATGCTGTAATATACAGAGAAGTTGAAGCATTAGAAAATCGCAGCGAAATGCAAGAAGATGTGCAGCGGATACGCACTTGGTGCAGGGAGGAGCAACTGACCCTTAAATTAGACTAATGTAATGTATTGCGAATACATAGAAAGAAAGATCCTTTATTGTATGATTATATGGTAGCGGAACAAACACAGGTAGCAGTTACTTCTGTAAAATATCTGGGAGTATGCGTATAGAACGATTTGAGGTGGAATGATCATATAAAATTAACCGTTGATAAGGCGGGTGCCAGGTTGAGATTCATTGTGAGAGTCCTTAGAAAATGAAGTCCCATCAACAAAGGAGGTGGCTTACAAAACACTCGTTCGACCTATACTTGAGTATTGATCATCAGTGTGGGATCCGTAGCAGGCCGGGTTGACGGAAGAGATCGAGAAGAGCCAAAGAAGAGCGACGAGTTTCGTCACAGGGTTATTTGGTAAGCGTGATAGCGTTACGGAGATGTTCAGCAAACTCAAGTGGCAGACTCTGCAAGAGAGGCGCTCTGCATCGCGGTGTAGCTTGCTGTCCAGGTTTCGAGAGGGTGCGTTTCTAGATGAGATATCGAATATATTGCTTCCCCCCACTTATACCTCCCGAAGAGATCACGAATGTAAAATTAGAGAAATTCGAGCGCGCAAGGAGGCTTTTCAGCAGTCGTTCTTCCCGCGAACCACACGCGACTGGAACAGAAAAGGGAGGTAATGACAGTGGCACGTGAGGTGCCCTCCGCCACACACAGTTGGGTGACTTGAGGAGTATAAATGTAGATGTGGATGGTAAGGGAAAGTCAGTGCGTTTTAAATGAATGCCTGGGTAGCTATGTGAACTGTACAGAAAGACTACCAAGAGTGGCAGAACTTAGGAGCGTTAATTAGTATTGATTGGATGGGAAATTTGCTTTGTGTGTGTGTGTGTGTGTGTGCGTGTGTGTGTGTGTGTGTGTGTGTGTGACTGCGCAGTTTTGGCAGTGCTGGTACGCTGTAGTTGTTCGTGTTGTTCTTGTTGAAAATGCTGTTGTTGCGGCGGTGAGGTTTATGTTCTGCCTTCCTAGTGGCACGGCAGACACCTCAGTGAGTTCTCCAGAAACACGGCCTGCCCTGAAGTGATGTAGAATGTTTCTCTGCTATGAAAAGCTGTGGAAAATCAGCTGTACTACACACCAGGCGGAATTTTTACGGATATTCTCATATTTTTCAAAGAACCTGTATTGTTTAGTTTTAACGCAAATCTCTGCGGTACGTGGCGTTTCATCACAAGACCTGACGATGTATTGTTCTGGAACCAGGTGAAAAACCTCTCTTTCAGTAGAAGCGCACGGAAAATCTCTTCTCTCGTTGGCCGAAAAACACAGTAGCCAACCAGCTTCATAAATCGATCCACTTCACCCACTACTCTCCCTCTTTGGTTCAGTTCCCGTCCAGAAATCAATTTACATGAAATTACAGAATAACACAATCTGAAAAAGGCAAATAAAAAGAAATTTACTGCGTCTGAAATACTGAAGGACTGACGTAAGTTTCGCTTTCTAGGGTCAAGACTGTCTAGTAAGCAAGCTGCTGTCTTATTGCCAACAGGAGTTCTGTATTGCTACGCCTCGTGGTTTCCAGTACAAAGTCATCTTTTTCAACAATCCTGCACAGTTTTCTTCGTCTCTGCACAAGTACTGCAGACTACGTTGATTTAAATGTGATTGTTCCGGTCAAACCTTGACCTCTATAACTCCCCAAATATAGAATCCCTAATGACGTCCCTTTTGACAGCAAAAGATATAAAAATTAATTATCCTGACCTTGACGGTAGCTACTGGCAACCAAATATTAACACTATTGAAAGTTTGACCAACAGAAATACTAGGGAGCTAACAACTTCTATTCCATGGAAAGAACTAAATGAAAGACTATCAGATGATCACTTAATCTATGAAGCATGAAACTCTAAATAAAGAATTCAAAATGTATGGAACCCAGACGAGATAAAGTGATCAGAGATAACATTTATCCAAGAAAAGAATTGTAGCCGTATCTAGCTGTATGTTCGCTGTGAATACAATGAAAAACTTCAATGGAAGTGTTAATTCACTCTCTTGTAGACGTCGTGATAGAGGCACGCCTATTGACCGATACTAGATTGTTCCTGACCGATCTGGAATTTTAAAGTTTTTCAAGTATCATCTTGAAGTTTTTGTCAAAATATTGAAGAAAGGTAATGGAGCATTTACCGCTTAGCCAGATAACAGAACAGATATTATACGCGAGGGAAAAGTAACTCTTATGATAGTTAATCAATTCTGGAACTTAGTCGTCATGATCTGTGATCGTCACTAACATTGAAGGACGCACCAATATACCAAACGCCGACATAAACTCTAGAAATAGACTTGAGTAGGAAACAAATACACGCAATCATGAAGCGTTCACAGGTACACCGTGTTGTCGGACGCTGTAGTCAATGTCAGAATTACTGATATAAATCGTAGCTTCAATTCCATGAATGACAGATCGTTGTGCTTCCTAGAACAGTGGTTATATAATTCAGAAGTTCAATAAACTCAGTAATAACTTTAATATTTCATGCCGTCTACTTCATTTAATTTAACTTTATTGTCTAACGCTGAAATAATAATTTTGTTGATAGAAGATGGAAGCTAAAGGTGATTAAGTGACATTATTAACAGTGAAAAGTAATCGAACATTTTATTACGAAGCTTTCTGTACGTTACTTAGAGAATACATTATCTCTGGACTTACGACGTAGGAGTTGTTGAATTAGCACCGTAGCGACGCATTAACGACGCTATAATACTTTACAAATCAACATCCTCGCAAGACTATAATGTGGCATCGGCTTGACTGGTGGACCTTGTAATTCGAGATATTATCTACGTCTGAACATTTATTTGCAAACCGAGCATAAAAACTACTGTTACCAAGTTCGCGTAAGCTTAAAAGTCCGTCGCGAACACGTGAAGGATATTTGGTTTATTGTTTCAGATAAAGGGAGTTGTTGCGTTACCGAGTGGTGCAGTCACTGTGTGTAGTAGTAAAGAAGACAGACATCCTTCGAAAACCATTGCTTCAATTATAAGCGAGGGCCGCTTATAAATTTCGGCGTGCTGCTCCATGGTTAGTTACGCAGACATCTGTTAAAGGCAGATAGTATCTGAAACTAAACAAACAAATCGAGGAGGTTGTTTTAATTGTTACAGATCGGAGCTGTCGCAATCGACGGACGCCGACCTATGTCAACCAGACTTGAACAATTATCCCCATCTAGCCGACACACACGTCACACCTCTCTCTCTACGTTTCACCCACCACAATACCCTCTCACAAATTAACTATTCCTTGATGCATCGCCCATGCCTACCAACTGCACAACCACCATCAGCAACACAAGATTTACACTCTGAATTAGAAATCCCAACACTGATAGTCCCACAGCCACACAGTAATAAAATTTCGTCCTACTCAGCTAGCAATAATATCATTAGACGCAGACATGGAGCTGGAGATAGCTGGTTGTTTCCTGCTCCTCATATCTGTCGGTGGGCTTAAGTTTAGGAACACAAACTACCCTCATGCTAATAAATTAAGAAGGATAATGCTGATACATAGCGAAATAACTCTGTGGTGGGCGTATTGCGGGTTTAAATCACCTCGGGGTATGACCAAGCGGTGCATTTGACCTCCGGTCGTCGCACGGTGGAGCTGGCAGCAGTCCACATACGCAGAGACGTGTTTGTGCATGTCAGAGTACGGTACAGCGAGCAAGTGTGCAGACGTTTTCAGATGTGCTAATTGTGACTGTGTGTTGAAAATGGCTCAAAGAACGCATATTGATGACGTTATGAGGGGTAGAATACTAGGGCGACTGGAGTCTCGTCAAACACAGCAGGTCGTAGCACGGCTCTCCGTGTGCCACAAAAGTGTGATCTCAAAATTATGTCAACGATTGTAGCAGACAAAAAACGTGTCCAAGCGCTACAGTACGGGACGTCCACAGTGTACAACACCACAAGAAGACCGATATCTCACCATCAGTGCCCGCAGACGGCCACTGAGTACTGCAGGTAGCCTTGCTCGGTACCTTGCCGCAGCCACTGGAACAGTTGTCTCCAGATATACAGTCTGCAGACGACTGAAAAGACCGGAGACCTGCAAGGTGCAATCCACTGACCCCTTCTCACAGCAGAGCTCGTAAAGCCTGGTGTCAAGAAAACAGTAGATGGTCATTGGAACAGTGGTCCCAGGTTACGCTCACGGACGAGTCCAGGTATAGTCTGAACAGTGATTCTCACCGGGTTTTCATCTGGCGTGAATCAGGAACCAGATACCAACCCCTTAATGTCCTTGAAAGGGACTTGTGTGGAGGTCGTGCTTTGATGGTGTGGGGTGGGATTATGACTGGCGCACGTACACTCCTACATGTCTTTGACAGCGTAACTGGAACAGGTCAGGTGTATCGGGACGTCATTTTGCACTAGTATGTCCGCCTTTTCAAGAGTACAGTGGGTCCCACCTTCCTCCTGATCGATGATAACGCACTGCCCAACATAGTTGCCATCGTGGAGGAGTACCTCGAAACAGAAGATATCAGGTGAATGGAGTGTCTTGCCTGTTCTCCAGACCTAAACTCCATCGAGTACGTCTGGGATGCTCTCGGTCGACGTATCGCTGCACGTCTTCGAACCCCTAGACATTTCACGAGCTCCGACAGGCACTGGTGCAAGAATGGAACCCTATACCCCAGCAGCTGCTAGACCACCTGATCCAGAGGATGCGAACCCGTTGTGCGGCCTGTGTACGTGTGCATATCCAATATTGATGTCGCGGTATATGCTCAGAAAACAGTGGCGTTTTGTAGCACATGTGTTTCGGGACAGTTTTTTCAACTTATCACCAATACGTGAACTTACAGATCTGTGTCGTGTGTCTTCCCTATGTGCTTATGCTATTAGCGCCAGTTTTGTGTAGTGCCACGTTGTTTGGCACCACATTCTGCAACTATTCTTAATTTATCAGAATGAGTGTCATCAGCTGCCAAACATCGTCCAGGAGCCTTCCGGCCAAACGGGCCCATTTCATATCCGAGAGATCTGATAGCCCGGCCCGACGGCTTCAAAACCCGTCAGAGGGTATGGTACTGGACCTCGGACACTGCAAGAGGAGTTAACAGCCGCCAGCAGTAGGTTTGTCTGCCATGGCGCCAAACACCATTCAGACGGCCACCTTACAGATTCCACCGCATAGTGACACAAGTGTACCAGTGTGCTCTTACTCCAGGTTCCACATAGTGAGAATGGTAATGTAATGTCTGGTTTTAGTTTTTCAACAACTCTCTAGTTACTAGCAAGCAGAACTGACAGTTTCCTGCCTTTTGAGATACTGGCATGCGCAGACTGTCACTTAGTTTGATTATAAAATACTAGTAATCTGCAACTGTACTCCCGATTCTTTAAGACAACGAACTACCGTGTATGAAACTTTGAAACGTTGTTCACATGTCTCAACGTTATAATGCCGTGTCTCCCGATTCACTTGAGACAACTGAATGTCTCGAAAACGACGGATAGTTTTAGGTGAAAAGTTAATAACAGTAAAGAGGACACCTGTCAATGGTACAGCTGGCTACCTCATAACCATTCCTACTGTGTGCCCGTCGTCAGCTTCATATTTTCAAACTGGAAACCCCCCAATTTTTACTGCATATTCGGATTCTACGCGATACGTTCGGTTTCTTTCAGGAATGCTAGTCCTGCAGGGTTCGCAGAAGAGCTTCTGTTAAGTTTAGAAAGTAGGAGACGAGGTACTGGCAGAAGTAAGGCTGTGAGGACGGCGCGTGAGTCGTGCTTGGGTAGCTCAGTTCAGTCAGCCTTCAGCGGCGCAGCGGTTCGGACGGTGTTTACGTCCCTGCCGCACGTCTGCGCGAGAGGTGTTTACGTTAAGTGTGTAGCGGTGTGTCGCGGTATACATAGAACGAATCAAGGCCTTATTGTTCCGCAAATCGACACTGAAATTTAGTTTTGTTAACGAATATGCTCGGACGAAGGCTTACGAGATCGAACGTTATTTACGGGACTAGGTGAAAATCGAACCTGACGTTCTAGTTGGCATACACTTATCTATAGTCAGCAGCGTGGTCTATGTCAAGCTCATTAATGAAGCGGCATGTGACGACCTACTACTTCGACACCGACAAGGACTTCGTTTCTGTCATTCGGACGGGAATGTTGGAGCGGTAACAGTTGAACACGCCGGCATGGGACTCCGAACGATCTGCGTCTTTGAGCTTCCTTTCGAAGTGCCAGAAGAATTGGTGACAGACGCCCTGCGTCCTTACGGAACGGTCCAATCACACGTAGCTTAAAAATGAGCGAGTTGCAAGACGTATCCTGTCCTCAATGGCGTCAGACAAATACGGATCGAACTCCGAAAACACGTTCCGTCAGACTTGTACATCGCCGGTTGTAGGGCGATTGTCATCTACGACGGACAACCAAGGACGTGCTCTGGGTGTGGGAAGGAGGGACATGTCCGTTCTGAGTGTGCTCAACGAAGGTTAATACAGCTGCCACGGGATGACCCAACCCTCACACCGCATCCGACTGTGCTCCCCATGACTTATGTCGCCGCATTACGCGATGATGTGGGCCGCGAGACAGACGCGTACCAGAACACACAGACAGCGGCAGATCGTGGCGAGCCACGAAAGGACGACGTTGCGCCGGATCGCCTGCTTCAGTCACAGGACGCCCTCTCTTCTGTACCGCTTGAGGCCCCTTCAGGTACGGCACTTGGAGACGTCGATAATACGACGGCGCATGATTCCGACGTCCCCCACGAACAACTGGAGACCATGCTGGCCTCTGATTTCCAGGCCAGGCAACGTAAACAGCGATCACCAAAACGCCGGAAGAAGCGCCGCCTCACGGTGGAGGACGACCACTCTGATCTAGCAGACAATTCTGAGACGTTTACGGGTACAGAACAGACGACCATGGATACAGAAGAACCGCCTAGCGTGGATGCAACGGTGGCCAGCGGGACGGCGGCACGACCTACCGCTCACGACGCTCCAGACACAGCGAAGGAGTTCGATAGACGGCAACAGGCCACTGAGGAGGCCACGGCGCCTGCACCGCACGACAACAATGGGACACTAAGGAACTGGTCAGAAGCGCCACCCCCGTAGGGAACAGATGATGCCGGAGGAACTGCTCCCACGCACACTCCCGGTGTAAGACCGGCAGAGTGCACTGAATAATGACGGACCATATGAGGGGACGGCGGAGGGCGTTAGTCCGACAGCAGCCTATGTACGGCAAAATTAGCGACCGTGCGGTACCCTATCTACGTTGACCGACATGCAACAAGCTTATCGGATAGGGTCTGTTAACATCAATAGCAATGGGACGCCGGTAAAAATCAAGATGCTCAGTGACATGATAAAGGCTGCGGATTTACACATAGCCCTATTACAAGAAGTTCGGATACTTCCCCCTTCGGACTTTTACGGTTACGAGATTTACTGTTCCCCGTGTGACGAGAGAGGCGTTGGCACAGCTATACTATTAAAGGAAGGGGTACGTGGAGACGACGTGGAGTATTTGCCTTCTGCCCGTGGTTCGGCCGTGATCTTAGGTGGAATACGTTTGATCATCATAAACGTACGGTCAGGCTCGGATAAGAGAAGGGACAGAGCAGATTTTTACGCCCATGAGGTTACACCGTTGTTCCAGGGACCATACGATGGTTGCATACTCGGTGGAGATTTTAATTCTGTGCTCGGCAGAAAGGACCAACAACCTAACTATACTACTAGCCAAGAACTTAGGGAGCTGGTCAACGGGATGGAATTAGTCGATACATGGGACCTGAAGTATCGCAACCAACCAGGATATACATGGAGGGGTAATTGGAAGATTAACGTCTCCCACCTGCGAGATACAGAATGCCGACGCATGCTGGAGGACACGTGGCATGGCTGCCTCCGTCGACAAAATTCTTTCGGTTCTGTCCTGCAGTGGTGGATCGAGTGCGCGAAGCCAGCTTTACGGAGGACGTTAATAGATTACGGGAAGGAGGTTTCTCAATGGCAGAGCACGACCACTGAGCTCTACTTAAAGGCTCTCCGGGAACTGTTAGCTCAACCACCTACACCAGAACGTCAGTCGTCCGTCCACCGCGTTATGGCGAAGCTGGTACAACTTGCGACGCTGAGGATGGCAGGTACGATGATACGCACGAGGTAGGACGATTTCCTGCCCAACGAGGTTCGCTCCATGGATTATGTAATAACGGAAAGACTAAGAAAGCGAATTTAATACATGAGATCGATCTCGGCGATGGCCGTCGTTTTACAACACAAAGAGACATAGCATAGGCGTCCACGGATCATTTTAGCAGATTCTATGCAGGAGGAGCTTCAATAATGAATAAAAAAATAGCAGTGCGGGTAAGCTACTACAAACAGCATGTTGTTGTTGTTGTGGTCTTCAGTCCTGAGACTAGTTTGACGCAGCTCTCCATGCTAATCTATCCTGTGCAACCCTCTTCATCTCCCAGTACCTACTGCAACCTACATCCTTGTGAATCTGCTTAGTGCATTCATCTCTTGGTCTCCCTCTATGATTTTTACCCTTCACGCTGCCCTCCAACACTAAATTGGTGATCCCTTGATGCCTCAGTACATGTTCTACCAACCGATCCCTTCTTCTGGTCAAGTTGTGCCACAAACTTCTCTACTCCCCAATCCTATTCAATACTTCCTCATTAGTTATGTGATCTACCCATCTAATCTTCAGCATTCTTCTGTAGCACCACATTTCGAAAGCTTCTATTCTCTTCTTGTTCAAACTATTTATTGCCCATGTTTCACTTCCATACATGGCTACACTCCATACAAATACTTTCAGAAAAGACTTCCTAACACTTAAATCTATACTCGATGTTAACAAATTTCTCTTCTTCAGAAACGCTTCTCTTGCCATTGCCAGTCTACATTTTATATCCTCTCTACTTCGACCATCATCAGTTATTTTGCTCCCCAAATAGCAAAACTCTTTTACTGCTTGAAGTGTCTCATTTCCAAATCTAATTCCCTCAGCATCACCCGACTTAATTCGACTACATTCCATTATCCTCGTTTTACTTTTGTTGATGTTCAACTTATATACTCCTCTCAAGGCACTGTCCATTCCATTCAACTGCTCTTCCAAGTCCTTTGCTGTCTCTGACAGAATTGCAATGTCATCGACGAACCTCAAAGTTTTTATTTCTTCTCCATGGACATTAATACCTACTCCAAATTTTTCTTTTGTTTCCTTTACTGCTTGCTCATTATACAGATTGAATAACATCGGGGAGAGGCTACAACCCTGTATCACTCCCTTCCCAACCACTGCTTCCCTTTCATGACCCGCGACTCTTATAACTGCTATCTGGTTTCTGTACAAATTGTAAATAGCCTTCCGCTCCCTGTACTTTACCCCTGCCACCTTCAGAATTTGAAAGAGAGTATCCAATCAACATTGTCAAAAGCTTTCTGTAAGTCTACAAATGCTAGAAACCTAGATTAGCCTTTCCTTAATCTAGCTTCCAAGATAAGTCGTAAGGTCAGTATTGCCTCACATGTTCTAGTATTTCTACGGAATCCAAACTGATCTTCCACGATATCGGCTTCTATTAGTTTTTCCATTCGTCTGTACAGAATTCGCGTTAGTATTTTGCAGCTATGGCTTATTAAAGTGATAGTTCGGTAATTTTCACATCTGTCAACACCGGCATTCTTTGGGATTGGAATTATTATATTCTTCTTGAAGTCTGACGGTATTTCGTCTGTCTCATACATCTTGCTCACCAGATGGTAGAGTTTTGTCAGGACTGGATCTCCCAAGGCCGTCAGTAGTTTCAATGGAATGTTGTCTACTCCCGGGGCCTTGTTTCGATTCAGGTCTTTCAGTGCTCTATCAAACTCTTCACGCAGTATCGTATCTCCCATTTCATCTTCATCTACGTCCTCATCCATTTCCATGTTGTCCTCAAGTACATCGCCTTTGTATAGACCCTCTATATACTCCTTCCACCTTTCTGCTTTCCCCTCTTTGCTTAAAACTGGGTTTCCATCTGAGCTCTTGAGATTCTTACAAGTGGCTCTCTTTTCTCCAAAGGTCTCTTTAATTTTCCTGTAGGCAGTATCTATCTTACCCCTAGTGAGATAAGCCTCTACATCTTCACATTTGTCCTCTAGCCATCCCTGCTCACCTATTTTGCTCTTGCTGTCGATCTCATTTTTGAGACGTTTGTATTCCTTTTTGCTGCTTCATTTATTGCATTTTTATATTTTCTCCTTTCATCAATTAAATTCAATATTTCTTCTGTTACCCAAGAATTTCTACTAGACCTCGTCTTTTTACCTACTTTATCCTCTGCTGCCTTGACTACTTCATCCTTCAAAGCTACCCATTCTTCGTCTACTGTATTTATTTCCCCCATTCCTGACAATTGTTCCCTTATGCTCTCCCTGAAACCCTGTACAATCTCTGGTTCTTTCAGTTTATCCAGGTCCCATCTCCTTGAAGTCCCACCTTTTTGCAGTTTCTTCAGTTTTAATCTACAGGTCATAACCAATAGATCGTGGCCAGAGTCCACATCTGCCCCTGGAAATGTCTTACAATTTAAAACCTGTTTCCTAAATCTCTGTCTTACCATTATATAATCTATCTGTACCTTTTAGTATCTCCAGTGTTCTTCCATGAATACAACCTTCTTTTATGATTCTTAAACCAAGTGTTAGCTATGACTAAGTTGTGCTCTGTGCAATCTGAATAATTTCTTTTATTTCATCATACATTTCTTCAATTTCTTCTTCATCTGCAGAGCTAGTTGGCCTATAAAATTGTACTACTGTAGTAGATGTGGACTTCGTATCTGTCTTGGCCACAATAAAACGTTCACTATGCTGTTTAAAGTAGCTTACCCGCATTCCTATTTTCCTATTCATTATTAAACCTACTCCTGCATAACCAGTATTTCATTTTGGGTTTATAATCCTGTAGTCACCTGACCAGAGACCTTTTTCCTCCTGCCACCGAACTTCACTAATTCCCACTATTTCTAACTTTAACCTGTCCATTTCCCTTTTTAAATTTTCTAACCTACCTGCCCGATTAAGGGATCTGATATTCCACGCTCCGATCCGTAGAACACCAGTTTTCTTTCTCGTGATAACGACATCCTCTTGAGTAGTCCCCGCCCGGAGACCCGAATGGGGGACTATTTTAACTCCGGAATATTTTACCCAAGAGGACGCCATCATCATTTAATCATACAGTAAAGCTGCATGCCCTCGGGAAAAATTACGGCCGTAGTTTCCCCTTGCTTTCAGCCGTTCGCAGTACCAGCACAGCAAGGCCGTTTTGGTTATTGATACAAGGCCAGATCAGTCAATCGTCCAGACAGTTGCCCTTGCAACTACTGAAAAGGCTGCTGCGCCTCTTCAGGAACCACACGTTTATCTGGCCTCTCAACAGATACCGTTCCGTTGTGGTTGTACCTACGGTACGGCTATCTGTATCGCTGAGGCACGCAAGCCTCGCCACCAACGGCAAGGTCCATGGTTCATGGGGGGGGGGGGGGGGGACAAACAGCATAGTCAACGTATTTTAGTGGCCAAGATAGACACGAAGCCCATGCCTACTACAGTAGTACAAGTTTATATGCCAACTACCTCTGCGGATGACGAAGAAATTGAAGAAATGTATGATGAGATAATAGAAATTATACAGGTAGTGTAGGGAGACGAAAATTTAATAGTTATGGGTGACTGGAATTCGACAGTAGGGAAAGGGAGAGATGGATACATAGTAGGTGAATATGGATTAGCGCTAAGAAATGAAAGAGGAAGCCGTCTGTTAGAATTTTGCACAGAGCATAACTTAATCATAGCTAACACTTCGTTCAAGAATCATGAAAGAAGGTTGTATAGATGGAAGAAGCCTAGAGGTACTGACAGGTTTCAGATAGATTATATAATGGTAAGACAGAGATTTAGGAACCAGGTTTTAAATTGTAGGGCATTTCCAGGGACAGATGTGGACCCTGACCACAATCTACTCGTAATGAACTGTAGATTAAAACGGAAGAAATTGCAAAAAGGTGGGAATTTAAGGAGGTGGAACCTGGATAAACTGACTAAACCAGAGGTTGTACAGTGTTTCAGGGACAGCGTAAGGGAACAATTGACAGGTATGGGGGAAAGAAATACAGTAGAAGAAGAGTGGGTAGCACTAAGGGATGAGGTAGGCAAGGCAGCAGAGGATAAAGTAGGTAAAAAGACGAGGGCTAATAGAAATCCTTGGGTAACAGAAAAAATATTGAATTTAATTGATGAAAGGAGGAAATATAAAAATGCAATAAATGAAGCAGGCAAAAAGGAATACAAACGTCTCAAAAATGAGATCGACAGCAAGAGCAAAATAGATAAGCAGGGATGGCTAGAGGACAAATGTGAAGATGTAGAGGCTTATCTCACTAGGGGTAAGATAGATACTGCCTACAGGAAAATTAAAGAGACCTTTGGAGAAAAGAGAGCCTCTTGTAAGAATCTCAAGAGCTCAGATGGAAACCCAGTTTTAAGCAAAGAGGGGAAAGCAGAAAGGTGGAAGGAGTATATAGAGGGTCTATGCAAAGGCGATGTACTTGAGGACAACATGGAAATGGATGAGGATGTAGATGAAGATGAAATGGGAGATACGATATTGCGTGAAGAGTTTGATAGAGCACTGAAAGACCTGAATCGAAACAAGGCCCCGGGAGTAGACAACATTCCATTTGAACTACTGATGGCCTTGGGAGAGCCAGTCCTGACAAAACTCTACCATCTGGTGAGCAAGAAGTACGAGACAGACGAAATACCGTCAGACTTCAAGAAGAATATAATAATTCCAATCCCAAAGAAAGCAGGTGTTGACAGATGTGAAAATTACCGAACTATCACTTTAATAAGTCACAGCAGCAAAATACTAACGCGAATTATTTACAGACGAATGGAAAAACTAGTAGAAGCCGACCTCGGGGAAGTTCAGTTTGGATTCCGTAGAAATGTTGGAACACGTGAGGCAATACTGACCCTACGACTTATCTTAGAAGCTAGATTAAGGGAGGGCAAAGCTACGTTTCTAGCATTTGTAGACTTAGAGAAAGCTTTTGACAATGTTGACTGGAATACTCTCTTTCAAATTCTGAAGGTGGCAGGGGTAACATACAGGGAGCGAAAGGCTATTTACAATTTGTACAGAAACCAGATGGCAGTTATAAGAGTCGAGGGACATGAAAGGGAAGCAGTGGTTGGGAAGGGAGTGAGACAGGGCTGTAGTCTATCCCCGATGTTATTCAATGTGTATATTGAGCAAGCAGTAAAGGAAACAAAAGAAAAATTCGGAGTAGGTATTAATGTCCATGGAGAAGAAATAAAAAGTTTGAGGTTCGCCGATGACATCGTAATTCTGTCAGGGACAGCAAAGGACTTGGAAGAGCAGTTGAATGGAATTGACAGTGTCTTGAAAGGAGTATATAAGATGAACATCAACAAAAGCAAAACGAGGATAATGGAATGTAGTCGAATTAAGTCGGGTGATGCTGAGGAAATTAGGAAATGAGACACTTAAAGTAGTATAGGAGTTTTGCTATTTGGGGAGCAAAATAACTGATGATGGTCGAAGTAAAGAGGATATAAAATGTAGACTGGCAATGGCAAGGAAAGCGTTTCTGATGAAGAGAAATTTGTTAACATCGAGTATAGATTTAAGTGTCAGGATGTCATTTCTGAAAGTATTTGTATGGAGTGTAGCCATGTATGGTAGTGAAACATGGACGATAAATAGTTTAGACAAGAAGAGAATAGAAGCTTTCGAAATGTGGTGCTACAGAAGAATGCTGAAGATTAGATGGGTAGATCACATAACTAATGAGGAAGTATTGAATCGGATTGGGGAGAAGAGAAGTTTGTGGCACAATTTGACCAGAAGATGGGATCGGTTGGTAGGACATGTTCTGAGGCATCAAGGGATCACCAATTTAGTGTTGGAGGCCAGTGTGGAGGGTAAAAATCGTAGAGGGAGTCCTAGAGATGACTACACTAAGCAGATTCAGAAGGATGTAGGTTGCAGTAGGTAATGGGAGATGAAGAAGCTTGCACAGGATAGAGTAGCATGGAGAGCTGCATCAAACCAGTTTCAGGACTGAAGACCACAACAACAACAACAATAAAAACCCCTGACTCCCGACAAAAATAGTGGTTCCCATGCAAAAAAAATTGAGAAGGATAGAGCGTCTGCCACGTAAGCAGGAGATCCGGGTTCGTGTCCCGGTCGAGGCACAAATTAAAATACCCGTTTTTTTCATGAAAAATAAAAAAAATTAAAAAAGTTAGTAGAGCACTTGTCCGCGAAAGTCAAAGGTCCCGAGTTCGAGTCTCGGTCCGGCACACAGTTTTAATCTGCCAGGAAATTTCATATCAGCGCACACGCCACTGCAGAATGAAAATCTCATTCTGGAAACGTTCGGTTTACTCAGAGCCATTGTTTCCCCCTCGTGACAGATAGCGCTGTAAACCACAAATATCAAGCGCGCCTGTTTTGGCAATTAAGACCGTACGCATTTCATTTACAATTTAAACGTAAACGTTTATGTTCTAACGATTTATTTTGATGTTCAAACGTTATTTTAGTTTTGCACATCTGATTGTAGAGTACGACAAATAAGGCTAAACATTGACATTTCTGGCAATTAAGCTACTTGTATAGTAACATAGTTTCCTGTTTCCTAAAGGGTTGATAGTTGTGAGTCCCTAAACCGTCGGAACGCTTTATTTCGTTGGCCGCCCTCGAACCCCGCCGTCAGGGTGAATGATTTCGGTGTGCGTTTCCATCCAACTGCCTTAAGACTCGAGCTAGCTGCTACGCGGCTACTGGCGGAATACGAAACACAACAGTAGGCGCACCTGGCGTGAGTACTCCTTGAAATAAAGCATCCCAGTGGTGACAAGCAAGGACACTCACCGAAATCAAGCACCCCGTTGGATAGGGGCAAGGGGTCTCACCATTGCCAAGCATACCGATGAGAACAGGACGCTATTACATCCACGCAGTTGTTCCTGGATCACGTTAAACGTAGCTCCTAATCAGGCACTGAAACGACTGACCATAATGTACTGTACAATCAATTTTGCAACGCTAAAATAATTATCGAACATCAATATCAACAGTTTGAACACAAAGGTTTCCATTTACATCGTAAATGTAACGTGGAATCAAATGTGTCCTTTCCTAATCGTAGAACAGCGCCACCTGCCATGAATGAGAAACAATTATTTGAGTAAATCATACATAATTTTTGGCGTAGAATGCGAATACGCAGTAAAAATGTGGCATTTCCATTTGCAAACCCGAAGTTGTCCCAGCCACGCAGGTTCAGTGGTTAAGAGGATGTTGCACAGGCAAATGTTCCATTCACAAATATTAACTTTCCACCTAGAACGTTTTTGGCTCTGAGCACTATGGGACTTAACATCTGAGGTCATCAGTCTAGAACATTGTTTTTCGTACTATGCGTTATTTTCGAGATATTTGGTTTTTTCAAGTTAACGTTTAAAAACCTATAAACCCACGTAACTGTTACTTAACAAGTAATTTAATATAAGACACATGGTGTCGCAAACGTCGTGAAATTCCCCAAAAACGAATGACAAATGTGGAACATCTGACGCCACCAAACAACGTACCTCACCGCACGTGCAGCGGTCTTTTGCATCTTATCATCTCACCCCAAGTCAAGTAATCACTTCCGGGTGGCTTCGGGCGTACGTGCGCGACTTTTTTTTATTTTTTTTATTCCAGACATTCGGTCGAATCTCACTTATAATACCTGTCACCCTCACTACTTACGTCCTAAGTTGACGTTTTGGAGATTCACTTGAATCTCCTCCACTGAGAAAACCGTCAGAAAGCGGCACTTATCGTGTACAACTTTTAAAGCTGAAAGACTTTATGTTCTGTACTTTGTATTCTAGCAACAAAGATACGTTTGATTTCTAAAGATATAGTATGAGTACAATATGTTTTTAAATTTCTTGTGGTGTTAGGGCTCCAGTACTGTTGGTTTAGTTAGTTACACTACTGCCCATTAAAATTGCTACACCAAGAAGAAATGCATATGATAAACGGGTATTTATTGGACAAATATATTATACTAGAACTGACATTTACATTTTCATGCAATTTGGGTGCATAGATCCTGTGAAATCAGTACCAAGAACCACCACCTTTGGCAGTAATAACGGCCTTGATACGCCTGGGAATTGTCAGAGCTGGGATGGCGTGTACACCTACAGCAGCCCATGCAGCTTCAACACGATACCACACTTCATCAAGAGTAGTGATTGGCGTATTCTGACGAGCCAGTTGCTCGGCTACCATTGACCAGACGTTTTCAATGTGTGAGAGATCTGGAGAATCTGCTAGCCAGGGCAGCAGTCGAACATTTTCTGTATCCAGAAAGGCCCGTACAGGACCTGCAACATGCGGTCGTGCATTATTCTGTTGAAATGTAGGGTTTCGCAGGGATCGAATGAAGGGTAGAGACACAGGTCGTAACACTTCTGAAATGTAACGTCCACTGTTCAAAGTGCCCTTAATGCGAACAAGAGGTGACCGAGACGTGTAACCAATGGCACCCCATTCCATCACGCCGGGTGATACGCTGATACGCCAGTATGGCGATAACGCATATACGCTTCCAATGTCTGTTCACCGCGATGTCACCAAACGCGGATGCGACCATCATGTTGCTGTAAACAGAACCTGGATTCATCCAAAACAAATGACGTTTTGCCATTCGTGCAGCCAGGTTTATCGTTGTGTACACCATCGCAGGCGGTCCCGTCTATGCCATGGTCTCCGAGCTGATAGTCCATGCTGCTGCAAACGCCGTCGAACTGTTCGTACACATGATTGTTGTCTTGCAAACGTCCTCATCTGCTGACTCAGAGATCGAGACGTGGCTACACGATCCGTTACAGCCATGCGCATAATATAAATGTCATCTCAACTGCTACTGATACGAAGCCGTTGGGATCCAGCACGGCGTTCCGTATTACCCTCCTGAACCCACCGATTCCACATTCTGCTAACAGCCATTGGATCTCGACCAAAGATAAACCGCATTCGGGATAGGTTACAATCCGACCTTTATGAAAGTCGGTAACGTGATGGTACGCATTTCTCCTCCTTACACGAGGCATCACAACAACGTTTCACCAGGCAACGCCGGTCAACTGCTGTTTGTGTATGAGAAATCGGTTGTAAACTTTCCTCATGTCAGCACATTGTAGGTGTCGCCACCGGCGCCAGCCTTGTGTGAATGCTCTGAAAAGCTAATCATTTGCATATCACAGCATCTTCTTCCTGTCGGTTACATTTCTCGTCTGTAGAACGCCATCTTCGTGGTGTAGCAATTTTAATGGCCAGTGGTGTAATTACACTCGTCCTCTAAATATGAGGTTGGACGAACGCTAATTAAGCACCCAGACAGACAGATAGGCGAACCCAGTTTTATAGCTTCCGTAACCATGGTAGTGTCTGTGCTATTTGGTAGCTTTCCAAATTATTTCTAATCATTACTAAGATAGTGAAATATTCATAAATATTTTTCCTAGTACGCAGCTTGTAAACTGGACTCGGAACTTTTGCCAGTTACAAATTTAATTACATTGTGGCAGAAGGGCTTACAGCGATTTTTTCGACAATTCTTATAGGCTACATAGCGGGTAAATTAACCAATGGCAATAATTGTATCATGACAATGACTTGGATAATCACTAATAATTTGGCATGTTCTCTTGCGATACATGACGTATTATTTACGACGTAAGAAAAGGTAGTATGCTATGGCTGTACGATGGCCTAACATGAAGCACAATTACTCTATTCTTGTACTCATATAGTACCACAAACACTGGAGCGCCAAAGGAACTGGTATAGGTATGCATATTGAAATGCAGAGACATTCAACCAGTCAGAATACGATGCTGCAGCAGGCAACGCCTACATAAGACAAATGTCTGGTACAGTTGTTAGATCCGTTACTGCTGCTACAATAGCAGGATATCAAGATTTAAGTGAGTTCGAACGTGGTGTTATAGTCTGCCCACGAGCGATGGGACATAGCATCTCCGAGGTAGCAATTCATGAATGAACAGTGAATATCAGGAATCCGGTTGTACATCAAACATCCGACATCGCTGCGGCAGAGAAAAGATCCTGTAACAACGGGAGCAACGACGACTGAAGAGAGTCGTTCAACGTGACAGAGGTGGAAAGCTTCCTCAAATTGCTGCAGATTTCAGTGCTGGGCCATCAACAAGTGTCAGCGTGCGAACCATTCAACGAAACATCATCGATATGAGCTTTCGGAGCCGAAGGCCCACTCGTGTACTCTTGATAACTTCACGACACAAAGCTTTACGCCTCGCCTGCGCTCGTCAACACCGACGTTGAACTGTCGATGACTGGAAACGTACTGCCTGGGTGGACAAGTCGCGTTTCAAATTCTATCGACTGGATGGAGATGTACGGGTTTGGAGATAACCTCATGAATCCATGGACCCTGCATATCAGCAGGTGACTGTTCAAGCTGGTGGAGGCTGTGTAATAGTGTGGGGCATAAGCAGTTGAATGGCTATGGGACCCCTGATACGTCAAGATACTATTCTGACAGGTGACATGTACGTAAGCATCTTGTCTGATCACCAGTATCCATTCACGTCAATTGCGCATTCCGACGGACTCGGGCAATTCCAGCAGGACAATGTAACACCCCACACGTCCGTAATTGCTACAGAGTGGCTCTAGAAACACTCTTTTGAGTTTAAACACTTCCGCTAGCCACCAGACTCCCTAGACATGACTATTATTAAGCATGTATGGGATGCCTTGCAACATGCTGTTCAAGCGAGATCTCCACCCCGTCGCACTCTTACGGATCTATAGACAGCCATGCAGGATTCATGGTGTCAGTTTCCTTCAGAACTACTTCAGACATAAATCGAGTCCATGCCACGTCGTGTTGCGGCATTTCTGGGAGCTCGCGGGGGCCCTATAGATATAAGGCAAGTGTACCATTTCCTTTGGCTCTCCAGTGTACATATGACTTGGTATAACAAAATACTTAGATGTGATAATGAAAATTCCTGAAAAACAATATAACTACGGAACTACTTTGGTGGCTTTGCGACCTATTAGCTATTAGTTTTGCTCTTCAACAGTAAGGTATGTGGTGATCTGAAAGCAAATCGTACGAAAGGATGTAGCTACTAACACGTATCGTCGGTCTTAATAAACACTTGATGTCCACTGCTAGATCTGACATGGAACCATGACAGCTGAAAAATATTACAGAATGAGCAGTATAATGGATTACCAGTACTCATTAAAAATTACTTTAAAGATTAGAAACTATTTACTCGATAATATAGCAGTATAATGGATTACCAGTACTCATTAAAAATTACTTTAATGATTAGAAACTATTTACTCGATAATATAGCTTTAACTACATTTTAAATTTAGTCTTGCGGAGATGTCATGTGTCTTTATAGTTGAGTAATGCACACAATTCTGTGACCTACTCAGATTTTACCTCCCTTCACAAATGAAATGATCGTATGCTGTTGATGGCTCCCTAGGGCAAGTATTTCTTATTGACGCCACTTCGGCGGCTTGCGTGGCGGTGCTGATGAACTGATGACGAGGACAACACAACAACCACTCCCCGAGCGAAGAAAATCTGCGTGCGGGGCGGGAATTGAAAACAGGACACCAAGGTCTAGAGGCAGCAGCACTAACCGCTAGACTAAGAGTTACGGGCTCTTAACAAATGGTGGTTTCTAATTTCACCTTGACTGCGGTGCATAATTGAGGTTTATGTGAACTATACGATTCTGACTAATGATGCATGCAAGGTACGAATATGTGTAGACATCAAATGGTGAACAATGTAAGCTGCTTGAATACGCTTCTAGAAGAACAATTTTACATAAATTCGACTAATTATTATAACGATTCTGTTGTGAGACGGAAACATTTGCTTCAGGTTGGTTTTATGCGATTACCTTTTAAAATCATTTCTGACTTCATTCTTCTCCTTGGGCACTATCGATGATGTTGTTCTCTTTTATCAAAGAAGATGCTCTGGTCTGAACAATAATTTAACAAGAACAACGTAAACTGTTTAGTGACATATGAGCTTTTAATCTACCCTCTAACTGATTTCACTGGAACGTGTTCCCTCTTTGTGTGATTGCTTAATTACGAAGCTGCTATTAAAGTTTTTGAAATTAGTTCTGTTCAGTAATTAAACTCGTACAACCTCCGTAGACGATATCTTAATTTCCGCAACTACGTTTACAATTTTGGAAGAACAGCTTTTCTCTTGCAGTTATTAACTACATGGACAACTGCGGCTGGAAATAAGAAGAGGACGAACATGAAGGAAGTTGAACTGGGTTAAGTTTCTAGAATTTCTTAAGAGGGAAAATATACGCCGAAGCTCTCATCCAAATGAGAAATATTGATGTCTGGGCTTCAATAACTTTTGTGGTTTTATGTAAGATGATGTTCTGTTACCTGTGAAAGTTTCAAAATGAAACGCATTAGACATATACTTCCTGCCCATCTAACGTTTAGTTTACACATTCCATAATGTTCGAAATCATGGATGCCGATTTTTAGAAGTTTTGTCGGTGACATTCATCCACTATGTTTATGTACCATTTCGGGACATCATGCCTCAAACTCCAGACAAACAACATATAAGAGCCCAAACTGAATATTGGTTATTCATTTTCTGTATTATCCTTGTACAATACTTCCAGAGAAACCAAATACACCACTAACTAATGGCCAGCTACGGGATGCATCTTGAGGATTTTATGGTGACACTTTTGCGGTTAGTACCAGTTAACCTGAGTTGCGTTAATTAAAATATAACAGGCGTTTTAATTAGCATAATTAAAAGCACAAGGCTGCTAGGCTGCATCATGTATACTCCAGTGAGAAGTCTTACGAACGATAACATGAATAATATTACTTATTATTGCGACTGAAGTTCGCTTAAGCAAATTTCAAATCTAATTTTTCATCACATCAGACCCGAACAGCAACCGAACTGTTGTTAGTAGTTTTAATATCGACTGTTACATCCCCATTGCTAAAGAAGTAATTACATCAGGACCATGTTAATATGTTTTGGGACTTTTAAGTTATTCAGAGGGATATAACGCTTGAAATAGCTCGAAATAGTGATTCCTTTTACACAGAAAAATGTCACGAATGAAAGTGCAACATTCATAATATTCCTCACTTAAAGCTATAAAAGGAACTTCAAACAGATAGTTATTCTGCTTTACAAGAATTGATACAAATATTGGAGTAAAACCACGTTAGCCGTGAATTTGATTAAAAACAAGAAAATTTTAATTTGAAAATATATTGCGAACTGACTTTAATTTGGGTATGAGAGACATCACGTAATGCTTTAATTTCATAATTGGAAAATATTTGATTGTTTACCTTCTTGTTAGAATACTGAAAAATTCACACAGCCATCTCTTGAAAAGTACTGAACTATTAATAAATATAAAAAATAGAATAAGCCAAGAAAAACGGTTTTATTCTCACCCAGTTGCAGAAATTTTTGAGCATAAAAGTTGAGTGAAGCTTTCTGTAGATTTGAAAAGGGTTTTCCACCATACAGCGAAAGACTTCGCATTTTCTCAACGCTATATCTTTGGGACTGCGTTCAGATGAAGTTTGAAATATATTCTACGAATATTCCTCAAACGATTGAGCAGAAGAAACCATTGCAGTTTCGTACATCAATTGATCGCAAGATAAATATTCGAATATTAGATGCACGTCTGAAAATGTATCAGCTAATCGTCACCATGACTAGCAATTGAAAAAGACCTCATCTATAATCATCATCGCTGTAGTAACTCTTTCACTGGCTCATCTCAATACCAAACGAAGCAAGAAACAGGGCAGGCCTGCCTCCTACACAGAAATTCAGGAACAGAAAGGCGGAAACCTATTTGAAACTATATCGCCTCGTGTTTTCAGGCCCGCGAGCGTTTACCATTGGCTTATGGCCCGGACGGACCATCAAAGATACGAAATGCATCAGCGGAGACACGTAGAAATAGCTCAAAGAGCCTATCTCGACTAAAAAAAGTTGATCATAATATAAACATTTAAAGGACTACAAGATAAACTCACGATTTAAGAAAATCAAAGAAAGAAAAAATGAATTGTGGACAAAAAGTGGACGTAGTTAAGGAAATTAAAAGAAATGTGCAAGTGTATTTGAAGAGAAGTGTTTTTCATATAAGTTACCCATAATTTGTTTTGTTTTTCAGCAGTGCTGCCTAGGTATTTGAATGGTATCGCAATTTGAGATAAAAATTCGGAGCACGTAGATAGTGGTAAATCACTGTGCAGTGGATTTGAAGGGAAACGGTATCACGTGTGTTCAGCTGAAAGGAGAAGGGAAAATCATCAACTTGCATTACAAAGTCAGGAACAAAAGTGTCTTTGAGCGCATGCTCAACATAATAATTTTCTCTCGTTCCCATCAACGTTCGTAAGACTTCTCACTGGAGTATACATGGTGCAAACTAGCAGCCTTGTGCTTTTATTTATGTTAATTAAAACGTCTGTTATATTGTAATTAACGCAACTCCAGGTGAACTGTTACTAACCGCAAAACGTGTCACCATAAAATCCCCAAGATGCATCCCGTAGCTGCCCATTAGTTAGTGGCGTATTTCGTTTCTCAGCGTGATACTTCGTTCAGGTATTCCTCTTCCTGCCGAAAAGATTCCCCCCCCCCCCCCTTCCCCCTTCCAAGGGTACCTTGTGCAGACGTAATAAATACCCTCGCAAATTGATGTTTTACACTTGTCAATGCTGTACATAATTTGCTGTTTCTAAAAAATTTTCTGTAACGAAGATTGCATGAATATTATTTTCGGGAACCGATTTGACAGACTTTTCTGTCATCTTCTGGTCATAAAAATTCGTGTTACAAAACATTACATTTTTTGTTTGAACCTTATATTAATGGATAAAATGTAGCACGTTATGCAAAGATTTGTCAGAAGTAAAACATTCACAATCAAAAAGCACATTGTGCACAAGGTCGTGCCCTTATATGTAGCGTACACAGATGATTAAGTCCTAAAAGTCACAATAGAAGCTAAAATTCACACTAGCACATCTGTTTACGTCAGATTGATATGTTCCATTGACTATTCACCTCAGACTGCGTATATGGTACAACTCAATACATACACAGACGTGGCCATGTGCACAAGAAGCTTTTTGATTGTAAACGTTTTATTTCTGACACACCTTTGGCATGAAGTTCTGTCTTACAATGAACACGTTTTGTAACAAACATTTTTTAAGACTAGAGGATGTCGGCAAGTCAGAAACCGGTAGCCGAAAGTATTTATGTGTACTCGGCTTTAGAAAGCTTTTTACCAGGTAAAACAGGTGATGCATTCTAATTTCTCAGCATGAGAGAATTCAATATTTTGGAGGGAGGAGGATGAATATTTGAAAACTGAACAGCCTACGTCCACAATCAGAACATTCTGCGAGTAGGCCATGTTACACTAACGAACCAAAACATTATTACCACTGACCACCGCTACAATGAAGGCTGCCTAGTAAGGAAAGTACAAGGGTTATTCGAAAAGTATGGAACGATCGGTCGCGAAATGGAAAATACAGTGAAAATCTGTTGAAACTTTTCTTAGATATGTTGGGCACTGTGCCTAGTACGCCCGTCGATCAAACATCATGTCGCTCTTTTCAGTTCTGAGCTCACAGTGAGAACGTAAAGATGGCTAGAAATTAGCGTCTCCCACCAAGTATGAGGGCCTGGCGAAATATTTCGTCTGAAGCTATGCAATCCACACAACATAACTGTCATGCAATTCGTTCTACATGGCAATTCTTGGCAGCACTCTGTAGGGGCAATGGAGATGCTCCGGCAGCGTTTTCGATGGGGAGTGTTTGATCATCCACAATACAGCCCGTAATTGGCTACCCCTTAGGTTCATCTATGCTCAAATGAACCGCTGGCTATGAAGACAATATTTTGACAGGCAACCAGCTGCTGTGCAGAGTAGAAAGTTGTCGAAAAGCACTGGCAGATGTTTTCTATAACGAGGGAATTGAAAATTTGGTAGAACGCTACGACAGAGAGCGGCGACTGTGTAGAGTAGTAGCTGGAAGGTGTAGCTAACCGCTGCAAATAAAACAGTTTTGATTTTTACTGTAGTTTCCATTGTGTGGTTACGTCGTACGATTAGAAAACAATGCATTTTAATTGTCTTAGAAATCAAGGTAGTCTCCAGCGATGTGTAAAAATAATGTCACACTTTATACTATGAAATGGAAATTATTTAACTATAGCCTCATATGTCGACTGAATTAATTAGCCCATACTTCAAGGAACTTGTCAGTTATAACAACGAGGTGGTATGTGCTAACAATTTCCAGGCAAGTCGTCGCCTGCTCCGTCTGACTGTTACCTCTTTCACGGCTGCGTACAGACTGTCTTCTCGTTCCCGCTGGCGCTACAGGTAACGCGCCAAAAGCCCAAGGTATCTTTTACGCTTCCCGCAGTAACTTCCGGACAGTACAAAAGCACTCCATCTCTTACGTAACACTTATCCTAGACATTGTCCCTAAGCGAAATGTGGTTATGTATGTCGACCATGGACAGGGTAGCCGCCATTACTACCCGCCACACCAAACCCTTACAGCAAACGAGTTAAGAACAGTACAATTAGAATCGTAGAAGTGTGAAGCATTAATTCAAAATTAACTATTTTTCAATAATTACTGTTTTAAAACATAAAATTTGGTTCATGCTGTTACTTATTCCTATTCATTCAGCTATACAGGGTCGTTCCCTGGTGTTTGATTACTCCGAGTAAAACTGTTATTAAAACATTTGAAGCTCTTTATGCAGTACCTACAAGCACTAATTTTCATCTTTGAATAAATATAGGAAAATAATTGTTGTGAACTAATTTTTAAATTGAAAGTGAGTAAATAAGTTTTGAGTAATATACAGACAAAATTCTGATTTGGCCCATTATAAGTGGTTCTGAAAGCGTGAAAGATAAAATTCTTTCAGTTATAAATGAAATTAGTAAAGTACAAAAAGTTATGAAAAGAAAATTGCTTATGTGGCTCAGTAACATTGACATAGGGTTGCATATAAATACTGAATGACGGTAAAGAGTGACCACACCCTCTCTACATTTGGCTTCTGACATACAAGATATAAACAGAGACTCTTAATAAATTTAAATGTATCTATTATGCTATTTAATATTTAATTTATTGGTTATACCAAATGCGAATGTAGAGGTCCCTTTTGGGCAAATTTTTTTGGCACATGGTAATAATTAAAAATTCGTGGTCTGTATCAAAACTATCATAGGTATGTATGTTGGTGTAGTAGCAAAAAGATTCCTATGTCTTTCACAGAACTGCAACCTCAAAGTTGTATTTATTTGTGAAGTTATGGTTCAAATGGTTTAAATGGCATTGAGCACTATGGGACTTAACATCTGTGGTCATCAGTCCCCTAGAACTCAGAACTACGTAACCCTAACTAACCTAAGGACAGCAGACACATCCATGCCCGAGGCAGGATTCGAACCTGCGACCGCAGCGGTCACGCGGTTCCAGACGGAAGCGCCTAGAACCGCACGGCCACACCGTTGAGCGTGAAGTTATGTCAGGGAACAGCAGAAACATATAAGAATATGATACTTTTAACGTAGAAGTCAACAATGACTGGGAAGATTATTAGAAAAATTCTTGAAGAGCCACACTCAGCTCGTGGCACTAAGCAGTCATCTCCCTCCTACATACAAATTTTTTCTTATTCCTCAAATTTGATTGCTTAAATAAATGTATATAAGTGTAGCAGCAGTATTAAACAGGTAAAATCTCTTTTTTTTATTTTTCTTCACAATCACCAATCGACCGCCATGTCATCCTCCATGGAGAATGCGGATAGGAAGGGCGTAGGGTCAGCACACCG
This sequence comes from Schistocerca gregaria, assembly GCF_023897955.1. Classification (NCBI taxonomy): domain Eukaryota; kingdom Metazoa; phylum Arthropoda; class Insecta; order Orthoptera; family Acrididae; genus Schistocerca; species Schistocerca gregaria. The sequence goes on from NC_064924.1 coordinate 184,518,124, forward strand.
CTCTCCCGGTCGTTTTGATGGTATTCTTGCCCGAAGCCGCTACTATTCGGTCGAGTAGCTTCTCAATTGGCATCACGAGGCTGAGTGCACCCCGAAAACTTGCAACAGCGCATGGCTTCCTGGATGGTCACCCATCCAAGTGCCGACCACGTCCGACAGCGCTTAACTTCGGTGATCTCACGGGAACCGGTGTAGCCACTGCGGCAAAGCCTTTGCCGCAGGAAGGTCCTAAATACGGTATTATTCCATTTTTACCGTGTTTCTTTCTAACAGCTAGAAAACTCTCGGGAAAAGGAACTAATAGATTTCCATATTCATTAGTCATACATCACGGTCAAATGTTATAAAAGGGATAACATTATACTATATGGAGAATTCCCCACGTAATAGTGTTATACTTGGCTTTTTCATTAGCAAGAATGTATGTTCTGTTGAAGAATAGTATTAGACATGCTCCAGTCAACTCCTCACGTCGCCACAATAGCCACACTTGACGATATCGTGGTGTCTGTGCTAGCCTGGCCAGAGGCACACCTAGTGTCAATTCTGCTGCAAGTAGACGCTTCGCAGTTGTCCCTAATGACACAGGAGATGCAACATGTGCCCGTATTTCGTCACCTGGATAATGTTCATTCGGTCACCGCTGCTCAAGATCTTGCTGTGTGTCTGTACTACGCCGACGTCCAACACCTGGTCTACAGGTTTGGGAATGTTCGACAGACCACTGAAGCAGTGACAAGTCACCGATACATTTTGTCCAAGATGTGCAGCAATCCGTAGATACGTTCATTAAGCTTTTCGAAGGTCCACAATGCGACACGATTCAGGCCGTTGAAGCTGTTCAGCAGGAGTGCGGATTCGTCGGTGGGGCATGGTTGTATCCTAGAAGGATTACTGTAATCACTCATCAGTTCTAAACTTGGCACAGTTACTACCTTTACTACCTGCAGCGTCGAAGCAGAAATTGGACGGACAGGCCTCCTGAGGGCCATCTGAACGCCGATGACCGTGGCAAACTAATCACTAACAGTACAACTCCTTAGTATGCACGTGTCACGGCTTGCGCCGATGAATCCAGACATTGAAGATGTTGCATTTTTTTCAGGCAGTATACAGGGTGGTCGGAAATTCCCGTTACAAACTTCTAGGACATGTAGAGGGTAGTGAGTTCATAACATTTTGAATAGGAGCCCATGTCCGGAAACGTATCGTTCCCGTTGTACGACAGTTTCAATGCAGATGATTATCTCATCCACACCCACGTGAGGAATGTACTTAGGCGTGACTCAGTACAATTGTTGCACTCCATTTAAAAAGAATACTGACTCGTTCCGTTACTACATACGCATTTGCATTACAGCTCACATCTTATGGTTTACATTAGTCGACAACAACAAGAACCCAGCATCTACGGTGCCAGCCGCAACGTACCGATGCATTAGAACAGCGGCTCGATGTGGCGACTGCCAACGTTGTTACACCCATTGTACCTTCGAACCATGTTCTGGTATACTCTCTACATCCCATCAGGTGTCTCTTCATTGTCTTGTGCAGCGGCCAGAGCTCGTGCCAGCAGATCTTCCTCTGTCTCTACAGGTGTCTCATAAATTAGGCCCTTCATACGACCCCACAAGAAGTGGTCCATACTGGTTAACCCCGGCGATCGTGGCGGCCACGTTGCTGGAACACCACGGCATATCCATCTTTCACCATACCGTCTGTTTAGATGTCTCCAGACAGATAGTGAAAAGTGAGGTGGTGCTCCATCATGCTGAAACAACGTTTTCAATGGCACAGGTTCTAAGAACGGGTCCATTACGTGTCGTAGGAAGACAAAGTATGCAGGACCCATTAGCCTGGATGGAAGGAGGTATGGTCCAATCACATGACTGTACAGAATACCTGCCCACACGTAAATTCCAAATCTGTCTTGAAATCCCTGAACATGCGTGGCTTGAGGGTTTTCGTCCGCCAAGACATGGCTATTTCGAGCATTCAGAACACAATCCCTTGTAAACTTACATTCACCTGTGAAGAGAACTCGACGTGGAAACAGGGCCGCGTCGATGCAAAGGTGCAGGAACCATGTGCAGAAGGCGACGCGTTGTGGAAAGTCTGCTGGACCCATAGCCTGTACCCTTTGGAAGTGCTACGGAAGTAATAGTTGCTCATGCAGGACGTCCAAGACGGTACTGTGACTAACAACCATTGCACGCTCAGATGTTCGCGAACTCGTTGGCGGGCTACCTTCAATGCGACGCAGTACAACTTCTTCAAATTCGGGAGTGCGGCGTCGCCGTGGAGCACCACAGTCCTGCCTCCTCACGGTGAAGGACCCGTTTCTCGTAGCCGTTGTGTAACTTGGGCAAACAGTTTGTGCGATGGAGTGTCACGGTGTGGAAAACGTTCGTGATACAGCCGACTAGCAGCTCTTCCGTTACCTCGAGCTTCGCCATACACAAGGAGCATGTCTGTGTATTCCACAAACGTGTACTGCACCATGTTTCCTCTATCGGTGATGCACAGGTATTGACTCGGTCTGACAGCAAAGAGGACAATAAGTGACATCTGGGGATCGTTTGATATAGTACATGTCATCGTGTGTACTCTGTTGCATATCAGGACAGGGAACTCTGAGGCGTTTGTCTTGCCATAAGCAGACGTTGAAGAGGTACACGACTGAATTGCAAGTGTCGTAGAAGGGAAACGATACGATTCCACACATGATGGGTTCCTATTCAAAATGTTCTGTACTCACTATCCTATACATAGCCAAGAAGTTTGTAATGGGAAGTTCCGACCATCCTGTATAATGCTGGTGAAGGCTCAAGTGCTTTAGAGCACACCTTTCAGCGCTCATTGCCGAGTAAGGGCGCGTCAGAATGGCCTTACGTGTTCCCATGTTGACCTAGCGACATCGTTCCTTATCACCACAGTGGGAACAGAGTAATCGTAACTGGAAAGTGCATCAATTCAAACACATTGCCTAGTTGGATGACTCAAGTTTGTTGTTACACCAGCTCGATGGTCGTGAACGGAAACGTGGTTATCCAGGCAAACGCGCGCTCGAAATACGCAGCGCGTCCTTTTCGTCTTTTTTTCTTCTGCATACGCCAGTGGTGACCGCATTATCCTGTGGGACTGGGCTTGCATGAGATCTGTGGTAGTAATGGAAGGTACCATGACCGTTATGGACTAGTGAGCACTACTGCGGGCAACTCGCATCGCTCCATGCTTCATGTCTTTGCTGACGGCTACCACCATAACTGTCCCCGTCACGTAATAATCGAGCCGCGATGCTTCGACGAGCACGATAGTGAACGTACGTTGATGTCTTGGCCACCAGATTCACCTGATCTGAACCCGGAGGTTTAGATCTGGCACGCCTTCGGGCGCCAGCTTCGTGCGTCCGTAATCCACCAGCCGTAATTTATTGCAATTACGTGACCTGCGTGTAGGTCACGTGCCATATACCACCGGAAACTAACCTAAGATTTATCGGATACACGGAACACATAAACGCTGATGTATTGTGTTTCAGAGATAGACCAACGGGTACTCGTATTGATGTAATTTTATAAATATGGTGAAGGAAGCAGTCTTTTATTACAAACAATTTTACGTGACTAGTTTGCAAATTGATTTTTTCTCGGGCAGAACATGTAAACTCAAGAGAGCGTTAAATAAGTAATACAACACATTTTTTTCTTAAAGTAGATTGGTGTTGTTCAGGAATCCAATATACCATATTATTTCCCACTCTTATAGTTACAAAACCCTATTTTTGAAAGTAATATCCAATCAGTGCGACGCCCTTATGCCACCTTACCGGGAGAGCCTTAATGCCCGCATAATACCACTCTACTGGTCGATGTCAGAACCAGTGTCTTGCTGCATCAGTAGCATTCCCACACTGCACGTAATGCTTCCTGTGGAAAGCACATTACAGAAAACGGATGAAAGATGGAAGATGAGAGATGGCGGGTTGTAGGATGGATGAGGAAGAACATTGCAATGCATTTTGTGAACACTACCAACACAGCAATCTGGTTGTGCAGCGAGGTGTTTTATTGTGATCCATCGATCACCTCTAATAAGAGTGTCCGCACACTCCAGCATTGCAGGAGTCACAGCTGTGCTTAGCGGGCCGAAAGGTGGGAGATTGGACATGTCCACGCGACCGTGTTACGGTGACACTCCTCTCGCCTAACGACTCAGTGTGCTTTTGTTCACTGTCAGGTCTCCGTAAACATTCTGCAAGCGTCTATGAATATCTGTGAAAGTCTGCTTTTCCGTCAAAAGATGCTCTATGACAGCTTCCTGCTTGGAACATACCTTCGTTACAAACAAAATTCAAGAAAGGCTACGTGTAGCGCCGCCACCTAGCGGATTTTCCTGAAATTATGGGGACTGAAGCGGGAATACTTCACGAAGTCCCACAGCAAATTCCACATATTTTCAACAGAAATAGGCCAAGAAAAAAATGTGTCGCATTATTTACTGTAAGCCCCTCGTAGTGACGGAAACAGGTGAGAGAAAAGGCTGGACACATAGCAAAAGAAAAGAAAAGAAAAAAAAAAGCTTAGGTCCTATTGCAGGACTAGAAGAACGCCATAAAATTTAACCAGGGCACTACCTTCATTTACTTTGGCGTTGTGTAATGCAGCAGAAAATACGAAGCAGTATATCAGAGAGAGAAGCTCAGATAGCAAATAAAAATTTTCAAGTCACATGTATTTAAAAACTGTTTTATTAGTAGGTCTAAAAAAGCTAAAACTACACCATTCGCGTGCGTGACTAAACGCTTCATAGGGTCAGGAAGGTTGGCCATATCAGGAGAGAATGTAGAAAAACTAAGAAAAACGCTGCGGAAAGTCTGTGGGCCTTTGAGATAGGAATAGCCTAGGGGAATAAGAAACAAAAATGAATCACTTGAACTTATAAAAGGGATAGATATAGCGAAATGTATCAAATGACGGAGATTACGTTTGTTAAGGCAGTTGGAGATGGCGATAGATGCCAGAGCTCGCAAGAGAACATTAAGAGGACGATTATAGTCTACCACAGGGAAGGAACGGTTAACATAACAGGTCGACAGTACACTGCCAAAATCCAAGAATCGAACCGAAAAAAAGTAAGCAGATATTCCTTGTAAAATCGTTGAGAAGGGCTGAGGACCATCATGGATGGTAGAGCGTAGGAAGAAGATAAGGTAGAAGAAGGAGAAGAAGAAGTGAAGAAAAATAATATCAGGAAAAGAGAATTGAGAGGTTATCCAGATGGTTGGAGCCGAGTGTGTCGCGCCTGTCAACTCGGTGGTGGATCTGGGCTGAGCGCTGTCGCCTGCCGTATACCGGCCGATGGCCCAGTGATGTACTTGCTCGCTGCCTCACTTAGCCACAGAGTGTGGTTCCGACAGGGCGGGCCGTGTGAGGCTGCGGTTGACTTGATTGCCCCTGTAGCAGCGTGTCCTTTGGTTTATGTATGAGCGCCCCTGGAATATGTATGAGGCGAGTGATGCCTCCAACCTGCTTAACCGAGGCGTTTGGTTGCTTGAAAACTACTCTACAGCTCCACAGGTGCTGACTGCCTACTTCTGCAGACTACGACTGTAAACTGTCCAAGAGAGAATGGCAAGGTGATTATGTGGAATTTAGCTCAGTCCCACTCCGAGATGGTTCATTTTCGAGAGAGCAGTTTTCGACTGATAGTGAGCGCAAATCAACGTCCGGCTGTCGTCTATCAGTTCTGTGGACATCTTAACGTCACTGGAACTGTCTTCTTGCTGGCGCCAGCAGTTGACTCTCAACAAGTCCCTTTTGTTAGATACAATTTATTGCAGCACAGATGCAGAACTTTTACGAAAATGTGATCCTACAAAGTCAGAGATAATACAAAAAGTTTGATCAATGGGGAAAATAATACTGTCATGAAGGGATTTACATGTAAAATGCTTATTTCGTGAGATATTTGGCCTGGTCACTATCAGTGGACCACCATGTAGATGTTCGCTTGGTACTATCGTGTTGCGCAGGCCACAAATGCAAGGTAGTGTGTTGTTGTTGTTGTTGTTGTGGTCTTCAGTCCTGAGACTGGTTTGATGCAGCTCTCCATGCTACTCTATCCTGTACAAGCTTCTTCATCTCCCAGTACCTACTGCAACCTACATCCTTCTGAATCTGCTTCGTGTGCTCATCTCTTGGTCTCCCTCTACGATTTTTACCCTCCACGCTGCCCTCCAGTACTAAATTGGTGATCCCTTGATGCTTCACAACATGTCCTATGAACCGGTCCGTTCTTCTAGTCAAGTTGTGCCAGACACTTCTCTTCTCCCCAATCCTATTCAACACCTCCTCATTAGTTATGTGATCTACCCATCTAATCTTCAGCATTCTTCTGTAGCACCACATTTCGAAAGCTTCTATTCTATTCTTGTCTAAACTATTTATCGTCCATGTTTCACTACCATACATGGCTAAACTCCATACAAAGACTTTCAGAAACGACTTCCTGACACTTAAATCTATACTCGATGTTAACAAATTTCTCTTCTTCAGAAACTATTTCCTTCCCATTGCCAGTCTACATTTTATATCCTCTCTACTTCGACCATCATCAGTTATTTTGCTCCCCAAATAGCAAAACTCCTTTACTACTTGAAGTGTCTCATTTCCTAATCTAATACCCTCAGCATCTCCTGACTTAACTCGACTACATTCCATTATCCTCGTTTTGCTTTTATTGATGTTCATCTTATTTTCTCCTTTCAAGACACTATCCATTCCATTCAACTGCTCTTCCAAGTCCTTTGCTGTCTCTGACAGAATTACAATGTCATCGGCGAACCTCAAAGTTTTTATTTCTTCTCCGAATTTTTCTTTTGTTTCCTTTAGTGCTTGCTCAGTATACAGATTGAATAACATTGGGGAGAGGCTACAACCCTGTCTCACTCCCTCCCCAACCACTGCTTCCCTTTCATTCCTCTCAACTCTTATAGCTGCCATTGGTAGTGTATAAATATTCAAATTGCCAGTAGTGGAATTTACATTTCGTAAATATATAGTGTTTGGTGATGAATGATTGGGAATTGGAAACCTGGGGTAGAAGCGGATCGAAGCGTCTGAGATATGATGCAACAGACGAATGTTGAACGTCAGGTTGAATGATAAGGAATGAGGAGGCTATCCGCAAAATCGGCGAAGAAAGTGACCTGTGGTAAACACTGACAAGAAACTGTATTGGATGACTGGACACGTGTTAAGGCATCAGGGAACAATCTCCACCTTGCTAGAGGGAACAGCAGCGAGTGAAAACTGGAAGGGAGGATATAGATTGGAATATATCCCACAAATAACTGAAGATGCTGGGTGCAAGAGCTACTATAAAATGAGGATGGCGCAGGAGAAGAACTCATGCCTGGCTGCATAAAACCATTAGTTGTGTATGGGCGTTAATAACCTCGCTGTTGAGCGCCCTATTTATACCGCCACCACCACCATCATACCAATCAGAAGACGGACGACTTAAAAAATATGCTGGGTAGGTAGTGGTGAAAATTCACATTTTTGGTTTTACTGAATACTTAAAAAGCAAGCAGCAGTGTTGTATCAATTTCACATGTGCCTGAACACTTCCTGTATCCTTAAATAACGTAACTATCCGGTGAACATTCCGGACACTTGGATGATGTCATCCAGGATACCGAGCAGCATACATAGTAAACGCCCGTTGGGCATTTTGATAACAATAGCCACACATCAACACATATCGACATTTCCCGCAATTGGTAAACGGTCCATTTTAACACGGGTAATGTATCACGAAGCAAATGCCGTCCGCACCGGCGTAATGTTACGTGATACAACGTACTTATACGTTTGTGACTATTACAGCGCAATATATCTCAAAGCAAAAAAAAGAGGTCTAACTAAAACAATCATATTTATTTACGTACTACAAGAATATGTAATAAAAATGAGGATTCCTGTTTTTAAAAAAACGCAGTTGATATCCATTTGACCAATGCCAGCGCCATCTAGGGGGCCAACCATAGCGCTATCTGGTTTCCCCCTTCAAGCTAGACGAGTTTCGATCTTTGTAGTTTTTTCGTTTGACGCTTATTTCGTGAGATATTTGGCCCGGTCACGATCAATTGACCACCCTGTATATATGACTTGTAAACACGTTTTGCTAGCCTGTGTGGGCATTGCTGGTACTCTAGCCAATGGTTCAGGCAGCCATTAGTAAATCATTTACTGTCTTACGTTCTTTGAGAACATCTGACAGCTAATCATGCGGCTCTCATCAGGTAGCTCATCGATTTACAAGCAGCTAAAGATGGGACAGCAGCAGTGTCACAGGAAGAATGTGACACATAATCAGCACCAGAAAAAGCCTGGAGGGTGAAAATAAGAAGTGAGAAAGAAACATTAGGAGAAAGTCCTTTGGGTTTATCCAATATGGTCTGGAGTTTTGATACTGTAAACTAAATTAAGATATTGATAATAAAAAATTTTATTATATAAATGGAGGCTCCACTCAAGAAGCTCAATAATGCAAGCAGTTCTAATCTGTTTAAGAAATTAGAGAGCTACACGCAAATGTTTTGTATAATATTACTGGATATGAATGTTTGAATATCAGATATGGAGAAAAAATTTGTATGGAGCTTAATAACGAGTTTAAGATTATTGTACCAGAAAGATATTTGAAATTAATAACTAATTGGATTTTTCAGTTTTTTGAAGATGAGCAAGTTAAATTGAGATACAATGGACTGAAGAAACTGAAAATTCCAATAATGAATTTTATGATTTGGAATTTTTGGTTTAATTAAATTTTTTACTATTGTAACTCCTATTCACTGGCGTCATTTTTTATCGCCAAAGTGCGCTCAGCATTCCCACTTACTACTGATGAAATATAAAAATATTAAAAATAAAAAAATAAAAAATATAAAATTAATCATTTCATTGCTCACAGAAAATTAGGCTCACAAAAAAGCTCCTGAGTGCACCCAATGAGCCCACTTGCTACTACTTTTGTAAATTTAACTTAGTTAATTCCACATTTTAAATTAATACAATGGAAATGTTTTGTCACTGTAGTAGCATAAGAGGAATTATGAGTACTGCAAAATAATAACCGAGATGTTGAGTACAAGAAGACGAAAGGTTCGTTTTATCCATAGGATATTATGCTATAGCGAATGTTGTGGAACTGTAGAAATGCCTCATTTTTGTGTTACTTCTCACCTCCCTTACTTTGTATTTATAATTGTTCTTGGATTGTATGAGAAGTAGCACTTCATTAATTATATTTTTTAATCTGCTACTTATAATTATCTCTTAAATACTTCAGTGAACAATTTAATGAATAATTCTATTCTTCAGTAGAAAACAGTGTGTTAAATTATTCGTTAGTTTTTCTAGTAAGTCAAGAATCTAAGCTGATAGGGTTTTACACATAAAACATGGTGGCAACAGGCTAAGAATATCCAGCACATTTCTCGAAATTTTATGAAACCATCAACTGATGAGCAAGTTATAAATATGATTAGTGATGTTTTTCCTAAGGAGCGCAGTTGATTATATGTGTATCACCCAATACTGTTATTAACAACTCTTGAAACATCGCTGTACAATGAGAATGATCAATGTTTTTAATTTTTATAGCCATTTCCTGCAGGCTGAAAGCTCTGTCCACACATCACTCATTTGGTTACTGAAAACCAATTTCATAACTAAGGATTGAGTGTTTGTAAGAGTACTTTGTAGGTGTAGTCTTGGCTAATATGTCAAGAAATATGGTAGAGTTGTTTGGAAAGGTTGTTAGTTTTAAATTGGGAGAACAGAATATCTCGAGAACGACTCATCGTGCGAAAGAAATGTTCTAAGTGAAAAGTTGGTATTGTTAAAGGGAACATCTATCTGTGCTACAACTGGCCACCATCTAACGTCGCCTTGTGCGTGACTGTGTCCAATTTTGTATTTTAAAATGGGAACCCCACATTTCTTGCATATTCGGACTCTGCGACAAACAAATGCGTACGATTTACTCAAGCCATTGTTTCCCATTCGTTGTAGATGGCGTTGTAATCGACAAATATGAAACGTGCACGTTTTTGCATTCAAGAAGATACATATTTGAAAATACATTTGATTTACGATGTACTTGTAAACATTTTTGTTCTTACGGCTTGCACTGCTGTTCAAACGTAATTTGAATGTTGCAAACAGGATTATACAGTATGAATAACAGGGCTAGACGTAGTTGTTTCTGGCAGGTATGCTACTTGTATGGTAATATAGCTTTCTGTTCGCTATAGGGTTGATTGTGCTGCGTTGTCAAACCACCGAGATGCTTGATTTCGGTGCAGCCCTCAAACACCATCGTCAGGGTGTGTGTTTCCTTCCAAATGCCGACCTCCGGCTGCTACGTGGCTACCGGCTGAAGACAAACCACAAACATTGTAAGAAGGTAAAACGTACATGAAGTGATAGTGACAGGTGCACATGCCACGGATACTCATCGCAATCAAGCGACCCAATGGAAACAGAAAACTATTACATGCACGTCGTTGCTCTTGGATCACGCTGAATGTAGTTTCTAACCAGACGTTGATACGACTAACCAAACCATACTGTACTGTCCAATCAAATTTGTAATACAAAATGAAACACGTTTACTGTTACCAGTCACCGTTTTATTTATTTCCACGACGCGTTTCAAAGGTTTAAATTTCCATTATCGGGTGGATTTACATTAGTTAGTATGACGTTTGTGTGGGTGTTACGATTTTTTGGAGTAACTTGTGGTGCTGCCTAGTGGAGAAACAAGACACTATTTCAGAACATGGTTTTGGATTTCTTCTGACAAAAAATTAAACTGATATCTAATGGTAAAAATAAAATAAGTATACTAGAATACCTCCAGTGGTCACAGGTTCCTTTCGCTGTCGTAACACATCACATGTATATTGTCAAATTTGTAAACAAATAGGCATCTGGAATCTGTTGGGTGCAGGGTTCGTATAGCAGAAGAGAAGACATAATCGCAAAGTGCAAAAAACTAACATCATAACAATGTTATTACAGAATAATTGTTTAAAGCAATTGGAAGTGTTTGTTTTGAGGTGTCGAATATATGTGTGTGTACTTCAGGTGGCATATAAATCCAATTTTGACAAGTTAAAACGGCTTAACTTTCGTACTCGTTTATACAATCAGGTGAAATGTTAAAATGGCTTAAACTTCATACTTGTTAATAACAACCAGGTGACATGTTACAGACTTGAAGTACAATAGTCATACTGGCTACAGCAGTAAAATCATAGATAGATGACAGTATTTGATTGGGATTAATAGACAGATGTGAGAGGCTGGAGGCAGAAGGAGAGGTAGAGAGAGAGAAAATGTGTGTGTGCGAGAGAGAGAGAGAGAGAGAGAGAGAGAGAGAGAGAGAGAGAGAGAGAGAGAGAGATAGTGGAAAGAGTGATATTAAAATTTAGCAAACATTTACATGGCAAGGGGTCTTAAGAATACATGTTACATATATTAGCTGCCTAAAGGTTGGGGTAATACATTGGTTAATGCTATAAAATATGCAGATAGATATACAGTTTGTGCCAGTACTTGATATACATACAATTTCAAGGTGACAAGGGGTACAAGCTGTTGGTGTTATGAATTATCTGTAAATGAGGTCAATCTCTTGTACTCTTGGCGGCTGTCAATATTTATGGTAAATATTAAGGTGTCTGTGTGTGTATGTGTGTGTGTGTGTATTTTAGGCACTTGCTGGAAACAGAGATGATACTATTGTAAATGTGGTCATTTTTGACATTTAAGATATATTCCTGTTGTTTCATTTGGTGTTTATATATTTGGAGTGTTTCGAGGATGTCTAGTTTTCTGCCTTTTGGTTGGATGTGTAGGATGCTAATACTTGTGTTGTTAACATGGTGTTTTGTTTCATGTAGGTGGGTAGCTATTGCTGATGTGTGGTATTTTTTGTTTTTTAGTGCTGCCATGTGTTCCTTGAATCTGATTTCAGATGATCTGCCTGTCTGACCTATGTAGAAGCAGTCACAGTCCAAACATTCAATTTTGTGCACACCTGTGTGATGAAGTGGGTTTCATATGCCGATGTTGTGGGGTAAGTTCTGTCCAATCTTGTTGTCTGTTGTAAAGGGTATGCTTATACCTTTTAGTTTGAAGACATTGGCCATCTGGTATGAAATATTGTTTCATTTAATGTCAATAACAGTCACGGTAAAGCCTAACCTAAGATGTTCGAATTGTAACTGTAATTTCGAACATAAATATCAGCCATTACAACACAAAGATTTACATTTATAGCGGAGATCAAATGTAGAATAAGATGCGTCAGTTCATAATTGAAAAAAACCAGCGCTCTTGATATTTGTCGATTATAGCGCCATGTAGCACAATTGGGAAACAATAGTTTGAGTAAACGGCACGTACTTTTTGGCGTGGAATCCAATATGCAATAAAAAAAGGGGGGGATGCGGGTTTTCATTTGAAAATACGAAGGTAACATCGCCTACGAAGGAGGGGTGATTAGGAGACGATTGTTTATAGCACAGGTAGGTGTCCCCTTTACTAATATTAACTTTTCACCCAGAACATGTTTTTCTTGCGATGCGTCGTTTTCAAGATATTTGATTGTCTCAAGTTCAAAACAAACTCCCTCTGTAGCAGAGTACGCAAAGTCCTCGCTTGCTTATACAGCTGCTGTTGATAATGATAACGGAGAGTCTGTGTAATAACCAAAAGCTACAAATGCTGTACCACCTTGTTTAGCAGTCGATACTACGAAGGATTTGTTTTGTGAAGCCGGAACGTTAAATACTGATTGTACCATTTATTTTCAAGGGCTATAAACTTGTCCCAGTAGTTACAGATCTCTAGGGTTGTTGAGCTTTTACAAGGTAGCATTATGCGTAGCGTGAGTACAGTTCCCCAAAGGGCGAGCGGTTTCGAATAGCAGCTGTGTACCCCGACGTGTTCTTATTCGAGGCACGCAAGCACCACTTAATGCACCCTCGCAATTAATCACCGGCGGGGACGGGCGCCTGCAGTGAGCAGTTACTTCGACATCGTCAATGGTTCCGGAAACCTCGCCGGTTGACACGTGACAAATAGGCGCTCCCGAGTGAGCGTATCGGTCGCGTGCGAAACGAAAGTGCTACGGCAGCCGCAGTCTTCTGTTGAAGGAGGGAGTGTGTGTGTGTGTGTGTGTGTGTGTGTGTGTGTGTCGGGAGGGAAAAGAGGAACTGCGCCGATGCTATCTTTGCCACTGTCGTTAGCTTAGTGTGTCGTCGCGATGTCCTTAACGAAGTTCACTGGCAATTGACTTTGAGACTAAGAAAGTCTGTGTTTGGTCAGCCACAATTATCCCCACAAGTATTCTTGTCGATGTACGTCGAAATTTAATACTCATAAGGAAATTCATACTGACGCACAAATGTATTGTCAGACTAAATGAAATGAGCGTATGGCATCGTTGGCCGGGAGGCCCCTTCCGCGGAAGTTCGGCCGCCAAGTGCCAAGTGCAAGTCTCATTGCTATCGATGCCACATTGGGCGACTTGCCCGCCGGCAATGAGGATGAAATTATGATGAGGACAACACAGGACCCAGTCCTCGAGCTGAGAAAATCTCCAACCCGCCCGGGAATCGAACCAGGGCCCGCTTGCAAGAGAGGAGAGCACGTTACCACTCAGATAAGCAGACTGACGTCAGATTGTAACGCAATGTCAAGATACATTGCATAAACATCATCAGGATACGCTATGTCTGCTTATCAGTATCGTGGCACCGTGAACCATGCGTCTCCTCCTGGATGTTACCAGCTTCTCTTCGGGCCTACTGAAGACCGAGCGAGGTGGCGCGGTGGTTAGCACACTGGACTCGCATTCGGGAGGACAGCGGTTCAATCCCGTCTCCAGCCATCCTTATTTAGGTTTTCCGTGGTTCCCCTAAATCGTTTCAGGCAAATGCCGGGATGGTTCCTTTGAAAGGGCACGGCCGATTTCCTTCCCCATCCTTCTCTAACCCGAGCTTGCGCTCCGTCTCTAATGACCTCGTTGTCGACGGGACGTTAAACACTAACCACCACCAGACTGAAGACCTAGTTTCGATCCAACCCCCTCGTAGCTGCTCTCTTCCTCGTTCTCCTACTCTCCATCTTTCCTTCCACGATTATTTTTCCTATATTTACTCCATCTCTTTTACAATATTGCCAAACAACTGGAGAATTTTTCTGCTGACACGGGAAGAAAGGCAGCTGGAGATTATGAGCTGCTCTGTAATGGACACGTTAGTTCTTCATTCAGTCCATTTCACGCGCAGCATATTGCGCCAGCACCGAAGTTTAAATTCATCAGTGTCCTGCTTGTCTCTCGACTCAAAAGTCCGTATGTAGCAACCGTAAAAGAAGACACTTAAAACACTTGATAATTGCACTTTGAAGCCGAAATAATGATTGTGTGTGTGTAAATGTAACACTGAAATATTCAATAGTCTAATGGCGGTACTGACTTTAAAGAAATATATTACGATTGCGGCCCCGCATTATGAAAAAATTATTATGTGTCTAGTAGTGTATTTTAAATACGAGAGTATGCCATCTTAGGCACTGTATAACACTTAAACCACTTGATAATGGCACTTTGAAGCTGAAACCATGATTGCGTAAGTGTAAATGTAACACTGCAAAGAAACAACGGTCTAATGGCGGTACTGACTTTAAAGGAAACACGAGTGTTTCAACATGCCGGATCCTTGCGCTGTTCGTTGTTGCTGTAACCTATCATATTTTGGCGATCTTCTCCGTAGCCACTGGCTCTAGTGTGATCCGTCTTCTTACTCATCTTCAGATCAGTTGAACCAAGGTAGATGGACGATTGTACGACTCCCAGTTCCTTTAATTGACCTGTATGTTGGACATGCGTTCTGCGATCTAACATTCTGATTAGGACTTCTTGCTAGTATGAAGCCATATGATACATCAAAGTTTGTTGCTTCTGTTACTAGTAGCTCAGCAAGTTCATATTTGTTGCTGTCTAAAAGCACGATGTCATCAGTAAGTCGAAGGTTGTTAGCAGTTCTTGCACTAACTGAAACGGCATTAGTCCAACCATCAACAGATTTCCTAATAACATTTTTGGCGTCAGAATTGCAAATGTAAGCAAAATAAAATGATTTTTCAGCAAGAATTTTTGTCTTTAATAAATAAAGACATTTAAAATGTCACAGAGAGGAAACTTTTAATAGTGAAAGTGAATGAAAAACAATAAGTGCCAGGGAAAGAAATCTATGAAAAGATTAGGAAGGTGACGGAGATACTTGGTAGTAATATAATATGACATCTAGAAATATATGCAACAAGTGACTGAAAGGAGCAGTAGAAGAAAATATGTCAAGGGCAGACAGAAGTTAGAAAATGTGGACCTGTAAGTAACAGAGTTCAGCTATCAGTCGCCGTCTTTACATTTTATTGGCAGATCTAGATTTTAGCTAGAAACTAGCCATTCTTAATGCACTATCACTTTTGATCAATGTATGTAATATCTGTTAGTCGGCCTTCATCAGCAGTTCAATGAACTGTGGATGAAGCCCGACTAACAGGCGTACATTGATCAAAAATGATAGTGCATTGAAAATGGCTAGTTTCTAGCTGAAATCTAGATCTGCCAATAGAATTGAAAAAGGACGACTGATAGCTGAACTCAATTATTTACCAGTCAATATAGCAGTCGCTGAGTGCAACAACCTTATGAATGGAAGGTAACCTGATGAAATGTGGACCTGTTTATTTAAGATATCGGTTGTGGGAGAGCTGCAGATGAGTTTACGTTTGCGTCTATATAGATCTATATTTATACATGAACAGAGAGATAATACCACTAAACTATGGAAACAACTAATTACTTACTAAAGTTTTATTAAAATAGAAGAGGGCAATCAAAAGTATTATATGATGTGTTTTGGGTGCTCCGCGAATAGCTTAGTGATATAAAGACATTGAGCATGAACATTATGCTGCAAACGTCATTTTTCTAGCTACTCCCAGTTCTGAAATATAAGTGATGAAAGTTGTAAAGATCACTTCGAAATAATCTGTATCTTATAATATTACTAGATTGCGCTGTTGGTTGAAAAGTTGCTTTGTATCATTATACGCTATACGAGGAGTAAAACTGACAATGTCAGATGATACATTCAGGCAGATGCAGGAGTCTGTGTCTGATGGTAGTGGAACGCGAGAGAGTTCCAGCGTTCGATGATACACATTTGCGAAAAGTAATGAATTTGTATACGACCATATTACAATACAAATAACGGCAGCTATAGGACGATGCAGTAATAGTAGGAAGTATTTGCGCCCTCATGAGTTCGCTAATGCTTGTTACTGCAGCAAATTATTTCTCTCTGTATCTTGTTGATTTACACACCCAAGAAGTACAACCTCATCTCTCTTCCTTTTAAGTGACGTCTGTACGAGTGTCCCATTTGTAGAAAGGGACCATCGTCTCTTAAACGGAAACAATTTATAGGGAGCCTGTTGCTGGCGTGACTGGGGTCGTAAAGAAGCCCATAATTACAGCATTTGTCGGGACAGGTTACGAGAAGGTGTAAAATTTTAACGCTCTGCCGAGCGAAGTACGACGCACGCCAGTCTCCACTTGAGATGCCGTATTGCGCAGTTCAGGACCCTCAGACATTTCTCCACGGCCGTTAAGTACCTACAGTAGTTCAATGTGTAGTTTATTTTAGGGAGCCTACACACTTCAGAGCCTGTAACCACCACCATACGGAGCTCATCGCCAGTTAAAGACGCAGTTTCCTTTTAGCACCCTGTTTTTGTACTCGTCTGATACTACGTCTTCGAATGGTGTTTAGGTACCAAGTACCAGTACACACTGTTAAAGAGCACAAGATGATTATTGTTGACGCATAAGACGTTTTCATGAGATAGCTGTCCATATTAATCCATATTCTATTCATGTCTTAGTACTCGTTTTCTCCAGTGCACCTCATTCAGAATTCGTTGGTTACAGGAGTGAAAAAGTTCACTGACTGTATTTTTGCGTGAGAGGCTCGAACTGTCAATCAAATATCTCGCTGTGAGCGTGTCGCAGACACACAAAAATAAATAAAACAAGTAGCAATGTCTTATTTCTATGTTGACTGTCCGAAAAGTTCTTAACTTCCTTCAGATTACATAATGATCATTGATGTTTTCATACGGCATTAAGAAGTGTCACAAGTCATGAAGTTTATTGTTGTTGTTGTTGTGGTCTTCAGTTCTGAGACTGGTTTGATGCAGCTCTCCATGCTACTCTATCCTGTGCAAGCTGCTTCATCTCCCAGTACCTACTGCAGCCTACATCCTTCTGAATCTGCTTAGTGTATTCATCTCTTGGTCTCCCTCTACGATTTTTACCCTCCACGCTGCCCTCCAATACTAAATTGCTGATCCCTCGATGCCTCAGAACATGTCCTACCAACCGATCACTTCTTCTAGTCATGTTGTGCCACAAACTCCTCTTCTCCCCAATTCTATTCAATACCTCCTCATTAGTTATGTGATCTACCCATCTAATCTTCAGCATTCTTCTGTAGCACCACATTTCGAAAGCTTCTATTCTCTTCTTGTCTAAACTATTTATCTACCAGGTTTCACTTCCATACATGGCTACACTCCATACAAATACTTTCAGAAACGATTTCCTGACACTTAAATCAATACTCGATGTTAACAAATTTCTATCCTTCAGAAACGCTTTCCTTGCCATTGCCAGTCTACATTTTATATCCTCTCTACTTCGACCATCATCAGTTATTTTGTTACCCAAATAGCAAAACTCCTTTTCTACTTTAAGTATCTCATTTCCTAATCTAATTCCCTCAACATCACCCGAATTAATTCGACTACATTCCATTATCCTTGTTTTGCTTTTGTTGATGCTCATCTTATATCCTCCTTTCAAGACACTGTGCATTCCGTTCAACTGCTATTCCCAGTCCTTTGCTGTCTCTAACAGAATTACAATGTCATCGGCGAACTTTAAAGTTTTTATTTCTTCTCCATGGATTTTAATACCTATTCCGAATTTTTCTTTTGTTTCCTTTAGCGCTTGCTCAATACACAGATTGAATAACATCGTGGAGAGGCTACAACCGTGTCTCACTCCCTTCCCAACCACTGCTTCCCTTTCATGTCCCTCGACAATTAAAAAGTCAAGATTAATGAGGTGTTTCAGAAGAGTCACAGCTATGTAGAGGTGCTTTATTCGCAAATACCGGTTGCACTTCAGTATAGACAGTATAACTTATGCTAAGAACAACACATACACCCATGCCCGAGGGAGGACTCGAACCTTCGGTGGGAGGGGCCGCGCAGTCCGTGACATGACGCCTCAAACCGCTCGGCCTCTCCGCATGGCTTTATGAACTGCAATGTCACACACTTTTCAGGAGGGACAGTTTGATGGAATATGATTTTTATATTCAGATCAGTAATCAAGCAAAAGCAAATTCAAATAGTTCAGCAGCAATATGATCGTGAAGCGCATAAGAAAAACAAAGGGTATTCAAGAGAGGACAAGATGCACTTATTTAAAAAACTGATGTTTAGGCATTTCAAGGATGTTCCATACAATTTACAGGACTTGCATGATAGTGACCTATTACGTTATGCACGTCAAATTGCGAGTGACATAGGTTACAACGATTTCAAGGGTAGCAGTGGATGCTTTAACTTCAAACAGTGCTACAGAACTTGAAGACGTAAGATAACGAAATTTCAAACAAAGCGTCAACTTGACGATTCACAGAAAATTGTGCAATCGGCTCAAAATTTATAGATGTATCCGCAGGTTTATATGTCAAAAATACAAATCACTATGAGAAATTTTTGAAATGGTAGAGATACAGAACCATAGTGTTTACATTCAACCAGGAACAGTGACGAGTACTCACAGTGGTTATATTTCTACAATGTAGATAGACAATTACAAAATCCCAGCTTTCGGGAAATCAACTTTTGACTTGGATAATCTTCCGGAAGCTGGAATTCCACAACTGTCTGTCTACACTACTGAAATGGCCAATGGTCTTGCCGCAGGGGTAACACTGGTTCCCGTTGCATAACCTAAGTTATGCACTGTCGGTCGGGGCTAGTGCTTGGATGGGTGACCATTCGGTATTCCTAGAGTTGTTGGCAAGCAGTATGCACTCAACCCTAGTGAGGCTCCGGTCTCATACAGTGACATACGGCCAGCAGAGCGGTGTGCTGATCACACGCCCCTCCATATCCGCATCCAGTGACGCCTGTAGTTTGAGGATGACACGGCGGACGGTCGGTGCCGTTGGGCCAGCATGGACTGTTCGAACGGAGCTTAGATTTTACATTACTGAAGAGTAGCCTTGTGAGTACTCGTCATTGTCTCTCGTTTAATGTCAACGCTATGGTTCTGTATCTCTAACATTTCAAACATTTCATCTATTAATTTGTATTTTTGAGGCGTCCTTACTGACGTGAGACCGGTAGCTGCGAATAAAGCATCATCATACAGCTATGCGGCTTTTGGAAACAGCTCATCATTCTTGACCTTTTGTAATTTTACAATTTTTATGATATCTGAATTGTTATTGAGTCTTGAATTTTGTTTTTATCTTTGTTAGGTTTTGTCCTTGTGTGCGTTTAGACCCATACTAAAAACATTATCAAGATCTGTATTTTGTCTACAGTAATGCAGCACTCTGCTACAGTGTTTTTCGTTTAGAACTGGTTGCAGAGCAGCTTTTAGCAAGCTTTATCAAACGTTCGCCAAAGATTGAAAATATAAAATTTATCCCTATAAGATTACGGGCATCTATTGTTCGTACAAACATCATTCTTGGATTAGATATATTTCATATTTTTGTGATAATTTGAATGGTTATTGAGTGTTGTTACTGATATTAATAATTTCTCTGAGCTGTTGTTTGTACTTACAAGGAACCCCTCGTGTGGGAGGGCGCAAAACGCCAATATGTTTGCGGCATTCGACGCCCCACATATTGTCTACCATGCAACCGCAATATTGGCTGCTAATGGCCACAGGAGGAGGGTCTGGAGGTACACAATGGTGACAGCAGCATGAGGCTACGGAGCGTAATTGAATTACTTAGTCGACGAGTAACTCAGAATAGCGCTACAGTGCTAGTGGGGTTGATACAAAGCAATTGCAACATTAAACCAAGCAGGCATGCATTATATATACAACAATGGACGAAGTTGATATTTCGTCAGAATGGAACCAAAAAAATTTGGCAGAGTGAGAAAGAAGTGGCAGATGAAATATTAGCATTTGTGCATGATTAGTGAGTGGAATATGTGCTGTTGTATACGCTCGACTATGAGGTCAATGCACATAATGATTACAAAGATGACGATAGGTGCTTGACAAGTGAAAGCGAAATTGAAACAGGTGTCGAGTCATGTAGTTCATCGTCGCTGTCGGACAGGGGAAAAGAAACTGACTGAAAATTATTAACAGATTTCAAATAGTTCAGTAGCAATATGAACGGGTAGAGCATAAGAAAAACGAAGGGTGTTCAAGAGAGGACTAGGTGCGCTTATTTCAAAAACTGATGTTTGCGCATATCAAGGCTGTTCCATACAATTTACAGGACATGCATGATAGTGACCTACTAAGTTAAGCACGTCAAATTGGCGTGACATAGGTTAAAAAGATTTCAAGGGTAGCAGTGTATGGTTGCATAACTTCAAACAGTGCTACAGAGCTGGAAGAGGTAAGATAACGAAATTTCAAACAAAGCGTCAACTTGACGATTCACAGAAAAGTGCGCAGTCAACTCAAAATTTGTAGATGAGAAAAACAAACTTGTTCCATCGTTCAGTAAAGAATTTGTGTTCAACTCTGACCACTGGGATTTGAAGAGAAAATCCATATGAAAGGAACCTTTGAAATTAGAGGTTCCAGGAGACCACCATAAAGATCAACTAACATCAATGCCTTAACTCATTCGTATACAATTATACCGAGTGGTAATCTGGATGATAAATTGTTTGAAATGTTATTTTTTGTGCTGCAAGAAGTCGGAGGCGCTCTGCCCCCAACAATTTTCTCTCGTGTGCGTGATCTTGGGAGCGCAGTAAGGAATATTAACGTCATAGCAAACAAGAATGGGAAAAGGGGCGTAAGAGAACTAAAGCTATGGTATGAGCACTGCGTTTGGTCAATAGCTGATCAAAATAATTTGCTTTTGCCTGATTACTGATCTGAATGTACAAATCATGTTCCTTCAACCTGTCCCTCCTGAAAAGTGTGTGACATTACAGTTCATAATGCCGCGCGCAGTGACCGAGCGGTTCGAGGCGCCATGTCACGGACTGCGCAGCCCCCCCCCCCCCCCCCCCGCCGGAGGTTCGAGTCCTCCCTGGGCATGGGTGTATGTGTTGTTCTTAGCATAAGTTAGTTTAAGCAGTGTGTAAGACTAGGAACCGATGACCTCAGCAGTAGTACTCCCATAGGACATCACAAACATTGGAACATTTTTTGCAGTTCATACCACATGGACCCACTGGACAAGTTCAGGAGCTGTAAGTTTGTCTTTTCCATGTTCACAAAACAAATTATGGCACTATTTGCAGCCACACCTTAGAGGATAGCCATTTTCACGATAAGTTCCACGTCAGTTTCGCACTGGGCTGCATGCCATCCCATTCCGTCAATTCTCAACGCCTCTTTACACCAATATGGATCTATATGCAGTCTTTGAAGAGTGGATATTTAGGTGGACGTCCTGCATGATTTGTAGCTACCAAGCAGTTCGCTTTCGAACTTGATCGCGCGAGCGTGGTTCGCCATTTTTTATTCTGTGTTAATGATGGAAGTTAATGGTTTATTTTGAATATTTCTTGAACGTCTACATCTGCATCTACATCTACATCTACATCCATACTCCACAAGCCACGTGACGGTGTGTGGCGGAGGGTACCCTGAGTACCTCTATCGGTTCTCCCTTCTATTCCAGTCTCGTATTGTTCGTGGATAGAAGGATTGTCGGTATAATTCTGTGTGGGCTCTAATCTCTCTGATTTTATCCTCATGGTCTCTTCGCGAGATGTATGTAGGAGGGAGCATATACTGCTAGACTCTTCGGTGGGGGTACGTTCTCGAAACTTCAACAAAAGCCCGAACCGAGCTACTGAGCTTCACTCCTGCAGAGTCTTCCACTGGAGTTTATCGATCATCTCCGTAACGCTTTCACGATTACTAAATGATCCTGTAACGAAGCGCGCTGCTCTCCATTGGATCTTCTCTATCTCTTCTATCAACCCTATCTGGTTCGGATCCCACACTGCTGAGCAGTATTCAAGCAGTGGGCGAACAAGCGTACTGTAACATACTTCCTTTGTTTTCGGATTGCATTTCCTTAGGATTCTACCAATGAATCTCAGGAATCTCAGTCTGGCATCTCCTTTACCGACGATAAACTTTATATGATCATTCCATTTTAAATCACTCCTAATGCGTACTCCCAGATAATTTATGGAATTAACTGCTTCCAGATGCTGACCTGCTATTTTGTAGCTAAATGATAAGGAATCTATCTTTCTATGTATTCGCAGCACATTACACTTGTTTACATTGAGATTCAATTGTCATTCCCTGCAGCATGCGTCAATTCGCTGCAGATCCTCCTGCATTTCAGTACAATTTTCCATTGTTACAACCTCTCGATAGACCACAGCATCATCTGCAAAAAGCCTCAGTGAACTTCCGATGTCATCCACAAGATCATTTATGTATACTGTGAATAGCAGCGGTCCTATGACACTCCCCTGCGCCACACCTGAAATCACTCCTACTTTGGAAGACTTCTCTCCATTAAGAATGACGTCGATGGTCTTCATCATAACACATCCCAGACCTCTGCACCTCCCGGTCACTAAATTTTGTCGGCCTCCTGATGCACATGGCGCATCATTAGCAGCTAATATTTTATCTGTGATAATTGTTGACACTTTCAAATGAGCGTTACTAAAGACTGAACTTGCGACCTCCCATTCTTGCTGTTCCTTGTGGGACCTTCTCAAATGTCGAGGTTTGGAAATGTAGAGAATAACGCAGAAGGGCAGGAAGACGTAAAGGTAAATGGAAAGACAGTTGTTAAGTATATCGTAGTAATAATTGAGAAATAGTAATAATTATGAAACTGAAATGGGGATGGTGAAAGCAAAGCAAAATTCTATGGAATTGCTGGCTGGGAGGGACTTGGGGCTTGTTCAGCTGCATGGATAAGAGAATTTTCTTCCGCCTCACATATCAGCCCATTGCAGATGTATGAGAGACATGTCTTACGCGTTTTTGTAGAGTGTAGGTGAGTGTAATGGATGCGTGTAGAGTGTGGAAATAGTTTACGTTGTATGCTGATGAGAGAAGGGAGAGAGTGAAGCCCGGTGTTGGGACCGAGTGTCCTCCACCCTCATAGCACCAAAGTGGCTACCCTCTCCCCGTTCTATGTTTCCTGAGGAATAAAGTAAAACAAACCTTAAAATTTAAATCATACAGGTAAAATCATTTAACAACTGCTCAACGTTTGAAAGAGACTTGAGCAAACAGTGAAAAAAAAAAGGAGAATGACAAATCATTGAAATCAAGAAGTGCCGTGACCACAACCCAGACGCCAGAAGTTTAACAAATTACGCTTTTTATTACAAAGTTCTGATGTTTTTGTTGTTGTGGTCTTCAGTCCTGAGACTGGTTTGATGCAGATCTCCATGCTAATCATCCCCCAGTACCTACTGCAACCTACATCCTTCTGAATCTGCTTAGTGTATTCATCTCTTGGTCTCCCTCTACGATTTTGACCCTCCGCGCTGCCCTCCAATGTTAAATTTGTGATCCCTTCATGCCTCAGGACATGTCCTACCAGCCGATCCCTTCTTCTAGTCAAGTTGTGCCACAATGTTCTCCTCTCCCCAATCCTATTTAATACCTCCTCATTAGTTACATGATCTACCCACCTAATTTTCAGCATTCTTCTGCAGCACCACATTTCGAAAGCTTTTATTCTCTTCTTGTCTAAACTATTTATCGTCCATGTTTCACTTCCATACATGGCTACATTCCATACAAATACTTTCAGAAAAGACTTCCTGACACTTAAATCTATACTCGATGTTAACAAATTTCTCTTCTTCAGAAACGCTTTCCTTACCGTTGCCAGTCTACATTTTATATCCTCTCTACTTCGACCATCATCAGTTATTTTGCTCCCCCAATAGCAAAACTCCTTTACTACTTTAAGTGTCTCATTTCCTAATCTAATTCCCTCAACATCACACGACTTTAATTCGACGGTATTCACTTAACAGCTGTAAAGGCCCACCAAGTCTGAACACACTGACCTTAGAATCTCAAAACAGTTAATAGCCTAAAAACATCCAAATTAACATCATTAGCGGTCACTTAATATGAATACTCAAACAGGAGAAATGAAAAACCCCCGACGCCAACAAGCCTGACATTTATGCTCACCACGGTCAATCGTATTGTGAAATAAAACTCAAATGACTGCACCACTCTCACTCTCCATCCATCCCGAAGCCAAAGTGAAATCAATGCAATGTTGTAACCTCCAGAAGAATAGCATCTTTCCTGCAACATAGCGGCAGATGTTTACTGGCTCCAGATACGGCCGTCTCAATAGCCGTGATCTCTTGTCGTTACAAAAGGTACACTGCGACAGGTTCACCTAACTTCACTAGCGCTGCTTATCATATATCCCGTTCCACATAGCGTTGTTCACAGCATACATCGTTACGCACGATCACTCTGGCAGAAGAACCACTTTCAAGCTCGCTTGGCGCTCCGGACACACACCACGTCGAGAGAGTCCGTGAGCGCCCTTCAAACCTCTGAGGCGCCACTTCCCCCTCTATGAGCGTGGCAAACCTTGCGCGTAAGGAAATTTTCACTGCCGTCGACCACAGACCGTTTCACTGTCAGTCCTCACCCGATGTACCGATCACCACCAACAGTGTCACATGCCTTCGCTTTTGAGTCAGTGAGGAGAGGTTTGGAATTTAATCCCGGACTTATGCACAAAGACAGGCGATAAGGAACTTCACGCCACCACCTCTACGTCCACATCTACATCTACATAGACACTCAGCAATCCACCGTGAGGTGCGTGGCGAAAGGTTCACTGAACCACTACCTGTTCAAATGGTTCAAATGGCTCTGAGCACTATGGGACTTAATAGCTGTGGTCATCAGTCCCCTAGAACTTAGAACTACTTAAACCTAACTAACCTAAGGACATCACACTCATCCATGCCCGAGGCAAGATTCGAACATGCGACCGTAACAGTCGCACGGTTTCGGACTGCGCGCCTAGAACCGCGAGACCACCGCGGCCGGCGAACCACTACCTGTCATTTGCTCTCTTATTCAATTCGCAAACAGAACGAGAGAGAAACAGCTGTCTGTACGCATCCGTATGGGCCCTAGTACCATATCTTCGTGATCATTACACGCGATTTATGTTCGCAGCAGTAGAATCCTTAGGCAGTAAGCTTCAAATACCGGTCCTCTAAATTTTCTCAATAGTGCTTCTCGAAAAGAACGTCGCCTTCCCTCCTGGGATTCCCATTTGAGATCCCGAAGCATCGCCGTAACGCTTGTGTGTTGTTCGAATCTATCGGTAATAATCTAGCAGCCTACCTGTGAACTGTTTCAATGCAATGCAATGTCGTGTGGCGAGGGCCTCCTGGCAGGTAGGCCTTATCGCGTGGTGCAAGTCTTCTGACGTGACTTGCGTGTCGTTGAGGATGAAATGGTGATGATGAAGACGACACAAACTAACTCCCAGTCCCTGAGCGGAGAAAATTTCCAACCCAGCCGCGAATCGAGCCCCGTCGCCTCTGCATGACAAGCCGGCGCGCTGTCCACTCAGCTACGGTGGCGGACATTTTTTCGATGTTCTCCCCTAACTCGACCTGGTGTGGCTCCCAAACTATCGAATAATACTCAACAACGTACCGTAGTAGTGTCCTATATGCCAAAATGTTCAAATGGCTCAAGTACTGTGGTACTTAACATCTGAGGTCATCAGTCCCCTTGACTTAGAACTACTTAAACCTAACTAACCTAAGGACATCACACACATCCATGCCCGAAGCATGATTCAAACCTGTCACCGTAGCAGCAGCGTAGTTCCGGCCTGCAGCGCCTATAACCGCTCGGCCACAGATGCCGGTCCTCTATGCCATTTCCTTTAAGGATGCATCACACTTTCCTAAATCGAAGTCCATCATTTTCATTTCCTACTACAGTCCTCAGATGCTCGTTACACTTCATATTGCTATGCAACGTTACGCCCAAATATTTGTGTCAAGCAGCATACTACTTATGACTTATTCGAACCTTATAGATTGGTTTTTCCTGCTCATCTGCATTAACATACATTAACCCACATTTAAGGCTAGCTATCAGTCATCACACCAACAGGAAATTTGGCCTAAGTCGTCTTGTATCTTCCTCCAGTCACTCAACCTCGACACCTTACCATACACCACGGCATCATCAGCAAACAACTGCAGATTGCTGCCCACCCTGTCCGTCAAATCATTTATATATATGAAGATCAACAGCAGTCTTATCACACTTCCCTGCAGCATTCCTGACCATACCCTTGTATCTGATGAACACTTGCCGTCGAGGACACCATACTGAATTCTATTACATAAGAAGTCTTTGAGCCACTCTCATGTCTATGAACTAGTTTCATACGCTCGTACCTTTGTTAACAACTTGCAACGGGGCACCGTCTCAAATACTTTCCAGAAATCTAGAAATATCTAATCTGCCAGTTGCCCTTCATCCATAGTTCGCATTATATAATTGAGAAATGAGGAAGAGGAGATTCGCACTAACGATGCTTTCTAAAACCATGCTGATTCGTGGACATCAGCTTCGCAGTGTCAAGAAAGATTATTATATTCGACCTGAGAATATGTTCGAGGTTTCTGCAGCAAACAGAAGTTAAGGATATTAGTTCAAATAGTTCAAATGGCTCTGAGCACTATTGGACTTAATATCTGAGGTCATCAGTCCCCTAGGACTTAGAACTACTTAAACCTAACTAACCTAAGGACATCACACACATCCATGCCCGAGGCAGGATTCGAACCTCCGACCGTAGCGGTCGCGCGGTTCCAGAATGAAGCGCCTAGAACCGCTCGGAGATTTCGACCGGCAAGGCTATTGGTCTGTAATTTTGCGGGTCCGTTCATTTGCCCTTCTTATATACAAGAGTCAACTGCGCGGTTTTTCTAGCCGCTTGGGATTTTGCGCTGGGTGAGAGATTCATGATAAATGCAAGCTATTTAAGGAGCAATGCTGCAGAGTAATCGATGTAAAAACGAACTTGCATTCCATCCGGACCTTATGATTTATTTCCTTTCAAATCATACAGTTCTTTTTCTACGTGAGGGATGCTTATTACTATGTCGTTCATACGGGAGTCCGTCGGATGGTCAAATGACAGTATGTTTATACGATTCTCTCGTGTGAACGATTTCTTGAACGTGATATTTAAAACTGTTTAATGTTATGTAACATATGAACAAGTCTAATAAAGTACTTTAACCAGAAAAGGGAACACGATTGTGATAAATTTTGTGACTAGATTCCGAAGGTTTATTTTTTAGTTCTTTGTTTTGTTTTGTTTACTTAATCTCATCTGAAGAGAGCCATCAGGCCCTCTCCCACAATGGACCAGGGTTTCACATACACTGCGCGTTTTTTACATCACAGAAATAATAATTTCAATATAACGACTAATATCCAAATAATTTGAAGTGTCTGAAGTAGCAGTGTGGGTAAATTATACTGATTATGAACTAACGAAGTTAACCCTGGCAGTACTTCTACTGCTCCTCCTGCTGCTGCTGCCATTAATAGTGATAGTAATAATAATAATAATAATAATAATAATAATAATGCCATTAATAGCAATGATAAAATGAATTTATAGTACAAAATAAATGTTTTCTGATGTAGCGAGTCCTGGGAAAAGGAAATTTAAGGAGACTACACCAGCTAAGAATACTGAGAAATGAGGAATATCAGGTTGGAAAGAAGGATCTACAAGGTAACGAGTGCGCACCGGGACAATATTAATCATTATTGTTGCTTTAGTAGATATGTCTTTAACTATTTTCTTAAGCTGTTCTCTAATACAATGCGGGAGATTATTCTAGAGAAGGATTTCTGCTACTGAGAAGGTTCAAAATGGCTCTGAGCACTATGGGACTTAACAGCGGAGGTCATCAGTCCCCAAGAACTTAGAACTACTTAAACCTAGCTAACCTAAGGACATAACACACATCCATTCCCGAGGCAAGATTCGAACCTGCAACCCTAGCGGTCGCGCGGTTCCAGACTGAAGCGCGTAGAACCGCTCCGCCACTCCTACTGAGAAAGACTTTCAGAAAGTGACTGAACGATGAAAACGGAGACAAAGAATTTTGCTCTGACGAGAGCGCGTGTTTGTAACACGTTGTTCAGACAAGAGCTTTAAGGCAGAGGTGAGACCTGAGGGAGAGTGCTCATTAATAAGACAGTAGAGAGGACAGAGGGTACGGAAATCTCTGCGCCTGAGGGGAAACGTAGATGTCCGCCAAAAACTCGATTAACTGTAAGTAATCGGTTTTATAATCTGCAAGTATCACATATCAAAACAAAAATAAATCATTCTAGATTCCACCAAAGATGCCTTAAAGTAAAAGGCGAAATGTGTCTAGAAAAAATAAAGTACACTGGAGCAAGATAGAAAGTTTGTTACTTACCAAAGGAAATGATCAATAGCTGTCGATACTTAGCAAATTAGATCTTACGACATATCAGCAAATTAATTTCGGTTTAACTTCTGTAAGTCTATATAGAATGTTGTAGATATTAACGTGTTTTTGTCACTGTAATTCTCATTCCACATGCTATTAAATGCCGTATAAAAAATTACATCTATCCATTCAGAAAAACTGTAGTTACTTTCGTATCTCGGTACGTAAATAGATTTTGAATATTTATCATGCGGCGAAATACATGACTTTTTACAAGTTGTCGTTCGCGAAAAAACACGGTTCAATGTTTTGAACTGTTTACGAAATTTGCGGCTGATACAACCACATGGTTTATGACGAAGGAGACACAGTGTCGGTCGCATCGCGATCGACCCGCGGGAGGTCACCGCACAGCCCGTCTGCCGACATATCATTCAATATCTCGAGAACGGTGATAGCTATCGTTGTGCTCTCAGCTTTAAAAACAATTTCGATTTATTGACTAAATTTCATAGACAATAATGTATTACCCAAAACGAACTGCACGCAATGCGTTTTTACCTCTGCACACTCATTAAAATTTCGTGTAATGATTTATGTAAATGCGATACAGTGAGTAACCACAACGAATAACAAAAAGAAATTCGGTCCTTTATCGAGAGAAGATATCAGGCCGTAACATGCACAAGTAGCAAATTTTTCTACCGAAATGTTTCCTTGAAATCGGATGATAAGTATTTCATAGGTGCCACCGCGCCCGCGTCAGCGGTTTGGCGAAGGTTAGAGTGGCCCGGGGTTCTGTACCTGACGTAACGCTCACCGCGTTCTGTGATTGGCCACGCGGACCTGGAGTGCGGCACGCGGCAGCGGCAGCGGTTCGACGTGGACAAACCACGACGCAGAAACCGCCATGCCGCGCCGCTGACGGCGTTTCCATGGCAACCACGCTGCTGCTGCGCGGTTTTGATGCGCGGTAGGCCTAGTGGGAACCGGCCTTTATTCTCAGTGTACATAAATGATTTGGTGGACAGAGCGAACAACAATTTACAGGTGTTTGCTGATAATGCTGTGGTGTACGGAAGGGTGTCACCTTTGTGTGACTGAAGGGGGATGCAAGATGACAAGATGGCGTGATGAAACTGAATGAGCTCTTCAGACTGTTAGTATGTAAGGCGAATGCTCAGCTTCGTTTTATTGGGAGAATTTTGGGAAAGTATAGCTCTTTCGTAAAGGAGATAGCATACAGAATGCTACTGCTAACTATTCTAGAATACTGCTCAAGTGTTTGGGATCCCCACGAGGTTGTATTAATGGAAGACATCGAACCGATGCAGAGGCATGCCTCTAGATTTGTTTCAGGCAGGTTCGGTCAGCACGCAGGTGTTACAGAAATAGTTTTTCAACTCAGGTGGGAACCCCCAGAGGGAAGACGACACTCTTCTCATGGGGCACTATTGCGTAAATTTAAAGAATTGGCATTTGAGGTCGATCGTAATTCGATTCCGCTACTGCCAACGTCCATTCCACACAAGGACCAGGAAGACAAGATGAGAGAAAGCAGGGACCATACAGAGGCTCACAAATGGTCGTTTTTCTATCGTTTTATTCGCTAGCTGAACGGGAAAGAAAATTACTGGTAGTGGTATGTAGTACCCTCCGCCATGTACAGTATGGTGACTTGCAGAGTATGTATGTAGATCTAGCTGTAGATGCAG
Source organism: Schistocerca gregaria (assembly GCF_023897955.1). NCBI lineage: Eukaryota > Metazoa > Arthropoda > Insecta > Orthoptera > Acrididae > Schistocerca > Schistocerca gregaria. The sequence goes on from NC_064924.1 coordinate 184,548,731, forward strand.
ATGCAGCATTGCCACTCACGTGGCTGGATAATTATTGCGAAGAAGCATTGTAAGAGATTGCCACTGCTAGTCATACTAAAGATAACAGACCTCACGGGTATGAATATTATCCTACAAAAGTAAATTCGAATTTTAAAATGTGGCTATCATTCCATAACCTGACGTTCTGTGTGCGTTTACGAATTGAATGTGCAGAAAATACAGTAATACATTTCCACATTTTATTTATGGTTCTGTGTACTTTGAATTTACAACTCTGTCAGTCAAGGTACTGACCAAACCGTAGTTCCTTAATGTATATTCGTTTACTGTAAGTAATTTCACTGCTCCACACAAGCAATCATTCTTGTATGTATCATAATCATCATCATCATTATTATATTTATCTTATTCGAAAAGGGTCCATTGTCAGTTTTTTAACCATGAGAACGAAAACAATGTGCAGGAAATGAAGAGTAAGTTATAATTAACATTGAAGTAAAACACATGTTACCTGCCATGCTTGTCTACTTTCAGGACAGTATCATCCCCAGAGTGAAAAATTCTCAGATGTGCTCAGACTATTTCCTGTGTACCAAAATGACTTAATTTATGTTCTTAAGTTTCAGAATATTTACACAAAATTTCATGGTTTAACGATTTTCAAGTTTCTGCTTCCTCGAATAGCAAAAATTGAGACACACTTCAGGATTCTGGGCTTTTTTGGGGTTTTGTATCATTTTGATTAGACTAGTTGAGATCGAGACTGTCTATGGGCTTTGCACATGAATGATCCACTGGGTAACAGGGGGGAGGTGATGTTGGATAAGGTGGTGATGAATACAATGGGAGAGTATGGACACAAAGACCTTACTGAACACAGAGTTGAGGCAGATAGAATGATAGGAAGAGGTATCAGTGGGAGGTTTGCTGGGTTTAGGTAACAGCAGGATGTGGGAAGTCTCCCACAGGTCAGGATTAAAGCAGGTGGAGAGGATGACATTATACAAGGTAGCAAGAATAGCTAGGAAGGAGGGGGGCATTCCTAGAGGTGGTGGTAGGTGACACCATCATGACCACGAGCATTTTGCGTTTGGAGCAGCCTATGAGTTTGATGTCATGGGTGGTAATCGGAGTGTCAATATGTCACTGGAGTAATTGATCCATGTACAGGAAACTGAGGGTAAGTGGTGGGACAGATATGTATTGGAGCATTCAAGGACTGTGGGGAAGAGGGATTAATCAAATTAAGGAACATTGAGGATGGAGATAGGTGAGAAGCAAAATGGTTAGCCTTACTGATGTTTTCAGGGAAGTGGCAGTCATTGTGGAGAATGGATAAAGTGGGTCCAGATGGCTACCAATAAAGTGGCAGAAATTGGACTATTAATTGGAGGAGTTGACAGGGAGGACAGAGTTGAATCATGTATGTGTCTGGCATCAGTCCTCGCTTTTCTGTGCTATTTCAAATGTATCGTTTTATTTGCTGCTGGTGGTGGAGTGTATCCTGGTCATGGGTCCAGAGGAAGGAGCAGTAGAGCCTGCAGGATGCATGGAGAAGAAAGACAACCTGTGGAGAAAGAGTAGGGTGGTGTGGGTGGATATGTTTGGTAGGAATATGGGCATCCATGGTGTCAGTGATGGTCTTCTGGATGAAGGACAAGGCATGGGTGATATCAGCAGGATGGTGAAAGATAAGTTGGTGGTTTTCGGTCTGTGACATAATGAATTCCTGGTAGGCACCCCAGTCAGTGCAACAGCAGTCATGGGTGGACTTCAGAGTTACAGCAGGGTGGAGGGCAGCAAGGGGGTGATGGGCTGAGGAGATGCTGAGAAGCGCTTGGGAGGGGTCACTACCAATGAGGTCAATCTGCAGCAATACAACCAAGGAGGTTGGAGGAAGCTAGGATGACATCTGGGGTGGAGCTACTTTCAGGACAGGTGTGCTGTGGAAGGGAAACAAGGTCATTGTTGAGAGTATCAAGGAACTTATGGCACTGCTTAAGGGTGACAGGGTCATGGCTGTGGATGTTGAGATCTGCAGCAATCACATAGGTGGAAAAGGTATGGTTAATATGGGAGATGGATTCGTAGTGGAGAGGAGAGCTGGGGTTGAGATTGATAGTGGTACAGTGAGTGAGGGAAAAGACACTGAGGATGAGGTGTTTGGTTGGGTCATTGAGCAGGGATTGTGGCCAGACAGGGATATGCTTCAGGTTGCCAATAGTGACCCCATCTCACATGAGGGGAAGGGGTTTTCCGGTACAGTGACGGAAGTAGGGAGAGGTGTGGAAAACATGGTGAGGTTTGAGGAAGTTTTGGTTAAGCATGAAGGAGTTGACCTGGTTCTGGGACAGGGTATGCAAGAAGAGGTATTTTTTGGCAGGGAGGGATCAAATGTTTAGGTATAGGAGACAATACTGTTGTGTTGCCTGGGGAGAGGGGAGAATGGAGTGGAGGGAGGAGGGGAGAGGCTGAAATGAGGGTGTCTAAGCAGATGAAGGTGAAGGGGTCTGATTGTGGTAGTATGTCTCGTAGTTGTTCAAAGATGAGACTGATCTGGAGGATAGGTAGACCTATTGAAGGGTGTGGGGGCGTTGGTGGATATCCTGGAGGATGATGGTCAGGAACCATATGTATTTGGCCACAGGGAGGGCAGAGGGAAATTTAGGGGTGGATGGTGGATTGATGGGGCGATCAGGAATGGTTAGCTTGGTTTTTATGAGAGGTGATGTGGCCTTGCCTTTGGAGCAGTAGGTTGTCAGGGTTCCATTGCAGATGTTGCAGGAAGGAGGAGAGGTGAGCTTAGGAAACTCTTTGAGGAAGTGGGAGGCTTTACAGTGGGGGCAGGTTGGGGTGAGGGGTTGCAGCTTTGCATGCGGTTGTCATTGCACAGGAGACAGCATTGGCAACAATAGGATTAAGGAGGGGAACAGGAGGTTCCAACGAGGTGTCAACGTTTGCGAATCAGGGCTCCCTGAGAGAGGGGGTGATCTATGGGGGAGGTGAACTCTGTGAACTTACACATCAGAAAGGTAGGAGCATAGCTGTTGTAGATACATCAGGCTGGGAGGTGATCTATGGAGGAGGCGAACTCTGTGAAAAGACGCATCAGGAAGGTAGGAGCAGAGTTGTTAGAGATACATCAGGCTGAGATGATTTCCAGAGCTGGGTGGGCATTCAGCTCCGCCAACACCTCCAACTCGGAAACCGAAGGACTGAGTTTTGTGATCACAGCAGTAGGGGTTGGCAGACAACCAGCTTGTTTGGGCTGAAGGAGAGAGGGGGAGTTAAAGAAAAGTGTGAGTGACTCATGTGGACCAAAGGTGATGCAGGGAAGTTTCCAGTGGAGGTCAGTGTGGAAAAAGGGAGAGGGAGACTTGACAAGAACAGAGTCTCTATGGGAAAGAAGATGAGCAATAAGGACACTGGGGATATACTTGCAGATTTCGAGGGTGAGGGTGCAGGCATCGAGGAATATAGGACTGGGGTTGGAGTAGATGAATGTATGCAGGGTGAGGGCTGTGGAAGGTGGAGGAGAGGTGATGTCCAAGTGGATATCAGAAAGAAGAGGGGCAGTCAGTGGTTTCTTGGAGGAGAGGGTGAAGAGCAGGTTGGCACCCAGGCATTAGGTTTTTTTTTGGCAGGGGTGGCGTGTGATGAGGGGTGACAGACTGGTTGGATTGGGAGGTGATGGGAGGAAGGCCTCTTGTGTGAGGCAGAGGCACTTTGAAGGGAATGCAGGTGCTCTGTAGTGGCGACTGTGGCGCAGTGGGCAGTGACACAGGCAGGGGAAGCAGAGGCAGTCATAGCTGGGGTAGTAGGGAGTGGGGGAAAGTGATCCCGATGGGCAATAGTGGCGGGCGTGGAGCTAGGAGCATGAGTGAACAGGGGGAGGAGGAGGAGCAGGAGCAGGAACAGTATACAGGTGGGGATACAGGGGAGGGGGGGGAGGGGACGAGATGGGAGAGGAAGACACTGTGAGGAGGAGAGGTGGAGCAGCTGGGGGAAGTCCAGAGGAGTCACTCCAGGAAGTAGCAATGGGAGTAGGAGAAGGGGAAGTGCATATGATTGTGATGGTGAGGGTATCCATGATGAACTGTGCAGTCTACTGTGTCATGGGGACAGGTCAGCGGCGGCAGCGAGCGCCGGGAGGCGGCTTCGGCGGCGGCGGCGGTGGCGGCGAGCACCGGCCGTGGATGGACACAGTAGATGGCGACGGTCGGCAGCAGAGACGGTGATGGACGGTGACAAGGAGGGGAGGGGGGAGGTTTCCAAAGCTTCGATTCCGCCCTTGAGGGTAGCCCTGGCAACAGAAATCTTCCAGTTTCTAAGTTGTGGGACTCCAGCCCACGGGATATACTGGAAATAGTTGGAGTCCGGTAGAGGAAAACTCAATGTGGTCTTTTCTTATTCAACTTTCAGTTACGCTATATTTGGTTTCTTTTGGTTAAGTCATAACAACAAAATGTACTCGTTGTGTAACTTTTCCTCTCTTTGTCTCATTTTACGTCAGTGCACTACAGTAATTCCCCATTTTATAATTCCACTATATTCTTGTAAGATCTGCTTCCTTTGACTCCTTCTCGGAATATCTACAGCTGTTGCTACAAGAAATTATCGGAGTGCCATAGATGGCAACGCAATGCGACTTTTTCTCACATAATTTTCATTTACATAAATTTTGCGTTTGTTTGGTTAATTTACACGAAAGTAAATGTATTATTTGTGTAGCTTTGCATCTTCTTCATTCTTTATATATGCTCAGTATACTAATTGCACTGTTTTATTGTATAACGCAAGTATGTATTCGTAAATCTCAAATACTTCTGTTCCGGTTTCCCAACAGCTCTACTACTGACATACATTCAGAGAAAACTCTTTCTCAAATTAAGGACGATATTTGATATCAGTAGACTTCTCTTGGCCAGTAAAACCCTTTTTCCCATTGCTAGTCTGCTTCTGATGTTCTCTTTGCTCCGTCCATCATTGGTTATTTTACTGCTAGAATTCCTTAACTTCATCTACATCGTGACCATCAATCCTGATGTTAAGTTGCACGCGGTTCTTATTTCTACTACCTCTCATTACCTTCGCCTTCCTTTGATTTACTCTCAATCCATACTCTGAACTCATTAGACTGTTCATTCCATTCAGCAGATCAAGTAATTCTTCTTCACTTTCTCTCAGGATAGCAATCTCATTAGTGATATCCTTTCACCTTGAATTTTAATTACGCTCCTGAACCTTTCTTTTATTTCCATTATTGATTCCTCGATGTACAGATTGAACAGTAAGGGTGAAAAGCAACATCCCTGTCATACACCCTTTTTAATCTGAGCTCTTCGTTCTTGGTCATCAACTCTTATTATTCCCTTTTGGCTGTTGTACCTATTTTATATTACCCGTCTCTCCCTATAGCTTACGACCACTTTTTTTCAGAATTTCGAACATCTTGCACCATGTTACATTGTCGAACGCTTTTTTCAGGTCGACAAATCCTATGAACGTGGCATGATTATTCTGAGTCTTGCTTCCATTACCAAGCGCAATGTGAGAATTGCCTGTCTCCTGCCTTTAATTTTCCTAAAGCCCCTGATCGTCATCTAGCGCATCCTCAATTTTCTTTTCCATTCCTCTGTGTATTATTCTTGTAAGCTTCTTGAATGTATGAGCTGTTAAGCTGATTGTGTGACAATTCTTGCACTGGCGTCTTCGGAATTTTGTGGATGATGCTTTTCCGACAGTCAGATGATAAGTCGCCAGCCTCATGAAATGTACACACCAACGAGAATAGTCGTTTTGTTGCCACTTTCCCCAATGATTTTATAAATTCTACTGGAATGTTATATATCCTTTCTGCCTTATTTGATCTTAAGTCCTCTAAAGCTCTTTAAAATTCGGATTCTAGTACTGGATCCCCTAACTCTTCTAAATTGACTCCTGTTTCTTCTTCTACCACATCAGACCCTTGATTTTAATGTTACCGAAGGTTGTTTTGACTTTGCAGTATGCTGATTCTGTCCTTCCGACAGTCATTTATTCTTCGATGCCTTCATATTTTACCTGCAGCCATTTCGTCTTAGCTTCCCTGCACTTCTTATTTATTTCATTCCTCAATGACTTATCTTTCTGTGTTGCTGAGTTTCCCACAACATTTTAGTACTTCTTAATTTCTATTATCCATGGTTCCTTCGCGGTTACCTTCTTTATACCTATAATTTCCTTCCCAACTTCCTATGCTTTTCCATTTAGAGATGTCCATTCCTGTTCAACTGTACTGGCTACTGAGCTATTCCTTATTGCTGTATCTATAGAGTTAGAGAACTTCAACCGTATCTCGTCATTCCTTAGTACTTCCGTATCCCACTTCTTTACGTACTGATTCTTCCTGACTAATGTCTTAAACTTCAGCCTGCTCTTCATCACTACTACGTTGTGATCTGAGTCTATATCTGCTCCTGGATACGCCGTACAATCCAGTATCTGATTTCGGAATCTCTATCTGACCGTGATTTAATCTAACTGTAATCTTCCCGTGTCAACCGGCCTTTTCCAACTATATCTCCTCCTCGTGTCATTCCTAAACATAGTATTCGCTATTAGTAACTGAAACTTGTTACAGAACTCAATTAGTCTTTCTCCTCTCTCATTCCGCATCCCAAGCCCATATTCTCCTCTAACCTTTTCTTCTACTTCTTCCCCTAAAACTGAGTTCCAGTCCCCCATAACTATTAGATATTCATCTCCCTTTACGTATCTTATTACCCTTTCAATATCTTCACATACTTTCTCTATCTCTTCGTCTTCAGCTTGCGACATCGGCATGTACGCCTGAACTATCGTTGTCGGTATTGGTTTGCCGTCGATTCTGATAAGAACAGAACAACCGCATCACTGAACTGTTCACAGTGACACACGGAGCAGAAATCCTTGTCTTCTTTCCACTTCACTGCCCCCTACGATGTCTAGATTGAGCTCTGCATTTCCCTTTTCGGATTTTCTAGTTTCCTACCACTTTCAAGCTTCGGACATTCCACGCCCCGACTCGTAGGACGTTATCCTTTGATTATTCAATCTTTTTCTCATGGTAACCTCCCCTTCACAGTCGTTTCCCGTAGATCCGAATGAGGGACTATTCTGGAATTTTTTTCCAATGGAGAGATCGTCATGACTTTTCTTCAATTACAGTCCACATGTTCTCTTGATACACGCTACGTGTTTTTAATGCAGTGGTTTCCACTTCCTTCTGCACCCTCATGCCGTTGATCATTGCTGATCCCTCCGCATTTAGGGGGAGTTTCCCAACCCTAGGACAAGAGAGTGCCCTGAACCTCGTCCGTTCTTTCTCCCTCTTTGACAAGGCCGTTGCCAGAATGAGGCTGACTCCTTATGCCGGCTTCCAGTGCTGGTCATTAATCAAAATTTAAGCAGCGGCGGGATTCGAACCCGGGACTCTCTCCCTCCCTCTCTCTCTCTCTCTCTCTCTCTCTCTCTCTCTCTCTCTCTCTCTCTCTCTCTCTATATATATATATATATATATATATATATATATATATATATATATATATTCCTTTGTGATACCTTAGAGACAAGTATGTCGTCAGCACATTGTCGCTATATCGCTTGCCTTTATCATTTCTGTTGGTTTCATGTACTGCTACCTCAGTTTTTGTGTATTGCTGGTTCTATCACAAGCGGAATTTTGTCACACAAGACCGCTTGATATTTATGGTGCGCTTACAGTTACTATAGCTCACAGTCTTTGAATAGGCTGCACTTAGCGTATAATAACAATTATTGATAGATTCTAATTTTAACTAATTATCTTTAAATAAGTGTACAGTCACCTGGTGTTTTCCTCAGAATTGTTCCATGCCAAGTATGCTTCAAGTCATTTTGTGAATAACTTCGTAAATTTCGTTTTATTTTTGAATCGAATACCAGTTTACCGATTTTAACGTTTTTATGTCTGCTTAATGATTAGGAAATTACGCATTTCTTGTAATACACTCCTGGAAATTGAAATAAGAACACCGTGAATTCATTGTCCCAGGAAGGGGAAACTTTATTGCCACATTCCTGGGGTCAGATACATCACATGAACACACTGACAGAACCACAGGCACATAGACACAGGCAACAGAGCATGTACAATGTCGGCACTAGTACAGTGTATATCCACCTTTCGCAGCAATGCAGGCTGCTATTCTCCCATGGAGACGATCGTAGAGATGCTAGATGTAGTCCTGTGGAACGGCTTGCCATGCCATTTCGACCTGGCGCCTCAGTTGGACCAGCGTTCGTGCTGGACGTGCAGACCGCGTGAGACGACGCTTCATCCAGTCCCAAACATGCTCAATGGGGAACAGATCCGGAGATCTTGCTGGCCAAGGTAGTTGACTTACACCTTCTAGAGCACGTTGGGTGGCACGGGATACATGCGGACGTGTATTGTCCTGTTGGAACAGCAAGTTCCCTTGCCGGTCTACGAATGGTAGAACGATGGGTTCGATGACGGTTTGTATGTATTCAGTGTCCCCTCGACGATCACCAGAGGTGTACAGCCAGTGTAGGAGATCACTCCCCACACCACGATGCTGGGTGTTGGCCCTGTGTGCCTCAGTCGTATGCAGTCCTGATTGTGGCGCTCACCTGCACGGCGCCAAACACGTAGTTGACTTACACCTTCTAGAGCACGTTGGGTGGCACGGGATACATGCGGACGTGTATTGTCCTGTTGGAACAGCAAGTTCCCTTGCCGGTCTACGAATGGTAGAACGATGGGTTCGATGACGGTTTGTATGTATTCAGTGTCCCCTCGACGATCACCAGAGGTGTACAGCCAGTGTAGGAGATCACTCCCCACACCACGATGCTGGGTGTTGGCCCTGTGTGCCTCAGTCGTATGCAGTCCTGATTGTGGCGCTCACCTGCACGGCGCCAAACACGCATACGACCATCATTGGCACCAAGGCAGAAGCGACTCTCATCGCTGAAGACGACACGTCTCCATTCGTCCTCCATTCATGCCTGTCGCGACACCACTGGAGGCGGGCTGCACGATGTTGGGGCGTGAGCGGAAGACGGCCTAACGGTGTGCGGGACCGTAGCCCAGGTTCATGGAGACGGTTGCGAGTGGTCCTCGGCGGTACTCCAGGAGCAACAGTGTCCCTAATTTGCTGGGAAGTGGCGGTGCGGTCCCCTACGGCACTGCGTAGGATCCTACGGTCTTGGCGTGCATCCGTGCGTCGCTGCGGTCCGGTCCCAGGTCGACGGGCACGTGCACCTTCCGCCGACCACTGGCGACAACATCGATGTACTGTGGAGACCTCACGCCTCACGTATTGAGCAATTCGGCGGTACGTCCACCCTGCGTCCCGCATGCTCACTATACGCCCTCGCTCAAAGTCCGTCAACTGCACATACGGTTCACGTCCACGCTGTCGCGGCATGCTACCAGTGTTAAAGACTGCGATGGAGCTCCGTATGCCACGTCAAACTGGCTGACACTGACGGCGGCGGTGCACAAATGCTGCGCAGCTAGCGCCATTCGACGGCCAACACCGCGTTTCCTGGTGTGTCCGCTGTGCCATGCGTGTGATCATCGCTTGTACAGCCCTCTCGGAGTGTCCGGAGCAAGAATGGTGGGTCTGACACATCCGGTGTCAATGTGTTTTTTTTTCCATTTCCAGGAGTGTATATTATTTTAATGAACAGCTAGATATTCACTTATTTTTATTGCGTTTGTTTAAATTGACGCCATCTTGGAATGATAATTTTCGCCAATCTCCTTACACCAGATGGATTTTTTTAGATAAGAAACTGGATGATGTAATATGTACAATAGAATGTTATTTATCATTTAAAACTACATTGCGTCAAATAATTGTCTCAGTACTTCTGTGTTTCAAATCTTACATTTTCGTTAACACCGTATAGTTCTACAATCTGGCAGCTTCTTCACCTAATACTTCGATTTGTACAGTGAGTTAGTTTGAATTCAGAAGACATCAAGTAAAATAGCCAGATACTTTGTATCCATGTTTGATAAATTCAATTTCGTTACACCTAAGTATTTGTTACAGATATTTTAGTGAGTTCCACCTGGCTTCTTTTCATACGATGTGTATTTCATGCGTATTTTCCATGTTTTTGACCTCTTACTTCTTCCTTTTGTAAGAAGTAAGTTTTATGTAACTATACCAAGGTATTTTCACTTATACCCATTCATGTATTTCTATTTCACAGGCTTAATGGCGTAGAGCTGAAAGACGTAATGCAGCAGAAAGTAATACAGTGGTCAAGATTGATATCAAATTTCAGCGGAGCTCTTCTTCGAATATTCTTTATTTCCTTTATAAATCGGATCTGATACAGATCCCAGAAGGCCGATGAAAATTCGAGTAATGATGGAAAGAGGGTTTCGCAAGCTACTCCCATTGTTGATGGACTACATTTCACAAGGATTCTTCCAATGAATCTATCTGGCATTTGCCTTACTCTCGATTAATTTTGTGTTGTTATTCCATTTCAACTCCCAGGTATTTTGTGCAAGTAACTGCTTCCAGTGATTGTTCTGCAATTATATGATTATGTATTAAGGGGTATTTCTGTCTACGTATTCGCAATACCTTACATTTATTTATGTTGAGGGCAAATTGCATTTCCTCTCACCAAGCGTCGATTTTCTGCAGGTCTTCCTTAATTTCGCTACATTTTCCAGTGTTGCGACTGCTCTGTATAGAACATCATCATCAGCGAGAAGCCTCACGAAAGTTCCGACTTTACGAACTAGGTAATTTATGTGTGAGAAGTAATGATTCTGTAACACTCATCGGGGACACGGTTGAGATTACTTTTACGTCAGAAGACTTTCCTCCAGTCAGAATGACATGCCGGGTTCCGTTTGTAATGTTAATTAGGCAGCAGTCCGGAACTGTATCGAATGTCTTCCGGAAGTAAAGGATCACGGCATCTACCCCAGGCGTCTGTAACTACTGATTTCTGGGTCTCGTGGACGGACAGATATTGGTTCCTACAGAGTAGATTTTGGGCCTCCAGAAATGTCATATACGCGAGCGTAAAACATGTTCGAAATCTACAACCAACCGATGGCAGAGATATAAGCCTTTATTTTCCTTTCGTTTTGTGCGTCTGTTCGGCGACCATTCTCGTAAAGCTTTCAGTTCTTTGACAGAAAAATACAGACAAGCTTTCCTAAACATTTTTCTCTGTCTCATAAATCATTACTTTTCACCACTATTCTGTTGAGGGAACAAAAAACTCTCGTCTAACTGATATGTGCATTAACGTATTTGTGCAGCTCGCGTTATATTTCAAATGACTTTTTTGCCAACAGCGTACGTAATCGAAAGTATCCGAGAATAGTAACAAGCGTATTCATGACACGTGCGTTATTTGATTTCGCAATGAATGGAGGTGCGCAATGACCGTACACCCTCGCTTATTTGCATTTGACTGTATCGATTGAAATGACATTTCCATTGTCAGTTGTATATTTGTGGATATAATTTTCCAGTTATCATTTGACGTTCGACCATGTGTACATTTACATATGATTAAGCATTTCGGACATGCTGAATTAATTGTCAATCAATGTTGCGCGAGTGCTAATGTGTTGGTGTGGGCCCGATTCTGCACAGTTCGGTCGCCACAGCTTCCTCAACCGGACACGCGGTGCGTGTGCATTCTGAGGCACGCATGCATAGAAGAGTACCCGTGCACCATGGTCGCGGCTGTCCCCTTAGCTTCCATAGAATGTGCACAAAATCTGCCTTGCATACTAAATCTATGAAGGAATTCTGCAAAAAAACCGTTTCATGAACTTTCCTTTTACTGGGATGTTGAGTGCGGGTCAAGGACATAAATTTAGGAACACCAAGAAGGCCACACGTTACCGTGACTAATATGGTGTAGGAGAACCGTTGGCATTCAGAACTGCTCCCAGTCGCCTCGGAATGGATAAAGGTCCTGTATGGTTATAACCCTCCTACCTGTCCGGCTAATTAGGCTTTTCTATATGCCCGTGTACCTGAAGTTCCTAATCTGTGGGGAAAACGCATCTACTCCGAAGAATAATGAAAAACCGAGGGAAGTAGAATAAGTTATAACCGAATCGCCACTGCTCAGTAATTTAGCAATGACGATTAGAAATGAAGTTCGGTTAACTTCATGTATTTTTAGTTATGTAAACTAGATTTTAGTTAAGAGTAGTTAGTGGAAAATTTGGAAGAAAGGTTTTCAAAGTATATCATTAATAAAATAACCAACGGTCGCCAGTTCCTTACCGGAACAAGAAAAACTAAATTGAATCTGAATTTTACACTCGTAAGCAATCTTAGGTAAGAACATTTATTGGCGTCATGACTTAGGAACAGTACCTAAAGCACACTTTAATGTACTTCACACTACAAGTGTCACAGTAGTCAGATAATGATTACATAGCAAACACATACAACGTATCACATTAATGTTCAAAGATCAATTAAAGTAAGTTTGTTTACTGGCTATGGACAGAAACTTTTTTTGCGTAATTGCAGCACGCAAAAAGATTGTTTGAATTTAGCAGTTACTTAAATATTTTTGTACTAAAAGTTACAAATTTTGCTACAAGCTATTAATTAGAACTTTCTTTGACTATGAAATTTACTGTCCAAGTTACGTAGCGTTTTACTACCAATTTCTTTTATTATGAAAGTTACTCTATTTTTATGAAGCCAGAAGTAATACTGGCTTCTGCAACATTCTATTTCTGACATCATTCATACTACAACCAAACTTTTGGAAAAATTATGTTTTTATAATCTAACAAATTAATGTTCACTTGATTTTCAATTTATGATTATCTTGGTTCATACAAAGGGATAGGATGGGTAATACTTAGATAATGACTTAGGAAAATTATTTACAATATGCACGAAAACAATGTTATTCAAGCAATAAATTTCCAACTACTCCTGTTAGTCTACTACACTTCTAATTATAAAAGTCTAGATCTTACTTCACTTCATGATACAGTTGGTTTGTGGAGTGGATTCATTTAGCGGTAAATAGGGCACAGGTTGATCTTATTGACGTACCATAACCAATAATAAGGGCTCACAGTACTCTTAACGTTATACGAATTACTCCTGCTGCATTTGTGCTGTGCCCGATAGATGCCATAGCTTGCCCATATTAAACATCCGCGAAAACAACTAATTTAGTTTGACTGCTCCGGACTTCGGAGACAGACTTTTTGTCTCCGCACTTTGGCATAGCCACACCGGTGACTACACACAACGAACGACACCAATCGCCTCCTCGTAACTCCCAACTGCTACTTTTTTGGCGCATTTGCACGCCCAGCGATAATGCTTTTACAATTTGTTACACTTTTTTACAACAGCTTTTCCCTGACAAGGCCAGCCTGTCTATTTACAAAATGTTAACATTCCATGCGTATTCTCTTTCTTAAATAACAAATAGCATTTGTAACTTGACAACATATTTACAAGAATAATATTCAGCACAACTATTTAAGCAAACTTCTCAAAACACGTAGAAAATGTATGATCATCCACAGAGCTGTCTTGTTACATGGTTTTCAAGGGAATATTATGCCGTTCTTCCTGAAAAATAATGGCAAGTGGAGGTAACAATGACGGAGGCGCATAGCTATCGTGCACACTTCTTGCCGAAGCAGACCACAAAGGGTTGATAATATTGAGATGTAGTGATTATGTTGGCCAGGAGAGATACAACAATTCGTCGTCGTTCTCACAAAACTAGTCCTGGACGATGCGAGCCGTGTCAAAGTGGGACTGTCGGCTTGGAACACAGCGTCATCATTGGCGAACAAATATTGTACCATGGGACGGACTTGATCAGCCAAAGTGGTCACGTAAGCCTTGGCAGGAATGTATCCTTGCTGAGTAACCAGGGCGCGCATGGAATACCACTGATCAGCTGCCCAAATCGTCACCGAACCCTACCACGTTTCACTCATGGGACATAAACGACCAGGAAATGTAAAAAGTGTGAAACAAGACCTTATTGCATTGCTTCTCAATCCAGGCTTTATGGCTTCAGCATAATGTTTTTCTGCTACGGGCATTTGCATCACTGATAAGTGTTCGTGGAATTCTGGCTCGTTCTGATATTCTGTCCTCGCTCTTTTGGTGCTGACAATTCAGTTCTACAGTGACTTTCACAACTCCCTTCCTCTTAAATTTCGTTACATCCTTCTTCAACGACGGTCCAACACAACTACTCAACACAACTTTTCGTCAGCGTTACGAAATAGCAGATGAACTTTTTTCGTTTTTCCTATATGCGAAACTTCGATATGGCGCCCCTCGAAACGTTAAAAACTTCGGCTACCTTGGTCACAGAAGCACCCTCCATACCTTCATGCTGCACGTTGTAGCCGTGGTCCAGAACGTCTTGCCACGGTTCGCGCGGCTCTCCGCGTCGGAGGTTCGAATGTGTGTGTGTTGTTCTCGGCGTAAGTTAGTTTAAGTTAGATTAAGTAGTGTGTAAGCCTAGGAACCGATGACCTGAGCAGTTTAGTTCCATAGGAACTTACTACAAATATCCATACTCGCACCAGCAATTTGCCTGCGATGGAATTCGCCTATATCTGATATAAATAATGCTCTCACAACCATACAGAACTATGTTCAGATCTCCACCGACCCTTGCAACGCGTTTAGGACACTGGCGTTTGTCCTTAAGAACATGTCCAAAAGAACAAACAGCATTGATGACCTAGAGCCGTCTAGAACGAAATTAGAATTATATATTAATATCTTCAGCTGCTGATGGGCATTGATATACCGGGTGATCAAAAAGTAAGTATAAATTTGAAAACTTAATAAACCACGGAATAATGTAGATAGAGAGGTAACAATTGACATACATGCTTCGAATGACGTGGAGTTTTACTAGAACAAAAAAAAAAAAAAAAAAAAAAAAAAAAAAAAAAAAAAAAAAAAAATTCACAAAATGTGCTACAGATGGCGCTGGACAGCTAAACGTCAGTTGACTGTGCATTACAATCCTAGAACTATCGTGGAAACTCCATTGCAGGACGAGAAAGTCACGGTATGGGTTGGATTTACCACATCTACCGCTGTCGGGCCTTTTACCTTCGAGGAAAGGAGTGATTCTGGTTTTGTAACTGCTACCGTGACGGGTGAGAGGTACGCCGATATGTTACAGAATCGCACAATCCCCAGCCTGTCTGATAAACAACTGCTGGAACGTACGATGTTTATGCAGGGTGGCGCTCCACGCTAGACGCGTGAAATATTTCTTGCGCGCGTCGTTTGGTGATGATCGTGTGCTCAGCCGCCACCTTCGTCTTGCTTGGCCTCTCAGGACCCCAGACCTCAGCCCGTGCGATTATTGGCTTTGGGGTTACCTGAGGTCGCAAGTGTATCGTCATCGACCGACATCTCTAGGGATGCTGAAAGACAACATCCGACGCCAGTGCCTCACCATAACTCTGGACATGGTTTACAGTACTGTTTACAACATTATTCTTCTACTACAGCTATTGTTGAGGAATGATGGTGGACATATTGAGCATTTCCTGTAAAGAACATCATCTTTGCTTCGTCTTACTTTGTTATGCGAATTATTGCTATTGTGATCAGATGAGGCGCCCTCTGTCGGACAATTTTTGAACTTTTGTGTTTTTTTTATTCTAATAAAACCCCATGTCATTCCAAGCATGTGTGTCAATTTGCACCTCTCTATCTACAATATTCCGCGGTTTATTAAGTTTTCAAATTTATACAGACTTTTTGATCACCCGTTATATCAACGGGGACAGGTGAAGATGTGTGTCCCGATCTGGGCTCCATATAAGTATATAGTCCTAGCAATACCGTCCATGACCTTCTTCTTCTTCTGTGCAGATGCACACATATTACCCGAACTTCTACGGGACTTGGTCAGAGTGTTTTCCATGAGCAATGAGTGTGTTCGGTAGGGACACTACGAATATAAGGTGAGAATGTGGGTGGCGCGGGAGGCGTGCGCGAAGTAGTCTCTGCAGTCGCACTCTGTGTCCTCGGTGGCTCGGATGGGTAGTGCGTCTGCCATGTAAGCAGGAGATCCCGGGTTCGAGTCCCAATCGGGACACACATTTTCATCTGTCCCCGTTAATATATATCAACGCCCGTCAGCAGCTGAAGGTACTAATATATACTTCTAATTATTTCAGTTATCGTTATTTCAGTTCTTTAGTAGCGTGCAGAAATAACTTAAATATCTCCCGAAATACAAAGAGCGCCAGAGAGATGTAATAATATGTTAGTAGATCGTAGTTGCGTAATAGTTGGATTTAATTGACACTATGATTCGTGCACTCTGCAGTGAGTGTGCGCTGTCTTGGAATTTCCTGGCAGATTAAAACCGTGTGTCGGACTGGGACTCGAACCAGGAACCTCCACTTTCTCGACTGAGTTATCCACGCACGACTTGCGACCCACTAGGCTAGTGCTTTCCTCCTATGTTATATATTTCATTGCAGTTTTCCTGTATACCTTGTGGGTTTGGTTACAAGTTCGAATGCTAATCAGGCACTCATTTCCAATCTCTGAGGTAATTCTTTGTTCTCTCAACAGCTGTCACCTAAAGACGAAATGCTAGAATTGTTGTGCTTCTGATAAAACACTAGATTAAATAGAAGGGAGATGTAAAATAGAACCTTGACTAGGAGCGTCACAATATTGTAAAACAACATTTTATTTTTCCCTGAGGTCTACAGTGTCCCTACTACTGCATGAACTCAAGACTCGGAATACAAGATGCGAGTGCAACGCAGCGGATTTATGTGTCGTTAATTAGATTTGATGCAACGTGCGTTTGTGTAATGTTTCCCCAGCTTTTTCTTCCTTCGAAATTTGCTATCGTCTTTTACAGTAATATATTTGGACGTAAAGATCCATGAAGTACCTTCAAACGAGTTTCGGAAATAAGACGTTTTTGTGAAAGTCTTTTAGTGTACCGATAACTTACTTCCTAAAGTGCTTTGAAAAAGAAAAAGAAAAAGAAACAAGGTGTAACTGAGTAAATGATAGGCTTGTAACTGTAGTACACACTACGCTAACTGCATTGGCTTTACTGTATCTCCACAGTGGATGTAGGTCTTCCAGTGACTTTGTCATTATTCATCGTGAAATCACTCTTCATGCTTATTATATACCTTCTGTGGATACAGATATCATCGCCAGATGAAGAAAATAAGTTGTAACGGGAAGAATACGAACTTATGTCACGAACTGGCAGGGTTCCCTTAGGAACGACCTAACTGAAGTTTTTAATCTCGTCCAGCACATTTGTCGTCTTAATTCCCAGATTTGATAGTGCAGATTAATAGTTCTGAAGGAATGCGACGTAAAATTGCGATTCAAGCTATACAGCAGACTTTAGGATGGTATCGACGGTTCCTGTTAATCCGGAAACTTGTAGTAGCTAACAGGGATGTGATATTCTGTGCCAGCAAAGTCTTTGCCCTGAATTACACTCACATAGCAATAAACATCACTACATTTTACTTATAAAGATCCCTGTCATTGTTGCTACATTCCATACTTGAGAGTTAGAATGAAGGACGTGTAAGTTGGGGAAACGTACTTTAAAGAAAAGATTTGCCTTCTGAGGATGCGGCCTACCACACCTGCTTAGTAGCTAGAATTCATAAAGCGTTCTTAATTGAAACTTTTTCTCTGTAGCAGTACTGAGTAACGCTGATATATGAAATGCGGAGACAAGAGAGGAAGTTTTTCGTTGCTGAAGCAGAATTAATAGAAGGAAACAAATGGCAAAAACAAACTGATGTTTATGAGGAATACAATGTTAATACAGTTTTCTTTTCTAGCTTTATTTTCTTCTTTGTCAGATTCACAGAACAATCCATCAAAGAACATTTTATGATGCTACATTGAAATGAAAGCCTTTCGACGAAACAGGCTGCTGGTTTTCACTCTGTAGCACTTCCCTGATACACGTGATTTCCACAATTACGGATGATACGAAATGCATTACCCATTGACCTGGAACAATGACTGAGCGAGAAGCCGCTATCGACATCATTAGTTCTAAGTTACGACTGTGAGGGTCTGTAGCACTTACGCACTCCACAGAGAAGAACTGAAAATAATGGCGGAAAGAGTATATCTCAAGCTTAGAACCTTTTCTTTGTTCAGTGGTTTGACAAGAAAAGGGAAATCTTTAGAGCTACTAATGCTGCCTGAAAAGGAAATTTGTGTATGGAGTACAATCGTATCGGTGAATGAAATAATTTGCCAACAGTCTTTGCGCATTAGAGAAGGATTGCTCTGTTCTTAGAGAACGAAAAGTTGTTTCCTGAGGTGGAAGAATCACTGCAAAAATCCACATTCGTGGGATATACAGGGTGTTACAAAAACTACGGCCAAACTTTCAGGAAACATTCCTCACATACAAAGAAAAGATGTTATGTGGACATGTGTGCGGAAACGCTTAATTTCCATGTTAGAGCTCATTTTAGTTTGTTC
Source organism: Schistocerca gregaria (assembly GCF_023897955.1). Classification (NCBI taxonomy): domain Eukaryota; kingdom Metazoa; phylum Arthropoda; class Insecta; order Orthoptera; family Acrididae; genus Schistocerca; species Schistocerca gregaria. The sequence continues at coordinate 184,567,261 of NC_064924.1, forward strand.
TTCTACCTACGCTCAAGAGAGCGCGTTATCATGATTTCATACAGGATACTGTACCTGTGCTGCTAGAACATGCGCCTTTTACAAGTACGACACAACATGTGGTTAATGCACGATGGAGCTCCTGCACATTTCAGTCGAAGTGTTCGTACAGATTCGGTGACCGATAGATTGGTAGAGGCGGACCAATTCCATGGCCTCCACGCTCTCCTGACCCCAACCCTCTTGACTTTCATTTATTGTCTACGCAACCCCGGTACCAAATGTAGAGACTCTTCGTGCTCGTATTGTGGGCGGCTGTGATACAATACGCCATTCTCTAGGGCTGCATCAGCGCATCAGGGATTCCATGCGACGGAGGGTGGATGCATGTATCCTCGCTAACGGAGGACATTTTGAACATTTCCTGTAACAAGGTATTTTAAGTCACGCTGGTACGTTCTGTTGCTGTGTGTTTCCACTCCATGATTAATGTGGTTTGAAGATAATTAATAAAATGAGTTCTGACATGGAAAGTAAGCATTTCCGGACACATGCCCACATAACATATTTTCTTTCTTTATGTGTGAGGAATGTTTCCTGAAAGTTTGGCCGTACCTTTTTGTAACACCCTGTATACGCATAGTCATGGACTTCGAATAAATTGGACACTCCTGTTGAAAATATGAAGTCACGTCATGCAAACTGCTGCTATCTCGAAACTGTGAAGATGATGTCTACGCGTGAACCAAACATACTAGCCTCCTTCTTGCTAACTTCTTGATAGTCGGTTCAATAGTTTATGTATGATTCAGTAACAGAAAAAAAGGTTCAACAAAGAGCATGTAAATAATATGCGACATATTTATCATACCATCCAATGACTTAGCATGTAAGATCAATTAATAATAATTTGTGTGTGACTGGTTACAGATAACATGCTTGAACTACACATATGTAAGTAATGTGCGACATAGTTAACACAACATACAGTGATGTAGTGTGTAAGAGCAATTAAAAATCTGTAAAGATAAAAAGGGTGTAATAGTTCTAACAAATATTAACGTTAACTATATTATTATTTTACGTACTAATAAATGAAGTTAAAAGGCTTACGCTTTCTCAACAGTGTCGAAACGTATTTACTGTTTGGGTGCAAATAAAATTATGATTTGTATACAGACACAATTCGTGAATACGAGAATTCTGTATTATGTTGCTGTTTGTTATTTTTATGAGGACATTTGACAGACAGTATTTGTTCAAACTAACCACAAAATGTAGATCCCTAGCCGGCAGCTGTGGCCGAGCAGTTCTAGGCCCTTCACTCCAGAACCGCGCTGCTCCTACGGTCGCAGGTTCGAATCCTGCCTCGGGCATGGATGTGTGTGATGTCCTTAGGCTAGTTAGGTTTAAGTAGTTCTAAGTCTGGGGGACTGATGACCAAAGATGTTAAGTCCCATAGTGCTTAGAGCCATTTGAACCATTTTTGTAGAGCCCTTCGAAAAAAGTTATAGAAGCATTTCAGGAAGTTGCAGAGAACGTACTAGGAAGGAAATCAGAATACGGCATTTCCAATTCACTGTTATCTGTGCACAAATGGTATTCCCTTAGGCACATTAACTGACGTCATATGAAAGAACCTAACTTGTTTGTTTGACATGCATAATGAAAATGCTGAGCTGCATGCTCAGCATACATTCTGATGAAGGATGCATGCTATATTTCGATTTTTTCATACGCCCACATAAATGACACAGGTGTTGAATACTGTCAAAAACAATTTATGTACACACATACAAGCACAAAAACATGATCAAATACATTGAATATTAAACAATGAGGTTATTGCAGTTTGATAACTGATGAACGGATTTCTTCATGTGTTTCTTGTGACTTGAGACGACGAAAGGTAGAAAATGGCGGCCACTCCCTGAACTTCAGGTCGCTGTTGTTGTCTTCGACGTCTTCGGCCAATGTACGAAATCGACTGCAAAAATAAAGGAAACGGGGCAGCACAAAACTGTGGTAAACACTGGAAAATACAGACCATGCATCTTAAATCTACATCTATATCTACATCTTTACTCCAAAGACACTCTATGGTGAATGGGAGTTACTTTTAGCATATCAGTGTCAGTTTATCCAGTTTCTTCTCCATTCGCGGGATTCATGACCCTCACCTGTTCCACATGCGCCCATAGGTCCCTGACTTAACAAATATGGTCTTTATGCGCGGTATAAATGTAAATAAATGACAATTTTATTAAATCGCATTAGCGAATAGTGTCTCGGTATTTTAAAAATAAGCGTTTTTATGATGCACAATGTCTTATGTGCAACATCTCTGATTGGATCATCCCATGTAGGCTTTCACGGCCGGCGTCTTCATCAGTAAACACTTCCAGGCTAAATTGCCGTGGTCGATCTGTAGAACTTTTTCTCCCTGACGTTTCGTTCTCAACTACGGAGAACATCTTTATTTACGAATGGCTTTTGCGAAAAATGGTTACACGAAAAACGAGATTAACCGAGCACTTCATCCAAGTAGAAAAATGCCGTGTACTGGTATGGAGACAACCTAATGAATCCATGGATCCTGGATGTCACCAGGGGATTGTTCAAGCTGGTGGACGCTCTGTAATTGTGTGGGGCGTGTGCAGTTGGAGCGATATGGCTCCCCTGATGCGTCTAGACACGACTCTTACAGGTGATTCGCACGTAAGCATCCTGTCCGATCATCTGCATTCATTCATGTCCATAGTACAATGCGAAGTACTTGGGCAATAACAGCAGGACAATGCGACACTCCACATTTGCAGAATTTCTACAGAGTGGCTCCAGGAACAATCTTCTGAGTATAACACTTCCACTCTCCACTAAACTCCCCAGACATGAACATTATTGTGTATATCTGGGATGCTTCTCAAAGTACTCTTACGGATTTATGGACAGCCCTGCAGGATTCACGGTGTCAGTCGCCTCCAGCACTACCTTAGACATCAGTCAGTTCCATGCCACATCGTGTTGCGGCACTTCTACGTTTTAGAGGGTGGCTTACACGATATTAGGGAATTGTACCAATTTGTTTGGCGCTTCAGTGTAGTTTGCGTGTAGTGAGAGGGAGAGTGGGGATGTCTTGTGTGTGGTATTTGAAGGCATTGCGGGTTGCATGAAACACTTTGGTAGGGACACGTAAAACACCCTGCACGTATACAGAGAGGCGGCTAAAGTAGGCCACCACAAAAATATTCGCAATGAATATATATGTCGAGGTGGGATTTTCGTCCAATTATAGTGGCCAATATGGCGAATTTTCTGACGCTCTAAAGTAACTTTTACTGCTTATTACGAATCGACTTTGTTTTTCTAATGAAACTATATACTCTCTTCTTTAACATCTATAATGAGCTTCAGAGAACGTCAACGACATAACATGTATGGGACTTGATCAAATACTATCAGGGTAACAGCGGTACAGTTTACTGTACCTCCGTCAGTGAAAGAGATTCCCCTATTATTCCAACTGTAAGGAAACCTGTAACTCAAGTAGGGTTCGTGTGTTTATTATCACTTCTATCATACCAAATGCTCAAAATATTGACCCTGAGTATTGATACATGCTATAAAGTCATTCTGAAGAAGCAACACTGCATATTGAATTTCATCTGGAGTTCATGGCAGCACAGGCCCAAGTTATGAGGCATTTCATGCCTCAGGAGTTGTCGGTATTTCCTAATAGACTTCTTGGTATACTTTTCGCCACAGATAAAAGAACAGGAGAGTTAAGTTTCATTAGTGTCATTTTCCGTTTTCAGAACGACCGTTCTAACGCTCTCCAAATGTTTCTTGAGAGGCTGTCACTACGCGTGCGAAATAGGAGTGACATCCATCGTGTTGCTACCACACTAATTGGTTATTGTCGAATGGAGTGTTCTCCAGTAACTGCGACGGTAGTATATCTTAGGAATTCGAAGTACTTGTGTGTACTTATGATTCCCATCAACTAAACAGGGACCAATGATGCGGGTCTAAAAAAATAAATAAAAAAAAAAAAAAACACGCACCAAATGTTGTCACACCAAAGGCGTTGTTTTTATCCACTTCTTTATGTCAGCGTGAATTTTCAGCTGGCGATTCGTGTATATTGCGAAGACTGACTTGCTTTTATTTTATGAACAATGCTTCTTCCCATAGTAAAATTTTGTGTAGATATGGCACATCACTTTTTCGTAGATAACATTCGGAGACCTGTATCCAATTTTGGAAGTCATTTCCATGAAGCTGTAGATGCACCGAAATTTTAAGAAGATTAAATCTTATGGAATGTGGAGTTTGCAGAACGCACGTTTAGTTGATCCCTCTCGCACTCCCAGGATACCTCTTGGTGATATTTACATTGTATGTTACTGCTGCGAACCTTCATTTGCTTCATCAGTTGTTCTTATTTTCCCAAGGCGCATTTTATTCTACACACTTCCAGTATCTAGAGCTGTTTTATTTGTTATTATTTTTCTTAATATGTAAAATGTTTACGAAGACAGATCGTGAATGCTTAGCACGATCTGGACATCCCTTCAGCATACGTGTGCACCGCTGCTATAATAGTTTGGCGATATTCGCCGTAAATGATACTCACTTTTTCGACTGGCGTTTACACTGTGAACGTCTCAGTAGCTTTAAGAGCATGTTATCTCATTGCTATAACAGCAGAACATAGACTGATGGGCTTCAAGCTCACAGTTAAATACCTTATCGAGTCCCGTACATTCTATGTGTTCAAGTTCTGTTAGAAACTTCTTTCAAATGCCATAGAAAAAGTGTATAGTTCGATTAGAAGAAGAAAAACATAGTCATTGTAGTAGTTCAGCAACTATAAACGATATAAATTACTTTCTAACATCAGGAAAATCGCCATATTGTCCTCTATAGTTTGGCGAAAATCACACTTCGATATATTTATTCATTCTCGATACATCTGAAGTGCCCTGTTCCCAGGATATACAGATTGCGCTTACTAAATCACAAATAAGATAAGGAAGCAACATCGCTTCAAGTGACATTGATTACAAGATGCGTCTAAATAATGCCAGTAGGCAGAAAGGCGAATCTAGGAAGTGAATAGAGAGCTCCGTGTAACATACCGACTGTAGAGCTCGTCTCACACAGAGGAACTGCTGATATACTGCGTCACATGTTGCATTGGTTCCTTTAACATAAAAAGCAAGTATTTCTCAGCGTGACTACTATCTACAGAAAGTTCGTATACTCTGCTACGTAAAAAAAAAAGAAATTTTGCTCTTTAGAGATCGACTATTCCAGCACGCACCTAGAGTGAAACAGTTTTGCCGCAGGGCATTGAAGGTGGTGCCGTCAACGATGACGCCCATCTGCCTCATAAGCGCCGTCTGGCGGTCGAAGTAGGCTATAGTGGCGCTCATCGACAGGTTGCCGTTCGATACCTGAAAGGAATTTCGAGATATGCACGTGGCGGCAGGGAACTTTTACTCGCTGACGGGACGTTGAGCCAATTGGGGAACCCAACTCACCAGACCTTCACTCTGTGCGATGCAGTTGATGAAGCACTGAAAAATAACAATAAAAACGTTGAAATTACTTATTGAAAGTTATTATCACGAAACAAAAGAAAAAAAATTCTTTCAAAATTATTCATTTTTCACTGCAGATAGCAGCAAAAACACAAGACGAACAGGAGACAATCGATGCAGACGCTGCTTTAGTCATTACTAAGGGAAGTCATTACAATGGGAACTACATGTAGGCTTTCAAGGAGAAAAAAGAAGTGTGAAGTGGTACCTATTGTGACGTGAGATTTTAATATTTTTTAGAAGATCGAATAGTATGGTGGACGGAAGCCCGCCCAGCTAGCCGCGCGGTCTAACGCGCTGCTTCCCGAGCGGGAAGGCGTGCCGGTCCCCGGCACTAATCCGCCCGGCGGATTAGTGCCGAGGTCCCGTGTGCCGGACAGCCTGTGCAGGGACTTTCAAGTGGTTTTCCATCTACCTCGGCGAATGAGGGCTGGTTACGCTTGTATGTATGTTGCATGTTAACTGGGGACCTAGAAACGACGGAGAGGCGCCATCTCCGCCGCAGCCGCAGTGGTCCACAACCCCACGACGACTACCGCAGTCCACTTCACCCCTACGTCGCCCCACACCGAACCCAGGGTTCCTGTGCGGTTCGGTCCTCCGTGGACCTCCTCCCTCCCCCCCCCCCCCCCTTCCTCCTCCCTGGGAACGTCTCCAACCAGACGAGTGTAACCCAAATGTTTGCGTGATAGACTAATTATGGTGTACGCGTATGTAGAAACTGTATTTGTGCAGCAATCGCCGACACAGTGTATATGAGGCGGAATAAGGGGAACCAGCCCGCATTCCCCGAGGCAGATGGAAAACCACCTAAAAACCATCCACAGACTGGCCAGCTCACCGGACCTCGACAGAAGTCCGCCAGGCGGATTCGTGCCGGGGACCAGGCGCTCCTTCCCGCTCCGGAAAGCCATGCGTTAGACCGCTCGGCTAACTTGGCGGGCGCCTGGTTACGCTTACTGTGTCGGCGATTGCTGAGCAAATACCGTTTCCACATACTCGTACACCATAGTTAGTCTACCACGCAAACATTTGGGGTTACACTCATCTGGTGTGAGACGTTCCCAGAGGGGGGGGGGGGGGGGAAGGGGGGAGGGGGGTATGTCCACGGGGTTCAGTATGGGGCGGCGGCGGGATTGATGGACTGCTGTGGCCTCTTCTGGGGTTGTGAACCACTGAGGGCTACGGCGGGACATAGCATCTCCGTCGTTTCTAGGTCCCCGGTTTAATACATACATAACATACATACGTGGTGGACGGAAATGTGAGCTCAGTCTTTCTCGGACAGCTCGCTAACAAACGCGGCTACCAGTGCAATTACCATAATTATCTGACAAACTGAAAGAATTCAACAAATATGCATTTACAGCCTTCATGTGCTTACGAGGGGCGTTCAATAAATAATGTATCACAGTTTTTTTTGAAAGCAGGTTGATTTTATCCAGGATTCAAATACACCATATTATTCTCCATTCGTTTTGCCTCAGAACCATATTTTTCAACATAATATCCACTCAATGCCTCGGCCTTAGGCCACTTTACTGGGAGGGCCGGCGTTCCCACATAGTATCACTGTACTGGTCGACGTCGGAGCCAACATTTTGCTTCATCAATAACCACCCCATCATCCGTGAACTGCTTTCCGCGGAGTGCATCCTTCAATGGACCAACGATATGGAAGTCTGAAGGTGTGAGATCCGGCCTGTAGGGTGGATTAGCAAGAACAGTCCAGTGAAGTTTTGTGAGCTACGCTCGGGTGCGCGGGCTTGTGTGAGGTCTTGCGTTGTCATGGAGAAGGAGAAGTTCGTTTGCATATTTGCGGCCACGTACTCTCTGAAGTTCCGACGACCGGCACGCGGGAGATCGAACAGGTTTGTGCGTCCCTGTGGCGACAAATGCCTTGCCTAACGACTCACCGTGCTTTTGTTCACAGCTGGATCTCCGTTGACAGCCTGCGAGGGCCTATGATTATCTGCGATGGTCTGGCTTTCCGCCTAAAGGCCGGACGCGGTGGCAGAGCGGTTCTAGGCGCTTCAGTCCGGAACCACGTGGTCGCAGGTTCCCATCCTACCTCGGGTATGGAGGTGTGTGATTTCCTTACATTAGTTGGGTTTACGTAGTTCTAAGTCTAGGGGACTGATGAACTCAGATGTTAACTCCCATAGTACTTAGAGCCATTTGAACCATTTTCCTCCTAAAGAAACTCGACGATAGCTCTCTGCTTAGAACGCACTTCTGTTAGAGACGCCATTTTGAAGGCTACATACAGTGCCGCTACCTATCGAAACTTGTTGAAACTATAGGAGCTGAAGCAAGAAAATTCCATCACGTCCCACAAAAAATGCTGGATCTTTTCAACCGAAACTGACCAAGAAAAAATGTTTTGCATAATTATTGAACGTCTCTCCCATTACAGCTTTTGGTAGAGTTGTTGGACATACACTATGGGTAGTTATGGGAAAGAATGGAGTAAAAGCATATTTTTTAAACAGCGATAAAACTTCCTATCGCAAAACAAACGTTGCAGTTAAGGTAACGGATAAAATAGCAGGGAAATAACCGTAAATTCTTGGATCAACACCTAAACTGGGAAGAAAAAACAGTCACAGCTTGCCGAAAATCGCTCTCCTCCCTACATGCAATCCAAAAACTTATAAAAATATTTCCAACCCACGTTAAAGAAAAATTAGTCCAAACACTAGTCTTGCCTAATCTTTACTACTGTGATGTAGTTCAACACGGCACAAATAGTGAAAATTCGAGATGCCTCGAGGTAGTGATGACTGCTTCCGTCAGATACGTGTGCAATATACGCTTTATGATCATATCAGTCATTCATACTCCCAGCTATGTTGGATACCCCACCGGCAGCCATGACCGAGCGGTTCTAGGCGCTTCAGTCTGGAACCGCGCGACCGCTACGGTCGCAGTTTCGAATCCTGCCTCGGGCATGGATGTGTGTGATGTCCTTAGGTTACTTAGGTTTAAGTAGTTCTAAGTTCTGGGGGCTGATGACCTCAGATGTTAAGTCCCATAGTTCTCAGAGCCATTATTTGGATTCGCCCACATATGGCACGCGCTGTCCACACGATGTGCATATTTCATCGATTTCTTAGTCACTGGTGCCCCCAATACTTATCTTCTCACATTAAACACCTATAATCATTCCACAACAGCAATACCAGATCGTATACGTCTATCATGTTGGCTGTACCTTTACATAACGCAAAATCTTTCTTCGTGTCACTCTCCATCTCAGCCATACGACTGTGGAACGCGCTCCCCTCTGATCTGCGTCTTATCCAGAACCACTCAACATTCAAGAGGGAACTCAAAACTTACATATTAGGGACAGTATAGCCACCATTGTTGTGCCCCTCTCATCTCTTTCTTTGTTCTCTCCATTATAGCTTCGAATTTTACCATTCTATTTCTCTTCCTCTAACCTAGCTACCTCGTCTGTATCTCTCTCACCCCATTCCATCGTCCTATGTCTCTGCTCGAAGTGAATAACTCACAAGCTGCAAGAACATAACGAGAAAATTCCCAACTAGTAATAGGACTGACATTCATAAAAGAAAAATATGTTTACTTTCATATATGTAGTCATTACTATTATTATTATTCATTGTTGGTATAATTACTTTTTGATTGTTATAATTATCCTTGTACTACTGTTTTTTCTTTAACATTAATACTGTATAACACGTGGTATGTCCATAATGTTCTGTACAAACTGAAATTCGTTCAGTCTGAGTCTGCCTGGTTAGGTGTAAGAGAGGGCCTGAAGGCCCTTATCTTGTCAGGTAAAATAAATGCATAAATAAATAAATCAAGAAGTGGCACTAGCTACTTTTTTCTAGCCTATATTATATTACATTTTTATATAGACACAGTCATTATAATCGGAGAAAAGTGTTAGACTTTGAAATATAATAAATAACTGCCGAAGATTCATTTAGCCTTGACAGATTACCAAGTAATCAAAGCAGAGAGAGAAAAAGATATAAGAGTTCAATCCAGGAACCATCCTCAATTACAAAATCATGCTATTTTAATTTTTTGTTATAGGAATCAAAGCCGGTTACCAATTAAAACATGACTACTGACGCAAGGATGGGAAATGGATAGGTCGACGATGAAGAAGATCATGCGATCAGCTTTAAATTGCTTGATTTAGGAGCTCTAAAATGTACATTATGATGATGATGGTGATGTGCCAGACAGGACGGCCTATAGTCAGCTGGACATGGGGTCAAAGACGAAGGGACGCAAAGTTGCCACAGGAGGGCCCAGAACGACCCCAAAGCATCATTTACTGACCAAAAGGGGTGTATGCGCTCCTGGCATTTGTTTTGGTGGGTTATGGGGTTACAGACTTTTACACAATAATAAATGACATTTGTGGATGACATTTGATAAATGAGTGACACAGCTAAACATGGGGCTATCAGTTGTCAGCGAAATTCAATGTAACTAAAGATAAGGATGGAATGTCGTCATTGTGTAAATTTCTTGCTGAGTGTGTGCGAGTCTCTTAATGTGGAAACTTGTGGTGTTATGGAATACCTATGAAAACTGTTGCTAAATAATTGTGTTTGTTACATTACTAATTAGATATAGTCAATCTGGCGTACATACAGGCCATTACAAATACAGCAGTGGACAGACTAGTTATTCCTGGTAACGACGTTTACAAAATATCATCGTAGTCCATCAACCAATCTTGCGTTTCTCTCTAACTAAATCTTGGAAAACAACCCTCATTATTCTGATTAAGGTAAATAGTATGTTATTGTTTTCTTACTTCAACTGTAGTGTTTGAATGATATTAATTGTTCTATAACTGTGTTTTGCAAACAGTAACTGAAATTAACTAGCCGTGCTCCAAAACAGAACCTTTACGCAAAAATAAATCAATTGTAAGGTATTTTATTTATATTATTGCAACTGACGCACATAATTCGCTTAGCTATTATGACCTATTATGCTGCATTAAAGTGTCATCATCTCTTTGTAAACAATAATTTGCCCAGCAAAACTTCCATCGGTAAATAATGACTTTCAGTAAGGCGCCTTGACAAAAATGGCATTACTGCAATGTACATTGAACTAAGATGTAACAATCGAACAAGAAACGCTCGATAAGAGCAAAAATCTTACCAGGAAACAAATCTGTTGAATATGTTTTGTGTTTAAATACCTTGATTAGAATTGTTTCTTTATGTTGGGTATACGTTCTATATATATGTTTTAAAGGTCATTTTGTTCTTCATAAGGTATTTAATTTTTTGGAATAAATTGAAATCCTTATTTGAACATTTCATCTGCAACAATAAAATTCATGTTCCTGTGTAAAACAAATTGGATTTAAATTTGATGACCACTACAGTATCTGTGAAAACCTTTATTTGAAAGATCGAAGGACATAAAAACGAAGCAGTAGTTGCCAATAGAGGGCGAAAGGGTTTTAGTTTATTCTCCATGTTAATCAACTTGCACACTGAGCAAGCAGTAGAGGAAATCAAAGAACAATTTTTAAAAGAAATTAAAAGTTTGGATAGATGAAATATAATCTTCAAAGTTTGCCGAAGGTATTACGGGAAGGCAAAGAATTTGGAAGATCAGCTGAACACAGTGAATAGCGTCTTGAAAAGTGATTATAAGGTGAACGTCAATAAATGTGAAACAGGACAAATAGAATATACGACTAATCGAACTGAACCAGAGAATGTTGAGGGAATTAGATCTGAAACTGAGATATTCAAAATAGCAGTAATAACTGACTTTGAATTAACTAAGAATAGAAAGTGTAGATTGAAAATAATAAAGAAAAACGCATCAAAAAAAATGTATTAAGCTCTAACATAAATTTAAGTGACAGTGTGTCTTATATGCAAGTGAAACTTGAATGATAAACAATTCAAATTAGAAGAGGGTAGAAGCTTTTGAAATGTAGTACTAATAATTGATGTTGCATATTGAACGAGTAAATTGAATAACTCATGGGAGATACTGAATGGAATCCGGGGAAATAAGAACAGTAGCACAACTAGATTTTTTTTATTGGACGGATCCTGCAGCATCAAGGAACGATTAGTTTGGTAACAGACGGACGTGTGGGGAAATGAATTCTAAAGGGAGACCACAGTAAACACATTCAAGTGGATATTGGCTGCAGTAGTTAAGCAGAGACGAAAAGACGTGCACAGGATAGACTAACGTGGAGAGCTGCATCAGACCTGTCGTCGTACTGAAGAGCACGATACTACAAGTACAGCTATCCAGGAAACATGAAGAAAAGATCAGATACTTTCATACACTGGAAACGAAAGCACTTCGTACAGCGCGATCGCATTGCAGATATTTTTACTGTTACAAGACGATTGATTTCAAGTGTCTGCCAACATCTGATCTTATGGAACTTATTACAGAATTGCCATGTTATTCGTATAATTTTATAAAAAGTTCCATAAGATCAAATGATGGCAGCGTAAGACTCTCCAAACCGGTCATCTCGTAACAATAAAAGTGTCTAGTCTGCGATCGCTTCTTACGATGTGTGTTCATTTTAAACCATACCCATCACTCCACAGCACATCATATGTATCTTATTTCCTACACTCGTCTACTTTAACATTCCTACAGTCCTACTGGGTAGCAGCCGGGTCAGTGCGGAGGATTCCTAAGCGAAGGATCCCTGTTCGGTTCCCAGCCGGGTCGGAGATTTTCTCCGCTCGGTGTTGTGTTGTCGTTATCTTCGTGCCGTAATTAATAGACATTTCACTGTCGATGTGGCTGAATGAGCACCTCCCGAAATCTAATAACTTGGAAAGAAATGAACGTTTCTGTGTCTCTTCCCTTGACCAGGACAACAGAAACACTCATTCTCATCACGGCGCGATTAATTAATTGATTGTTTCCGGGTGTTCTATCCAACTGTTTCCATTTCAGCCACAATATTTTGGTGACCGACCTATCGTCTTAAGGTGCCGCTAGTTTTGCTGTTACACGTACTCGCTGCCTCGACTCCAACCAGACTGAACTTATTGCTGTTGTGGCGCCTCAATTTACAGCCAGGTTCGACTCTCGACGCCCACAACGTTTTTTGACGCTCTCTTGTATATCAGAGCTCGCAATAATATCAAACGCAGAGTCTCTCAACATTTCCTAGCTCTGCTCTATGTGAAAGCCGGCGAGATCTTAATAAACTAAGTGCCGGAACCCAAGTCTCGTTTAAATTGAAACCTATGTCCTTATGAATTGGCTTTTACGACAACTTTGTTTCGATAGACTCCTTAATTTAGCAGTCGTCAGTATCAATGAAATTCTCAAACAGCTCTGTAACTAAAATGTTATTTTATTTTATTTCGACGACAACTAATTTCGGCATCCCACTATGCCATCTTCAGGTCCCATAGCACAGAGGAATGCCGAAAGTGGTTGTCGTCAAAATGAAATTAAATAATATGTAAAACATTCTCGGTATTCTTGCCGCGTCAGTTCTGGATAAAATCTCGAGCTTTCGACGATTACCTCCATCGTCATCGTCAGGAGCAACTGACTGTCTTCACTGCTCCTGTGGTAGCCTTTTTTATAGCCCGTGGACGGCTTCTAATTGGTCGGCGATTACGTACTTCTGTCGCAGATGGTGTCACTGTGTGCGCCGGTGGCGCCACCGCTTCCGTTGGAAATTAAAGCTTGGCAGGAACGTCTCCGCTGCTTCTCTGCATCAAGCGCTCGTTTGGAAGCACAGCTCAGATGGTATCCGCTATCGCGGTTAAAGTTTTTTGGCTCATTCTTATTTCAACAGCTTCCTTAATAACAGAATCTCAGTACATGAAGGCATGGGACAGAATTTCTGTTTCATCGAACAATATGTTTGTTCGTGAGTCTGTACTCCGCAATTGACGATTTCTCAAGTTCTCTATTTTTTATATGGCGTTGGTGTTCTGCACAGCGGTCGGAAACGGTGCGAATCATCTGACCTATATAACTGCTTTCACACTCACAGGGGATATTGTAAACTCCAGGGATCCTGAGGCCGAGATTGTCCTTAACAGGGCGCATCATCTCCTTAATTTTCTTAGGAGGACGAAAAATCGGTCTTATACCTCGTCTACGCAGGACTCTTCTTATTTTGCTGGAAATCGCGGCACAAAAAAGAAGAACCGCAATCGGTGTTTCATCTTGTGAGTGTGCAGCATTTTCACGTTTCCTTTTTTTGGAGAATGCTGCCTTTATATCGCGTGCACCATAGCCATTCTTCCGGAACACGTACTTCAGATGGTTAATCTCGGACCTTGAGTGGTCGTCGTCAGAAACAGTTTTGGCTCTATATACCAACGTGTTCAAAACGGCTCAGTTCTGAGCAAAATTGATGGTAACTCTGTGCATTCAGGTATAAATCGGTATGCTTCGACTTACGGTGTACAGAGTGGCCAAGACGCCCGCCCGCCTGTCGTTGTACTAAAACGTCTAAGAAAGCCAGTCTCCCTTCCTACTCCATGTCGACAGTGAACTTCATGTTCGAACCTATGCTGTTCATGTGTTCCATGAATTGTTCGAGAGATTCTGCGCCGTGTGGCGATATCTTAAAAGTATTGATAAAATAAGGATGGACGGGGGAAGGAGGGGGGGAAGGAGCCAAATTTAATGCACGTTCCTCAACATTGTCCATAAAAAAGTAAGCCAGTGATGGAGACAACGGGGTGCCCATCGCCATACCGTCCGTCATTTCATAAAATTTGCTACCATACAAGAAGTAGGTGGTCGTCATCACGCACTGGAGCAGCTTTATAGTTTCGGAAGGAAAGAGATCCGCCAGAATTTTCAAAGTGTCCTCCACAGTTACTTTTGTGAACAGCGATACCACATCCAGGCTGACTAAAATTTCATTTGGACCAACTGTAATCTGTTCGATTTACTCAATGAACATCTGGGAGTTTTTGATGGGGTGTTCACAACGGCCGACTATAGGAGTCATCACCTTTGTTAGGTATTTAGCCAGCTTATAAGTAGGAGAACCAATTGCACTGACAATAGGTCTCATGGGAACATTATCCTTGTGGATCTTCGGTAGTCCTTACAACCTGGGCTGTCTAGGAGCTCGGACTCTGAGATTTTTTGTAACATCGTCTGGCAGCCAAGAATTCTTCAGTAACTTCATGGTTATTCAGCTGCACGTCAAAGATGGGTCCCGTTTAAGACATTTATACGTACTGTCCTCCAACAGTGATGATAGTTTTCTATGTTTTTCGGTAGTATTAAGGACAACGGTGGCATTTCTTTTGTCAGCTGGTAATATGACAAGATCTTCATCCTTCCGAAGTAAACGGAGCCCCTCCCTCTCCTTCCTACTCATATGAGATCTGGGAAGCTTAGCTGAGGCCAAAAAGCGACTGGTAAAAAGTCTCACTTCTCTACTTGTCTAGCCGATGTATTGCTAAGATGAGCTCTTTGATGAGCAGCCGTCGTCATATCGACCAACTACCAGTCAAACGGTGAGAGAACTGTAGATAACAAAAGACGGCAACTATATAAACTTCGTGCATTAAGATCCAGTTCGTACCTTGTGTGTCGTAACCTTTCTTTGACGGTCGCCCGGCTTGTCTTCTGTAATATATTCTTCACTGCAACCGACTTGATATGGTGTTTAACCACAGCAGACTTAGGGACAATCTCCTTATTGCGATAGCATTGCAGAAATTCCAGATTACTCCGCAACTGTGCATATTTAACGAGCAGTTTCTCCAGTTGACGAACTGGCGTGCGATGTCCTCCCCGTAGGGGAAAGTAATGTGGGAAAGAAGTTTTTCGCGGCGGCACTTATATGTAAAACATATTAAATAACATCTTAGTTACATGTCTGTTGCAAAATTACATTGGTAATGACAATTACGTAACCCAGTGATGTCCCCTGTCCATGATGGACCAACAGAGGCCTTAATTGTGCTGTCCCATAAACTTTGCGTTCGCTTCACGATAGTGATTTCATCACGTTTAATTTCATGATTATATTGGAGGCTACCATCTGCTGAGCAAAATGTATGAGACTGGCGAAATACCCTCAAACTTCAAGAAGAATATAATAATTCCAATCCCAAAGAAAGTAGGTGTTGACAGGTGTCAAAATTACCGAACTATCAGTTTAATAAGTCACGGCTGCAAAATACTAACGCGAATTCTTTACAAACGAATGGAAAAACTGGTAGAAGCAAACCTCGGGGAAGATCAGTTGGGATTCCGTAGAAATATTGGAACACGTGATGCAATACTGACCCTACGACTTATCTTAGAAGCTAGATTAAGAAAAGGTAAACCTACGTTTTTAGCATTTTTAGACTTAGAGAAAGCTTTTGACAATGTTGATTGGAATACTCTCTTTCAAATTCTGAAGGTGGTAGGGGAAAAATACAGGGAGCGAAAGGCTATTTACAATTTGTACAGAAACCAGATGGCAGTTATAGGAGACGTGGGGCATGAAAGGGAAGCAGTGGTTGGGAAGGGAGTGACACAGGGTTGTAGCCTCTCCCCGATGTTATTCAATCTGTATATTGAGCAAGCAATAAAGGAAAGAAAAGAAAAATCCATGGAGAAGAAATAAAAACTTTAAGGTTCGCCGATGACATTGTAATTCTGTCAGAGACAGCAAAGGAATTGGAAGAGCAGTTGAACGGAATGGATAATGTCTTGAAAGGAGGATATAAGATGAACATCAACAAAAGCAAAACGAGGATAATGGAATGTAGTCGAGTTAACTTGGGTGATGCTGAGGGAATTGGATTAGGGAATTAGACACTTAAAGTAGTAAAGGAGTTTTGCTATTTGTGGAGCAAAATAACTGATGATGGTCGAAGTAGAGAGGATATAAAATGTAGACTTGCAATGGCAAGGAGAGCGATTCTGAAGAAGAGTAATTTGTTAACATCGAGTATAGATTTAAGTGTCAGGAAGTCGTTTCTGAGAGTATTTGTATGGAGAGTAGCCATGTATGGACGTGAAACATGGACGATAAATAGTTTGGACAAGAAAAGAATAGAAGCTTTCGAGATGTTTTGCTACAGAAGAATGCTGAAGATTAAGTGGGTAGATCACATAACTAATGAGGAGTTACTGAATAGAGTTGGGGAAAAGAGGAATTTGTGGCACAACTTAACTATAAGAAAGGATCGGTTGGTAGGACATGTTCTGAGGCATCAAGGGATCACCAATTTAGTATTGGAGGGCAGTGTGGAGGGTAAAAATCGTAGAGGGAGACTAAGAGATGAATACACTAAGCAGATTCAAGAGTATGTAGGCTGCAGATTGAGAAGGTTGTAGGCTGCAGTACGTACTGGGAGATGAAGCAGCTTGCACAGGACAGAGTAGCATGGAGAGCTGCATCAAGCCAGTCTCAGGACTGAAGACCACAACAACAACAACACTGAAGGCAGTGTCTGACCGACAGATGATTTGATTGGTTGTTTTAGTCGGGTTGTCACTGATGTTCCTTGCAAATTTCGTGGATTGTTCTCATAGTTTTTCCCGTGTAAGACACGACACATGCCATCTGTTTCTACATTGATAACTGTTATGATGTGTCTAGAACACCTTTTGGTGTGGTCTGCAAACTAATATTATGTACTATCCACTCGTAACTTTAGAAAGACAAGAATACGTACACCAAAGAAAATTTGACTTTGTTGAAGCTGGTTCCACTTCATTTTAGTTCTCGTCTTTTTTTTATTTGAATGAGTTGGTGTTAGTCATTTCCAAAGCCAAAGGCATTTACCAAAACTATTGTCTCAGTGTTTTCACTGGCCGTCTTATATCCCGTCTTGCAGTTTGGATAAAGTGTAACCCTCGACAAGGTAGGCACTCAAGTACCATTCTTCCGACGTGGTCGTAGCATTATTTTTAGGTAATGCTTAATCTATTCTGTCTGTTGTTTTCACCTCTGGCTGCTGTCTTACGTCTTCACTCCACACTCTGTCTCTAAATGTTAGTGCTGTGTACATCTTTGTACACAGCGGTAAGGAGAGGTGGGATAAAGGGTGGTGCGGCATCTGCTGTCTTACGAAAGTTGGACAGGAACAGAAACGACTAGAGAACAAGTTAACACAGTAAACAGAAGATTTACTTAAACTGTATTTTTCCAAGCGTACGAGGACTCATTACAGATAATTCAGCAAGAAACAGAGTCCAACTCTCAATGTCAGAAACGAGGAGGCTCACTGTGCTAAACACAAACGACGGTGTTATAGCGAAAGGTCTCCAACTGCAAGTGGCTGTCTTGCTGCCGCTGGCTATCCTGTATTGCAGCAAGAGAGGGTACTTGCAGTCCAGAGCAGCTCCGCTGGAGGCGTGGCTCAGCGGACGCGCACCATTAGGTCCACCAAATCATTCATGACGGAAACTTGCTAATCCGATGCCAACTTGACGCCCATGGGGTGGTATAGATACGTAACACCACCTGTGGCCGAGTGGTTCTAGGCGTTTCAGTCTGGACCAGTAGTGTCGCAGGTTCGAATCCTGCCTCGGGCATGGGTGTGTGTGATGTCCTTAGGTTAGCTAGGTTTAAGTAGTTATAAGTTCAAGGGGACTGATGATCTCACATGTTAAGTCCCATAGTGCTCAGAGCCATTTGAACAGTTAGTCCAAGTAAGTGACATCAGAAACCTCATCTCAGCTGCTTCAATTCATCGTTCTTCTCCTTTCCCTAAAATCCAGTTTTCTTTATCATAAGTAAGAGCAGGCTTAGCCATCGTCTTGTGTAAAATCGATGTTTTTCTACATAGTTCTGCCAAGATAGCTCCTTACATAGCGATTTGGAGTGATATACTACCGCATATTTTTAACCACATCTGAATTAGTTTTGTGTATCGAAATCTCTGTCCCGCAATGTTTTAACAAATTTATTTCACCTATTATCTTACTGTTTACTACTATTTTTGCTCTTGTTATGTGTTAACTTTCCATTGCCATTATTTTTGTTTTATTTGCAGACACGACCTTTCAACATGTTCGTGAAATGTTATTCAATTTAAAGACATTTTCAGGTAAAACGATTTCACTGTCTGCTAGGAGAAACTGATTGTCTGCAAATAAAGTCTTCCGAAGTAAGAGTGATTTCAGGTGTGCCGCAGGGGAGTGTCGTAGGACCGTTGCTGTTAACGATATACATAAATGACCTTGTGGATAACATCGGAAGTTCACTGAGGCTTTTTGCGGATGATGCTGTAGTGTATCGAGAGGTTGTAACAATGGAAAATTTCACTGAAATGCTGCAGGATCTGCAACGAATTGAATCATGGTGCAGGGAATGGCAACTGAATCTCAATGTAGACAAGTGTAATGTGCTGCGAATACATAGAAATAAAGGTCCTTTATTATTTAGCTACAGTATAGCAGATCAGCAACTGGAAGAAGTTAATTCCATAAATGATCTGGGAGTAGGTATTAGGAGTGATTTAAAATGGAATGACCATACAAAGTTGATCGTTGGTAAAGCAGATGTCCGACTGAGATTCATTGGAAGAATCTTAAGGAAATATAATCCGAAAACACAGGAAGTAGGTTACAGTACACTTGTTCGCCAACTGCTTGAATATTGCTCACCAGTGTAGAATCCGTACCAGATACAGTTGATCGAAGAGAGAGAGAAGATTCAACGGAGAGCAGCGCGCTTCGTTACAGGATCATTTAGTAATCGTGAAAGCGTCACGGAGATGGTAGATAAACCAGTGGAAGGCTCTGCAGGAGAGACGGTCAGTAGCTTGCGGTAAGGGCTTTTGTTGAAGTTTCGAGAACATACCTTCACCGAGGAGTCAAGCAGTATATAGCTCCCTCCTACGTATATCTCGCGAAGAGACTTTGAGGATAAAATCAGATAGATTAGAGCCCATATAGAGGCATATCGACAGTCTTTCTTTCCGCGAACAGTACGAGACTGGAATACAAGTGAAAACCGATAGAGGCACTGAAGGTACCCTCCGCCACACACCGTTAGGTGGCTTGCGGAGTATGGATGTAGATGTAGATGTAGAAAATAATGCCAATAAATTTGTTCCTACCCAAGTCCATCTTCTTCTAAAACTTTATTTGTTTTAGCCACTGGGTTACAGTCAACAACTTTTCATTTATTTTAATTGTGTTACTGTTGTTGTTGTTGTTGTGGTCCTGAGACTGGTTTGATGCAGCTCTCCATGCTACTCTATCCTATGCAACCTTCTGCATCTCCCAGTACCTACTGCAGCCTACAACCTTCTGAATGTGCTTAGTGTATTCATCTCTTGGTCTCTCTCTACAATTTTTACCCTCCACGCTGCCCTCCAATATTAAATTGGTCATCCCTTGATGCCTCAGAACATGTCCTACCAACCGATCCCTTCTTCTGGTCAAGTTGTGCCACAGATTTCTCTTCTCCCCCATCATATTCAATACTTCCACATTAGTTGTGCGATCTACCCATCTAATCTTCAGCATTCGTCTGTAGCACCACATTTCGAAAGCTTCTATTCTCTTCTTGTCCAAACTATTTATCGTCCATGATTCACTTCCAGACATGGCTACATTCCATACAAATACTTTCAGAAACGACTTCCTGACACTTAAATCTATACTCGATGTTAACAAATTTCACTTCTTCAGAAACGCTTTCCTTGCCATTGCCAGTCTTCATTTCATATCCTCTCTACTTCGACCATCATCAGTTATTTTGCTCCCCAAATAACAAAACTCCGATACTACTTTAAGTGTCTCATTTCCTAATCTAATTCCCTCAGCATCACCCGACTTAATTCGACTACAATCCATTATCCTCGTTTTGCTTTTGTTGATGTTCATCTTATATCCTCTTTTCACGACACTGTCCATTCCATTCAACTGCTCTTCCAAGTCCTTTGCTGTCTCTGACAGAATTACAGTGTCATTGGCGGACTTCAAAGTTTTTATTTCTTCTCCATGGATTTTAATACCTACTCCAAATTTTTCTTTTGTTTCCTTTACTGCTTGCTCAATAGACAGATTGAATAACATCGGGGAGAGACTACAACCCTGTCTCACTCCCTTCCCAACCACTGCTTCCCTTTCATGCCCCTCGACTCATATAACTGCCATCTGCTTTGTGTACCAATTGTAAATAGCTTTCGCTCCCTGTATTTTACCCCTGCCACCTTTAGAATTTGAAAGAGAGTATTCCAGTCAACATTGTCAAAAGTTTTCTCTAAGTCTACAAATGCTAGAAACGTAGGTTTGCCTTTTCTTAATCTTTCTTCTAAGATAAGTCGTAAGGTCAGATTTGCCTCACGTGTTCCAGTGTTTCTACGGAATCCAAACTGATCTTCCCCGAGGTCGGCTTCTACTAGTTTTTCCATTCGTCTGTAAAAAAATTCGTGTTAGTATTTTGCAGCAGTGGCTTATTAAACTGATTGTTCGGTAATTTTCACATCTGTCAACACCTGCTTTCTTTGGGATTGGAATTATTATATTCTTCTTGAAGTATTACGCCTGTTTCATACAACTTGCTCACCCGATTGCAGAGTTTTGTCAGGGCTGGCTCTCCCAAGGCCATCAGTAGTTCCAATGGAATGTTGTCTACTCCGGGGGCCTTGTTTCGGCTCAGGTCTTTCAGTGCTTTGTCAATCTCTTCACGCAGTATCGTATGTCCCATTTCATCTTCATCTACATCCTCTTCCATTTCCATAATATTGTCCTCAAGTACATCGCCCTTGTATAGACCGTCTATATACTCCTTCCACCTTTCTGCTTTCCCTTCTTTGCTTAGAACTGAGTTTCCATCTGAGCTCTTGATGTTCATACAAGTCGTTCTCTTATCTCCAAAGGTCTCTTTAATTTTCCTGTAGGCAGTATGTATCTTACCCCTAGTGAGATAAGCCTCTACATCCTTACATTTTTCCTCTAGCCATCCCTGCTTATCCATTTTGCAGTTCCCGTCGATCTCAATTTTGAGACGTTTGTATTGCTTTTTGCCTGCTTCATTTACTGCATTTTTATATTTTCTCCTTTCACCAATAAAATTCAAGTTTTCTTCTGTTACCCAAGGATTTCTACTAGCCCTCGTCTTTTTACCTACTTGATCCTCTGCTGTCTTCACTACTTCATCCCTCAAAGCTACCCATTCTTCTTCTCCTGTATTTCTATCCCCCATTCTTGTCAATTGTTCCCTTATGCTCTCCCGGAAACTCTGTACGACCTCTGGTTTAGTCAGTTTATCCAGGTCCCATCTCCATAAATTCCCACCTTTTTGCAATTTCTTCAGTTTTTATCTATAGGTCATAACCAATAGATTGTGGTCAGAGTCCACATCCGCCCCTGGAAATGTCTTACAATTTAAAACCTGGTTCCTAAATCTCTGTCTTACCATTATATAATCTATCGGATACCAATTAGTGTCTCCAGGGTTCTACCATGTGTGCAACCTTCTTTCATGATTCTTGAACCAAGTGTTAGCTATGATTAAGCTACGCTCTGTGCAGAATTCTAACAGACGGCTTCCTCTTTCATTTCTTGGCCCCAATCCATATTCACCTACTACGTTTCCTCCTCTCCCTTTTCCTACTCTCGAATTCCAGTCACCTATGACTATTAAATTTTCGTCTCCCTTCACTATCTGAATAATTTCTTTTATCTCATCATACATTTCTTCAATTTCTTCGTCATCTGCAGAGATAGTTGGCATATAAACTTGTACTACTGTAGTAGGTGGTTGCTTCGTATCTATCTTGGCCACAATAATGCGTTCACTATACTGTTTGTAGCAGCTTACCAGCATTACTTTTTTTTTATTCATTATTAAACCTACTCCTGCATTACCCCTACTTGATTTTGTGTTTATAACCCTGTAGTCACCTGACCAGAAGTCTTGTTCCTCCTGCCATCGACCTTCACTAATTCCCACTATATCTAACTTTAACCTATCCATTTCCCTTTTTAAATTTTCTAACCTACCTGCCCGATTAAGGGATCTGACATTCCATCCTCCGATCCGTAGAACGCCAGTTTTCTTTCTCCTGATAACGACATCCTCTTGAGTAGTCCCCGCCCGGAGATCCGAATGGGGGATTATTTTACCTCCGGAGTATTTTACCCAAGAGGACGGCATCATCATTTAATCATACAGTAAAGCTGCATGCCCTCGGGAAAAATTACGGCCGTAGTTTCCCCTTGCTTTCAGCCGTTCGCAGTACCAGCACAGCAAGGCCGTTTTGGTTATTGTTACAAGGCCAGATCAGTCAATCATCCAGACTGTTGCCCTTGCCATTACTGAAAAGGCTGCTGCCCCTCTTCAGGAACCACACGTTTGTCTGGCCTCTCAACAGATACCCCTCCGTTGTGGTTGTACCTACGGTACGGCTATCTGTATCGCTGAGGCACGCAAGCCTCCCCACCGACGGCAAGGTCCATGGTTCATGGGGGGAAATTGTGTTACTATCATATAGTTATTTAGAGGCACTGACACTTCAGGTAAGGCCTCAGCGACCGCTTAGCGGCCCTACCAACAAATCCTACTCCTACGTCCACGAACGTGGATATCGTGTAGCCCCTGGTTACTGTACACTCTCATTAGGATTGTACAAGACGATGGAGTGGGGAGGGTTGAAAGGCAAACTCCCGGCGCATTAACTAGGACGTATTGGCTAACGTTTTATCGAAATTAGGAGGGTCCAGGAGCTCTTAAAGTGGTAGTTCCACCTCCTTGCTACTCTAGCAAGAGACGGGTGTCCCTTTAAGTGGAAAAAGAACCAACTTATCCAGAAAACCAAGGGAAAAGCTACACGGATGTAAGTGGTGACTGTATGGAAATGGACGATGGACGAGCCAACTACATGTTAATCTTTAGAGTAATGCACAGCTGAGTAATACTTCTTTCTGTTTTTTACAAATCAAGCATTGCTATCACCTCTATCAACAGTTGTCTGTAGTATTTTTATGTATAATTAAAATACTGTAGAAGTTGGTTTTGATCAAACTTTCCCTACTTGAGTCAGTGTAGGCAGGAAACTATTTACAGGATGGGAACCCATTTTTATAGGAATAATGCTCAGACTGTACGCTGCACGATTTGCATTGTCAGTAGCGTCAGTCTCATGACTTGGCGTTAGGCGCCGGTACTGGTGTGGCGAAGTAGGGCTGAAACACACGCGAGTCTGCGTTATAGTTGCAGGTAGCCAACATGGGTCTGGAGAAGTTGAGTGCCGTTCCTTCGTAAAGCTGTTTTACCGAAACAGCAGCGATAGCGCTGCTGCTCTTCGCGGATATCGACGCTTAAAAGGAACATGGAGAGTTCGCCTTTACTCACCGGGATTGAAGAATATGATTTGGAATTTTGAATTAACTGGCGATTTGGGTATGGGTCCCGGGAGAGGCCGACGGCCAATTGCGCCATAAATTGTTGAGGAAGTTATTGTTGTTAACACTGAAAATGCTGGACGCAGTGTGCGATCCTCAACCAGTACACAAGCTGCGTCACAAAATCTGAATTTCATGGTCCAACTTTATTTCTGGCAGCAGTAGAGCAATCTCTAGTGCCGCTCAAGGCTGCCGTGCATGTAGATGGTCTCTACATTGAGTAGCGTTTGTAATCTCTAATGTAAACATGGTACGCAATTAATAAATGTTACACTCATGTAAAAATAAAAATGTGTTTCTTTCAATAGTTTATTCGTGTCCTTACAAATGTTTCGACAAAGTTTCATTGCCCTATGATCACTCGTATTTCATGGGGGCCCTCCTGTGTAGCGAACGTTTAATTATAACCACCCCGTACCTCCTGTCGTCTATTTTATGTTCAACATCCTGTATATGGTTCCGCTAGTGAGTGCTGCAAATATCCCTCCGATCTGTCAGAGCGGTTCTAGACGTTTCAGTCCGGAATCGCGAGGCGGCTACGGTCGCAGGTTCAAATCCTGCCTCGGGCATGGATGTGTGTGATGTCCTTAGGTTAGTTACGTTTAAATAGTGCTAAGTTCTAGGGGACTGATGACTTCTGATGTGAAGTCCCATAGTGCTTAGAGCCGTTTGAACCATTTAACTTGTTGCTTACACGGGGCGTCCAAAAAAAAAAAAAAAGTGTAGAAAGGGATGGTAGTACTCATCAAAACAAGAAACAAGAAAAATAAGCCCAATATACATGGGTCCGGAAACTCATACTTTCTGAGATAAACCCGTGTTTATAGGAAGGGCTGCTCGACGCTTGGTTACAGATATTAGCAGTCGTTGCATTGACGCTCCCTCATATGTTTCGGCACCATGTTATGTTGTTTTACTCACAGTACGTTGCCTACCATTAGGGACTGCAATCAGTTGTGTGGTTCGAGTCGTGATGTAGGCTACGTTAGTTCTCGTCATGTTTGTGTGCCTTATGGTTCAGCAGTGTCAACGCTGGGTAGGTAGTGTTTTACCTACTTCCAAACACGGATTCACTTATACGTTTACTGTTATTGCGCAGTCTGTACGTAAAAATGGTGTAGTACATTCAAATCTCCGGGAGGGGGCTGCCAAAGGATAACGTTCTACGAGTCGGGGCCCAGAATGTCAGAAGCTTGACTGTAGTAGAAAAGCTACAAAATGTGAAAAGGGAAATGCAAAGGCTCAGTCTAGATATAGTAGGGTCCAGTAAGGATTTCTGGTCAGATGAGTATAGAGTAATATCATCATTAGCAGAAACTGGTATAACGGAGTAGGATTAGTTGTGAATTGAAAGGTAGGGCAAAGAGTGTGATACAATGAACAGTTCAATGATAGGGTTGTTCTTATCAGAATCGACAGCAAACGAACACCGACAATATACGAGGGTTGTCCAGAAATTAAGTTACGATCGGTCGTTAAATGGAAACCACAGAGAAAATCAGAAACATTTTATTTGCAAGAGTTAGCTACACTTTCCACATAATTCTGTACATAGTCGCCACTTCGACTTAGACATTTGTCGGAGCGTTATGCCAAATTTCCTACACCATCATCATAGAAGGCAGCAGCCTGTGCTTTCCGATGATTCTCTATGCTGGTCTATAGCACGTAGTCTGCGCCCAAGTGTTGTCTTGGTCTCCAGGGTTTCATGTGAACAGAGATGATACTCAGGACGAGTCACTTATGCCTGTGTTGTGGGTGATCGAACACTTGCCATCGAAAAGGCTGCAGGTGCGTCTTCACTGTCCCTGCAGTGTGCGACTGAGAATTTCCATGAAGAAGTATGTGCTTGTTGGTTGTGTTACGTGGGCTGCATTCATTAAGGCGAAGTATCTCAGCGGACCCTCCTACCTGCCGCGAGACGTCGTTGTTCTAGGCACCTTTACTCGCTCACAGTGCGCTCGCAACTGAAAAGAGTATCTTGATGCGATCGACGGTCATACTAGAGACACTACCCAATACATATGTGCAAAGTCACATCGGGTTTTCACTGTGGTGTCCGTTTCACGACCTATCGTAACTTACTTTCTGGACAGCCGTCGTATATACACTCCTGGAAATTGAAATAAGAACACCGTGAATTCATTGTCCCAGGAAGGGGAAACTTTATTGACACGTTCCTGGGGTCAGATACATCACATGATCACACTGACAGAACCACAGGCACATACACCACACAGACACAGGCAAGAGAGCATGCACAATGTCGGCACTAGTACAGTGTATATCCACCTTTCGCAGCAATGCAGGCTGCTATTCTCCTATGGAGACGATCGTAGAGATGCTGGATGTAGTCCTGTGGAACGGCTTGCCATGCCATTTCCACCTGGCGCCGACAATATACGAGGGTTGTCCAGAAATTAAGTTACGATCGGTCGTTAAATGGAAACCACAGAGAAAATCAGAAACATTTTATTTGCAAGAGTTAGCTACACTTTCCACATAATTCTGTACATAGTCGCCACTTCGACTTAGACATTTGTCGGAGCGTTATGCCAAATTTCCTACACCATCATCATAGAAGGCAGCAGCCTGTGCTTTCCGATGATTCTCTATGCTGGTCTATAGCACGTAGTCTGCGCCCAAGTGTTGTCTTGGTCTCCAGGGTTTCATGTGAACAGAGATGATACTCAGGACGAGTCACTTATGCCTGTGTTGTGGGTGATCGAACACTTGCCATCGAAAAGGCTGCAGGTGCGTCTTCACTGTCCCTGCAGTGTGCGACTGAGAATTTCCATGAAGAAGTATGTGCTTGTTGGTTGTGTTACGTGGGCTGCATTCATTAAGGCGAAGTATCTCAGCGGACCCTCCTACCTGCCGCGAGACGTCGTTGTTCTAGGCACCTTTACTCGCTCACAGTGCGCTCGCAACTGAAAAGAGTATCTTGATGCGATCGACGGTCATACTAGAGACACTACCCAATACATATGTGCAAAGTCACATCGGGTTTTCACTGTGGTGTCCGTTTCACGACCTATCGTAACTTACTTTCTGGACAGCCGTCGTATATACACTCCTGGAAATTGAAATAAGAACACCGTGAATTCATTGTCCCAGGAAGGGGAAACTTTATTGACACGTTCCTGGGGTCAGATACATCACATGATCACACTGACAGAACCACAGGCACATACACCACACAGACACAGGCAAGAGAGCATGCACAATGTCGGCACTAGTACAGTGTATATCCACCTTTCGCAGCAATGCAGGCTGCTATTCTCCTATGGAGACGATCGTAGAGATGCTGGATGTAGTCCTGTGGAACGGCTTGCCATGCCATTTCCACCTGGCGCCTCAGTTGGACCAGCGTTCGTGCAGGACGTGCAGACCGCGTGAGACGACGCTTCATCCAGTCCCAAACATGCTCAATGGGGGACAGATCCGGAGATCTTGCTGGCCAGGGTAGTTGACTTACACCTTCTAGAGCACGTTGGGTGGCACGGGATACATGTGGACGTGCATTGTCCTGTTGGAACAGCAAGTTCCCTTGCCGGTCTAGGAATGGTAGAACGATGGGTTCGATGACGGTTTGGATGTACCGTGCACTATTCAGTGTCCCCTCGACGATCACCAGAGGTGTACGGCCAGTGTAGGAGATCGCTCCCCACACCATGATGCCGGGTGTTGGCCCTGTGTGCCTCGGTCGTATGCAGTCCTGATTGTGGCCCTCACCTGCACGGCGCCAAACACGCATACGACCATCATTGGCACCAAGGCAGAATCGCCTCTCATCGCTGAAGACGACACGTCTCCATTCGTCCCTCTATTCACGCCTGTCGCGACACCACTGGAGGCGGGCTGCACGATGTTGGGGCGTGAGCGGAAGACGGCCTAACGGTGTGCGGGACCGTAGCCCAGCTTCATGGAGACGGTTGCGAATGGTCCTCGCCGATACCCCAAGAGCAACAGTGTCCCTAATTTGCTGGGAAGTGGCGGTGCGGTCCCCTACGGCACTGTGTAGGACCCTACGGTCTTGGCGTGCATCCGTGCGTCACTGCAGTCCGGTCACAGGTCGATGGGCACGTGCACCTTCCGCAAAGCTCTGGCGACAACATCGATGTACTGTGGAGACCTCGTGCCCCACGTGTTGAGCAATTCGGCGGTACGTCCACCCGGCCTCCCGCATGCCCACTATACGCCCTCGCTCAAAGTCCGTCAACTGCACATACGGTTCACGTCCACGCTGTCGCGGCATGCTACCAGTGTTAAAGACTGCGATGGAGCTCCGTATGCCACGGCAAACTGGCTGACACTGACGGCGGCGGTGCACAAATGCTGCGCAGCTAGCGCCATTCGACGGCCAACACCGCGGTTTTTGGTGTGTCCGCTGTGCCGTGCGTGTGATCATTGCTTGTACAGCCCTCTCGCAGTGTCCGGAGCAAGTATGGTGGGTCTGACACACCGGTGTCAATGTGTTCTTTTCTGCATTTCCAGGAGTGTATATATCAGATATAGATGCCGACATCGCAAGCTGACGATGATGAGATAGAGAAAGTATATCAGCATATAGAAAGGGTAATACAGTATATAAAGGGAGCTGAAAATCTTGAAGAGGACTAGAGTGCAGTTGTAGGGCAAGGAGTAGAAGAAAACAATGCAGGAGAATATTGGTTTGGGGCAAGGAATGAGAGAGGGGAAAAACTGATTCTGTAATAAATTTCAGCTAGTAATTGCGAATACTCTGCTCTAGAATTACAAGAGGAGGCGATATATTTGGAAAAGACCGGAAGATAAGGGAAGATTTCAGCTACATTACACCATGGTCAGACAGCGATTCCGAACTCAGATAATGGATTATAACGTGTACGCAGGAGCAGATATAGACTCAGATCACAATATAATAGTGATGAAGAATAGGCTGAAGTTCAAGAAATTAGCAAAAAAAGAATCAATACACAACGAAGTGTGATACAGAACTACTAAGGGATGACGAGACGAGCGTGAAGTTCTCTAAGGCTATAGATACAACAATAAGGAATAGCTTTCCCTAAAACGGGAAATCACAGAAATTGGAAAGAAAAGTATAAGTTCAAAGAAGGTTACTGCGAAGAAAGCATAGGTAGCAGAAGAAATACTTCAATTGATCGATGAAAGAAGGATGTACAAAAATGATCAGGGAAATTCAGGAATACAGAAATAGAAGTCGCTGAGGAATGAAGTAAATGGGAAGTGCAGGGGAGCTAAGACGAAATGGCTGCAGATAGAAGAAATCTAAAACGAAATGATTGTCGGAGTAGCTGACTCAGCATATAGGAAAGTCAAAACAACCTTCGGTGACATTAAAAGCAATGGTGGTACCATAAAGAGTGCAACGGGAATTCCACTGTCAAATGTAGAGAAGATGGCGGATAGGAGGAAATAGTTCATTGAAGGTCTCTTTGAGGGGAAAGATTTGTCTGATGCGATAGAAGAAAATACAGGTATCGATGTAGAAGAGATGGGAAATCCAGTAATAGGATCACGATTTAATAGAGCTCTGAAGGACTTAAGACTAAATAAGGCACAAGGTGTAGATAACATTCAATCAGAATTTCTAAAATGTTGAGGAAAGTGGCAACAAAATGACTCTTCACGTTGGTGTATAGAATGTATGAGTCTGGCGACACACCATATGACTTTCGGAAAAATATCATCCAGAAAATTCCGAAGACTGAAAGAGCTGACAAGTGCTAGAATTATCGCAGAACCACCTTAACAGCTTATGCATCCAAGTTGCTAAGAAGCATAATATGCAGGAGAATGGAAAATAAAATTGAGGATGTGCTAAATGACGATTAGTTTGGATTTAGAAAAGGTGAAGTCACCCGAGTAGCAGTTCTGACGTTGCGGTGGATAATGGAAGCCAGACTGAAGGAAACGTGAGACACGTTCATGGGATTTGTATACATGGAAAAGCGTTAGACAATGTAAAATGGTGCAAGATACTCGAAATTCTGAGAAAAATAGGGGTAAGCTATACGGAAAGACGGTTATTATACATATGTACATCAGTCAACTACTACTACTACTATTACGTGATCAGGCCCAGTGGACCGCACGCATCTACAAGTTTCCTCCTCCACTGTATTCTGTCCATTGCTGCTATCCGCCATTCGTCCACATCTATTGACATTTGTTTTAAATCTTCATGGAGCCCAACCCTCCAACGCTTCTTGGGTCTCCCTGGCGGACTCTTTCCTGTAGGTGTGAAATCCATCTGTGATCCTCCAACCGGGCCACATGACCGGCCCACTGCATTCGTTTGGCTTTGACAGTTCCTGCTATTTTGGGCTGCTGGTATAATTCCTCAAGCTCTCGGTTGTATCTGATCCTCCATTCCTCTGTATCTGCATCCAGAACCGGACCAAAGATCTTCCGAAGCACTTTTCTTTCAAAAACAAGGAGCTTATGGAAGTCCTGTTTCCGGATACTCGATTTCTCACAGCCATATAGAACAACAGGCTGGTTCAGGGTTTTGTACAGTCGAATCTTGAACTGTCTGGAGAGAGATTTGGACCGAAGCAGTTGTGCTAGGCTGTGGTAAGATCTGTTTCCTGCTTGTATTCTGTCACTGATGTCTGCTTCACATGACGAGTTATCAGTGAAAAATGCCCATACGTATTTGAATTCTTGCACTCTCTTGTAGGACTGGTCCCCAACCTGCAGTGATTGTAGATGATCAGCAGTCTGACAATGACCACGCGTCATAACGAGGTACTCTGTCTTAGCTTCGTTTACATTTAGCCCGAATTTGCTGGCAGCCTCCTTTAGTGCTTTGGTCATTTGGTCCAACTCCTCTTCCGACCTAGAGAGTAAACAGATGTCGTCTGCATAGGATAAGTACGCCAGTCTCTTTCCTTCGATTTCAATCCCTTCATTTTCTTGGAAGGTCTCGCGTACAATCTTCTCGAGGGCAAAGTTGAACAGGACAGGGGACAACCCGTCTCCTTAGCTGAGTCTTGTCACAGTTTCAAATTCCTCAGTTACGCGATTTCCCATCTTCACTTTTGCATGTGTTTCGTTCAGACAGATCTTTATCAGATTGATGAGTTTCTCTGCTATGCCAAATTCCCTTAAACAGTTGAGCAGGCTCTTGCGATGTATGCAATGATAGGCCTTCTTAACATCAACGACATATGCAAATCTTTACCATATACACCCAGTTTCTCAGTGAGCTGCCGGAGACTGAAGATGTGATCTACTGTTGACCGTCCTGGCCGGAAACCTCCCTGGTACTCCCCAATCACCGATTCTGCCACTGGCTGAATTCAGTGTATGAGGCAATTGGACAGGATCTTATAGCAGACGTTAAGCAGGGCGATTCCTCAATAGTTGTCACATTTCAGTTTGTCGCCGTTCATAGGTATTGGACAAATCAGAGCTGTTTTCCATTCTCCTGGTAATTCTTCTTTGGTCCATATTGCCTGTATCAGTCGGTGCACTTTTTCTGAAAGTTTCTCTCCTCCTGCCAGGATCATTTCAGCCTGTATTCCATCTTCACCTGGACTCTTATTCTGTTTAAGGTGACTGATTCTGGTTTCTACCTCATCCAGGGTAGATGGGGGATAGTCTGCATCGGCTGTAATTGGGTACTGGAAATGAAACTGCAGTTCAGGTTCATCACAATTTAGCAGCTGTCGAAAGTATTCTTTCCATCTCTCAGCTATGTCCCTATCGTTCGTCAGGATCTTATCACGGGAATCTTTGATAAATTTCTGCTTGGCCTGGTGACCTTTGCAGAGGTACTTCACCCTCAGAAACATTTCCCTCGTCTTTTGTCCTCTGAAGCCTGTTTTGCTTCAGTGATGGTATTCCTTATGTACTTCCTCTTTGCTCTTTTCAGAATTGTTTGTGTAGTCTTTAGGACCTCCTCAAATTGTGCTTTGGCCTGTGCCAGATTTGTCCCCTTCAGCCACTTGTTCCTGGCTTCCTTTCTCCTTTCCAGGGCATCTGCACATTCCTTTCCAAACCAGATCTTCTTTCCCACTGGGTTTTCCATGACAGTCAACAGGGAATAATAATAGTGGACGACTAAGGACGAAGCGCTCGTTTTTAAAAGGATATAAGACAGGAATGAAAGCTTTCCCCCTAATGTTCAATCTGTAAACCGATGAAACAATGATAGAAATAAAAGAAAGAAGGAATGAGGAGAGACCGGGCCAAAATCTCACGAAATAAGCATTAAAAGAAATAACTTCAAAGAACGAAACTCGTCTAGCTTGATGGGGGAAACCAGATGGCGCTATGGTTGGTCCTCTAGATGGCGCTCCATAGGTCAAACCGATATCAACTGCGTTTTTTAAAATAGGAACACCCATTTTTAATTACATATTCGTTTAGTACGTGAAGAAATATGAAAGTTTTCGTTGGACCACATTTTTCGCTTTCTGATAGATGGCGCTGTAGTAGTGACAAACATATTTCTCACAATTTTAGACAAACAGTTGGGAACAGGTAGGTTTTTTCAATTAAAATACAGAACGTAGGTACGTTTGAACATTTTATTTCGCTTGTTCCATTGTGATACATGTACCTTTGTGAACTTACCATTTCTGAGAACGCATGCTGTTACAGCGTCATTACCTGTAAATACCACATGAATGCAATAACTGCTCAAAATGATGTCCGTGAACCTCAATGCATTTAGCAATACGTGTAATGAAATTCCTCTCAATAACGAGTAGTTCGCCTTCCGTAATGTCTGCACACGCATTGACAATGCGCTGACGCATGTTGTCAGGCGTTGTCGGTGGATCACCATGGCAAATATCCTTCTACTTTCCCCACAGAAAGAAATCCGGGGACGTCAGATCCGGTGAACTTTCGGGCCATGGTATGGTGCTTCGACGACCAATCCACCTGTCCTGAAATATACTACTCAATACCGCTTCAACCGCACGCGAGCTATGTACCGGACATCCATCATGTTGGAAGTACATCGCCATTGTGTCATGCAGTGAAACATCTTGTAACAAGATCGGTAGAACATTACGTAGGAAATCAGAATATATTGCACCATTTACATTGCCATCGATAAAATGGGGGCCAATTATCCTTCCTCCCATAATGCCGCACCATACATTAACCCGCCAAGGTCTGTGATGTTCCACTTGTCGCAGCCATTGTGCATTTTCCGTTGACCAGTAGTGCATATTATCCCGGTTTACTTCGTTGCTAAATACACTCCTGGAAATGGAAAAAAGAACACATTGACACCGGTGTGTCAGACCCACCATACTTGCTCCGGACACTGCGAGAGGGCTGTACAAGCAATGATCACACGCACGGCACAGCGGACACACCAGGAACCGCGGTGTTGGCCGTCGAATGGCGCTAGCTGCGCAGCATTTGTGCACCGCCGCCGTCAGTGTCAGCCAGTTTGCCGTGGCATACGGAGCTCCATCGCAGTCTTTAACACTGGTAGCATGCCGCGACAGCGTGGACGTGAACCGTATGTGCAGTTGACGGACTTTGAGCGAGGGCGTATAGTGGGCATGCGGGAGGCCGGGTGGACGTACCGCCGAATTGCTCAACACGTGGGGCGTGAGGTCTCCACAGTACATCGATGTTGTCGCCAGTGGTCGGCGGAAGGTGCACGTGCCCGTCGACTTGGGACCGGACCGCAGCGACGCACGGATGCACGCCAAGACCGTAGGATCCTACGCAGTGCCGTAGGGGACCGCACCGCCACTTCCCAGCAAATTAGGGACACTGTTGCTCCTGGGGTATCGGCGAGGACCATTCGCAACCGTCTCCATGAAGCTGGGCTACGGTTCCGCACACCGTTAGGCCGTCTTCCGCTCACGCCCCAACATCGTGCAGCCCGCCTCCAGTGGTGTCGCGACAGGCGTGAATGGAGGGACGAATGGAGACGTGTCGTCTTCAGCGATGAGAGTCGCTTCTGCCTTGGTGCCAATGATGGTCGTATGCGTGTTTGGCGCCGTGCAGGTGAGCTCCACAATCAGGACTGCATACGACCGAGGCACACAGGGCCAACACCCGGCATCATGGTGTGCGGAGCGATCTCCTACACTGGCCGTACACCTCTGGTGATCGTCGAGGGGACACTGAATAGTGCACGGTACATCCAAACCGTCATCGAACCCATCGTTCTACCATTCCTAGACCGGCAAGGGAACTTGCTGTTCCAACAGGACAATGCACGTCCGCATGTATCCCATGCCACCCAACGTGCTCTAGAAGGTATAAGTCAACTACCCTGGCCAGCAAGATCTCCGGATCTGTCCCCCATTGAGCATGTTTGGGACTGGATGAAGCGTCGTCTCACGCGGTCTGCACGTCCAGCACGAACGCTGGTCCAACTGAGGCGCCAGGTGGAAATGGCATGGCAAGCCGTTCCACAGGACTACATCCAGCATCTCTACGATCGTCTCCATAGGAGAATAGCAGCCTGCATTGCTGCGAAAGGTGGATATACACTGTACTAGTGCCTGTGTCTATGTGCCTATGGTTCTGTCAGTGTGATCATGTGATGTATCTGACCCCAGGAATGTGTCAATAAAGTTTCCCCTTCCTGGGACAATGAATTCACGGTGTTCTTATTTCAATTTCCAGGAGTGTAGAACGCGGGCAAGAAAATCTGTCATCGTCCCGTAATTTCTCTTGTGCCCAGTGGCAGAACTGTACACGACGTTCAAAGTCGTCGCCATGCAATTCCTGGCGCGTAGAAATATGGTACTGGTGCAATCGATGTTGATGTAGTATTCTCAACACCGACGTTTCTGAGATTCCCGATTCTCACGCAATTTGTCTGCTACAGATGTGTGGATTAGCCGCGACAGCAGCTAAAACACCTACTTGGGCATCATCATTTGTTGTATGTCATGGTTGACGTTTCATATGTGGCTGAACACGTCCTGTTTCCTTAAGTAACGTAACTATCCGGCGAACTGTCCAGACACTTGGATGATGTTGTCTACGACACCGAGCAGCATACATAGCACACACTCGTTGGGCATTTTGATCACAATAGCCATACATCAACACGGTATCGACCTTTACCGCAATTGGTAAACGGTCAATTTTAACACGGGAATTTTAACACGAAGCAAATACTGTCCCCACTGGCGGAATGTTATGTGGTACCACGTACTGCTATGGTTTACCAAATGGACGCTGCGCGCGAGCCGGGTCCTCTATGCTGAGAAATATCCACAGTGCAGAGTGCCCACTGATATGATGGTCGGTAGACTTTTCCAGTGTCTGTGGGACACAGATACCCGGGAACCTTTGAAGACTGACAGTGGAAGGTCCGGCACACTCCCTACGCCCGACATGGAGGAGCGTGTGCTACCTTTGGTGGAGCAATCCATAGGACCAGTGTGCGACGATCAGCAAAAGCAGATAGGAGTGTCTCTTATCCGGTGGGTACGTCATGAACAATTGCTGTACCTGTATATTGTACAGCGTGTTCAAGCTCTAAGTTCACACTATCATCATACTAGACGGTAGTTCTGTCAATGGCCGTTGCAGAAGTGTGCCGCAGATCCACTTTTCACTTCCAAGATTTTATTTACTTATGAGACAGGATTCAGAAGAGATCGTGTTGTTTAGTTCCATAACTAGCATGTATGGGCAGATGTAAATCCGGAAGCACTTTAGGAAAGAGGGCATTAACGCCGAATCTGACCAACGTACGCGCATTTGTACTTGGCGATAGATTAATAAGAGCTACCACAAAGGTTAACTGGGGCTCATTATCTGGACATTCTCATTAATGTATTTCCTACCTTGCTGAAGGCTGTGCTATTGCAGCAAGGAACACAAATATGGTTCACGCATGCACCAGCACACTTTCATCATAATGTACTAGAACTTCTGATGCACGCATTTAAGGACTCTTGTATTGTTAAGGGGGGGGGGGGGGGCGATGGGGGCATACCTTCGCCTGCTCGTTCTCCAGACCTCATTCCCTTAGACATTAGCGGACACTTGAAAGGGTTGGTCTACGCCACGCATATCAACGACGTGCAGATATAACAGGGTAGCTTCTTCATTGCGTGATAGCAGGTACAACAAGGGTGCTCCGCGCGGGATTAGCCGAGCGGTCTGG
The DNA here is from genome assembly GCF_023897955.1 of Schistocerca gregaria. Taxonomy (NCBI): domain Eukaryota; kingdom Metazoa; phylum Arthropoda; class Insecta; order Orthoptera; family Acrididae; genus Schistocerca; species Schistocerca gregaria. Next base: position 184,603,312 of record NC_064924.1, read on the forward strand.
GGCGCCGCAGTCATGGACTGTGCGGCTGGTCCCGGCTGAGGTTCGAGTCCTCCCTCGGGCATAGGTGTGTGTGTTTGTCCTTAGGGTAATTTAGGTTAAGTAGTGTGTAAGGTTAGGGACTAATGACCTTAGCAGTTAAGTCACACACATTGAACATTTTTTGAACAAGGGTGCGTCATTCGTTACGCTGGAGGGCTGAGGGGTGCATCGTCGTGAAAGGACGCCACGTTGAACACCTCCTGTAAACACGTGTTTGTCGCAGAACGTATGCACTTCAGGATTCATCATTACTGGACTTTTGTTTGAGGGTTTCGATAAGTACTATCACCTCTCAAAATGTTCGATACTTTTTCTGGAACACCATGTATATTTGTTGAATTGTAAGAAAATCTAATACATCGGATTATTCATTGTTTTCGCAGATCCAACTGAAAACTGCAACTAAGCCATGGACGATTGTGAGCTATGTGGAGTCCCGCAGTTCTCTTGTCAGACACTCTTAATGTCCATGTTGCAAACGCATGAGATAAGGTAATTAAGGAATAATAAGTTAATTAGCTTAGGAAAAGCATTTGTTTTGAAAACATAAAACTAGAAGTTTAACTCTTCTATTTACTTTTCTTGAAAAAATTCACTAAATAAATGAGATAAATAAAATCTTTAAACCAACAGAATGGACTGTGCGACTCAAACGGACTTACAGTGTTCTCTATTAAATGACCCTGAACAATCGACACATTTAACTGGCACCATCAAGCCAAACTACGTTAAAATTTTTTGTCATAACTATTCCCTTCAGGGGCACTTTTGTATTAGACTGCTAACAAACACGTACTAGATCTTTTTACGCAGAATACGTCTTTGGACTTGTTTACAGTGGCAGCCAACTTTATTCCGTGTGCTCGGAATTAATCTTCCCAACCCTTTTTCTTCCTACCTCTCTATCTCATTCCCTCTCCCTCCCCGTCTCCTCTCTCTACATGCGTGGATCCGAGAAATACCGTATCAAGACTACTGTGACCTCTGACTCTTGTGCGACGGATAAAAAAATTCAGTTTCAGACTGTCTGTAGGGTGTCCATAATTGAATTTTCAGTTTCAAAACACTGCATAAAGCATATTATTAAGGCACGTGGAAATCGTCATGGGGAAAAAAGTAAATAAAATTAACAAAAAATGACCAGTAGACGACGCTGTAACTGTTAGACTTTGCACACCAATGGACGCGAAGCACACGGCTGTTCCTCAGTTTGCGTCCAAGACGCCCATCATGACCTTTCGATGAAGGATTGTGCGCTGCTGGTGACGTTCTTTTACATGAATCATGACTGTATGCCGGTTGCTCTGCAGAAGTTCCGGGTCGCTCAAGGATGGTGAAAAAGGAATCTGTCTGATGTCTGCCGCGGGTCTAGAGAAAATGATTGCAGAATTCGAAGAGACAGGTTCTTCTTAAATGTAGTGTGGCAGAGGAGGACAACAGTTGATCCGACGTCTGTCGGAGATATGGCCAGAGGCGTCGAGCGGTGGTGCGAAAGCACGCTGTGCAAGGGTAACTGCCCGAACGTTGGACATGACTGCGAGCACGATGCAAAAATCTTACGAAACATTCTGTATTGCTATATAATAGAATCACCTATGTTTTTACTGAACGTCTGGCAGGACAAACGTTCGCTCTGGAATTTCTTGCTCACATGTAAATGGAGAACGAATCGTCACGGAAGATTCTGTGTAGAGACGCAGCCCATTTCCATCTGCAAGGACACGTCAATACCCAGGATTACGCATTATGGGCAACGGAGAATCCACGAGCAGATTAACCGGTACCACTTCATTCTGGAAAGGTGACCTTGTGGCAAGGATTGACGGCACCGTTTATCGTAGGACCGTATTTTTTCGGGGAAATGAGTCCTGCGGATCATGTTACCTGTGCCGGCCGGTGTGGCCGAGCGGTTCGAGGCGCTTCAGTCTGGAACCGCACGACCGCAACGGACGCAGGTTCGAATCCTGCCTCAGGCATGTATGTTTGTATGTATATAAGGTCCTTTGGTTAGTTGGGTTTAAGTAGTTCTAAGTTCCAGGGGACTGATCACCTCAGCTGCTAAGTTCCATAGTGCTCAGAGCCATTTGAACCATTTATTACCTGCACCGACATTAGTACGTTCTATGAGAGTCTCTTGCATACCACTGTCATTTCTGCCCTTCAACAACGTGCATGTGTTGGTCAGCGCAAGATGAAGCTCCTCTGCACACTAAATGAAGCGCTTTCTTCAGAGGCATTTCACAAATGCAAGAACTTTTAGCCGTTATTTTCCTACGGCCTGGCCGTCCAGACCACCTGATCATAATCCGTGTGACTTCTGGCTGTGATACTGACTGAAATATTTTGTGTCCAGTGCTCAAATTAGGAACATAGCATTATTTAAGGCACACATTGAACACCACATTCTAAACGTGACCTCCAACACATTCCGATTTGGAATGATAATTAAATCAACACCCTACGCTGCCGATATATATAAACGGGGACAGCTGAAAACGTGTGCCTCGACCGGGACTTGAACCCGTGATCTCCTGCTTACATGGCAAACGCTCTATCCATTTTAGCCACCGAGTGCACAAAGGATAGAGCGAAAAGGAGGGAATTATCCCGCACACGCACCCCGTGAGCCCCACATTCCCAGCTTAATGTCCCCACACTACAGCCTTAGTGGCCCTGCTCATTACACTCATTACTCGCTGCACACAGTCTTACCGAGCCCCGTTGCTCAGATGGATAGAGTGTCTGCGATGTAAGCAGAGGATCCAAGGTTCGAATCCTGGTTGGTGCACACATTTTCAACTGTCCCCGTGGACGTCTATCAACGCCTGTCGGCAATTTAGGGTTTTGATTTACTTATCATTTCATTATATAGCGCTGCATGCTCGCCGACGGTATCTGTTCTTTCCGACATGTCCGAGAGAACAGATATCATCTTCATATACATTCCAATTTGTTGTGGCTGTCCTGTTCCTCGATTTTGACGTGTGGTAGAAAAAAGTGGACAGCATGTTGGATATTTCTTACGCCAGTCTCTTTGACAATTATAAACCTGTGGCATTTTGCTTTTTATGCTCTTGTTGGTCCACGGACAATTAAAAGCCCATTTCTTTTTACTTTTTATGAGGATTCTGGCCTCAAGACAGCTAAAAAACCGATTTTTCCCATTCGAAGTGGTACGACACCGCTGTGGATGGGCTGACGTAAGTAACAGTGCCACAAGTGTTGACTGCCGAAAAATGCAGTCATGCACATTGAACAGTATGAATGGTGTAACATGCCACTCAAACCACAGGCATCGTATTGCGATTCATATGTCATCTGAAGACCCCATTTACGTTAAGCCGCTTACAGCGTCAACTACTGGTAAAGTTTTCGTTTTTGTTTTGTTTTTTTATTATTCCATGGCGTTTCGCCGTCAATAAAATGCCATTCAAATCTGACGTAATTGTGAGTAGTAGTTCTCTTTGTACAGTGTTTTGAAACTGGTATTTTAATTATAGGTATTCTTTGCTTCCCAGCTCTCAGGCATGAAAAAGTGAAGAATGTTGCAACTTAACGCTGCATCGACATTGAGATCATTAGAGCTCACTCGGTTCACCGAGAACGGGAGCCGAGAGCGGCAGTGGTATTATTGAAAAAAGGTAGGTGGCGTTCAACAGAAGGGATTCAAGAGAGCTACAGGAAATCTAAATTATAATGGCTGGGTGATAATTAGGAACCTACTACTCTTGACTCTCACTCCCTTGTTGCAAAATCAGTGTAGCAGAAGATGCGTATGTGGAGAACGGTATGACTGAGCTCTCGGTAAGTTCTATACATCCAATAAAAAGGAATAATGTTTTCAGGGCTTCCAGAGTTGATCATGCATATACTACAGGAGACGGTTACAGCCTCCTCCAGTTTTACATGTGTGTACTGAAGGAGGGTGTCATAAAACTCTCTAGGAAATGTTTGTTGTACTATACTTAAAAGCATTGACTCTTTGTCAGTCTTCACAGGTTGTTTATTTATTTTATTTTCCGTGTCCATAACACCATATATTAAAATCTGATATACATCAATTCTAACAAAACGTAAAGTCTAATCATGTTCTTCCCCGTAGTCAACTACACTGACGGTTTTATCATTATCTAGCTGAAAATTGGCGGTGTACAGCTTGTGCCGAGTTTTGACACTTCAGTAAGAGTACGTCAGCTTGGGCATTCCATCAACCGTAGTTATAAATGTGACACCACGAGAAACATCAGAAACTGTGCCTTAGGTCGTACTACATAGTGATGGTAATAAAGTGACAGCAAATAACTGCCTCTGTACGAGATAAGATGCAGTTGTACTTCAGCAAGTTAGAAGCTATAAGACAACTAAAAACGTTTAATTGGTTATGATATCGACGTGAAACGTAAGAGCAATCGACAGAGATATGTTTCAGAAGTAGGAGTTGACGTTACATAACAATATACGAGGTGTCACGTCGTCGATTTAATTTTCGATGTGTTCTAGAAACAGACAAAACAAAATTCCTCACGAATGTAATGTTCAATATACAGCAAACTGTTCGCCGAAATGTGCACTCTGGATCCAATGTCGTGTGATGATTGACATAAAAGGGATATAAAAAATTATATTTGTTTCTGGAACGGTTGGAATTACAATTTTTGGCAGTCTGCGTCTCTTTTAACAACCTGCTATAAATAAACACAGTTTGCTGCATGAACCCGGTACTCACACTTGTTTACTTTATAACACAATTTAACCAAAACATTCGTGTGTATATTGACGTTGTAAGGTTGGAAACAGTATTTATGGACTGAATCGTGTTAATATAAAATTTGGGCAGTTGACGGAATCTTCAAACTGCCAGTTTCTCCTAGCAGGCAGTGAAATCGTTTTACAAGAAAATGTCTGTAAAGAGGATAACATTTTACATAAGGATTTCATTGTGATGCAGCCATTTAAAGCTACGAAATGATTGTCCACTTTGCCACAAGATAATTTCCTATGTTGATTGTTTCTGATGTCTGATGATGGGCTGGTAAACCGAGCACTTAGCCTGTTGAACTAATACAGTAGAAATCCACATTTTGTGGTTTTCATTTTACAGATAATTTCTCCATCTGTAAATTTATGTTTTGTATATTAGTGCTAGAATCCAGACGGAGCGAGAGGCACTTCAGACTATTTGAAATACAAGGTAATTAAATCCCCAATGCCTCCACTTGTGCCAGTTATTGTATATAACATGCTGCTCAAGAAACATGTTTTAGCCATTAGCATTGCACTTAATGTTGGTACTTGTTCGATACTACTGAAAACTGCTGGGAAAAATTAGGAGCGAAGCTGATGCTTCTAAACACTAAAAAGAAATGTTGCGAGCCTCATAAACTTCGTCATTCTAAGAATCGAACCTGTAGAGTATTCAGGATACCCAAATGTGATGCGGAATGATTAAAGATTTCGTGTGATGAGTTTGTGTTCCATTTTAGCCACTGTATATCATAAATACAGTGTACAGTTCTTTCTAGAGACAGCTGAAAGCTCAAAGTTGAAACCGATTTCAGAGACGGAGACAGTATACAATGTATAAAGCGCCAATCATTGTGCATAATCTTCAACGTATCTTATGTTTCTATAAAGGGCAGGAGCCGAAACTATTTATGCTACGTAAACGGATGTTGGTATTTAGAAAAGGAAGAACATAGCTATGATAAAGCTATAATTTAAAAACTATTGGTCCAAGAATCTGAGGTGAATCTACACTGAAGTCCTAGGGGAAGTTCATGTAAGACGCATTCATCAGAATTCGGTTTACTACACGGAAATATTTATACATTCCTTGCTTCTTGTGAACTAAACAGTCTGCGTTTTAAAATTTAAAACTGGAAGTATGGAGTACATGTTAAACGTACGTAGGAGAACCGAAAATGTATTATCTAGTGCCTGCGGTCAGCAGCATTTTTTGTTCTCATGTCAGTGAAATAGACCAGCAGAAAATCAGTTTCTTTCACAAAGAAATATCAAATGCTCTTTTTTTCTGGAACACAACCTACGACCAGCTTAAAGACAGAAGTGATGACACTTTCTGCAGGACCGGACCATCATATTGCAGGGCACTACTCAGAGACGTACAGTACAAGCTGTTACTGATTTGTTTGACTGATTAGCTGCTAAGTGCTACACCACCTATTGCACTCCACTAACTTAATCCCTCGTGAGTTCAACTCGATTTCTAAACTAACGTCGTGTAAAAATTTTAGTGTCAGGAAGTCTTTTCTGAAAGCATGGAGTGTATCCATGTATGGAAGTGAAGCATGGATGATTAATCGTTAAGACAAGAAGAGGATAGAAGCTTTGGAAATGTGGTGCCACAGAAAAATGCTGAAGATCAGACGGGTAGATCACGTAACTAACGAGGAGGCACTGAATAGAATTCTGGAAAAGAGGAGTTTGTGGTACAACTTGACTAGAAAAAAGGAACCCTTGATAGGAGAAGTTCTGAGGCAACAAGGGATCACCAATTTTCTATTGGAGGGACGTGTGAAGGGTAACAGTCGTAGAGGGGACAAAGAGATGGATTCACTAAGCAGGAGGTAGGTTGCAGTAGTTATTTGGAAATGAAGAGAGTATGGAGTGCTGCATCAAATGAATCTCTGGACTGAAGACCACAACAACAATAATAAAAGTAGCTTTGTCCTACAACATGACACTTTTGTTGCCATTTCGCACGAAATGTGAAAATTTGTATAGATCAAATGGAAGTTAAAGGAAGGAACACTACTGGCCATTAAAGTTCCTACACCAAGAAGAAATTCAGATGATAGAAGGGTATTGATTGGACAAATATATTATACCAGAACTGACACGTGACTACATTTTCACGTAATTTGTGTGCATAGATCCTGAGAAATCAGTAGCCAGAACAAACATCTTTGGCAGGAATGACGGCGTTGATACGCCTGGGCATTGAGTCAGAGTTTGGATGGCGTGTACAGGTACAGCTGCCCATGCAGCTTCAACTCGGTACCAAAGTTCATCAAGAGTAGTGACTGGCATGCTGTGACCAGGCAGTTACTCGGCCACCATTGAACAGACGTTTTCAATTCGTGAGAAATCTGGAGAATGTGCTGGCCAGGGCAGCAGTCGAACATTTTCTGTCTCCAGAAAGGTCTGTACAGGACCAGCAACATGCGGTCGTGCATTATCCTGCTTAAATGTAGGGTTTCGCAGCAATCGAATGAAGGGTAGAGCCACGGGTCGTAACACATCTGAAATGTAACGTCTACTGATCAAAGTGCCGTCAATGCGAACAAGAGGTGACCGAGACGTGTAACCAATGGCACCCCATACCATCACGCCGGGTGATACGCCAGTATGGCGATGACGAATACACTCTTCCAATGTGCATTCACCGCGATCTCCCCAAACACGAATGCGACCATCATAATGCTGTCAACAGAACCTGGATTCATCCGAAAAACTTACGTTTTGCCATTCGTACACCCAGGTTCGTCGTTGAGTACACCATCGCAGTCGCTCCTGTCTGTGATGCAGCGTCAAGGGTAACCGCAGCCATGGTCTCAGAGCTGATAGTCCATGCTGCTGCAAACGTCGTCTAACTGTTCGTGCAGATAGTTGTTGTCTTGCAAACGTCCCCATCTGTTGACAAAGGAATCGAGACGTGGCTGCACGATCCGTTACAGGCATGTGGGTAAGATGCCTGTAATCTCGACTGCTAGTGATACGAGGCCGTTTGGATCCAGCACGGCGTTCCATATTACCCTCCTGAACCCACCGGTTCCATATTCTGCTAACAGTCATTGGCTCTCGACCAACGCGAGCAGCAATGTCGCGATACGATAAACCGCAATCGCGATAGGCTACAATCCGACCTTTATCAAAGTCGGAAACGTGATGGTAGACATTGCTCTTCCTTACACGAGGCATCACAACGACGTTTCACCAAGCAACTCCGGTCACTTGCTCTTTGTGTATGAGAACTCGGTTGGAAACTTTCCTCATGTCAGCACGTTGCAGGTGTAGCCACCGGCGCCAATCTTGTGTGGATGCTCTGAAAAGCTAATCATTTCCATATCATAGCATCTTCTTCCTGTCAGTTAAATTTCGCGTGAGTAGCACGTCATCTTCGTGGTGTTGCAATTTTAATCACCAGTAGCGTATATTGGAGTTTAAGATCAGGTAATATCTAAACTAATCTCGGAAGAAACCTGCTTTGGCTGTGCAAAGAAATCATCATGGTACTTGGCTCAAATGATTTTGGCGAAATACTGTTGCGCCACTGCCTTAGCATCCGTAACCTGTCGCCAAGAGAACAGAAATGTGTCACAGGATCTTATGCAAGAAGCTGAAGAGAGACCGCGCAGACATGACAGAAAAATGCCTCCGAGCACTTACGCGAGTCCTATTGCCACACCAGCCTGCTGCCTGCTTCTTTCGGGGCCTGGAATAGAGTCGACACAGCAAAGAGTGCAAGCGAGACTGTTGCAGTGATGACATTGATTACCGCGCCTCCGACCTAGTACCGCACCACTTCCTTAGCCTGTTTGAGGAAGAATGGTGTCTTGCCACAAAAGGATGTGACCAAGCAGTCATAAGTACAGCTCGCCCCAGCTATTCACTGTACAGCCTCTGCAACTCGGAGAGGTCTCCGTGACAATCAACCTGTTGTATAACACTTACCTACCGGTACTAGAAGCTGTCACTGCCACCTGCTAGGCTACGGAAACCTCATGCTGCTAAACTAGTGCCTTGCAGCTGGGGATCGTCTGCAGGCTGACCAGGAGTCCATGGGTCGCACCTGGGACTAACACACTGTCGATCCAGCACCTTGCCTATGCAAGCGCACTCTACTACCAAAGGCCACTGCCTTTGCACCCTGCGCTGGGGGTCGTTGTTGCGTCTCTACCACCCTGAGACACGCATCAGCACCTTTTGAAATCTCTTGGAAAAGTTGGAAAGATGTGGTAAGGTCTTATGGGACCAAACTTCTGAGGTCATCGGTCCGTATGCTTACACGCTACTTAATCTAACTAACTTACGCTAACGACAACATACACACTCATGCCCGAGGTGGAATCTGTCGTTGTTGCGTGCCGGTCTCCTGCCATGTCCTGATCGACGTTACAGGGCCAAAGGTGCTGGCCACGCAACTCAAGTCACTCCAGCGGCTTGCGGGTTAGTGACTCCGCGCACAGGCCTTCTGATGATGCTGTGTACTGATCTAAGCACACATCATCGTCCAAGACCAACCTTCGTCCCTGGGTGCTAACCGCAGGGAGAAAACTTTTCGACTGTTAAGCTGTGCACCATGAATGTATAAACTACAGTTTTACATTGCTTTTATGACTTTGATAGTTGTCCATCTGGCTCTACATATCTACTCTCCCACCAAACAACCCTCCTTGTCATCACGATTTGGAACCAAGTATGGCTTATCAGTCCTCAAATTATGTGACTCGTTTCAAAAATAGCCAACAATAAACTGTAATGTATTATATTGTTGTTGTTTTTGTTGTGTGTTGTTGTGGTCTTCAGCTTGAAGACGGGTTTGGTGCAGCTCTCCTAAGTACTCTATCCTGTCCAAGTCGCTTCATCACCAAATAATTACTGCAACCTACATCATTCTGAATTTGCTTACCCTCGTATATCTCTTGGTCTCCATCTACGAATTACAGCCCCGTCCCCTTCGTGATCTATGATGTCTCAGAATGTGTTCTATCAAAGTATCTCTTCATCTAGCAAGGAGGTGCCACAAATTTCTTTTCTCATCATTTCTATTCTATCCAGTTCCTCCTTCATAGTTGCGTGATCTACCCATCTAATCTTCAGCATTCTTTAGTAGCAACACATTTCAAAAGATTCTATTCCCTTCTTGTCTAAACCGCTCGTCGTCCACCTTTCAGATCCATACATAGTACGCTCCAGACAAACACATTAAGAAAACACTTCCTAACAAATCCATATTCGATGTTAACAAATTTCTTCTTCGTTAGAAACGTTTTCTCGCCATTGTCAGTCTACATTTTATATCCTCTCTACTTCGGCCATCATTAGTTATTATGTTGCCCAAATAGGAAAACTCGCCTGCACTTTGTGTCTCATTTCCTAATGTAATTCCTTCAGCGTCAAATGATTTAATTCAACTGCATTCCATTATCCTTAGCTTGCTTTTATTGATGTTCATGCTGTATCCTCCCTCCAAGATACTGTCCATTCCGTTTAATTGGTCTTGCAAGTCGTTTGCTGTTTCTGACAGACTTCCGATGTCTTAGAAAACCTCAGCGTTTCTATTTCTCCTCTCTGACTTTTAATTCCTGCCGGCTGGTTGTGGCCGAGCGGTTCTACGCGCTAAAGTCTGTAGGTTTAAGTAGTTCTAAGTTCTAGGGAACTGATGACCTTAGATGTTAAGTCTCATAGTGCTCAGAGCCATTTGAACCATTTTTAATTCCTACTCCAATTTCTCTTTCGTTCCCTTCATTGCTTTCTCAATATTCAGATTAAATAACATCCCGTATCACTCAGTTCTCAATCACTGCTTTCTCATAACTCCCATATGGTTTCTGTACAAGTTCTAAATAGTCTTTCGTTCCCTGCATTTTACATCTGCTACCTCCACAATTTCAAGGAGAGTATTCCAGTTCACATTCTCAAAAGCTTTCTATACGTTTACAAATGCTGTGAAAGTAGGTCTGCCTTTTCTTAAGCCATGCTATAAGAAAAGCGTAGTTTTAACATTTTTTCGAAATCCAAACTGATCTTCCCCTAGGTCGGCTTCTACCAGTTTTTCCATTCGTCTGTAAAGAATTTGCGTTAGTATTTTGTAACCGTGATTTATTAAACTGATAGTTCGATAATTTTCTCATCTAACAGGGCCTGCTTTCTTTGTAATTGCAATTGTTACATTCTTCTTGGAGTCAGAGCGTATTTCGCCTGTCTCGTATATCTTACACACCAGACTGAATAATTTTGTCATGGAAGGCTCTCCAAAAGCTATCAGTAATTCTGGCTACCAGGGCCTTATTTCGACTTAGGTCTTTCAGTGCTCTGCCAAAATCTTCTCGCATTACCAATCTTCCATCTCATCCTCATCTACGTCCTCTTCCAGTTCTATAGTACTGCTTTGAAGCTCGTCTCCCTTGTATAGGCCCTCTATATATTCTTTCACCTTCCAGCTTTCCCTTCTTCGGTTAGGACTGGTTTTCCACATGAGCTCTTGGTATTCGCACGGGTGTTTCTCTTCTCTCCAAAGGCCTCTTTAATTTTCCTGTAGGTTTATCTATCTTCCACCACTTTAATATTCCTGTAGGCCGTATCTTTCTTCCCCATAGTGAAATATACTTCTAAATCCTTATATTTGTCCTCTAGCCATTCCTGCTTGACCATTTAGCATTTCCTGTCAATCAAGTTTTTAGACGTTTGTATTCCGTTTCACGTGCTTCTTTTGGTGTATTTAAATTTTCTCCTTTCATCAATTAAATTCAGTATCTCCTGTGTCATCCAAGGATTTCTGTGAGATCTTATCTCTTTCTCTATTTGATTTTCTGCTGCTTTCTCTATTTCATTTCACGAAACTACCCAGCCGTCTACTGCTGCCTTCCTTTCCCTGTGTCCTAATCATCAGTTGCCTAATTCTCTCTGAAACTCTCAATAGCCTCGGTTTCTTTCAACTTAAAGAGGTCAGATTTCCTTAATTTCCTTTCTTTTTGGAATTTCTTCAGATTTGATCTATATCTCATAACAAATACATCTGCCCCTGGATTTGTCTTAGAACTAAAATCTAATTCCTGATTCCGAAATTTCTGTTTTATCATTATACGATCAATATGAAATCTCCAGATGTCTCCAGGTCGGTTCCACGTATACAACCTTCTTTCATTGTTCTTAAACTGTCTGCTATGATTAAATTATGCTCCGTGCAAAGTTCTACCAGGAGGCTTCGGCTTTCATTTCTTTCCACCAGTCCACATTCACCTACTATTTTCCCTTTTCTGCTATATAATTCCAGTACCTCGTCACTATTAAACTTTCGTCTCCGTTAACTATCTGAACAATTTATTTTATTTCTTTATTTATTTCTTCAATCTCCTCGTCATCTACGGGGCTATTGGCACATAAAGTTGCACTACTGTGGTAAGTGTGGGCTTCGTATATATTTTGGCTACACTAATGCGTTCACTTTGCTGTTCATTATAGCTTACCAGTATCTCTATTTTCTTACACATTATTTAATTCCTCCTGCCACCGAACTCTACTAATTCCTACTGTATTTAACTTCAGCGTATCCATTTCTCTTTTTAAACTTTTCCCACCTGCGCGGTTAAGGGATCTAACACTCCACGCTCCTATCCGTAGAACGCCCGTTTTGTTTCTCCTGACGACGACATGCTGCTGAGTAGTCCCCGCCCGGATATCCGAATGAGGGACTATTTTACCTTCGGAATGTCTTAATGAAGAGGACGCTATCATCATTTAACAATACAATAGAGTTTCATGCTCTCGGGAAAAATTACGGCTGAAGTTTCCCCTTGCTTTCAGCAGTTCGCAATACCAGCACAGATGACCGTTTTGGCTGATGTTAAGATGTCGGAAGAGTCAGTCATCCAGATTTATGATCCTGCTGCCTCTCTTCAGCAACCACTCGTTTGTTTGCCATTCAACAGTTACCCTCCATTTTGGTCGCACCTACGGTATGGCAATCTACGAGAGTTGGAACTTTAATAGCGGCAACTATTTATTTACATCTCGTAAAATATATATATATATATATATATATATATATATATACGTGTTTCAAAGTTGTACTAACCTTCAAAGTAGTCATCAGCATTGTGTATAACCCGTTGCCAGCGATGTGGAAGTCGTAGGACACTCTTAGCAGTGCCAGTTGTGTTGACAGTTCGAGCGGCGCGGTCTACTGCCAGACGAATTTGTAGCATTTCTGAAGCGAATGCCTGTCATTACCTGATATCTTTGGGATTGGAATTATTATATTCTTCGTGAATTGTGAGGGTATTTCAACTGTCTCATATATCTTGCTCATCAGATGAAAGAGTTTTGCCATGGATTGGTCTCCCAAGCTGTTTTTATGTACCAAAAATTATATCGAACTGTTCCACGCTCTGTAGGAAATAGCCTTTCTTGTGTATTCTCATTTGTGCCACGATTCCACCAGCCGCGTGGACGGCTCCTGTGAAAGACTCAGCAAAACAACGTCATAAGGAGGGTACGCCAAGTTGCCTCAGTAATGGTGTCCTGGAGCAAGAACAAATATCCAGGGAGGTGACACTGCAGAAAACGTCGCACAGAGGCTCTGAAGAGGAGTTGCTACACATTACAGCACCAACATTGTTCGTTGAGGCGCTGACATGAAGAGACAACTGGGGAAATGGTGCCATTATTGCTCAACGATTACGCTCGGCACCTACAGCCTGTTGCGTCTTAGTGGTCAGGAGTACTGGTCTTTCAAACACACTAGCCAACAGGCTTGTACACAGGGTGTCCCAGGGGGAATGGCCAATATTCATGGGTATGACATGTCCGAAGTGAAAACCTCATATGGACATATGCCCTATTTCAAACTGATTCCCAGACAGAACCTATTTAATATGCATTTCGTTTTCGCCTAGTACAATAACGCTTAGCGATGAAACTGTTAAAAATATCCATTTTTCAATTAATATTTTGAATACTTTGTAAAACGCCTGTTGCAATGTTAACTGTTGTCTACATGTACAAACCTGACAATGTACTGAATAATATAGAAAACGAATAACAGCATACATTAAATATTTACTACATCGAAAACCACTCGTAAGGGCGATATGTCCACATGAAGCTTTTTCCTTAAAATGGCCGATCCTGTTATATCACTGCATACGGACAATTCCTCTTGAGGCACCCTACGTGTAGTTCAGACACGTATTCGGCAATCATCGTCAGCCGCTGGGCGAGGGGAGGCCAGTGTCAGTCGCGAAGCTGAGATGAAGGAAAAGCTGCCTCTGCTCAACACTGTCTTCGGTAACTACAGGCCGCTGTCTGTGCTTGGTCTCGATGCTGTACACTTGGAATCTTTCCTCTGGTGGGTGGGATGCTGTGTGACTGTTGTCTGCTGCTTGTTGTCCACCTCCTAACTCCACAACCATCACCCCCCGAGTGGTAGGCAAGCAGATTCTCTGTTCATGCACATAATGTTGCTGTCCCGCATCGCCCTGTACGGCCACAAACCGCGGTCGTCATTCAGGCTGGGAGCCGCGGTTTGATCCCGCTTGTCGAGGGCTGAGTAATCGGTTCTGTCCAGCTGCCTCGGCCACACGCTTTCCGTCCGTTACGCGCCACCTGTCTCATGATTCAGCGCAGCTGGCTCTGTGCTAGTCGACGATTGCCATCATCGCCTGAACGAAGCTGTAGCACGCCGTTCTTCGGATGCTCACACTGGCGTGCCCCACTGGCCGACGGTACCTGCATCACAGAGGGCGTCGACTGCCTTCCCAGAACTGCCTTCGTTGCTGTACTTGTTATGAAACAAATAGATTATACAACCTGTACTGTTTCCATCGCGGGTCACTGTCCGACACCTGCCACCACACTGTGTCACACTGTGCCGTACTGTGTCACACTGCGTAACTTTCAATAATATTTTGATACTTATGAGGAATCTGAATTGGAGACGTGCCTTTTATTGCGTACAGATGACCTTTACTTGGAGTATCCTGACATCTACAATGACTAGTTTAATTTTCCCCATGCTTAGAGCAATCATTGGTGGTTTGTCTCTATCCATGTTAACCTGTGTGCCCTGTGACATGCGACAGGCAGAGGTAAATATGTGTTTCTGTGTCCCATAATGAGAACGTGGGTCTGCACGGCATGAAAATGATACAAATAAGGTCTTTGTAAGAGTCAGTAATTGGTTTTCTGCAAATGGGATTGCTCTAAACTTTGAAAAAACACAGTACATCCAATTGTCTGCTGCAAAAGTACAGTTCTTTTAATAAATATAACACATCAACAGAAGTCAGTAGACAGCCATACTAAGTTTTTGCACGTACATGAGAATCTTAATTGGGAAATCTATATTATGGATCTTCTAAAGCGCCTAGGTTCAGCAACTTTCGCAATCAGAATAATTGCCAATTTTGAGGATATATAAATTAGGAAGCTGGCATACTTTCACTCTCTGATGTCATACGGAAAAATATTTCGGAGTAACTCAACATTTAGACAAAAAGTATTCACTGCTCAAAACAAAGTGGTTAGAATAATGTGTGGGGTTCATAATCGCACATCTTGTAGGCATCTTGTAAGCATCTTTTTAAAAGATTGGGAATTCTTACAACAGCCTCACAGTACATTTACTCACTAATGAAATTTGTTCCCAACAACATGGACCAATTTAAAAACAACATTGACATTCGTGTTAATAATACCAGAAAAGAAAGACGTACAATATCCTTTACTCAACCTACCTTTGGCACAGAAAGGGGTAAAATGTGCTGCTATAAGAATTTTCGAGAAATTACCAGATGAAATTAAATGTCTGACAGACAGCAGTAATAGCTTAAAAAATAAATTGAACTCATCTCTCCTTGACAACTCCTTCTATACCATAGATGAATTCTGGAGTAGCAATAAATAAACCTATAATATAGTATATGCATTTAGTGCCATTTAAGGGATTGGGGTAAATAATAGAAATATGAATCTCCAACTCTGTATTGATATATACACTCCTGGAAATGGAAAAAAGAACACATTGACACCGGTGTGTCAGACCCACCATACTTGCTCCGGACACTGCGAGAGGGCTGTACAAGCAATTATCACACGCACGCCACAGCGGACACACCAGGAACCGCGGTGTTGGCCATCGAATGGCGCTACCTGCGCAGCATTTGTGCACCGCCGCCGTCAGTGTCAGCGAGTTTGCCGTGGCATATGGAGCTCCATCGCAGTCTTTAACACTGGTAGCATGCCGCGACAGCGTGGACGTGAACCGTATGTGCAGTTGACGGACTTTGAGCGAGGGCGTATAGTGGGCATGCGGGAGGGCGGCTGGACGTACCGCCGAATTGCTCAACACGTGGGGCGTGAGGTCTCCACAGTACATCGATGTTGTCGCCAGTGGTCGGCGGAAGGTGCACGTGCCCGTCGACCTGGGACCGGACCGCAGCGATGCACGGATGCACGCCAAGACCGTAGGATCCTACGCAGTGCCGTAGGGGACCGCACCGCCACTTCCCAGCAAATTAGGGACACTGTTGCTCCTGGGGTATCGGCGAGGACCATTCGCAACCGTCTCCATGAAGCTGGGCTACGGTCCCGCACACCGTTAGGCCGTCTTCCGCTCACGCCCCAACATCGTGCAGCCCGCCTCTAGTGGTGTCGCGACAGGCGTGAATGGAGGGACGAATGGAGACGTGTCGTCTTCAGCGATGAGAGTCGCTTCTGCCTTGGTGCCAATGATGGTCGTATGCGTGTTTGGCGCCGTGCAGGTGAGCGCCACAATCAGGACTGCATACGACCGAGGCACACAGGGCCAACACCCGGCATCATGGTGTGGGGAGCGATCTCCTACACTGGCCGTACACCTCTGGTGATCGTCGAGGGGACACTGAATAGTGCACGGTACATCCAAACCGTCATCGAACCCATCGTTCTACCATTCCTAGACCGGCAAGGGAACTTGCTGTTTCAACAGGACAATGCACGTCCGCATGTATCCCGTGCCACCCAACGTGCTCTAGAAGGTGTAAGTCAACTACCCTGGCCAGCAAGATCTCCGGATCTGTCCCCCATTGAGCATGTTTGGGACTGGATGAAGCGTCGTCTCACGCGGTCTGCACGTCCAGCACGAACGCTGGTCCAACTGAGGCGCCAGGTGGAAATGGCATGGCAAGCCGTTCCACAGGACTACATCGAGCATCTCTACGATCGTCTCCATGGGAGAATAGCAGCCTGCATTGCTGCGAAAGGTGGATATACACTGTACTAGTGCCGACATTGTGCATGCTCTGTTGCCTATGTCTATGTGCCTGTGGTTCTGTCAGTGTGATCATGTGATGTATCTGACCCCAGGAATGTGTCAATAAAGTTTCCCCTTCCTGGGACAATGAATTCAAGGTGTTCTTATTTCAATTTCCAAGAGTGTATACCACTACGGTGATAGGTAGGGCTGGTAGGCAGTGCGGTCAGGATGGCTTCCAGCTCACCACACAAGCTATGGTGCAGCGAACACACGAGGCATTCCATTTCCAAGATCGTGCAGGCTCTCGAATATGCAGTTATCATCGTGACAATAGTGTACCGTACATACCTCGAATCTCTCAACTCCAGGTAAACTGCTGCTGGCAGTGATATGCCGTTGGCAACAACGTGCTGAAAATTGGAGTGGCCGTTGTGTACTGGCTACTGTATCAGCAGATGAGTATATAGCAAATGGCCAGCTAAACCGGTGTGCAGACAGTTAGTTAGTTAGTCAGCTGGTTGTGTGTTCCACTGATCAATCGCTCAGTACTGTAGCGGTTATGATGTGAAACGTGTCAAGTGCACAAGAAATGCACTTCGTTACGTGATGATTCGATGTAGTAATGTGTACAGGAAGAACGAGGGAAATCTCGTGCGGTAAATAGCAATGCAGTGAAAAAGAAGATCTCATTACCACGGAGTGGATACATCAACACGTACAGGTATATCGTGATGTATGACACACTAAACTCAGTGTCTCGATTTCGGTTGTGGTTCTAACTCTGCACTGTGCAATCTGTATCTACTGTAGGCAGTAAGAAGTCTAACCACTTGAGTTCACATTGAACGAGTTGCCCGTAGACTGGGTTAATATTAGAGAACAGTAATTAATGTACAATGAACATTGCAGTTTATGCTGGATTTGAATAAGGAGAATCGGAACATATTGTACATGTATGCCAAAGCATAAAACGTACTGTTAAGAACTTGCTTCAGAATTGTAAACGGACGACAGTATCGTGGACTGGATCTCCATAAGGAAAGAGGGGTGTTGTGCCACGGTTCCGGATGGCTCTTGTGACTAACACAGCGAAAGATCGTCATGGGGAGGGTATCGCAAGATGCCTCAGTGACTAGGCGTCGAAGTGCTAGAACAAGTATTCATTAAGCTAGCATTGCTTAGGACGACGTTCATAGCTACAGGAAAAGAGGAGTTGCTTCGCATCACCGTACCGACAGGTCTCTTGGAGGTGCTGACGTAGTGATAAAGTATCGTGTAAGAAAGGTGCAGCAAACGCATGAGGCCTTCCGGTCTCCAAGTTCGTTCAATGATAGTCAATTATCATCCTACCAATAGTGTGCCATATCTGCCTCGAATCCCTGATATCCAGGAACAGTGCTGCTGCCAGGGACACAGAATCACCGCCCCTCACAATGACTGTTTGTCACATGCCACAATGATTGGCATGTGTACAGGTAGACCACCGATGGATGCTCTGAACATGGGGAAAAGGTTAAACTAAAGCAGTCATTGTACACGTCAAGACATTTCAGCGAAATGTTACGAGTACGCTATAATAGGCATGACTCCAATTCAAATTGCTCATGAGAGTCAAAATAATCTTGAAAGTTATCTCCTGTCTGTCACTTTTGATTAACGCGCATAGGTAGGCACTTGTCTGTCTCAAAAAACCTGTAGCCATCTACCTGTTCATTGGGGTAATTTATTGGTGAGTGGAAACTGTAAGATGTGTCTTAGCAAGTCGTCTTAACTTTGACGTCACCTAGCACTGTTCTTACGCTGGCTGTTATGGGGACATGCTCATCTTTTCGTCTTGTGAAATGGGCACGGCGGAACAATTTCTTTCTGGATTATTTGTGATATACTTACTTGCTTGCTTGCTTCTCTCGCTGCATTTGCGTAATTGCACGTAATATGATTTTCATATTATATAACATTAGAGTTGTTTCTGCAAGATACTTTGCAGTCGTATTTAATGTGCAGAGTGTTAGGTCTTTGTTAGAGTTCGCAACATCGCTAGAACATTTGGGAATCAACGTCCTATTTTTATTCAGTCTCCCGGGCTTTCAAATGTTTGTCTCATTGCTCGTCCAGTCATAGGAGGTTAACGCTAATAAATGATGATTCTCTTTGTCTCTTATGCATAGATGGTCATGTAAAGATACGTGGTCCGTTGAATGCGATTTGTGTGTAATAGATGAGATCTTGCATTCAGTTGCTGTAAAACATATTAATTCGGGATTCTTCCAAACTAATTTTTTGTTTCCCTGACGTTGATTCATGATACTTTTCAAGTGGTCCATATCTCTAAATTTTTTCACTTATTAACTACATTTTCGAAAGAACTACGTTCGCTTTATATACATTTTAAGCCGAGAAGAAGTATACCATTTTATTTTAAATGATATTTTCAGTTATGTCGGTGCGTTATGTTCGTGCTAACGAGGAACTTCAAGATACATGCTTGAGGAGACAGTGACTTCGAGATGAAATTCTACTATCACCCCAGTTCAGGTCTTTTCGATATGCTAGTTGTTTTGGAATACATAACCAAAAAAGATTCTCTTGGGGTGAATTATGTCTATAAGGTGCAGTTTCGTATACACATACAGTGAGTAGCTGCATATCTGTTATGGCTTTAGTCTTAGATTAACCCCTGTCAGATCCTTATTTCCCTGCACACCGAGAAGTTTTCGTCATTAAGAAATTTAAAAAAAATGTCAGTTATTTAAGCATGGGTCAGATTCTATACACCGGGATATTGTTTCTTGGCATTAAAAAACGGGTTCATAGCGTATTCTCAATTCACTGGTTAAATTATAAAGCAGTTCAAGATTAAGTCTTACTAGAAGAAACTTCCCCAGTACACTAAGAAAGACTGGAGAGTCTGAAAAACCTTAACACTACGAGCCGGCCTGGGTGGCCTAGCGGTTCTAGGCGCTACGGTCTGGAACCGCGCGACAGCTACGGTCGCAGGTTCGAATCCTGCCTCGGGCATGGATGTGTGTGATGTCGTTAGGTTAGTTAGGTTTAAGTAGTTCTAAGTTCTAGGGTTGATGACAACAGCAGTTAAGTCCCATAGTGCTCAGAGCCATTTCACACTGCGACTTTCATATGGTTTTTTTCTTTCTTTCCTTTAGTAAACGCCAGAAAAGCTATTTCGCTTTGTGACAGTAACCACCAGAAATCAAGTAGGAAAAACTGAGAGATTAAACAAGAAGTTCTATCTTTTACCTATCAACATACAACACAAATGCAAATGCTCTTTCTGTGGATCTCACCGGGTGCAATTTCATCTCTGCAACTACCCCATCAGAGCGGATGGAGACGTCTGTTACTCTGAACTATTGGTTAGTATTGGTCACATCGATGTTTCGAGTGTCGCAGTTGTATTAGGCCTGCTGTTAAATATGTGGTTTCGAGTTTCCGCTCCTGCAAATTCATAAACTAGCAGTCATCTAGGCTTCGGAACGTTGAGCAAACTCATTCAAGCACGCAGCCCCCACTCCGCCAAAGAAGAAGCAGCAACAGTCAGATCTGACCCCACTGAGAACCAAACAAGCTACTGTTATTAACATTCACACCAGTAGACAATGAGTCATCTCTCACGGTGACATTCGAAGGAATATGAGTACAGTTTTCAGGATTCCGTGATGCTCTCGGAATTGACCGGCTGTGCCCGTCCCAACGGAAGATGGAGAAGAAAGACTCTAGCCTACAGAAGCCCTTTTTAAGGGTTCTGTCGGCGCCACAACCTGTGGTCTTTGGTTTCCTAATAGTACTCTTGAACTTCGCATTTTCACGTCTCGCCTCGCCGCGCTCAACATTGGTAGCACTATACTAACGCGGGACTTCAATTACTTCCACCACCTACGTACTACTTGTACGGGCACTTATAGCCAAAGAAAGGAATGCATAATTGCTGAATATCTGTGTTGCTTCCTTGGGATCTGCGGTTTTAGGATGGTTTCCGCAGTTAGCCTAGCCCAGTACGGGTGGTCCCACCACAGAACACATAGCTCCCTCAGTTTTCAGCGTTAACCTTACAGCAGGTGGTGCTGATCGCTCGGTACGCCTGAAGTTGTTCCGCAAACTTTCCGGTCACAGCAAAACACTTTACACATGAAATTAATTACCTTCGTGTCTTGCGAAGCGTTCTCGGTCAGTGTCGTCAGGTCACCTGCAACAAAAGTACTCAGTTGTTTACTTATTTTTTGAGCTCTTAACTGGGTACAAAAGAATACCACATGATGCTCTTAAAGTTGTACGGTTTGAAGACCATTTATCCTACATATTTTAGTGGCATTGTGTTACATGAAATGACAGTGGTTATCTAATCTAGATTCAGGCGGTACTCATTAAAGCCATGATCCAAATCTCAAGAAACTCAATGGTGAATGTGTCTACTTAGCCAGTAATTACAATTGACAAGCATCCAAACGACAGAGACGATGTCAAAACTTACTGAGTTCACGTTTAGAGAGTAACTTCACATGTATGAGTTACAGACAGTAAAAGGCCGTGCGGGGTAGCCTCGCTGTCCAGTCGGATTTGCGAGTCCTCCCTCGGGCATGGGCGTGTGTGTTGTCCTTGGCATAAGTTACTTTAAGTTAGATTAAGTAGTGTGTAAGTCCAGGGACCGATGACCTCAGCAGTTTGGTCTCCTAGGAACGTACCACCGACAGTAAAATATCTATAAAATGACGTGATTTTTTCGTTCTTCCTGGCTGATATTATCTAGTCATATACAAACGGACTTCCGCGCCCCATGGATATTTCAGGCGGATTCTTGAATACCTGCAGTTCCCTGCCTCGGCGTTAGCGGAGTCGCGGCCTTCAGACCGTTACCTGCACTTTTCGGAACTGGCGATTCGGCCTCTCAGCCAAATCAGTGAGTTATCGGCGAGCCGGTGGGTGCCCTGGTACTCCGGCACAACGGCGGGCTCGCGTCGGCTACAATACAATCTTTCTCAAACGATTTTAAAGAAATTGCTCGGTAAAAGATTGTTTTTTACGTCAGTTATAGCTTCTTATGTCAGCTTCATGCCTATCAGTTCGCTTATAGTTTTGATATTTCGCGTGCACTGCACAAAATCATAAAAAATAGGGGTCGTTATGAATTTGAGTTTGGTGCATATTAGACAATATATTGCGGCATATGAAATTCAGTTAACATATCGAATATTACTTTAGACTGACTAACACCGAACTCGAGAAAAAGATGTTATGTATCACATTCATTTGCGATCGCGCGCGCCAGCAATAAAGCTAGAACGAAATACTCATAATACCCCTCTATTTTCAGAGACGGTTTGGGGTACCAAAACGAGATTTTGGCGAATGACAGCTCACAGAGAGAAGAGTATTTTACCATATGCTAAACGAGCAGAACATTCTTATCTAAGTGTAACTGCCGACTTTTGCAATGAAATGTAATTTTTTAAGACTCATCGGTAACTTGCGAAATGATGATTAGCGTGGCTTTGCAACAAGAAAAATGAAGAAATTTCCCTTTTATATTTATATCGGGAGTGTGCTTTCTCACAAGCTTTTAACCTCATTTGTCCTCGGTATCTTGTCTAATAAACTACTGTCTCTGGATTCTGTCGCATTTACACTTTATTAGGATGTCAGTAAGGAGACACTGTGTAAACTCTGCTTTGTTCTGACAAAATAAGCACATTTTAACACGGCGACAAAAGAAATGTAGGTGATACCTGAAATTCGCCGCTGACGAATGAGTTGTTTCCAGTTTAAAGTAAGGACAGTTGACAGTAAGTACAGTAAATTCAAGTATAGAAAAGGGGGTTGACCAATGACAAAACTAGAAAATTTATGCGACTATATCGTGAAATACCTTGTTTTTGAAAACTGATACTTGGACGTTACACAAGAATGTAAAAAAATATGGCGTGCAAATAGATGGTTGAAACATTTTCAGACAGTATTCCAAGTATGGACGAAAGTGCTATAAAAATGAACAATATTCCCGAAGGACGGAATATCCAAAAACATGGAAGAAGATAGCGTTTCCTGGCGTGAATGAAACTCGGACACAATATATCTTAAGTAACGTCAATAGCTTTTTGAAAAAAAACTGTTTTTAGATGCACAAAGCAAGCCAGATTGTAACTATATTTCGTTACAGACCACTGATGATGTTTTATTTCAACAAACTGAAACGCATTTGGTGACAAAAATACTGATTTTCTTCATGTAGCAAAGGCATATTTAAATTACCTTCAATAAATTCAGAAATAATCTCAGAATGGTGGAGGTCTCTTGAAAGAAGCTTGGAAGGGGGGAGGGGATGAGATGTATAAGGCAACACTATAGTGAGCGTCAACAAAATGTTGCTTGCAGTATGTTCATTATTATGGGCTATTCCTCATAATGCATTATGTCCGTTATTTAAGAGGTATTACGGATTACTATACAAAGACTCAAACAACTATCGAATCCCACACTTTTATTCCTTCCATTGTCCTTACTGCCTTTCGAAAAGGAAAAGCAGTTTCAAAGTTCCTAAATATACAGCAATAAATAAAACGTCGCCCTGTACGACGTGCTTGCGGTGAGACGCAGTCGCAACTCATGAAATCCGTCGGACCAGACGCGGTCAGATCTAGCAGCTAAGTCCAATGGGCAGGGACTGCACATTAGTCGGAAACAATCGACCTCTGCTCGTGGGCCAGACCCACCAGAGATACCAGCAGAACTAGCCTACGGTTCTGCCCCGTCGCGAAAATCCCGTCATGTATGACCAGCTGTTCCAGGGCAGTGGCAGTTACACTTCTAGTCCGTATAATACGACTCTCTGTTTTGGTATTATAGCAGCTGCAATATCGCATTGTCAGTTTTACGAAGTTACAACTTAGTACAAATTTTCACGAAACACATGTTCATTCAGGGTGCTTTACAATTCCTATGATAGGGCTCTTGCGGTTACTGAAGCGGTTTCATGGATAAAAGTTCGATTAGGAACGCTTGTCCAGAAATGTACCGCCGGGATATAAAATAAGTTTAAAAATCTTATGAGCCGGCCGCTGTGGCCGAGCGGTTCTAGGCGCTTCAGTCTGGAACTGCGCGACCACTACGGTCGCAGGTTCGAATGCTGCCTCGGGCATGGATGTGTGTGATGTCCTTAGGTTAGTTAGGTTTAAGTAGTTCTAAGTTCCGGGGGACTGATGTCCTCAGATGTTAAGTCCCATAGTGCTCAGAGCCATTTGAACCATTTTAAAGATCTTATGAATCTCCCGCTTCACGGTACACACACTGAAAAGAGCCCGCCAGCGTCAGAGCCTGTTGTAATCATGACATCACATGACATTTACATCCCACTACAACAACACCTACGAAAAACTGGCGCTTTGGCCACTGGGAGGGTTGACTGTGGTACTTCACAAACACGCTACACCCTGGACTTTCGATAGAGTGTCCATCACGTACTACCACAGAACCGGATGAGGAGTTCTCGGAAGAGTGAGCGCTCCTGCACAACAGATACGTCAGAGATCATTTACCCCGCTGTACGCGTACTGAAACGTGTGAGATCAAAAGTGATCCAATATTCAAACTTACTTTACATCGAAAAGGTACATTTCCGAACTACTAAGTGCTCTCCACAACCCCCAAAGAGCTGTAATAGGGATTATGAACCACCCTCTGTAGTGATACCATCTGCTGCTGGAAAGCGATTTATCAAATTGCTACTAGTTTTTGTCATATATTTTGGTCATATACTCGTACACGGACCGTCATCTGCCACCTGGTAACTAACAACAATAACAAACCATGAGATATATTGCAGCTGTGAAGCATCCCTTACATTTAACACAATCATTAATAAAAGAGAAAAAAATAAAAAAAGTTACAGTACATTACGACATTTACATGAGTTCTCAGCACTCCTAACATACCAATTGTAACCATAACTGCCGGCAGCCGGACGCGTAAAGGCTACAGCTTCGGCACTTGGTTTTGGATCTCTAGCCTACTTCTTTCTTTTTCTACATGGTGCCCAATAATTTTTGGGACTTCAGCAGAATTCGAATCGCCAAGTCCTCTTCATTACCGAATGAATTTACACTCTGCAGCGGAGTGTAAGCTTGTTTAAAACTTCTTGCAGATTAGAAGTGTGTATCAAACAGGTATTCGAACGAAGGACAGTTGGCATTCGCAGGAAAGCTTCCTACCGGCTCTAATCTACCAAAACACGCCCCTCGGCCTGCCCTCAGAGGTCCAAAGTCAGAGACCAGGTTTGGCACACGGTTCTAATCTGCCAGTAAGATTTAGTATTTCAGTTCCGCAGTACTCGCATATTTTGTTAATAATTGTACATACATAAAGCTACTGTTGTTGTTGTGGGCTTCAGTCCTGAGACTGGTTTGATGCAGTTCTCCATGCTACTCTATCCTTTGTAAGCTGCTTCATCTTCCAGTACCTACTTCAGCCTACATCCTTCTGAATCTGCTTAGTGTATTCATCTCTTGGTCTCCCTCTACGACTTGTACCCACCACGCTGCCCCCAATTCTAAAGTGGTGATCCCTTGATGCCTCAGAACATGTACTACCCACCGATCCCTTCTTCTAGTCAAGTTGTGCCACAAACTCCTCTTCTCCCCAATTTTATTCAATACCTCATCATTAGTTATGTGATCTACCCATTTAATCTTCAGCACTCTTTTGTAGAACCACATTTCGAAAGCTTCTATTCTCTTCTTGTGTAAACTATTTATCGTCCATGTTTCACTTCCATACATGTCTACACTCCATACAAATACTTTTAGAAACGACTTCCTGACACTTAAGTCAATACTCGATGTTAACAAATTTCTCTTCTTCAGAAACGCTTTCCTTCCCATTGCCAGTCTACATTTTATAACCTCTCTACTTCGACCATCATCAGTTATTTTGCTCCCCAAATAGCAAAACTCCTTTACTACTTTAAGTGTTATTTCCTAATCCAGTTCCCTCAGCATCACCCGACTTCATTCGACTACATTCCATTATTCTCGTTTTTCTTTTGTTGATGTTCATCTAATACCCTCCTTTCAAGACACTGTCCATTCCTTTCAGCTGCTCTTCCAAGGCCTTTGCTGCCTCTGACAGAATTACAATGTCATCGGCGAACCTCAATTTTTTTTTCTTCTTCATGGATTTTAATACCTACTCCGAAATTTTCTTTTGATTCCTTTACTGCTTGCTCAATGTACAGATTGAATAACATCGGGGAGAGGCTACAACCCTGTCGCACTCCTTTCCTAACCACTGCTTCCCTTTCGTGTCCCTCGACTCTTATAACTGCCATCTGATTTCTGTACAAATTGTAAATAGCATTTCGCTCCCTGTATTTTACCTCAGCCACATTCAAAATTTGAAAGAGAGTATTCAACTCAACATTGTCAAAAGCTTTCTCTAAGTCTACAAATACTAGAAACGTAGGTTTGCCTTTCCTTAATCTTTCGTCTAAGATAAGTCGTAGGGGCAGTATTGCCTCAGTGTTCCAACATTTCCACGGAATCCAAACTGATCTTCCCCGACGTCGGCTTCTACCAGTTTTCCCATTCGACTGTAAAGAATTCGCGTTAGTATTTAGCAACTGTGACTTACTAAACTCATAGTTCGGTAATTTTCTCATCTGTAAACACGTGCTTTCTTTAGGATTGGAATTATTATATTCTTCTTGAAGTCTGAGGGAATTTCGCCTGTCTCATTTATCTTGCTCACCAGATGGTAGAGTTTTGTCAGGACAGGCTGTCAGTAGTTCTAATAGAATGTTGTCTACACCTGGGGCCATGTTTCGACTTAGGTCTTTCAGTGCTCTGTCAAACTCTTCACGCAGTATCAATCTCCCATTTCATCTTCATCTACCTACTCTTCCATTTCTATAATATTGTCCTCAAGCACATCGCCCCTGTATAGACCTTTTATATACTCCGTCCACCTTTCTGCTTTTCCTTCTTTGCTTAGAACTGGGTTTCCGTCTGAGCTCTTGATATTCATGCAAGTGGTTCTCTTTTGTGGAAAGGTATCTTTAATTTTCCTGTAGGCAGTATCTATATTACTCCTCGTGAGATAAGCCTCTACATCCTTACATTTGTCCTCTAACCATTCCTGTTTAGCCGTTTTGAACTTCCTGTTGATCTCATTTTTGAGACGTTTGTATTCCTTTTTGCCTGCTTCATTTATTGCATTTTTATATTTTCTCCTTTCATCAATTAAATTAAATATTTTTTCTGTTACCCAAGGATTTCTACTTGCCCTCGTCTTTTTACCTACTTGATCCTCTGCTGCCTTCACTATTTCATTCCTCAAAGCTACCCATTCTTCTTCTACTGTATTTCTTTCCCCCATTCCGGTCAATTGTTCCATTATGCTCTGCCTGAAACTCTGTACAACCTCTGGGTTAGTCAGTTTATCCAGGTCCCATCACCTTAAATTCCCACCTTTTTACAGCTTCTTCAGTTTTAATCTACAGTTCATAACCAATAGATTGTGGTCAGATTCCACATCTGCCCCTGGAAATGTCTTACAATTTAAAATCTCTTTCCTAAATCTCTGTCTTACCATTATATAATCTATCTGAAACCTTTTAGTATCTCCAGGGTTCTTCCCTGTATACAAGCTTCTTTCATGATTCTTGAACCAGGTGTTAGCCATGGTTAAGTTATGCTCTATGCAAAATTCTACCAGGCGGCTTCCTGTTTCATTTCTTAGCCCCAATCCATATTCACCTACTACGTTTGCTTCTCTTCCTTTTCCTACTGTCGAATTCCAGGCACCAATGAGTATTAAATTTTCGTCTCCCTTCTCTACCTGAATAATTTCTTTTATCTCATCATACAATTCACCAATTTCTTCATCATCTGCAGAGCTAGTTGGCATATAAACTTGTGCTGCTGTAGTAGGTTTGGACTTCGTGTCTATCTTGGCCACAATATTGCGTTCACTATGCTGTTTGTAGTAGCTTACCCACACTCCTATTTTTCTTATTCATTATTGAACCTACTACTGCTTACCCCTATTTGATTTTGTATTTATAACCATGTATTCTCCTGACCAAAAGTCTTGATCCTCCTGCCACAGAACTTCACTAATTCCCACTATATCTAACTTTAACCTATGCATTTCCCTTTTTAAATACTGGCCGGAGATCCAAACTGGGGACTAGTTTACCTCCGGAATATTTTACCCAAGAGGACGCCATCATCATTTAATCATACAGTAAAGATGCATACCCTCGGGAAAAATTATGGCTGTAGTTTCCCCTTACCTTCATTCGCTCGCAGTACCACAACAGCAAGGCTGTTTTGGTTAGTGTTACAGGGCCATTTCAGTCAATTGTCTAGACTGTTGCCCCTGCAGCTACTGAAAAGGCTGCTGTCGCTCTTCAGGAACCACAAGTTTGTCTGGCCTCTCAACAGATACGCCTCCGTTGTGGTTACACCTACGGTACGGCCATCTGTATCGATGAGGCACGCAAGCCTCCACACCAACGGCAAGGTTCATGGTTCATTGGGGGGATAAAACTATTATAACACATAAATTTTGTTGCTGTTGATGTAAATTACGAACTACAGAAAAGCTAATACAAAATGAGTATAGCGATTACAAATGGCTGTAACTATTTAACGCATGGTGATAAATCGATAAAAAGTTTTGAATAAAATGTAAAAGAAATTGCAAAACATATTACACACTTTATAGGTGCTTTACATAGATCCCCTTGCACACAAAATGTTTCAACTTGCTCTGAGCACGATGGGACTTAACATCTAACGTCATCAGTCCCCTAGAACTTATAACTACTTAAACCTAACTAACCTAAGGACATTACACACATCCATGCCCGAGGCAGGTTTCGAACCTGCTACCGTAGCGGTTGCGCGGTTCCAGACTGTAGCGCCTAGAACTGCTCGGCCACACCCCTTGCCCACAATAACAACTTCTTTCCGAGAATCCATATGACGCCAAGCGACTGTGGCGTCACCGATTTGAGTGCATTAAAGATGCTGACTCTCAGTTCTGGAATTATTTTCGTACATGTGTGTCAGAGCCAGAGATCTTGGTAGCCAAGTGAAAAATACATCGTCAGAATGTCCAGTGCGACAGATCCAACGGCTGAGAAGAGTTAAATACGCCCACTTCAGATTACATCCTCTTGCGAAACTGTGGAAGTTCTTAAATGTTCTTTTACATTCCCTGTAATTCTTATCGAAGCATCGCGATATACGTTAAATACACTAATGGAAAAGTCTTAGTACCATAAAATAATCTAAAATAACGAAATTTCGGGAACACTTTTATCTAAGTAATGTATATAAGTTACTAGCATTCCAAGATCATAGGTTAATGTAAGCGTGGGATAAGCCATTTAAATGTGAAATGCTGGTATACTAATAGTGTAGCTACCACAATTGTGAATGAAAGCATGGAAACTCTCATGCATTGTGTTGTGCAGGTGCCGGATGTCAATTTGTGGAATGGAGTTCCATGCCTGTTGCACTTGGTCGAACAGTACATTGATGGTTAATAGTGTTTGTATTTGACACTACTGTTTTCGTCCGATTATGTCCCATATGTACTCTACCGCAGACAGATCTGATGACCCAAGTATGCTAATGCAACTTGTCGTCATTCTGTGGATCATCCCACGGGATGTGGGCGAGAATTGTCTTGCTGGAAAACACCCCCTGCAATGCTGTTCAAGAATGGCATCACATCAGGTCGAAACATCAGATTGATATATACATCTGCATGTGAGGGATAAGCACGATACAGCTCCTGCTGTCATATGAAATCGAATCCAAGAGCACAACTCTAGGCAGATGGGTTGGTTCCAGCTTCTCAACTGGACTCCTAACCAACAGGCGGCCATTACTGGCACCAAGGTAGAACTGTATTTCATCATAAAGAACAACTGAACTCCACTGTATCCTTCAATTAGCTTTCGCTTGACATTACTGAAGTCGTTAAAGGCGATGGTTTGTGGCCAGTGAACTGCACGATACAGGGAGTCTGGTTCACAGCTGTCCTTGAATGACCTGAAACCCAATCCCTCTAAAACACAAGTGTGTGCTTTCCATTTACAGAACAGAGAGACTAGAAGGAACTTAAACAAAACCTGGAAAACAAATTACCAACTGCGATGCCCCAAAATACCTGGGAGTAAGGCTAGACCCTTCCCTCGCCTTAAAAGTCCAATGCAAGGACACAAAAATGAAAGTATCTGCTAGGAACAACATCATTCGGAAACCGACAGGTGACAACTGGGGGGCAGAACCGGATGTTGTCTTTGTCTTTGTGCTTCTCCGCTGCTGAATATGCAGCACCCGTGTGGCAGAACTCCAACCATGCCAAACAAGTAGACATTGCCCTTAATAAAACAGTATGCATTGTCACTGACTGCTTGCGGGCGACTCCTATTAATAAACTGTATCATCTCACGCGCGTAGCACCTCCACTTATCAGAAGAAGAACAGCAGCAGAAAAAGATAAGCGGAAACAGGAGACAGATCCAAGACACCCCTTGTTTGGGTGTGAATACCAACATCCAAGATTAAGATCAAGAAAGAGTTTCCTCCTTTGAATAGAACCACTTTTAACGTCGCATGCAAATCGTCGAATACAGCTTTGGCGTAAGTCACCATCAGAGAGGTACTGGAACAACCCTTAAGATGACGTAATGTCCCGTATAAAACATGGAAGGTCCTCAACAGGCTGAGAACTTGTGTATCTCGATGTAAGGTCAATTGGAAGAAATGGGGGTTCTTTCCAGGAGATGATCTACGCGAATGTGGCGATCAGCAAGATTATCAACACCTGCTCAACTGTAGAAACCTCGCAGCCCCATACCCGATGGACGATCTGGTTATCGCCAAATTCAACTAAATACCAAGGTATTAGAATTACGAACAACTTAAACTGGAAGGAACACATAGAAAATGATGTGGGAAAGGCTAACCGAAGACTCCGTTTTATTGGCAGGACACTGCCTGCACTACGCTTGTCCGTTCTCTTTTAGAATACTGCTGCGCGGTGTTGGATCCTTACCAGATAGGACTGACGGAGTACATCAAAAAAGTTCAAAGAAAGGCAGTATGTTTTGTATTATCGTGAAATATGGGAGAAAGTGTCACAGAAGTGATACAGGATTTGGGCTGTAAGTCATTAAAAAGAAATGAGTTTTTCGTTGCTATGGAATCTTCTTACGAAATTCCAATCACCAGCTATACGAGATTAGAATAATAGAGAATTGTAAATCTACACTCCTGGAAATGGAAAAAAGAACACATTGACACCGGTGTGTCAGACCCACCATACTGGCTCCGGACACTGCGAGAGGGCTGTACAAGCAATGATCACATGCACGGCACAGCGGACACACCAGGAACAGCGGTGTTGGCCGTCGAATCGCGCTAGCTGCGCAGCATTTGTGCACCGCCGCCGTCAGTGTCAGCCAGTGTGCCGTGGCACACGGAGCTCCATCGCAGTCTTTAACACTGGTAGCATATCGCGACAGCGTGGACGTGAACCGTATGTGCAGCTGACGGACTTTGAGCGAGGGCGTATAGTGGGCATGCGGGAGGCCAGGTGGACGTACCGCCGAATTGCTCAACACGTGGGGCGTGAGGTCTCCACAGTACATCGATGTTGTCGCCAGTGGTCGGCGGAAGGTGCACGTGCCCGTCGACCTGGGACCGGACCGCAGCGACGCACGGATGCACGCCAAGACCGTAGGATCCTACGCAGTGCCGTAGGGGACAGCACCGCCACTTCCCAGCAAATTAGGGACACTGTTGCTCCTGGGGTATCGGCGAGGACCATTCGCAACCGTCTCCATGAAGCTGGGCTACGGTCCCGCACCCCGTTAGGCCGTCTTCCGCTCACGCCCCAACATCGTGCACCCCGCCTCCAGTGGTGTCGCGACAGGCGTGAATGGAGGGACGAATGGAGACGTGTCGTCTTCAGCGATGAGAGTCGCTTCTGCCTTGGTGCCAATGATGGTCGTATGCGTGTTTGGCGCCGTGCAGGTGAGCGCTACAATCAGGACTGCATACGACCGTGGCACACAGGGCCAACACCCGGCATCATGGTGTGGGGAGCGATCTCCTACACTGGCCGTACACCTCTGGTGATCGTCGAGGGGACACTGAATAGTGCACGGTACATCCCAACCGTCATCGAACCCATCGTTCTACCATTCCTAGACCGGCAAGGGAACTTGCTGTTCCAACTGGACAATGCACGTCCGCATGTATCCCGTGCCACCCAACGTGCTCTAGAAGGTGTAAGTCAACTACCCTGGCCAGCAGGATCTCCGGATCTGTCCCCCATTGAGCATGTTTGGGACTGGATGAAGCGTCGTCTCACGCGGTCTGCACGTCCAGCACGAACGCTGGTCCAACTGAGGCGCCAGGTTGAAATGGCATGGCAAGCCGTTCCACAGGACTACATCCAGCATCTCTACGATCGTCTCCATGGGAGAATAGCAGCCTGCATTGCTGCGAAAGGTGGATCTACACTGTACTAGTGCCGACATTGTGCATGCTCTGTTGCCTGTGTCTATGTGCCTGTGGTTCTGTCAGTGTGATCATGTGATGTATCTTACCCCAGGAATGTGTCAATAAAGTTTCCCCTTCCTGGGACAATGAATTCACGGTGTTCTAATTTCAATTTCCAGGAGTGTAGTTCGATGAACCCTCTGCCAGGCACCTGAATGTGATTTGCAGAGTATTCAAGTTGACGTAGATGTAGATGATACAGCTGTTGAAACGGCGGAATTTTGGATTTCATGTGGAATTTAATCATTTACCTACACTGTTTGTAAATTGACGTCATGTGGAATTTAATCATGTACTTATGTTGGTTGTAAACTGCTGTCTATCGGCTATATATGCATTTTATGTTCTGGACACAAGTAAAAGGAAAAAAAAACAGTTCGTTGTTTCTCTGTGGCTCCAAAAGCTGTTCAAATCACTGCTGCAGATGCAGAACGATGTGGCAGAACTATACGCCGAACACGATAGTCTTTCCTCTCGATTGTGCCACCAGTCCGTCCGGAGCACGGTTTTCTTGCGACCGCAGATTCTCGTCAACACCGGCGCCAGCAATCATGAACAGTGGCTGCATTCCTCCCGCGTCTCTCTGCAACATTACAGAAGGAACATGCTGCTTCTCGTAGCTTTTTTCACGATCTCGTTCAAAGTCAGTGACTTTGTCGCCTTCCACGTCCACCCTCAAAAGTTCACGACCGTTTCAGCATGTACTTGAAGCATCCTCACAGTGGAGATACTGGTGCCACTCTTACGCGACTGGCACGAAATTTTAATATACAGAATATTTCAGTTGTAGAAACACGCCTAACAACTTTCCTTCTCTGTGTGGTGATTTTTTTCCGTCAGTTACAACAGTTTGTAATCGCTATATTCGTTTGGAACCGACCTGTGTTACCTGGAAATCTCTACAATCCTTTATTCCAATTCCCGTCTATGTCACAATGTTCAATTATTTAATTTCAACATTTGGTCATACAGCCATCATCACATAACCGAATAAAAGGAAAAAGCCTAAATTCAGTAACAACAAACAAAATGAAATGACCCACACCAAATTAAAGTCATTGTTTAGTAAACGGTATGAAATTAAAATAGTAAACAAAGAAGCTAATCTGAAACATTAAATATTTCAGAGTATTAATGCAAAAAAGTTGCAGTTTGGAAATGCTAAGCTGATAGCTGTATGTCCACTTTATAGCAAAAATAGTGTATGTTAAACCTAAAACTGTAGCACATGTAAAAATGTAACACAAAATATATATTTCAAAGGCATTGAAACAATTCATTTATATCCTCACCCAATCCATGACAATATATCAAATGTAATAAATGCTGATGACTGAAAGCAAGAGAAAGTTATAGGGTAAAGGCGAGTCTGCCACATTTGCTTTGTGTGGGTTGCATACATTCAGAGGCAGGGTCAAACCTTTTTTTTATGCTCATTGATTTATGACTCAATGAGTCTTGATTTATGACCCCCCAGAGATAATTGGTCCTACCGAAAAACCCAGACTGCCCACCCCCCGCCATCCACCACCCCTCTGGGAAATTCCCGAAACTCCTCCACCCCCCCACCGATACAAGCACACTTTTGATATCAGATTATTGACTAATTAATTAAATTGATCAGTTAATTATCCCTCCTCCTCCTGGGAAATACCTGAGCCCTCCCCTCCCCCACTTTCCCCTTTACACACAGAAAAAAGCTGATAAGTAAGTCGCTCAGTCACTGCAGAGCTGTCGGTGTGGAAGGTGCAAGTGTTACCATGTCCAGCTACTAAATGTGCTAACTGTGTAACTACCCTGCTGGAGATTGGAGATGTTGTCTTAATGGGATACTTTCGCATGTGTCCTTACCTTGACATGCAGGGATCGACTGAACTTGTGCACAGTACCGCCACCAGAAGACGTCCATACCCACCCAACAACCCATCCCCTCCATCCCTACCAAGAAAAAAAATGGCAGGAAAAAATAGCTCAGTCTGTGTTGGACTGTTTGATTGTGAAGACATCAGGAGAGTAGCTCAATATATAGTCAATCACACTGCCAGAAACAATTTTAGACATTAGAATAATGTCTAACAATTTATTGGGATATTGTTCATTTAACAAATTTGCTAGAGCCAAGGCAATATGACATATTGGTTGCGTATATAATTTCCAGGGACGGCTTTCACGCAGTTTATTTATTTTTCAAATCACTATATAGCTCAAAATTGACGATATCACATAACTGACGCTGTCCTACTGGGAAAAAATTCCAGGTCGACTCGAAACCTGTAGCAAGCGGACTCAAAATAAATAGTGACTCTACATAGGAGGCTCCCTTCACTTAAATGTCCAAATAAAAGAGGCGGATAGTGGGCTTACTTTATAATTACTGCTCGAGGCAGGGTGTTAAGGCGTTTATTTTTCATTTTATTCACTTTTCAAAGGACAGTTATGCAGTGGGAAACCCATGAAGGTTTCTAAGTACAGACAGGAAAGCCAAACAATTACATGTCTAAAATTTCATGACATATTCGAAACCTACAACATAATGTGAAAAAGAAAATACAGACACAAAGCAGATACATTTATAAGTGATTCTCATAGAACTCGAAGCACTGTTCTACATACAAGAAAAGTGGCTGGAACTATCGGTGTATTTTCGATGTCCTACAACTGCGAGTTTGGAGATGCTTTAAAACCACAATGGTGGGTCGAGGACAGCATCCCACGTGTCCAAACCACATGTAGCAGGTGTGCCTGGACTTGTCTCTGAACACTCGAACAAAGAAGACATCATGTGACTCTCTGACATCACAGAATTTTCCTTATGTGCCTTGTCTGTCTTTGTCTTGTACTAACAACTCTGTAGAGACTACTATGCCACCCGCCAAATAGGTTGTCTTGTACTCTCTGACGTCATGGAGCTCATAGTGAATAGAGCACTGTGACTGGTTCTTGCTGTATTTACCTGCCAAAACGCGACTGCTGTTGTAGGAGCTTTGTCCACCACTTTACACAGATGGGCCAATTACGAGAGTTTCAAAATAAAACTATTATTGTACAAATCGAAAAAGGAAACATACAACAGTCACATTGCACAGATAGTTAAAAGCCACAAAAGTGGTCTGTAGATAATAACACATGGAAACTACTGCAAACGACACTTAGTCAATTTCACTGCTCTGTTACAGTTGAGAAAAGATTGGATTTTGCGGCGTGAAACTGACCTCCAACCACGGCACATCACCACAAACAATTGTATCACCATGCTATATCGCTATATCACAGTAGTAAACGCAATCCATATTGTGCACCACACAAAATCATCACTTCTGATCCTGCATCTGGATATCGACAGCCAGGCACTCCTACATATACTGTGACACAGATCCCAAAAACAGAACCACATGCACGGCACGTAGTCTCAGTACTAGATATCCCACTTGAGGTTGGTCGGATATTCACCATGGCCAACGGTCATGAGGCATGCACACATGCTAGCTTGATGCGTGATCCAGGTGCCCTCTGCAGACAGTGGCCATGCTCTGAACTGGTGTACAAATGCTGCACTGGTTCCCTTGGCACAAAGGCGTCCGTGGGCCTGCTTGCTGCCGCAACGAATTGTGACTATCTTCAGTGCGGGATTACAAGACTATTTACTTTCTGAGCTCTGTCGAAGGAAATGCTTCAACAACTGCGGTTTAATTTACTGGTATCAGCTGTATTATCAAATTTTATACGCAAAAAACGATATTTGCTGAAATCATCGAGTAACATATGAAAATTACCTGAACTTCATGTATTTTCACATGGTTTGCCGGAATAACATATCGTTTACGTGACTGTTCTCGATATCAACCACAGAGCAGTATGCTACGGAGCACCTGCACAGTACAGTTCCGAAGAGAAAGAGTGGAAATTATATCTTCAGAGAGCCAAAACCGTAGCGCCGTCATATTGTAAGGCTTGCTGTAAGCCATTGATCAACTAGAAACGTACCTCATCTGCAAATATTTTTACAGGAAATCAAGAAATTAGAGGAACTGGTAGTTGCACTCGAATTTTTCAACGAATACTGATGTTAATGCTAGAACATATTCCAGATCGTCCTTGAATTTAACAAGGTCAACTAAAACTTTCATACCCATAATCGTATGCGCTTTTCAAAGTCTAGAAAACCATAAAATGTCCCTTCTACCTCCATCACATTCGATGTTCTCGCAATCAAATGAAAACGGAAATACACTACTGGCCATTAAAATTGCTACACTACGAAGATGACGTGCTACAGAAACGAAATTTAACACAGGAAGAAGATGCTGTGATATGCAAATGATTAGCTTTTCAGAGTATTCACACGAGGTTGGCGCCGGTGGTGACACCTACAGCGTGCTGACATGAGGAGACTTTCCAACCGATTTCTCATACACAAACAGCAGTTGACAGGCGTTGCCTGGTGAAACGATGTTGTGGTGCCTCGTGTAAGGAGGAGAAAAGATACCATCACGTTTCCGACTTTCATAAAGGTGGGATTCTAGCCGATCGCGATTGTGGTTTATCGTATCGCGACATTGCTGCTCGCGTTGGTCGAGAGCCAATGACTGTTAGCAGAACATGGAATCGGTGGGTTTAGGAGGGTAATACGGAACGCCGTGCTGGATCCCAACGGCCACATATAACTGGCAATCGAGATGACAGGCATCTTATCCGCATGGCTGTAACGGATCGTGCAGCCACGTCTCGATTCCTTTTTCAACAGATGGGGACGTTTGCAAGACAACAACTATCTGCACGAACAGTTAGACGACGTTTGCAGCAGCATGGACTATCAGCTCTGAGACCATGGCTGCGGTTACCCTTGACGCTGCATTATAGACAGGAGCGATTGCGATGGTGTACTCAGCGACGAACCTGGGTGCACGAATGGCAGAACGTCTTTTTTATCGGATGAATCCAGGTTCTGTTTACAGCATCATGATGGTCGCATCCGTGTTTGGCGACATCGCGGTGAACACACATTGGAAGCATGTATTCGTCATCGCCATACTGGCATATCACCCGGCGTGATGGTGCGGGGTGCTATTGGTTACACGTCTCGGTCACCTCTTGTTCGCATTGACGGCACTTTGAACAGTGGACGTTACATTTCAAATGTGTTACGACCCGTGGCTCTACCCTCCATTCGAACCCTGCGAAACCCTACATTTCAGCCGGATAATGCACGACTGGATGATGCAGGTCCTGTACGGGCCTTTCTGGATACAGAAAATTTTTGACTACTGCCCTGGCCAGCACATTCTCCAGATCTCTCACCACTTGAAAATTTCTGGTCAATGGTGGCCGAGCAACTGGCTCGTCACAAAACGCCAGTCACTACTCTTGATGATCTATGGTATCTTGTTGAAGCTGCATGGGCAGCTGTAGCTGTACACGCCATCCAAGCTCTGATTGACTCAATGCCATGCATATCATGGCCGTTATTACGGCCAGAGGTGGTTGTTCTGTGCACTCATTTCGCAGGATCCATGCACTCAAATTGGGTGAAAATGTAATCACATGTCAGTTCTAGTATATTATATTTGTCCATTGAATACCCGTTTATCATTTGCATTACTTCTGGGCGTAGCAATTTCAATGGTCAGTAGTGCATGCAGAATGGTAGTACAGGCAGTCAACCAGTCGACTTGCATACGCGGGAATAACTGTCCAATACAAAAAATTCCCATATTGAACGTTCTCAAACTTCCACGTGAAAATTAGACAATTCTCACAACACATGCGATTGCGAAGGCTGCGCAACAAATATTATTACTTCGCTATTTCCCAGATCAGAGGGCTACAGAGTTAGGTCGGCTGCGCGCGTGTACTCTGTGTGCCCTGAGGGGGATTGAGGGAGTAATTATACGTATGCTTGGTGTAGGAAAATTCTTGTACATAAGAACGAGTGTGTGACAGGAAGAGAAATATGAGGGAACTTGACACTGATCGCTGCAAATCATGGGAACAGTAATTTTTTGGTAGATCACGATAAGACGTCTGGAATAGATTGCTTAATGTGGGTGATCACCAAATGTGAAGTATTAATTTTATATATGCTGGGCCACAAGCCCAGATGCGACCCCAGAGTTACCGACAACCGCCTAATAGATTTTTATGAAGTATCTGGGTATATAACTTCCATAAACTTTTCGTCCTGCTTAGATAAAAAGCATTGTAGTACCAGGCTGCGGACTTTACTATGCAACTACTGAAATGCTGAAGTGTTTGACCCTGAGCAAGACTGGTCAAGTGTTCTAAATTCTGGCAAATAGTATTTATAATGTGCTTCTCTGTACTCTCTACCAATAACAGCCGTGAGGTGTCAGCTAACAAATATCCTACAGAACAGTCGCTGCGTGGTTTTTAAAAACATGGTGCTGTATGTCTACTGATGTAATAGCAATACATGAAAGTTGACCTCTGGCTTGCATGCTTTCCTAGAAAAGCGAATAACGGACTTCCAAATTGACACAGATCTGCGTCGAAGGATGATAGAAAATGGATGGTATGATTGGTTGAGAGGGGTTGTAATGAGGTATGATTCAATGGTAGATTCATGGTGCATTATAGAGACCGGGATGTGTTGTGGCAGGTCACTTACCGCACGTTTGACCATTCTTTCCATTGTTCTCAATGGATGTTTTAGTTGTGTGGTATAACCTGCGTTTGTCTCGTGTGCAACTGGGTGTTCTGTGTGTGACTTAGGCCGAGCAGTTCCACGTGTTTCAGTCTGGAACCGCGCTACCGCTACAGTTGCACGTCCGAATCCTGCCTCGGGCATGAATGTGTGTGATGTCCTTAGGTTAGTTAGGCTTAAGTAGTTGTAAATTCTAGGGGACTGATGAGCTCAGATGTTAAGTCCCATAGTGCTCAGAGCCATTAGAACCATTTTTTTGTGTGACTTAGAGTGCTATCTGCCTGCAGAAATTAACAGGAAACCTCATCATATCACACTCAGCAGACGACTTCCAACGCATGTGTGATGAGTTATGCCCACCAAAAGTATGGAAAACCTATTTCGCCCCCTCCTTTATCTGAACAAAGATACACACATAAATTACACTACTTCCCTGCCACATCTTGGACATATTCGAGTTGTCAGTTTCATAACTGCTTTTCTTGTAAGTCACTGACAGTGTTTTGTGAGGTACTGCAACTCCTGTCTATACATATGGTTGACAGTTGTCGTGTCCTTGGGATTAGTGCAGCATGGGCTGTAATTCTACATGTAATGAACGCTGCTATGCATTTGTCTATTTCCCCATTAGATTCAATTTTCCACTGCCGGCGGTAGTTTTATGAGACATAATTTTTAATTGTAATTCTACATGAACAATTGGTGCTATGCACCTCTGTAAATATATATTGTGCATGGATCATAAAGAATGGGTGTTTTTCTTTGGTGTAGAATGAAATAGTTTTCATCATTTTAATGTTTGTGACCATAGTGTATAGGACAGAATACTTGCCTTTCACGGGGAAGTGCACTACCATCTGAGCTACCGAAGCACGACTCACGCCCGGTACTCATTGCTTTACTTCTGCCAGTATCTCGTCTCCTACCTTCCAAACTTTACAGAAGCTCTCCTGCGGACCTTGCAGAACTAACACTCCTGAAAGAAAGGATACTGCGGAGACATGGCTTAGCCACAGCCTGGGGGATGTTTCCAGAGTGAGATTTTGACTCTGCAGCGGAGTGTAGGTGAATCTATGACTCCTTCTACGGTGACGACCCTTCCTCTCAAGTACGCCAAGGTTACACGGGCAGCAACCTTTTCCTATGCTGACGACATTAGTCCGATAGCCGCCCCCGATGACGAGACCATAATGGCTTCTGCAGTACAAGATCCGGCCTCTACAACGGCGCCCCCACCTGAAGATAATCACTGACCGACCTTGCAAGAAGGCGTGGATGCTAGGATGGACATTGACCCACGGGTTGTGCCGACAGCGGCCTTTCTTCCAGACACCGGAGCAGCTGAAGAAATCCACCCACATTCAGATACTGAAACACACGGCCGTAAACAGCGTTCACCGCGAAAACACAAGAGACGGCGGCGTGTTCTATCGGACGAGGGTTTGAAGCGATCGTCTGTCATGGACTGTGGAAATTCCGACGACGGTACCGGCGGTACAGAGGCCGCTGTAACTTCAAACTCAACAGATCGCCGTGGTGACGGCTTCAACCCCTCCGACCTCACAGAACAGCAGGATCACACGCAGACAGCCGCTGCCGATTCCCAGCCAACAGAGCCGATGGAGTCAGCGCCGAGTGCCGCATCAGCCACTAACAGCCACCAACAGCCGATGGTATTTCATGGCGACGGGGCCGACGACTGTGAGGAGCACTCCTTGCCCATCATGTCGGACGACACGGGAGGAAATTTACCCCACCAGTGTTGATCCTTTCCCGCCATCAGTTACAGTGACGAGACCGCCTTACAAGGGTACTGATGGCCAACACGGATGCTGTGGATAGACCTCAAACTTATCGCCTTGCAACTATAAACATCAACACTATACGGACGCGCGCTAAGTTATCCTTGCTTCAGGATATGTTGAACTCTGCTTCCATCGACATAGCCCTTCTCTAGGAAGTGTACGTCGATGACTTCCCAGGCATGTACGGTTACGATGCTTGCGTCTCTCCAGCTTCCCCGACAGGCAGCGGTGTCGCTGTACTTCTTCGGGAAGGGGTAGTGGCGGATGATATCCTGTTTCTGCCTGGGACAAGAGGAATGGCACTCACAATTCTGGGTGTCCGCCTTATCAATATCTACGCACCTTCCGGGACGGACGAACGTCGCGAACGTTCACGATTCTTTGCGGAAGACGTCGCCCCGCTCTTCCAAGGCCGCCACGACCATCTGGTGTTTGGAGGTGACTACAATTGCGTACTGGCGCCCAGAGACCAACTCCTACGATATAATCGGTGCCCGGAACACGAGACGTTAATTCGAGACCTGCAGATGGTGGATACTTGGGACCATCTTCATAGCCACCGACCGGGATTCACCCACTTCACGAGTCACTCTTCCAGCCGTATCTATCGGATTTACGTCTCACGCTCTCTCGCCGCTGGAACACAGGATGCGGAACTGTGGCCTGCAGCATTCTCGGACCACTCAGCTTACATTTGTGCCGTCACCCTGCGGCGGCAACAAGTGTGGAGAAGCCGCAGCCCGTGGAAATTAAACATCGCTCACCTGTCGTACCCGGATTGCCGCCAAGCCGTTGAGGATACGTGGCATTCGTGTGAAAATCGCCTCCGTGCATATCCCACAATGATCCGCTGGGGGTTGGA
Source organism: Schistocerca gregaria (assembly GCF_023897955.1). NCBI lineage: Eukaryota > Metazoa > Arthropoda > Insecta > Orthoptera > Acrididae > Schistocerca > Schistocerca gregaria. The sequence goes on from NC_064924.1 coordinate 184,645,244, forward strand.
CTGCGCCAAACCGGCACTGAGGCAAACGTTGATAACCTACGGTCGCGACCATGCTACTTGGCGAAGACATACAATCGATTTTTACTTCCGGGTCCTGCGCGACTGCGATGCTATGGCGCCGGCTCCGGGACGACAAACGGCGGTCCACCGCGCTAAGACTCAGATCCTCGCTCATATGCGACGCCACCTAGAGGGGGTAGTCATCCTCTGGAGGACGCAGGATCGGATACCGAGCGAACGCCCGTCAATGTTCCACGTCCTTCGTGAACGTAAACGACGCCAACGAGCGCTGATACGCTTCATCGACACGGAGGACGGTCATCACCTCACCACGCAACAAGATATAAACACAGCGTTCTACAATCATTATTCCCAAGTCTATTCTGCTCAGAACCCTGATCCGGCAGCACTGGAGGACGTCTCTCAGACGATTTACGGCACCGTCACCCCGGCAATGGAAGCGGCCTTGATGGAAGAAATTACAGAAGAAGAACTGATCGACACAATTAGAAAAGGAGCTGTCAACAAGTCTCCGTGTCCTGATGGCCTCTTCTTGGAATTTTACCGGACTTTTCAATATTTCTTAGCCTCCCGATGGACGGACATCTGTCGCGAACTACTATCCCCGGACGTGCCGTTCCCTGCTGCCCTTGTGGAAGGGATGATTATTCCTATTCACAAACCGTCCGGTGGCTCACGACTGCAGGACTACCGCCCGTTGACGCTATTGAACTGCGAATTTAAGATCTTTTCTCGACTGTTGGCGGCGCGGATACGCCAGACTCTACGAAATGTTATCTCACCCGATCAAACGTCATTCGGAGGCGACAATAATATTCAAACACCGCTCAGTGAATATCGTGACTTGATCTCACTGGCGAGGGCATGTCGTCTGAAGGGTGCACTGGCGGAAATCGATTTTAGTCAAGCTTTCGACCGAGTGGAGCACAACTATTTGGAAGCGGTCCTCCAACATATGCGGTACCCACAGCCATTCGTCACTGTCGTCATGCGACTACTCCGTGGAGCGACGTCCAAGGTGATCGTCAACGGCCGACCTTCGCAGCCCCTCAACATTTCTTGATCGATACGCCAAGGCTGCCCTCTATCCACTTTACTTTACGCTGTGGCCATGGAACCTATCCTCTGCGGCCTGCGCCAACGACTAACGGGTATGACGTTAGGAGGCCACACTTTCCAATGTAAAGCGTACGCTGACGACCTGGTGATTGTCATCCGCAACGGTGACGACACCGCTAGCGCTCCAAATTGGATAGCGAAATATGGCACGGCCACTGGTAGTCGTATCAACGTCGCAAAATCGGTGGCGATGAACATCGGGGTCGGATTGTCTGAGAACAGTGTCACCCCCTTCCACCTCAGAGATAGTTTGAAATGACTCGGCATTGATTTTACAGACGATATACGACGGACCGCTGCTCACAACTTTCGACGGCTTTTACGAAATGTTCGGACTGGAATTGCCAACAATCGCCTACGAGCCCTGGACATCGTCCAACGGACCCAGTATGTTAAAACACATTTAGCGTCACGCATTCCGCATATTGCCCAGATATTACCTATACCGGTGACATTAGCTCGCCTTATACTTGCGGCTTTTGGGTCCTTCGTGAGTTCTGGAATGCTTTTCAGGATCAAATATGATACTCTCACCCTTCCCCCGGATCGGGGAGGGCTTGGCCTTTATCACGTTTATGACAGAGCGGTCGCCCTATTTGTGAGCACATTAGTCAAACCATGGCACCGCCATCCGGACAGTCTGACCAGTTTGTTAATAGAAGAACTAACACCGCCCACCCTGTTTCCGCCTGTGCCGATACACCACGTCCCCTCTTCGCTCTTCTACATCGGTGTCTTTTACCTCGAACTCAGTTACGTTCGACTTGCCTTACCAGCGACTCAACTGGCGACGGCAAAGACGGTTTATAGGGTCCCGCAACGCGACGACCCGGTAACGTAGTGGAGAGGAAGCACCCGAACTGGCGAGTAGTGTGGAGGACAATTCATCCCGTAACACTGGACACTGACGTCACGGCGATGTGGTATATCAATGTCAACGGTAAGCAGGTGACCAGATCAAGGCTACATGCGATCCACATGGTATACTCACCCACGTGTACGAGCTGTGGCGTTCAAGGAAACGACGAACACCGTCTTAGCTGTGGCGAGTCTACGGCAGTGTGGCACTTAGTGAGGCAAATGTCAGCATACTTCCTTCGAGTAATGCCGAATCATATCGACCTCAAGACTATCTTATTCCCGGATGAAACGTATTACCCACGCACTAAAACTAATGCAATGACGTGGCTTCGTGGACATGCAGTGCATTATTTGTTTCAAGACGGCACTAAGGACACTTAAGACTTTTGGAACTATTTGCAGGAACGACATTTCAAGGTCCTCCGTAACCCAAAGTATCGACAATATTTTTCCAATTTTTTGTGGAGTGCGTTCCGCGACCCTCCACGTAGCTGGAACATCACGGGTAAGAGAAGCTAAAATTACAAGACGATGATAGAACACTACACGGTACAACGTGGGATCTACTTTCATCATTACGAGAAGTCATACCTGGATGATACAGCAGATGGAGAGTTTCGTTGTGAACCCTCACACTCTGTAGCAGTATTTGCCCCATTTCCTCTTTTTGTCCCCGGTGCGAAAATGTCTTCGCAGTTTTAGTTTTCCCATCCGGTGCAAGATGTAACACTGGTTAATGGTGGTATGGGTTCCACCCTTCAGTTTTGTTTCATGGTTTCCTTCGCCCGCACTTTGCTCTCTTTCTTTACGGCTTTTTCTACAACTATTAGCATGGTTTTAGTTATGTGCGTCCGCAACTCGACGTAACGAGTGCACTTACTAGTTTCAGTTCCTTATTGTTAAAAAAATGAAACAAAATTAAAAAAATTAAAATAAATAAATGGAAAAATAAAAAAAGCACAATAATACACCAACTGCATCCTTTGTAAAAGAAAAAAAATAGTAGAGCACTTGCCCGCGAAAGGCAAAGGTCCTGAGTTCGAGTCTCGGTCGGGCACACAGTTTTAATCTGCCAGGAAGTTTCATATCAGCGCACACTCCGCTGCAGAGTGAAAATCTCATTCTGATTTGTCCATGTTTTTACAGCACTCGCAAAGAAGTGGAGGTGGTGGTTTAGCAATGACATAGAAATAGTTAACCATGTTAATGGGACTTACGTAAAATTGAGAAATATATTACAAAAATGATTGTTATAGAGATATAACCCCAGCAGTTTGTTCATCTGTCATTGACAGACTGGGTACACGGTTTTACTAGACTCCAACATACACATCATCCATTGAAACGGGGGTCATTCCAGCGATACCGCAAGGACAGTGTATTGGTAGGAATAGTCACTATCTATCATATCAATGTACGATAATGCTGCACTCATAGTGAAATCTGGAGACCGATCCATTTATTTGTAACACGGCAAGAACAGAATACCTTCAACCTGTTGTAAATTCTGATTGGCTGGAAGACCTATATGTTAAATAATTTCGTAGAAGTGACGAAATCGAGACACATCATAGGGATGAGACGTATGAGGGCTTGAGGTGATGTTTTCATAGACGTTAGTTGGAGCATTCTAGGTTAGGTTACTCTTTCTACATTGTCATTTCCTCCTGATTCGGCATATGACAACTATCGTGCAAGAATGTACGTAAGATAAAAGACGAGAGATGTTTTAGTTTGTAATTACACCCCTTTATTCTTTGACAAATACGTGATGTGGCAGGAGGGTTTGCCTACTGGGACGCTATGGCAGGCAGTGCGACACGATGCCCTGCTGGTGTGAGTGTGGACCTACCATAATTTTTCAGACGCTAGACAGTTATATATCATAACCGCACTGCTTGTATGGAATGTTATTCTGCTCGAATATAACTGTAGGGTGCACTGCATTCTGACACGTCCCCAGGCTAGTAATCCAGTAAATAATTATTTATGTCTAGCCGCAAGGGAGGATTGATATGAAATGGATAACTGTGATTTCAACGAATTGACGAGTATGATCGACTGTTAGGGATGATAGATTCATTTCGTGAACGCCAATGCAAAGGTTCAATTCGATCTGCTGTAGTGTATAAACAAGGCAAGCAACATGGATGTAATCAGATCGTCGCATTTTCCTTGTCACTATATCGACTGCGATGTTTATACAATACAGCAACCTCTATCGGTGATGTCTCTCGAACCGTTTCGTCCGCAGGGGAGCTATTGAGCATCACACAGTGCATGACGCCTGTGCTTTACAACGCTTGTTTGAGAGAATCTTGGCGGGATGCAGCACCTTCCGGAAGTGCTGACTGAATATACCTTCATCCTGTTCTCGAATATGATTGGCTAGAAGACCTAACTGTTTAACAATTTATTAGAAAAGAGAGAATCGAGACACCTAGTTGGTGTGAGTCAGGACATACCATAAGTTTTTTCGGACATTGTACAATACAAACGATAATCGCTCTACATGTCTGACATATTTATGTATTGGATTGTATAGTTATTGAGGTCTGTGTTTTGACATTCGCAAACAAAATGTCAGGTTACGAGAGGGTCTAGATTTGACGTAGGAAATGTGATACCAACACATCGATAGCCTCAAGAGGGTATGAATTAGTTTACATCGATAATTGTGTCCGGTTGTAAGAAGAATATTGATGTACGTGGAAGGAGCTGTCAGGAGGAGGTATTTCCGACACTTCGCTCGTTGCCAAATGTCACCAGCTTGGCGCTATAATCGTAATATTTAATTGTAATTACACTGATAAATATGGGCTAGTTTCCTATCATAATTCTGTGTTGGCAATGTCTTGGCGCTGAGCCTCCAGAACTAGACAGACGTGCAGTTAATCTAACGGTGTCGCCCTTTGGGCTGCTGAATAGCGAACTAATACTCAGTATGTGTCGAGCAGCCTTCGCGGTCGTGTGTGTTGAGAGTATTCTCGAATTTTATGTAGAATTTTGAGGAGATTCAGTGTGGCAAGTGTTTGCACTGAAAAATTATCCCCCAGCATCCCATGTAAATTGACTGGTTGATTGCTTGTACTGCCATTCTACACATTTCCGTCTTTATTTGGTTGTGAAAACATCGACTGTGATGTGTTAATTGTATCTAAATAATGAAACACAGGTGGAAGACACATTTTCCGGTACTTCAGACGTCGAGAAACACATTCGACTACGGGTATTAAAACCTTAGTTGCTTTGTAAAGTACAAGTACGATCTGCAACATGTGCTATCACTGACATCAGTATTCGTTAAAAATGCGAGTTCTTCTAGGTCTGAGTTTTTGTGTAAATATATTTGCAGATGAGATACGTTTCTAGGTAATGGTTTGCAGCATGTCCTACATAATCACCTCGCTATAGTTTCAGCTCTCTAGAGATATGATTTCCACTCTTTCTCTTCAGAATTGTACTGTGCAAGCGCTCCGCAGAATATTGTTATGTGATTGATACCGAGAACAGTAACGTAAATGGTATGATATTCGGGCAAACCATGTGAAAACACATGAAATTCTCGAAATTTTCACATGCTACACGATGATTTCATTATAAAAGTCTCACCAATATTGTCGTTTTACGGCGTAAAAAATCGGAAATTGCAAGTGATAATGGTAAATTAATTAGTGACTGATGAACCATTTCTCTCCGACAGGCCTCAGAAGGTAAATATTCTTGTATTCTCAGAGTCGGCATATGGTCGCAACTCGTTTCAGAAATCACAGCAACAAGCAGGCTGGCCGAAAACTCTACAGCTGCCGGAGAACGTGCCGGAGGAACCAGCCCAGCCTTTGTACACCAGTTGACAGAGTGGTCTCTATCTGAAATGGCACTCTGTTCGTGCATCAGGATTAGGTGTGCTGGTTCAGTTGCCTCGTGACCGTTGCCCATGGTAGATGACCGACCGACCTCATGGGGGATAGCTAGCACTGAGATTTCCTCGGTTTTTGGGATCTGTGTGTTTTCACAGTATATGTAGGAGTGCCTCGTAGACCACTGCTAGATGCAGAAGCGGAAGATGATTTTGTATGGTGCACAATATGAGTTGTGTTTTCTATGGTGATATAGTATGGTGGTAAAATGGTTCATGGTGGCTTGGATTGGTTGGAAATCGGTTTCATGCCAAAAAATTCAAGCTTTCCTCGACAGCAGGAGAGCAGTGGGATTTGGCAAAGTATCTTTGGTAACAGTATCCGTATTTCATGACCTGTAGACCATTCTGCAGAGTTTAACTGTCATTGTAATATGACTGTACAAAAACAGTTTTTCTCCAAAATACTAGTAAATTGTCCATAGTGGAGGACAGTGCTCCCTTATCAGCAGTAGCAATTTGGTGGGTAAAAACAGTGAGACCCAATCCCCATGTTCAATTCACAGGAAGTTCCATGATGTCAGAGGTTCACAGGACATCCTTTGCGGGGAGGGGGGATAGGAGTCTCTACAGACTTGTTAGAACAAGACAAGGGCATCTATAGAAAGTTCTGTGGTGGCAGAGAGTCACATGATGTCTTCTTTTTCTAGTGTTCAGAGACAAGTCCATGTATACCAGCCATATCTGGATGGGACACGTGGGAAGCTGTCCCCAGTCCACCATTTTGGCTTTAGAGTATCTCCATTTGTTGAACATTGAAAATTCACCGAAAATTCCAGCCATTTTTCTTGCCTGTAGGACAGTGCTTCGATTTCTAGGAGAATCATTTAGACATCTGATCTGCTGTGTGTTTGTGTTTTGTCTTTCAGATTCTGTTGTGGGTTTCGAAATATGTCATGAAATTTTAGACTGTGTGTCCTTAGACACCATTGTGAGTTTCCCACTGTAGAAGTGTCCTTCGAAAAGTGAGGAAAATTAAAGAAAAATAAGCGCATTAACACTCTGACTCCAGTGGCAAATTTAAACTAACTCCACTCTGTGTTTATTTTGACTTGTAGGTGCAGGGAACCTCCTATCTAGAGTCTATTTATTTCGAGTCTGCCTGTTTCTAGCTTCGAGTGGTATTAGAAGTTTTTTTTACAGCAAGATAAGGTTATGTGATATAATCAATTGCGAGCTGTGTTGTGATTTTAGAAATAACTGAACTGTGTGGAATCCATCACAGCAAATTGTTTAAATAAGCAATATCCCTGCAAATTGTTATACAGTACTCCAATGCCTGAAATTGTGTAATGAAGTTTGATTGACGGTGGGGAGACAGGTTGATGGGTGGGGATGAACATCCTCTGGTGGTGGCGTTGTGCACAAGTTCAGTCGATCGTTGTATGCCAAGATGAGGACACACACAAAAATTTTCCCATAAGACAATGTTTCCAATCTACAACAGCTTAATTACATGATTAGCACCTTTAGTTGTTGTACATGGTAATACTTGCACCTTCCACAGCAACAGCTCTGCACAGACTGAGCGTTTTACCAGCCAGTTTTTTCCTATGTACAGTGGGGGCAATTGGGGGGATGAGAGATCTGCGGTATTTCCCAGGAGGGGGAGGTGTAATATTTACTTGATCAATTTAATTAATTAGTCAATTAATTTGATATTAAAAGAGTGCTTGTATTGGCTTGGGGAGGAGGGAGTTTTGATGATTTTCCAGAGGGGCTGTGGAGGAGGAGGTGGAGTGGGATAGGAAAGCGAGAGGGGTATCTCAGAAAACTTATTACTCTGGGGGGCTCATAACTCAACCCCCATTTGGTCAAAAATCAATTAGCATTGTAATAGGTCTGCCTCTGAATATATGCTTGCCCCTGAATATATGCAACCTGCACAAACAAAACACTTCCAAACCCGATTTTCCCAGGTACAAGCAAAACTTGGAATGATCTACTTACTCTTATTACAAGCAAAATCTGTTGTCCGTCTAACTATGGGTCATAACTTGAAAGAATATCTGGACATATAACGCTGATATGTGATGTAACGTGGCGACTGATTAGCTACAGGCTAGCGATAACAGAAGATTTTATGTAGGGAAAGAATCACCATTAACACTCGTAGTGAACTACAATTCAAAGCTGTCTGTAGGATAACACCATTATGTTGCTACTAGTTGACTTACAATTTTTGTGTCAGACTAAATATTAATAAAAGAGTTACAAAAATGTAAAATAACTGATGGGTGTCTCATGCCGAGTTGTTGGTACCATTCAGTAAAAAAAAAAAAAAAAAAAAAAAAAAAAAAAAAAAAAAAAAAAAAAAAAAAAAAAAAAAAAGAAACATCGCGTATGTTTTCTGTCTATCCAGAGCGCCAGAATCAGTTTATCTAGCTAGAAATAATGAATGGTCACTGCATTTCCATTTGTTTATAAAAGAGCTTTTTTCATTTCTGGAGAATTCCAAGAAACTATAGTAGCTTTTAATTAGGAGCAGTTTGCAGAAACACCCTCGTACCGGTATGATTCTGCTGTGTGTGATACCGGGTGACCATTATTGAACTATACGAAAAAATGAAAATTAGTTATACTGTAAACTACGGCGCGTACACACTTTATTCAACATGTAAACGTCACTACAGATATTCGGATTTAGGTTATGACATGCTTGATACTCCTGTCACCATTGGCGTTCATGTGACGCTGAAGAATAGCGAAATTCTGCATGACAGACTGAAGTGTTGGAAAGTCAGTGATCTCCTGAATGGCTGTTTACAGCTCAGTAATCGTTTTGGGGTTATTGCTGTACACCTTGTCTTTAATATATCCCCACAAAAAGTAGTCGCCTGCCTTCAAATCCCGAGAATATGGCGGCCAATACAGGCCCATGCCTGTGTCCTCTGGGTACACCAAAGCCAGAACGTGGCCCCTCAGTGTTCCTCCAGGACATCACTCTCCTACTTCGATGGGGACGAGCTGCATCTTGTATGAACCATATATTGGCGAAATCAGGATCACTTCGGGTAATAGGGAGGAAATCAACTTCCAAAACCTTCACGTACCGTCTATTCCGTGACTGGACATTGCACACCACACAGTCATCCGTTGAGGGTGAAGGGGCTTCTCGATTGCGGAATGCGGATTCTTAATCCCCAAAACGAGCTAATTCTGCTTGCTGACGAACCTATCCAAATCAGAGTGGGCTTTGCCGCTAAAACAAGCAATATAGCGCATACTAATTCCCATCACACCGCGAGGCCAACCGCACAGTTTGAATGTCCTAACGCAAGCCGTTGAGAAGTTCTGACGATTTTATTTCATATAGTTCAGTAACTGTCACTTTGTATATGCGCGATTAGGTGAAGCCAGCTGTTGCTGGAGGGGTCAGTCATAATTAACTCCCATAGAGCCTTCGTCATCGAATCTATAAAATTCCAATACTGACCATTAAAATTGCTACACCAAGAAGAAACGCAGATGATAAACGGGTACTCATTCGACAAATATATTATACTAGAACTGACATGTGATTAAATTTTCACGCAATTTGGGTGCATAGATCCTGACAAATCAGTACACAGAACAACCACCTCTGGCCGTAATAAAGGCCTTGTCACGCCTGGGCATTGAGTCAAACAGAGCTTGGATGGCGTATGCAGCTTAAATACGATGACACAGATGATCAAGAGTAGTGACTGGCGCATTGTGACGAGCCAGTTGCTCGGCCACCATTGACCAGACGTTTTCAATTGGTGAGAGATATGGGGAATGTGCTGGACAGGGCAGCAGTCGAACATTTGCTGTATCCAGAAAGGCCCGTACAGGACCTGCAACATGCGGACGTGGATTATCCTGCTGAAATGAAGGGTTTTTTCAGGGATCGAATGAAGGGTAGAGCCACGGGTCGTGACGCATCTGAAATTTAACGTCCACTGTCCAAAGTGCCATCAGTGCGAAAAACAGGTCACCGAGACGTGTAACCAATGGCACCCCGCCAGTATGGCGATGACGAATACACGCTTCCAATGTGCGTTCACCGCAATGACGCCAAACACGGATGCGAGCATCATGATGCTGTAAACAGAACCTGGATTCATCCGAAAAAAAATGACGTTTTGCCATTCGTGCACCCAGGTTCGTCGTTGAGTACACCATCGCAGGCGCTCCTGCCTGTGACGCTGCGTCAAGGATGACCGCAGCCATGGTCTTCGAGCTGATAGTCCATGCTGCTGCAAACGTCGTCGAACTGTTCGTGCAGATGGTTATTGTCTTGCAAACGTCCCCATCTGTTGACTCAGGGATCGAGACGTGGCTGTACGATCCGTTACAGCCATGCGGATAATATGTGTCATCTCGACTGCTAGTGACACGAGGCCGTTGGGATCCAGCACGGCGTTCCGTATCAACCTCCTGAACCCACCGATTCCATATTCTGCTAATAGTCATTGGCTCTCGACCAACGCGAGCAGCAATGTCGCGATAATATAAACCGCAATCGCGATAGGCTACAATCCGACCCTTGTCAAAGTCGGAACCGTGATGGTAGGCATTTCTCCTCCTTACACGAGGCATCACAACAACGTTTCACCAGGCAACTCCGGTCAACTGCTGTTTGTGTATGAGAAATCGGTTGGAAACTTTCCTCATGTCAGCAAGTTGTAGGTGTCGCTTCCGGAGCCAATCTTGCGTGAATGCTATGTAAAGCTAATCATTTGCATATCACAGCATCTTCTTTTTGTCGGTTAAATTTCGCGTCTGTAGCACGTAGTCTTCGTGGTGTAACAATTTTAATGACCAGTAGTGTATTTTCTGACAACTCCTCTTCCTAGAAATTTGCTGAATCATCCCACAACTTTCATGAGCCAAGGGCAGTCATTTGCTACGTCCCTCCTCTTCTTACAAGTGACTAAGCTGTGTACCGTCATCTGCACATTAGACGCTGTGAGCTTCATTTAAAGATCGACTTTATTCCTGATTTTGAAACGGGAGGAAGAAAGATCAGAGTTTAACTTCCCGTAGATAGCACGCTCATAAGAGACGAAATTTGCTCAGTTTCTGTAGTTATTCACCGACAGTGTAAATAGAGTTCCGACTAGCAGCCATGTGTTTCCACTTTCAGAACTTTGGATTTAAATCATAGTGGGTCTTCTGGTGACACCCCCTGTGAGATTTTGATACTGTGGAGGAAACGAAAGAGTTACAGAGCAAATGCCGTATGCAGTCATTCAAGATCAATTATATTTCGCAATATTTTAAAAATTAAGGGTCGCCATTTTCAAATAGAAGCTCTTAGGTGCAAGAATAAGTCTGTTGCCAAATGTATTTGTCATTGAGTTTTCGTATGTCCATACTTCTGATTGGAGGCTTGAGGGACTTCGGCCATTAAGTTATGTAATAAAATGTAATACCTACAGCCGTCCGTAAGATGCTATTCATATTATGGCTGCCAGTTTCGGTTCTTCGGTGTACCATCTTCAGGCTGTAACTCTCGCTGTGGGGGTTAACTCCAGTCTTATACAGGAGTCTTCAGCAATCAACATCTGTGAACTGGTATTTGCAGATTACCTATAACAGCGATGTTGCGTCTCCAGCCAACAAAAAGCTTGTCTCCAATCGTCAACTAACAACTTAGTAGTTGATGATTGGAGACACAACATCGTTGTTACAGGCAGTATGCGAAAACCAGTTCATAAATTATGCCCACTCATGAATCCTGTATACGATGGGAGTTAATCTTGTTTAGCATCAGTCAAGGCCTGAAGCACCGAAACTGGTAACTATATAAAGAATAACATCGTAATGAATGCTGTAAGTGTTCCATTTTATTTAATGATTGACGATCTTTTCTTTTGTTTCATTACTTACATATAAACTGGCTCTACATTAGAATTTTGTGGATTTTGTTGTAATAGTGCAATAAGACTAAGATACCGGGGGCTTTCAGTAAGTAATGCAACATGCTTTATTCTGAAATCAGTTTGGTTTATTGCAGGATATCAGACACAATATTATGCTCCACTTTTTTTGCTACAAAACCCAATTTCCAACACAATCTCCTTTCAGTTCTATGGCCTTAACGTCACCTTACTGAGAGGACCTGAATGTACAAATGATACCAGTCTACTAGTCGAAATTCTTCAATTAGGTTTTACATTTTAAAGTGAAGTGAGAACACTGTCCTGCTTGTGTCATTAAAATAAATAATTGTATCTGGTGAAATGGTCTCTACCAGAAACTAGTAAAATAAAATTAAAATAAAAGGAAACGCCTTGGCTAGAATGTCTAAGTACAGCAGACAAATTGTACTTCATATTCTCTTGTCGCACATATTTCCAGTGGTATAATAAATAGACCTGTCACATTCCATACATTTGCTTTCTGGGGACTTAAGCTTAATTTCTACTCCAAAGTAATATCAAATTATACTTTGGTGCAGATACATCATGTTACACGTGTTCTATAATGAAGTTAGTAAGTAAACATTACTTCTTGGAAAATTATGTCTATGTGATACTAGAACATAAATATAATCTAAGCTACCATACACTTAATTTGTCAGTTAATATCAAAATATACAAGGTAAAGCTACATTAAACTTAGTAATCAATGAAAAATATCTAACAAGGATGGAGCCATAGAAGCATTTGTAAAAGGATATGCACTTTTTTTTCTTCAAGACTGCAATAACTGTTTTTCCATCTCAACGTCAATATCGTATTATGATGCTGGTAGGCACTCCAACGGTCTGATCAACCAGTAACAAAAATATCAGCTAATTAAAGCCCTAAAATTGTGCTGACGTCAAACACGATTGTGCTCATACTTCTAGGCGTAGTAATCCCGCAGAAGAGTTGCGAAGAAGTAGAGAGATGCTAGATAAATATGAAAACACCAAGTCCCTGTTCTTGATCAGCTCAGCTGACAATTAATATATTTCATCCTTATTTTAACAATGTGCTAGTAGTTATTTGTAAAAGTGACACTTTCATCGCAACATGACATACAAAAGGTTTTGTGTACTAAATAGAATAGTGTAAGGCTGTATGCCTGAATGTTGCTTTTTGGTGAGGGGGTAGGTAGGTGTTACTTATTACCTGCTCCCACAGCTGTGATACTGCTTCTGCGTCCTTCCTACATTTCGAAATTCACAAAAGATCTCTTGAATACCTTACGTAGCATTTCTGTTAGGATGGATACTGCGGAGGAATGGCTTAGCCCCAATCTGAGGGATTGTTTCCGGACTCAGTTTTTCACTCTGCAGTAGAGTGTGTGCTCCAAAATTTCCAGGCACATTAAAACTGTGTGGAAGAGCGGGATCCGGACCTAGAATCTTACGTTTCGTGGACAATACACCTACACAATATGCTATCTAGGCTTCGTGGGAGCTATTCATCCGAAATATCGACTTTTACTCGAATGGTAGTCCATAAATGTATGTAGAAAAGATTGTAATAGGCTTGGAAAGTAGGAGGAACTACCGCCAGAAGTGAAGATGTGAGAGGGTATCGTAAGGCTTACCTGGATATCTCAACTGTGAAGAGCATTTCTCGCGCAAGGTCTAGCACACAGTTGTAATTTTTCAGAATGTTCCCAAAAATTGTACAGTCTGGCTGCCACGATAGCGTCTAATACGGCCCCCGCACGGTAGCAACGTGGTTCGCGTGCCGATTGCGTACTCTGACGTTTTTATTTCATGGACAGTGGGCATGCGTGCTAGCAATCAAAACCCCAGCAATCGACTATAAACACGTCGCAGTCCACCGTCAGCGAACCAGCCCATTGCATTAGTCGTTAAGCGGCCGTCCTAAGCGTGAATCAATAACCATTGCTCGTCGTGTCTACGTTCACCATGCACGCATCACTGACTTATCAACGTGCCCTTTACTAGTACAAATGTCAACCACTCACTGTCAGGTGTCCCTAAAAGCATTATACGGAATCTGACACTTGCGGATAAATTAGATGAAAATTTGAGACGGTTAATCTGACCAGTCACGCTTGTAAACTACTGATCAGAATAATATTTAGAGGAGTACGAATGAAAACTGAAGCAAAATCACTTTGATATCAGGAAGGGAAGGTACTCCAGAGAAAGGTTTGTGACATTGCACAAGTCAATAGAAGGGAGACTGGAAAATCTGAACTTTCACAGCCATAAATATCAAACTCATTAAAATATTCCGTTGAGTTATGTCGAGGTCAGATGAATTCCTTGTTTCGTCCCTGTCTGCGAAGGACATTGTCAAGGAGTGGTTGTAGCTTTTTCGAAGGTCCGATGCACACCCTGGCTCTGTCAGTTGCGAACCAGGGTGTACATCTGACCTTCTAAAAATCTGCGACAGCAGTTGATGATGCCCTCCTTAGACGGGGACGAAACGTTGGGTTTCAACAAGAAATTCATCCGACCAGCGCACAATAGACAGGAATATTTTAATAAATGGGCAAGCAGATTGAGATAAAATTAGGGTATTGTTCCGACATTTATGGCTATAGAGAAAGCCTTAGACAATGTAATGATTAAAAAGTCCCCACTCTTCAGAAGACTGAGGCTAAAGTGCAAATAAAGCGAGTTCCTCAACCGGGTCTTGCAGGCGTGAGAGACATCGACCAGCCGCCGCGTCGTCCTTTGCCATGCCACTACACCGGCTGTTCTTCCTTGACTTTCCAGATCGTGGAGCCGATACTCCTCAACCAAGTAGCTCTTCACTTGATATCACGAGGCAGAATGTATGCCGTACTAGTAATTTCACCAAGGAAAAGGACTCGACAGTACCGGGAGTCGACTCCGGGCCCTCCACATGGGGGTTATCTATGCTGATCATTGAGCTGTAGGAGTAACGTACAAATGCCGGTGAACAATCTAAAACTATTACAAAAACGAAGTGGGAATGATGAAAGGAAAAGGGCAAAAAGGACAAATTGATGTTCGGAAGGGTTTAAGGCCGGACTGCAGCTTATACTTCGAAACGACTAAAAAAAAGTGATACAGGATTTCTAAAGACACATAAAAGTCCGAGAGAGGCAGATAACAACACAACGTCGAAATTCTGGCAACTAAATCATCTTTTTGGGACTCGATAGTGAAGGAGGCAATTGAGATTCGCTTGACGTCGAATTAATAGAGATAGTGGTTTCAACCTTGATAAATCATGGACTCCGGCACTTGGTGTAATAAACTCACAAAGACGTCTTCACAGTGCAGCTCACAACGATATATCGACGTGCCAACACAGGTCGAATGCGGAGTCATAGATGTAGCTCACGCATTGTGCACGTCTTTGCCGCCGACCAACGTCTGTGACGCATTTGCATCGGTGGCCACATGCGCAGTTGCGCGGTACATGAGTATAAAGGGACGAAGCGAGCACTGGAGCGGCCCATCTGCCCTCGGCTGTGGTATATTATATTTGTGCCAATTTTTTTGTGCAGTGTGCAAGTGAATGTTCAGTGTTGTTCGTCTTTCCAAAGCATTGCGAACAGAAAACATGTTGTCGCTTGGTGTAAGTTTTATATCTCTTGCGAACAGAAGCCAGACTGTCACCGTGCTTTTTGTCTGTCTATTCTTTTACCTGTCTGCTTCATATGTATTTTATTAGCGTCATCAACCCTTTGTTCTATGTTTTAAGTTCCACGATTTTTGCCATTTTACCATTTAAGTCGCCGATTTTATAGCCTGTTTTTATTATTTATTATCTTCTCTTTTAAAAAACAAATTCTGTAGGCCGAAGAGCGGCGTACTGAGCTGCTGTCAGCCCCGGCCCCCCTTTCGGAGGGAATCGAAACTCAATAAAGTAAAAAAAAGAAAATAAAGATAAAACTGGAGCCGCAGTCTTGTGGTTCACTCTGAAGATGGCTGAACTTTATAGAGCCGAAACATTAGAAGAAGAAGGAGAATTCTTGTGGCTGCATACCCGAAACTTAATGGAACAGTCTTTGCGCCGCCAAAACCTGAAGATTCACAACGGCACAAAGGTTCGGAGGCGACATTGCCGTTCCCGTTGAATGTGAGGAAGAATTAAGAGACGTACTGAAAGGACCGAACAACATTGTTTAAGGATAAAGAGAATGAACACAGAGATGATGAAAAGTAGAGAATGTTTTTAAGCAATACAAATTTGTGAAGTAAAAGAGTTATCCTTTATAAGAATCGAGTTTACAGATGGACGAAGTAAGGACCACAGGGCGTCTGAAAAAAAGAAAAAAAAACTGCCTCATGTGCTCCTACGATGATATGTCCAGAAACACATGCCAGTTGAGATGCGGGCTACTCTCTTCTCTTTTCCTCATACGTCTATAACGTGGAATCAGAAAATATAAGCAGCGCTGCATGTGGTTACGACGCATCCCGACACATCCTTCAGCCATCTTCGCAGTAAATCACTCTCACTTTCGAGTATGCCTGGCCTCATTTGAGTTGTGTCACATGGATCTCTCACAGTCTCCTCTGGCATTTACTCATTTTTTTCGCGTTGTACACACACCAATGCCTTTAAATGTTCTCATAGACATAAATCCCACAGATTGTGGTCCGATGAATGGGAAGGTCACCTTACGGGGCCCCTCGACCAATCCAACGTCCATGAAACGTTGCGGTGAGCTACCGTCACACGATCTGTAGAAAATAAGGTGGTGCCCCGCCTTGCATAAATCACAGACGCTGGCTTTCTTCAAGGGTAACATTCTCTAATAGCCCTGGAAAACTATCACGTAGATATCGGTGATACGCAACATTAATCTACTTGGTAAAGCGTATGGCCCTATGAGTCTGTCACCCTGATGCCTCATTTTCATGACTGGTCGAGGATTTGCATCTAGACACACGTGCGTACTTTAGTAATTTTCCTCCTGTCTCATCCCTAAATAACTTCAACAGGTACTGTTTCTGGACATACCGTTATAGGATCTTTTCTTCTAATTTTGTCCAGTACCGAGAAAGTTCAGAACGGTTCAAATGCCTGTAAGCACTTTTTTTTGGGTCATCAGTCTACTGACTGGTTTGATGCGGCCCGCCGCGAATTCCTCCCCTGTGCTAACCTCTTCATCTCAGAGTAGCACTTGCAACCTACGTCCTCAATTATTTGTTTGACGTATTCCAATCTCTGTCTTCCTCTACAGTTATTGCCCTCTACAGCTCCCACTAGTACCATGGAAATCATTCCCTCTGTCTTAGCAGATGTCCTAGCATCCTGTCCCTTCTCCTTATCAGTGTTTTCCACATATTCCTTTCCTCTCCGATTCTGCGTAGAACCTGCTCATTCCTTACCTTATCAGTCCACCTAATTTTCAACATTCGTCTATAGCACCACATCTCAAATGCTTCGATTCTCTTCTGTTCCGGTTTTCCCACAGTCCATGTTTCACTACCATACAATGCTGTACTCCAGACGTACAGCCTCAGAAATTTCTTCATCAAATTAAGGCCGGTATTTGATATTAGTAGACTTCTCTTGGCCAGAAATGCCTCTTTTGCCATAGCGAGTCTGCTTTTGATGTCCTCCTTGCTCCGTCCGTCATTGGTTATTTTACTGCCTAGGTAGCAGAATTCCGTAACTTCATTGACTTCGTGACCATCAATCCTGATGTTAAGTTTCTCGCTGTTCTCATTTCTACTGCTTCTCATTACCTTCGTCTTTCTCCGATTTACTCTCAAACCATACTGCGTACTCATTAGACTATTCATTCCGTTCAGCAGATCATTTAATTCTTCTTCACTTTCACTCAGGATAGCAATGTCATCAGCGAATCGTATCATTGAGACCCTTTCACCTTGTATTTTAATTCCACTCCTGAACCTTTCTTTTATTTACATCATTGCTTCCTCGATGTACAGATTGAAGAGTAGGGGCGAAAGGCTACAGCCTTGTCTTACACCCTTCTTAATACGAGCACTTCGTTCTTGATCGTCCACTCTTGTTATTCCCTCTTGGTTGTTGTACATATTGTATATGACCCGTCTCTCCCTATAGCTTACCCCTACTTTTTTCAGAATCTCGAACAGCTTGCACCATTTTATATTGTCGAACGCTTTTTCCAGATCGACAAATCCTATGAACGTGTCTTGATTTTTCTTCAGCCTTGCTTCCATTATTAGCCGTAACGTCAGAATTGCCTCTCTCGTGCCTTTACTTTTCCTAAAGCCAAACTGATCGTCACCTAGCGCATTCTCAATTTTCTTTTCCATTCTTCTGTATATTAGTCTTGTAAGCTCTTGCCGTCTTCGGAATTGTATGGATGATACTTTTCCGAAAGTCAGATGGTATGTCGCCAGACTCATATATTCTACACACCAACGTGAATAGTCGTTTTGTTGCCACTTCCCCTAATGATTTTAGAAATTCTGATGGAATGTTATCTATCCCTTCTGCCTTATTTGACCGTAAGTCCTGCAAAGCTCTTTTAAATTGCGATTCTAATACTGGATCCCCTATCTCTTCTAAATCGACTCCTGTTTCTTCTTCTATCACATCAGACAAGTCTTCACCCTCATAGAGGCTTTCAATGTATTCTTTCCACCTATCTGTTCTCTCCTCTGCATTTAACAGTGTAATTCCCGTTGCGCTCTTAATGTTACCACAGTTGCTTTTAATGTCACCAAAGGTTGTTTGGCTTTCCTTTATGCTGAGTCTCTTCTTCCGACAATTATTTCTTTTTCGATGTCTTCACATTTTTCCTGCAGCCATTTCGTCTTAGCTTCCCTGCACTTCCTATTTATTTCATTCCTCAGCGACTAGTATTTCTGTATTCCTGATTTTCCAGGAACATGTTTGTACTACCTCCTTTCATCAATCAACTGAAATATTTCTTATGTTACCCATGGTTTCTTCGCAGCTACCTTCTTTGTACCTATGTTTTCCTTCCCAACTTCTGTAATGGTCCTTTTTAGAGATGTCCATTCCTCTTCAACTGTGTTGCCTACTGCGCTATTCCTGCTGTATCTATAGAGTTAGAGAACTTCAAACGTATCTCGTCATGCCTTAGAACTTCCGTATCCCACTTCTTTGCGCGTTGATTCTTCCTGACTAATGTCTTGAACTTCAGCCTACTCTTCATCACTACTATATTGTGATATGAGTCTATATCTGCTCCTGGGTACGCCTTGCAATCCAGTATCTGATTTCGGAATCTCTGTCTGACCATGATGTAATCTAATTGAAATCTTCCCGTATCTCCCGGCCTTTTCCAAGTATACCTCCTCCTCTTGTGATTCTTGAACAGGGTATTCGCTATTACTAGCTGAAACTTGTTACAGAACTAAATTAGTCTTTCTCCTCTTTCATTCCTTGTCCCAAGCCCATATTCTCCTGTAACCTTTTCTTCTACTCCTTCCCCTACAACTGCATTCCAGTGGCCCATGACTATTAGATTTTCGTCCCCCTTTACATACTGCATTACCCCTTTAATATCCTCATACACTTTCTCTATCTGTTCATCTTCAGCTTGCGACGTCGGCATGTATACCTGAACTATCGTTGTCGGTGTTGGTCTGCTGTCGATTCTGATTAGAACAACCCGGTCACTGAACTGTTCACAGTAACACACCCTTTGCCGTACCTTCCTATTCATAACGAATCCTACACCTGTTATACCATTTTCTGCTGCTGTTGATATTACCCGATACTCATCTGACCAGAAATTCTTGTCTTCCTTCCACTTCACTTCACTGACCCCTACTATATATAGATTGAGCCTTTGCATTTCCCTTTTCAGATTCTCTAGTTTCCCTACCACGTTCAAGCTTCTGACATTCCACGCCCCGATTCGTAGAACATTATCCTTTCGTTGATTATTCAATCTTTTTCTCATGGTAACCTCCCCCTTGGCAGTCCCCTCCCGGAGATCCGAATGGCGGACTATTCCGGAATCTTTTGCCAATGGAGAGATCATCATGACACCTTCAACTACAGGCCACATGTCCTGTGGATACACGTTACGTGTCTTTAATGCAGTGGTTTCCATTGCCTTCTGCATCCTCATGTCGTTGATCATTGCTGATTCTTCCGCCTTTGGGGGCAATTTCCCACCCCTAGGACAAGAGAGTGCCCTGAACCTCTACCCGCTCCTCCGCCCTCTTTGACAAGGCCGTTGGGAGAATGAGGCTGACTTCTAATGCCGGAAGTTCTCGGTCGCCAATGCTGTAAGCACTATGGGACTTAAAATCTGAGGTCATCAGTCCCCTAGACTTAGAACTACTTAAACCTAAATGCCCCAGGGAGGATTCGAACCTGCGACCGTAGCAGCAGCGCGGTTCGGGACTGAAGCGCCTAGAACCTCTTGGCCACAGCGGCCGGCCCGAGGGTGTTGTCACAGTGGTTAGCATAGAAGACGCATCAAGCTTACGTGATTTCCCTAAATCTCCCCAGGCAAATATCAGGATGGTTCCTTTGAATGGGCACAGTCGATTTTTTCCCCTTCCTTGTTTAAAAATCCGAGCTAGTGCTCCGTTTCAAACAACTCTTTAAAAGATAATCTTCGTTCTTTCCTTTCTTACTAGGTGTATGTTACACTTAACACTCTGTATATCAGAAACAGAATGGCACAGGTGAATAAAAATTTCTTCGACAGAAGAGCTCTGCTAGTATCAGGTACTCATATGGAACTGAGGAACAAGCCCTGAAATTTCGTCTAGAGCACAGCATTGTTCGCAAGTTAAATCTGGATTTTTGGAAATCAGAGTTAAAGAACCTAGAGACATTTGGACAGTGGTGCTGTCCAAGAATGTCAAAAGTTAAGTGGACAGGTAAACTCGGAAATGAAGAAGCGTTTAGAAGAAGAGATGGGGACTGAAGCCTGCAGAAAATAATTACCAGGAGGAAAAACAGGAGTGGCCGAGCGATACTAGGCGCTACAGTTTGGAACCACGCGACCGCTGCGGTCGCAGCTTCGAATCCTGCCTCGGGCATGGATGTGTGTGATGTCCTTCGGTTAGTTAGGTTTAAGTAATTCTAATTTCTAGGGGACTGGTGACCTCAGCAGTTAAGTCCCATAGTGCTCAGAGCCAATTGAACCTTTGAAGATTAGTGGGGCACCTGCTGCAGCATACAGAGCTGGAGGGAACAGTGCAGGGAAAAGATAATAGAAACAGAGCAAGACTGGAATACGCAAAAGTGTTTACAGAGACTCTTGGATATCGTAGCTACGTAGAGATGAAAGATTAAAGCCAGCCAGGGGAAATGGAAGACAGCCTCATACAAGTAAAATGGGTGACTACTGAAATACAGGAAAGAAATGCCAACCCGTTTCCAAGAGTCTGGTCATTGTGCCCCGTTAGAACTCGGTTACGTGGTAATACGGATCCTCTGACGTCACTGACGCGTGCAGGACCTTGCTTTCATGTTCCTACTTCCCTTGACAAACTGAGACCGGTGGCACGTTCGCGAACGTCAGCGTAATTCCTTTGAAGTGGACACAGTTGATAAAATTTTGCATCCCTTGTCGAATGCAACCTCGTGCTGTCTACAACGAGTTCGTTGTTGGCTGGTTGTTAGAGCCCAATTTACTTTTCTTTCTTCCTTCTTTCCGTCACTTGCTGTGACTTCTTTGCCCAATATTTGGGTAACATTGTTTGCTTTGTTACATTAGAGATGACGTTGTTAATCATGCAGTCTTAAACTACATTTACATACACAGTCCGCTACCCACGGCATGCTTCATGGCGGCGGGTACCTTATTTTTGTGATCCTTACGAGAATTGAATGTTGCCGCCAGTAGCACTGTTTGCAGTCAGCTTCAAATGCCGGTTCTCCAAAGTTTCTTAATCGAATCTACCGGTAGCAAATACAGCACCCCACATCTGAATTCCCTCGATGTCTACCTTTATCTAGAAGGGACGAGGATTCCAAATACTCCAGCAATTCTCAAGAATGAGTCACACTAGTATTCTACAAGCGAAATCCTTTACGGATGAAACCCACTTTCTTACAATTCACCCAATAAACCGAAGTCGGCCATTCACCTTCCCTACTATAGTCCTTAAGTGCGCGTTCCATTTCATATATTTTTGCATCGCCACACTTAGAACCTTAATCGACGTGTTGTATTATAACACTACGGGGTTGTTTTTCTACTTATCTGCATTAAACTACATTTTTCTACATTTGCATCACACCAACAACAAGTTTTGTTGTTGTATCCTCCTACAGTCACTCAACGACGACACATTCCCGTTGCACCATTGCGTCATCAGCGAAAAGACGCAGATTGCTACTCAGCCATTCCATAAAATCATTTATGTATATAGAAAATAAGAAGGGTATCCTGGGGCAGTGCTGATGATACTCTGTTTCTGATGCACAGCCCCGTTCTAGTACAACGTACGGAGTCCTACTGCTTAAGATGTCCTCTACAAACTCTGATATCTGAGAACCTATCCCGTTTTCTCGTACCTTCTTTGACAGTCTAGAGAGGGGCACCGTGTAAAACAATTTCCGGAACTAGAAATATGGAATCAGCCTGGAGGCCTTCACCGATGATCGCAATCTATCGAGGGAGAAAAGGGCAAGCTGAATTTCGCGTGAGCTGTGCTTTCTAAGTACATGCAAATATGTGGTCAGAAACTTGCCAGTCTCAAGGAAATTTATTACATTCGAACTGAGAATAACGTTCAAGAGCTCTGCAGCCAACCGATATTAGAATAATAGTCTGAAATTTTGAATGTCGGTTCTATTTCTGTTATCGTTTAATGTTGTGAGTTTCAGGAAAAGTTCTTTATTAATAAAAATCGCAATTTATCATTTTTGTTAATTACTAGTTTCGGCTAAAGTTGTTAGCCAACCTCAGGTCATGGGGTGAGAAAGATTTTATTTTTATGTACAGTCACCAACCTATAGGAAACATAGTCATAAAATTTGAACAAGTTGCATAGCTCAGTCTTATTGTACAGCTAGATGAAACAGTAACGTCAAGTGACAAGACCTAGTGATCGTAGCAGGCACTGTGTAATAACATTATGTCAGATAATATCCACATGTGGTGATGAGATCATAATTAAAGCATTATATTACCATATTTAGAGAGGTTGAGCTAGAAAACAATACATAATTTTTCTTTTACCCTTTCCATTTAAGGAATCACGTGCGCTTTTTTTAAGTCGCCTGGGACTTTGCACTAGACGAGAGATTCGCAATACATGCAAGGCAAGTTACAGTATTCTCTGTAAAACCGAACTGGAATTCCATCCGGGCTCGGCGTCTAATTAGTTTTCAATTCTTCCAGTTGCTTCTGTACTACCCCCTCCATACGTCGGTCAAAAGACGGTATGTTTGTACTATCCTCCTGAGTGAATGATTTATTAAACGCGAAATTTAAAACTTCGGGTTTCCTTTTTTTGTCTTCTATTACTACTGCAGTCTGGTTAACGAGTGACTAGAGCGAAGTCTTCGACTTGCTCTGTGGTTTTATCTAGGAATAGAATTGTTCTTAGCATGATCTTTTACTAAGGTATGACGGTGGTAGCTGTTGTATGTTTTGCACCTTGATCTTTTCGCAGATTCACGAATTAATAATGACTTTGCGTGCCGTTATTTGAGAATACTCCTTTTTAACTGAGTAGCCGTCAATGTTGCCCAAATATAAATTGATTTTCCTGAGTTCAGAGGGTGTGGAAGTCCCATGTTTGTCTGGTGGTGCAATCTAGGGTTAAGGGCTTCAACTAACTTGAGCCAGCAGGCTCATTGTGTGACACCTATTCCATAAAATATTGCTTAATACTTTCAGTTGCGCATGGTGTGCCTTGTGTTTCATCGGTTTCACGTAATTTTTTTCCTCTGCGCAACAGATAAGTTCTGTAAAGGTTTGCCTTTTTTTGTGCGCATATTTCTTGTTAAAACCCTTTTAAATTCGTTTCGCGGTTATGCCCAAAGGTCAGTGTACGTAGAGAATTTCTACTTGTGCCTTTTATTAATATTTGTGCCTAAATTTTGACATATATATGTTTTATTTGGTGCCATAAATGTAATGTATTTCTTTTGATTTGATATGAATCGGACAAGTCCACAAACTCCGGTTTGTTTTTGTAATAAATGCTTGTCTTCCACTTCTATTTATATTTCTCCTTGTTGAAAGATGAAAAGAAAGCTTTCACATTCCCCTCCATATTACAGTGACACATTATGAAACTGTTTACTATTGCAATGTCCAAAAGAATATGAGAAAGATGATGTATTCATTGAGTGACCGACTGCCAAAGTCGTATGTGTCCCATCGCTGGTCAAACCGATCTGCAGCTCCCATTACATCTGAGTATTAGATTCAAGGAACACATGGCAGCACTAAAAAACAAAAACAAAAAAAAACCACACATCAATAATAGCTACCCACCTGCATGAAACAAAACACCATGTTAACAACACAAGTATTAGCATCCTACACATCCAACCAAAAGGCAGAAAACTAGACATCCTCGAAACACTGCAAATATACAAACAACAAACGAAACAACAGAAATATATCTTAAATCACTAAAAACACAATTATAGTATCATCTCTGTTTCCAGCAACTGCCTACATTTTAAAATGCGCGCGCGCGCACACACACACATATGTGCACACACCTGAATATTTACTATAAATATTGACAGCCGCCAAGAGAACAAGAGATTGACATACTTTACAGATAATTCACCACACTAACAGCTTGTACCCCTTGTCAGCTTGAAACTGTATGTAAATCAACTACTGGCACAAATTGTATGTCTATCTGCATATTTTATAGTATTAACCAATGTATTACCCCAACATTTAGGCAGCTAATATATGTAATATGTAATCTCAAGACCCCTTGCCATGTAAATGTTTGCCCTCATATAAGCATTCTTTCCACCCTCTCCCTCCCCTCTCTCTCGCTCTCACTTTTTCTCTCTCTTCCTCTCCTTCTGCCTCCAGCCTCTCACATATGTCTATTAATCCCAGTCAAATAGTGTCATCTATGTATGATTTTACTGCTGTAGCCAACATGATTATTGTACTTCAAGTCCGTAACGTGTCACCTGATTGTTATTAACAAGTATGAGGTTTAAGCCATTTTAACATTTCACCTGATTGTATAAACGAGTTTTAACTTGGCAAAATTGGATTTATATGCCACTTAAAGTACACACACATATGTTCGACACCTCAAAACCAACATTTCCAAATGCTTTAAATAATTATTCTGTAATAATGTTGTTACGATGTATATTCTTTGCACTTTGCGATTATGTCTTCTCTTTTGCTACACGAACCGTGCACCCAGCAGATTCCCGACGCCATATTTGTTTACATATGTGACAGTATACATGTGTTGTGTTACGGCAGTGAAAGGAACCTGTGACTACTGGAGGTACTCTAGTTTACTTATTTACGTTTATTATTGGATATCAGTTTAATTTTTTGTCAGAAGAAATCAAAAACCATGTTCTGAAATAGTGTCTTGTTTCTCCACTAGGCAGTGCCACAAGTTCCTCCAAAAAATCGTAACACAACACACACACAAATGTCATACTAGCTCATGTAAATCCACCCGATGATGGAGGTTTAAACCTTTGAAACGCGTCGTGGAAATAAATAAAACGGTGACTGGTAACAGTAAAATTGTTGTTTCATTTAATGTCATCTCAGCAAAAAAGGTAATAAACTGCTTAGAACTAACGTTCCAGGCTTCTGCTCCATACAAAACTGCACTCGCTTCTTCGTTCTTCTTCGTATCTTTTCGTTCCACAGAACAGAATTCATTGCCCTTGTGCCGTGTTTATCAAATAATACCATAAGATATGTTGCTTTGCGCACACCTACAATTATTCTCCATCTACCTCCAAATTATTTATTTTTTCGATCTAACAGCCAAGTACTGAGACTTCTTTATGTTCATCTTCAGGTCAGCCTTATTGTACTCCTCTTTAAGCTTTGTTGTTATATACCTCTGATCATTTTCATCTTGTGCTAGTACAGCAAAATACAGGATAAATATCTTTCTGTCCTCAACTGTCACTCGCATAACCTGGCATTTTCAACGCCGAATCTGCAGGATTTCTCCTCACTACAGCTTACAGAGGATCGGTGACAGCCCACATCCCTGCCACAGACCCTTATTCACCTCGAATACTTTGTCCAAGTATTGCCAATCCTTACTGTCGTTATGTTGTTTTCACGTAATTTCGTAACAGCCCTTAGCAATCTCTGAACTGACTTGATGTCTCAACTTTTCCCTAGTTTATTGATGGATACTTTATCGTATGCTTTCTCTAGGTTCATCAATGCCAGTCCAACCATTAGGCGTTTTTCACACTTTAGTTTCATTGTGAAGATGTTGTCCATTACCAATCTTCCTGCCCGGAATCCTGCTCTATCGTCTTGCCGCTTGAGACTTGTTTCTTTCTATATCAATTCTTTCAACCCCTTCTAGTACAGTCTTTAAACAAAAGGGTTGACTGCCAATTACCTATAATTATTTGAATCATTACACGACCCTTTCTAATGCACCTGTCTGACGTAACACGTTTTCCACTCTGATGGAGCATCTTACCTGTTTACTCTTCCAAACAGCCTCCTTAGAATTTCCAACAATCTCGGTGGACCAAACTTCACCACCTCGGGATATATCGATCCACACCTTGACACCTTCTTCATCTTACAGCTCCGAATTGACCAACACAGATCTAAAGTCAGTGACTTACCTGCGTAGGGTGCCAGTTAGATCCCCATCTGAGGCAGTGACGAAGAATCGAACACGGAGTCCCTCCGTGGACAGACGGCACGGAGGTCGTACAACAAGAACGATTTCTGCCATGTCTTCGCCCTTCCATCAGGCTCATACCGTGTTTACTCTCTCTTTCCGCTGTTCCTCCCTCCCACTCCCTGGCTTTGCCCTCTTCCTCTCTCATTCCCTCGCATCTCCTCTCTATCTCTTTCTCTCCCTCTTTTTCAGAGAGCTAACCTCCCTTCCAGCAGCCAGCACCCACACCTAAAGCTACATCTACACACACACACACACACACACACACACACTCACACATACGCGCGCGCGTTGGCAAGTGCATGGTGGCTTTCACATTTACGAGCTGTGTCTTCCACGGCCATTGTTTTTGTTCCGTCCCATATAGCACCAAAAAAGTGGAACGGTAGCGGCGGCCGGACGGAAGGAGGGGAAACTCCCGCTGATACAATTTTAACGACGCGGCGCAGCGCTAATCTTGATATAAACATGAGCGCCACATTGCGTGCGGCTCGTGATTTCCCCCCTCCCGACGGCGGCGGCGGAATGAAATGCTCGCCTACACCCACGGCCCTCAGGAGCAGCTCGCGTGGTCGGTCGCGCCTGCATAATATCTCACCGGGCGATATCCTGACGCGCGATACAAAAATAATGAGCCCCGGGACGCGGCGACCCGCCGGTGGAGAAACGTTTAGCACGCCGACAGCTGCGTGCTTCAGGCAGGGTAGGAGAACGAGAGCTTGCGTGTCGCAGACGGGCCTTTTGTTATCCGAACAGCAGTTTCCTAACTGCTGGCAACAGCCGGTGACGGGAATGGATTGCCTATACGTCGAGACAGCGGACTGACAACACTACGCACGATACGATAGAGGGCGTCTAGAATCTAAACGCACATTCTGCAGTTTTTTTACTATAATTGTAAACTATATGTGCACATTTTGCATACAACAAACAACTAAACCTTCGACATTTTTGAGACGGTACGTTTCAAGACGACTGACAAGTCACCAGTTGGTCGCCCTGAAGAGAAACGCTCACTACTGGCCATTAAAATACCGCAGATGCAGATGAAAACTGAGTATTCGTTGGACACAAATATTATACTAGAACTGGCATGTGATTACATTTTCACGAAATTTGGATGCATAGATCCTGAGAAATCAGTACCCACAACAACCACCTCTGGCCGTAATAATGGGTTTGATACGCCTGGGCATTGAGTCAAACAGAGCTTGAGTGGCGTGTACAGGTAGAGCTGTCCTTGCAGCTTCAACACGATACCACAGTTCATCAAGAGTAGTGACTGGCGTATTGTGACGAGCCAGTTGCTCGGCCACCATTGACCAGAAATTTTCAAGTGGTGAGAGATCTGGAGAATGTGCTGGCCAGGGCAGTAGTCGAACATTTTCTGTATCCAGAAAGGCCCGTACAGGACATGCAACATGCGGTCGTGCACTATCCTGCTGAAATGTAAGGTTTCTCAGGGATGGAATGAAGGATAGAACCACGTGTCTTACCACATCTGAAATTTAGCGTACACTGTTCAAAGTGCCGTCAATGCAAACAAGAGGTAACCGAGATGTGGACCAATAGCACCCCGCACCATCACGCCGGGCGATACGCCAGTATGGCGATGACGAATACACGCTTCCAATGTGTGTTCACCGCGATGTCGCCAAACACGGAAGCGACCATTATGATGCTGTAAACAGAACCTGGATTCATCTGAAAAAATGACGTTTTGAATTCGTGAATCGAGGTTCGTCTTTGAGTACCCCATCGCAGGCGCTCATGTCTGTGATGCGGCGTCAAGGGTAACCGCAGCCATGGTCTCCGAGCTGATAATCCATGCTGCTACAAACGTCGTCGAACTGTTCGTGCAGATGGTTGTTGTCTTGCAAACGTCCCAATCTGTTGACTCAGGGATCGAGACGTAGCTGCACGATCCGTTTCATCCATGTGGATAAGATGCCTGTCATCTCGACTGCTAGTGATACGAGGCTGTTGTGATCCAGCACGACATCTCGTATTAACCTCCTGAAGGCACCGATTCCATGTTCTGATAACAGTCGTTGGATCTCGACCAACACTAGCAGCAGTGTCGCGATACGATAAACCGCAATCGCGATGGGCTACAATCCGACCTTTATCAAAGTCTGAAACGTGGTGGTACGCATTTCTCCTCCTTACACGAGGCATCACAACGACGTTTCACCAGGCAACGCCGGTCAACTGCTGTTTGTGTATGAGAAATCGGTTGGAAACTTTCCTCATGTCAGCACGTTGTAGGTGTCGCCACCGGCCCTAACCTTGTATGAATGCTCTGAAAAGCTAATCATTGGCATATCACAGCATCTTCTTCCTGTCGGTTAAATTTCGCATCTGTAGCACGTCATCTTCGTGGTGTAGCAATTTTAATGGCCAGTAGTGAATTTTATATCGATGCCGGTTATTACCCAGAATTATTCAAACTGACTTGGCCCATTGAATCGTGTCGGAAACAAATCCCAGTTGCAAAAAGAAGTTGTGCAAGACTAACGAAAGTTGGTACGCGTATTTCTACATCTGAATCATGACGTCTATTCAGATTTCACGCCAGTTGCACTCTTATTGTGCCACATTGAGGATGCTCCTCAGGTTTGCCTTAAATACACGCTGTAATGGTCGTAAGCGTTAGTTGCCTTTGAGAGTAGACGCAGTGAGCCGTTGTTGGTCAAGAATGACTTCAACATGACTAGGACGCCGTTTCAACAGCTCTCTGAGTACATGTAAGAGGGATACGAGAAACTGAATATTGCTTCGACGATATTACAGAAATATTGGAAGGAATTTTGCCACTATACATGATTACTGGCAGCAGTGATAACGGAAATTTAGGGTGGCAAGAAGTATGGTCTACGGACAGCCACGTGGCATTACCGAGAGGGAAGACAACAGTGTTTGGCGTATGGCTCTGGCGCAGCGTACTGAACCTGCAGCGCCAATAGGAGCTGGAGCCAGCACCACAGTGACATAACAAACTGTTACAAATTACCTTCAGGACAGAACCGAAACACACTCCGTGTAAAATGCGTTTCACTGATGCCAGACTACTGCCGTGTCTGACTTCAGTAGTGTCAAGCGAGTGCTCATTGGAGATGGAGTTGAGGTCTGTTGTGCTTTCTGATGTAAGGTGGTTCTGCCTCGGTGACAGTGATGGCCACGCGTTGGTTAGGAAGACTTTGAGGACAAAACCGAAACACACACCGAGTACAGTGCGTTTCACTGATCCCAAACTACTGCTGTGTCCAACTTCAATAGTGTCAAGCGAGTGCTCATTGGAAGGTGGAGTTGAGGTCTGTTGTGTTTTCTGATGTAAGGTGGTCCTGCCTCGGTGACAGTGATGGCCATGCGTTGGTTAGGAAGACCTTGAGGACAGAACCGAAACACACTCCGAGTACAGTGTGTTTCACTGATCCCAAACTACTGCCGTGTCCGACTTCAGTAGTGTCAAGCGAGTGCTCATTGGAGGGTGGAGTTGAGGTCTGTTGTGTTTTCTGATGTAAGGTGGTTCTGCCTCGGTGACAGTGATGGCCATGTGTTGGTTAGGAAGACCTTGAGGACAGAACCGAAACACACTCCGAATACAGTGCGTTTCACTGATCCCAAACTACTGCCGTGTCCTACTTCAGTAGTGTCAAGCGAGTGCTCAATGGAGGGTGGAGTTGAGGTCTGTTGTGTTTTCTGATGTAAGGTGGTTCTGCCTCCATGACAGTGATGGCCATGCGTTGGTTAGGAAGACCTTCAGGACAGAACCGAAACACACTCCGAGTACAGTGCGTTTCACTGATCCCAAACTACTGCCGTGTCCGACTTCAATAGTGTCAAGCGAGTGCTCATTGGAGGGCGGAGTTGAGGTCTGTTGTGTTTTCTGATGTAAGGTGGTTCTGCCTCGGTGACAGTGATGGCCATGCGTTGGTTAGGAAGACCTTGAGGACAGAACCGAAACACACTCCGAGTACAGTGTGTTTCACTGATCCCAAACTACTGCCGTGTCCGACTTCAGTAGTGTCAAGCGAGTGCTCATTGGAGGGTGGAGTTGAGGTCTGTTGTGTTTTCTGATGTAAGGTGGTTCTGCCTCGGTGACAGTGATGGCCATGTGTTGGTTAGGAAGACCTTGAGGTCAGAACCGAAACACACTCCGAATACAGTGCGTTTCACTGATCCCAAACTACTGCCGTGTCCTACTTCAGTAGTGTCAAGCGAGTGCT
Source organism: Schistocerca gregaria (assembly GCF_023897955.1). Lineage (NCBI taxonomy): Eukaryota > Metazoa > Arthropoda > Insecta > Orthoptera > Acrididae > Schistocerca > Schistocerca gregaria. Next base: position 184,676,091 of record NC_064924.1, read on the forward strand.
CAATGGAGGGTGGAGTTGAGGTCTGTTGTGTTTTCTGATGTAAGGTGGTTCTGCCTCCATGACAGTGATGGCCATGCGTTGGTTAGGAAGACCTTCAGGACAGAACCGAAACACACTCCCAGTACAGTGCGTTTCACTGATCCCAAACTACTGCCGTGTCCGACTTCAATAGTGTCAAGCGAGTGCTCATTGGAAGGTGGAGTTGAGGTCTGTTGTGTTTTCAGATGTAAGGTGGTTCGGCCTCGGTGACATTGATGGCCATGCGTTGGTTAGGAAGACCTTGAGGACAGAACCATAACACACTCCGAGTACAGTGCGTTTCACTGATCCCAAACTACTGCCGTGTCCAACTTCAATAGTGTCAAGCGAGTGCTCATTGGAAGGTGGAGTTGAGGTCTGTTGTGTTTTCTGATGTAAGGTGGTTCTGCCTCGGTGACAGTGATGGCCATGCGTTGGTTAGGAAGACCTTGAGGACAGAACTGAAACACACTCCGAGTACAGTGCGTTTCACTGATCCCAGACTACTGCCGTGTCCGACTTCAATAGTGTCAAGCGAGTGCTCATTGGAAGGTGGAGTTGAGGTCTGTTGTGTTTTCTGATGTAAGGTGGTTCTGCCTCGGTGACAGTGATGGCCATGCGTTGGTTAGGAAGTCCTTGAGGACAGAACCGAAACACACTCCGACTACAGTGCGTTTCACTGATCCCAAACTACTGCCGTGTCCAACTTCAATAGTGTCAAGCGAGTGCTCATTGGAAGGTGGAGTTGAGGTCTGTTGTGTTTTCTGATGTAAGGTGGTTCTGCCTCGGTGACAGTGATGGCCACGCGTTGGTTAGGAAGACTTTGAGGACAAAACCGAAACACACACCGAGTACAGTGCGTTTCACTGATCCCAAACTACTGCTGTGTCCAACTTCAATAGTGTCAAGCGAGTGCTCATTGGAAGGTGGAGTTGAGGTCTGTTGTGTTTTCTGATGTAAGGTGGTTCTGCTTCAGTGACAGTGATGGTCATGCGTTCATTAGGAAGACCATGAGGACAGAACCGAAACACACTCCGAGTACAGTGCGTTTCACTGATCCCAAACTACTGCCGTGTCCGACTTCAGTAGTGTCAAGCGAGTGCTCATTGGAGGGTGGAGTTGAGGTCTGTTGTGTTTTCTGATGTAAGGTGGTTCTGCCTCGGTGACAGTGATGGCCATGCGTTGGTTAGGAAGACCTTGAGGACAGAACCGAAACACACTCCCAGTATAGTGCGTTTCACTGATCCCAAACTACTGCCGTGTCCGACTTCAATAGTGTCAAGCGAGTGCTCATTGGAAGGTGGAGTTGAGCCACTGTGCCCACGTGGCGCACCGGCTAGCGCCATACAGTTGCATTTGATTAAAGCACCTTTTCCTGGGTTTCAGGCAGGATACCCGTTTTGTTCGACGCTGACGTGCCATTCCAATACAGCTGGGGAGCTTCTACAATACTGTTCGAGCTTAGGGAGAGCACAAAGTGGTCTGAGGAGCGAATGTGAGTTTGGATTGAGGATGGAGCCATGCTAGAATAGTGCGTGCAGTTGTGGCTTGATGGTGTAGCGGTTAGTGCATCTGCCTCGTGAGCAGGAGACTCAGATTCGAATCCCAGCCTTCGCACAGATTTTCATTCGTCTCTTCGGTCTGCATATGCACTTTAAAGATTTTTGAGACTTGTAAACCTCTCTGGAACTATATTATTTCATTTGAGGAAATGTCTACTGTAGTTTTACAAGGCATTTGTGTTATTATGATTGCGAGGTTTACAACTCACCCATCATAACTCAAAAGTCATGGATGCTTGTCACAATGGGTGGGGGGGGGGGGGGCGGATTAGGTTGTCAACAGGGGTTTGTAAGACCAGTCCGCTCTCAAGCCTCCGTGATAATGCTGGTAAGCACAACTCGACATCTAGAAGCAGATCGTCAGGGAATGAAATACGCTGCCTACCGTCGACACCACAGTCAACAGTGTTCTACATGGTTGCTCGTCCTCCTATGGAACGACCATCCGTTAAAAGACCGCGAGGAATGAGGCTATCAGGCACTCGTGTAAAGCAAGATTTGGGGAACTTGGCGCGGAATGAGATTTTCACTCTGCAGCAGAGTGTGAGCTGATATGAAACTTCCTGGCAGCTAAAACTACGTTGTTCTCACAAAACACACAGAGCATTTCGCTGCGAAAGGCAAAAGTCTCGAGTTCGAGTTTCGGTCCGGCACACAGTTTCAACCTGCAAGAAGTTTCATATTACAGTGCAGCGAGGGTGGAGCCGTTAAGCCATCTCGGTAATAAGGAAACCAATAACTACTTTACCCTTCATTATGGTTTTAAATCCATGGTCATTGCAACTACACTATCTAATCGAACGTATCCAGACGCCAATTCGTGGACATTAATATGGATGTGTCCATCCTTCTCCTTTATGACGGCCTGGACTCTGCTGGGAACACTTTCGATGATGTGCGTGATTGTCTGTGGACGATTGGTAGCCCATTGTTCCTCAAGAGCTGAAATCAGAGAAGGTAGGGACTATTGACGCTGCCGCCTCGATGAAGTCACGATCTAACTCATCCCAAAGTCGTTCCTTTGGATGCAATACGGGATTCTGCAATGATGAATCCATTTTAGGAATATTAACCACAACTATTGCCTCACAGCGCTGCTGTATGACATGGTGCATTATCATGCTGATACAATCATTGTTTCTGAATTCTTTCTCTGTTGTACGCAGCACACAACGCAATTAAATATGCTCTTATCATTCTGCACTTTGCGTTTCCTTAAATGATATAAGGGTAACAAATCATAACCATGGGAAACACCCTCGTACCTCTCTCGTACTTCAATAAGTGTCAGGTAACGTTCTCCAACCGTTTGCCAAACCAAAACCCCTCCATCTGATTGCCTGGATTGCCAGAGGACATAACGTCAAACATGAGAATCTGATCGACAAAAATACATAATTCCTTTCTACCCCCTTCGCATAGTCATTGTGCTATTCCTTCGACTGATTTTTATAGTCGCACACCGCACTTTGCCTACGTCACTAAATATAGTCCCTTTGTGTCTGTACATATGGCCTTCGTTTAGGTATGGCTGTTCTTCCGCATTACAATTTAACAATACCATCACCGACTTGGGAAGCTTTAGAATGGTCGAAATGTCCCTGACGGATGTGCTATTTAAGTGACCTCCAATGATTATTCCAAGTTCGAAGTCAGTAAGCTCTCCGACCCCTTTATGCTGTTACTGCTTCTCTGACAATACTGTACTTCATGTCCCCTTTTGTAGTGGAGGATCCGCCTCCTGTGACAGCTAGTGGTCACTTCTGCATTACATAAAGACCTCTGAATGCTTTTGATCAGTGGTGTATGTTGTAGCTTATACCTATACCTATTAGCAGGGGGGGGGGGGGGGGGGACTCCCACGGCTGTGATGAGCTATTTCCTGAATATGCCCTCAAGATTCATTTACCTAATTATGCGTTTACAGTGTAGAATGCTGAACTATATGCCTTCTTGAGGGCAGTACACAGGTGTAACAATGTTACGAAATTCTTCATCTTCACTGACACTGTAAGTACTCTTCAGGCTATGCGTCATACACAGCCAGGAGGAAAACACTGATGATTCAGGTCTCCTTTTCCCAACTATGGAGGCAGGAAAAGGTGGCATCACTCAGCTGAGTACCAGGACATGCGTGAATTCAGGGTAGTGATGCAGCAGAAGCAGGAGCTGAGGATGCCTGCATGGAAAATGTAGTCTGCTACAGAAAAGTTAAGAAAGAGAATTAGGAGAGATCATAACAATAAAAACGAGCGTTAAGATGGTGACTGATAAAAACGGAAACATGGCGAAAAAGTTGCGGAGGAAATATAAACACAAAGAGTCAGTGATGCTGAATAAAACACTTCGTAAATACACAGGCACAATTAAAAAACACGGCAACAGGCTAGGTTCTGTTCGTAACAGTTAAAAACACACTTAGTGACAGTATGATGGCCGTTCCCAACATTAAAAAAGGGGATGCACGACACTGAACACTCATGGAAAACTGCACTGTAGAGTACAAAGACAGATTGGGCGGTACACAGAAAAGGGGAGGGTGGGGGGCAGGGCCGATACGAGAAAAAGTGGGGAAGGCAGTGGACGGGAAAGAAAAGGGACTCAGGGGGGAGAAAGGAATCAAAGAGAGGGTAGGCGGAGAGAAAACAGATGGAAGGGGGGGGGGGTAGTGGGAACCTGGGAAAAGGACAGAGGAGGGAGGGGAAATAATGATCAGAGTTGGTAGGCGGGATAAATGGTGGGAGAGAGGGCATCATCTGGGAGAGGGAGCTGATGGAAGCCGCCTTGGAAAAGGAGATGAAGGGTGTAAAGGTGAAGGGTGAAGTGTCTGGGGGGGGGGCGGCAACGATGAAGGAGCGGCAGTGGGTGGGGTTAGGAGAGGAGCAACCAGGAAATGGGGGGGATCAAGTCAGTGAGAGGTGTAGGGGACTCTGATATGTTCGAGGAAGCTTATTATTTAATAGTGACATATGTTTAACTAGTGAAGTGAATATAATGTTACAAAAACTTTGGGCCGGTGTTCAATTCTTTTAAAATTTCGAAGCTGTTACGCTGATGTCGACACATAAAACAGTTCAGCAACACTTCGTTACCGTCTCCAGGAGATATTTTTCAGAAATAAAACAATGGGAACTGCTATGAAAGTTCAAGGAATCGCGAACTCATAGTTTCATTGTGAAGTACATAGAGGGCTCCACCACTTGTCACGTGATGCCAAATGCATATGATTGTGTCTGACTGATGACAGCATTCTCGTTAGAATGCCTTTCTTTACTCACAGCCAGCAGTCGTGTTTTACTGAAATCCCTCATCCCTTCTATTAGAATTATTACGGTTTTTATAAATTCTACTGTCTGTCTACAGAAGCGATTACAATGCACGGATTTATGTGAAACGCTAATCCAATAAAATTTTATTTCATGATCTCCACATTGAAAAGCACGTTCTGCTGTGGTTGACTTACCAGTGTTTTCAGAATTACTGTTACTCCTATTTACGAACTTGCAGCATGCTCAAAAGGTGAAAAATAGGTTCGAAACTTATAATTGAAATAAATGGTTTCAGGTCCAATACTTGCAATGAGAAGTCACCATCACTATCAATAAATAAAAAATGTACTTCTCAACGCAACATATAACGGAGCTACACCATTTCTTTTCTACTCTTCTGTTCGATTAAACAGATGCTTATACTTTTCTCCCTGGTTTCAATACGTAGCTGACCACAACTACAAGTGTATGTGCACCATCACTAAAATTCTCTGGAATTCATCTATTTTCATGGTCGGCTTAAAAATTGTTATAAACCCACACTTCGCTAAAACTTTTCGAATTCGGTTGGTAAATATGTTAATAAACGAGAGGAGAACTTTCCCCGTTTGCAGCTGCTGTTCCTCGTTCGTTCAGGAACTGTTTCTGCACGGACTTACTAATGCCACCACTTCCCTTAAAAACTGGCTGTAGATAACTGCTTCCATTATAAGTAAAGCGGTTCGCATAGTTTTTCAGATCCACCTACCAAGGTTTTATTTATACATCATTTTGGTTTGGTTGATGCTTATATTCCTTATGGCCATACCAACATATATTACATACTTTGCTTTTCTAAACTTTTTATCATCCAGTCTCCCAATTGCTAGTTTGATTAACGACACCTTCAAGAAATTAAACAGCCCATGGTTCTCTTTCTCCATAAATACTTAATTTCTAGGTTAGAACCTTTGAGATGTACCAACAAGACATCCATCTCTTCTTTGCCGTGGGTCTGTGCTACGAAAGTCTGATTCACATAGCGGTACCACTTGGCCATTTATCTTTAGGGTGTCTAAGCTGATCGTTTTCCAAAATTTCCATATTCCATTTGACAACAACTGGACTAATGAGACTGCTCATGGCATCCTCATCAGTTCGCTAATTCTGAAGCTGCTACTGAACTCGGGCGTCACCAGTCGGTCGCGGGGCTCATATCCTCGTCACACAGGGGCCGCTGATATCGCGTTGTCGTCCTGGAGAGGGGTCGGTCAGTGTGCGATTTGGTGACGTCTTCTCACAGCCATCTCTTCTCTGTCGTTTGCACACATACAGATGGGCGCTCGGCATCATATATACAGATGAAGGCAGTACCACGTACGCAAGGTATAAAAGGGCAGTCAGTGCAATGGCGAAGCTGTCATTTCTGCCCAGATGACTGATGTGATAAGGTTTCCGACGTAATTATAGCCGTACGACGGCAATCAGCAGACTTCGAACGCGGGACGGTAGTTGGAGCTAGACGTATGATACATTCCATTTCGGAAATCGTGAGGGAACTCAGTATTTCGAGATCCACAGTGTCACGAGTGTGCTGGGAATACCAAATTTCCGGCATTAGCTCTTACCATGGACAACGCAGTGACCGATGGCCTTCACTTAACCACCGGGAGCAGCAGCGTTTATACAGAGTTGTCAGAGCTAACTGACTAGCAACACTGCTCGAAATAACCGCAGAGATAAATGTGGAAGGTACGACGAACTTCTTCGTAAGGTCAGTGCCGTGAAAACTGGCGTTAATAGGCTATGGCAGCAGACTATCTAGTCAGTCACCTTTGGTAACGCCAGCAGCGCCTCTCCGGGGCTTGTAACCATATTAGTTGGGCCCTAGATGACTGGTAAACCGCGGATGGTCAAACGAGTCTTAAAAACAGTTGGTAAGATCTGATGGTAGGGTTCGAGTACGGCTCAAACCCCGCGGAACAATTGGACCCAAATTGTCAACAAGTGACCGTGCAAGCTGGCTGTGGCTCCACAATGGTGTGGCCTGTGTTTACTCGGAATGTACTGGGTCCTCTGGTCCAACAGAACTGATAATTGACTGTAAATAGTTGTGACACTTTGAGACCATTTGAAGCCATTTATGGCCTACATGTAGCCAGCCAACGGTGGAAATTTTGTGGATGACAATGCACCATTTCACTGGGTCACTACTGTTCACGATTGGTTTGAAGAAATTCTGGAGAATTTGAGAGAACGAGCGCCCAACATTAATCCCTTCGAAAATTTATGGGACATAACATACAGTTCGTGCACAAAATCCTGGACAGGTAACACTTTCGCAATTACGGAAAGCTGTAGAGGCACCATGCCTCAGTATTTCTGCTGGGGACTTCTAACGACTTGTTGAGTGAATGCCACGTTTAGTTGCTGTACTGTTCTGGGAAAAACTGGTCCGACACGACAGTAGAAAGTATTCCAACATATGTCACCTCAGTGAATACTCGCCACCCGATACAAGATGCTACAGCAGTAAGATTGGGTCTCAGAAGTATCTCAGCTTTGTGAACTGAAGGTAAGTGGTACAGTATGGGCTGAGTCCTACAAAGTTGTAACCTACGTTTGGGAGGGAGAGAGATCACTTGTATTAGTTCTTTGCATAACTTTCGTTATGTGACTTCTCTTTAGCCTTTTTCAGTACAATTGTGGCTAATTTGTGTATGAATACTTTTGAGGAAAGAGCACTTTTGACAAGGGAACCTCTTCTTTTTGTCTTATTTTTAGGGGCTATATTTGTCATTCTGTGTTATTTATAAAGCCAGTGTTAATTGCTTTTGGGATGCAGGTGAAATCTTTGAGGCTTTCTGTTTTCCTTCTGTCAAAACGGTATTTACAATTATTCCTGTAATGATTTTCCGCATTACTTTTCCGAGCAGTTTAATTTTTGGTGAAATCTTCTCAATCGATGTCGCAGTAGTAAAGAGCCAACTGCCAGGGAAATATTAGAAAATCTTCTGTCAATCACTGTGGATATTAGTAAGTACATTGGAAGCATGCTATCACTTTATACCCTGTCGGAAGCAACGTAACTACATATTCATGTAGAACAAGAAAATGGTGACCTCTCTCTATAGATTGCGAAAGAAAGGATGATAAATGTTTAACTTCGTATTGGCGGTGAAATCATTAGAGACGGAGTAATATCTCGGACAGGACAATGATGAGAAATAAATCGACCGCGACCTTTCGAGAGAAACCATGCGGGCGGAATACATCTTCATATACGAGGGTTGTAACTTAAGTAGTGGCAACTATTTATTCACAACCGAAACAAAAGAGTTATATATTTGCACCTGTTACTGTTCTCCAGAGTAGTTGCCAGCGTTCTGTACTACCCGTTGCCAGCGATGCAGAAGGCGTAATATACCGTTAGCAGAGCCTTTTCTGTTGATGGTGCGAATGGAGCGGTCTATTGCCTGTCGAATCTCTGGAATAGTTCTGAAGCGAATGGCACGAAATGGTTCCTCCTTCTTCGGAATCAAATAAAAGTTACAAGAAGTTAAGTCTTGGGAGTATGGTGGATGGTACAGTACTTTCCAGTCCCATCGACCGAACAGAGCAGCCACAGTTTTCGCTGTATGCGTGCGCGCATTGTCGTGAAAAATGATGGGTGGATTGCGCAGAAAGTGTCGCCGCTTCTTTCGCAAAGCTGGTCGCAGGTGATGCTCCAAAAACGAGCAGTAATACTATGCATTGACTGTCTGCCGTGGAGGAACGTAATGCGTTAGGATAACACCATCGCAGTCGTACACGAGAATCACCATAACTTTCACCATACAGGGGCTATGACGTATTTTCCACTTTCGCAGCGACCTATAATGACGCCATTCATTGGTTTGGCGTTTCAGTTTTGGCTCATGTCTCTTCTCCTTTGCGTTCATAGTGCTCCAGGTGCGTCTGAGCAGCGTCGTAACGCATCCATTTCTGTATTTCCGTCAAGTCATGTGGAACCCACCGTGATGCCCAGGCGTTCCTTCAGGATGCGAATCACGGTCGTATGCGCTAATCTGGTTTCGTGGGCGAGCACGAATCTTATGGCGTCGATCACTGTCCACTAACGCGACAACAGCATGCACTTCTTCTTCAGAGACGCTGGGACGACCTGCCCGATGCATGTCTGCCACAGTTTACCAAACGTGCCACTGTTCGGTACGGTAATGCCGATTCCCGGCACATCTCTTGAAGACCTTGATGACACTGTCGTGCTGTACGACCTCTGGCACATTCAGTATTTATCCAACTCAGTTGTTCCTGTTCCGAAAACATAGTGACACCTTTACGTTAGACCGCTCGCTCAAAAGTGACTGTTTTTTCCTCGATTGTCCGCACGCCGGTGACGTGGGACGGGCGAGTCCATTTGCTCGGAGGTAGGGTAGGTATGTCGACAACGTGTCAGCAACAATAGTAGATTCCATTGCATTGTGTCTCCACAGTAGTGTTGCCACTATTTAAGTTCCAACCTACGTATTTTAGGAAACAGCAAGAAGCGAAAATCTGGATGGATGGATGTATGGGGATCTCAAGTCCGTTCCCATCGACTTGGGGTCCACCAAGCTGACCACTGAGGCACATCGCTGGTCATCCTCTTTTAAGCTCAGTGCACTCCACCTATTGTACTTTTACGGTGAGAATATTTTATCCGTTATGTACGATGCTGTAAGGCCTCATAAACAGCCTTTTATAAGTGCCAGAATCTCTTCACAACTTTCCCACCGACGAATGAAATGTTAAACAGCAGGAAGTCATAACTTGCCATGTGTGGTGCAGGGTGCCCAACTACCACTCACAGCCATTTTATTTCTAGCTAGAAGTGGTGGTCCCATGTCAAAAACAAAGCGACATTTCAGCACAATATAGAGTTAAAGTAGTTTTATATGAGGATTTTGCTATGAAGGACAACTACTTCAACTGATGAAAACTGTAACAGCTACATCAAAATGATTTGTTAATCATCACTAGTTTCATAAAACTATAGTTACATCTGCCGGTCACAAACTGATGACGTAAATAAGATACAGCAATCCTAATAAGAGCTATCAAACAGGATGTATCGAATCGATGCAATGTTGATTAGCAAGTGAGGAACACGGACCTTTCAATGTAAAATGTCCTTAAAACCTATGTAAGGGAAGTAATATACATCCCCTATCTTCCTGCACAAAATTTCCACTTTTTGTTACTGGGATCACCTCCTGCTCTTGCTCCTCTGGCTATTTCATTGATGACTATTGCGTATTTTATGACACCAGTTGTGTGCAGAAAGGCTGGGGCCTTCTATTGCTTCTCTTACAGAGATTTTAAGAGTACTCTGAATTGAAAGGTCCATATTTTTCACTTATTAATCAACATTGTAGAATTTGTAATATTCTAGCTTAAGATAGTTCTAATTACGATTTTTGTATATTCTTGTGATAAACAGTTAGTTACATGAAAAAGTGACTATAATGTCATGAAACTAGTGGTGATTAATTAATCATTTTGAGTCAGCTGTTGTGTTTTTCATCAGTTGAAAAGCAATTTTATAAGGTCGATATAACAGTGAGAAACTCCTTTTCACATTTGTTTTCGGTCACCTACTTATCACAAATCTTCCTCATGATTCTTTCATGTGAAATGTGCATTGCAGCTTCTGCTCATATTCGTTAGTTGTTTCAAACATCTTACATCGTGGTCGTCAAGTGCCATTTTGTGCGCTTAATGTTTCAATTCTGTACATACAATGTTTGAATGTACTTGCTTTTCATCATCGTCAAGAGAGTTACAGCCAATTCCTATTCCACACATCCGAACAGCGAACAAGCAAACTTCTTATGTACTTTCCCTTAGTACCGATGGTTTGCGTAAGAAACAAAGTTCTTCCACGCAGCTTTTATCTACATATATTTTTCAAACATGTTTCAAAGCACTATAGCCTTATTTTGAACCTGTGAGCATAGAAGGAGCATAAACATGCCGAGTCATAAAAATGTCCCATCCACATGCATGAACAAACACAAAAGCCTTTGTCAGATAAGTTCGTTTTTAGGATTTTCTACATTGTAATACAATGTGCTCGACTCACATCTGACGTATTAATTTATATTTGGACATCAAATTTCGTTATGCAATATCTAGCAGCCCACCTAGTAATTGGCAGAGAAGAAGGGCGGCTGCATAATGAGCTGAACCTAAAACTGTACTCCTTGGAGTGACGGTGAAAATTGAAGAAAACCTGCTATTGTCTACTATGGTGAACATACAGCAGCAGCATGCTAGAATTTCATGTCCATCTGCAAATGAATATCGCAGCGGCGAGACGTCCACATCCCTCCATTTTGTGGATAAGCCTGAAGATGAACTTTGAATAAATTTCCGCTTGCAATGAAACCTTCGAAACTAAGATTAATATGACAACACTGTATTTCTGTTTATCTATGGGAGTATATAGAGACATACGTGTCGGCAGTGTATCGATGCGCTGAGCTGTCCTAATGATGAGAATACGCGATTCGATCATCGTTGCCTCTCCTTGTTAGTTATCGTTGCATAACATGTTCTAGCGTTCAGCCGTCATCAGAGACAAAGGCAGAACGGTATTAGTTACATAACTGGTATTAACTGTGCAATTAGTTCCTTCACTGACCTTATAGTTCGAAAATTCTGTCAGAATAATTTCACAAGGGATACTTACACATGTGCAGGTAGGTTGTTAGCGACGTTATTGTAGACGAATCAGAGAAGGGCTAAATATGATCATCTCGGACGAGCCAAAAAGCTATTTAATGGGGACCGTCCAAACTGAAATTTTAAAGTGCGAATAAATGGTTGTATACCCCTGGCAAGCGCTCTCCTTTCGTAGAGCCCAGGTACAGAGGTCAAGACAGAAAACTCCAAAACGAAGCATTATTGCTTATGTGAAGATGGTTTCTGTTCCCGAAAGAACATATATCATTGATGACCGTGCAACTTCTCTAGAATGAAATGATAACTAATTCGAAACCCTTAGCTGCAGATAGGTGTTGTTGATATACATCAATGGGAACCGCTGAAAATGTGTGCCCCCACCGGGTCTCGAACCCGGGATCTCCTGCTTACATGGCAGACCTTCTATCCATCTGAGCCACTGAGGGCGCAGAGGATAGTGCGACTGCAATCAGCCGGCACGGTAGCTCAGCGTGATCGGTCAGAGGGCCTTCGCCCACCGAAATAAAAAAAAACTAAGTAAAGGAATTAACGATAAACTTGAACGAATGTCCTGTGACGTCCGCCCAGACCAAACCCAACGAATGACACCGAACAGAAATTGAGAAAGAAAGATGTATACAGAGTCTGCCATGTAAGTAGGAGATCCCGGGTTAGAGTCCCGGTCGGGGCACACATTTTCAGCTGTCCTCATTGACGTATATCAAAAACACCTGTCTGCAACTAAAGGTTTCGAGTTAATTATCATTTCATTATTGCTTATCAAGGTTGCGGTAGGACCAGAGGCAACCACTCGTAGCGAGTGAGCTGTCAAGGTACTGCAGTCATACAGATGGGCCATCAATTCAAGATGACTGAAAATTAAGATTCCACTGAATTCACACTGTAGCTCAGATTTTATCATGATGACATTTCTATTTCGTCCCAATAGGAAAAAAATAACTAATCACGGAGCTTTTGGAGAGAACATGGTTTTATGATATTTAATGTTGAAAACTGATACGGATGAATGTATATGATAACAGAAGCAAATAGTTTCAGCAAAGGAGGGTCTGAAAACTATCAGTTAACAAAATATTATTTATAGACGCCTCTGGCTTCAGACAGAAATAATATCCTAATAGACACATATATATTTGGATTATAAACTTTTCAACCAAGGCTCCATCTAAAGAGACTTGAGGAAGTTTTCCTTGTGTATTGTTGGGGAAGTTGTGCGATAGTGCATTCCTGACTGGGCTAATGTGAAGCTACAACTAGGGGGGCAATTTGTTCCAAGAGGGAAACATCAAATCCTTGAGCTCCAGCATCGCCTAACCTTAATATTCTGGATGGTTTTATTTGGGATCATCTCAAAAGTAAAGTGTACAGCACTCCTGTTAATATCGTTAAAGAACTAGAGTAGCGATTCGAACAAACTTGTCAAGATTTGGGACATGATCCTGTAGTGTCTGCAATAATTCGTAACTCACTGCAGAGATGACTGCAGAACTGCAACCAAATGCGAAGATGACCAATGTAATACCTCTTTCAGTAGGTACAAGAGAGCAGTGAACAGTTACGCGTTAAATTGAAAAGTCTGCATTTTATATATTTATTTATTTATTCGTATGGCTCACATACAGTGTAAGAATTCAGGTATATCGTTAGTATATTTATGAAACAAGAATACAGAAAAGACAAAACTAGTAATAAAACTAAATGTCAATATCTAAGCTCCTAATTCATATATCAACTGTATCGTCAGCTTCCATGAGGTCGTTCTAGCACCCCTGATAGGAACGCAAGAGGCATTCATCTGTAACGTGCTTCATTGCCTCCTTCGGACCCCCACAGTCACATACCGGAGACTCTGTAGCACCCCATTTGTAAAGTGGATCTGCGAATCGACCATGCCAAGTGCGAGCTCTGTTCAGTTTCACCCATAGTTTTCTATCGACTTCTTCGCCAACAGTATCACACTTATACTTTCGGAACCACTCACGCTCTTCAGGATTTTGACAGTTCGCATCCCACAGGTCTGTCACCTCGATATTACTGTCGTCTGTCTGTTCTGCTTTCCGTACCGGTGGGTTTCTTGAACGGAGTCTATTTCGTAATACACTTAGTATCTCTCCCTGAATAGGTAATTCCAGTTTCTCCTGTAGCTTGTTGCATTCCCTAAGCAAGACCTCGCTTCCACAGATTACACGTGGATAGATGTTGCTCAACAGAGGAAGCCAATAAATGGGTGTTGGTTAGAATGCCCCATTAATTAACCGCATAGTGTGGTTCAACTGAACGTCGATCAAGCCGATGTGGCTGCTGTTTAGCCACACCGGGACACAATATTCGGCTGCTGAGAGGACCAGCGCAATGGGTGATAGGCGCGAGGTATCTGCTGAAGCTCCCCTTCTCATTCCACAAAATATTTGAATAGTGTTGTTACAAATTTTTATCTTGGCAGCGGTGGTTTCAAGAAGTTTTTATGATAAAGGGTGCGGTCAAGAGTGACACCAAGGTACTTAGGGTACTTGTTACGGCAAATAGTGTTTCCGTTAAGTTTCACTCTGAGCTCCGTGCTAGCTTCTTTGTTGTTCAGATGCAATATACATACTTCACTTTTGCTTGTACTGGGTTTAAGTCGCCACTACCTAATTACGAGTTCACAACGGCTAGATCTTCTCTGAGAATTGCCTCCGCTTGTCCGAAATCTTTGGTTCTACAAGCACGAGCCATATCGTCTGCGTAGCAGAAATTTGTTGACCTAGTATTCGGGAGATGGTAGATATACACTTCTGGAAATTGAAATAAGAACACCGTGAATTCATTGTCCCAGGAAGGGGAAACTTTATTGACACATTCCTGGGGTCAGATACATCGCATGATCACACTGACAGAACCACAGGCACATAGACACAGGCAACAGAGCATGCACAATGTCGGCACTAGTACAGTGTATATCCACCTTTCGCAGCAATGCAGGCTGCTATTCTCCCATGGAGACGATCGTAGAGATGCTGGATGTAGTCCTGTGGAACGGCTTGCCATGCCATTTCCACCTGGCGCCTCAGTTGGACCAGCGTTCGTGCTGGACGTGCAGACCGCGTGAGACGACGCTTCATCCAGTCCCAAACATGCTCAATGGGGGACAGATCCGGCGATCTTGATGGCCAGGGTAGTTGACTTACACCTTCTAGAGCACATTGGGTGGCACGGGATACATGCGGACGTACATTGTCCTGTTGGAACAGCAAGTTCCCTTGCCGGTCTAGGAATGGTAGAACGATGGGTTCAATGACGGTTTGGATGTACCGTGCACTATTCAGTGTCCCCTCGACGATCACCAGAGGTGTACGGCCAGTGTAGGAGATCGCTCCCCACACCATGATGCCGGGTGTTGGCCCTGTGTGCCTCGGTCGTATGCAGTCCTGATTGTGGCGCTCACCTGCACGGCGCCAAACACGCATACGACCATCATTGGCACCAAGGCAGAAGCGACTCTCATCGCTGAAGACGACACGTCTCCATTCGTCCCTCCATTCACGCATGTCGCGACACCACTGGAGGCGGGCTGCACGATGTTGGGGCGTGAGCGGAAGACGGCCTAACGGTGTACGGGACCGTAGCCCAGCTTCATGGAGACGGTTGCGAATGGTCCTCGCCGATACCCCAGGAGCAACAGTGTCCCTAATTTGCTGGGAAGTGGCAGTGCGGTCCCCTACGGCACTGCGTAGGATCCTACGGTTTTGGCGTGCATCCGTGCGTCGCTGCGGTCCGGTCCCAGGTCGACGGGCACGTGCACCTTCCGCCGACCACTGGCGACAACATCGATGTACTGTGGAGACCTCACGCCCCACGTGATGAGCAATTCGGCGGTACGTCGACCCGGCCTCCCGCATGCCCACTATACGCTCTCGCTCAAAGTCCGTCAACTGCACATACGGTTCACGTCCACGCTGTCGCGGCATGCTACCAGTGTTAAAGACTGCGATGGAGCTCCGTATGCAACGGCAAACTGGCTGACACTGACGGCGGCGGTGCACAAATGCTGCGCAGCTAGCGCCATTCGACGGCCAACACCGCGGTTCCTGGTGTGTCCGCTGTGCCGTGCGTGTGATCATTGCTTGTACAGCCCTCTCGCAGTGTCCGGAGCAAGTACGGTGGGTCTGAAACACCGGTGTCAATGTGTTCTTTTTTCCATTTCCAGGAGTGTATATGCTGAATAATAGGGGGGTTACGTCGGTGCCCTGTGGTTGACCATTACTTAATCTCCTCTCCTTGCTCACATTTTCCCCCAAGTAAAAGCTGAAGAACCTAGTGTTTCTCATGGTATTGATGAGAGTTACATATTTCGGTATCGAATTGTTTTTAACAATTTGTATATCATCCCGTCTGTCCAGACTGAGTCGTGTGCCGCAGTTAGGTCCATGATTGCGACAGATGTCTTCACGTTGTTTTTATTGGAAACCAGTCTCTACGAAAGTTGTTAGGGCCAACACCTGATCCAGCGACTCCTCTGTGGCGTGGAATCTGCTTGTTCAGCTGGAATATGTTCCAGGAAGAAGCCGCTAATTCTCTTATAAATGGGCCTCTCTGAGCGTTTATAGATGCAGCTCAAAAGAAAAATTGGTCTGTAACTTTGATGGTGGTCAGATGGTTTACCCGGTTTTAAAATTGACACTATTTTTGGTCTCTTTAGCTCGCTGGGGTGTTGCAGAAGAAGCGGATCAGGCATTCTTTCCCCGTAACCATATTTATCAGAAATTCCAGGTGTATATTGCCTAAAAGAGGTGTTTTATCACGGTTAGCTTGTTTCCGTTCCTCATCTACTTCAGTCAGTGTAAATGGTGAAGAGGAACTGGACTCGTTTGGGCAATGAGCTTATAGAAAGAAAAGTTTTAGTTTTATTTTGCAAGTATGCCGTTTGTCACGGGATGATCTGATGATCTAGATGTTTTAACTATGTGGTTGGCCATTTGGATGCCTGAAATACCAGTTTAGTGACAGGGTTTATTGGAAGCTCCACCAAGCTTACGCAGAAGGCTCCATGCCATTCAACTTGAATGTTTGAAGTTTGAATTTTCTACCGTCTCGCACCATCGTACTCTTCTAGCAACATAAAGCCTTTCGACGAGGTCGCCTGCAATATCGCTGTTTTGGTTTTGGTGTAATCTTCATTAAGTTGCTCGCATTGTTCGTTCCATCCTTTCTGTATCCCCGAGGAATAATCTTCTTAGCAGCAGTAAGAAGAGCCCCGACAAATCAAGGGTAATTTTGAGGCCCTGATGGAATAAAGCATATATAGATTTTCATTTTCAGCCCAGTCGCTGAGTGAACTGCTACACTCATTGTCACGTGCATAGTTCGAATGACCATTACCAAAACCTCCAGCAATAAATCGATGGGTGGGCTTTAAACAGCAGAACATCCAATGGCCAAGGAACATTTGCTGGCTTCTCCTCTAGTAGTATCGATATATAATTGATTTCACTTTTTCTGTTTGTTGAAATGAGATGAGCATTCTCGAAGTTACTCCTTACATAGGTGGCAACACCGTACACACGTAGCACCCGTATGATCGTAACCACGGATCCTACCTCTTTTGCGCAGGTCTCTCATAGTCGGAGATTGTGTTTCCAGGATTAGAACTACGTCAATATCATTATGTACAAGGCGTTTAGATAGGTACTCGCTTTTCGATCGGCTAATGCCCTCTATATTTAGATGGCATCCTCGGACTGAAGAGCCAAACATTTTTATCAGTTGTTCCGAGAACGTCCATTTTTTAAGGCTTTTTTATTCCGATTTGTCGGCATGTTTGTAGTCAAGGAATCCAATATTTGGTCTGCCTGCCGATCTGTTCGAGCTCATTTAGCGCTGTATGAGGTGCACGCGAAGTATTCTACTACGGACGCGAGCTATATTAGTACTCACTAGGACAATAATTCAAGTCTGTGGTAGTCCATAACCACTCGTTCACAACTGTGTCGCTGTCGCAGGTACAGGTAGAAGATCTGTGAACCACTTTTTACTGCAACGTTTAGTATGTATCTTCGTATTCTTTCATTCGTCTTAGTTTTATCTACTAATTACGATACGCCTTGTATACTCCAATACATTCACTGTTTGTTCTTACATAATTACTGGTGTACAAAACCCAAATTAAACCCTGTGAATAAAGGCAGAAGTTTAGATCAGCTTCGTGAATAATACATCCACAAGTTGTATAAATTATTGTGAACCACCCATCTTCCGTTCTGCCACAATGTCAGGTACTGGTAATTTCGTCAGCTACTTGTTCTAATTTTGTTACAGTGGGACGTAACACACCATTGTGTTCATTATTTCTAACTTGCCTTTATATCGAGCAGTGGTATAAACTGTGCTTGAAATGTCATAAACATTGAATTACAGGAACACATAATAGAAGAAAGACAGCCGTAAGCAAAATATGAAATTGATCATTTCTTCTCCTAATGTTCAGTGAGATGCACGTAAAGACCCGTATAGGGTGAAACAGATATACATCCATAAACTTTGTGAGGGTGTTGTATGGACTAAAAAAAGGAAAAAAGTCCAGCAATCATGGGATCTTAAATGCGTACTTTACGATCTATGAGAACTTGATCGTCTTCGCTACTGTGAAAAACATCTCTTCTGCTGAACAAGTCCTCACAGCTTTTAAGGTGTGCATATTAGAGTTATGTTTACCAAGCGTTTTTGTTATTGTTTTGGACCAAACTATCATACTTGTACGTTTGTCGGTGGAGTTTGGTGCCATCATCTGTATTACAGTCTATTTTCCGTCAGAAGCAGCACCAACAACACTAAGGTGGGGGGGTCTATGACAAGTGTTTAAAAAAACAGTGTTTGATACATTTTATTACTGACAATGTAATATGTTTTACTACTTGTAAGCAGTTATTTATGACGTAATAAAACTGACGCCGAGGTTTTATATTGGTATGTAAGCTGTTGCCGCGCGGGATTAGCCGAGCGGTCTGAGGTGCTGCAGTCATGGACTGTGCGGCTGATCCCGGCGGAGGTTCAAGTCTTCCCTCGGGCATGGGTGTGTGTGTTTGTCCTTAGGATAAGTTAGGTTAAGTAGCGTGTAAGCTTAGGTATTGACGACCTTACCAGTTAAGTCCCATAAGTTTTCACACACATTTGATCATCTTTTTGTAAGCTGTTGCAAGGGTCTTAGGATACCTGATGATGGTTTGAGGACTGCAATTGATCACAATGAAAAGTATTTATCATCACCTTTATGATGTTTTGCAAGTATGGGACACTATCTGCAAAATGTATATACATGTATGAGTGTTATGATAAGCTGATAGGTATATTTCGGTGTTGTGAATATTATGAGTGCTTTGCATCTTAGAAGCAAAAATTGATAACTGAAAACTAATATTGAACAGCTTCACATAAAAGAAAGTGTCAAAATTTTCAGTATTCACCGAAAACAATTATGTTTAGCTTGATGCCATCACGAATAACCAGAAAATGTCTCTCAGTCAGAAGTGATATTACATTTTGGTAGAACATGGAGAATGCATGGTCTTTTGGTAACACTGCCCAGTTTGCTATAGGGTTCAGTCACAGCAAATGGCGTGGTGCTCTGCTGTACTTTTGCCGGAACGGGTTTTCTCGTTTGTCTGATTTGACTGAGACGGGACAACGAAATATGCGGTCGTAAAACGGGCGGAGATTCGACCGAAAAATTGCGGCATCAGCGGTATGCACGGAAATAGCGCTTTCTTCGTTCATATTGTGTACTGCGGAAAAAACAACATACGAAAAATTTTACGACTGCATCGTTCCAAGGAATGCTACGGAATTCCGTTGGCAACGTTTACTGCCGTACACTTAGGTATGCAACTGGCGAAAGCTGCGAATAGAAGCGTTGATAAATCTGTGATGATTTATAGCCACTGGAGAACTCAGAAAAGTTTCTGCCGAATGAGAGAGAAGTCAAGGTTAGGTTGAGGAATTTAAGAGCTTGGTTGGAATATTAAAAACTACGTAGTCGCAAGACATGGTAATGCCATGTATTACGTATTTCATAACTAGGTAGAAGTATTCCCAAATATATCAATCACGAGTACCGCAAAGCTGGCATAAAATTGCTAAGGGAGATCCGTGTCTTCGTTATTTCTTTCCTGTAAAATAGACTCGGAATTTTCCGTTTAAATTTTTGCTGCAGTTTCCTAAGAAATAGATCACAAGGTAGACTCCATGCGTCAACCGAGAAACTGGAAATGAGTGACTACTTCAGATCTAAAAGGCACAGTTAAGTCACTAAGGAATTTAAGACTTGACAGTAATTATGTAAGTTACACGAATAGTGAAATGTATTTTATTAGGTTCTGCTGCTGTCCTGTTTGCTGCGATAACCAGTTTCATTCAGTTATAAACATCTATTTTCTTTCTATTAAATAACTGCAAAAATGTCCGTCACTCCTTGTGCATGTGTTAAATTGAGTTTTAAGAAAAGTATTTACAAATTTGAAAAAGGAGATTTTTTATATGTATCTTGGTACTAAATGTTGTGGTTTTTGTGATTTTCTATGTTTCCCGTTACAGTTGTTTCTCTTTCCCAGTTTGTCATCTGCAACCATGAAGATATTAATATACAAAGTTATTTACAACAAGCATTTACGACTGGGAATGTTATGGTTAACCATATACCTTGCACACTTGCACACGCACACGTACACGGACGCACAGTCTACTACATAGATTAAAATTATGTTAACCATAACATTCCTAGTCGTAACTGCTTAATGGAATTAACTTTGTGTATTAAGATCTCCACACACACTATATATATATATATATATATATATATATATATATATATATATATATATATGTGTGTGTGTGTGTGTGTGTGTGTGTGTGTGTGGTGAGCCAGGAGGAAATGGCATGGCAAGCCGTTCCACAGGACTACATCCAGCATCTCTACGATCGTCTCCATGGGAGAATAGCAGCCTGCATTGCTGCGAAAGGTGGATATACACTGTACTAGTGCCGACATGGTGCATGCTGTGTTGCCTGTGTCTATGTGCCTGTGGTTCTGTCAGTGTGATCATGTGATGTATCTGACCCCAGGAATGTGTCAATAAAGTTTCCCCTTCCTGGGACAATGAATTCACGGTGTTCTTATTTCAATTTCCAGGAGTGTATTTCCATCATTAAGCGTGACCTTTCACCATCCGTTTCTGCAGGTTCCGTCTCGATGTGCTTTTAGACGATGCTTGTTGAGTAAACCCTTGTCTGTGGCCCAGTTTCGTATAAAGAGAATCCTATAAGAAACAGCTAGCAATCTGGATACTACTACGTGCGGTCTTGGATTACGAACCACAAAGCTGGCAGCACCTCACGTCCAATCGAGTAAAGTGATGCAGTGGTCAGACACTGGACATCTATTGGAGAGGACATCTGTTTGTAAGCCCTTCAGGCCATCCAGATTAAGGTTTTCCGTGCTTCCACTAAGAAAACGTCTGAGAAACATGGCAGAAAATCCGAAGAGATTCTGGTCGTATGTGAAGTACGTTAGCTGCTACAAACAATCAATGCTTTCTCTGCGCGATAGCAATGGAGGTACTATCGAAGGCAGTGCTGCCAAAGTAGAGTTACTAAACACAGCCTTCCGAAATGCCTTCACAAAAGAAGACGAAGTAAATATTCCAGAACAGAATCAAGAACAGCTGCAAACATAAGTAACGTAGAAGCAAATATCCTCAGAGTAGTGAAGCAACTTAAATCACTTAATAAAAGCAAGTCTTCTGGTTCAGACTGTATACCAATTAGATTCCTTTCAGAGTATGCTGATACATTAGCTCTATATTTAACAATCATATACAACCGTTCCCTCGACGAAAGATCCGTACCCAAAGACTGGAATGTTGCACAGGTAACAGCAATATTGAAGAAAGGTAGTAGGAATAATCCACTTAATTAAAGGCTAATATCTTTAACGTCGATATGCAGCGGAATTATGGAACATATATCGTGTTCGAACATTATGAATTACCTCGAAGACACCTCTATTGACACACAATCAACACAGGTTTAGACAACATCGTTCTTGTGAAACACAGCTAGCTCTATATTCGCATGAAGTGTTGAGTGATATTGACAAGGGATTTCAGATCGATTCCGTATGTCTGTATTTCCCGAAGGCTTTTGACAGTGCACCACACAAGCGGCTTATAGTTAAACTGCGTTGTTATGGAATAATACTAGTTATGTTAGTGGATTTGTGGCTTCCTGTCAGAGAGGTCGCAGTTAGTAGTAACTGACGGAAAGTCACCGAATAAAACAGAAGTGAATGCTGGCGTTTCCTATGGTACAGTTATAGGCTCTTTGTTGTTCCTTAGCCGGCCGCGATGGTCTCGCGGTTCTAGGCGCGCAGTCCGGAACCGCGGGACTGCTACGGTCTCAGGTTCGAATCCTGCCTCGGGCATGGATGTGCGTGATGTCCTTAGGTTAGTTAGGTTTAAGTAGTTCTAAGTTCTAGGGGACTGATGAGCACAGCAGTTGCGTCCCATAGTACTCACAGCCATTTGAACCATTTGTTGTTCCTTACCTATTTAAATGATTGCTGTTCCTTATCTATATCAACGAATTGGATGGCAATCTGAGCAGCCGTCTTAAGTTGCTCGAAGATGACGCTGTCGTTTATCGACTAATAGTCATCAGAAGCTCAAAACAAATTGCAAAACGATTCAGAAAACAGGTGTGAAAATTGGCAATTGACCCTAAATAACGAAAAGTGTGAGGTAATCCACACGAGTGCTAAAAGGAATCAGTCAAATCTGTAAATTCAGTCAAAGCCGTAAAGTCAGCTAAATACCTAGGAGGAATTACAATTACGAACAACTTACATTGGAAGGAGCACACAGAAAATGCTGTGGGGAAGGCCAACCTAACACTGCGTTTTATTGGCAGAACACTTAGAAAATGTAACAGATCTACTAAGGAGACTGTCTACACTACGCTTGTTTCGTCCTCTTTTAGAATACTGCTGCGCGGTGTGAGATCCTTGCCAGGTAGGACTTACCAGATAGGACTGACGGAGTACAGTTCAAAGAAAGGCAGCACATTTTGTATTATCGCGAAATATGGGAGAGAGTGTCAATGATACGATACAAGATTTAGGCTGGACATCATTAAAAGAAAGGCGTTTTTTGTTGCGACGGAATCTTCTTACGAAATTCAAATCACCAATCCTCCGAATGCGAAACTTTTTTTTGGACACCGACCTATATACGGAGAAACGTTCACCACGATAAAATAAGGGAAATCAGAGCTCGTGCGGAATGATATAGGTGTTCGTTGTTTCCGCTCGCTATACGAGATTGCAATAATAAAGAATAATGAAGGTGATTCGAAGAACCGTCTGCCAAGCACTTAAATGTGATTTGCAGAGTATCCACGTAGATGTAGATGTAGATGTTTCCCTAAAATGGACATGGCCACTATCGTTCCTATCCTGCCTCAAGTGAAACTAATGTACTATGCTAAAGGCCTGATCATCAAATGAACGTTGAACCATGATCTTCCTTTCTTCATTGCCTCACGTTGAAAATGAAAGTTCTTCAGAATAGCCCCCAGGCGTCCATAGCGCACAAAGAGACCTCCTCGAATTTCAGACCGTCCGTCGACGATGTCCTAGAGTGTGTAACATATTTACGAATCATACTAACTAAATTTCCTTATACCTAGTAAATTATTCATGTACTGCAGCTATCCACAAAACAACTTTCTAGACTCCGAAGCTAGGCACAACATGCTATACCGGCATACCAGAGCTGAAACCCAGATATAATAAGCCATACTGCCAGCCGAATGTGACTGTTGTTGTTGTCGTCTTCAGTCCTGAGACTGGTTTGATGCAGCTCTCCATGCTACTCTATCCTGTGCAAGCTTCTTCATCTCCCAGTACCTCCTGCAACCTACATCCTTCTGAATATGCTTAGTGTATTCATCTCTTGGTCTCTCTCTGGGATTTTTACCCTCCACGCGGCCCTCCAATACTAAATTGGTGATCCATCGATGCCTCAGAACATGTCCTACCAACCGATCCTTTCTTCTGGTCAATTTGTGCCACAAACTTCTCTTCTCCCCAATCCTATTCAATACTTCCTCATTACTTATGTGCTATACCCATCTAATCTTCAGCATTCTTCTGTAGCACCACATTTCGAAAGCTTCTATTCTCTTCTTGTCCAAACTATTTATCGTCCGTGTTTCACTTCCATAGATGGCTACACTCCATACAAATACTTTCAGAAATGACTTCCTGACATTTAAATCTATACTCGATGTTAACAAATTTCTCTTCTTCAGAAACGCTTTTCTTCCCATTGCCAGTCTACATTTTATACCCTCTCTACTTCGACCATCATCAGTTATTTTGCTCCCCAAACAGCAAAACTCCTTTAATACTTTAAGTGTCTCATTTCCTAATCTAATTCCCTGAGCATCACCCGACTTAATTCGACTACATTCCATTATCCTCGTTTTGCTTTTGTTGATGTTCATCTTATATCCACCTTTCAAGACACTGTCCATTCTGTTCAATTGCTCTTCCAAGTGGTTTGCTGTCTCTGACAGAACTACAATGTCATCGGCGAACCTCAAAGTTTTTATTTCTTCTCCATGGATTTTAATACCTACTCCGAATTTTTCTTTTGTTTCCATTACTTGTTGCTCAATATACAGATTGAATAACATCGAGGAGAGGCTACAACCCTGTCTTACTCCCTTCCCAACCACTGCTTCCCTTTCATGTCCCTCGACTCTTATGACTGCCATCTGGCTTCTGTACAAATTCAAACAGCCCTTCGCTCCCTGTATTTTACCCCTGCCACCTTTAGAATTTGAAAGAGAGTATTCCAGTCAACATTGTCAAAAGCTTTCTCTAAGTCTACAAATGCTAGAAACGTAGGTTTGCCCTTCCTTAATCTTTCTTCTAAGATAATTCGTAGGGTCAGTATTGCCTCACGTGTTCCAACATTTCTACGGAATCCAAACTGATCTTCCCGGAGCTCGTCTTCTACTAGTTTTTCCATTCGTCTGTAAAGAATTCGTGTTAGTATTTTGTATCTGTGGGTTATTAAACTGATTGTTCGGTAATTTTCACATCTGTCAACACCTGCTTACTTTGGGATTGGAATTATTATATTCTTCTTGAAGTCTGATGGTATTTCGCCTGTTTCATACATCTTGCTCACCAGATGGTAGAGTTTTGTCAGGACTGGCTTTCCCAAGGCCATCAGTAGTTCCAACGGAATATTGTCTACTCCAGGGGCCTTGCGAATGTGATTATGAAACAAAATAAAAGGATGTAATAAGCGAGTGTCCTTCTTGGTTTTTTTTCCAAGTTTGACGTTTTTTACTCCGATTTGAGGATGGTACTTGAAGAAGGTGTTTTGATGGGAACTAGTAGTCAATAAGCATTCTTCTCTTTGTTGGGCTATATCCCGTATCTCCAATGGGTCGGCATGTTAATTATTGGATCTGAGAGAGTAACAGCCCAGTATCATGTGCTAACATGAGTGGATATCCGAGCCGATGAATAGTCAATGTAATGAAAAAAATTTTTAGAGCGAAAAAAAAAACCTTCCTTTCAGCTTGTTAGGGGGTAAATATTACCGTACACAGCGCAAAGAGCAATAGGAATCGTTTGTTTTTTGCCTTGTATTTGTGCCTCCCTTGTGTTTCGTCGCCTCTTTGTTACAAATATTTTGTTTCAATTTGCCATGAGTGTCATTGATGCGGTATAGTTGCTACATAAACTACTAAATAAATTAAGGGACGCGTATGAACCAACAGAGACAGTAACATCGGTTAAGTTTGACAGAATGGCGCTATTCAGAAAGCAGAGAAATTTTATTCAGATTTAAAGAGTCTGCTTGTATGACGTTTATAGATCATGAAAGACAGAAGTGAATACTGGTGATAAGAACCTTACAGGATTTTTAAGCTGTTGATCCCACTGTTGAGGTGAGAGGTAGAAAGTATTTGACGATATTCGTAGTCAGTCTCGAATAAAAGTATCTCGCTTTCAGTGTTCCGCATTTTACCTAGGTACTACGACAGACAGTGAATGTAGAGTGTTCTGTCCATGGCAGATTTCTGAACAGTGTCTGATGGCTCAGTAATAGGGGA
The DNA here is from genome assembly GCF_023897955.1 of Schistocerca gregaria. Classification (NCBI taxonomy): domain Eukaryota; kingdom Metazoa; phylum Arthropoda; class Insecta; order Orthoptera; family Acrididae; genus Schistocerca; species Schistocerca gregaria. The sequence goes on from NC_064924.1 coordinate 184,701,823, forward strand.
GGATTGCACCTAGAAAGTTCCAGTTGCAGCCTGTTTTTAACACAGTCCAGTGGAAAACAGGGTGCTTCGTATTATTCTGCGAGAAATTTCAAAGCACGAGACAACTATTGTTTAAAAGTTACATGAAAGTAAAGTATAGAAGTTGGATTTGGAAATTAAATGATAGGCATGTTATTGAGCTTATATTTGGCGGATACTTACGCTGTGCGTTAGGAAACTGGCTTAAACACTGGTTGATGATCTGCGCACCCTGCGCTGACAGATATATCTGAAAACGAGGAAAATCAAATATTAGTTACAAGAAATGAAAAAAAAAAAAGATTTAAGAAATGAGGGTGATTGTCCGTCACGAAGGCTCAGTGGTAAAGTGCCCCATTACAACTCGAAATACTACAACTACGATTGCCGGTCACTTCTAAGATATCAATCTCTCATTTATTACTTCTTTCACTTCTGCCAATCTTTGTTGATGTGAAGAATACTGAGCTACATAGTAGTTAAGATATCAAGTTAAACTGTAGACCCCTTACAATTCGGTTGGTTCAAAAGTTAGAGCAGTGCAACGGTGTACCACATACAATAGATCAATGTCTAGTGAAACACTGTGGTGTTCAAACCACCGATCTGGTTGATGACGCCTATAATTTATAGAGAGTGTACAGCGTGTGCGAACGTATGAAGGAATATAACCAAGAGCAGTCTGAGATAAATTTCCAGCAGAGGAATTTGGCGGACCTGCAGCTATCGAAGTAGCAATACAAAGGGACGGTTTTCGGTACGTACACAGTAATAAGATCTTTCGTAGCACCCAGCCACTGTGTAAAAGACGACGTGGGCGTGAATGCAGCTCCGAATTGAACTCACGGCCACAGTGCGATACAAAGGTCGGAACACGAAAACCGAGAATTGGAGGGTTCAAATTCGGTATCAAAAGTTTATTACTCCAAATGTTCGATTAATAAATAAGAGCCTTGCTGACAACCTGTTTTCTCTGCCTCGTGGTGACTGGGTGTTATGTGCTGCCCTTAGGTTAGTTAGGTTTAAGTAGTTCTAAGTTCTAGGGGACTGATGACCATAGATGTTAAGTCCCATAATGCTCAGAACCATTTGAACCATTTTGATAACCTGCAGTACAACATTAACTAAGCGAAAAATTGTTCTATATTACTAATGCTCAACCAACAAATTTAACTGCATCTCAGATAGGTCGTTTTCAGACTACGCTGTCGTTTATCGACTAATGAAGTCATCAGAAGAACAAAACAAATTACAACACGATTTATAATAGATATCTGAATGGGGCGAAAATTGACAGTTGACCCTAAATAACGAAAAGTGTGAGGTTATCCACATGAGTGGTTCCACGATAAATCAGTCAAATCTAAAGGCCGTAAATTTAACTACATATTTAGGAATTACAATTACGAACAACTTAAATTGGAAGGAACACATAGGAAATGTTGTGGGGAAGGCCAACCAATGACTGCGTTTTATTGGCAGAAACAGAAAAAGTAACAGATCTACTGAGGAGTCTACCTACACTACACTTGTGCGTCCTCTTTTAGAATACTGCTGCGCAGTGTGGGATCCTTACCAGGTAGGATTGACAAAGTACATCGAAAAAGTTCAAAGAAGGGCAGAACGTTTTGTATTATCGTGAAGTATAGGAGAGAGTATCACTGAAATGATACAGGATTTGGGCTGGACATAATTAAAACAAAGGCGTTTATCGTTGAGACAGAATATTCTCACAAAATTCTAATCACTTTATTTCTCCTTCGAATGCGAAAATATTTTGTTGACACCGACCTACATAGGGAGAAGCGATCACCACGATAAAATAAGGGAAATCAGAGCTAGTACGCAAAGATACAGGCTTTCATTCTTTCCGCGGGCTATTTGAGATTGGAATAATAGAGACTTGTGAAGGTGGTTCGATGAACCCCCTGCCAGGTACTCAAATGTGATTTGCAGAGTATCCATGTAGATGTAGACGCAGATATCAGTCCTAAAAAAAACCTTGCTAAAAATTGGGGAGGCAGTGTGCAAGATACCTGAAAATTTCCTTGATAACAGAGATGCGGGAGCAGAGTTCCAACTACATATACTATTTTGAGTTGTTGTGATGGGTGACTTAAATGCAAAATTTTATTGCAGAACCGATAGTGAAAAGAAACAAACCATATGATGAATTGTTGGAATATGGTAAGTAGCTCACAATTGGTTCACCTCCTACTTGAACAACACATAGCAAAACGTCATTATTCATAGTGCTGAGAATGGTTGTGATGTGGAGTCTGAGTTGCGCACAGCCAAACCGGGGGTGCCCCAGTGATCTGCGTTGGGGCTACTCCTGTTCTTTATTTATGTAAATGATATGCTCTCTAATGTTACTGTAAACTATTTTTGTTTACTGATGACACTAGCTTCGTAGTAAAGGACGTTGTGTTCAACATTCAGATAGTGCAGTGCAAGACATAAGTCCATATCTTCTAGAAAACAAACTAACGCTAAATCACTGTAAGACTCCGTTTCTAACATACAATTCAACAATACCCGACGGTTTGATTTCACAGAATGGGCATTTGATTAGTGAAACTGAATAGTTCAAATTTCTAGGTGCTCAGATAGTAAACTGTTGTGGAAATCCCACGTCCAGGATCTTGTTCAAAGACGTTATGCTGCCTTTTTCATTATTCGAACGGTATCTGGAGAAAGTGATCATTCGACACGGGAATTAGTCTACTTTGCTAATTTTCATTCCTTTATGTCATATGGTATTATATTTTGGGGCAACCCTTCCCATTCTTGAAGCATATTTTTGTCTCAGAAACGGGCAGTTCGGGCAATAAGTAGCGTAAGTTCGAAAATCTCTTGTCGGCCCCTATTCTCTTGTCTCGGTATTCTGACATTGGCCTCTCAGTATTTATATTCCTTACTATTGTTCCTTCTAAACAACATTAGCTTATTCTCAAGAATTAGCAGCTTACACTCAGTTAACACTAGGCAGAAATCCAATCTGCATTTTAATCGCACTTCCTTAATTCTAGTGCAGAGAGGTGTACAGTATACTGCTACATCCATTTTCAATAAGCTACCACAAGAATTAAAAAGATCTTAGCAGTAATCCACGCGCTCTCAAATATAAACTGAAGAGTTTCCTCATGGATCACTCCTTCTATTCTGTCTAGGAGTTCCACGAAAAATTAAGCTGATTCCTATGTTACATTGTTGATTGCGTATACTTAAACTTATGGCTTGAGTTTTTTCTTTGAAACGTAAACATTTTATTTTATCTGTTATTACTTTATGTTGTAATTTCATACGTTCCATGACCTTAAACAAATGGCTCTGAGCACTATGGAACTTAACATCTGGGGTCATCAGTCACCCTAGAACTTAGAATTGCTCAAACCTAACTAACCTAACGACATCACATAAATCCATGTCCGAGGCAGGATTCGAACCTGCAATCGTAGCGGTCGTTTGGTTCCAAACTGAAGAGCCTAGAACCGCTCGGCCACAGCGGCAAGCTGACCTTAGACATTTGCTCCTCAATTTGGTCCCAAGGACCTACACTTGTAAATATATAAATAAATAAATGGTCACAGGAAGTTACGTCATTGAGAAAACAACGAAAGAAACGAAGAAGAGCGGGGATATCCAGATGAATGTATACATGAAAAAATATACAATAGAGAAATCATAGATAAAAACATAAATAGTAACAATGTAGCACGATCCATACATTGGTTAGGTAAGAGCTCACCCAGTAAGGAGGTGCGGTTGTCAAACAATGCTGTAGCATTTGGGAGGGCTGGGGGTCAGATTCCTGTCTGGCCATTAAAAATGAGATTTTCCAATACTGATAGAGGGAAAAGCAGAGACTATTCTTTTATAGTGGTTAAGGTCGATTTCATTCCTCATTTTTGTCCAATCGGAGCATGTGTTCCGCTTCTCACGACCTCATATTTTGCTGGTTTCTTGGAGTTAAATGGACCAAACTGCGAGATCATCGGTCCTTTCATCCTAAATTTGTCGAGACAGGCAAAATTCTCAAAGAAAGGATACAAAATGTGAATACTGTGAAGCACAGTTGCAACCAAGGTGCAATAAGACAGCGATGAAAGCAAGGCGGAGAGTAGTGAGAGGGAGAGAATAACGTGGGCTGTTCACTATACCCAGAATGCAGCTGGAAGAGCTCAGCGCATGGTGCGCAGGGGAAATGCACCTTGTATATCCGACTAGCACTACCTCGCCCTCCGTTACCCAAATAAAACGAGCAGCAAACAAGATCTTAGGGACGGCAAAACATTAAAAATGGCAAATATAAAAGAATAAGGAGCCATGTCGGACCACGGAGCGAGAGCCGCCATGGGTCCCCTGAGCCAGAACAGGTGAAGGGAACACCTTCAGCCCTTCAGACGGCCGATCAGGCCCAGTGCCCCATTCACAGAGACGAGTAAAAGCCACCTCTTGTGGGTAAAACATAAACGCAGGTCGGCTGCCTTGGTGTCGTCTGATAACACCAGAGGGAGCTTGTCAGGGAGTTTAAGATGTCGCCGGAAAGCAGCCAATTTTAAGCAGTCTAGTAAGACGTCGGTCAACTTTAGACAGGCACGACATCGGCAGAAAAGTGGGTCCTTATATTGGAGAATGTGCGCATGCATCAGTCAACTGTGGCCATTGTATAGCCGACAAAGGACTTCGGATTGCCTGCGGGAAGCATGAAGGAAAGACTGCCACGTTGTCATTGTCTCCTCTAGTGCTCTCAGTTTGTTTGGGGACCCCAGGGCGGAGCATCCCAAGTTCCAGTCGTGTAACAACTGTTGGCGTATGAGTCGACTGACGGTCCAGTTCTTTGACTCTAATTACGAAATAGGCATCCCGGTAGCCAACAAGTCAGCATGTACATTTCCTGAGATCCTGACATGTCCAGGGATGCAGAAGAAGATGGTCGGGTGGCCCGCTTGATGGAGGTCAAAAAAAAAAGGTTCTGGATAATCGTGACTAATCGATGACGAAAGTACCACTGGTCTGTAACCTGAAGGCTGCTCAGACAGTCGATCAGACTACTGCAGCAAGTACTCTACAGACCATTATAATTGCTACACCAATAAGAAATGCAGATTATAAACGTGTGTTCATTAGACAAATATACTGGAGCTGACATGTCATTACACTTTCACGCAGTTTCGGTGCATACATCCTGAGAAATCAGTAACCAGAACAACTACCTCTGGCCGTAATAACGGCCTTGATACGCCTGGGCATGGAGTCAAACAGAGCTTGGATGGCGTGTACAGGTACAGTTGCCCATGCAGCATCAACACGATATCGCAGTTCATCAAGAGTAGTAACTGGCGTATTGTGACGATTCAGTTGGTCTGCCACCATTGACCAGACGTTTTCAGTTGGTTGGTGAGAGACCTGGAGAATGTGCTGGTCAGGGCAGCAGTCGAACATTTTCTGTATCCATAAAAGCCCGTACAGGACCTGCAACATGCGGTCGTGCATTATCCTGCTGAAATGTAGAGTTTCGCGGGGCTCGAATGAAGGGTAGAGCCACGGGTCGTAACACATCTGAAAAACTGTCAAAGTGCCGTCAATGCGAACAACAGGTGACCGGGACGTGTAACCAATGGCACCCCATACTATCACGCAGGGTGATACGCCAATATGGCGATGACGAATACACGCTTCCAATGTGCGTTCACCGCGATGTCGCCGAACACTGATGCGACCATCGTGATGCTTAGAAAGAACCTGGATTCATCCGAAAAAATGACGTTAACCATTCAAGCACCCAGGTTCGTCGTTGAGTACGCCTTCGCAGGCGCTCCTGTCTGTGATGCAACATCAAGGGCAACCGCAGCCATGGTCTCCTAGCTGATAGTCCATGCTGCTGCAAGCGTCGTCGAACTGTTCGTGCAGACGGTTGTTGTCTTGCAAACGTCCCCATCTGCTGACTCAGGAATCGAGACGTAGCTGCACGATCCGTTTCATCCATGTGGATAAGATGCCTGTCATCTTGACTGCTAGTGATACGAGGCCGTTTATATCCAGCACGGCGTTCCGCATTACCCTCCTGAACCCATCGATTCCATACTCTGCTAAAGTCATTGGATCTCGACCAACACTAGCAGCAATGTCGCAATAAGATAAACCGAAATCGCTATAGTCTACAGTACGACCTTTATCAAAGTCGGAAACGTGATGGTAGGCATTTCTCCTCCTTACACGAAGCATCACAACAACGTTTCACCAGGCAACGCCAGTAAACTGCTGTTTGTGTATGAGAAATCGGTTGGAATCTTTCCTCATGTCAGCACGTTATAGATGTCGCCACCGGCGCCAACCTTGTGTGAATGCTCTGAAAAGCTAATCATTTGCATATCACAGTATCTTCTTCCTGTTGGTTAAATTTCGCGTTTGTAGCATGTCGATTCGTGGTGTAGCAATTTTAATGGCCAGTAGTGTATAATATTTTTAAATAGAAGGATATATCTTTTTTAACAGCATCTGAAAGGGCTTTAGTGCAGAAATATAACGCTTTTAAATGTCGAGGTTAGAAGCATCTGGCCAGTGCAATAACGAACATGGTTATGGGCTTGCTTGATGGACACTAGTTTAGCAAAGAAGACTCTTTATCCATTTCACAGGGAACGTACTGTACTGCACCTTGCCGTTGTGTGTGTGTGTGTGTGTGTGTGTGTGTGTGTGTGTGTGTGTGTGTGTGTGTGCAAAACTATTTTTTCCATCGACCGGAAATGCTTTGAGGACATCCAGGGCAGGTGGCGAAAGACCATGGAGTCAACTGAAACTTCTTTCAGACCAAAGGATAATTCAAGACAGAATAAAGGCTGGGGTGCACACCACGGGGGCATACACGATCGTTCCATAACAAGAGGCAGGAATGCGGGTAGTTGGAGTTGAGAGCAGAGACGCTGTATTTGAACTGCAATTGTCACCCCACTTCTGAGTCTCTGTTGAAATGCCTCTGAGCACTATGGGACTTAACATCTATGGTCACCAGTCCCGTAGAACTAAGAACTACTTAAACCTAACTAACCTATGGACATCACACGCATCCATGTCCGACGCAGGATTCGAACCTGCGACTGTAGCGGTCTGAGCCTCTGTTATAGGAAGTGAATCTCCATACTAGGAAGAAGGACACAGTAGTTTGCATTCTTTGAGAAGCTGCGTAGTTGATTAGCTGTTTTTAGTTTCTCATCTGTAATGGAGGGACCCCAGCTTCCACTTAGTTAGCTGCTCAGAGCGCTAGTTCAGAAGGCTCCTGTTGCAAGTCAGACCCCACATTGATGTATTGGGTACAGTGTCTACAATGCTGAGGGAGATCCTGAACCGTGCCCCAGACTCCTGTAATCCAGACGGGACAGAATCAAGGCTTTTTAATGCTGTAGAAGTATAGAGAAGCCTGCACCCCAGCTGGTGTTACTGAGTCAGCAAAGTGTATTAAGCCGTAGACAGCACTTTTGCTTAAGTTGGCGAGGTCCCAAAGATCGGTAAGTCCCTACCAAATTCAGTAACTGGTCGTTGCTGTAAAAATCTGGCAACGGGCGAGCTGTACAACGTCAACAGAAGTGCATAACGTGAGTCCTGGCGCCTGAAACACGAAAGCCATGAGTGAGGCTCCAAGTGTGATCCTTTCAAACGGCGCCCTTCAGCTGGTGTTCAGCAATATTCACACACTTCATCCCATCTGCACTCTCTAATGGGATCAGCGATTTCTGAGGTCCATCAAGCTACTGTCTTCTGACAGGAGGCTCCTGAAGAATAGGGGCTGAATATATCAACTGCCAATAGAATGGCTACTGTTGTACTCTGGACAGCCAAGTCAGTAGCTATGAGGAGTGAATGACAACAGTGGAAGTGAATGTATAGCAGCATTGTTGGGTGGATCCCCAGGGAAGTGATGCTGAAGGAGCGGCAGGAAGACTAGGGAGTGATCACTACAAGTCGTTGTGGACTTTCCAGTGAATGCATGGGAGAAGACCAGCGATGTAAATACAAAGATCAGTGGCCAAGTAAGCTCCACATGCCACACTGAAATGTGTGGAGACCAGCATTCAAGGGACAAAGGTCGGGATCTGACACTGAGTTTTTGATATCTTTACTGCAGCCCGTGATCGTGCAGGCACCCCACAAAGGGTTATGTGCAGTGAAGTCACCCAAGATTAAGAAAGGTGGAGGGAGCCGAGAAACCAGTGCAGACAGTACATTATGAAACACTTCACTGTTCTTGAGGGAAGCAAACATTACTGATGGTAATTTCCCGAGAAGACCATACATGAACATCTACACATTCTAAAGTTGTACCAAGAGGCACAAGTTAGCTGTTTACAGAGACAGAACATATGTGCGAATTCCAGCTGGTACCATATCGTAGTCTGCATGATTCTTAAAATATTCTCACTAACCATGAAGGGCAGGGGTCCGTGTTGTTGGGAACCAAATTTCCTTAAGTGCAATGTGGAAAGCAGGGGAGGTGCTTAAGAAATGTTACAATTCAGCCACAGAGTGGAAACAACCGCCAAAATTCCACTGGAGAACCAAGCTGTCGGTATACATTGAGGGTGTAAGCAGACCAAGGAGGTAGTCTGAGACACTGTCGTATCAACACAAATAGGTTCTGAAACATATTGTGTGGTGTCATCTGGGGTCTTAGGGGCCATCAGTATCTCTGTCTCGGCCACATAATTGGAGCGTATGGAAACCAGTGGCATGGGAGTTATTGGAATCTATTTTCGTTCCATCCTTCTTCTCCTTAGGGAGTTTAGATGGAGAGTTTCTCTGAATGAGTTTAAGAGACTTGAAAGCTCACGAAGCCCTATGACCAGCAGGCTGCATCTTCTTCAGCCAATGGCTGGTGTCTGGGTGCAGATACCTCGGAGTGTCCGGCAGGACGAATTCCTAGTTTGAAAAGAAGAGGGAATCGTCTCTGGCAATGGGGCGAGGATCGATGTACCCAGTGGGTGGGTGCAGGGCAACCAGTAGAAGGAAAGCCCCCAACCATCAGGGTGCAGGCATGGTCGAGTGGCCCTGAGCACCTGCTGTAAGAGGCATGAGATTCGGCAATACTGTCATAATAGAGGGTGACATAATCGCAGCTGTAGCATACATCATTGTCATGCATACAGGATGTATACTCTCGTACCTTTGCTTGGCTTTTTGATGTGTTAGTCTCTCCAGAGTTTTATATTCCTGTATTTCCTGTATTGCTTTCTCTCTCTGAAAGACAGCGCAATCTGGAGAGCAGGGTGAATGGGGGGGGGGGGGGGGGGATGAGGATATTGCTCTCTTGTCTCTTATCGCTACGTTCAACCCATTTTGGGGTCGTATATCGCATTGATCAAGTTCCTTCTTCATGAGGTTACCTTCTGTTAGGGACGTAGAAGCACTCAGCAACTGTGATATGACTTACAAATGGTAGAGAACATTAACCAGTCGTCCTTTTCTTGCAGGTTTTATTCGAAAAATCTAAATTTTGGTTAGTGCTTAGCCATTATCAATGCTCCAGTTCATAGTATCAATGCATGTTCTAGTACATCAGCCCCCTGTTGTTCAGCCTTGAAAGAACTATGGCAGAAGCCCGACCAACAGGTGACTGACATACTAGAACATGCATTGATACTATGAACTGGAGCATTGATAATGGCTAGGCACTAGCCGAAATCTAGATCTGCCGAATAAAACCTGGATGAAAAGGACGAATAATTACTGTGTTCTATCATTTATAAGTTTCTTCTTTCTGAGGAGACTGCTGGAGCCGTGTGGCCATGAGTGGGAGAAAGCTTCAGCTGCTTCATGTGCGAGTCATCCTCTATGGTGCCACCCACTCTGAATGGAGGCTTTCTTCATTGACGGTACCCAGTCTCAGCAATGGCTACATGGTCAATGATCTTTTGTTCAGAGTCCCCATACCATGGACACGATGGGCACATAGTCCTTGTCATACGTGGGGAGTTTCCAGCTCAGGCGCCCACAGCGCAAGCCATGCGTGATCAGTTTGCTACCATCGTGTATGTACTTGGCGTACCGCCCATGGCAGGATGACTACCATGCTGGATTTTGGGCATACTATCTTATTAGAAAGGAAGGATGCTAAGGTGGAACATAGTTTTATACCACACTGGACGACCTTAACTGCACGATCAGCACTTCTGAAAAATGAGGAAAAATGGTGACAATTCGAGCCCAACAATGGGGACCATGTATTGATTAATGAGAAGTTGTAGAGAGCGCTGGAAGTGAAGTGGAAAGTTAGGGTCCCAGGGTCCTAAATCATGTACCCGGTCCAAGCGGGATCTGCACCAGAAAGACCATCCGAGAAATGCAGAGGAAGAGAAAGCAACAATGGAAGTACAGGCTTGCAGCGCAGAAAGATAAGTAGTGCTGCTAATGCTGGAGACCTACGGTCACCAAGCACGACCTCACAAAAGAGTTTTGAGACCTGTGGGGTGCCCCGTAATCAATGGGACGTTAAACCGAATTATTTCTCTCTAAAATATAAAAAGAAAATTCGCAGAAAGAAATTCTTCACAGCAGATACTTGTGAAGCCAAGAGAAATACCTGGTAGTCGAAGGAACTGTACTTAACGAGGGATATCATTGTGACTAGTTCGGCAAGAATGCTTTAGAAAAAGCTGGGGAGCTGCTTAAACAACGCAGCTTCTTCAGGACACTGCGATTGTTATAGTCCTTCGACTGCACCATTTCTCTCTTCAGACCATTTTCTAGTATTTTTGCAAATATATATGTTGATGGCGTATTATGCCGTACTAGTCTTGCGACTATGCGTATTTAGGCAGTGATCGCTGCACTGCGTTTCATTTAGCGAAAACTAGGATGTCCGTTCTCAGAAGTATGACGGCGGTGGTCACTATTGACGAAGTAAGTCCCGAATATAAGATTTGTCATTGTTTTTCACACGAAGAGTTTATTGCCGAAAACAAATACACCATGACATTGTGAACTTTGCTGTAAATAATCACCTGCTGGCGATCAGATAGGTCAACATGAAAGTTAGAGCATGAAACTACAGTTTATACTATTATTATTCGGTTCCATCTGCTCCACATAATGAACTTCAAGCATTAAAGGAACAAAGAAAAGTTACAAGTGACATTAGTCTAATAATATATGTCTATAGCAATAGCGCAGCCCATATTATTTTATACTGAATGTGGACAATTACACTGAAAAGGTAATGTGCAGATCTATACGTCCATACATAATATAAAAGTGTATGTCTATTCCACATTTCCTCTTAAACTACTGAATCGTTTTACACGAACCTTGCTACACATACCACTCAGTCAGAAAAGAGCCACTGTGGGTGTAAGAAAGGGTGGGGTTGAGGGTGGAAAATAAGCATTGATCACTACGCCCAAATAGTTATATTATATTAATCCAATATTTGAGAATGATAGAGCTTGGTAAGTTACAACAAACTTAACTCACAATTTCCAACTTTTGCGAGAGCTTCCCTCGCTCACATCCCCACAAAATTATGAAAGGAAAAAAGTTTATCACTTACTTCATTTTTGTTGTTCATGAGGTAAAATTGGCGCATCGGGCATGATCTTTTAATTTATTGCTTCTTTACCAATAACTCTATTCGTAACGCATTTTATAGACGGTATTCACATATGATACTAAAAGTACAAGCAAAAGTTTATCACCGAACGACACATAGCTCAGAAAAAATGACGTTATAAGCACTGAGATACGTGAAAAAGAGGCGTATCATGCATGACGTTCTAATTTACACTACTGGCCATTAAAATTCCTACACCACGAAGCGAGGTGCTACAAACGCGGAAATTTAACCGACAGGAAGAAGATGCTGTGATTTGAAAATGATTAGCTTTTCAGAGCATTCACACAAGGTTGGCGGCGGTGGCGACATCTAAAACGTGCTGACATGAGGAAAATTTCCAACCGATTTCTCATACACAAACAGCAGTTTACTGGCGTTGCCTGGTGAAACGTTGTTGTGATGCCTCGTGTAAGGAGGAGAAATGCCTACCATCACGTTTCCGACTTTGATAAAGGTCGTACTGTAGACTATAGCGATTTCGGTTTATCTTACTGCGACATTGCTGCTAGTGTTGTTCGAGATCCAATGACTGTTAGCAGAATATGAAATCGACGTGTTCGGAAGGGTAATACGGAACGCCGTGCTGGATCTAAACGGCCTCGTATCACTAGCAGTCAAGATGACAGGCATCTTATCCGCATGGCTGTAACGGATCGTGCAGCCACGTTTTGATCCCTGAGTCAAGAGACGGGGACGTTTGCAAGACAACAACCATCTGCACGAACAGTTCGACGACGTTTTCAGCAGCACGAACTATCAACGGAGACCATGGCTGCGGTTACCCTTGACGCTGCATCACAGGCAGGAGCGCCTGCGAAGGTGTACACAACGACGAACCTGGGTGCATGAATGGCAAACGTAATTTTTTCGGATGAATCCAGGTTCTTTCTAAGTATCATGATGGTCGCATCCGTGTTTGGCGAAATCGCGGTGAACGCACATTGGAAGCGTGTATTCGTCATCGCCATACTGGCGTGTCACCCGGCGTGATAGTAAGGGGTGCCATTGGTTACAGGTCTCGGTCACCTCTTGATCGTATCGACGGCACTTTTGACATTTTTTCAGATGTGTTAGTACCCGTGGCTCTACGCTTCATTCGTTCCCTGCGAAACCCTACATTTAAGCTGTAACGGCCTTTCTGGATACAGAAAATGTTCGACTGCTGCCCTGGCCAGCACATTCTTCAGATCTCTCACCAATTGAAAACGTCTGGTCAATGGTGGCCGAGCAACTGGCTCGTCACAATACGCCAGTTACTACTCTTGATGAACTGTGGTATCGTGTTGATGCTGCATGGGCAACTGCATCTGTACGCGCCATCCAAGCTCTCTTTGACTCAATGCCCAGGTGTATCAAGGCCGTTATTAGGGCCAGAGGTGATTGTTCTGTGTACTGATTTGCCAGGATCTATGCACCCAAATTGCGTGAAAATTTAATCACATGTCAGTTCTTGTATAATATATTTGTCCAATGAATACCCGTTTATCATCTGCATTTCTTCTTGGTGTGGCAATTTTAATGGCCATTAGTGTATTACTCCTCCACCAATGACTCTATTCGTAACATATTTCGCGGACAGTATCCAAATATATGACTCGATGTACGTAGAGGATTATATCATTGGACGACACATACTTCAGGAGATATAACGTCACAAATATTGTGCTGCGTGAAAAAAAAATGCAGTGCGATATTCACAGGTGAATAATGTGTACAAACCATGTGTATATATATATATATATATATATATATATATATATATATATATATATATATATATATATATATATATAAACAGGTGCATATACCGACAATGCCATGGGTAAAACGCTCCTTCTAAACCCGTAGATTAATTTCAACTAAGCTGGGTACATATATTACTTACTTTATGGAAGAAATATTGTGATTAGAGAATGGGGAGGAACAGTTGAACGGACAGAGAGATTGAAGGACCAAAAGGGCACCGACCGAGGGAAGGAGGAGATGGACAGAGAAAGGTCAACCGCTGCACTATCAATAGCTCGCGCCACGTCTCCTGGAACGCTTTCGTGAAGGGAGCGTGAAGTTTGCTGCGAGTGCCGTTGTGACGATTTTTCACGGCGAGGCAGTCAGCGAAGCAGCAAGGTCAGCGCAGGTCTGTGGACAATGGGCCGGCTGTTTACCCTACTGCCATGTGACTTCCTAGTTGGTCTGACTGAGCATCTTCCGCACATGAGGGACGTGCGCTGGAAAAGGGAGTGGAGACGTTACTCCTTTTGCTTAATAGGTCTGGAGGCGAGCGGTGGTTCATCGTCATTCACACATCTCCTGGTGCCTCCAAATATTTCCGCTGTTTGTCACCAGACGGTGGCTCCGTATGCTCGATGAGCTACTTCTAGTTCAGTGCCTCAGTGCCGAGACCACGCGGCATTGATGAAGACTAATCTTGACCCCACTGTCAGCGTGATAATTGTGACTGATTCCCTTCCTGCGCATGTTTGGGCCATTCTATATCGGACTCGGTTCAGCCTATTGTTGTTCTCTGTTCGTAGGTCTACCCAGACGACTTGAGAAGTGTGTTTCTCGTATCAGAAGATAAAGGTTTCCACTGCGTACTTGTCATAGTGCTATGATTTGACTGTGTATTTTAAATTACAGCATTGTTGTTTTGTAAATCTCTTTTATGTTCACTGTCATTAACCATGACGTCCAAAACATTTTTTCTTGCCTATTGCCTTGTGTATTGCAACGGCCTTGCCGCAGTGGATACAGCGGTTCCCGTGAGATCACCGAAGATAAGCGCTGTTGGGCATGACTGGCACTTGGGTGGGTGACCATCCAGCCACCATGCGCTGTTGCCATTTTTCGGGGTGCACTTAGCCTCGTGATGTCAATTCAGGAGCTACTCGACCGAACAGTAGCGGCTTCGGTCAAGAATACCATCATACCGACCGAGAGAGTTGTGTGCTGATTCCACGCCCCCCCCCCCCCCTCCCCTAACCGTATCCTCCTCTGAGGATCACACGGCGGTCGGATGGTCCCGGTTTTTATTAGCTTGTGTATTAAATATGCAAGTCACTTTCTTTAATTATTTGGAACCCACAGGTTGTAAGTAGGCTGTTTATGTCAAAGTGAAGGAGAATTTTATCATGCCTTCCTCTCAGCATATTGGTCTCAAGTTACACAAGACCGAGTAAAACATAGCATCATAACGATGAAACATTTCGAACAATTTGAATTCTCCAGCCTTGGGAAATATTTTGTAGACATGTTGCACAAGAATCAGTACCTGTCAAACCCACACAGCCCCTCAGAACTCATCCGCATTTGCTTAATCAAATTACGCGAACATTTACGACATATTATTTTGGCAGGACGTTGCAAAGACGACAGTGAAGCTTTTCATGGACTCTTACAAGAATTAGAAATTGACACTGACAATCACGGACGCGAAAACAGGAACACAACAATTACAGGTCACATCAGTCGCAATTCCGCGATGAAAGAAATAATAACTGGACAGGACAAGGCTATTCTTACAGCGTAAATCATCACCAAAACAGACACCATCCGTAATACAACCGTTGGCAGAATAATAGTTACAGAGACTATCGCTTTTCCATAGTAATGAATGTGACAGAGACAACCATAGAAACAGACAATATGGGAACCAAAATAATTATTATCAAGGGAGACAAAATAACTTCAGACGCAACGGTCCACCACGCAGTTACGATTCCGGGATAAATTCTCCACCACATGACCGACAAACAAGAAACTACGTGAACTACCGAAAAACAACACATCTGAATTCCATCAGAACTGGCGAGCTTCAAACAGGTCAGGGCCTTCTCGTCAAGGTGAATTTGTAGAAGTCAGGTCCCCTAATCCCAATAACGGCGCGAGCCAACAAAGAGACAGACAATGACTCGCAGCCACGTGCGCCGTCTGGCTCAGAGAAAAATAACATAGACGCTAACCTTGAGGACAATTTTAGCATTCTTTAGCGACGTAGACCACATGATAATTGCTTCGAAGTTGAAAGGCTGCGCACTATAAAGGGTAAAAGATTGCACCAAATTTCGCATGTAAAACCGTTTTTTGAAATATAATCTGCTTTTTAACTTCGTCTTTGCCATATAACTTTTCACTTTTCATTACTAGTACGCTTTGTCAGACTTAGAAACTATTAACATGCAACAATGTTTTGAAGTTCACTATCCAGCCTAGAACCTAGGGAACATATTTAGACAGTATTTACGAGTGCATTGTTATAGTGAACAGACGACACAGTGTTATTGTGTGTACATTCTTGCTTGTTAGTTGCACGATCACGTAACGACTATAAGGCTCACATACTTAGAACATTTACCAGTACTGTTAATGAGATTTTAATGGAACATTTTGGTTTACTTGAAAATAGATTCTGGATTTAAAGTACTTTCTGTGAGATACCAGATTACACAGTGGTTAGTTTATGTGACAGCTACACGATTTTATCACGAGGCTACTAATGAGTGACAATTTACAAAGTAGCTTTTGCGGTGTATCTGTTTTATAAGTGCACAGTTTTTTTTAATTATTCTGGAAAGTGAAACATGTTTTACTAGTAACTTTTGTGGTATAGCTACAATGAGACAGCCTTTTCCGTAGCACAACAATATGTCACATTATAGTACTTTCTTGATCACGATAAGGTACGTAATAACTACGATATCTATACGCATAGCATTTCACTTTTCTTTATCATGAGGTAAGTACATTGACTTCTGCAGAACTTAGCTTTCGGAGGACGATAACTACAACATTTCCACAGAGATTATCTTACAACAAGACACACAGTTTAGCGCTACAGTACACGTATTTGAGTGATTAATTTTGTACTTAAAACATTTATTTTTAAAGATATTTGAAGTACAATGATACAAAGGTTTTCCGTGATACATTTCATTCCATTGCTGTAATCTGTAACAACTGAGGATATAATTACATTAATCCTCATGGGGGCACACGCCTACTTTGTGTACCATGTTTTTGGCAAGCACAAGGAGGCCTAGCTAATATGGTATTTGCTTATACAACTTTACACATCGGGTACCATATTTCTCTTACACATAAATTACACAGCTATCTGATCATTTAACTGAGAGAAACAAACATTTTTTTTTATTTACTTTGGTAAATCTGCATATATCTCGCCGTCTGGTTTGTCTTCGTATACTCGTAATAAGAGAAAAATATCTGTAAAAGAGTCTGTATTCATTTGGGTAAAAGGTAAAGGAGTATGTGAATATGTAAAATTTGTTGGTGATTGCACTGTATATTTTCATAAATAAATTGATTTGATTGCAAATTGATCTGTAGCGTCAGCTATTAACCGGACAAGGATACATTTAGAACTGGGGGGCAGAGTTGGATAATTTCACACTTATGAAATTGTATTTTGTCTGTACTTTGCGAACTGTTCATATTTTTTCTGAACCATTGTGATACTATGAGAGCTTTGAATGTCGCATTTGGTATGGGATCATGATTTTTAAAGTACGTTTGAGGTAGATGACACTTTTGACATGAGCAGAGAATTTTTTTATGTTTTGAAATCATTGCAGAAAGCTTTGACGTTTTTGAGATTTGGCTGAGGTTTTATGATGTAATGATGACGATGTGTATTACGCTGTTGCTGTATGTTTATGATCAATAAGCTGATGCTATTTGAGGAATTTGATTATGCTACGTATTTATTATGATGAAATATTGAAGAGGTGTCTACGAATATGTATATGTGTAATAAAGCAAGGAATAATGAGTAGTGGTTAGGGACTCTGGTTTGTGAAAAATGTTGTTGGAAACCAAGAATTGTACTTTAAGAGTTATGAAATGTATGTAAATGTGTGAATGTATTACAATGCCGACGAAAGTTTTTTGGACACTGTTATATCAATAGTGTTTTGTTTCTACAGATGTGTAACGCAAATTCTTGACGTGTCAAATTTTTTGTATGAGACTGCCACTGTAGCGGAAACTGCTGACGTAAATATTTCAGTAAGAAAGGTAAGTGAACTTGACATTTTGCGTTTTGGGCGCCCAGCTGAGAGGTAGTCGTCTGACAAAAGAAAGCCATTAGGTGAAAAAAAAAGGCCATTATTATAGCTATTGACATTCCTTTGTAGAAAGCATCGTAAATACGACCCGCTCATTACTTGGAAAGATACTTACATCTGCACACCTGATTATGACATGCGTCTTTCTACGAGAATTGAGAGAATTTTTTACTACCTTATGAAATGCCATATGGATAATGAATGATGTTTCATACCTTCCTTTGTACAGATTTGCTAATTTTGTTTAATATCTAGCTTCAAGCTGCACTGCAACATTGGTTAAAATAAAATTTTATAGATGTACTAATATCACTGTTTTCTGTCTACAGATCCAGTAAAGAATAATTTTATGATGTACTTTCGCAGAAAGGAGAGCAGAAATAGACATTTCCCTTCACAGGAATTGCAAAAATAATTTTTTAGCAGTTTGGTAACTTATCTGCTAGAGTAAGTCAAGGTGATGCATCACTCTAGTGTTAAGATGTGACATAGGTATTACACATAGCCATCTTTAGTGTAATATTTTTTCTGCTTGAGCTTTGTCATGTTTAGATATAAGTTATTATATTTTCAGCTGCTGTTTGCCAGGCATAGTGCTACTAAATTTCACTTTGTATTACTCTGTTAAGCCAGTTTTACTACTGATTTATTTCTCTTTTTGCTGCACATTGGCTCATATTAGTTGTAATATGGCAATTTCTCTGCTAATTTAGATTTACTGCTGCTTTCTTTGCCAATTTGCATTTTTTTGTCCTTGCTGTGTGTGTTAATTTGTTATGTGCTGCTGCATTGCCTCGTCCGTTGGTATATATTTCTGAGCTCAGTAGCTTTAAGTTAGCTTAAGAGGGGGTAGACTATATAAGAAATTAACTATGATGAATTGGAAGAAATACATTGAGAAGCTATAAGAAAATGGTTTGACCAAAAAAGCAGTGTACAGTGGAGAAAAACTATTTTTGAAAGAGGATGTGAAAAGAATACAGAAAGCATGCTTGGATAGGATTTTTTGGTGGAAACAAATGTTGAAATAAGAGGAAAGATCTACAGAATGAAATTTTGGGTTGGACTGCAGTACCAAATGTCACACTGAAAACAAACCCTGTCCTGTACCTTTGTGTTATTATGCTATGTGAATTTGTGTTTTTCCTTTCTTTATGTGTCTAGCTAATAAGATTTACGTGGCAGAATTTTTCTGATGTTTAGACATTATTTATTCTGTTTTGTTTTAATGCTCATGTTTCAAAAGTTATTCTGATCTTTTATCTATGTACTTATGTCATAATTCCTGTAACACTGATGTATATGTTATTTCGATTCTTTTGTAAAGCCTGTACTACAAATGTTATCTGTATTGTTATGTTCTTTAATGATGTATTTTGTACCTTTGTAATTGTATTCTTATGCTGTAAATTTATAATTGTATAGACACAAGTTCTTCAAAATAAGTTACATTTCACTGCACACAATATGTGAGAAGTTGGGACTGTTAGCGTTTGCACATGTGTTAATAATTCAGCTAGGGACTGGATAACAGCATTGCTGGTTCTAAGTCATAAAAAAAAATTTTGAGTGCACAAGTGGTGGTTCATAGACTTGCTATATTGTCCGCAAGACTCTCCGATGGTGATTGTGCACCTGCACACTTGCAACAGATGGCTGCTGGCTGTCTCTACAAGGTCTACAGTGGGTCTGCATCTTTGATGGCCCACCAATACCATTATTTGTACAAGGACTACAGTGGGTCTGCATCTTTGATGGCCCACCAATACCATTATTTCTACAAGGACTGCAGTGGGTCTGCACCTCTGGTGGCCCACCAATACCGTAATCTCTACTAAGACTAGAGTGGGTCTGCTTTGTGATCACCTATCTACCAATATTCTTCAAAACTTCGACTGACTCTGCTGTGGGTTTGCTCAGTTGTGGCCCATTACCTGTCTGCATTTCAAGAGTCAACACTGTCTTTCCCTTGGAAGGACAACACTACTTCTTCCAGACTGCATGGAAATCCTCTACTTCCGTGTGCATTTTCATTTCTGCTCAGACTTTGGGAAAAAAACTGCAGTCCTACTATGATATATGATCAGGACTGTCTTTATGGACAGTGAGAAAATTTTAGCTTTTTAGCAACATTGTATCAATAAGTGTGTGCATTTGATTTCTTTGTTATTATAATTATGAAAAATTTTTCAAATCTCCATTAGCCGCTACCCAAAACAATTTGTAAAATTTTTTGAGGGGAGCATGGGGGCTATGTAAGTAGGCTGTTTAGGTTTTCTTGTTGGTAACGCCACGTAGCGCTCTGTATAAAAATCACTGGCTGTGCTGTGTGCAGTCTGTGGCATTGTTATCTGCCATTGTAGTGTTGGGCAGATGGATGTTAACAGCGCATAGCGTTGCGCAGTTGGAGGTGACCCGCCAGCAGTGGTGGATTTGGTGAGAGAAATGGCGGAGTTTTGAAATTTGTAACACTGGATGTCATGAACTGCTCTATACATTATGACTTTTGAACACTATTGAGGTAGATACATTTTTTGTTCTCTATCAAAATCTTTCGTTTGCTAACTATGCCTATTAGTAGTTAGTGCCTTCCATAGTTTGAATGTTTTATTTAGCTGGCAGTAGTGGCGCTCGCTGTATTGCAGTAGTTCGAGTAACGAAGATTTTTGTGAGTTAAGTGATTTGTGAAACGTATAGAATAATTTAGTCAGGGCCATTCTCTTGTAGGGTTTACTGAAAGTCAGATTGCGTTGCGCTAAAAAAAATATTGTGTGTCAGTTTAAGCACAGTCATGTATAATTTTTCAAAAGGGACGTTTCAAAGTTTGTACGCCTCAGGAAGGCGAATCTTGTTGCTGGTATTCTGGTGAGTTATACTTCGAGGCCAAGCGCGTGTTTATGTAGGTGAGGTTGATCAGCCGTCCCGCGCGACCGTTAAGTATTTGCCGTTTGCACCTCGTGGCGTAATTTGAACCTGAATCTCGGTTAGCCGCTGAACTTCTTTACTATCAGGTGTGAGTGGGGGTGGGTGCGTTGGCCAGTTCCCGTATTATCTTTTAGGGACTTTGCACATATGTTCTGTCTACGGTGACAGCGTGTAACCTGGTGCCTTAAATTTTACTACTTTTACTGGAAAGACCTAAGTCTAAATAAGGCTCCATTAGAACTACTGCTAGCCTCTACCATCTGATGAGCTAGATGCATAAGGCAGGTGGAAGACTCTCAGACTTCTAGAAGAAAAGAATAATTCCAATCCCAAAGAAAGCAGTTTCAAAAAATGGTTCAAATGGCTCAGAGCACTATGGGACTCAACATCTTAGGTCATAAGTCCCCTAGAACTAAGAACTAATTAAACCTAACTAACCTAAGGACATCACACACACACACCCATGCCCGAGGCAGGATCCGAACCTGCGATCGTAGCAGCCCTGCGGTTCCGGACTGCAGCGCCAGAACCGCACGGCCACCGCGGGCGGCAAGAAAGCAGGTGTTGACAGGTATGAACATTACCGAACTATCAGTTTAATAAGTCACGGCTGCAGAATACTAACACAAATTCTTTACAGAAAAGCTGGTAGAAGCCGACCTCGGGGAAGATCAGTCAAGATACCATAGATATGTTGGAATGCGTGAGGCAATACTGATCCTACGAATTATCTTAGAAGACAGATTAAGACGTTTCTAGCATTTGTAGACTTACAGAAAGTTTTCGACAATGTTGACTGGAATACTATCTTTCAAATTATGAAGGTGGCGGGTGTCAAATACAGGGAGCGAAAGGCTATTTACAATTTGTACAGAAATTAGATGGCAGTTGTAAAAGTCGAGGGGCACGAAAGGGAAGCAGTGGTTGAGAAGAGAGTGAGACAGGGTTGTAGCTTATCCCCAAAGTTATTCAATCTGTATACTGAGAAAGTAGTGAAGGAAACAAAAGAAACATTTGGTGAAAATTCATGGAGAAGAAATAAAAAACGACACTTCCTGGCAGATTAAAACTGTGTGCCCGACCGAGACTCGAACTCGGGACCTTTGGCTTTCGCGGGCAAGTGCTCTATCATATAAGCGCACACTGCGCTGCAGAGTGAAATTCTCATTCTGGAAACATCCGCCAGGCTGTGGCTAAACCGTGTCTCCGCAATATCCTTTCTTTCAGGAGTACTAGTTCTACAAGGTTCGCAGGAGCGCTTCTGTAAAGTTTGGAAGGTAGGAGACGAGGTACTGGCAGAAGTAAAGCTGTGAGTACCAGGCGTGAATCGTGCTTCGGTAGCTCAGTTGGTAGAGCACTTGCCCGCGAAAGGCAAAGCTCCCGAGTTCGAGTCTCCGTCGGGCACACAGTTTTAATCTACCAGGATATTTCATATCAGTGCACACTCCGCTGCAGAGTGAAAATCTCATTCTGGAAGAAACAAAAACTTAGAGGTTTGCCGATGACATTAAAATTCTGTCAGAGACAGCAAAATACCTGGAAGAGCACTTGAACGGAATGGACAGTATCTTGAAAGGAGGATAGAAGATGAACATCAACAAAAGCAAAACGAGGATAATGGAATGCCGGCTGGAGTGGGTGAGCGGTTCAAGGCGCTACAGTCTGGAACCACGCGACCGCTACGGTCGCAGGTTCGAATCCTGCCTCGGGCATGGATGTGTGTGATGTCCTTAGGTTAGTTAGGTTTAAGTATTTCTAAGTTATAGGGGACTGATGATCTCAGACGTTAAGTCCCATAGTGCTCAGATCAATTTGAACGATTTTTTGAAAATGGAATGTAGGCCAATTAAATCAGGTGATGATAAGGGAATTAGATTACGAAATGAGACACAGTAGTAGATGAGTTCTGCTATTTGTGGAGCAAATTAAATGATGATGGTCGGAGTAGAGAGGATATAAAATGTAGGGTGGCAGTGGCAAGGAGAGGATTTCTGAAGAAGAGAAATTTGTTAACATCGAGTGTAGATTTAAGTGTCCGGAAGTCTTCTCTGAAAGTATTTGTATGGCGTGCAGCCATGTAAGTAAGCGTAACGTGGGCGATAAATAGTTTAGACAAGAAGAGAATAGAAGCTTTCGAAATGTGGTGCTACAGAAGAATGTTGAAGATTGGATGGGTAGATCACGTAACTAATGAGGAGGTACTGAACAGAAATGTTGAGAAGAGGAGCTTGTGGCGCAACTTGACTAGAAGAAGGGATCGGTTGGTAGGACACTTTCTGAGGCATCAAGTGATTGCCAATTTAGTATTGGAGGGAAGCGTGGAGGGTAAAAATAGTAGAGGGATACCAAGAGATGAATACACTAAGCAGATTCAGAAAGATGTAGGTTGCAGTAATTACTTGGAGACGAAGAAGCCTGCACAGTATAGAGTCTCTGGACTGGAGACCACAACAACAACAACTTGAAAATTGCTTCTCTGTTCATCAGGTTATCATTGTATATTTGTGCGTTAGGGCGTGTTTCCACTGGGTTCATGGAAGAGGAGGGATGCGGTGAGCTGTGTATCTGAACAGTCTTAAGCACTCGTAATTTCGGATCCGTTCGTGCAGACTACATTGCGCGACGTGTGGTAGTTTCATATCAAGCAGCTTTAATTCCTTTTAATGAAATCCTTTTCAGGTAAACCTGGATTGCTGTATTTTAGTCAGACACATTCAAAAAATGTCTGGCTGCGTTGAAGACTGTCTTCTTTGAACCTTTGAAGGAATTGTTATGTAATATCAATTGGTGAAATTTTATCTTGGTTCTCTTACTGAAATTCGCTGTAAAAATTTCGAAAAGATTAAAGAGTGTCACACAAAACGTATATTTTCGGAAAGAGATTAACATTTGTTGTAAATTAAACTTTTATGCATCATGTTCCCATGAATGACTTATGGGGAATTGACGGTAAGTGTTTGAGTTAACACAAACATTTTGTTATTCGATATCACTGAAATATTTGATAACATTGCTGACAGACTACCAGTAACTGTTCTTAAATTTTACATAGCTTTGCCTTACTATGTCAAGGTCCTGTTGAGATCCTGAAGAGTGTAAATAATAACCTTGTTACGAATTATGTCTATTCCTTATCTGGCCCGGTCCTTCCACTCGTAGGCAACCTTACGCCAGTACTATGTACCGAAAGCAAAGAGAGGGAACGGACAGCGAGAGGAGGGAGATGTATGGAGTGCTAGAGCAGGGGCAGGAAAAGTGTGAAGGAGGAAATCGACAGAGAACGGGAGGAGGAAATGGATGGAGATGGGGAAGAGCAAATGAACAGAAAAGGGGAAAAGGAGATGTACAGAGAGGTGAGATGGGGAGAGGGTGGGGCGAAGACCAGATTGAGAGAGAGAGGATTCAAGAGAAGATTGGAGGTGGCAGGAGCTTATGGACAGTGGGGACTGCAGGTGACAGAGATAGGAAGTAAGAGCAGAAGGATAGAGAGAAGGTTATGAAGTTATGGGCAGAGAAATAGAAATGGACAGAGTGGCGAGAGAGGAGAAAGAAGTGGACAGATAGGTGGGTGAGAAGGCGGTAGACAGAGAGGGAAAACGGGGAGATGGCCGGAGAGGAAGGAGTACGTGATGGACTTACAGGACTGGAATATGTATACACCTGGACAAAACCATGTACTCAAACGAAAGCATTGATAAATGTCTTGCAGGAGCCAAAATTAAACACTTCAGGAAATGAATAGCGTCAAAGGAAGAAATAAAGTACGTGAAAAAATCCTGGAGCGTAGACTTTCATATGAAAGGCTTTGTCAAAGATAAAAATGTGTAAAAAACGCTTCACGTAAAAAAAAGAACAAGAATGACAAAGAAGGCAACGGAAGGAAGTATGCTGAATGTAAAACACAGGGACATTAGAAATAGGGGCATATAAAGTAAAACAACTGCAAAAGACACCTTGATCCAAGAGTAAAAAACGCAGTTAAAAGTAAAATGAAGAAGAGTTGTATTACTCATTTACTGACCTAAATTTTTCTCAGTTGTCCAACGTCGATTTTTTTGACTGTAGTGCTTGTGACTGGTATTGCTTTTCTTGGCAGTGTCGCAACTGTCAGCTAGTGGGAGGGGTGGGGGTGGGGGGGGGGGTGGAGAGAGGAGGACAGGGTGTTGGCGGTCAGCTGGAATCTGTTTCCGCCAATATCATGGATGAAATAACAGTATCAGACTAATTCGCACAACATTTGTTTTCGTAGATATCTGCAGTGGCTTACAGGTGCATTATACACGATTAGCTCGGTTTTCCAATAATTGGCTTGTAATAAATATCAGCCTTTAATTAAGATATTAATTATTTAGAGTACTTGGATCTCTGTTGTTGACTAAACGAGAATGATGGCATGGTGGCGTGAGAGGCAGTCAGGCACTGCCATGGAGCGTAATGTTGCTGCTCATGTGGACTGCCGGAACAGGTTCGGATCTGTAGCTTACGCAGACAATTACATACTCGAACCGATCTGTCCCTCATCGGAACAAAAGTGCAGATAAATGTTCTAACAGGTGAAGAATATGAACGTTATGGAGACAGATTCTGTGCTGCGAAATGTGGCGCGAATTTCATCAGTAACCACAGACTCGCTCTTGACCGTACGGATAAATACGAGGTTTCTGCATGAGTGGTTCATATAGGGGTGTTTTAAGGTACCAGTTTGGAAGGCTGAAGCCCGTTCCATACGCAGTAGTGGTGAAATGGAAGAAAAGGAAAACGTCTCGCTTTGATTGAGGGGACAGAGAGCTTACGACTGCTTCCTTAGTCTGTAATTTATAATTCTCGTAATTAGTGCGGTAATAGTACCTCGTAGGAAGGAGTAGTGGAAAGCCATAAAGCCGTATCAAGTCATCAAACGGTGAATGAGAAGCACCTCCTATGAAAATGCAAGAGCACATTCATATAACTCGTTTCACAGATTGCATGCACGTAGTTTCTATCAGGTGTATTCGTACACAGAACACGCAAGAAAGTCGTAAGTGAAATAAATTGGCGTGATATCAGCGTCCATGGCAACATTGGTACGGTAATAACTGGAGCGTGCTACGTTCACTCCATGCGTTTTATAGACTTACGTACGAATACGACAACTTGCTACTAATCTGCCACGAAAAAAAAATATAAGAAGCAATTAAAATCTTGAGAAGTGAGTTTTCCTCGGTAACTACCCCGTTTTCGTTGAAGAATAGGAGAGATCTGAAGAGGAATGTAAGACTAAACAAAGGAAACTAAGAAATTCGGGCATTCCCTTATTGGTTTCATCCACTATATTAGGCTACTGATTAGGTGAGAGTACCAATCAATCGCTAATATTCTCTGTCTTCGAAGTCATTTCATTCGAGAACACGGGACGAACGTTACATTTACGCACACAACGCTACCAGTACCGACAGAATCAGTCAGAATCATTCACTAATTTCTTCATTTCTTCAAGCGTTTAATGGTTGCGCAGTAACTACCTTTAAAATGGATAGTGGTTCACCTTGCAAAATAAGGTAACCCATGCACTAAGCAATTAACGAAGTCAAGAAATGAGTTTATTTTTCACAGTAAACAAAAGATACGGATGGTCACTGTCCTTTACAGTTAGCTTTAAATCGGAAGTGTTCAGAGAGCACGACATTAATTAGAACCAACTTTTCACTGCTTACTTTGGTGTTATAGTAATATGACAACATGCTTTAAAACATTGAAATAAGTTTACATTACGTTTCGTCAATCTCATCATGAAAAAAAAGAAAAAAAAAGAAAAAATCCTACACCGTCTCCCCTCACCTCCCCACCCTTCAAGCCAACCAAACCAAAGTAATCTCGCATAAACAGCAACAGTAATAGCATAAGAGTTACAAAGCACAGTTGAAACACTGGAAAATTGGCTAAAATGATCTGTTTCGCAACAGTATAGTCCCTTATAAATTATATACGTCTCACATTGCGGTCGACTAACAATAAGTATTTTCTAAGAAAAACTAAGGTTATGACATAAATGAAAAACATACTTATAGAGTACTTGATTTCACGAGACAGAATCTCTTACTGAGTTGTGATGCAAAACGACAGTTATAATTGATAATAAAATAGATATTTATTCAGTAGCTGACCGGTTTCGAGTTGAAACAACAGCTGGAATTGCGAATAAACTAGATTTTTATGCACTAGGTGACCGGTTTTAGGTTAACGCCCATTACCGGACGAACCTATTTACAAAAATTCAAAATTACAGTATATCAGAACACAAGTTTAACGCAAGTACGAGTGCAAAGCATAAGTGGATTGTATCTCACAAAAGATACATGTAACGGATTGCAAAGTTAAATGTACGTCCAAAATAGCATTAATTAATGTCGATACATACACGTTCCGGCCCAAGTGAATGCCACTGGAGTTCTGTAACGAATGATGTAGGTCAATTCAGAAGCTATTAGGAAACCTAGGGAGATGCCCCCCCCCCCCCCCCACATCAGGCTATGTTTTTTATTTCGGGACAGGTTGTTTCCATAGTAATCCACAATCTTAAAAACAAGCAATGCCCAAAAATGATTATACAACATGTGGTGCAGACCAACAGTTCGTAAATGTGCTAATCTACATAAATAAAATAAAAGGTAATACGAAGGGCTAAAATATAAATCCAGAGAGGATATGACCTCGTAGGACATCGTGGTAGAAAGTACTTTACGCAACACTGCTACGTGGCAGCACACTTAACGTTGCTACCTCTTAGCATAATTGTGGAAAACCTATGCAAAAGAAGGCAATAAAGAGCAAAAATCTGTTTAACAAACAGTAAGCAAACCTAATCATTTTAACAGTTTAACTGAAGTCAGACATATATGCGTCATGCATAAAATCATCTGTATCAGTAAGATCACATGCAGCAGCATATAAAGTAATAAAATAAATCATAATTATATTAATAATGGCATCTAGATAATCACTGGAATTACAGGGGGAAGGATGGTGAGGGGGGGGGGCAGGTAAGGGAAAGGGAAGGTGGAAAAACAAAGCAGTAAGGAAAGGAATATAGATAAGGTAGATGGGCTGAAAGGTTTCAAAAGGAAGCTCCATGCAGAAGGTTATGGTAAAGTTTCCTGGTAATTGTAGGTAATAAATCTGGCTAAGCCGTATTTTAGAGGCAATATTATGTGTAAAATTATGTTTATGGAGAAGGAAACTGTTAGTTTGAATCTACGATTCAACAAATCGTAGGATTTCAATAGAGCAGAAAGAGCATCGACGGAGTCCTCATTCGTGATAGTATAAGTGGGACCCGTTATAATTGGTAAGGTAGTTAACTATCAGGAGTTTGTTATCTTACGGTAAAGGGAGGTAGGCACTCAAAATTATCCTGAATCCTGCATAAATAGCTGCAAGATTACAACCTGAAAAGCGAGACGTGCTGACAGAGATTCGGCAGCAGACCAAGGGTGACATGGATAGTGGATCCACTGGAAACCAAAGCTGTCAAGGATGGAAGATCCAGTGGAATATTAGGACGCAAGTTAATGGGAAATGTAGGATAGTGAAACACAATCTGTGAGTTTTAGGGAGTGTGGGGTCTTAACAAGCTGGTACAGGATATAGGTGGGACATGAAATTCAAATCTAGAGTGCACATCGTTCAAGGACTTGGAGAGAGTGGTAAGACTTGGCGACACATGCATGCGTTTGTGGAAGTGATGGTTATATGGTTGTTGCTCATGGGATGTGACTTCCATGTTCAGCCAGATAGCAGTTTTAACCTAGTGTGAACCTCTTCTTGGAAGGACATTAGGTGCTAATTCCATGCTAGTTCTTGACTTAGTGTTAGACTGAACTATTTGTTTTAATTGGATGGCCTGAACAGTAATGAGTTGTTGGATAAAGATCTCTGGGACAAAATGTTATTGCTGGTGAGATTGGTGGAGGTGTACCATTTGTTACACAAGAAAGCGAAGTTACACTGTGGTGTTGGAAGAAAAATTGGGATGAACAGCTGTCGGATGGACAGCTAAGAGGGCAGTGGTATAAGGATATTGGAATCAGTACACAGAAGGGGACGTGTTGTGACGTCAGTTGTATACAGGAAATCAAAAAATGGTGACAGGACTTGTCTTTATATCATCTCTGTATTGAGCAGAAAACACGGTGTGGATATTGGAATCAGTACACAGAAGGGGACGTGTTGTGACGTCAGTTGTATACAGGAAATGAAGAAATGGTGTCAGGACTTGTCTTTATATCATCTCTGTATTGAGCAGAAAACACGGTATGGGTGCTGTTTACATTGATGTGGAAAAAAAAGAAAAAGGTATAGGCTAGGGAGATGCATATACAGAAATGGCGGTAATATCGCGTACATAAGTGTACATCAGTCGTTTGATATGTATCCATTCGTTTCTAAGATAGCTTAGTTTGACACCTAAATTTTACTCATTTTTCACAGTACACTGAGATTTTAAAAGACATGGGATAACAATACGAACAAGTGCAAATGGGAGTAGCATCGCGCACACAAGGTAAATAACTGGAGCTCATTCGCAGAGTTGTCGTTTGAAGTCAAGTGATTCATGTGGAGAGGTTTTGGACGTGATAAGGCAGCTCGACGGGAGGACTTTGAACTTGAGTGGTAGCTGTGACACTCCATTTGGGAACTCGTTAAGGAGTTCAATATTCCCAGATCCATAATCAACAGTGTGCCAAGAATACCACATTTCACATATTACCTCGCACCACGGACAACACAGAGGCCTATAGCCTTCACTTAACGACCGAGAGCAGCGGAGTTTGTGTAGAGTTGTCAGTGCTGACAAATAAGGAACACTGCTAATGGATTGGTTACGGCAGTGTGGCGAAATGTGGAGTAATGGGGGTATGGAAGCACACTACCGGAGGGAGTGCCTTTGCTAACAACACAACATCGCCTGCAGCGCCTCTCCCGGGCTCGTTACCATATCTGTTGGACCCTAGACGGCTAGAAAGCAGTCGCTTGCTCAGATGAGACCCAATTTCAGCTGGTAAGATCTGATGGGACGGATCGTGTGTGGCGTAGACCACATGAAACCATTGACCCAAGTTTACCATGGACTGGACTACGTCCTCTGGTCTAACTAAGCCGATCACTGACTGGAAATGATGATGTTTGGCTACCTGGAGACCATTTTCAGCACTGACGGGCTACATGTTGCCAAACAACGTTGGAATTTTTATCGATGACGATGCCCCGTGTCACTGGGCCACAGTTGTTCGCGTCTCGTTTCAGGAATATTCTGGACAATTCGAGCGGATGATACGACCACACAAATCACGCGACAAACATTTATGCGACATAATCGAGAGGTTAGTTCGTGCGCAACATCCTGCACCGGTAACACTTTCGCAGTTATGGACGGCTATAGAGACAGCATGGCTCAAATTTCTACAAGGAAGGTACAAGGACTTATTGAGCCCATGCCAGCTCGAGGTGCTGCACTACTCCTTGCTAAAGAAGGTCCGATATGATATTGGGAGACCATACAGGACTTTAGGCTTTTTAGTGTCTTGTGATAGGAAAGGGAAGTATCAAAACATGTGGGTTTCTTAGTACAGAAAATGACCTAAGTGTAAGAGGGGATTGTCTGCGACTAAGTCCGGTTGGGCGCCGTATTTCGTGGTAGGAAGATCGAAATGTTTCAAATGGCTCTGAGCACTATGAGACTCAACATATGAGGTCATCAGTACCCTAGAACTTCGAACTACTTAAACCCAACTAACCTAAGGACATCACACACATCCATGGTAGAGGCAGGATTCGAACCTGCGACCGTAGCGGTTGCGCGGTTCCAGACTGAAGCGCCTAGAGGCCGGCTGGCGGGAAGAGGGTGGTCCTTGAGGATACGGTTGGGGAGCAGAGAATGAAGAATTTTGCTGAAGACTGAGGTATGTGTAGTGGATCGGTAGGCACTGGTATCACTAGATTGATTGCGTTTGAGAAAGATTTTTTTAAATTAATTAATTAATTTTTTTTTGCGGGTTCTCAAGGCTGGAGCTACAAAGCTGTATTGTGTGCGATTCTAGGATTTCCGGGAAAGAGAAACACATTCATTAGGGTTGCGGAGTGTAATAGATTGGTCTAAGACAGCAGCTTTGTATTTGTTGCAGCATGCATTTTATATTGTATGCAAGGACAAATGTAAGGATGTAGAGGCTTATCTCACTAGGGGTAAGATAGATACTGCCTACAGGAAAATTAAAGAGACCTTTGGAGATAAGAGAACCACTTGTATGAACATCAACAGCTCAGATGGAAACCCAGTTCTAAGAAAAGAAGGGAAAGCAGAAAGGTGGAAGGAGTATATTGAGGGTCTATACAAGGGCGATGTACTTGAGGACAATATTATGGAAATGGAAGAGGATGTAGGTGAAGATGGAATGGGAGATACGATACTGCGTGAAGAGTTTGACAGAGCACTGAAAGACCTGAGTTGAAACAAGGCCCCGTGACTAGACAACATTCCATTGGAACTACTGACAGCCTTGGGAGAGCCAGTCCTGACAAAACTCTACCATCTGGTGACCACAGGGGAAATTCCCTTAGACTTCAAGAAGAATATAATAATTCCAATCCCAAAGAAAGTAGGTGTTGACAGATGTGAAAATTACCGAACTATCAGTTTAATAAGTCACAGCTGCAAAATACTAACATGAATTCTTTACAGACGAATGGAAAAACTAGTAGAAGCCGACCTCGGGGAAGATCAGTTTGGATTCCGTAGAAATTTTGGAACACGTGAGGCAATACTGACCCTACGACTTATCTTAGAAGAAAGATTAAGGAAGGGCAAACCTACGTTTCTAGCATTTATAGACTTAGAGAAAGCTTTTGGCAATGTTGACTGGAATACTCTCTTTCAAATTATGAAGGTGGCAGGGGTAAAATACAGGGAGCGAAAGGCTATTTGCAATTTGTACAGAAACCAGATGGCAGTTATAAGAGTCGAGGG
The DNA here is from genome assembly GCF_023897955.1 of Schistocerca gregaria. NCBI lineage: Eukaryota > Metazoa > Arthropoda > Insecta > Orthoptera > Acrididae > Schistocerca > Schistocerca gregaria. The sequence continues at coordinate 184,733,456 of NC_064924.1, forward strand.
ACATGAAAGGGAAGCAGTGGTTGGGAAGGGAGTGAGACAGGGTTGTAGTCTCTCCCCGACGTTATTCAATCAGTATATTGAGCAAGCAGTGAAGGAAACAAAAGAAAAATTCGGAGTCGGTATTAAAATCCATGGAGAAGAAATAAAATCTTTGAGGTTCGCCGATGACATTGTAATTCTGTCAGAGACAGCAAAGGACTTGGAAGAGCAGTTGAACGGAATGGAGAGTGTCTTGAAACAACATCAACAAAAGCAAAACGAGGATAATGGAATGTAGTCGAAATAAGTCGAGTGATGCTCAGGGAATTAGATTAGGAAATGAGACACTTAAAGTAGTAAAGGAGTATTGCTATTTGGGGAGCAAATTAAATGATGATGGTCGAAGTAGAGAGGATATAAAATGTAGACTGGCAATGGCAAGGAATGGGTTTCTGAAGAAGAGAAATTTGTTAACATCGAGTCTAGATTTAAGTGTCAGGAAGTCATTTCTGAAAGTATGTGTATGGAGTGTAACCATGTATGGAAGTGGAACATGTACGATAAATAGTTTGGACTAGAAGAGAATAGAAGCTTTCGAAATGTGGTGCTACGGAAGAATGCTGAAGATTAGATGGATGGATCACATAACTAATGAGGAAGTATTGAATAGGATTGGGGAGAAGACAAGTTTGTGGCACAACTTGACCAGAAGAAGGGATCGGTTGGTAGGACATGTTCTGAGGCATCAAGGAATCTCCAGTTTACCATTGGAGGGCAGCGTTGAGGGTAAAAATGGTAGAGGGAAACCAAGAGATAAATACACTAAGCAGATTCATAAGCATGTCGGTTGAAGTAGGTACTGGGAGATGGAGAAGCTTGCACAGGATAGAGTAGCATGGAGAGCTGCATCAAACCAGTCTCAGTACTGAATACCACAACAACAACAACAACAACAATGCAAGGATCTGTTCCTGGTTTGAAGTGTAAGAAATGGCAGTTGCCAGTGAATGGAGCATTTGGGGTCAACGATATCTTGCACGTTTAGGGTCAAGATATGGTCAGTGTTGGTATTATCACTGATGTCAGATGTGTCTAGGAGACCGAGGAAGAAAATGCTGCTTCAGCTACATTGCCAGGAAGGGGCTGGATGTTTTGAGAGATTGGTTAGTAAGAAGCGCTGTTATGCTTGTGTTTATTGTAGTGCTGCCATGGGAAGTGGTTTAGGTGTAGCACTTGACTGTGTGCGTCCGGCCATCCCCATATTTGTTTCACGTGGTTTCTATATGTATTAGCGAAAGTGTCACCTGTGAGACTTAAAACCCAAACCTTCTTGCCTCTTCCTCAAACTCAGTCGTATCATATAGTCCCGAAGTTCTAAATACTACGTGCATCGAATGCTGCAAATGAATCCATGCACCCAACGCGTTCGCGGAGGGGAGATCCGTTTATACTTTTACGATGGAGTTACTTGCCTCTAAACTACTGCTGACATTTCCTGAAAAAATCTACACATGTTAGCTGGTTTACGCAAAAAGAATGCTCGGGAGGGGAATCTCGTCTTGTTAGTGGACTTTTTAAGCTAAAATTTGAGTGAACCCTCACGACTAATTTCTTAGTAGGAGATGTTAGTTCGGTGCTGACCCCCCCTTAATCCAAAACTTTGGCGTTTCATGTAAAGATCAAGACGAAGCAGTAAAAGAGTTCGATTCATTCAGTGTGACTGTCAAGAAAAGGGACAATGGGGCCAGAACTGTAGATAGCGAACACGCAGTCAATCAAGGATTAACTTCAACTTCCATTGGAAAGTTGTGATAGGAAAAGACGTCATTCCAAGGGAAGGTAAGCCATTTGTTCCAAGCACGAGGACGATCATCATTTCTTTGTATGGGATAGCCATAACAAAACGACGGCTAGAAGTGCCACTCTAAAGTTCGCGTACCTGGAAATTGCCCTGTAAGAATCAGGAAACCTACCGGCAAGAGTAAACTGGCACGCGCAATTTCAGGTGTTAGGAGCCCGGCGTAAATCAACATTTACGAAATCTTTACAAACAAGTAAAGAAAGAGCTAAATTATTGGAGATAAGTAATGTAATAATTAAAATTCTTCTAGGTATTGTGCCGCGTCATGCCCTAAGGACGGCCGTTGCAATTCGGCCGATACGTAGGTTTTAGTTTATTATTGTTGTTAGTTTTTAGCAATGACGCGGCATAATACCCAGAAGAATTTTAATCTCGTTGATTTCACCGAATCGTGTTTCAACTCTTGCACTAATAAAGGAAGGTTTGTTTTAAAATGACCGGGAAGTCGAGCAAGGTTCATTTTTAAATTAAAGCCATGTATGTAATAAGATGTTTTTCATCAACCAATAACACAACCGTAAATATAACGCCTAGAGTCAATGAAGAAGAATAAAGTAGTGCACAAACGAACGAAAGCAGAGAACTTTTCAATGCAAACCCTCATTGCAAACAGTCATTATAGGGAAATTTTGTCCTTAGACCAGCTGACTATCTCATCACCCTCAATCTTCCTTCATCCCACGACTGACGCCACGGATAGAATATTTGGTTCATTGAGCTAGTTCCTTCTCTGGTGCCCTCTTCATGCACTACATGGGCATTCGCATAAATTCATCGAAGATGGGGCAAGGTTCCAAAACAGCTGTTTTTATAGAACAGATTCAGCTAATCTGTGAACGTTTACAACACCAACAATTTAATTTTTATATGAATTACATATCAGTTATTTGAAAAGTATCCATCCAGTGTTTCTAAGGTGGCTTACTTTGAGACTTAAATTGTACTCACATTTAATTCTATTCTGAGGTAACAAAAGTCAGTATCGCCCACAAAAGGTATAAGGTGACAGTTCATTGGTGGAGCTGTCATTTGTACTCACAATTCATGTGATGAAGTTTCTGAAGTGATTGTGGCCGCATGACGGGAACTAAGACTTTTAACGCGCAGTGGTACATGGAGCTAGCCGTAGGCGACATTCTATTTCACAAATCGATAGGGAATTCAATATTCCCAGATCCACAGTATCAATAGTGTTCCAAGAGTACCACTTTTCAGGCATTACCTCTCACAACATGCAACGCAATGGCCGAAAGCCTTCACTTAACGACCGACAGCAGCGGCGTTTAATGAAGTTCTCAGTGCTAACACACAAGTATCAGTGCATGAAATAATGACAGAAATGAATGTGCGACCCCAGGCGATTATTGTAGGCGAAACCACCCCTTCCTTCCGCCTCCTTGATTTCTATCTCAACGTCTATGGCCGTCCTATCACCCTCACTCCCACCCTCAAATACCTTGGCGTCGCCCTTGACCGTCGCCTCTCCTGGACCCCCATCTCCGGACAATCCAAGCCAAGGCACACTCCCGACTCCGTCTTCTCAAGCTCCTTTCGGGCTGTACATGGGGTCTGGACCCCTCCACCATCCTCCACACCTATAAATCCCTCGTCCGCTCTATCCTTTGCTACGCCAATCCGGCCTGGATCTCTGCTCCCCCCCCCCCCCCCTACCTTTTATAAATCCCTTCAAATCCTTGTACGCCATGCTCTCCACCTCGCCTATCGCATCCGTCTTCCCTCCCCCACGCGGATCCTGTGCGATCTCATTCCTTTCCCCCACCTCCTCCTTTTCCTTGAAAGGATACGGATCCTGTACACCTCCCGCAAACTCGACCCTCCTCACCTGCTTGTCTCGCCCATCCTCTCCCACCCCGGCCCACTGCCTCGCCTGTATTCCCACGTCCCACCTGGTCTCCATCTCTCTGCCCTCCTTACCCTCTCCCAAGGTGGCTTCCATCAGCTTCCCCTCCCTGATGATGTCCTCCTCCCCTCCATCTACCCCTCCTATCAACTTTGATCCTCCCCACCCCCACTCGTCTTGGCACCCTCCCTCCCTTCTCTTTCCTTTTCCCCCATCCTCTTCCTCCACCCCTCTTCCCCCCGGGTCCCCCCCTTTTTCCTCCCCTCCCCTATCTCCCTTGCCCATGGCATCTGCCCTCCCCTCTGCCTGTCCCACTCCCCTTCCTCCTCCCCCTCCCTTGGCAGGTCCCCGGACTCGCACACGCTCAGTGAACATTCGCGCGCCGGAGATCATCGCCATCAGTGTCTCGTGTGTGTGCCTTCGATGTGTTTAGTGTTCTATCGCCGTCACCCCACCACTGTTCACGTGTACCGTCGCCGTCATCCATGTTATGTGCACAGTGTCAGCTAGTGTTCGTGATGTTTCTCGTCCAGTGTGAACGGCTCCATGTTTATTGTTTTTAGTGTCTTCATTTTGTGCCCGCCGTTATGATTGTCTTCTCTGTGCCTCCTTTATGTAATACTTATTGCCAAACTCAAGGCTGAAAAGCGGCGTTCTCTGCTGCTGACAGCCCGCCTTTGTATAAGGTGATAAAAATAACAATAAAGAAAAAAAATGTCCGACTTAAGACGAAGGCATCCGTTAGGAGAGTGTGGTGGAGTGTAGCACTAATAGGCTACGGCAGCAGACGAGAGGCGCGAGTGTCTTTGCTAACGGCACGACGTCGCCTGCAGCGCATTTCGTAGGCTCGTGAGCGTGTTGGTTGGACATTAAACGACCCGAAAACCGCGGCCTGTTCAGACGAGTCCCGATATCAGTTGATAAGAGCTGATACTAGGACTCAAGTGTGGCGTAGACCCTACCTAGCTATGTATAACCCTATCTCTACTATTGTAATTTAGTATGCTTTTTACCTAAATAACAGAAAAACCTGTCTCTATGATGTCACGTATACTATAGCCCAACAGAGCAAATAGTTTTGATACGGGAAGAGCCACGTACAACCTTCTTACTAAAATTTAGTTTCCAAAAAGGTACACTATGGGGGGACAGTCTTGTTAATAGGCAAAGCTGTTCAAAAGAGTTACCATTTTACGGGCTTTGACCGTGTGATGTGACTAATGGATAAGTAAATAAGACTATTCTAATCTTTTCGTAAGATTTTACCCAGCGGTTCAGTAGAAACTCAATATGAATAACGTTGTACTGAAGCTAGGACAATATAGTTCCAAGTTCATTTAGTGGTTTAAAATATGTAATAATGGTCACCAGCCTATCCAGGTAATGAAACAGTGAAGTATTGTAAAAGCAGAAGTATAAATTTTGTCTACCTTTTTGATGCTCTTTATGTCGCTTCTTCCAATAAATAATACTTCACGTAAACAATATTGGTGCAGACACTGGAATTTCTTTTTGACCACTACTCCCTTACACACTAGATAACTTCAGGGAAGCTAAAAATAAATTGGCCAGGTGGGATCTATGAAAAAGCATTTTCTGTAATAAACAACGTAAATAATAAAATACTCAGATACTAAAGGACACATTTTTTATATAGACCATTTCACTTCAAGATAACCTCTTTCTCATTAGAATTTACAGTCTAAAGCTACTATTCTTTAAATTAACTCTGTATAATCATTTACCGCATTCTAGTAACGTCTACACTCTAATTGAATTTTAGTTAAACATGCTTTTACTATAACACTTTGCAATTGTCAAGACAAATACAGTAACAAGTTAAATGGTGCGTCTTTATATTAACTTGGCACTTATATGTATACGTGAAACAGGATACTCGGGTTCATCAAACACCAAGAAGGAACCCTATGTAGGTGTACGACTAGGATGAAATAACAGGGTGAATCAAACTCTTTAAAACTTAAGAATGATTATTAAAGCACGGTTTAAATTAATGGTCCACCCTGTTCCCAAGTAAATTTACTGTAAAAAAAAAGTCTCATGTGGTAGCTGTAGGCTTGGGTGTGGCGAACAATTATGGCGGCTCACTACCCACAGTATGGCCTGCAAGCCTCTTGCTGTATGGGCTCAGTTTCTCTTCTTGGAGTCGATAAATTCTACATACAATAGCCCAACAACTCGCAGCATTGCCGCAAACCATTTGCAGTCTCAATCCGAGGTATTTTTGTGCGAATTAGCAGTCAAACCTTCTACTGCTCCACTAAGGTCTTGCTTGCGCCAATTCGCCCTTGCTACCTTTTCCACTCCTCAGAGCCACTTTCGTTTAAAACAAAAGCACATTGGCTTTTACATTACACGTATTTCTTATATTGTTGTTAAGCGTGACCATTTCTTAAATTGTCAAACTTACGTCAACATGAACAGTTTATACACACAAAATACTTTTAAATACGAAAGGTCAGCAGAAATTTTTTTATAATAATGAACAATTTGCATAGTATTTTACTTACATTCCTCGCGTAGAATACAAATACCTTCAACCACCAGTGTAGTACACTTTACTTGTACCGAAAATAAAGTACCAATATGCGAAAAAATTTAAACCATATATATATATACGTTATATTATTATACATAATATATATATATATATATATATATATATATATATATATATATATATATATATATATATATATATATATATATATATAATTTAAATGTACCAGTAACAAATATTGTGACACATGGGCTCAAGTTGATAGCAAGGCACTGCGCAAGCTGGTGGTGTCTCCATAAAGGTGAGCGTTTTGTGTACATGGAACGAACTGAGTTCTGTGGTTCAACTGAGCCGATAATTATGTTCGGCTACTTGGAGACCGTTTTCAGAATTGATGAACTTTTTTTTGCCAAACAACGATGGAATTGTTATGGATGACAATGCGCCGTGTCACTGGGGCACAATTGTTTTTAGAATACTTTGGACAGTTCGAGCGAATGATTTGGCTATCCAGATCACCCTACATGAACCCCTTCGAATATTTAAAGGACATAATCGACAGGTGTGTTCGCGCACAGCATGCTGCACCAGCAACCTTTCGCAATTATGAATGGTTATATACGCAGCATGCCTCATTATTTAAGCAGGGGCTTGCAAGGGCAAGGGGACTTGCAACGACTTGCTAAATGCATGACACGTCGAGTTGCTGCAATAAGCCAGACAAAATGAGGACCGAACGATACCAGGAGGTTACCCATAACTTTTTTCATTTTTTCACCTCAGTGTATGTAATGGTACATCGTTTTATGTGTTTTCTACATGTATTGTGATACGACCGGTTTCAGGTTGCCGAGTTGTGCTGTAATTAAGGTACAGATGGCACAAGTCGACAGCCGGAAGACACGAACCGGTCGCAACACAATAAATGCGTAAAAATACAAATGAGGTGCTTTTCATTATTCATTAACATTAATATCACCTGTGGGCTCAACATGATCAAGATTACGTAGATTTACGTTATTCATATGAATACGAACGTCGTCTTTTTGACTCAGTGAGCTGGAATCGCATACTGTCCGTGATAAAATCCATTGCCTCCAACAGGTTATTCACAAAAGTATTTTTTTCATACAACTATAATTCTAGGTTGATATGGAAAACGAAATGTACGATGTAATAAAGAAAACTAGAATGACTCACAAAGCCGTGTTGGACAGGTCGGTCGGTCGGTGTGGCCATGCGGTCTAGACGCTTCAGTCTGGAACCGCGTGACCGCTCCGGTCGCAGGTTCGAATCCTGCCTCGGGCATGGATGTGTGTGATGTCCTTAGGTTAGTTAGGTTTAAGTAGTTCTAAGTTCTAGGGGACTGATGGCCACAGATGTTAAGTCCCATAGTGCTCAGAGCCATTTGAACCATTTGAACAGGAACCAAAGGTATATTCAACAAATGCTACTTTAATACTCCTCAAAGATTACTCCAGGGTAGTTCCGAACGTGACGCCGCAGCAGGAAGAGTGTCAAACAAACCTTGTATTACAATAAGTGATCGCGTAAAAAATAAACAAAATTTTGTAAGAGAAACCCAAGTTATACAGTGTAATTAACACAGCTTTTCGAAAAGCTACATCTGTGGCGTAGTAGACTCTCGGAAAATCAGCACTAGAAACACGTGAGAATTTTGTAGTGAATAAAAAGGTCGATACCCGCAGGTTCCACGTGGGGCATGTGCCCCGTGTTGTCTCTCGCTTGCGGACGCCTATGATGTCCTGTCGAAATGATGTTATCGTAGCTCAGATAGACGTTGTACTATGTGCTGTTTTATTTCACGCTGTTATTAAGAATATTATTTTCGTTTATTCATAAAGGTAATTGTTGACCTGTAATGTTTTCTGTGATAAAAGTTCCAATATGGCATTCACCTGGTTTTTCTGAAATGTTAGTGAAGTAAAATTTTTATGATGCACGTACGCATAAAGATAAAGAAAATATGTGAAAACAAGTGCATAAAAAGTATTCTTTCCTAGACCTACGGAAACAAGAGTAGAAAAATTAAGATGTTACGCTGTAAAGTACTATGTGCATTCTGCCGCTACGTTCAAATATTTTACCGTAGACAGGAGCATCGTTTATTTCTATGACGTATATGCGAGAGTACGATCTTCACTTTACTTAATGAACTGAGATTTGTGAGAATGCTCTGTACCAACATGAGACGTACAAGGAACATTTCAATATGTTTGACATTGCATGTTTGCTGCTTGGTTATTATTTTCGGCTGTGCGTAATGGCATATTAACTTCAATGTAGGTAATACTACAGGGGAGTTAGGTATAGATTTACATTATATGTGCATTAGTTTGTGTAGTAATACGAATTAATGACGTGCGTTTCTTTGTTCTACGTAACCAGATAAAGGGATTTTGTTGGTCCGAAATGTATTGAGTGAATCACACACATTATCGACAACTAGTGCGTAACAATCTCGTTGACGGATACAGGACAGATAGTTCTATGCGAATATTAAAAGCCATCCGCGTGTGGAAAAGTACCAGAATTGATATAATTTGTCCAGATTATGAAAATACTTCCGCCACAATTTCTGACATTTTGAAGAGTACTCACTCTGCGAAGATCCTCTCAGTGATACTGAAATAGATCTCTGTATGTCCATGTCTTTAGCGATGGTCGGCGGGTGATGTTTGAAGTGGTCACTGTAACAAGTAGATATCTGCTAACATCAGTATTGCTGGCTCCTGCTTCTATCACTTGCGTCGTAAATAGTTCCTACACCCCGGTCCTGGGTCTGACGATGGAGTAATAAAACACCGAAACTGGTTGCCTAATAAAATAAGATTGAAAGTTGACGGCTGAAAGGTGTTTAATTTGACGTCCTGAAATAGATCTGCTGCGTTGAAAGTAAGCTTCTTTTAATCGCTGAAAATGACCTGACTGTATTCCTAGGACCTGCACATGTGTTCCCCAGTAAAATCCTTTCTTACCTTAAATGTCGTATGTTTCTTAGTTGCTAGCGTCTCGTCTTCTACCAGAATTTGTCTTACTAGTCTGATGACTGGAAGCTTCAAGTGAGTTACTAAATGAAACTAAAAGTTGCTCACTACCCTGAAGAATTACTTGTAGGAGGCGTACAGTTTCGTTTTCAATCCATCCTACCAGTATCGTCCTTATCAAGAGCCCAATTCTCCAATACTGTTAATAACACAGCTTGAACTACCATACTAACGTCATTTATACTGTATCAAACAAAAAAGAAAAATCTTTTGCAACTGAATGTTTTATTTGTGAATACCAAACACGGTCCTCCTGTTAATGCTAGGCATCTTAAGTGGTCTCTATTATTTAATTAGAGGGTAAACCTGCGTAACTGCTTGACATACTTTATTTCGTACTAGGAGACACATTCCTTATCTTTAAGTAAGGTACGCCTTCTGCGCACTGTTCGATCCGTCCTCAACAAATGGCGGGAATGTCTTCACACGGGGAAGACATTCTGAGCGTGAATAAATACTGTGTGTGGAAAAAGTAATTTATTGTTTGTTGTGTGAAGGGGAATGCATCGTTTGCTGCACTCATCCCGTAATGCAAGATCAGTAAGGTAAGTTGTTCACGTAAGTAGTCAGACGCTTACATGCAGTTGTATTACTAATGGATCACAATGTCAGTCATCATAGGTAGGTTTAAAAGCTTTATTCCGGAATCATTCGCTTAGGAAAACAACATCACCTCTTAAGGTTTGTGTACATTTCGCAAACAAAGGTTCCATCTCTGTGCGAAGCAGGAGAAGCCAATAATGGGTAACATGAGCAAGAGAAGACAATCCTACTCAACTGGATCACTTCTGACGATTTTGGACAAAAACTGGTTGATATGCAAAGCTGCTAAACATTTTTGCATTCTGTGGAGTAATTTAAAAGACTAAGTAGATCGCGGTGATGGCGACAATGACAGTGATAACTGGGAATATGGGAGGACCGTTTGCTCTTACGAGTAAAATGGAAGTTATTTTCATAATACAAGGGCAGGAAATAGCGTTTGGCCTGAACGTAAACCGAATAAACCACTACGCATTGTAGGGCAGTGAAATCAGCGCAATAGAAATCAAAGAAGAAAAGAAGCGATGACATCTGCTCCACTTGTAAACAGAGCTACAGCTGTAAAAAGAATAAAAGTGCTTGATTCAGTGTTGTTTTAGTCTGTGATGGTTCTAGGAAAGGTCTCAGTCCATCGATTCTCCTGATGTTATCCTACTTGTGTGTAATATTTGTGTAAATGTCAGTGACAGCGATACTGATTCTGAAAATGAATGAGGAATGCGTTAAGTGAACTGTAACAACGCAAAACAAAATTATCTCGGAATTAATCACATTATCATGAAGGTTAGTACATAGTGCCACAGAACAGGGTACGTTATAACTAAATTAGATAGTACGCTCACTTTGTTTACTACATTTTATAACTTCAGCAGACTTTGGTTACTTAAATCTTCTTGATCATTGTTTACTAGAGCAATGTCTTAGTCTCTTATATGCAAAATATACGATTTCTAGATTGAATTTTTGTTTTAATTTTCATTTATATTGTTAACATCACGTGTTTAAGTAGATTTGCCCTAGATACTTTGATACGAGATATTTAGTGTTTCTTGGCATCTCATTTGAATCTATTTCTTTTCACAACTGTATGGTTGTGTTTTCCACACTTACATTCTTTCCATGTTCTTTAGGTGCGTCAGTGTGGTGTTCTGTAGGTATTAAATATATAGCACAGGTTCCTTCCGATAAATATGTCACATTTAAACTTCTGCATGTACATAACCTATACTCTAGCACACTGCACAGGTTCTTGCTCACATGCTTTAGGACTGACTGAGGGCTGGCGGGAGCTGCTGAGGGTGAGTGCAGAGTTTGGTGTTGAGGTGGGGATGGAGGAAAACTTTCAGTTTCAAGTGATGGAATTATGTTACATATAAGATAAAGCATAATTAAAGTTGTGACTGAGGTAAAATGTCTGCAGATATTAACAATTTTAATAACAACATACTGATGTGTCAACTAGAGATGCCCAACTCCTTGTAAATAATGGTATTTAATTTATGTTTATCAGGCAATTGCCTTCCCGGCAAAATAATTGTGACTGAAGGTGTGCACTGCTCAGTGAAACGTTCATCTGCAGTAATTTATTTAAATCCAACTGATCATCGAGTCCCTTTCCAGGTAGCAACAGAGGTGCCTTTATATCAGTTTGCACTCATGAAATAGGGTTTGATTTGTTTTACTCGTATATCGTTCTTTAACATGAACAATATATTTAGATTCATTTTTATTTCATATTGTCACGTGAGCAATGTAAAAATGTGTATTGTGTTGTAACTTCTGGACAGAAAAGGATGGATCTGATTGCATTAGTAAGGAGCCATTTGTCATTGTGTACTGGTGCGAAACATTTATGACCCGTAATTGGCCATTGGACTGTAAAACATTGAAACAAAGCACACATTCTTGCTCATTTTCTCTCCAATTTCATCTTATCCAAATCCCTCACATAACGAAAGTTATCGAGAACATACAGGACTATGATCTTTGTAGGCATCAAGCTCACATCATTATCTCGTCAATTTTTCTGGTAACGCTGTGTTGTTCTACTTATGCAGACGCACGTATTCATCCTTACAGATGCTCAGTCCAATTTTCTGCTCCGTACAGCCACTACGTGATTTTTGAGAGCCCCATCAGTGACGTTGTGTGTTATGAAAATGGAACAGCGGAATTTAGAGTAACATTATGCAATCATGTTTTGTATTAAACTCGGGGAATCCGCGAGTGTGACATTTGAAAAGCTGAAACAGGCATGTGGAGACCATTCCATATC